>NC_138554.1:84264486-85464486 GCF_964273705.1 Natrix helvetica | reverse complement strand
TAGAGAGATTTCTGTTATAGTTATCACTGATGTCTATATTCCACCTGATGCAAATGTTAGTGCAGCGCTCTCTAAGTTACATGACGCCATCGAGAGGCAAACTTACTCTGAGGGTGCTTTTATTATGGCTGGGAATTTTAATCAAGCCAGTCTAAAGTCTGTTCTCCCTAGGTTTGTGCAGTATGTGCAGTGTACCACCAGAGGTAAGAATACTCTAGACCATATGTACTCAAACTTAAGACAGACACATAGAGCAATCCTCCTCTCCCATCTGGGTACGTCTGACCACATCTCTCTTCTACTGTGCCCAAAGCATATCCCCCTTAGGAAAAGCATACGACTAGTCTTGAAAACTGTCAAAATCTGGCCAGAGGGAGCACTCTGCCAGTTGCAGGACTGCTTTGAGGCTACCGAGTGGAGTATATTTGAACATTTGGAGCTGCAAGAATTCACTGACACTGTACTCTCATATATTAAAACATGCACAGACAATGTAACAGTGAATAAGCGCATCAGAGTTTACAGTAATCATAAACTCTGGATATCAGCAGAGATACAATCACTTCTGAGAGCCCGAAACTCCACCTTCAAGGTAGGAAACGAAGACAAATACAATAAAGCCAGGGCAAACTTGAAAAGAGGCATTAAAGCGGCTAAACAGAAATACAAACAAAAGGTAGAGAAGTATCTGGAAGATAATAACTCAAGACAGGTGTGGCAAGGGCTACAACACCTAATCAACTATAAGAGCATACGAAAAAAATAGCCAATGCTAATGCCTTGCTAGTAGAAGAGCTAAATAGCTTCTTTACCCACTTTGAGGTCAAAAGATCAGTCTGTGGCTCTAGCCCAAAAGCCCTCTGACCTCCAGCCACTCACTCTGGATGAATATCAAGTGAGAGCTGAGCTGAAGGCTGTAAATCCTAACAAAGCTGCAGGTCCAGACGGGGTGTTGGGGAAAGTGGTAAAAACCTGTGCTGACCAATTAACAGGGGTCCTGACAAGGATTTTTAACCTCTCTCTGCAACAGGCTAGAGTCCCATCATGCTTGAAAGCAGCCACAATTATCCCAGTTCTGAAGAAAGCAGCCATAAAAAGCTTGAATGACCATAGACCCATTGCACTGACGTCTATAGTGATGAAGTGCTTTGAGAGACTGGTCCTACAACACCTCAGGTCCTGCCTTCCATCAAATTTTGATCAACACCAGTTTGCTTATAGAAGCAACAGGTCGACAGGGGATGCCATCATCACTGCTCTACATATTGCACTGAGCCACCTTGAGAAATCTGGGAATTATGTCAGAATGCTTTCTATAGACTATAGCTCGGCCTTTAACACCATCTTACCAGGAATTCTCATTGAAAAGTTGACTGACCTGAATTTCCCTCCCCTCACTTGTGAATGGATCAAAGACTTCCTGACGGATCGTCCACAAACAGTAAGGGTTGGGTCCTTTACATCTTCCACGCTGAAGCTCAGGACAGACTCTCCTCAGGGCTGTGTGCTCAGCCCCTACCTGTACTCGCTGTATACATATGACTGCATATCCTCTGATCCATCCAACATCATAATAAAGTTTGCAGATGACACAGCGGTGCTGGGTCTCATAACTGGAGGGGACAAATCAGCATACAGGGAAGAAGTTCAGAAGGTATCCGCATGGTGCTCAAGAAACAACTTACAACTAAATACTAGTAAGACAAAGGAAATGGTGCTAGATTTCCAGAAGCACAGAGAGGAACCTGCCCCACTGTATATCGAGGGAGGCTGTATGGAGAGGGTTTCCTCTTTTAAATTCTTGGGAGTGTTTATTAGTCAAGATCTCACCTGGAAAAACAACACATCTCTGGTGATTGGAAAGGCCCAACAGAGACTTCATTTACTTAGAGTCCTGCGAAAAAATCAGGTGCAACAACAATTGATTACCTCTTTCTATTGGTCCACCGTAGAAAGTGTCTTCACATATTGTATTACAGTATGGTATGCTGGTTTTAACAGCTGTGGACAGGAAGGCACTACAGAGAGTGATCAATTTGGCACAAGAAACCATTGGTTGCCCTCTGACACCATTGGATGACATCGCCAGATCTCGCTACTTTAGCAGAGTAAGGAAGATACTCAGAGATGATTCACACCCTGGTCAGTGTCTCTTTGCACTTCTGCCATCAGGCAGAAGACATCAAAGTATAGCCAACCGAACAAATAGGTTTAAAGATAATTTCTATCCTTGGGCTGTGAGCAATGTTCCCTCTAAGGTGCATGGCTGCGCAGCCGCGCACGTGGCAAGAAAACACCGCGCAGCAGTTTTCAACTGCCGCGCAGTGATTTCTATTGCCACAGGCTCCCGAAGCTGGGGAGGTCCTTTGCAGGCAGCTAGAACGGGCCGCCCGCAAAAGACTTCCCCGGACTTGCTTTGATGAGCACGGGGCGACTGAGGGTAGTTGTGAAGCCCCAAAGCCCCCGCCGCCACCGGAATAACTGCTGCCGCCACCTCCTCCTTCTCTAACAGCACTGCCGGATTTGCCGCCCGGCGCTGCGGCTGACTTGAAGCAGCCAAAGCTCCAGCCGGCATCCCCATGCGTGGCAGCGCCGCCTCCCCTCCGCTTGGAGCACCTGAGCTCAGCGCCGCGTTACCCCTGCCCCCTCCTCGTCCGCCGTGCTTTTGAGGAGCCATGAGGCTGCGGGAGCCAGTAGGAAGGCGGGGGGGAGCAGGGGGAAAAAAAGCCTCATGGCTCCTCAAAAGCACGGAGGAGGAGGAGGGGGCAGGGGTAACGCGGCGCTGAGCTCAGGTGCAAATCTGGTGGTGCTGTTGGAGGAGGAGGAGGTAGCAGCAGTTATTCTGGTGGCAGCTCGTCGGCATCTTCAGCAGCAGCCCTGCCCACGATGAAGAAACCAAAGATGGAGCAGATCCACGCAGATGACGTCACTGCAACATGACTGGAGGAGGAATTCTGGAAGTTGAAGTCCACAAGTCTTAAAGCTGTCAGGTTTGAAGATCTTTGCGTTTTTTTCTAAAGGGTTAGGGGAGCAAGGGTCTTGTAACTTGACAGTTTTAAGACTTGCATGCTTCAATGCCAGAGTTCCTGAGCCAACATGACTGGAGGAGGAATTCTGGGAGTTGAAGTCCACAAGTCTTAAAGCTGTCAGGTTTGAAGACCCCTGGGGGTTTTTTCTAAAGGGTTAGGGGTGCAAGGGTCTTGTAACTTGACAGCTTTAAGACTTGCGTGCTTCAAATGCCAGTTTCTGAGCCAACATTTTGGTTGCTAAGCAGGAGCGTTGTTAAGTGATATTATATAACACTTTTATTTAAGCGGGTACCTTGAAGAAACATAACTTTGAGTTTCAAATAATACTGATTTCGTTGTTGTCTTAGGTGACATCTGTGAAAAAAATTCAGGTGTTCAGGCATGAAAATGTGCCGCTCAAACACTATACTTTTCTGCTCACATTGAAAAAAAATTAGAGGGAACATTGGCTGTGAGACTTTTAAATACAGCCAGAATCACTCCATGCACACACTAGTTTTTTTTCTTTTTCTTTCTTTTTTCGTTTCTGTTATAATTTTGCACCAGTGAGGTTAAAACCAATTTCGTTGTATTTAAGTACAATGACAATAAAGATTATACTTATACTTACTTATACTTATAATGCATAATCATATGCCAATCTGCATTGGATAATGGAAAAAGTAAAGGAATACCAAAAAGTGTCAGGGTTCCAAATAGCATCCAAAAGTAAATCAGAGTCCAAGGCAAAGTATTGCTCAAAGTTCCAATTTATTAAAAGAGCCATATTGGCACATCTGGGAAAATCCAAATCTGAAAGCTTTCTGGTTTTTCCCATCTAGTTGAAAGTTCAAGATCTTGCCCCTACACCCACAAGTCCATCACATGATCCAATCGCCCACTGCCACGCTGGCAGTTCTACCCATCCAATTCTGGTCAGGTGCAGAGGTACAGAGACAAAGGATGACCTTGGCTTTCTAGAAAGAATTTTGTTGTGGCTACATAGTATGTGACTCCTTACAATCCCCCCTTTCATTTTCCCACAATAGAAAATGCATAGCAGAATAATGAAAGTGTGGCAGGCTAAAGACCCCAAAGAAAATACGGCTGCAGGCCCAACAGGCGGCCTCTCCTCAGAAGAAAAGTGTATCTTGAAAAGAGAATAATGTGGGGGTTAACATGAGAATAACTAACCATCTCCCCCCCCCCGGGGGGGTGCTTTGGCTTATCAGGAAATTTATAATGGAATTGTTTCACTAACTTGCCAGCTTTTACATTCCAACCTTTCATCCATGTAGCTTCAGACAAAAGCTACTCCTTCCAATGCACTAAATACTGTAACTGATCTCTATATAATCTAGAGTCTACAATTTTCTTCACTTCATAGTGAGTTTCTCCTTGTACCACTACTGGAGGAGGGGGAGACTGGGTCATTGGTCTTAGGTTGGACCAGTCACAGGTTTCAGCAAGCTATAATGGAAGGTGGGGTGAATTTTCCCTAGAATTCTTTGCAGACTGAGCTGAACCGTAACTGGATTAATTATTTTCACTATTGGGAAGGTACCTAAAAATTTCAGCCTTAATTTCTTGCTAGGCATTCTTAACTTTATGTATTTGGTAGACAAGAAAACTTTATCCCCCACACGGAAGTGGGGTAGGAGTGAGCAGTGCTTATCAGCTTGTTTCTTGTACTCTTCTGCTGCTTCTGCCAGAGCTTTTTTCATATTCTCCCATTCCTTTTTAAGAGCGTTCATCCATTCACTCAGAGACACGGAGGAAGGGGGCACTCTGGGCAGTTCAGGCATGGGAACAAATTCCATTCCACTGTTAACTTGAAAAGGAGTTAATCCAGTGCTGCTGTGGACAGCGTTGTTATACACGACTTCAGCGAAAGGTAGCAAATCTGACCAGTTGTCCTGCTGATAATCCACATAACAACTGATGTATTGTTCCAGCATCACATTAGCTCTTTCTGTTGCTCCATTAATGCTCAGATGGAAGGCCGAGTTAAGTCCTTGCATGGACTCAATGGACCTCAGGAACTCCCTCCAGAACTTGGTGGTGAACTGAACTCCGCGGTCTGAGATGCTTCTCCTGGGTACTCCGTGTAGGTGATAAATGTGTTTAACAAACATCTTCACTAGCTGCTTTGCGGTAATCCTGAGCAAGACATGAAATGAGCTTGCTTGGAAAATAAATCAATGACTG
The DNA here is from genome assembly GCF_964273705.1 of Natrix helvetica. Taxonomy (NCBI): domain Eukaryota; kingdom Metazoa; phylum Chordata; class Lepidosauria; order Squamata; family Natricidae; genus Natrix; species Natrix helvetica. Next base: position 85,459,270 of record NC_138554.1, on the reverse strand, counting down.
TCCAAATTACTTCATTCCCGCCGCTGTTTGGACTTCTGCGATGAAATCCATTGCAATCTCTTCCCATGGTCAGTTAAGACTGGCCACCTGTTGCAGTAATCCAGAGGGCTTGCCTGGCTGTATTTTCATGGTTGCACAAGTGGCACAGCTTTTCATGTAGTCGTCTACTTCTGCTTTCATTTTTGGCCACCAAAATTGATGTCTGGTGAGGTGGAGCGTTTTTAGGAATTCCAATTTTGCATTGTGGCTTCACTGAAGTACTTCCAGCCTCACGTTCGCAGGAAGTTACAGTTTGGATCCTTTCCAGGCTAAGTCATCTCTCATCGTCAGGATGCCTTTGTTGTCGTTGAGCCAGGGGTCGATTGGCAGCTCCAATTTCATTGCTGTGGTCAGCTTGTTCTGGCCACAAGTAGGCTGCCGCCTTGTCTGACCTCTGGTGGTGAGTTGAGCCACCTTTTGGCTTGGGGGAATGATGGGGTGAATCACTTCTGTCATACTGCGGTTTTCTTGATAAGGCATCTGCCAGCAAGTTCTTCCCTGCAGAGATGTGCTTCAGTTCGAATTTAAACCTTCTGAAGTATTGTGCCCAGCAAACTTTCTTTGGAGATAGTTTGTGGGGACTTTTGAAGAGTTCATGATTTTTATGGTCAGTCCAGACCTTGAATGGCACATCCTCCTCCTCTAGGAAATGTCTCCAGGTGAGTAGGGCCCACTGGACCACATAGGTTACTTTCTCTCAAATGGACCACCTTCTTTTCGTGGTGGTGAGTTTTTTTGAGACATAAGCGCAAGAGTTGTTCCTCTTTGTTCTTTTGCAACAGAACTGCCGCTACAGCCACATCACTGATATCTGCCTAGATTATAATTCCTGTTTTGGGTCGGGGTGTTGCAGAATGGATTCTTTGGTAAAGAGCTGTTTTAATTTTTCAAATGCTTTTTGACAGTCTATTGTTCACTTAATAGATTGATTCGGCTTTGGCTTTGTCAAGGAAGGACCTCTTTTTAACAGTTTAGTCAAGGGCAGGACCACTTCTGTAAAAGCTGGATGAATTGCCTATAAAAGTTAGAAAATCCCAGGAAGCTTTGTAGCTGTTTGCAGGTGCGTGGGGGTTGCTAATCTAATATCGCTTTCACTCTTTCTGGGTCCGTCTCTATCCCCTCACTGGAAATACAATAGCCAAGGTAATCCAGCGAAGTTTTGTGGAATTCACACTTTGATAGTTTAGTATAGAGCTTGGTGGCTAGAAGTTTTTTCAGGACCTGCTGCACCAGCTTTACGTGCTCTTCTAGAGTCTCAGGAAAGACGAGAATGTTATCAAGGTAAACGAGCACCCCTTCGTACAGGTGATCATGCAGCACTTCATTAATGAACTGCATGAACACTGCAGGGGACCCTTGTACCCCAAATGGCATGAGTTTGAATTGGAAGCTACTAAGGGGGCAATTAAAAGCAGTCTTCCATTTATCTCCCTCCCTGATACATATCCGGTAATAGGCCTCTCTCAAGTCCAGTTTGGTGAACATTTTGCCTTTAGCCAAGTGGTTCAACATGTCTTTCATGAGGGGTAGAGCATAGGTATTTTTTATGCAAACGACTTTGATCCCCTGGAAGTCAATGCATAGCCTCACACAAACACACCTCTCCCTGTCTGTCTTCTCTTTGAAAAGCACAGGGGCTGCTACTTCTGACTTGGCTGGTTGGATGAAGCCCCGCTTCCAATTGGTATCAATGTATTTTCTTAATTCCGCCATCTCCTTAGGATCCATGGAGTACATTTTTGGCTTCGGTAGGATTGCCTCAGACACAAACTCTATCGCGCAATCAATGGGTTGGTGAGGGGGGAGATAATTGCAATCTTCCTCACTGAAAACCCCTGCCAGATTCCAGTATTCTTTTGGTATTTGCTAGATGCCTGAGAGTTTAGTATCTGTTGCAGGGGCTGCAGGCTCTTGATGGTCTGCTTTAAGCCGTTAGATGGTCCAGGTGGCCTTCTCGCTTTACGGGGGGTAGCAGCCCAATGCCTAGGGTCAATTTTCAATCACCGTCCTCTCACTTTATAGTAGGTGCCCATTTGTCCAACCATGCAAGCCCCAAGATGATTGATTCATTCATTTTTTGGTGCTATGATGAATCTGAGAAGTTCATAGTGGCGCCCTATCTGCAACTTCACCAAGTCAGTAATTAGCTTGGGGGGGGGGGGGGGGCTTCAATTAGCACCCTGTCCACTTGCTCAAACCGAATGGGATTTGCCAAGGATCCTGTGCATATGCCCAGCTGCTGCACGATGGACATGTTGATTAAGCACCGGGTGCAGCCCGTGTCCACAATTGCCTCAACTTCCCCTTCTACCCCAGTCTCAGGCACTATGAGTTTGGCTTTGATGGCAAAGGGGCAGATGGGTGCACTTACCATCGGGTGTCTTTGCTGCTTTTTTCTTCCTCTGAACTGAGAGGGTTTTTCCCATCTGGCAGAATCTCCGTCTACTCAGTCTGGGGATCGGATCCTTCCGTTTGTTGGGCAAGACTACTCTTTTTGGGTCATTTTGGGGGGTCTTTTTTTGTCCCACTGGCGGCTTGGGTGTGCACTTGTGGAATTGGAGTCGGGGCCAAGCATTCCAACGTTCTGTGCCCATGTTGACCACACCAGTAACATTTTATTGCTCCTGCAGACTTGTGGGGAGGCGTTTCGGCTTGCTTCATTTGTGTTCAGCGGTCCAAAGGTCTTCTAGCTGGCTTTTTGGCTATGGGCTTTCGATGGGGGGTGAAGTTCGTGATTCAGAATGACTGCGGTATTGTACCAATTCTGGATCTGTTCTGGCACCCCCATATGCTGCATGCTTTTCTCAATTCAGGATCTAAGGCATCTTTGAACATGTGCACAAGGAGTCATTCTGGCCAGTCCTTAGTTTTCTGGCCGCCCTTCTAAATTCCCAAACTAATTCCTTCACAGGATGGCCAGCCTGTCACAATCCTTGGCTCTGCTCTTCTGCTTCCACTTGTTGGGCCACATTGCTAAATCGGATTCATCAGCTGAACAAACCCATCTGCATCTTCTAATTCAGGAGCTGCCTTGTTGTGGACCTCAGCCACCCATTCAGTCGCTTCCCCTTCATTCATCCTGTCAATTACCACTGAAATCAGCTCTTGGTCGGAAGAGTATTGATCCCCAAATTGATCAATGTGTACCCAAACTCGATTTAGGAAGTAGGCTAGCTTCCCAGGAGTTGCATCAAATGTTTCCTGAAATCGGGATGGTGGGGCAGGTTTTTGGACTTCCATGAGCAGTTGGGTGGGTGCTTGGGGCTGGAGCCCCCCTCACGGCGCTGCTCCCTGCGGCGGCGGTTGGGCTGGGACCTGTTGAGGGGTCACTCCCTGGGATTGTCCTGGGCCAGTTATCTGAAACGGTGCCATTTGCTGAGGAGGAGCAGGCGTCCATCCCGGGAAGAAGACCCATCCCGGTGGGACTTGACTCGCAGGCTGCAACTCAAACATTGGTGGCTGGCTAGTGGGCAAAATTCCCCACCCCCTCAGCTGCTGCCTGGGTTGACTTCCCCATCCCGGTTGATGGACCGTCTGCGACAGAGGGTCGCAGACAGAGGGCACTGCCGTTAGTCTTATTCCAGTGACGAGGTTTTGGGCTGACCTGCTTTTTGCTGTATGGAAGGAGGGTAAATCCCCACTCCATTGCATTGCATAGACTCGACCCGGGAAGGAGAACATTTGCTGGGCCATGGTGCACCTGGGTGGTTTGGAGCTAAGGCAAGGGTTGATTCCACTCACATTAAACTGTCCAAATTGGTCTGGGAGGCCAGTCAGAGACTGACTGTGTGATGGTGGCTGGGATCCCAATAATTGGAGCACCCGGTTGGCGTCTGCTTTGGTCCCCTCCACTTGTGGGTCGAGGCTGATCCTGCACCAACCTGTGGCTCCAACAGCAACTCCTTAGGGGAAGTAAATCCCATGGCTTCATCTTGCAGAGTTAGGTCCGATTGCCAGGGATGCCTAGGGGCCGACTCTTTGTGCCTGGCTCCCAGCTGGTGTTCCCTGTCCGCGGCCTTCGTGGCTTCTACCTCAGCTTTTGACATAGATAGGTGATCCGTCATCTGCTGCTTTCTCTGTGGGCTTCTTCTGTTCCTCATCTTCCCTGAGTCTTTACGCCGCCTGGGCTCAAGTCAGTGCTGGGGCTCAGGGCCCTGTACAGCACTCCAAAATTCGGGGTAGCTGGTGAAGTATTTTAATGCAGATTCGGGTTAATGTCAGGATTCCAAATAGCATCCCAAAGTAAATCAAAGTCCAAGGCAAAGTATTGCTCAAAGTTCCAATTTATTAAGAGAGCCATGTTGGAACATCTGGGAAAAAAACAAATCTGAAAGCTTCCCGGTTTTCCCCACGTAGTTGAAAGTTCAAGATCTTGCCCCCATACCCACAAGTCCATCACATGGTCCAATCTCCCACTGCCATCCTGGCAGTTCCACCCATCCCAGTCAGGTGCAGAGGTGCAGAGACAAAGACCTTAGCTTTCTAGAAAGAATTTTGTTGTGGCTACATATTATGTGACTTCTTATAATCCTCCCTCCCATTTTCCCACAATAGAAAATGCATAGCAGAATAATGAAAGTGTGGCAGGCCAAAGACCCAAAAGAAAAGATGGCTGCAGGCCTGACAAAAAGATCTCTACATGTGTTTCATTGATTACACAAAAGCCATGGTGTTGACCATGAGAAGTCTGGAATTGCCTCAAAGAAGTGAAAATATCATCACATCACATCCAGCTCATTCAGTCATTGTACTCTGTTCAGGTAGCCACTGTAGGAATGGAATATGGAAACAGAAAATATTCAGAATTTAAAAAGGTGTTTGACAAGTTTGCATTCTGTCATGCTATTCAACATGTACACAGAAATATATTTGAGAAGTGCACATTTGGAGGACTTTAACCTTTGGGTTTAAAATCAGTGGTAAGACTATCAGCAATCTCCGATATGTAGATGATACAACATTGCTCACAGAAAACAAGAAGAAATGGAGTGGTTAATTCTGAGTCAAAGCTGAAAGTGAAAAATTTGGATTACAACTTAACATCAAGAAAACAAAGGTCAAAGTGTAGATCAACAATGAGACTATCAAAATAGTAATGGAATTCATCTTCCTCAGCTATAAAATTGATCAAAATGATGATTGCAGCCCTGAGAATAGAAGGTGTATTTGGAAGAACTGCAATGTATGGAATGAGTAACATCTGAAGAGTAAAGACATTAGCCTCACAACCAAATGCACATTTGTTAAACCAATATTTTTTCCAGTTGCAACTGCAACTGCAAAAATAACAAAGAAATAACAAACAATGGAAAATATCACTTGAAGACAAGATTGCCAAACAGAAGCTATCATACTTTGGTCATGTCATCAGAGCTGACTTGCTTGGAAAGTCAATCAGTCTGGGAGTGATCAGCGGTAAAAGAAGGGGCCACCCTAGTATCCATTGGCTGGACAGTATAAAGGATGACATGGCAGAGGCAGTATGAGACAGAGCAGCATGGAGAGTGCTGATCCATATAGTGGTTGAAGGTCGGACATGACTGGATGGCTGATGATGACAACGACAATGAGCTTAGAAGTCCACCCATGAAGTTATTAGGAATAACCAGCTCATCTATGCATTTGCATGATGGATTTTCAGGGGGGGGCAGTTGCTTTCTTTTATTATTTTCTGTTCCTTGAAAATGAAAAACAAAACTAGAGTGAGGATTGCTACCAAGGAGTTTATTGGGGAAAGTTACATTCAGCCTAAGTGATCAGTATTTTTTATAGTTGAGCTATTTTTTCCCAAATCAAATATTCTAATGAACCTGGAATGATTGTCTATTTTTATTTTGATTTATAACATAGTAGAGATTTGGGCTGTTTGATTAGTCCTTTAGATTTGCCCAGATTGTCTTTGGCAAGATAAAGTATTTTTACATATCTGCTTACATAGATTAATGTAAACGTAATTTTAAGTATCTTGTAATATATTCACTACTGTTTGCAAAAACTGAACGTTTGTCAAGGTTCAGAATACTGTTTTGAAAACAGAATTCATTATAGTATTCAATTTCTAATTCAGATGCAGGAATTGTGGACAGAAGGAAAATTGACTTCAAAAACACGTTGCTGGGCCCAAGGCATGGATGGATGGCGACCATTGCAAGTTATTCCTCAGTTGAAATGGTGTCTACTGGCCACTGGACAAGCTGTGCTAAATGAGACAGATCTGGCTACACTTATTCTCAACATGCTTGTCACAATGTGTAACTATTTTCCCAGCAGGTAAAGAACTTAGATTTTAGGCCGCTAATATTTGTCGTTATTGCAAATGTCTTAAATGGTCCATTCCTGGGAATGAAGACAGTGAAAAAACTGTTCAAGAAGCCACACCAAAAAACATAATTCTTCACTCTAAAAGTGGAGAATAATAAAACTCATATGTTGAGCTAGTAAAGAGTTTGTTCTAGGAAAAAACAAGTATGTGAAGCACAAAAGAATGTATACTAATTAGTCAAAAGACAATAGAAGCACATGATTTTATACTAATATACTGATTAAAAAAATATATTTATTCTAGAGATCAGGATAATGCTATTATAAGACCTTTACCCAAGGTGAAGAGGCTTCTCTCAGACAACACTTGCCTTCCCCATATCATTCAGGTAAATTGACATTCCATCTTGCCTTTCAGACATACTTCATTTCCTGCTTAATTTTCAATATGCTATACATGCTATACATGTTTATGGGTTTTATTAACTAAGTAATGTTTTAGATAGTAACTGAGCAATATTTTAATTTGAAATGAATATTTAACTTTTTTTACACCACAGCTTTTGCTGACTTTTGATCCCATTCTTGTTGAGAAGGTTGCCATATTACTCTTCCATATCACACAAGACAACCCGCAGTTACCTCGTCTTTATCTCAGTGGAATATTCTTCTTCATTATGATGTACACTGGTTCCAATGTACTCCCTGTTGCAAGGTGAAAATAAAATTTCCATATCTCTCTGGGTTGGTTTGGGTAACATGCAATCTAGCAATCCATGTCTTTTATTTTTTATTTAGCATGATGTTCAATCCAAGATCAGTATGGAAACCTGACTTAATGGTCAGTCAAAAGATCCAACTATTTCCTGTTCATTTTGTCATTTTCCCACCAGTCTCTAGAAGAAATGAGAAAGATATATAATATACAAACAGCAAACCATGAGTACACAAACCAGAATTTGTAAATCAACTGGAGCCCATAATTTCAAATTGTGTTTTATTATGAACCACTGTATTTTATAAAACCATTGTGTTTTATTGTTCTTTCTGTGGACAGATATCTTTACTCTCCACATTATCTCTTAACAATATATGCAGACCAAGCCATTATATTATAGTGGTGATATGGGTCAATCTGATAATGAGGCATTCCCTAAATAATATAGTATTAAATTACTAATAAGAATTAAAGTTTAGAGCATTCTTTCTCAACATTTTTTTCTAGGGAAACCCTTTGAAATAATTCTTGGTTAACATCTGCATAAAAAATTATCTAAAGCTCATGGTATATTAATATAATCAGTAAGCTGAATTAAGGAGCATAAAAATTCTAACTACTGTAAACCTTAGCATTATGATATGTGCAAACTTAATAAAACTTTTTTAAAATCATGATTTCTTACTGAACCCTGGAACTCTTCAGAAAATGAGAAAAGCTAGCTTAATAGAAGTACTTGAATTATAGAATTCATAACATTTAATCAAATACATTTATCTTTTAGGTTTTTGAAGTATACACATTCAAAACAAGCTTTCAAATCTGAAGAGGTAAGATATATAAATAGTAAAAACCAGCATTTAAAATTTCTGCAAATAAGCCAATCCTAATATTGTATTAAGCATTATTTTGGTTATTTTTGTCTCTTAATTTTGAGGGTTTTGTTTTCTACAAACAAAATATTTTTACCTTTTACTAATGCTATAATTGTTGATCTACTGATGATAAAATTTATCTATATCTAATTATTTTACACCAAGGAATTCTGTTTATATAGTGCTCAAATAAATTATTTTGTTAATTTATAATGTCAGAAATCAACAATTCTAAAGAAAGTAAGTAGTTTGCATTGCAGTATTAATATAGTAAACAAAATCCTCAAGAAAATAATTATTATGACACTTTGATAGAAAGGAAAACTGAAGAAATATTTGTGTTTAAATATTTGAGTAAAATAGAATTCTAGGTAATGAAAATAAGGTGCTTGATGGATTTAAACTAGAGCACTCCACACTAGGCATTTGATTTATTTTACACCCTCTGATAACAAAACAACTAATGCCAAGAAACTGTTTACCATATTTTTAGATCTCAATGCTGCTTTTGACTTTATAAACAGGAAAATTTTGTGGAAGAAATTGGCTAAGTTAAACATGGAACCCAGATTCTACTCTTACCCTTTTCTTGGTTAGGGCCCTCTACTCAAACACTTGTTTGCAAGCCCGTATAGATGTTATTGCTTCCCCCTAGTGGGGTTGGACAGAATTGTATCCCGAGCCCCAGTGCTTTTTAATCTATGTTAATGTTCAAAATAGTCCAAAGATCCATAATAAATTCATTAATATTCTTCTATAGACACACTCTCAAATTGATATCAGAAGACTAATGTGAAAGCTAAATATCTGTTGTGCTCTTAATTTTCTAAATATCAATAAAATCAAATGTAAAATGATGGTATTTAGCAAAAAAAAAGTGTGAAATATAATTGATAGATAAATGAGGAACCTATTGAACAAATTATTTTTTTTACTTATTTAGGTGAGGTTTTTACCAATACAGAGGTATGGGTAAATCATTTTAAAAGAAGCTCAGCAAAAGTTGAGACAAGTACGAAAAGACTATATAAATTATATAATAATTATCCAGGTATCCACTTCATATATAATCGATTCATAATTAAAGATTTTGCATACTGGTAGAAGATGCATTCAATGGAACAGGGGTGGGTTTCAAAAAACTTACTACCAGTTCTGTGGGTGTGGCTTGATGGTCATGTGATGGTAGGCTTAACTTGTAGGTCTTGTGGCTGGGCAGGCGTGGCTTCGTGGTCATGTGACTGGTTGGTGTAGCTGGTTGGTCATGTGCCTGGGTGGGTGTGGCCAACTTGATGTCACTCACATCAAGGGATGCCTTGCCTGGCCTCTTCTTGGCTGAAAGGCCTCTAGAGATACAATTTCTCTGTCTATTTATTTACTATTAAACATCCAAAATATACTGTTTAATCCTAGGTATATATGCCATATGTATACATACATATTACATAGTATAAAATGTGTATAGGTACACAAAAAGATATACATTATCTACTGTATGTGTATGTATACACACAAACACAGACATACACAGAGCTCTTCTAAAACTATACACATTGAACCTCACTTAACTACATTTGGAAAAAAACACCCAGAGTCCACTTTCTGCCACAGATTTAACTATAACTTGTGTACATTAGAACATTACACACATCTTCAGATGTTTTTCCCTAGCTTGCACATGACTGTTATGTGGTGAAAATGTGGTAAAACTCACTTAACAATGCTTTTGCTTAGCAACCAAAATGTTGGGCTCAGTTGTGGTCATAACTCACAATTGACTATCTCTGCCTTCCTCTGCACGGCAGCCTTGTCCTAGTAAACTCCTTCTCCTTTTTGGCAATTTTCCACTCTGTTAGAGGCACCAAAATAATCCAGATGATATGAGGTTTCCTGCTGGGGCAGGAGGGAGTAGATGACCTCTGAGATCCCTTCCAGTCCTAGATTGCTGTGCTGTTTCAAAGCATCTTCTGAAGCCAGGTCTAGTGCCAGGGTGAGCGGTCCTTCCTTCCTCTCCTTTCTCTCTCTCTCTCCCTTCCTTCCTCTTTCTTTTTCTTTCTTTCTTTCTCTTTCTTAGTTTCTTTCTTTCCTCTCTCTTTCTCTTTCTTTTGTCTCTCTCTCTCTCTCTCACGTTTTAGGAATCACATCTAAAGGACCTCTAGAAGATATACATCTCGTTCAAAACTGATTGTACTCCATGACAAAAGCTTTAGCTCAGATTTGTTAACTTGACTATAAACTATCCCATTTAGATAATTTAGGTTTTTTTTAAAGAATGTTGAAATGAGTAAAACAATGTAGGAAAGAAAGAAGGAAGGAAAGAAAGAAAGAAAGAAAAAGAAAGAAAGAAAGAAAGAAAGAAGGGAGGAAGAGAGAGAAAGAAAGAAAGAAAGAAGTGTTCAGTTCTTAATGTTTGAAATGTATCTTCTTAATAACATACTAGTAATAATGCATTAGAATATTTCCTTTCTCCCTCCCTAACTCCCTCAAAATTATTTGGGGCCACATGCAATCCTTCCCTCCTTCTTTCTTCTCTCTTTAAGTGGGGAGCCTGGTCTTTGGGTTCCCACACTCAGTTCCCCTAAAAATCCACTGCTTGGCAGCGGGCACAAACCCACTTCTTCCTTCCCAATCTGCTGGGTGCCAAAGCCCCAGCGATTCTTCTGTTGACTTGATCAAAGCAGCGGAAAAGAGTGAGGGGGGAGGTGAGTGGAAGCAGTGGATGGACCCATCCAAAGGTGTGTTTGCGCACACACCTTTGGAGACAAAAATTAGAAAGGGATTCACGCTCCCTCTTTCTTTCATACTGGATTCACTCCAAAGTTTTTAAAGACTCCCCCGTTCATACACAGACCTTCCTGCCCCTCTCTCTCTCCTATTGGATTCACTCTGAAGTTTTTTTAAATCTCCCCCATGCATACACACACCTTCCTGCCACTCTCTCTCTCCCTCTTTCTCTCCTACTGGATTCACTTTGAAGTTTTTTTAATCTCCCCCCTCCCCCGACCACCCGAATATGTGCATGTGCACCGGGACATCCATCCACCCTCCTGGAGCGCCATCGCTGCACCTCTTGGCCTAGCGCAGTGGCAGAAGGAAGAAACGGAGCAGGGCCAGTGCTCTGGACCAGAGGGGGGAGGCGATGGCCCAGCAAGCTCCAAGCGGCAGGGTATTGCACCCCCTCCCACCCCTCGCCTGGCCATGCAGCTGCAAAGGTTGCTGGCTGCCCCCTCGTCCCTGGGAGGGGAGTAGGCTAGCTCAAATGCTTACTTGTGTGTAGGCAGGAAACGCTGTGCGTGCATGTGCAGTTCAATTAAAATTGTTCTGCGCATTCACACAACTTAAAAAACAAGATGACACCACTGACTGGAGAACCGTTTCAGAGGCATGAGAGGCCTGGGTAACTGCTAGTTCCAGTGACCCAGGCTGCCAAGCCACTATCGGTTCGGTTGAACCAGTCCGAACCGGTAGGAACCCACCTCTGCAATGGACCCTTATAAACTATCCAATACATGTTTAGCGGAATAAATAAGTGTGGCTCAGCCCAATTCCTGGATTTTTAAAAATTATTTCCCAGCATGGATTTTTCATCCAGTATTCTCAATTGTCTCTCAGGCAAAGGAAATTTTTAAACATAAAGTTTTTAAAACATATCAGACTGATGTACAGTTACTGGCAACAAATAGTTCTTTTAGCTAAGAACAAAACTATTTTTCAACTTGAAAAATACCTGTCAATAAGCCTAACCCAATTCTCAAAAAGGTTCTAGTCTAGCATTGATTTGAATTGCTAGATTCCATAGACCTTTCTATGATCTATCATATCATGAGAGGACATGTATATGTGGTGTCTCAGCCATTAAACATATTGATCATTTATTGTTTGCCTTTGATACTTAACATCCCTACTTGAAAGCACAGCTCACTAGAATCTATACATTTTGAGCAGAACTGTTAATATTTTAGTTAAGACAATTGGTCTAAAAACCTGTTATATTGAACAATTAAGGTATCCTGTAAAGATGATCAATTTGCCTGAATACTGATTCTTTATATTTTCCATATATATTTTATTTCTATATTTTCCTCTCTTTTTTTGCAAGAAATTTTTATTTTTATTAAACAAACAGCACACAAAAAATCATAATCTTACATTACATCTTGTAAAAAGTGTGTCAATTGGTTACAATTAGCTTTCATGCATCTCTTCCACAATCATTACTTATATTCATATCAAATGTCAAAGATTCTTAATGAGTCTTACTATCAACACAGCATAGTTCTCAATTGACTGAAGTTGTTTTAGTGTCCTTTTGCCTAAAATAATCCATAGTTAAAAACACAACCACCTGATGGCATTTCATTAATTATTACAAAATCATCCAATAGCCTTAAACCTTTATAACATATTCTAAATAAAGATTAGTTGACAAAGTTTCTAAGCCTTTTTTTTTCCAAGTCACTGTTTACAATTTGAGTCCAGGTTCCTTTTGTTATGGTAGTGTGTGTGTGTGTGTGTGTGTGTGTGTGTGTGTATTATGTATGTATGTAAGTATTTGTGTTACAACCCCTGGTATGCCTAAATATACAACCCCTGGTATGCCTAAATACACACACACACACACACACACACACATATATATATATATATATATACATACATATACACACACACACACACACATCATTAACTGTATCCCTTATCGTTATTATTCCATTATTAGTTGTTATAATTAATATTGGTTAACAGAAGATCCTTTACTGTTTATATCCATTTTCTTCTCATCAAACCAACACATATGTGTACCTTATTGCCAATATCGATTATTTATTTAACATAACAATCTAAAAGTTACTAAATCACTACTTACTAATTATAAAACTTAGTTAATTTTTTGTTATCAACTTTCATATATCCAATAATTTTTATAACATATTCAAAATAAGAATTAATTAACAAAATTTCTAAACCTTTTTTCCCAAATCACTGTTTGCAATTTATATCCAAATTCCTTATATTAAACCAGTACATATATATGTCGTTAATTATATCTCTTATCACTTCTTTATTATTGTTATCATTAATATTTGTTAACAAAACCATTTATTACTTATATCCAACTTCCTCACCTCCAGCCAACATAAATATGTACCTTGTTACCATTATCAACTATTTATTTAACAAAGCAATCTAAAAATTACTAAATTCCTACTTACTAATCACCAAACTTAGCTACTTTTTTATTATCAACTTTCATATATCAACCTGTATTCTTCCAGAAGGCATATAGTTTTATTTCTTTTGCCATTTGTGGAGTTAATCTTCTGTTTATTTCCTTGGTAAAAATTTTATGGATATCTCTCCGCACCTTGTTACTTGTTGCATCTCTCAGGTAATCTCGGCGCCCTCTATTTGTACTTTAATTAATTTATCTTTGATTGTCAATCATGCTTCTGATAAGATTTCTCTCCTTAAAACCATCATTTTTTTCTCTTTTTTCTTCTTCTGTGCTTTGAGATTTGGGATAGAGCTCCAGTCCATCAAATTCCCTTTTTGATACTCCCATTTTTTCACTTTCAACCACTTTCATTCCACAAACCAAATCATTAGTTTTCTTATTTTGTATTCATTTTTCTCTTCAATTTTTGGGGCTATATATATATATGTGTGTGTGTATATATTTAGCTTAAACACAAAATCATTTATAATCTTCACAAGAAAGAGGTTCCATTTTTTCCCCTCTCCCAGTGCCGATAAGACTCTCAAAGGAAGCTATGTAAACATTTTGTGCCCTTGGCTCTTATCACTTTTAATTACAGAACTTTGAAGTACAAAGACAGTGAAATCAAAGGAGAAACAGGAACAAATGCGTGGTTTCAGAAACTCTAGCCTCCAAGCAGCAGTATTGCTTTCTTTCACTCTCTGATGTTGTCTCAGATTTAGGGGAAACAAAATTCTTAAATGGAGTTTAATAGCAAATAATAGAAGATTTTTGTTAAGAGTAGAGAAAGAGATTTTAATCCTTAAGTTAAAAAATAAAGCAATATTTTTATATTTTATTTTTAAGATTGTTAAATCTATGAGTTTCTTTGGGGGATTCTCGCCACCAGTGTGGAAGCTGGTAAAAAAATTTCTGTACACCCTTTTACCCTTCCCTATATATTTTAAAACCAATAAAAATTTTGCAATTAAAATAAATAAATAAATAAATAAAACAAGAAAAAGTCAAAGAAGAAAAACCGGTCCGTTCCCTTTAAGAAGAGGAGAGAGAAAAAAAGTTGTGAGCATTTCAATCCACAAAGTGTAATTACAAAAGGAGAAAAAAAGCATACTAATCAAAACAATCCAATGGAGATAATTCCACCGCTTACTTCTTCTGCTTAAGGATTTAATTTAGCATAAAAAAAGAAGTTCTTTTGGACAGTCTTTTTCAAAACAGAAGGAATCCTCACCAGATGGACACACTTTCTCTTTCCATTTCCTTCCGTTCCGGAGCTGTCCCAACTTCATCAGCCTGGGCTGCCTTTTGTCTCCAACTTGAAGGGCTTCTCTGGGATCGATCAGGGACTTGCAGGGTCCCTGAGATCAGCAAGACATGGTCTTCTTGTTCACCGTCTCTTCGGGACGGTTTAGGTCCGATTGGACCACCCAGCGGCAAAAGTATCGGCGGCGGTCTCAGAGCATCGAGATCGCATGTCCGTACCATTGGGACATTGGTTCCTCCCCACCTTCTATATTTTCCTTTTATCTATTTTATCCTGGAAATACAGTACTGTGCAAAAGTTGTAGGCAGGTGTGAAAAAATGCTGTAAAAAAAGAATGCTTTCAGACATATAAATAATGATTGTTTATTTTTGTCAATTTTCAAAATGCAAAGTGAGTGAACAAAAGAAAAATCTAAATCAAATCAATATTTGGTGTGACCACCCTTTGCCTTCAAAACAGCAGCAATTCTTCTAGGTACACTTGCACACAGTTTTTTTAAAAAGAATTTTATTGGTTTTTAAACATTTATGGGGAAAGATAAAAGGGTACATAGAAAATTTTGGCAGCTCCCGTGCTAGTGGTAGAAATCCCCCCAAATCTCACAATTTTTACAATATTAAAGACAACGTATAAAAGATAAGCAAAAACAGAATCTTGTTCTACATTATATCATCTTGCACACAGTTTTTGAAGGAACTTGGCTGGTAGGTTCCAAACATCTTGGAGAACTAACCACAGATCTTCTGTGGATGTAGGCTTTCTCACATCCTTCTGTCTCTTCATGTAATCCCAGACACACTCGATGATGTTGAGATCAGGGCTCTGTGGGGGGCATGCCATCACTTCCAGTACTTCTTGTTCTTCTTTACGCTGAAGATAGTTCTTAATGACTGTGACTGTATGCTTGGGGTCGTTGTCTTGCTGCAGAATAAATTTGGGGCCAATCATACGCCTCCTTGTATTGCATGTTGGATAAGTATCTGCCCGTTTTTCTCAGCATTGAGAACACCATTAATCCTGACCAAATCTCCAACTCCATTTGCCGAAATGCAGCCCCAAACGTTCAAGGAACCTCCATCATGCTTCACTGTTGCCTGCAGACACTCATTATTGTATCGCTCTCCATCCCTTCGACAAACAAACTGCCTTCTGCTACAGCCAAATATTTCAAATTTTGACTCATCAGTCCAGAGTACCTGCTGCCATTTTTCTGCACCCCAGTTACTATGCTTTCGTGCTTGGCCTTGTTCCCACGTCAGAGGTATTGCTTTTTGGCTGCAACTCTTTCATAAAGACCACTTCTGGCCAGACCTCTCCGGACAGTAGATGGGTGTACCTGGGTCCCACAGGTTTCTGCCAGTTCTGAGCTGATGGCACTGCTGGACATCCTCTGATTTCGAAGGGTAATAAGCTTGATGTGTCTTTCATCAAATTTCCTTGGCCGACCACTGCGTCTACAATCCTCAACGTTGCCCATTTCTTTGTGCGTCTTCAAAAGAGCTTAAACAGCACATCTTGAAATCCCTGCTTTGAAATCTTTGTCTGGGAGAGACCTTGTTGATGCAGTATAGCTACCTTGTCTTGTTGCTATGCTCAATCTTGCCATGACATGAAACTGTCTTTCACAACCTCATCTTGGTAGCAGAGTTTAGCTGTTCCCCACCCAGTTTTAAGCCTCCTACACAGCTGTTTCTGTTTTAGTTCATGATAGGGTTTCAACCTACGTGTGACATTGATGATCATTAGCACCTGTTTGGTATAATTGGTTGATCATACACCTGACTATAATCCTACAAAATCCCTCACTTTGTGCAAGTGTTCCTATGAGAATGGATGCTGGTTTGAAGGCAAAGGGTGGTCACACCAAATATTGATTTGATTTAGATTTTTCTTTTGTTTGCTCACTTTGCATTTTGAGAATTAACAAAAATAAACAATCATTATTTATATGTCTGAAAGCATTCTTTGTTTACAGCATTTTTTCACGTCTGCCTCAAACTTTTGCACAGTACTGTATATCCTGTATTTCATTTTTGCTTTATGTTTTTGATATGGTTGTAGGTCATAAGGCTAATCATTCAATAAACTATCTCATTTGTATTTAAGTAAATAAAATTTCAAGTAAATAAAGGTGCTGTTCAGCATTTTGGACCTGCTAAATTTGAAATCCTGTTGACTAAAATTAAAATCTGGCATAAATAGGGGACATCATGATAGTTAAATCAATTATTTTGCTGCTTTTATTAGGTTGTAAGCAGGAAATTACCAGCATGCATGCGCGGGGGAACCTTTACCTTACCTTTACCATAAGCTGCCTAGAGCCACCGCTAGATAAAATGGGCAGCATTCAAATATAATAAATAAAACATAAATATCTCACACATTTAAGAATAAATTATACTGAACATCTGCAAAAGTATTCACAATTTTGTTACTAGAAAATAAGTAACTTTTTAATATTAGCATGTCTATTTTTTAAATAAATTTATTTTTTATTTAAATGTTTTATGTTTTAATGTTAACATGTTTATTTACACTTATTTGTGTTCCTGATTTCTTTTTTAGGCAAAAGGGCAAGATATAGTTCAGAGAAGCATTTTGGGGCATATTCTCCCAGAAGCTATGGTGTGTTATTTGGAAAACTATGAACCAGAAAAATTTTCTGAAATTTTTTTGGGTGAATTTGATACTCCGGAAGCCATTTGGAGCAATGAAATGAGGTAATTAACTTAACATATCCTGTAAAACAAAATGCACATTTCATTATATTCCCATTGAAAATTGCTGCTGATAATTAATTCATTTGATATCTTTGTAGCTTGTCACAAAGTAGCAGATTTAATGTCTAATAAGAAAATCAGTGCCTGAAAGAATTTTAATGTTTCTTTGATTAAAGAGATATTTGCAATTTGCAGGCGGCTAATGATAGAGAAGATAGCGGCACACCTTGCTGACTTCACTCCTCGTCTTCAAAGTAATACAAGAGCACTTTACCAGTACTGCCCCATACCAGTTATCAGTTATCCTCAACTGGAAAATGAGCTGTTTTGCAATATTTATTACCTCAGACATCTTTGTGATAAGCTTCGGTTTCCTGATTGGCCAATTAAAGATCCTGTAAGTCAATTTGTGGTCATCTTCCTAGTTTCTAACATTATGGACTTAAGAAATATATGGAGGTATGCCAAGAGACGTGCAATCGCTATCCTCATGGCTGTCAGGCTGATTATGCTCCAATTATGACATATATGTTTAATTTAAATTGTTGACATTGTTTTTTCAAATTTGCAAAAAATAAGAAATACAAGGAAAAATAAGATAATAGTTTTTTCCGTACCATTCTTCTTGAAAAATACTCTTTGAAAGAACTTTTGTGACCATGTTATTGAAAATTAGCATCATAGTCATTTATCATTATGAAGTCATGAAAAGTATAATGTAAGGAATTTTTAAGCAGAACCCTCCCCCCCCAAACCAGAAAATTCTAGAACCATCCATTTGCTATGATCACCCTGCCTACTGTGGTCCACTCCACCATCCCAAATTTGTTAAGTATAGCTACCATCCATAGTTAGAAATATTAGAAGTTGTGAATACTGCATAAAAAGCCCTTACATGGAAAAGCTAAATAGAAATCTTCTATATTCAGGTTAAACTCTTAAAAGACACTCTAGAAACCTGGAGGAAGGAGGTTGAAAAGAAGGCACCTACAATGTCCATAGATGATGCTTATGAAGTTCTGAATCTACCAAAGGGTCAAGGGCTGTAAGTTTCTAGTTATAAAATATAATTACATAAAGTATAATTGAAATCCTTAACGGATTTAAGCCTTTATACTGCTGTCTGAATTCAGCATAGAGTAATGTACAGACAAATTATACAAAACATATAATTTGAGTGGATCAGATCAACTATTTCATAGACTCTATTGCCAAAATTAAAATTTAATGTTATAGATGCAAAAGGTCTACAAATGCATTTTTTTCTTCTGACTAACAAGACTATTGAATTGTATACATATAATCTTTTATGTACTTTATAGACATGATGAAAGTAAGATCAGGAAAGCTTATTTTAAACTGGCTCAGAAATACCATCCTGACAAGAATCCAGAAGGTCGGGTAAGTGTCTTATATTAAATATGCGTGATGCTTAGAGGAAGTGTTGTATCCTAATCCAGTAACAGAACCTTTAGTATGTTAAGTGTTCCCACTTACTTTACAAAATAGAATACATTAATATATGCATTCCTTTGTATATTCTTAGTTCTCGCTTTCATCCAAAATCCATATTAACTAACATTTATTAGGCCAGATCTGAAGTTACAAATTCATTTACAAGTTTCTAAATATTCTTAATTAAACAATATTATAAATAAAGATTCATGAATTAGGAAGGGGGATGACGCTATGGAGAATCTGAAATAGGTCAGTAAATTGCATTGAAAAAAAATTCTTAGAATATCTACATTTACCATTTAAGCTTTCCTATCCTATGCTTAGGCTAACTTGACTCTAAGCTAACATAAAGAAATCCAATCTGAACGGTTGTCATTTCTTTGTTGAATAATTTCCTTGCATCTGTGCCCTTCCACATTTTTGTCCCAATAAATTAATGGGCAATTCTTTCTTTCATGTAGTTAAATATTCCTGAAGATATTTTCATACAGGTAGTCCTTGGCTTATAACATAATTGAGCATGAATCTTTGGCCATAGTTGTTGCAGTCATCAGTTGAATCACCGTGATACAATTTTACAACTGTTTTTACTAAGCGAGTCAGTGAGTGATTGTTAAGCAAATCACATAGTCATAAATCCAAATCCAGTTTATCTAGTGGGTGCTTTTTGCTGGAAAAGTTGCAAAATGCAATAATTAGAGTTGCTGGCAAGCTCTAACTCAGTTGAAAGGCGTTATTTTCTCTGTGATGTGTCCGGTGAATTGCTGGAGATAATCTATAAGGAAGGAAAGATCACCACCTAACATTTGAGGAAAAGAGTCTTTCAAACTGCAGTAGGACAAGCAGAGGGAGATCAAACTTGAGGTGACAGGGGTGTGAATAAAGGCTAAATATTGTCAGAGTTAAGATTAGTTTATTACTGCCTTTAGAAATCATAATTCCCTGTTCTGGTATCAGGCAATCAAGTTGTGGACAAGTTATGAGTTATGCTGTAGCAAGTACTGTATTTAGTATTTGCATATAGCAAAAATTTTTGACAGAATAATAGATTGTAGAATAAAAAAAGAAGGAACAGCATTACTGAAAATTATGTGTTATGTATACTTACTCCTAAAAACTTAACTTCTTTTGTGACATTATTAAATTCATTTTCAGATAATATTTTCTTTATCTTTTTTTTAAACTACAGGATATGTTTGAAAAGGTCAATAAAGGATATGAGTTTCTCTGCACAAAGTCCTCTAAAATTGTTGATGGTCCAGATCCTGAGAATATAATTCTGATTTTGAAAACTCAGAGTATCCTTTTTAACAGACACAGAGAAGGTAATTAGATCTAGTAACCAATGCATTAGTAAAAATTTAGCAAATACATACCTTCACAGTTATTAAAGAACTTCAGTGCTAGAATACTGCAATCCTTAGGGATTATTAACAACCATACATAAGCAAAATTGCTGGAGTTTCAATTTTATGTAGATTCTCATCTTGTAGTTAATGAATGAAGTTTAATATACAGTTCCAAATGAATATATCAAACTAAAAATAGTGAAAAATATACCCATGCAGTTATATCAAAATATTTTAGTGTGATAATTTTATATTAAATGTATTTTCTCTCAAAAATAGAGAGGAACTTGTTACAAAATGTGAAGCTTGATATAAAGTAAAAAATAATTGATTGCAAAACTTGATAAAATATTTGATATTTGATAAAATACTTGATAAAATAGAAAAATGTGCGTTAGACATTATCACCACCGGGTGGATTAGTAACTGGCTGACCAGCCACACTCAACATGCACTCCTCAATAGAACCGCATCTACATAGAGGGAAGTATACACTGGGTTGGTCCAAGGCTCTGTTTTAGGTCCAGTACTCTTCAACATCTTCATCAATGATTTGGACAAGGGGGTAGATGAGAAGTTCATCAAATTTGCAGAAAACACCAATTTAGCAGGAATAACCAACACTCCAGAAGATAGGCTTAATATACAGACTTGAACATTGGACGCTATCTAACAAAATGAAATTCAATGGTGAAAAAAGTAAGGTTCTACATTTAGGCAAGAAAAACAAAGTGCACAGGTACAGTATATGTGGTACCTTGCTCAATAGTAGTAACTGTGGGAGGGATCTTGGAATCCTAGTGGACAACCATTTAAATATGAGCCAGTAGTGTGCAGCAGCTGCTAAAAAAGCCAACACAGTTATAGGCTGCATAAATAGAGGGATAGAATCAAGATCACGTGAAGTGTTAATACCACTTTATAAGGCCTTGGTAAAGCCACACTTGGAATATTGCATCTAGTTTTGGTCGCCACAGTGTAAAAAAGATGTGGAGACTCTAGAAAGAGTGCAGAGAAGAGCAACAAAGATGATTAGGGGGCTGGATATTCAAACATATAAAGAACGGTTGCTTGATAGTTCATCAGTATCTAGTCTGATGAAAAGGACTAGGGGTGACATGATAGCAGTGTTCTGATATCGGGTTGCCACAGAGAAGAGGGAATCAAACTATTCTCTAAGGCACCTGAGGGTAGGACAAGAAGCAATGGGTGAAAACTAATCAAGGAGAGAAGCAACTTAGAACTGAGGAAAAAGTATTGACAGTTAGAATAATTAATCAGTGGAACAACTTGCCTCAGAAGTTGTAAATGCTCCCAACACTGGAAGTTTTTAAGAAGATACTGGATAACCATTTGTCTGAAGTGGTGCAGGGTTTCCTGCCTGAGCGGGGCTGGACTAGAAGACCTCCAAGGTTCCTTCAAACTCACGTATTCTATGTCTAAAACAGAAGGGCAACTTCTATATTTTTACAAGTAATTCTAGTTCACTTTCCCCCAAAGCAATATGTTTCAACCATATTCTTGCTTGAGAAATTTATTGAGTTATCAGAAATCTTTAGTGTTATCTCCAACTTTGTGTGTGGAATAGATTTTGATGTGACATACAAAGAAGAATGAATTCCAGATAATTTTATACATTTATTAAACTTTCTTTAGTTTTAATTATTAACATTTCTGAGGAAATATCATTTTTGTTTTAGAAAAGAAAAGCCAGCAAAAGATATTACATGTTAGGGTTCTCAGTGGGATTCAATGACCCTTCTAAAATATTAATAGCAGGAATATTTTAAAAATCATAGAAATATAATTTGTGGCATAGAATAACTAGAATCCTAACTTCAAAGATTTCGTTGCGGATATTGATTTCTGACATTCTGTTCCTTTCCAGATTTAAAGCCATATAAGTATGCAGGCTATCCAATGTTGATTAAGACAATCATAATAGAAACTTCAGACAACCTCCTGTTTTCCAAAGAGTCTCCTCTGTTGCCAGCTGCCGCAGAATTAGCCTTCTACACAGTCAATTGTTCAGCACTTAATGCAGAAGAACTAAGGAGAGAGAATGGAATAGAGGTACATTCAAACTTACTAATAGAAATTTTTGTTGTATTATATTCTACAAAGGGGACAAATGGATTTTAAGAATGATTATTACTAAATATGTTCAGTAATTTTAATTTGCTCTTACAGGCACTGTGGTATAAATACAAAGTTTAAAACATAAAACTGCCTTTGAGTTTGTACAAACAGAAATGGTTTTAAAGCTCTGCTGTTTTTATTTCACATTGTAGAATACTAGAAATGTTTATGAGCAAATAAATATTTGGGCTATTAAATCTCACTTTGTAGCAGGAATAGATATCATAGTGCCATAATGTTACAGACTTCTTCATCTGCCATAAATCTGTGCCTCTGCTGCTGCTGGCTGAGATTAATAGGATTTGGTGTGGAAATACTAGGTTGTCTACGTCTGTATTATATTTTTAAAATATTGTTCAGAGTTGTTATACATACCCTGTTTCCCCCAAAATAAGACCTCCCCAGATAATAAACCCAATTGGGCTTTTGAGCATATGCTAAAATAAGCCATCTCCCGAAAATAAGCCTTCCCCAAAAATATTGCAACCCAACAGCAGCCATGAGGTTACCATGCTCGCCGCCCCTGCACCTCAAAAATAATGACCTCTCCTAAAATAAGGCCAAGTGCTTATTTCCTGGGTCAAAAGAAAATAAGACCCTGTCTTATTTTCAGGGAAACATGGTAGCTTTCTATGACCAACTTTTGATAGTTTTCCATCTGACAATCTACAAAACAAATGTCTATTCTTACAGGTTTTGCAAGAGGCTTTTAATCGTTGTGTTGCAGTCCTAACACGTTCTAGTAAGCCAGAGGATATGTCAGTCCAGGTAATTCTTAAAGAAATCCTATCATTTACACTGGTATGTGGTCTAAAATATAAATAAAATACCAACTGTACAGGACACTACAAAGATAGATTAGAAGAGCAGTCCATTTTGCTCAAGCACCAATACCATTTTTTTATAATTTCTATTATTATTTCATTTTTATGACTGCCCAACTCACTGAAGCAACTCTAAGTAGATAGCAGCATGTTAAAACACAATACAAATAGGCATCAAGCCAATAGCACCTTTGGAAGTCTTCTGTTCCAACCCCCTACTCAAGCAGGAGATCCAATACCAAGTCAGACAAATGGCTGTCCAGTCTCTTCTTAAAACCTCCAGTAATGGAGCATCCACAACTTCTCAAGGCAAGTCATTCCATTGATAAATTATTCTCACTGTCAGGAAATTTCTCCTTAGTTTTAGATTGGATCTCCCTTTAGTAAGTTTCAATTCATTGTTTTTTGTCCTGCCTGTGCATTTGGTTTTTCTTGCCTAAGGGTAAAACATTACTTTTCTTACCACTGAATTTCATTTTGTTGGATTCAGCCCAATATTCCAGTCTGTAAAGGCCATTCTGGATTTTGAGTTTATTTTATAAAGTATTGGGTATTACCACCAGTTTGGTGTCATCTGCAAATTTGATGAGTTTCTTTCTATCCCCTCATCTAAATAATTTATGAAGAGAAGACTTCCGGTTCCTGCTGGCGACGGACATGTGTCCGCCGCTCGTCTCCCCGGTTGGCTCCATAAGGAGCACAGGGGGCCTTGGAGGGGTCCCCTGCCGAAGAGCGGCTTGCTGAAGCCTCTCGGAATCGGCGGCAGACGGTGGGGGTGCTTTTCAGCTTTGCCTAGGAGCCGGGGAGCGGAGGGGGGGTGAGGGACAGCTTTGGGCTGTCCGCTCTTTCGCCGAATGGCTCTGGAGGAAAGAGCTTACTTGGAGAAGCGCGGCTGGATCCTGGTGGTGGGGGATTCATCCTGAACTCTTCGATCGTCATTAAAAGAAAAGCAGCAGACTTCTGTAAGTTTATGTTCAACCTATTTGAATGGAGATTAGAGGGGGGTGTTTCTTCCTTCTACCCCCCTCGGATTAAGCGGCGTTTGAACTATCTCTCTTGAAGAGAGAGAACAAAGGCACTTGAACTAACTAACTGTGAAAGATCGCTATCACAATTGCTAGAGATGATTGCTGAGCTGTTTTCTTTTAAAAAGCTTTATAGAGATGTCTGTTTCTTCTCCTTGTGAAAAGAGGAGCCAAGATGGCGCCCGCCCTTCTTTGTTTGTGTACTTATAAATGAAGTCTGCCTTTTGAAACTACCTTCAAAAAAAAAAAACTTTGGAGCTGCCTTATTACTCTCTCTCTGAGGGAAACCGGGACCCCTCCCTGCTACGTGCCTTTCTGAACTCTGACTATCTGATCTCCTTCTTTTGGTTTATCTCGGTGCCTTGGAACTGTGAAGGAGAGTTAGCATTTCGCTTTCAGATTTGTTTGCCTCTTGGGATTAGCACAGCTGTGCAATCCTCGGACGCCATCTTCTTTGGAAAAGACTTATACACATTTCTGAATTTTAGACAAATGGGGCCTAAGAGACCACCGACGGGCAAGTCATTTTCGGCCCCCTCATCTGCCTCCTCCAGTCCGAGTATGCAACAAACAAAAATTACCTCATTGTTACAGCAAGAAGGGACTGGAGAAGGCCCAAAAGAACTATCTGTTTCTCAAATGTTTCAAGAACTTATGAGGGGTCAAAATGAATTGAAAAAAGAAATGACAGAGCTTAAAGAGGAACTCAGAGATGTTAAACATCATATTGCAGAAAATAAACAGAGAATTGTGATGTTGGAGGAGAGTACGGCTGGGCTGGGGGAGGAGGTTAAAGCAATCCGGAAGGGAAATGTAGACCTGGAAAACTTTCTGGCAAAAATAGAATTTGAAAGAATGTCCTTCTTTCTCAGATTCCAGAACCTACCAGAGACAGAAAATGAAGACCTTAAGGATATTATGAGTACAATTTTAGCAGAATACATCAAGAGAGACAAAAAACAGCTGTGGGATATGGACCTGGTTTATAGAATAAATTCAGCACTTGCTAGATATCATAATGTTCCAAGGGAGGTGCATGTTAAATTCCTCAGGAGGACCACAAGGGATGAGGTGCTTGGGACCCAAAGGGAGAGACCATTGAAATATAAAGATGAAGAAATTACCATTCTTAAGCAGATTCTGAAAAAGATAAGAGAGAGAAGGAGGAAGTATTCCTCATTATCAAAGAAGTTATACAATAAAGGAATTTGGTTTAGATGGTTATTGCCAGAGGGAATGTTGATCTTCTGGGAGGGAAATAGGATTAAAATTAACACATTGCAGGAGGCTGAAGCCTTCATTAAAAAGCATCTCTCCCTCCTAGAGGACAAACACAGCGAAGGTAGTGAAAAGGACAGCAAAGTACAAGACAAGGGGGGGGGGCTGAGGCTCCCTCTGGGGACAGGGAGGAAGGAGCAATATTGAAAAGGCTCAGATCACAAAACTAAAAGTATTTGAAATAACAGTAATTGGTGATACTCTAGAAAGTGACAAAGGAAAATGAATGAACACAGGGTTGACAATATAGAATAAAACTTTGTTTTCTGCTTATCTTTTATATTTTGTTTTTAAGATTGTAAAAATTGTGAGTTTTGGATGGATTTCTATCACTAGTGTGGGAGCTGCCAAACATTTTTATATATCCCCTACCTTTCCCCATAAATGTATAAAAACCAATAAAAAAATTTTGGGAAAAAAATAATTTATGAAGAGTACTGGGCCTAAGATGTAGCCTTGGGGTACCCCGCTGCATACATCCCTCAATATATGTTTGTTTGTTTTATTGGATTTATATGTCGCCCTTCTCCCAAAGGGCTCAGGGCGGCTTACAACATTAAAAAACACACATCACAAAAATTAAAAAGAAATTAGATACATATCCAAAAAACAAACCCAATTAATAGGACAATACATTTAAAAAATGAGATAAAATTAACAGGCCAGGCCGGCTTGCTGGAAAAGCCAACTTTTTAGGGCACGTCGGAAGGACCGGAGGTCAGGGATTATGCGAAGCTCCAGGGGCAGCTCATTCCAGAGGGAAGGCGCTCCCACAGAGAAGGCTCTCCCCCTGGGGGTCACCAGCCGACACTGTCTGGCTGAAGGCACCCTGAGGAGGCCAACTCTGTGGGATCGTACTGCACGGTGGGAAGCTACTGGTGGCAGTAGGTGGTCTCGCAGGTACCCTGGACCTATGCCATGGAGCGCTTTAAATGTCATAATTAATACCTTGAATCCCACCCGGAAAACAACCGGCAACCAGTGCAGGCCGCCTAAAAGGGGTGTAACATGGGAGCACCTAGGACCCGCGCAGCCGCATTGTGGACCAGCTGAAGCCTCCGGCTGCTCTTCAAGGGCAGCCCCATGTAGAGAGCGTTGCAGTAGTCCAGGCGAGAAAGGACGAGGGCATGAGTGACTGTGCACAGAGCATCCTGATCAAGGAAGGGGTGCAACTGACATACCAGGCGAACCTGGTAAAAGGCCCCCCTAGTCACGGCCGTCAGGTGTTTTTCTAAACTAAGCCGCATATCCAGGAGGACTCCCAGATTGCTGGCCTTCTCTGAAGGGGCTAAAATTTGTCCCCCTATCATCAAAGATGGAACAAGATGCACAAATCGGGATGACGGAAACCACAGCCACTCAGTCTTAGAGGGATTGAGCCTGAGCCTGTTCCTCCCCATCCAGATCCGCACAGCCTCCAGGCATCGGAACATCACGTCGAGGGCATCGTTTGGGTGGTTTGGGGTAGAGATGAAAAGTTGGGTATCATCAGCATATTGATGATACTGTACCCCAAAACCACGGATGATCTCGCCCAGCGGTTTCATATATATGTTGAACAGGAGGGGTGAGAGAACCGACCCCTGGGGCACCCCACAAGTGACGCGCCTGGGGGTCGATCCCTGCCCTCCAGTCAACACAAACTGCGACCGATCCGACAGGAAGGAGGAGAACCACCATAAGACGGTGCCCCCCACTCCCAACCCCCCGAGTCGTCGCAGTAGGATACCATGGTCGATGGTATCGAAAGCCGCCGAGAGGTCTAATAGGACCAGGACAGAGGAACAGCCCCTGTCCCGGGCCTGCCAGAGATCATCGTCCAACGCGACCAATGCCGTCTCCATGCTGTACCCGGGCCTGAAACCCGACTGAAACGGATCCAGGTAGACAGCTTCATCCAGGTACTGGGGAAGCTGACATGCTACCACACTCTCGACAACCTTTGCTACAAAGCGAAGGTTGGAGACCGGATGATAGTTGGCTAAAGAAGCTGGGTCCAGGGAAGGCTTCTTAAGGAGAGGCCTCACCACTGCCTCCTTCAAGGTGATGGGAAAGAACCCCTCTCTCAATGAAGTGTTGATAATTGCCTGGAGCCAGCCTCGTGTCACCTCCCGGGAAGCCGAAACTAACCAAGAGGGACACGGGTCCAGCATACAAGTGGCAGCACTGAGTCTCCCCATAATCCTGTCCGTGCCCTCGGGAGTGACAGGATCAAACTCATCCCAGATTGTTTCCACAAGATTCATCCCCGTCGGCTCACCCGAATCTACCCAGTCAGAGTCCAGCCTGTCCGGATCTGAGTGATTTTATCCTGCAGATACTGAACAAATTCTTCAGCCCTACCCTGCAAGGGGTCTTCCCCAGTTCCTTGGTTAAGTAAGGAGTGGGTCACCCTAAACAGGGCGGCTGGGTGGATATCTGCGGACACGATAAGAGCGGAAAAATGTTGCCGTTTTGCCGCTTCTATCGCCACTAAGTAGGATTTAATATGAATTCTTACTAGTGTTCGATCAGATTCGGACCGGCTGGCCCTCCAGCCACTCTCTAGGTGTCTTTTCTGGCGTTTCATCTCCTGGAACTCCTCAGTAAACCATGGAGCCACCCGGGATCGACACCGGGTAAGAGGCCACAAAGGCACAACGTGATCCAAGGCCCAAGTGGCTGCCCTATCCCAGGCTTCCACTAGGGCTTCGGTCGAGTTGTGAGCAAGGGATTCAGGAGAAGTCACAAGCTCCATCAGGAACTTTTCGGGGTCCATCAGGTGCCTGGGGTGGAACCATCTAGTCGGTTCCGCCTCCTTGCGGCAAGGGGTAGCAGTATGGAAGTCAAGCCTGATGAGGAAATGATCAGACCATGACAAGGGTTGAATAGAAATATCCTCTAAATCTAGATCATTCATCCACTGCCCAGGGACAAAAATCAGGTCGAGCGTGTGTCCCCCATTATGGGTGGGGTCTTGAATTAACTGTGTTAGGTCCATAGCTGTCATGGAAGCCATGAACTCCCGAGCTGACTCGGATGTCTCGCCAATGGAAGGCAGATTGAAATCCCCCAGGACCATAAGCCTGGGGAAATCAACCGCCAATCCAGCTAACACATCCAGCAGCTCCCGCAGGACCGATAAAACATAGCAGGGAGACAGGTACGTAACAAAAAGGCCCACCTGAGCTCCAAGGCACCACTTCACAAAAAGGGACTCACACCCGCCTATCTGAGGCACAGTGACCTCCTGAGGTCTGGGACATATAGATGTAATTCCATTAAGGATTAGACATTGAGTATGGTTGGTCAGCCACTTATTAATCCATCTGGTGGTAATGCTATCTAGTCCACATTTTTTTATTTTACCAAGTAGCAATTTGTGGTCCACTTTGTTAAATATCTTACTAAAGTCCAAACACAAACAACATTTCGGTAGTCAGTTTGTCAAAGAACGTAATAACACACCATTTATCAAAGAATATCTGACAAAACTTATAATTTTTGCTTATAATTTTGCTTACCTCTAAGTGTTGGCAGATTTGTTGTTTTATTCTTATTTTTTCCAGGATTTTCTCCGGTATTGATGTTAGGCTGATTGGTCTTTATAGTTTCTTTGGACTGGAAAATCATTCATAGAAAATCAAAGTTGTGATTGTCTTATTCCAAATGTTCCCTTCTAAACAATCAAGAATCCTAAGAAAAAGACACTTTTAAATATGAAAATAATTATTGAAAAAAACCACTTAACTACATTTCTACAAGCAGGGCAACTGTTAAAAGGGGCAGAAATAGAGAAAACTAAAGCAAACAGTGACCACTTCACTTCTTTAAGCCTCAAATAAAAACCAGGATGTAAGAAACTAATAATATATAAATATACAATAATGTATAGTCCTTGACTTACAATTACAATTGAGCCCAAACTTTATGTTGCTAAGTGAGACAATTGTCAATTTTGCCTATTTCACTTAGCTGTTGTTGTTCAGTTAGGTTCTTAAGTGAATTTGGTTTCCTCAATGACTTTGTATCTGAACCAGTTACCAAGCATCTGAATTTTTATCATGTGACAATAGGATGCTGCACAATGGTCATATGTATGAAAAATGGTCATAAATGACTTTTTTTGTGTCTCTGTAACTTCAAAAAGTCATTAAATGAATGGTTGTAAGTCAAGAACTACCTAATGTTCTCATTAGAAAAACACTGATTGGACCCAAATTTAGTCTCATTTACTGAGATACAAATTGAAAAGTTAATGGGGCTTACAGTGCTCATCAGGCTCATTTTTTTTTCTATTCATAGGTGTGTGGACACATTAGCAAATGTTACAGCGTGGCTGCTCAGTTTGAAGATTGCAGAGAGAAAATTACTGAAATGCCCAATATTATTAAGGACCTCTGCAGAGTGCTGTATTATGGGAAGGTAAACTCTTGCTTGGCAGCTGTGTTAATGCTCCAACTCTTTCAAAACAGTTCCTGTATGGATATGGATGCTGTGTAATTTTATAAGAGAGTCTCATTCAGAAGAGATTCATATTTCTTAGCGTGTGAAGAATACATTTTTATCTTAGCCTGCTAAACTAATTTTGTTAAACATAGTAAGCTTCTGGCATCAGTAGACTATTTATCTTATTGCACATCAATTATACTATTATACTATATTATATTATATTATATTATATTATATTATGTATACTATAATATAAGCAATTATGCTATAAGCAATACATTTGGGGGGAAGTAGAAATATGCAAGGAACTATGGCATTTTACATTAGTAGATCTCTTAATTCCTACTAAATTTCAACAGCTGTCACTAAAATCCAAAAACAAATGTATTTATTCCTGCTTAGAACATTCCACGTGTGGCTTCAATCGGAGTTGAATGTGTCAGCTCATTTGCAGTGGATTATTGGCTACAGACACATCTGTTCCAAGCTGGCGTTCTGTGGTATTTATTAGGCTACCTCTTTAACTATGATTATACACTGGAAGAGAGTGGCATTAAAAAGAGTGAAGACTCTAATCAGCAGGTAATCATTATGCATTGCTAATAGATTGCTGATTTTTAAAATAATGAAATATTACATTTTAAATTTTCTGAAAAATATTTTTAGCATGCTCTTAGGAATGTACAGATTAATTTTAAATCTTTAGGATTGTTTAATATGCTTTAAATAAACCCTTGAATGTGTATTGTGGATTTTAGATAAATAATTGAAGATGCATTCCAACAGAGTGAATGAATGAATGAATGAATGAATGAATGAATGAATGAATGAATGAATGAATGAATGAATAAATAAATAAATAAATAACGCAATACTCAGTGTTCTCCTTCTGTTGGTACAAAGCAGAGTATAGTAATAGCAGAGATGGGGGAGAGATAGGTGGATAAGGAGAATTAAATGGAGACAATGCCTTACCTTATTCCAAGAATGGCTTGGATCTGGGTGAATCAGAATTGTCAGAATTGTCTTTGCTAAGCAAAATTGTTGTGTGACATTTCACTTAGCAACCACATCATTTAGCAATGGAGTAATCAATCCCAACTAAGATTGTTCAGTGAGGACTACTTGTAACCTACAGTAATTATATTTCCTGGAAGATTCAGGAAGGATTCAGGGATTCAAGATTCCCAAAGATTCAAGATACAAATGACAATCACAAAATGCAGTGATTTGAAAACCTGAGCTTTTGCACAAGCATCTTAAAAGAGGATAGTCTAGAAAAATGTACTGTATTTTTTGGAGTATAAGATGCACCGGAGTATAAGATACACCTTAGTTTTGGGGGAGGAAAATTGGGAGGGGGGGGAATTCTGCCTACCAGGTATTCATTTTCAACACCAGAAAAGCAAGCAAACACAATAGTATAATAAGACATTTTTTGCCACTTTTTTCTTTCCCCAGGCGGTCTGGGAAACTTAATAAGTTTAACTAGATGTCTGGGCATTCAGCCTAAAGCTCCTAGTAAAAATGTAACAAAGCTGAATCAACAAATCAGCCCAGCATTTGCCTGAAGGAAACCATTGAGAAAACTCAGATAGCCAATAGGAAAAATCCCTGCCTTGCCCTTAAAGGGATTATCGGCCCAAAAATAGAAATCACAGTCACAGGAACTCTCTGCCTTGCCCTTGAGAGGATTATTTCCCCAAAATAGAAACTGAACAAAAGAAGTACCTCTTAAGGCAATCTTCATACTCTGAAAAATACAGTAAATTATTATGCTGCTGCTTCAGCTTGAAAACCCTCATGTACTACCAGCAAAGTAATTTTATAACTTACCATGTGAAGCTTCTGCAGTCTCTATCTTGGTTGTGATCTGAAGCTGTTCTTCCTTATCAATATTGTATTTATTTCCATGTAGCTCTTTACCAAAGAGTCATGGAAATTTCACAATAAGAGGCATTCCAATTTCTATTCTTTTCCATTACTCCTTCAGAAAAGGAGTAGGAACATTCTCCTGAATAGCGACACTAGTCATAGAATTAATGGCAATTACCAGAATTGTTAAGATTCAAGCTTTATATCTTTTGCATCTAGATTCTTTCTGTAAAGAGAGAAGATTATATTAGAATAGATAACAAGTATTGGATTTATTCATATTTTCTGTTCATAGGAAGTAGCTAATACCCTTGCCAAACTCAGTCTCCTTGCTTTGAGTCGGCTTGGTGGATACCTTTCTGAAGAGCAAACTACACCTGAGAATCCAGCAATCAGAAAAAGTCTTGGTGTCCTGTTGACCCCTTACATTACAAGGAAACTTGCTGTGGTCAGTCCTGTTGAGGTACATGAAAAGTGACATTTTATTACAGCAGTGCTTTTATTTAACAAAGATACTGAACCATGTTCTAAAATATATAATGTGTTACCCTGTTTCCCTGAAAATAAGATCTCCCCAGATAATAATCAGGCTTTTGAGCATATGAGCTAAAATACGTCCTCCCTGAAAATATTGCAACACAGCAGCAGCCATGAGATAACTACGCTTGCCGCCTCCTGCACCTGAAAAAAATAAGACCTCCCCCAAAATAAGGCCAAGCGCTTATTTTTGTGGTCAAAAGAAAATAAGTCCTTGTCTTATTTTTGGGAAAACACAGTAGTTTTAATAGTGACAGGATATGAAAATATTCTATTATAACAGTATTAGAAAGTAAACCTTGCACAGGCCTTTAGTTTTCATTATTTTAGCTTCTGTTTATTACTCAAAATATTTGAAAAATATAGGAATTTGTTTCACCGTGCCTTTTTAATTTGTCACGTCTTGTTTCTGGTCAGGTCCTAATAGAGAGTGGTTAATGCTAAAAGTTTCATCACAGCTTCCATCTGCCACATGAAACTTGCTTAAAATAGCTCTTGAGTGCTACATATGGTAAATGAATGTACTGCAGACTGAACCACATTACGTATTTATTGCTGTCATATTGCTCAAGTGCTCTTTGTGGAAACCATACATTCGCAATAGTGATTTGAAGTTGAAGTTGACTTGTATGACAAGACATACAAGTTTTCTTTTTTCATTTTTTGTCTGTTTGTTTGAAAACTGAAAGCAACTTAAATGGAGTCTCCTCTAATTTTATTCTCCAAAAGAATAACATGTTAAATAGCTAGACAGAGAGAAAATACTTGACCCAAAGTTACCCAATAAACTCTGTAATTGAGAGAGATCTTCATACATCCAACACCTTACTAACTGCACTATGGCAGCACATCTCTTAATTTATACAACAACTGCAGAGCAAAGACAGTTTCATATGTTTTATGTAGTATCCATATAATAAAAATGAGATTAATAAACTAGAGTTGAATTTTTAAATGGAAAAAAATATTTCATCTGCATATATTAAAGATTACACAAAAGGAGATAAGCAGGGTATTATGCAATTTAGAACCAAAATTGTAAACTTCAGAATATGTTTAATACTCTATTAAGCTTATCAGAATAACTATTGTGAGAAGAGAAATAAGTTATTAATGTTTTTATTTATTATTAATTTTATAAATTTTCACAATCCTAAAGGATTCCTGACATTTCACAAATATACTATTAAACATGCACAATCCAATTAAATAAACATTGAATACAAATCATTTAAACAACCAATCTGTAATACCTAGGCAAGAACGTATCAGAAGCTTTCTGGAAACCCTTCATTTTGAGCTTTTTTCAGAAAGCAGTGAGAATGGGAGCTACCCTAATGTTCACTGGGAGTCCATTTCAAAGAACTGTGATTGCCCCTGAAAAATAGTACTTCCATAAGCCTTAGTCACCACCTAATCAGAAACTACTAATGGCTTCCCTCAGCTGTAGCAAATTGGCCAGCCAGTTCCATTGGGACAATGGAGTTCTGCAGACAACTTGGCTTTCAAGCCATTTAGGGCTTTGTAAATTAACACCAGAACTTTAAATTGCACTGTTGATAACCAGCAAAGAGTCTAAATGCTGACCAATACATTGCCAGATTTGGAATCAGTTGAAGCTTCTGACTTGCTTGAAAGGCAATATATAAAGCTATATGAAGAAACAGAGCTGCTCATCCAGGAGAACATGCAAGATACAAATTTGTCCTTTTCTCTTTCCTTTACTTCTCATGAGCCACCACTAGACCATGCAGAGAATGATGGTGAATAAACGGTTACTTCATCTTGCTCCAAACTGAAGGAGACAGGGCTTTAGATCATCAACCCAAGCTGAAGTAGTGATGTAAATCAGCATATTGCAATTTGATGATAGTGGACTTCAATCTGCTGAACCACCCCTCCTAGTATACCATGTAAATATTAAATAGGAATAAATAGAAGACTGACCACTGAATCCACCTCTCCTTCACCCCAGGACTAAAATCAGCCACTGAGGAAAGAGCAGAAATAATGTAACCTCCAATCCCCAACATTACCCCCATGCAAGTGGTCCGGAAGGATACTATGGTTGATAGTATCAATTTTCTTATCTTTGATATGTTTTTTAATTAAATATTTTATATAGATTCTGAAAATGCTCAACAGCAATACAGAGAGCCCTTACTTGATTTGGAATAATCGGACAAGAATTGAACTCCTTGAATTCTTGGAATCTCAGCAGGAAAGCATGATTAAAACAGTGAGGCATTTTTTTTAAAATTGTTAGGATGGCATGTTGGGGGATTAAGTTTGATACTGTAAGGTGCATATGAATGAATGAATTATTTTCAGATGTACTGGGCTATAATGTATATTGATTATTTTAATATGAAAAAACTTTGTGAAAAGCATCTTGAGTTTTTCAATGTTTTTGCTCAACAAAATATATATCTAAATTTGTTGAACATGATTATATGTTTTTGTAGATATTTTTATAATGACGCACACAGATATGTTAATATACAGTGAATCTTCCATTTAATAGACAAATGAATCTTGAATACAACAGATTGGTCTGTCCAGAAATCTTGAAATAATAAAAAGGTTTCATCCAAAATAATTTGGAAGAAGCATTTAAATCTATTAATTTGACATCATATACAGCAATTTTCATCATTTGCATAATGACATTATTACATGCATGGCATAAATGCAAATCAGTGATATCATTGCACAAAGGCAGTAAATGGCATAATTTGTGATTTAATTAACATTTGGAAATACATCCACTTCCCATCAATTAATCTATTAAATTGAAGTTTTACTGCACTTCTTGTATAGTTTAAAATTGTTGGTATTTTTGTTTGTCTTCCAATATCTACATTCAAAAGTAATAGAGCTGAGCATACCTCCTGTTTTTATCTGTCTACAATGCTAGTCTCTTATGAAGTAAACAAGAAGTAAGATTCTGAAATCAACTGCAGGTAGGTAGTCCTTGACTTACAACTACAATTGAGACTGAAATTTTGGTTGTGGTAGTCATAAATCAAGGCACCCACCGACTACATCCCATTTTACAACTCTTTTTATGGCATTCATTAAGTGAATAATGGGATCATAAGTCCGAATCACATAGTTGTTAAGCAAATGACACAATCATAAATACAAACCCATTCTCTGAATAGGTACTTTTTGCCACAAATTGATAAAACTGTTTTTCAGGATCCTGCAACCAGTTGAAAATGTGAACTGGTTGCCAAGCACCCAAAATGCTTGGGCGGGAGGCGGGTGCAATATTTTATGATGCCGTTAAGTGCATTATAGGCAATAAAGCACCTATTCCAAAGGACCAGTCATAAGTCAAGGGCTACCTATATCATTTTCATAATTTTAGATATAATTATAATAGAGATTGTACTGCTTTTAAATCAATTTTCATTTAAGATTTTTCATTACAGCAACCAGTAAATCATTTTTAAGAGTATAATTCATTAAGTGCAAATTCTGAGATAATATTTTTATTTCTAAAGGGTGAATGTGATAAAAGTTATGGATCTGAATTTATCTTCAGTGATCATGCAAAAGAACTTATTGTAGGAGAGATTTTTGTCAGAGTTTACAATGAAGTTCCTACATTCCAGTTAGAGGTAAGAGTCTTTAGGTTGAAAATAGAAGTGTTGGTGAACAAATTATTTATAAGAATCACATATTTTAGAACAGACAGGTAATTTAGTAATTTCCAGAATTTTGGTATTCAATTCCTATCAGCCATAACTAATATGATATATGGGATTTCCAAGTGTTTGGAGAATATCATTTTGATTATTTAGGTTATAAAAATCATTTGGTTGCCTAATAAAGTTAAGAAAGGATGGTAGTCTATAATAAAAATGTGTTTTGTTTATGCCTTAACTCAACTTGTGTAAAGTTTCAAAAATATGTTTTCTTTTTATTTACCTATTGAAACTTAATTCTTGTATTATCCTGCAGCTTCCAAAAGCATTTGCTGCAAGCCTTTTGGATTATGTAGGGTCACAAGCCCAGTATCTTCATACATTAATGGCCATAACTCAGACAGGGAAAGTTGAATCTAACCAACACGGAGAAAGACTCAGAAGAGTTGAAATGGCTCTGGAAGCCCTGAGAAATGTGATAAAGCACAACCCAGGTAAGTGAGACATGCTGGACATTTTTTAAGAGAGGGGTGTGTGTGTGTGTGAGAGAGAGAGAGAGAGAGAGAGAGAGAGAGAGAGAGAGAGAGAGAGCGAGCGTGTGTATATGTTTATACATACACATAAGTACATACTCCGTTTTAAAAAAATCTGGGAATTTAGATGCAAACTCAATTATACATCTTATCAATAAATGACAGTTGAATTTTAATGAAGTCTTTAAAAACTATTCATTAAAATTCATTTTTTTATTTCTGTAGGTTCAGAATGTGAATGTATAGGTCACTTTAAACTGCTATTTTCCCTTCTACGTGTCCATGGAGCTGGTCAAGTGCAACAGTTGGCTCTGGAGGTATAATAATGGTTACTGTTACCATTTTTTAAATGTTATAGAGTCTTGATTATATTTTGTAGTTTAGCCTTCATCAGCTTAATACCTCCAGTATGATGTAGTACAACTTTTGTGTTAGAGCAATAGAT
This sequence comes from Natrix helvetica, assembly GCF_964273705.1. Classification (NCBI taxonomy): domain Eukaryota; kingdom Metazoa; phylum Chordata; class Lepidosauria; order Squamata; family Natricidae; genus Natrix; species Natrix helvetica. Next base: position 85,422,627 of record NC_138554.1, on the reverse strand, counting down.
TGGAGACTGCTGATATTAATGAACCAAAGTTATACGAAGCCAGTATTGATTCTGATACTGAAAATAGTAAATTGCTTTCTGGACAAAACAGATATGGTTCAAGGCCAAATATCATTAATGCTTACCATTCAGAATACTAACTTCTGGAAAAGTGCCAGCCACTCCCAGAACAGCCAGATCAACAAGGTCTGGAAGAGAAATGGAATCTTCTAAATCTGGCTCCCCCATTGACTCTGCTTGTCAGAAGGTTGCAAAAGGTGATCATGTGTGCCTGGAACACTGCAACTGTCAGAAATATAAATCATTTGCCAAGAGTCTGAATTTTGATCACATCTTGGGATGCTGCAATAGTTGTAAATGTGAAAAATGGTGATAAGTCAGTGCCATCGTAACTTCAGTAACTAAACAAACTTGTAAGTTGAGTGTTTATTATTAAACTCTTTTTTGATTAATTGGAATAGGCTAAAAGACAGGGAGCAAGCAAATTGAAACAAAAAAAGTAAATTCAGATGGAATGGAGATTTCTTATGGTTGAGGAAGAACCATTTTTGTTGCTATAAAAATTCATTTTTAAAATTCAGAGTAGCTATATTTTTCAACATACATTCCATATTTGTTCTAGACCCATCCAAACCAGGCTAAAGCTTGCTAATCTAGTTTTATTTTCTTTAACAGGTGGTGAACATAGTGACAAGTAACCAAGATTGTGTAAATAATATTGCAGAAGCAATGGTTCTTTCCAACTTACTAGCTCTCTTGCATTCATTGCCTTCAAGTATGTGGATCACATTTTAATTTATTTAGGTTCTCTCTTGTTTGCTCTTTAGCTAAATAGTAGAAAAAGAGGAAAATTTAGATACAAAAAACAATTTCTGTCTTGAAGAGTATACTTGTGTTATTTTATCTAAGAATAATAAAGACCCAATTTCTCTTTTAAAGCTAATTCTTGGAAAATTAATATCAAGTGTTGTGTCTTACTGTAGCTGACCATATATTAACCTAGTCTTAAAAGAGTTCTCAGGTCAAACATGATTTTTGGTTATTTCAGGAATATCATATTCTTGGCAACAGTATGAAAACTCTTTGCTATAACCTTCAGTTAGGATGGTGGTTGTTTTTTTCTCCTATTTTCCATTTGGGCTTCCATCTATATAATAATCAGGTGTATACTGTGTATATCTTTTTAAGATCAGCCAAGTTTGCCAAAGTGTTGCTGCCTGCTAGAAAGTCCCATAAAATATTGCCAATTAGATAATTAAAACGAAGGCATAAGGGATATTTTTATTAGCTTAATTACTATATCATGCTTTTGACAGTAAAGCAGCTGCTGAATTTTGGATAGTCACATAGCAATAATGTCTTCCTTAAGTAGATGCACATTAGATACAGAAAGAATTCAGTTGAATTATTAGCATTACAAGACAGATATATCATGAAAGTTAATTATTCCAGTTGCAATATATTTTATACTGTTTTATACTGTCCACCTGTCACATGCCTTATGTAAAACAAATAAACCAAAGGAAATTCTATAAATCTAATATATAACTTTAAACAAACAATATTGTATTCTCTTAGTCTATGTCAAATAGCTAACTATAAAGTTTTACAATTTTTTTTAATTTTGGCAGGTCGGCAGCTAGTTCTTGAAACTCTGTATGCTTTGACATCTAGTACCAAAATAGTTAAAGAAGCTATGCTAAAAGGTACGTCAACTGTCATTGTTTTGCTGTGGTATTATTACAAGTTTTTGTTGCATTCAAAATTAACAGCTCCAAACTTCCTGTAATTAGAAATATTAGCAGTTCTGTACTTTTTTAGGTGCATTAATCTACTTACTTGATATGTTCTGTAATTCAACACATCCACAAGTTCGATCTCAGACAGCAGAGCTTTTTGCTAAAATGACAACAGACAAGCTGGTTGGTCCAAAGGTAAGTATAGCATCATCAGTAGATTTCACAGATGTTTTAAAAGCAACCCAAGACATACATACTATATAGTATATACGTAATGCCTTGGATTTGGCTTGAAATAAATGTAAATCTTCTCAGAAATGTTGGATCCGGGATTGCAGGACTTGAAATAATTGAATGTATGGCAAGAAATAAATAGCAGGCACGTGAGCTTGGCAATTGCCCTGTGACGAAGGCATCACTTCTAGTAATTTATTCAGAAAAAAACTTACTTTATTTCATTCCACTGATACAATCCACTTGTTTGATTAACTGGAACAGTAATAGCTATGACAAATTTGTAAGCTCCATGTCTGTGTGTGTGTGTATTTTTTCCTTAGGTTAGAATTATCTTAATGAAATTTCTACCTGGTGTCTTCATGGATGCTATGAGAGATAATCCTGAAGCTGCTGTTCACATTTTTGAAGGAACACATGAAAATCCAGAGTTAATATGGAATGACAACTCCAGAGAGAAAGTATCCACGACCGTTCGCGAAATGATGCTAGAGTATGTCACAATAAAAATAATTTCTTCCCAACAAATCTGCTACTTTGAAAACAATTTCTTTCTGTAGGTTTAAAATGTTTAATGTCTTTGGTGCTCTCTAAGCTGGCTTGTTTTCTTGCAGACATTTCATTACCCTTAAGTAGGTAACATAAGTTCTAATAAGGAGTGCTATGTGCTGTCAGTTTATATTATGGTGACTGTGTGGATGGGGGCAGTCTTAGAGATTCTTTGATTGTGCTGTTTGTTGATAGTTTTTTGGCAGAGTTTTTTAATTGGGGCATTGCTTACTTGATTGTTGGTTCAAGTTGACCTTGGAGTTAATCTATGTTGATCTGAGTACTAGTTACTGGAGGGAGGTGCTGAAGTCTTTCTCTTGGGCTGGTTGATTGTCTCAGCAGACAACAAGCAGACAAATCATCAGAATATAAACTGACAGCAAACAGCACTCCTTACTAGCACTGATGATGTTACCTAGTCGGGGTAATGAGACATCTACAAAAAAACAAGCAAGCTCAGAGAGCACCAAGAACACTTATTTCAACCCTGAGTTACAAATATTCTCCTTTGTTGGTATTTAATGTCTGGTTTTTTTAAAAAAAATCAAATTCTTAAAATAATTCAGCTGAAGATTGCACATTGCTAGCCTGAGTCTGTTTCCAGAGAAAATAGTTTTCTTTCCTCTTTTTAAAGGCACTTTAAACTGCAAAAGGACAACCCTGACATTAACTGGAAGGTAAAAACATCTTAATATAAATATAATTAAAATATTTACATTTTGTTTTATATTGTTGCTTATGTCCTGTCCATTTTCATTCTGTGCCTGCACTGATTCTTTCATTGCCTGCACTGATTGTCATATTGGGACTTTGTGGAACATATTTCTTAAAGCTGGTACACTCAAAATACATCAGTATGCAACCCTTATAATTTCCAACTAATGTGGCTATTTACAGGGCAATATTGGGGAAGTGGCAACAGTATATTTTATCATGTATTAAATAACTAAGTTGAAGTTCCTCTTTTCCCTAATCACCAGCTATCCAACTGTCCATTATAGACTTCCTATTAAATTATCAGATTTGCAAAGCAATCTAGTACAGATGCTTAGTTTCAGTTTTAGATATCTTATTTCTTTCTTCCTTTTGCCTATAAATAAAAAATAGCTGAACCTTTTATGTCAGGGAAATAGAATAACTTTTTTTCTCTTTTTTTGGGTTGATTTAGTTGCCTGAAGACTTTGCTGTTATATATGGGGAAGCAGAGGGTGAACTGTCTGTAGGAGGTGTCTTCTTAAGAATCTTTATTGCCCAGCCAGCCTGGGTTCTACGGAAACCTAGAGAATTTCTCATTGCCCTATTAGAAAAATTCACTGAACTACTGGAGAAGAATAATCCTCATGTAAGTTTAGTTTTTCAGTTTGACTTCAACTTTGTGTAATTGTTACCATATTTTGGAGTATAAGACGCACCAAGGTTTTGAAGAGGCAAATTAAAAAGTTTTTTCATTGCAAACCTTCCAAAAACGGCCCATTTTTCACAAAAGCGGGCCTGTTTTGTTTTTGTTTTTAAAGAGCATGAATAGCCCTTAGGAGGCTTGTAGAGTGTTCGGCGGGGGGGTGGGGTGGAGAGCGGGCATTAGGAAGCTTATAGAGTGCTCCTGGGAGCTAGGGGGGAAACATTTCTGCTCATTTCTGCTTTCCCCAGCCCCCAGGAGGTCTCTGAAAGCCTCCTACAAGCTATGCATGGCCATTTTGGTGAAGGGGGTGGGATTTCAGAAGGCAAAAAATGATGTATTCAGTGTATAAGAGACACCCAGATTTTCACCCTCTTTTTTGAGGGAAAAAGATGTGTCTTATACTCCAAAAAATACGGTAATTTAAATTTTTGAAAATGATAGAATCCTTCTCATTCATAGAAAAAGAAATAAATTTAGGAAGAAATAAATTTGAATTATTTTCTAGCTAATATTCACTAATTTAAAATTGAGTATTTCTGTTGATAGCAGCATTCACTTAAGTAGACTTACATTAGAGTTAATGAAATTTTACTTTTGAATAAATAAATTAGCTTTTTTATTCTTTGTTCTGGTAATAGGATATTTTATATTGATTAACAGTTCAAGATGATAAAAGACATACTATAGATTGAAATCAGTGAAGCCTATGAAAATAGTTTTTCAAATGTCGAAAATAAACTAGCAGCAGTATATCATGGAATGTATGCATGATTGATTCATTATTCATAACAACTTGTGTACATAACAATTAAATCGATTTATGCAGCTTGAATTTTCTCCAGTGTAAGTTCCAAACCATGAAAACTATCTGGAGTATAGATTTATCAAAAAAAGAAGCTGTGTTTTGAATACAGTTTAAAAATATTTCATTCATGTAAAACCTGTTATTGCTGTTTACTCATGTTTTTCAATCAGATTAATATAAGTATAAGTATAATCTTTATTGTCATTGTACTTAAATACAACAAAATTGGTTGTAATATGATTAAAGTTTAACCTGCTATATGTGCCATTGTATAATTTACTTTCTTTGTGTTTTGAAACAGGGGGAAACTTTGGAAACAATAACAACAGCAACAGTATGCCTCTTTAGTGCTCAGCCTCAGCTAGCAGACCAGGTTCCCCCACTGGGTCATCTTCCCAAGATTCTTCAAGCTATGAATCATAAGAACAATGCTATTCCTAAAAGTGCTATGCGAGTCATACACATACTATCCGATAATGAGGTATACAGCCTTAAGTCACAATAAAAGGTGTATGTTTGTCAGGGTAGGCCTTTTTTTGGGAGTTGGCAACAGAATAACAGAGTTGGAAGGGACCTTGGGGGTCTTCTAGTCCAACCCCCTACTAAGGCAGGAAACCCTACACCACTTCAAACAAATGGTTATCCAATATCTTCTTTAAAACGTCCAGTGTTGGAGTATTTACAACTTCTGGAGGCAAGCTGTTCCACTGATTAATTGTTCTAACTGTCAGGAAATTTCTCCTTAGTTCTAAGTTGCTTCTCTCCTTGATTAGTTTCCACTCATTGTTTCTTTTCCTGCCCCCTCAGGTGCTTTGGAGAATAGCTTGACTCCCTCTTCTTTGTGAGAGCTCCTGAGATATTGGAACACTGCTATCATGTCACCCCTAGTCCTTCTTTTTATTAAACTAGACATACTCAGTTCCAGCAACCGTTCTGCATATGTTTTAGCTTCCAGTCCCCTAATCATCTTTGTTGCTCTTCTCTGCACTCTTTCTACATCGTGGCAATGTATTCCAAGTGTGGCCTTACCAAGGCATTATAAAGTGGTATTAACACTTCACATGATCTTGATTCTATCCCTCTGTTATGCAGCTGCTGCACATGGCTGACTCATATTTAAATGGTTGTCCACTAGGACTCCAAGATCCCTCTCACAGTTACTACTATTGAACGAGCTATCAGATATACTTTACCTGTACATTTTACTTTTCTTGCCTAAATGTAGAATCTTACTTTTTTCACCATTGAATTTCATTTTGTTAGACAGTGCCCAATGTTCAAGTCTGTCAAGATCCTTCTGTATCTTAAGCCTATCTTCTGGAGTGTTAGCTATTCCTGCTAGCTTGGTGTTGTCTGCAAATTTGATGAGTTTCCCATCTATCCCCGCATCCAAGTCATTAATGAAGATGTTGAAGGGTACTGGACCTAAAACAGAGCCTTGGGGTATTCCGCTGCATACTTCCCTCCATGTAGATGCAGTTCCATTGAGGACTACATGTTGAGTGTGGTTGGTCAACCAGTTGTGAAATCATCTGGTGGTGATGCTGTCTAACTAATTTTTCTATTTTATCTAGTAGTAGGTTATGGTCTATTTATCAAATGCCTTACTGAAATCCAAGTAAATTATATCGACAGTATTCATCCGATCCACTAATTTTGTCACTTTAACAAAATCAAAGAATGCAGTAAGATTAGTCTGGCATGATCTGTTTTTGACAAACCCATGTTGGCTTTTGGTTATTACTTTGTTTGCTTCTAGGTTTTCACTGATTTATTGCTTGATTATCTTTTCCAGATTCTTCCCTAGGATTAAAGTCAGGCTGATAGGTCTGTAGTTTCCCCTTTTATAAAGATGGGAACTACACCTGCTCTTTTCCAGTCCTCTGGCAGTTCCCCGGTGCTCCAGGATCTTTGAAAGATATAGTTCAGTGGTTCTGAGATCTCATCTGCCAGTTCCTTCAGAACCTTGGGGTGTAATCCATCTGTTCCTGGTGATTTGAATTAGTCTAGGGTAGACAGGTGCTTACTTACCTTTTTCTTCTCTATTTTAACTTATATTCCCAATCTGTTTTTTGTGGTGCTGTTTTTGATAGGTTGGACTGTTTTTTTCCCTTTGTTTAAAGACAGTTGCAAAAAACAAGTTAAGTAGTACTGCTTTCTCCCTGTTGCATCTTTTGCAAAACTCAGAAACTGGCATGGCCAAGCCTTCTGTGCAAGAGATGAACACATTTCCAAAGTTTGGGCACATTGAACCTTTTGTCCCTGCAACATATAAAGATTATCCTGCTTTATGCCCTGTACACATACATTCCCATTTCTTTTTATGAAACACTTCCCATTTACAAATGTGGTCTCATATCCATGCTTGTCTAAGCTAGAGACACTCAGTAAATTATGCTCCATTTCAGGCACACACAATACATTGCTAAACTCTTCCTTCAGATATGGAATCACCACACTGCCTTTTCCAGGGACTTTTGCCTTCTGGCCATTCCCTAAGGCCACTGCATCACCTCCAGCTGGATCCATTCTGAAAAATAATTTTGAATTATTAACAATTGTTTGATTAGCCCCACTGTCTATTAGCCATTTGTCCCTGCTGTTACAATAGCCAACTTTGGCAACAGCAACTTATCCATCTGTTTTCTGTTTTCTTTGCAAACAGTCTTTCTTCAAATGAGTCTTATCACCACAGATGATACACCACCATTCTGTTGCTTTCTTTGTAGAAAAACTTTGCTGGACTGTAATCCATCTCTGCAGATGTCTCGTCTGTCGCTTCTCCTTTGCAGAGATCTTGTCTGTTTTGGTTCTCTCTCTACTCCTTCGACCCCCACCTCAGGAATTTCTCCTTGTGGCTTCTCCTAACATGCTATTTGTTCTCCTCAGAAATTAAACAGGCTTTAAGGGCCTCCAAATGCAACTCTTGCTCTGGTTTGCACTCAAAAACAGCTGAAACAATGTCCCATGTTTTATAAAGCTATTTAACACCAGCAGCACCTTTTGAGATTCAGAAATCTGCATCCCACGCTGTTCCAACTCAATGAATAAAATATGCATGTTCAACAAATGCTGCTCCATAGAATTATGTGGCTGCAGCCTGGCTCTGTACAATTTTCTCGATAAGTACACAATATTGCATGCTGATGCACTCATGTGCACACTTCTCAATTTCAGCCAAACTTCATTTGCAGTCTTCAAGTCAGCTACATTCAAAAATTGTTCATCTTCTAAACTTAAGATGATATAGGCTAGTCCCTTATCATGCTGCCTCTGGTCAGCTGCTACTAATGGTGCCTGGGTGGATTAACAACTATAACCCAGAGCTCCTTAAGGAAACATTCCATCTTTGCAACCCAAATAATATAATTCTTCTGCCCCAAACGAGGCAGAGAGCTCTCCCTGAATTCAACAGCCATCCTGCAAGCTTTCTCTGCCTTGTCCTCTTTTACTGTAACACAGGCAGTCCCTCAGCTTCATTACATTTCAGTCTTGATGTGCTCTGGGCCCATAACATGTCAGAGTTTTTTGTTTTGTTTTGTTTTGCAGCAGCAGCACATCCAGCAAGCACACATAAGTAAATGAATATCATCAGGATTCAATTATATATAAGAAACTTCTTTATATACAGTATCAAACAGCAGAATTCAGCATACAATATCAGGAACACAAGCAATATTCATAAAAGCAAGTCATTACAGAGTAGAGAGATACAGAGGCCTACATTGTACAGAAGGCTGAGCAAAGTTACAGAGACCTAACCAACTCTTATATACAGTTCAGCAAGTCTAAGCCGCCCCCAGATTCCAAACTGTCTCTTATGGCCCCATACAAACAAATACTGTGTTTCACTATTCAAACAGTCCCCATTGACTGTTACCATATCTATTCCAGTCTATGAACATACTCTGACAGTTCTGCTTTCTCCCTGCTTTCTCCACCTTCTTGGCACTTTCTCCCAGCAATGGATGAATTGTTTCCTTAAGTTTTTTCTTGTTTTTAAATTTTGGAAGAAGCTTTTTATTATTTTTTACTTTTGTCGCAAGTACTTTGTCTATTGTGAGCCTTAGCTTTCCTCATTTCATCTTTGCAGGCTCCGGCTATTTGCTGATATTCTGCTTTAGTTATGTGCCCCTCTTTCCACTTGTTATACCTGTTCTTTTTATCTTTCAATTGTTAGAGAGTTATTTATGCAGCCATGCTGGTTTCTTTTGAGAGCAGTTATTTTTCTTCTTCATTGGTATTGTGCTAGATTGGGCTTTTATAATCTCACTTTTCAAAATTATGCAAGGTTCTTGTTTTCCCTTTGAGGATTCTCATCCATGGAATCCTTCCCAAGCTCTCTCTAAGTATATGGAAATTAGCTCTCTTAAATCCAGTTTGACTTTGTTCTATTACTTGTGCTTGCATAATGTTGAATTCCAATATTGCATGATCACTTGCCCCAAGGTTCCTGTGGCTTCAATACCTTCTATCATTTCATCTCTGTTCCCTTCTCTACTCTTTGGGAAACAAAATTGTCTGCTCGGTTAGGAACCTGTTGGATCTTCCACTTGGTGCAGAGTTTGTCTCCCAGTTGATATCAAAATAGTTAAAATCCCCCATTACTCTGTAAACCGCTTAGAGCTGTAAAAGCACTATGAAGTGGTATATAAGTCTAAGTGCTATTGCAATTACTATTGTGATCTGCTTAGTACATACCTTAGTTAGCTGACCAGCAAAAAGTTCATCTATTTCCTCTTTGGTTGGGTGACTTATAGTTTACACCTATGGCAATGTCATTTTTTCTCCCTTGATATTGACCCAAATGCATTCAAGATAATTTTCTTCATTGTTGTGCTCTATTTCTTTAGAGATGTGGTTACTTTTTATATATAGTGCAACTCCATCTCCTCTTTATTTGGTCTATTTCTTTTAAATAATTTAAATCCCTCTAGCTTTATGTTCCATTAGTGGGTTTCATCCCACCAAGTTTCTGTAATGGCAACAATATCATATCTACCCTCATTTACTTGAATTTCTAATTCACCCTGTTTATTCCTCATACTCCGTGCATTGGTATATATAAGTCCAATTTGATTGACCCTGTGTTTACTGTCTACATAACCTATGTTGTGCCTGACTGCCCTTAGTTTCTTGCTACCGTTTAATTAGTGCACGAACAGAGTATCAATATGGCCATTTTTTGAAGGCAGGTCTTTAAATGCCACTGCTTGTGTCCTTTTGCCTGTATCTATTCATTGAATGTAGTACCAATGGTCAACTGCTTATTGTAGGAAATAAAAAGACAGCGAAGGGACATAATTAAATGAATCATCAGCCCACATTTGTTACGTTCCAATATTAATTGACTAGATTCTTGAATAGGGTTGAACAATAAATCTTAACTGCATCTTAACATATGATTCTGATTCTTTGTGCTTGACATTAATCTAGACCAGTGATGGTGTACCTTTATTGGCTCACGTGCCAAAAGTGGGGGGAGGGCAGGGGGGGGTCACGCATGGGCGTGCCACACCCATAATGCAATGTGCTATCCCCAGCGTGTATGCGCGTATGACCAGTGCTCCCCCCTCCTCCCTAAAGCCTCTGTAGCACAAAAAACTGGCCCTATGGGCAAACCGGAAGTTTGTGGGAACAGACTTCTGGTTGGTTCGTAGGACCGATTTAGCCCTCCGGAGCCTTCAGGGGTCTTCCAGAGGCTTTCCTGAAGGCTCTGGAGGGCAAAAAACTACCCTACGAGCAAACCAGAAGTCTTCTGGTTTGTCTGTAGGGCCGTTTTTAGTCCTCCGGAGCCTTCAGGGACCTTCAGGAGGCTTTCCTGAAGGCTCTGGAGAATGAAAAATGGTCCTATGGACAAACCGGAAGTAAACGTCCAGTTTGCTCATAGGGTCGTTTTTGTCCTCCAGAGCCCCTGAAGGTCATTTTTTGTCCTCCGGAAGGCCCCTAAAGGCTCCAGAGGGCTAAAACTGGCCTCACGAGCAAACCAGAAGTCCATTCCTAAACTTCTGGTTTGCCCGTAGGGCCAGGTTTTTTCCCTCCAGAGGCTTCAGGAGCTCCTAAAGCCTCTGGGGAGGGGGGCAGGGGAGGCTGTTTTCTCCCTCCCCAGGCTCCTATAAAGCCTCTGGAGCCTGGGGAGGGTGAAAAATGGCCTCAAAAAAAGGCTGAAGTCAGGTGACCAGCACGCACATGCATGCTGGCCAGCTGACAGGGCAACACCTCACGTGCCCTGACAAATGGCTCCGCATGCCACCTGTGGCACACGTGACATAAGTTCACCATCCCGGATCTAGACAATGTTCAGTTATAAACTGGCAGTTGATAATGGTCGATGGAATTCAAGAGGGGTTGGACTTAGACCATTTGTGGGAAAGTAATGACTTTAGGCTGATACTTTTTAAATTCCATTGTTCCAGCTTTGCCTGTTCATCTCCTACACGTATTCCAATTAGTAGAGTGCAAGTAAGCTTTCTAATGGACAGACTGAAATGGAATATAGAAAAAAGCTCCTAAGATTGTTCCTAATATTTCACATATTTCACAATACTACACATATTTCTACTGAGGTCTCTCTGAATCCTCATCAGGAATTCAAATCAATCTTTAACTTGGGTAGTTGTAAAATATTAATATTTTACTTTTGTTTTTATAGCTTTGTGTTCGTTCAATGGCAGTGTTAGAGACAATTTGCCCTTTGATGAATGGAATGAAGAAAAGATCAGATAATGTTGGCATAGCTTGTGAAGCACTTAATCGAATGTTTCAAAGGGAACAAAATGATCTAGTAGTCCAAGTAAGCAAATCTTGTAACTTTCTAATAAAATGGCACTTTATTTGTGGTTACAGTTGTGCATTTTGTTTCTTATTTATTTATACTTCTTTATGTCCCTGTTTCCTTATCCCAAGTGGCTCTGGGTGGCTTGCAATAATATAAAATCATAAATCTAAAAACATTAAAAGCATTAAAACTAAGGTTAACAATTAAATAAGTTAAATCCAAGAATGTGGATGGTACAGGAGTGGACTTTTGTCTCTCATTCAATCAACCAGCTCTAGCATTGCACGCCTCCACGGGGGCACAGAGAGAGCCAGGTTTTAAGACTTCTCCAGAAGAGTGGACGGGGATCTAAATTCTGGAGGTAATGGATCATGACAGAGAACACTTTTCTCCTTGACTCTGCTGATTACAATTCCTTGGATTATCAGACACTGTATTGTCAACAATGTTACTTGATGAGAATTAAGATGGTGGACATTTTTGTTTAGGATTATGTTGTTACTATCAAACGTTAGGAATATGGTATGAACCCTCAAGAAATGACAGATTCCTCAGCATTTACATTTCAGTCAAAATTGACAGGTATATAAGTAATGAAAGTATACGAGTTTAAGAGACATAGAAAAGTTGAAAAAGTTTCAGAGAGGAATTTCATTATGATCATAGGCTGGAAATCAAGCCCTCTGATGAATTGTTAAAGAAACTGAGGATTCATAGCTTCCATAAAGAATGATTCACGATATGCTAGTTGTTTATGAAAATATATTGTCATGTGTAGGACAAACCTATTCTCTTAATACAGAGAGATGAAATTAAAAGAGAGGATTCAGACCAAATATTAAGAGACATTCTTGGCAGAACATTAAGCTGTTCACCTAAAACAGAGGTGGGGAACTATGGCCCCTTTATGACTTTTGGACTTCATCTTACAGAATTCCTCACCTGCATAGCCATAAAAGGGGCATAGTTCCCCACCTCTGGCCCAAAACTATTGTATCCCTCAAACAAGTTGGATAATCCCTGTTAAGAAAACATTCTTACACAGGATTACACAACATCCATAAATTCCTTCCAGCTCATATTCCATGATTCCACATTTGAACTCAATGTATATTCATTTGCTATTGAAATATTTTTAACTTCAGCTAAATGCAATAGGAAGGCTCACAGAAGTCTTAATCAAAATGTCTTAGTTTGAATTTAAGAATATGCTCACATTGTCTTGCAGGCCTTGAAAGCAGATTTAGTACCCTATCTCCTAAAATTGCTTGAAGGTGTTGGCCTTGAGAATCTGGAAAGCCCTTCAGCTACAAAAGCTCAAATTGTTAAAGCACTTAAATCAATGACTCGCAGTTTACAATATGGAGAACAGGTAAAATCCCAAACATGTCTTAAATTCATTTTAAAGCATATGGAATAAGGATTGTAACTTTTATTTTGAAAATACGTTCTTCTGATTGGTGAAGTTATAAAAACTGAGGATTTGGTAAAACCAAAAGTGACACTAAGCCAATTTCCATAAGGATAAGTGAGCCTCTCCAACCTGTACAGCAAGTACAATTTTTCTCTATTTTCTCTCTTTTGTAGGTGAATGAAATCCTGTCTCAATCTTCTATATGGAGTGCCTTCAAAGATCAGAAACATGATTTGTTCATATCTGAAACTCAGACAGCAGGATACCTCACTGGTCAGTGTACTTCTACAGTGAGGGTTGTTGATGTCCTTCCCTGTCTTTTGTCCTTGAAAGATTGCTTAATTGACTTCTAGTTGGTTTTCATGTATAGAGTTGTTAATGGAATTGTTACATAATGCAATACAGACTAAAGTGATGCTCCCATTCATCATTTCTTCTGATGGTTCACATCTGAATAGATGATTGTGAAAGCAATAACAAATACTTAAGGGGTCTAAGGAATAAATAAAAAGGTGACTTCCTTTCGAATCCAGCTTTAATTCTCGGATTACAGGATTATGTTTCAAGCATCAGACCACAAAGCATTCCCAAAATGTGATAAAGTTATGCTTCACTTTTTGCTTCAAGGTGCTTTGCCATCTGTACTTCCCTTGCTTCTGGTTTTTTTCTTCTTCAGGTATCTCCTCTCCTTCCCTTCTATCTGGTAGCAGTCCCCTTCATCTCAGAAGTGGGCTTTAGATCTTCTTTTGGCAGGCAGCTTGCTAAACTTCTCTCTTGCATTCACTAAAGCAGGTAGATACCATTTTGCTCAGTGCATGTAGCCTCTGCGCTATCCCACAGATTATGCTTACAAGATGCATGATGTACCACTGTAGTGAACATAGGCTGTTTTAAATTGGTACAAAATGCTGTAGTTGCTGCTGTCCTTTTGGGGTGATTGACTTCAGGGTTCCAAATTACAACTGTCTAAATAAGAATGTTTTTATTTATGTGTAAAAACCTATTTTCAGTTATGTCAAAACATTATCTAAATAATGCTTGAAGATACATATAGGAAGGATGGAAATCTGAACTCTGATAGCAGACTGCTTATAATTATTCTAGCTAAAGGAATTTGACAACAAAACACTGTCATGTCACAGATAAAACAAGTAATCTTAGTCTGGTCTGAACTGATCTAACAATATACTCAACATTGTTGTTGTTGTTGTTTTCTCTCCTTGTGGAACAGGCCCTGGAGTTGCTGGCTATCTTACCGCAGGGAGGCCTTCATCTATTATGCCCAATGTTCCACCTCCTGTCGATCACGAAGCTGGAGATATTGGCTAAGGGATATGAATGGCCTACACAAGGGACTCAAAGGCAAAGATTTATTTGGTTAAACCTGTAGAATAAATTTTCTCTGCCTTTCCCAGTTTCAAAACAGTGTTATTCCTTTTTCTATGAATATTTTTTTTAGAAAATTTACAATTCTACTGCATTGTAACATAAAAAAGTACTTTGTGGATCAGCCTAAAAGAGTACACAATTTTTTTTCTTGCTGTACATAATCACATTTATTTCTTATATTTTTGTTTACAAGACTGTGAATCAAAACAATTTTCCTAATATTTTGTATTATATTAATTAACATGACTGAAGTTGAACTGCAGTCTCAAAAAATTGGCTAAATCATTTGATCCCCCTAAATTGCACTAGAAGTTTATTTCTTCAATGCTTCAAGTTGGACTTGATCATCCTCTGAGAACTTGACTGGCTTGATGTTGTTTGTCTACATCCCCAATCACTAGCATAAATAAGATCCTGGTGTGTTTAACTGGCTTTACCAAATCAAAAACTAAAATACAGCAAAATGATATTTAAAAATTACATGGTATATAAAAAAGTATTGTGTCATTGTGATATGTTCTATACATTATTCAGTATATAAAACTTTCTATATTGAATGTACATTATACAAATCATTCATATGTACATAAAATTTAAAAGAATAAAGGGAACTGTAAGCCTTGTTGAAACAAGCTTGTATTACTGGTTCATTTCTTGATAAAACTAAAAGGAAAATCAAGATACCTTTATGAATACTGATCTAAATAGGTGTTTTTTTCTGGCTTTGGTGGGATGAGGTAAGAGAATTAGTCAGTTATTTTCAGAGTTCTAGTTAGACATCACAAGAACGGTCAACAACAGAGACAAAAACAGACATTTCTACAAAACATAACTTGGGAATTGTAGGGGAGAAATTAGATCGGAATTTTCCTCCGCTATATGCAATTATATCTTAGCAAATGTTTAGTACTGTTTCAGCTCTTGTATGAGTGCCAATTAATCCTTTTGTGAAACTGACAACAAAGAAGGCTATGAGTTTCAGTGTGTAATTAGAATGATAAAATGGCAATTTTGCTGTGACTTCCACTTTAGAAAGACTGCTATGAATTTGCCACTTTTTCCTTTTTTTCAGTCTCCAAAACAAGGACAGGAATGACTAATTACTTATTGCACATTATCTTAAGTGTCAGAGGATGCACAGTGTGATTACTATTTTGAGACAACCCAGGAGCAAAATACAGTACATAGAGGTTTTGTCTTTCAAACAGTGGTTTATCTATAAGGCATATATATACTACATACATACATACACACAGGTACTACACAAAACCAGGCAATCTATCTATCTTTAACTATAACACAGAAACACATGGGAGGAGAGACCATCTATTAAAACATCAGCTATTAAAACATCATTACCTTAACACTTCTCCCATTTAAAGCTGAACAGCTGAATGCTTTAACATAATTAATAATGCTTTCTTTCTCCTGTGGTGGCTTAGAGAATCCAAGCATGGGTTTAACTTTTGTCCATTAGCTTTGAGACTGAGTTTAAAAAGTCTTGGCCATGCCCCCTGTAGCTGGTAGAGCCCAGTTTTTTTAACTCAGTCCAGCCTTGGAAAGACATAAATAATTTTTCTCTAGGCGAATATTATTAAAATATCAATAAAATTGTTTATTTACCATCCTTCTTAATGGCATTAAGACTAGAATTAAAGAAAAGTAGTTTGTGGATTGATTGGCTGTGTGCTGGTTTCCCAGCTTGCGGGTTAGAACCGCCACTACCCTGAGATGAATAGTCGAGGGTGATGGTTGATTTACCTTCTCAACCATTGCGAATGGAATCTGGATTGTTCCCACGAGTCTCAGCAGCCGAAGTTACTGTCCAATCACTCGGACTACCCTTTTTTTTTTCCGCACAAGGTGGGGCATAAATTGGGGAGTTAGGAGTGCTGCTCCCAGATGCTGTAATGATGTCTGCGGAATTTGTGGGAAGCCGATGCACCGTTTCCACTCTGGTTGGTCTACGCAGTTTGAATTTCACACCTCCTTACTAGCGGCTGCCATTTTGGAGCAGCACAAGTGCCATGGCAACCGTTGGTTTTTGGCACCAGGAAGTCGATCTCAGGGTTATGCCGTTGCGTGGCTAGCTCTCTTGTGCGGCACAGTCTTCAGAGCTTCCTCAGAGAGTCTCTTTATCGCCCTTGCTTTATCAGACATTTTTTGCAAATGATGGGTTTAGAGTAGAATCACAGCAGAGATGACCATCTGGCATGTTTGGGCTATTGTATTGTGGAGATCAGGCTCCCTGTTACTCAGGGCCTTTGCACTTCCTCCGAATTACAGACCCCACTTATAGAAGCGTTCCAAATATCATGCAGATATAAATCAAAGTCCGAGGCAGAATCATCCTTAAAGGTCCGATTTAATATACAGGCATGTTGGCACTTCTGTGGAATTCCAACTCTGATTTACATCCTGAGAGTTCACCCAGTTGAAAGTTCATGATCTATCCCCACACCCATAATCAATCACATGCCCCAATCCTTTTCTTCCACGCTGGCATCTCCACCCAGCTTCTTCCGGTCAAATGTTGAGGTGCGGAGACAAAAGATGACCTTGGCTTCTAGAAAAGAATCACAACAACACATTGCACAATCCTACTCCTTTCTATTCTCCCCTCCCAATTACTACACTAATGAAACAGCATAGGAAATTATAAGAAAATGTGGCAGGCCAAAGATTCTTAAAGGAACCTCTGCAGGCCTGACAGGTGGCCTCTCTTCAAAAAACCACATTTTCTGCAAAAGAAGTAAAAGTAGAAATTACTATACACAATTAACCACCTCTGCCTCCCCCAGGGGGGCCCTTTGGCTTATCAGGGAACTTCCCATGGAATTATTTCACTAAATTATCCGTTTTCAGATCCCAACTTTTCACCCACGTAGCTTCAGACAAAGGGTACCCCTTCCAATGCACTAAATATTGTAAGCGACCCCTATACAACCTGGAATCTAAGATTTTTTTCACCTCATAATGTGTTTCTCCTTCTACCATTACAGGAGGAGGTGGAGTTTGGGTGCATGGCCTTACGCTAGACTCTATTATTGGCTACAATGGAATACCGGGTAAATTTTCCCTAGGAGTCTGGGTAGGCTGAGTCGAACTGTAACTGGGTTAATTAACTTTTCTATTGGGAAAGGATCTAGAAATTTTGGACCTAATTTCTTACTAGGCATCCTTAATCTTATGTATTTAGTTTGTCCCCCACTCGAAAGGGGGTTGGAGGGAGCGATATTTATCAGCTTGCTTCTTGTAGGCTTCTGCCGCATCTGCTAGGGCCTTCTTCGTATTTTCCCATCCCTTCTTTAGTGTGTCCATCTATTCATTCAGAGACATGGAGGAGGGAGGTTCTTTAGGTAGTTCAGGCATGGGAACAAATTCCATGCCACTGGTAATCTGGAAAGGAGTTAATGCGGTACTGCTGTGGACTGCATTATTATATGCTACTTCGGCGAATGGTAGCAAGTCCAACCAATTGTCTTGCTGATAGTCCACATAACACCGGATGTACTGTTCCACCATCGCATTGGCCCTCTCTGCTGCCCCATTTGTGCTGGATGAAATGCTGAGCTGAGTCCCTGTGTGGACCCGATCGATTTTAGGAATTCTCTCCAGAACTTGGCAGTGAATTGAATTCCGCGATCTGAAATGATCCTTTTTGGTACCCCATGCAGGCAATAAATGTGTTTCACAAACATTTTCACTAATTTCTTTGCAGATGGTAGGCCTGAACAAGCAATAAAGTGTGCTTGCTTGGAAAACAAATCAATAACTGTCCAGATTACTCTATTACCACTGCTATCTGGAAGTTCGACAATGAAGTCCATTGCTATCTCTTCTCATGGTCGGCTAGGGTTGGCCACTTGTTATAGTAGTCCAGGGGGCTTTCCCGGCCGGGTTTTCATCATGACACAAGTAGCACAGCTTTTTACATAATCTTCCACCTCTGATCTCATCTTCAGCCACCAAAATTGACGCCTGGCGAGGTGAAGAGTTTTCAGGAATCCAAAATGACCTCCTTGTTAGGGGGGAGTTCCACCCTGAATTAACGAAGCGTGGACTGTGGCTTCTCCTGGTAGCATACTTCTGAAGACAAGCAAAAATAAACACGAAGCAAGATCTAATAAAAACATTTTTAATATAAAAGAAAATAAAAATACAAAAGTGCTAACTCAATTAACTACATTTTGGCAAAGATATATGCCTGTCTCCTTCGGCAGGCGAACGGAAGATCAGAAGAGAAAGTTAAGGAATGTGAATGAGCAGGCGCACTAAATCACTTGCAGATGAGCATGCGCAATAAATTTTCAGCACAGCTAAGCAAACCAATTAACGCAGTGACACTTCTAGTTTCGCATCATGACTCCGCTGTAGTACTTGCAGTCTCATCTCTGCAGGGACGTACAGTTTGGACCCCTTCCAGGCTACGCCATCATTCATCGTTAGGATGTCCTGTTGTTGAACCATGGGTCTGTCTGGAGGGCCGCTTTCAGCTCTGTTTTCAGCTTATCTAGGTGACTTGAGCTGCCTTTTGGTGAGAAGGAGATATGATGGGGCGTACAACTTCCTCCTTCTTACTGTCAAACTGGGGTTTTCTCGACAGCGCATCTGCTAGCAAGTTCTTTCCTGCGGGGATGTGTTTAATTTCAAATTTGAACCTTTGGAAATATTGGGCCCAACGAACTTGTTTGGGGGATAACTTTCGATGGGTAAGGAGAGCTTCGAGGTTTCTATGATCAGTCCATACCTCGAACGGTATATCCCCCCCTTCCAGCGAGGCTGTCGAACGAGGCTGTCGAAGTAATGTCCCGGTGTTTGGAGGCCGTCGGGGTCTGGATGGAGGACAACAGACTTAAACAGACTTAAACTCAACCCCTCCAAGACTGAGTGGCTGTGGCTACCGGCACCTCGATTCAGCCAGCTGATTCCATCGCTGGCCATAGGGGGCGAGCAGTTGCCCCCTGTGGAACGGGCGCGCAATTTGGGCGTCCTCCTTGATGCCCGGCTGTCAATGGATGACCATGTGGCGGCCGTGGCAAGGGGGGCGTTCCACCAGGTTCGCCTGGTGCGCCAATTGCGCCCCCTACTGGACCGGGATGCCCTACGCACGGTCACTCATGCGCTGGTGACGTCCCGCCTGGATTACTGCAACGCTCTCTACATGGGGCTGCCCTTGGGACGCGCCCGGAGACTGCAGTTAGTTCAGAATGCAGCCGCGCGGGCTGTGATGGGGAGTACGAGGTACTCCCACGTAACACCTCTCCTGCGCGAGCTGCATTGGCTACCTGTGGTTTTCCGGGTGCGTTTCAAGGTGCTGATTACCATCTTTAAAGCGCTCCATGGCACGGGACCTAGTTACTTGCGGGATCGCATCCTCCCACATACATCCCTGCGGCCAATACGCTCACACAGGGAGGGACTTCTCCTGGTGCCATCCACTGGACAATGCCGGCGGGCGACACCGAGGAGTAGGGCCTTCTCTGTGATGGGCCCAACCCTCTGGAATGACCTCCCCCCCGACATTAGAACCACTTCTGACCTCCGCTCCTTCCGGCAAAAACTGAAGACCCACCTGTTCCGATTAGCAGGCCTGGCATAATTCAACTGTCCCTCCTGGCAAACGCACTATATCTGGTTATTTTAGGGGTTTTTTAATTCACTGTATTTGTTTTTAGGGGTTTGAACTTATTTTAATCTGCTTTGTACAGTTCTTTTAATGTCATTCTTACCTCCTCCATGTCAACTGTCAATTGTACATACTTAATTTTATTGTATCTGATATATTTTGTATGAACTGTACACCGCCCCGAGTCCCTTTCGGGAGAGGGGGCGGTCTAGAAGCATTAAATTAAATTAAAAAAATTAAATTAAAATGTCTCCAGGTGAGCATGCTCCACCTGATCGCGAATGCCTCCTCCTTCCAAATGGCCCACCTTCTTTCCGTAATGGTGAGTTTCTTGGAGATGTAAGCTCATGGCAAGAGGTGGCCTTCTTTACTCTTTTGCAGTAACACCGCGGCTATCGCGACATCACTGGCATCCGTTTGGATTATGAAAGGTCGCTCTGGATTGTGTTGTTGCAATATGGGTTCTTGGGCAAAGAGGCGTTTTAATTTCTCAAAGGCCTTTTGACAGTCCATTGTCCATTTTAATGGTTGGTTTGCTTTCGGTTTAGTTGGGGAAGGCCCCGTCTTTAATAGTTCAGTCAATGCTAGGGCAATTTCAGCGAATGTCGGAATAAACTGCCCATAAAAATTTGCAAATCCAGGTAAGCTTTGTAATTGTTTGCAAGTGCTTGGAGGTTTCCAATCTAACACCACTTTCACTTTTCCTGGATCCATTTCTACTCCTTCATTGGAGATACGATACCCCAGGTAATCTAGGGAGGTCTTATGGAAATCACACTTTGACAATTTTGCGTATAGTTTGGCAGCTAGAAGCTTTTTCAGGACTTGACGTACCAGTTTGACATGTTCTTCCAGGATCTCAGAGAAGATCAAGATGTCATCTAAATAGACGAGTACTCCGCGGTACAGGTGGTCATGTAGCACTTCATTTATGTACTGCATGAATACTGCGGGTGCTCCTTGTAGTCCAAAAGGCATGACTTTATTCTGGAAGCTGCCCAGGGGAGTGTTAAAAGCGGTCTTCCACTCATCCTCTTTCCGGATTTGTATACGGTAATACACCTCTCAAGTCCAGCTTGGTGAAGATCTTGCCTTTAGCCAAGTAGTTCAACATATCTTTCATGAGAGGGAGGGGATAGGTATTCTTTTCATATACCGCATTCAGAGCTCGTAAATCCACACAGAGGCGAACTCCGCCATCTTTCTTTTCTCTGAAGAGCACTGGGGGCGCTACTTTCGATTTTGCTGGTTCAATAAAACCTCTTTTCAAATTGGTGTCGATTTAGTTCCTCTATTCTATCATCTCCTTGGGAGTCATAGAGTACATTTTTGGTTTTGTTAAGGTCTGTTTGAAGTCTATTGCACAGTCTGTGGGGCGGTGAGATGGAAGGTAGTTTCCGTCTTCCTCACTGAATACCTCCGCCAGATCCCAATAGATCTTTGGGACATTGGATTCCCGGAGGTTTAGTGTTTGCTGCGGTTGCTGCAGGTTCTGGATGGGTTGGGTTGTTGGGTTCAAACGTTCCTGGGTGGCCTTTTGGTTCCACCGGTGGTAACAGCCCAAATCCAATAATCACCTTTCTAATGCCATCCTCCCACTTTATAGTAGGTGCCCAAACCATGCAAATCCCATGATAATTGATTCCTGCATTCCAGGGGCCACGATGAATCTGAGGAACTCATAGTGGCGGCCTATCACTAGCTTTACTAACTCAGTGATCTTTGTCGCCAGAGCTCCCCCAATTAGGGTTCCATCTACTTGCTCAAATGGAATGGGATGTTTTAGGGGTCTGGTGCGCATACCTAGTTGCTCCACTATTGACATGCTGATTAAGCATCGGGTGCAGCCAGGATCTATAATCACCCCAACTTCCCCTTCTACCCCCGTTTTTGATATTTGGAGTTTGGCTTTTATCTGGAAGGGGCGGATAGGTGCACTCACCATTGGGTTGTCTTCTGAATTTCCTTCCTCCTCCTCTTCTGAGGTGGCAGGGGCGTTTTCAGTCACTTTGCTCTCCGCCTCTGCTGGCTGTTATACCAGATGACTCTTTTCTGGTGGTTTTCTTGGGGTTTTCTTGATTGTGCTGGCAGGTGGTTGGTGTGGTTGTGGAACTGGGGCTGGAGCCCGGCATGTTGATGCCCGGTGGCCAAGCTGACCACATCGGTAGCACTTTATTTTGGGGTCCCATGAACGAGGGGTTGGTGGGAGCTTTTCAGTTTGCTGCCTCTGCGTTCGGTGGGCCAACGGTTTTTTGGCAGAGGTTCTGGTACCAGGCTTTGGATAGGTGTTAATCTTGTGGTCCAGTAGGATTGCAGTGGTGTACCAATCTTGGAGACGATCTGGGGTCCCCCTTACAGCACAAGCTTCTTTCAGTTTGGGATCTAAGGCCTTTTTGAACATATAGACCAAGAGTCTTTCTGGCCAGTATCGTAGTCTCCCAGCTATTCTCTGGAACTCCCAAACTAATTCTTTTACCGGACGACCACCCTGTCGTAATTCCTGGATCTGCTCTTCAGCATCCACCTGTTGGGCCACATCGTAAAATCGGGCACGCATCAGTTGGATGAACCCCGTTACATCATCTAACTCGGGAGCTGCTTCTTCATGGAGTTCTGCTATCCATTGTGCAGCCTCTCCTTCATTCATCCCCTTCTATTTCTTGGACCAATTCTCAATCAGTCGGGTATTGGGGCCTACTTGGTCAACGTATGCCAATACTCGATTCATGAAGTAAGCTAGCTTGTCTGGGGTCCCATCAAACATTGCACAAAAATGTGGGGGTGTTGGAGGAGGGGGGGTGCTGGTCGTTGAACCGGAGCAACCTGTTGGCCTGCTGCTTGGGGTGGTAAGCCCCTTTGTTGGGCCACACCCATCAATTGGGCAAAAGCCTGCTGAGGCATTGGTGGAGGGGCTGGACCCGGTGGTCGTCCCAGTCCCTGGCTCTGCCTAGGGGCAGCTATCTGGGATGGTGCCATTTGTTGAGAAGGGGCAGGCATCCATTGGCATTGAGCCCATCCATGACCTGGGAAGAAAGCCCAACCTGGAGTGGCTTGATTCATGGGTTCAGAGCCACTACTTTGCAGAGGGGGGGAGGTGAAAGTGCTCCAGGTACCTTTCGGCTGGCTGACTGGCTTTAACTTCCCAACTTTGTTGCAGTCCAGGAGGTGGGGGGTGCTGATTCGCTGGTGGCTGTGTGGAAAGAACCAAGGTCTCCACTCCACTGCGCAGCAGTTTCTCTGCTGGGAAAGGATAATTTGGGCTTTGCCAGGCTCCACCTGGGTGGTCCTGGGGGGCCCAAGGGGTTTGAATTCACTCACATTTAGGCGTCCGAATTGGTCTTGAAGGCCCATCAAAGAATGGCTGCGTGAGCGTGGCTGAGACCTCCATTCATTAGACCTTCTTCCCATCCTCCAGTCTGTCGGAGTTCCCTTGGGGGGGCCCTCTCCTTCTAGCAGGCATTCCTGAGAAGCTATAAATCCTGAAGCTTCATCTCGCAGGTCTAATTCCGTCTGCGAGGGAAGTCTGGGTTTCGGTTCCTTTCGCTGGGCGCCCAGCTGAAGTTCCCTTTCCCTCGCCTCTGCAAGTTCAACTATTTCTTTAGAAGGTGCATAGATAGTATCGACAAATATAAGCGATCAGTTATCCTTAGCCTTCTCTGTTGCATTCTTTCCTTCCTTCATCTTCACTGAAATTTCGTCCTGCCCAGGATTGGGTCAGAATTGGGATTCAGTACCCCTATAAAAGTAATTTTTTTAATGGGAGAGTTGGAATAATGTTGGAATAATGTCAGCGTTCCAAATACCATGCAGATATAAATCAAAGTCCGAGGCAGAATCTTCCTTAAAGGTCCAATTTAATATACAGGCATGTTGGCATCTGTGGAATTCCAACTCTGATTTACATCCTGAGAGTTCACCCCAGTTGAAAGTTCATGATCTATCCCCACACCCATAATCAATCACATGCCCCAATCCTTTTCTTCCACGCTGGCATTTCCACCTTCTTCCGGTCAAATGTCGAGGTGCGGAGAAAAAAGATGACCTTAGCTTCTAGAAAAGAATCACAACAACACATTGCACAATCCTATTCCTTTCTATTCTCCCCTCCCAATTACTACACTAATGAAACAGCATAGGAAATTATAAGAAAATGTGGCAGGCCAAAGATTCTTAAAGGAACCTCTGCAGGCCTGACAGGAGGCTGACCTCCATCATGACTAATCGCTCCATCTCAGAGAGCAGAACCGGAGCAGAGATCTCCCCAGGATCTCAGCCCATACTCCACTGATAGGGAGGCCAGAGCTTCAACCAGTAGTACTTCTTCTAAGTACAAGCGGGTCAGTGTCTCAGACCCCTACCACGGCGGCTAAGACAGAAGGCCCTTGGGAAGCTCCTCTAACTCTTCTAAGACTATCAGAGGATCAGGCAAGGAGGATTTACCCCCAGTCTTGGCACTGGAGACCTTGCTGTCACATTCTCAACCTGCATCACCTCCCACTCTGCAGGCCACACAAGGTTGGTCCCCTGATGTGGTCATTTCCCAGGGTTTATTAGCGGAGGAAGTCAGATTGGGGCACGCTTCTCCATCTGGCCTTTCAGGGATTGACCCACTCTATGATCTTGAACCAAGGGGATCGGTGCCAGTGGCTACATTGCCTTCCACATCGGTGAGGCCCCAGGGGAAGGACATTCCCTTAACTTTCCTAGGGTAATTTGTGAGCTCATCTCCGCAGCTATTACATGGGGTGGATTCAGAATTACAGCACAGGGGACAAGCCACCAGATCTCGATTCTTGACTAGGCCCTTGTCAGTGCCACATGAACCCCCCTCACTGGCTCATTCACGGCACAGCGATGGTTCGCTGATGGCAGAGGACTTAGACGACCAAGAATTTTCAGATGATGAAGTCCGCGCCCAGACAAGCCAGCTTTTTCAGGCCTATTTTGCCCCACCTTGTTTAAGTCCTTGTTATACAAGGCCAAAATCACCGCCAACATGAGAGGTAATGCCAACCCCGCAGAATCAGCGGTAGCGTTGGATCCCACAGAATGCCTTTTTGTAGAACAGGTTTCTGAGCAGGAGGCGGTACTAGCATCAGAGCTCTTTCTCGATGTTAGACAGAGACAGTGTACCCAGTCCAGCTCCATACCTTCTCAAATAACAATGACCGGAAACTTTACACTTCCGGCCTGGAGTTAGAGGCCTTATTGCAGGTTTCCCCTGTGGATCCCCCAATAGCTGCCCTGGCCATCCCGGCCATTGTTCCGTCTGATGTATCAGATGGGCTAAAAGCAGAGGACTGTAAAGAGGAGATGACACTTTGCAAGATGCACCAGGCAGCTGCTTAAATGCTTCAAGCATCCACTGCAGCGTCCTTCTTTAATAGGGCTTCCCTTGTATGGCTCAGGCAATTACAGGCTAGAATTTCTCCAGAGGACTTCTGCATTCACCAAAATATAAACAAATTGGTGGCAGTGGCCAAATTATCTTTGGATGCAACGCTCAACGCTGCCAAATATGTGTCCAGGGTGTTAGCCTTTAATGTGACATCATGTCACCTCCTGTGGCTGCGCCACTGGCAGGCCAACCAGTGTTCCAAGTGGTGTCTAGCTTCAGTGCCTTTTAAAGGCAGGTCTCTCTTTGGAGAATCCCTCGACCTTATTCTAGTGGAAACTAAGAACATGTGTAAAGTGCTTCCCATTCCCCACCGGCGGGCGGACCGCAAGGCACAACCCTATTTTTGATGTCAGTCCTTTTGGCTGGCTGACTAGGGATATGAAGCCCCGCATTACTTGCAATATTCCTCCCAATACTATTGGTTGTATAATCAGGGATTCAACTATATATAAGCGCAAATAAAGTAAAGTAAAGTAATCAGGGATTCAACAGGTACCAGGATAGATTCCAGGATAGGTTGGGGTTTCATGATAGAGACAGGCAACAACAACAGCAACAACAGCCAGCTGCAAAACAGCCCTTTTGTGGCTCAGGCAACCGGCCCTTACACAGATTTAAGTGACTACCACTCCCATTCCATTGGCGGATGACTTGTCCACTTCGCAAGCCAATGGGAAGCATCCACCACAGATGCCTGTGTGCTGCAAATGGTGAGGCTAGGCCTCACTCTACAATTTCTCACCACCACCCCCGAGATGATTCATCAAATGCCCGGTCCCCAGGTGCCAGATAAAAAAAGGTCTCATGAATACAGAGGTCCAGCACCTGCTGAACATTCTAGCCATAGAGCCAGTTCAGAAGGGCATGGGATTTTATTCAATCCTATTCCTAGTGCCCAAAAACTTGGGAGGGTGGAGAGCAATTTTAGATTTTAAAAAACTAAATGTGTACCTGGCGTACAAATGCTTCAAGATGCTGTCCCTCAAATCCATCTTGGGCTTCATCAGGTTGCCTGGTTGACATCCGTAGATATCAGAGAGGCTTATCTTCACATGCCTATACTTCCATCACAAAGGAAATTCCTGTGGTTCCAGTTTGCAGATCAACACTACCAGTACAGAGCTCTGCCATTCAGCCTGTCATCTGCGCTCAGGACTTTCACTAAGCTGCTGGCAGCAGTAGCAGCATATCTGCAGTTGTTTCCAGTAAGAATTCAATGTTATCTTGATTACATCTTAATTTAGTTGTCATCCCCAGCACAAGCTCATCGAGACCGTCACACCACAATCTGGATCCTGCAACAGCATGGCTTCATGGTGAATCTGCCAAAGGGTTGCCTCCATCCATCCACCAGCCTGCTGCATCTGGGAGCCGTGATCGACTCTGCCACATACGTGGTCTATCTATCACCAGAGATGCGCAAGCATCCAGATGTTGATCAGCCAATTCCTATTACAGAGGTCAGTGTCCTTAGCCACCCTTTCCCAGCTCCTTGGGAAAATGATCTTGTGTATAGACATTGTTCCCTGAGCATGTCTACATGCACAAACTCTTCAGTGGTTATTACTCCCATTCCAGAGGAACCACACCAGCACTTCACATGCCAAGGTCAGGCTTCCACCAAAGGTGACTCGCTCGTTGTCCTGGTGGAAGTCCCCATCCCTTTGCAAGGGGTGCCTGTTCAGGGAGCCCAACCATATCACAGTAACAACAGACACCAGCCTGTTTGCATGGGGAGTTCACGCCCAGACCCTAGTAGCCCAGGGACGATGGGGCCCAGAGGAGCTTCGGAACAATATAAACGGGCTGGAGCTTCAGGATGACCGTGTGAAGTTTCCAAGACTTGCCCTAATTAATTTACGAGCCCCGAGACAAGGTTCAAAAAAAAACCATTCATTTATTAGGACTAACATCTTGGCACGGACTTCTGTGTAGCTGAAACTAAATCACACTTAATGGCGTCTGACCTTTACCCCTGTGCACCCTCCCCTCTGGATGAGGTCATCAATCACATTTTCCAACAGGACATTATAGCAGGGTTCTGGACATGCACATTGTTTGTTTGTTTATTTGTTTTGTTTTATTGGATTTATATGCCGCCCTTCTCCCAAAGGACTCAGAGCGGCATACAGCATTAAAAAACACATATTACAAAAGTTAAAAGGAAATTAGAAGCAATCCAAAAAACAAACCCAATTAATATAACACTAACATTTAAAAAATTAGATAACATTAACAGCCAGGCCGGCTTGCTGGAAAAGCCAACTTTTTAGGGCGTTTCGGAAGGACCGGAGGTCAGGGATTATGCGAAGCTCCGGGGGCAGCTCATTCCAGAGGGAAGGCGCTCCCACAGAGAAGGCTCTCCCCCTGGGGGTCACCAGCCGACACTGTCTGGCCGACGGCACCCTAAGAAGGCCAACTCTGTGGGATCGTACTGGACGGTCAGAAGCTACTGGTGGCAGTAGGTGGTCTCGCAGGTACCCTGGGCCTAAGCCATGGAGCGCTTTAAACGTCATAATTAATACCTTGAATCCTACCCAGAAAGCAACCGGCAACCAGTGCAGGCCGCCTAAAAGGGGTGTAACATGGGAGCACCTATGTACCCCCATAATAACCCGCACAGCCGCATTCTGGACCAGCTGAAGCCTCTGGCTGCTCTTCAAGGGCAGCCCCATGTAGAGAGCGGACGGACGGAGGTAGCCAGAGTGGCGCCAAGGCAGTCCGGTGGACGAGCGACCGAGGATCAGGCTGCCTGATCCTCCATCGCTCGCTCGCTCGTTCTTTCGTCCGCCCAGACCCCTCTGCGCCACTCTGGTTACCTCCGTCCGGCTGCCCCCAGCAGCGCCATCGGCGCCGTCATCAAGACGAAGTGGCTTGGAGGCAAAGTGCTTTTCAGTTCTTTTCTGTGTGTCTGGCGTTTAGGTAGATAGCCGGATGTCCTAAATGCCAGATGCACAGAAAAGCAGCTCCTGTTGGGGATCGTGGAGCGTGAGCCGGCGGAGCGCGCTCAGGAAGGCGGGGAATGGGATCACGTGTGCTGATCCATTCCCCGCCTTCCTGAGCGCGCTCCACCGGCTCACGCTCCGCGACCCCCAACAGCAGCTGCTTTTCTGTGCGTCTGGCATTTAGGTAGATAGCCAGATGTCCTAAATGCCAGACGCACAGAAAAGCACTAAAAAGCAGCTGCTGTTGGGGAGCGCGAGCCGGCGGAGCGCGCTCAGGAAGGCGGGGAATGGGATCATGTGTGCTGGGGACTGAGGCAGCCTCAGCCTCCAGCACACGTGGTCCCATTCCCCGCCTTCCTGATGACGTCACCAGCCTCACCAGGCATAAACCTCACCGCACGTCACTGCCGTGTAGATAAGAATATCATCTAGGCAGACGAGGACACCCTTGTAGAGGTAGTCGTGCAACACCTCATTTATTAACTGCATGAATACCGCTGGGGGCCCCTGCAGCCCAAAAGGCATCACTTTGAATTGAAAGCTTCCTAGGGGGCAGTTGAATGCTGTTTTCCACTCATCTCCCTCTCTGATTCGTACTTGGTAATATGCTTCTTTGAAGTCTAGTTTGGTGAAGACTTTTCCCTTGGCCAGATGAGATAGCATATCCTTCATGGGGGGGAGGGGATATAGGTTGTGTATGCACATGCCATTTATCCCTCGAAAGTCCACACACAATCTCATGGTTCTATCTTTTTTTTCTTTAAAGAGGACTGATGCCGCGACCGGTGGCTTGGCTGGCTCAATGAATCTCCTTGCTAGGTTTTTGTCTATGTATTTGCGCATCTCTTGCATTTCCTGGGGCATCATGGCATACAGTTTGAACTTGGGTAGTTTTGCCCCGGGGATGATTTCGATGGCACAGTCTGTCTCCCAGTGGGGAGGCAGAACATTGCACTCGGCCTCGCTGAATACTTCTGCGAGGTCCTGATATTCTATCGGAATCAGTTCGGCCTCTGGGGTTTTGTCAGATGTGGTTGCCAGTTGTTCTCGTGGGCTTTCTTGGGGGATTTCCAGCATTGGTGGTGTTTCTGCTTGCTGGTGTGGGAGGGGTTGGAAGCCCCTCAATATCCTAAGTCTTCAGGTACCCCCTTGCCACCAGATGGTTGGTCCCCACTTGTCTAGCCAGGAAAGTTCCAATATGATTGTGTCTGTCATTTTGGGGGCTATTATGACTCGAATTATTTCCCAGTGGTCCGCTAGTTCTAGCCTCACTGGTTCAGTTAGGTGGGTGGCATAGGCTTCTCCCATTAGGGACCTGTCGACCTGCTCAAACCGGATCGGGTGGGCCAGCCTTTTTGCTCTGATCCCCAGTTTCAGGACTGTGGTTAGGTTGATCAAGTACCTTGTGCAGCCTGAGTCTATTAGGCTTGAAAATCCCCCTGGTTTCCTGTTTTTGGGGCTGTGAGGCATATTGGAAAAAGGAAAGGGTGAATTGATTTACTCACCATTGGTTCATTTTCTCCCTCATCCTCGCTGTCATATGATTCGGGCAACTGGTTGTCGCTGCCTGGGGTTCCATCACTTTCGCCTGAGAGGAAAGGGGGCTTTGCAGCCTGGAGGGCTTTCACGGACATGTTGGTGGTCCGTTTGGACCCTCGTTCTGATCGTGCCATGGGCGGTGGGTCTGGCCTTGGTTTGGGGGCTGGGGTTGGGCATGCAGCTGCCATGTGGCCCATCCCCCCACATCTGTAGCATTTCAGTGGACTTCAAGGGAGGGCTGGTTTCAGAGCCTGCAGTGGTGCTGTGGTTCCCTGCTGGCTGGGTGGTTTCATGTCAGGTTGACCTCTCTCTTGTGTGTCCGTTTGCTTTGTCATGTCGTTGGTGCGCAGCCCGCTGTCGACTTTTGTTGCTACTTGGAACCACTCAGAGAGTTGATGTCGCAGTATGCAGTTACCTGGGCAATTTGCTTGTCCAGGCTTGTTCTGAAAAAATGCACCAGCAGCCACTCTGGTAAAGGGGGTAGCCTTCCTATGACCCTCCTAAATTCATGCATGTGCTCTTTAATGGGGTGCCCTCTCTTCTTTAGGTTGCTGAGTTCCTCTTCCACATATGAGTCCTCATCCACTTCCTCAAATCTGGCCTCTAGCAGTTGCAGGAAGTCATCTTTGTCTTGCAGTTGGGGGGCTCTCCTCTTGTGGAGGGTGGCTAGCCATTCCCTTTCTTCTCCCTCTAGACCCTCTGCGAGGGTATTCGCCATGGCTCTGGGGGATGGGTAGAGGTGCCCATAGCATTCTAGATGGATATCAACTGAATCAAGGAATAGGGCTAACTGGTCTGAGTCTCCGTCAAACTTTCCCCTGAATTGGGATGGGTCATTCAGCCCTAATCCCCCAGCCTCCTGTCGGCCTTGGTATGTTTGCGCCTGATATGGCTGGTCATCTCCTTCACCCCTAGTTTGGATTTGGATTGGATTTGGATTTATTGGATTTATATGCCGCCCTTCTCCCAAAGGACTCAGGGCGGTGTACAACATTAAAAAACACATATCACAAAGGTTAAAAGGAAATTAGATAAGTATCCAAAAAAACAAACCCAATTAATATAACAATAACATTTTAAAAATTAGATAAAATTAATAGGCCCGGCTGGCTTGCTGGAAAAGCCAACTTTTTAGGGCGCATCGGAAGGACCGGAGGTCAGGGATTATGCAAAACTCCGGGGCAGTTCATTCCAGAGGAAGGTGCTCCCACAGAGAAGGCTCTCCCCCTGGGGGTCGCCAGCCTACACTATCTGGGCGCGGGCACCCTGAGGAGGCCAACTCTGTGGGATCGTACTGGACGGTGGGAGGCTACTGGTGGCAGTAGGTGGTATTGCAGGTACCCTGGGCCTAAGCGACCCCCTCCCTCTCCCAGGAGAGAGGGAGGGGGTTGCCTGCTCTTGGCAGCCTGCCTGCTGCGTGGGAGAGGCACCGGTTGCCATTCTGGGCTCCTTCTCCTTCTATCGGGAGGGGGAGGGGGGCTGCGCTCCAGTCTGCATCTCTTCCCTTCAAAAAGATCAGATGTCCCTCCCCTCTCTTTTGGGTGGCATGATGAGTCCTCATCATGAAAGGTGGCTCAGTAAAAATCCTCCCTCTGTTGCTCTTTTGAACTCCCTTGGGATTCCATCTGGGGCTTTGGGAGCCTGGCTTGTTTCCAGTCCCCGCTTGCCAGCTGGCTTGAGGAACTAGGGCAAGGGAATTTCCACCAGTACTTATCTTCTCTTCTGCTTCTGAGAAAGGCATCCCTGTTTGGCTTTGCCGCATACCTCCAGCTGCAATCAATCTCCTGCTGCCTGATTTTCCCTCCAAGCAACCCAAACATTGGGGGGGAGTACTCACAGAGCCCAGACTTCAGGAAACCCCAAAAATATATATTTTAAAAGTCAGTTTCAGCTATCTGTGAAGTTTCCAAGAGTTGCCCTAATTAATTTACGAGCCCCGAGACAAGGTTCAAAGAAACCCCATTCATTTATTAGGACTAACATCTTTGCATGGACTTCTGTGTAGCTGAAACTAAATCCCACTTAATGGCGTCTGACCTTTACCCTTGTGCCCCCTCCCCTCTGGCTGAGGTCATTAATCACATTCTCAAAACAGGACGTTATGGCAGGGTTCTGGACATGCGCATTCATATCCCAGTACAGAAATATGAGACTTTTACTCTGTCCAAAAGTATTCATGGCATTTCCTCCCCGCTTCTCAAGTTGATGGTAGTCATGGAAACGCCTTAGGCGTTGACAGCCAGATTCACTCTCAGGCACTTTCAAGATCTAGTGAGTAGATGCCATGTCCTAGTCCTGACTGACAATGTGGCCACCAAAGCCCATATAAACTGTCAGGGGGGAACCACTCCAGGTCACTCATGCAGAAGGCAGAGACCCTGCATCTTTGGGCGGAGCAACACATTATCAATAAAATTAGAGCACATCTCAGGGATGGTGAATGTGCAAGTGGATTGGCTGAGCAAGGCCATGGTGGATCATGCGGAATGGCGGCTCCACCAGGACCTGCTCAGGGAACTAACTTTCAGGTTTGGGCTTCCAACCGTGGACCTGTTCACCCAGTCCAACAACACGCACCTATCGAGGTTCTTCACCCACTTTCCCGTCCCAGGGGCAGAGGGAGTAGATGATCTGCACAGCCCTTGGCCACCAGGTCTGCTCTACATGTTTCCACCTGTGCCTCACATCCAGAGAGTCATTCAGAGACTACTGGCAGAGGGAGCAGAAGTACTGCTCGTTGCTCCCCACTAGCCCAGGCACCCCTGGTATGCCGACTTGGTCAATCTATCCATCACCAGACCATGGAGAATTCCGGACAGCAAGATATCCTTCAGCTAGGGGGCCTCTTCTTCACCCAGAGCACCAGAGGTTGCAACTTGCTGTGTGGCACTTGAAAGAGATACCCTAATGCAGGACAATTTCTCCAACAAAGTCATCCACACTATCCAAGTGGCCAGGCTTCCATCCACTATATGCATTTATAATGCTACCTGGGTGGCAGTCTGCAGATGGTGCAGGATCCATCATATTGAACTCAGGTCCATGCCACAGGTGTTGGCACAGGTGTTGGATTTCTTGCAAGACAGACTGATTAGAGGTCTGAAGTCCAACACCTTGCGATGTCAGCTGGCAGCCCTTTCTACCATAATTCTTGTCGAAGGGGTGTGGACTTTGGCTCATCATCCTTGGGTGCAATCCTTCTTAAAAGGGGCGACTAACCTCAGACCACAAGCAGTTCATCGCTTTCCCACCTGGGAGTTAACTGTCGTGCTACAGGCCCTCACAGATGCACCATTCGAACCATTATGCATGATCAGTCTCTGATTGTTACCGCTTAAGACAGTCTTCCTCGTGGCCATCACCTCAGCCAGAAGAATCTCAGAGCTGGCAGCCCTCTCGGTATACCAAGATCTCTGCATTTTTCATACGGACAGAGTTGTTTCACGGCTGGATCCTGCATTTTTGCCAAAAATCAACTCGTGGTTTCATAGGGCCCGGGAGATTATTCTCTCCAACTTCTGCCTGCGACCAACACATCCTCGCGAGAGAAGGTGGCATCATATTGACGTAAAAAGGGGCCGACACCAATACATCAAATGAACTACAGCCATCAGGAAGACTGAATCATTATTCATCTCCTTTCAACCAACGACCATGGGTCAGAAGGGACATCTAACACCATGGGGCGTTGGTTAAAGGCCTGTATCTCTAAGACTTATGAAATCCAGGCTAGACCAGTACCCAGGCGGATCACGGCCCACTCCACTCGGAGCGTGGATACCATTGCTGCCTGGGCAACACAAGCTTCGGTTGAAGAGATATGCAGGGTGGCAACTTGGTCATCATGGCCTCCCTTCATTAAACATTACAAACTGGATGTGTTTCCCTCCACTGAGGCATCATTTGGGCAACGTGTACTGCAGGGGATCATCAAGGTTCCTGAGACCACGGAGTGTTCCAGTACCCGCCCTTAGACCCATATGCTTTGGCATATTCCATGCTTGGATTCTCCAAGTGGGAGAAAGACCATTGGCTTACCTGAACAATCGTTCTATGTGCGCCATGGGAAAATCCAACCCCACCCTTGGGTAGTTCGGTCCGGGGTCTCAGGGCAAGACTTACCCTTCAAGTTATATTTTTCAGGATTTACCTTATTTTCATCTATCAGATTGGCTGTGCCTTCATACCAGCTAGAGGGGGAGTGGCCAAGACATTTTTAACTGAGTCTCAAGGCTAAGGGACAAAAGTTAAACCCATGCTTGGATTATCCCGCAGCGCACATAGAATGACTGTTCAGGTAAACCAACAGTCTTTTTCCATTATATCCTTGCTTCCTGCTTTGGTTCCTCCTCTCATTGCTACAAACACTACTAGTACCTATTACTATTGCTGCTGGACCTACTCCTAATTCCATTATCTGTACACTCTGTCTCATTAATCCCTGTTACATCCTGTTTACCATCTCTTGGCTAGATATCTTTACTTTCTCTTATCACTAGTTCAGTTTCCTCACTTTGATTTATCCGCCTGCCTGTCATTCTCTTTAACTTCAGCTTCCTCCATTTATCTCATTGTTCCTTAGGCAATGACCATGACCCTATCTTTTGGTATGTATGGGGTTCATTATGAATACCACCTACTCTAACTCCACTAGTTGTGAACCTTTAGTTCACCATTCAGGTCTCCTAGGTAACACTGTTTGTTTGCCTTAAGTTTTTCTTACACGATACACCCTGTATTTTGCTTCCTTACAAATAGTGCTCTCTAAGTACATCTTGCACTGCTTTGGCATTTGCTGTGGCTTATGCCACCTATCTAGGTCTGGCATCTTTTGCAGCCCTCTGAAACTCACATGCTCCACTCCCCTATGCAACAAATGTACACAATTGTCATGTGTGGAGTATTCGTACGAGTTCATGCATAACTATTCTCATGCCTTCCTAGAAGACCATCCTTCTTAACCCCTCATGCAGTTATCCTTTCATCTTTCCTCATGGAGAACTCTCCTCCTGCAAATAGTATTTCATAATCTTGACTGTCTAACCTGGACACACTCAACAGATTATGATCTAATGCAGGTACATATAAGACATTGTATAATGTTTCTCCTATCTCAGGTACATAAACATTGTCTTCCCCTTTTACAGCAGCTTTTTGCTTAATACATTTGCTTAGTTGGTTTTAAACCAGGAAACGGGTCTGTCATGTGACTGGGCATGGCCAACTTGATGTCACTCACTGCGCGAAGCCTCCCAACTGCTGCCTCTTTGCCAGATGGTTTCCGGCAGCGGCAGCTGACTGGAGGCTGCCGAAAACTACAAGAAGTCTTGAACGCGCCACTCCACTCAGACTTGCCCAGATGTGGCTTTCTGGAAGTATACGTTCTTCTCTGCTATTTAAAAGAAGATACAATAGTACTGGGCCTCTTCAGGTCAAGCTTTTATTTTAGGAAGCTTCTTCATTTTGTTAAGTTGTTGAGAACAATAATAAAGCAGTCTTTAAAAAATAAGTTTAATAATTTGAACATTCTATAGTTATTGACATCTCCTTGCAGCAAACAGCCTGATTAGCACAAGAAAAAAAAAGTCTGCCTCTGCCTCTGCCTTCCAGCAATTTGCCTCCATGCATCAAGCAGCAAGATTCACTTTCAATTTCAGCACGGGCCTCCCAATCATCAGCTGTTTCAAGCTGCAGGATTGCCATAGTCTATTGCTGCCTCCACGAGCCCCATTTTCCCCGTTTGCTGCAAGGAGGTAAATTGCTGGGAGGCAGAGGCCAAAGGATGGGGGCCGACGGGTGAGTGGGGCTATATTCAGTGTATAAGACACACACAAATTTTCACCTTCTTGGGGGGGGGAAAGGTGAGTCTTATACTCCGAAAAATCTGGTAGTTTGTCTTATTCATACGAGACACCAAGAAACCTCATCCTATTACACCAACGGAGGCGATTCTGACTGCTTTCTTTCAGAAGCACTGATCTCTAACAAACCACGATGCACTGTTCCTCTGGCTCTGGTGCAAGCTCTCACTGGGATTCTCTTCTCTCCGGTCTCTCTAGTCACCCTGGCCTTCTCTTTGGACTGGGTCCATAACCTGTCAGTGTGCATAGTGCAGTGGTGGTTTTCAATTTTTTTTACAACCTATTATGTAGGTGTGGCTTGTTTTCTGGGAGTGGCTTGATGGTCATGTGACCAGGTGGAAGTAGCTTGGCAGTCATGTGACTGAGTGGGAGTGGCTTGGCAGTTATGTGGCTGGGTGGGAGTAGCTTGGCAGTCATGTGATTGGGTGGGAGTGGCCAAGTCGATGTCACTGAATTCTTTGATCCAAAGAATGACCTACAAAAAGAAGATATTAAAAAAGGAAATGTATTATTTTGTGTACTTACTACTTAAATAAGAATAAAATAAGTACACAAAACAATAAAAAAGCTACTTACAGAGGAAATATGGCTGTCCTTGCTGGTCTTCAACATTACTGACCACCTTACACAGACGCTTCTAGCCCCTCTGCCTCTTCCCTCTTCCTGGATTCACTCAGACGTTTTTAAAAGAGTGGAAGAGTGTGTGCATGTGCACAGGCTGTGAGTTTTAAAAATGCCTTGTGTGTGCACAGGCTGTGAGTTTTAAAAATGTCTGAGTGAATCCAGGAAGAGGGAAGAGACAGAGGGGCTGGAAGTATGTGCGTGTGCACAGGCTGTGAGTTTTAAAGACGCCTGAGTGAATCCAGAAAGAGGGAAGAAGCAGAGGTGCTGGAAGTGTGTGCGTGTACACAGGCTGTGAGTTTTAAAAATGTCTGAGTGAATCCAGGAAGAGGGAAGAGACAGAGGGGCTGGAAGTGTGTGCGTGTGCACAGGCTGTGAGTTTTAAAGACGCCTGAGTGAATCCAGAAAGAGGGAAGAAGCAGAGGTGCTGGAAGTGTGTGCGTGTACACAGGCTGTGAGTTTTAAAAATGTCTGAGTGAATCCAGGAAGAGGGAAGAGACAGAGGGGCTGGAAGTGTGTGCGTGTGCACAGGCTGTGAGTTTTAAAAACGTCTGGGTGAATCCATCATTACCTTAACTTTAAGAAATACAATAACTGGTATTTAACTGCTTAAAAGCAGCTTAATCTAAGAACAGGGCTCAATATATCTACATAATGAACAATAATTTGTTCATTAACTGGAAGACCAGGGAAGGTCAAACCAGCTAAAAGAAAATGGAATTTAAAAATAAGAAAACTTCAAAATATTTTTTAAACAATCTGTTATAAATGCAAAATGCTAATAATTTTCCATTTAATTTAACCAGATAAATTAGCTGTGATCTTCATCACTATCGCAGCTACTCAAGAGTACCTGAATTGAATACTTGTTGCCACCAAGATACCCAGAATGAAAAGATTTTTGCTGAGCTATGTTCTTGTTCACTGAATTATTTATTTGATAAATTTAAAGCCAATCAGCTCAGTAATTAAAATATTTTTATTGTTCAAAGCAGATTATAAAAATGTTGAATATTGTTTGATGCTCATTTTCAAAGGCTGTATTTATATTTACCACAGTTTCCAAAAAAAGAAGAAATCACTAGAGATTAAATGAATGGAAATTTAGTAATGTAATATAGTAGAAGTATATGAATAATATAGCAGAACTTTCATTTCCATCATCCCCAACAGCGAACAGCAGGGATGATGGATTCTGTTGTGATGGCTTGGCAATACTTGAGCTTTTATTCTAGTTTTGCAATTAAATGACTTAGCTTTTCTGCAGAAATAAAGACAGATTACTGAAATTTAATCAAGGTTTTGCTTTGTTTTTGGGAATGTTCCTCTTTAGGTGTCTTAATTTTCTTAATTTTAAGAAAAATGCTTTGTGGAGGAAGGTTCTGAATTGCCATCACAAAATAAAATAGTTGTTACAGATGTGCATTCAGTTGCCCAGCTTGGTCAAGCAGTTCTAATTTTGCAATTGTTGAGAGATGAACTTCATCAGGCCCATCTGCCACACGCAAAGTCCGAATATAGGCAAACCTGTGAAAATATTAAGATTGTGCCAATTCAATAATACAGAACAGAGGTTGGTAGCTGCTGCTTTAGCAGTCTTTCTAGTTATAGTATTGGAACATACAATGACTGCTGTACATAATATAGGCAGAACAGCCAAAATTTAGTTAAGTCTATAGTTTTAATAGTGTGATTAAGCTTTAATAAGACAGTGTATGCTTGGTGGAATCACATTATCTTTTGGGCCAAGACAAATGACTGAGTGAGATGACTGAAGTTCTAGCAGAGACAAACCTTTTGAACTAAAAACTTAAACAGTAGTAACATGCATGCCTACATTTACAGGGCCTTAATATTAACATCCGTATTGTGATTTGAAATTTAATTTAGCTTAAAGCACAATAAAAATAAGATTTAAAGAATGAAAGTATTTTCAATTATTATTATTCAGGACAGTACTGAAGTTTCAGGGCTCATGAATCTTAGATGGATTTCAAGCAATAACCCAAACCACAAAATGATTAGACTACTTTCTGGGTCTGTTTGCATAACAGCTAGCATAATTAAACACTCAGCCCATGAGCTTGGAAAAGGTCAACTTTGAAACAAAGCCAACTACTGCAAAGGTTACTGAAAAATTATCAGTTCTTACATTCTAAACATTCTTGCAGGGCAGGAGGGAGGAATCACTATAATCTAATCAGAGTTAGAGGGGATGATTAGTTGCCCACCATTCTCCAGGACAGATGCATGGATAAAAAGGAAAAAAAGATGAGAAAATGATAAAGAGGTAAGTTTTGTTAGCGCTGCTCTTTTATCATTCTGGAACAAACAACTGACCTGACTAGGGAAAATTAATTTAACCCAATATTTATTTACACTTTGTAATTCTATTTTAGTTGGCCATTGATGATAGGCTGAGGGAGCATGAGCATCTCAGAATATTGTGGACATTAAAATCACTCATTAGATATTTTAGTTTCCCACTTCACTGAAAATTTCATGGATATTTAAACAAAATATTGTTCCCCCCACTAGAAGAAAGAATTAATATTAAAAAGAATGCAGAAAGCTAGTTTGGCACACTGCAACAATGTCAATAATGTTGAAAGAATAAACTTGAGGTTTAAAATTTTCCGATTAAATAAGGGATACCAACTACTTGGCCAAAACTGAAGATTTAGGAGCTTATTTCTAGCAGGCTGAGTTGGTCTGAGTATTTTGAGTATTTTCCACTTACATTTGAGCCAATGGGAAGTCTTCTGAGAATCCAGCAGCACCATAAA
Source organism: Natrix helvetica (assembly GCF_964273705.1). Classification (NCBI taxonomy): domain Eukaryota; kingdom Metazoa; phylum Chordata; class Lepidosauria; order Squamata; family Natricidae; genus Natrix; species Natrix helvetica. Next base: position 85,383,541 of record NC_138554.1, on the reverse strand, counting down.
TTTGAATAGCACAATCTATCACTTTAAGGACTGCTCGGGGTGCCACCACTTTGATCATAGCAATCTGTGAAGATAAGTTAGAATTTTTTAGATAAGTGTAGAAATAAAAGTGTCATTCACTGCAAACTGAATTTTGAATCTAAGGAGGTGAAAAGCATTCTAGAGTTTGATTTGTAATTGTTTCTAAGACTGAGAGATTCTGCATGGGAAATAGCAAATAAGAATGAACATCTTACCTTGAGACTTTTGTTAATAAAACTCCCTATATATGACCCTGTGATCTCTTATTTTGTTGCTTTCTTAAATCAACACAAATAAATTATTGCATAGTAGAGGACAACCACAAGAAGCACTGTGGTATAATCTTATCAAACCAAATAAGAAAGATTCATATTTCATTTAGTCACAAAGTACATAAAGTTTTGGGCACTAATTATATTTCAGCCTAATGTTCCCTTCAGTATTTGTTGAGAGATTACCGTATTTTTCGGAGTACATGATGCACCGGAGTATAAGAAGCACCAAGAAGTAGGAAGGTAGAGGGATAGAGAGAAAGAGAGAGAAATACAGTAGGTAGGTACGGAGAGAGAGAGAGAGAGAGGGAGGGTGGGAGGGAGGGAGGGAGGGAGAGTGAGTGAGTGAGTGAGTGAGTGAGTGAGTGAGTGAGTGAGTGCGTGCGTGTCAGGCCTCCAAATATATTCCTTTTTAGGATCTTTGGCCTGCCACACTTTCTATTATTTTTCTATGCTGTTTCATTAGTGTAGTAATTGGGAACGCTTCTCTGCAAATCTTCAAAGGAGAAGGAATTCCTGTTTAAGATTTATAGCATCTGGAGGGGGGAAAGATTCTGTACATAGATGGAAATGACAAGATGTTTGGAATCCCAGACCAACTTCTTCAGCCAAACGTGAGTCAATCTTTTCCCCCACTTCACTAATAAATGCTGCAATGGACTGGAGGACTGGAGTGGAGATAATTACTCCTTCCAAACAGCGATAAATGAAATGACTTATTACCTTGCAACTGAGTTGAAGACAGATTCCCTATCAAAATAGGAAATTCAACCCAGCCAGCAAGAAGGGATTTGGCCAGCATCTTTCACTTGCCAGCCACCAGAAATTGGGCTGCAGCTTGTGAATGAAGCATCACCAAATTGGGCTTTCTTCCCAGGGCATGGATGGAAAAGATTCCAGTGGGCAAATCCGTGGCCATCAGCATGGAAAATTCTCCAAGCCAGCAGAGGGCACCTACTTGGCCCATAACTCCTCCAAGCCAGCAGAGGGGTCCTTGGCACATAACCCCCCTAGCCAGCCATCGGTTGAACTGCAACCTGTGAAGCAGGCAACCCCGGGATGGGTCTTAACCCCAGGTCATGGATGGAAGGGATGCCAGTGGGCACCTGCCCTCCCTCAGCAGATGGCACCATGGCCGATAACTGGGCAGTGGCCAACCGAGGGATTGACCTCCCCACCGGTTCCAGTCTCCCCTGCAATGCCCCAACAGGTTCTTACCCCACCTTCCTACAGAGAAGCAATCTCCACAATGGAAGAAGGGATTACCAAAGGGAGGCCTGCAGGATGGATGGCAGGACCATATGCACCTGCAATGCCCCAATAGGTTCTTACTCCACCTTCCTACAGAGAAGCAATCTCCACAATAGAAGAAGGGATTACCAAAGGGAGGCCTGCAGGATGGATGGCAGGACCATGTGCACCTGCAATGCCCCAACAAGTTCTTACCCCACCTTCCTACAGAGAAAGGTTCTCAACAATGGAAGAAGGATTTACCAATGGGGAAGCTGCAGGATGGATAGTAGAACAACGTGAAGTGGCGGTTCCTAAGTTTAGAGATGTAACTAGGTTCCTTCGCGGGGGCCAATAAAATGCCACCGTTGCTGTCAACTTGGCCATAGAGCATCAGAGTGCTTGGCTCCAGCCCCAATGCCACAAAGGTGTACACCAACCGCCACAACGGTAAAGAGAAGGCTCCAGATGCCACCAGAAAAAAGTCATCTGGGCCAACAACCTCTGGAAGAGGATTCCCAACCTAAGGTGACAAAGAGTCCTACCAATGGGGAGGCCTCGGAGGAGGAAAATGCCGAAGATGACCCAATGGTGAGTGCACCCATCCACCCCTTTGCCTTCCAAGTCAACCTCCAAGTACCTGAGAGGAGGGTGGAAGGGGAAGTTGAAGCAGTTGTGGACACCGGTTGCACTCAATGCTTAATCAGCATGTCGATTGTCAAGCAACTAGGCATATGCACAAGACCTCTAGCCTGTCCCATTCGGGTTGAGCAGGTAGATGGAATGCTAATTGGAGGGGCCCTAGCCATGCTAATAACTGAACTTGTGAAGTTACAAGTTGGCCACCACTATGAGCTTCTCAGATTCATTGTGGCTCCAGAGATGCCAGAAAAAATAATCTTGGGGCTTGCATGGCTTGACAAGTGGAAGCCGACGATAAAGTGGAAAGACAGTGGTAGGAAATTGATGATTGTGGTTGAGCCGCTACCACTGGAGGAGGAAAAGGGCCAACAACCTCTGGAAGAGGATCCCCACTTAAGGAACTTAAGGTGACGAAGAGTCCTACCAAGGGGGAGGCCTCGGAGGAGGAAAAGCCCAAACAACTGCCGGAGACGTCCCCTGGACTGCTACAACGAGTGGCCAGCCCTAACTGACCATGGGAAGAGGTCGCAATGGACTTCATTGTGGGACTCCCAGACAGCAGTGGGAACAGAGTAATCTGGATAGTCATTGATTTGGATTCCAAGCAGGCTCACTTCATCGCTTGCTCAGGATTGCCATCCGCAAACAAATTAGCAAAAATGTTTGTGAAACACATTTATCGCCTGCACGGAGTACCCAAGAGGATCATTTCAGACCGCGGAGTCCAGTTCACAACCAAGTTCTGGAAAGAGGTCCTGAGATCCATTGGGTCCACACAAGAACTGAGCTCAGAGGTTCACCCCAGCATGAACTGCGCAGCAGAGGTGGAACAATACATCCGGTGTTTTGTGGACTATCAGCAAGACAACTGGTCAGACTTGCTACCCTTCGCTGAAGTGGCATATAATAATGCGGTCCACAGCAGTACCGGATTAACTCCTTTCCAGATTACCAGTGGCATGGAATTCGTTCCCATGCCTGAGCTGCCTAAAGAACCTCCCTCCTCCATGTCTCTGAATGAATAGATGGACACACTAAAGAAGGGATGGGAAAATAAGAAGAAGGCCCTAGCAGATGCGGCAGAAGCCTACAAGAAGCAAGCTGATAAACATCGCTCCCTCCAACCCCCTTTCGAGTGGGGGACAAAGTTTTTGTGTCTACTAAATATATAAGATTAAGGATGCCTAGTAAGAAATTGGATCCAAAATTTCTAGATCCTTTCCCGATAGAAAAGATAATTAACCCAGTTACAGTTCGACTCAGCCTACCCAGAATTCTAGGGAAAATGTACCCGGTATTCCATTGTAGCTTGTTGAAACCAGTAATGGGGTCTAGCATAAGGCCATCCACCCAAGCTCCCCCTCCTCCTGTAGTGGTAGAAGAGGAAACACATTATGAGTGAAAAAAATCTTAGATTCCAGGCTGTATAGAGGTCGCTTACAATATTTAGTGCATTGGAAGGGGTACCCTTTGTCTGAAGCTACGTGGGTGAAAAGTTGGGATCTAAAAGCGGATAACTTAGTGAAACAATTCCATGAGAAATTCCCTGACAAGCCAAAGGGTCCCCCTGGGGAAGGCAGAGGTGGTTAATTGTGTATGGTAACTTCTAATTTTAATTCTTTTTCTTTTCCAGAAAACATTTTTCTTCTGAGGAGAGGCCGACTGTATATATTCCTTTTTAGGATCTTTGGCCTGCCACACTTTCTATTATTTTCCTATGCTGTTTCATTAGTGTAGTAATTGGAAGGGGGGAATAGAAAGGAGTAGAATTGTGGAATGTGTTGTTGTCATTCTTTTCTAGAAGCCAAGGTCATCTTTTGTCTCCACACCTTGACACCTGACCGGAACCAGCGGGTTGGAGTTGTCGGGGTTGAAGAAGAAGATTGGACCATGTGATGGAATTTTGGGAGTGGGCATAAGATTATGAACTTTCAACTGGGTGGAATTCCAGGAAGCAAATCAGAGTTGGTATTCCACAGATGTACTAAGATGTCTGACTTATTAAATTGGAACTTTAAGGAAAGTTTTGCCTTGGATTCTGATTTAATTCTGCATGATACTTGGAACGCTGACAGAGAGAGAGAGGTTAGGTAGGTAGGCAGATAAAGGGATAGAGAGAGAGAGAGAAATATATATATATAGAGAGAAATACAGTAGGGAGGGAGAGAGAGAGAAAGTGTGTAGATAGGTAGGTAGATAGAGGGATAGAGAAATAGAGAGAGGGAGAGAAATACAGTTGTTAGGTAGGGAGAGAGACAGTAGGTAGGTTGGTATGTAGGTAGACAGAGGGGGAGAAAGAGAAATACAGTAGGTACATAGGAAGAGAGAGTAGCTGGTAGGTAGATGTTTCCAGGTGTATTTATCCATGTGCTGGAGAAGGAAATCACTGACAATCTGCAGCACCTAAGTCTAATATAGTAGGTAGATAGGGAGAGAGTGTAGGTAGGTAGGTAGAGGGATAGAGAGAGAAAAATAGAAAGAGATAGAGAGAAATACAGTAGATAGGTAGGGAGAGAGAGAGTAGTTAGGAAGGTAGGTAGATAAAGGGATAGAGAGAGAGAGAGAAATATAGTAGGTAGGTAGGGAGAGAGAGAGTAGTTAGGTAGGTAGATAGATAAAGGGGGAGAGAGAGAGAGAGCAATACAGTATGTAGGTAGGGAGTGAGAGTATAGGTAGGTAGAGGGATAGAGAGAGAGAAATAGAGAGAGAGAAATACGCTAGGTAGGTAGGGAGAGAGAGTGTGTGTGTGTGTATGTAGGTAGATAGAGGGATAGAGAGAAAGAAATAGAGAGAGAGAGAAATACATTAGATAGGTAGGTGTTTCTGCTGGCACAGCACTTGATCAATGTAATTCTCATCAATCAGTTAAAGAGCTTTCCAAAAGAGAAAAAAGTTTTTGCACTCTGTAAATCTCCCCAAAACCGCCCTTTTTTCACGAAAACAGGCCCGTCTTTTTTTTAAAAGCATGAATAGACTTTAGGGGGCTTGCAGAGTGCTCTTGGTGGGTGGGGCAAAAACAATCAAAAAACTGTTCATTTTTTGCAACAAAGGGCCCATATTTTGCTCATTTCTGCCCTCCCCAACCCCCAGGAGCTCTCTGAAAGCCTCCATAAGGCTATGCACGGCCATTTTTGTGAAGGGGGTGGGGCTTTGGGAGGCAGAAAATGCAGTATTCAGTGTATAAGACGCACCCAGATTTTCAGCCTTTTTTGTGGGAAAAAGCATCTTATACTCCGAAAAATACAGTATATGGATTCCATAATAAAATTCATCAGTATACACAACAGAATTTAACCAAGTTTATCGATAAAATATATAATTCTTCAAAGTAATTGAAAAATTACTTTGAGAAGTACATAATGATCTACTATGTATTCAATTATCAACTGGTTAATTGACTGTTGACATCAGTTCATATCATTGACAAATTTAAACCAATTGATTTAAATTAACAAACCACACGCAGACCAAATTAACAATGAGGTCTAATATGGTTCTCAAAAATATGCAAATGTTTATGAAAGCCATCATTTTTTTTTGTTCTCCGCAAAAACAGTTTAATTAAATTCCTGATAGTTTACCCCATCCACATACAAAATTTCCGTCCTGTTACCTCTTTTCTAGCTGCTTTATTGCCCATGGCATCTATTTTATTAGCTGCTTTCAGTGTAAGCAGCCTTGCCTGTTCAATAGCAATGCGGCACTCAGCAATCCAGTGCGCAACAACTTCCTATAGGAAAATAAGGCAAAAAGCAAATTAGAAAATGCAGTTAAAAACAAAATAAAACTACATGCAGTGCTCAGGTTTTAAAAAATGACTTACTTTGCTACTCTATATTTCTTATCAGCTTCATATCTATCTTCAAGTTGCAAAAAGAGTTTTTATATACAAGATTATATAATTAGGTTGTGAACTCACATGATGAAAGAGTTTCTTCCCAAATGTGACCCTTTGAGCTGATCGCTCACACAGAAACTGGAGAGCAGTTTCACCTGCTCCAATTGATCTCATACAGTGGTGAATACGGCCTGGTCCAAGTCGTCCTTGAGCTATTTCAAATCCTCTTCCCTCTCCTGTGTTACAAAAAAAGGCAGTTCTTTTCTCTTTGTGGGTAAATACATAATTATTTGCTACATTGGAATGCAAATGTTCTGACTGATAACAACTTTCTAGGGTCTCATACAGAAAGTTTGGATAGGTCTGGACACTTTTCTTGATAAAGCTTTTCAGAACTGATTGCCATTGCTTCCTTCCTAGGACAGAGAGTGTGACTAGCACAAGGTCAACCAGCTGGCATTGTGCGTAAGGTGGATTAGAACTCCCAGTTTCTAGTCTGATTTCTTAACCACTACACCAAATTGGCTCTCATACGTATCATACAATTGTGTAAAGTTCAAAAAGTCACGGCAAGGCTGGTTCTTCCCAGCTCAGGTAATTTAACCAACGAAGGTTTATAACAATTCAATAACTATCAGAAGAAGAAGAAATTCAAGACTCACCCAGTATCAGATGGGTGGCAGGGACACGAACATCATTAAAATGTATTTCAAAATGTCCACCATGAAAATAATCTAAAAAATTATGAAGACAATCAAGTATCAATTAAGGAAAACTGCCAGCAGTGTTATTTAGAAAAAAAAGATCTAATATAGTAATAGTAGGTTAGAGGACATGGTGGCTCATTGGCTAAGACACTGAGCTTGTCGATCAGAAAGGTCAGCAGTTTGGCGGTTCGAATCCCTAGTGCTACGTAACGGAGTGAGCTCTCGTTGCTTGTCCCAATTTCTGCCAACCTAGCAATTCGAAAGCATGTAAAAATGCAAGTAGAAAAATAGGGACCACCTTTGGTGGAAAGGTAACAGCGTTCTTTGTGCCTTTGGCATTTGGTCATGCTGGCCACATGACCACAGAGACGTTTTCGGACAGCACTGGCTCTTTGGCTTTGAAACAGAGATGAGCACCGTTCCCTAGAGTCGGGAACGACTAACACATATGTACAAGGAGAACCTTTACCTAACAGTAAGTAATTCTCTTTTTGGGGAACTGAAACAAAAATAATTCAGCAAAGAATCCATCAAATGCATGTAACATTTTAGGAATGTAATATTTCTGCATAGTTCAGTGTCTGAAACTTTTTCTATAAAGTCAACTAAACTATCTATATGGCAATAGAATATGTAATATGTATAAAAAAAGCGAATTTGTTTACACCACCATGGCTGCTGCCTTTCCTTTTTTTTTAACCATATCTTGCAAACACCCATTTTCTCCCTCTCTTTCTCTCTCATCAAACTGAGCATAAACTAAAGAAATCCACTGCATTAACTTACAACAGACTTCCCATCAGAACTTCAGGAAACCCACTGCATCCCATATATTTTTTCTTACTGCAGCTCAGATTGATTTTTCTGATATAGATGGTACAAATACAGTTCCATGCATACACCTGACCCACATAGAGGCCTTTATATCCCCTCCCATTCCCATCTTCCTCCTATAGATCAGAAATTCAGACAAATATTCAGATGCAACTTCAAGCACTCGAAATACAAACAACTGACAATTCCACTTACCAAAATACCCAAATACTGAAAGAGGCCTTATAAGTTTCACTCCAGGTGTATCCATTGGCACAATAATCATACTATGCTGTTTATACCTAATTGAAATAAAAGTAATAAGTGGTATTGAATACTGAAAAAGACAGTAAATAAGACACTCTGGATTAACAGTAATTTCTAAACATCTATTTTCCTATATGCACAGCATTTCTTACTAGCACTGATGATGTTATCTAGTTTGGGTAATGAAACATATAAGCAGGCTCAGAGAGCACCAAAGACCCCTCATGTGAACCCTGAGCTACAAATATTCTCCTTTAATAGTTATGATTCTTAAAGCAGCAACCTAGAAGTTATTGGCAGTATCTTAGCAGCTGGGTAGGAGTGTGATAGAAAATTATTCCACAGTATATTATAGAAAATTAGTGTTGTTTCGTGTTCCATACATATTTCAAACACAAATTGAACATTTCTTCTTACCTGGATGCAGAAGTATTATTATCTTTGCCCATTACAATAGCAAACTTGCAGTTGGGATTTCCAGCTCCTGAAAAATGAACACAAAAAGAATTTATTGGTTGAAACCTTTATCATTGGGTTAAGAATTTACAATATTTTTTACTTTTCAGAAAAGAAAATATACTTACAATGATCAATAGATCTTTCTTTCTAGTAAATTTAAAAGCAATAGTTAAAGAGAACATTGGAACACTGAGTGTGAAAACCTGGAAAACTACTTCCACAAATAATACTAGCCATATGTAGAAAAAGCTTTATGCTGATATAAGATTGTGTTTTACACTAAGGCAGAAATCCAGTGTCAGGGTTCCAAATAATATCCAAAATTAAATCAGAGTCCAAGGCAAAGTATTGCTCAAAGTTCCAATTTATTAAGAGAGCCATTTGGCACATCTAGGAAAACACAAATCTGAAAGTTTCCCGGTTTCCCCCACCCAGTTCAAAGTTCAAGATCCTGCCCCCACACCCACAAGCCCACCACATGGTTCAATCTTTCACTGCCATGCTGGCAATTCCACCCATCCAGTTCTGGTCAGGTGCAGAGGTGTAGAGACAAAGGATGACCTTGGATTCTAGAAAGGAATTTTATTTTGACAACATCACATTCTACTCCTTACTATTTTCCTCCCAATTCCCCACTAATGAAACAGCATAGTAGAATAGAATATTAGTGTGGCAGGCTAAAGATCCCACAAGGAACCAGCTGCAGGCCTGAAAGGCGTCCTCTCCTCAGAAGAAAAATGTTTCCTAAAAAGAGAATAATGTAGGGGTTAACATAACAGAATTAACCACCTCTTCCCCTCTCCAGAGGGATCCTTTGGCTTATCGGGAAATTTATCATGGAATTGTTTTACCAACTTATCCGCTTTTAGGTTCCAGCTTTTCACCCAAATAGCTTCAGACAAAGGGTACCCCTTCCAATGCACTAAATACTGCAAGCGACCACTGTACAGCCCAGAGTCTAAGATTTGTTTCACCTCATAATGTATTTTCCCTTCTATCACTACTGGAGGAGGGGGAGCTTGGGTGGACGGTGTTATGCTGCACCCAATTACTGGCTTCAACAAGCTACAATGAAATACTGGGTAAATTTTCCCTAGAATTCTGGGTAGACTGAGTTGAACTGTAACTGGGTTAATTATCTTCATTATTGGGAATGGGCCTAGAAATTTTGGGCCAAATTTCTTGCTAGGCATTCTTAATCTTATGTATTTGGTAGATACGAAAACTTTGTTCCCCACACGAAAGGGGGGTTGGAGCAAGCAGTGTTTATCAGCTTGCTTCTTGTAGGCTTCTGCCGCTTCCACTAGAGCTTTCTTCATATTTTCCCATCCTTTCTTTAGCGTGTCCATCCATTCAGTCAGAGACATGGAGGAGGGAGGTTCTCTAGGCAGCTCAGGCATGGGAACAAATTCCATGCCACTGGTAATTTGGAAAGGAGTTAATCCAGTGCTGCTGTGGACCGCATTGTTGTACGCCACTTCGGTGAAGCGTAGCAAGTCCAACCAGTTGTCTTGCTGATAGTCCACATACCACCAGATGTATTGCTCCACTATCACATTGGCATTCTCCTCTCGCCGTTCATGCTGGGATGAAACGCTGAGCTCAGTCCTTGTGTGGACCCAATGGACCTCAGGAACTCTCTCCAGAACTTTGTGGTGAACTGGACTCCACAGTCTGAAATGATCCTCTTTGGCATTCCGTGCAGGTGATAAATGAGTTTCACATTTTCGCTAATTTCTTTGCAGACGGCAACCTGAGCAAGTGATGAAATGCACTTCTTGGAAAACAAATCAATAACTGTCCAGATTACTCTATTCCCACTGCTGTCTGGGAGCTCGACAATGAAGTCCATTGCAATCTCTTCCCATGGTCAGCTAGGGCTGGCCACTTGTATTAGTCCAGGGGGCTTCCCCGGGCATATTTTCATTGTTGAGCAAGTAGCACAGCTTTTTACGTAATCTTCCACTTCCAATTTCATCTTTGGCCACCAAAATTGACGCCTGGCGAGGTGGAGCATTTTTAGGAATCCAAAGTGGCCTCCTATTTTCACATCGTGGCTTCACTGTAGAACTTCCAGCCTCAACCCCGCAGGGCCATAAAGTTTGGACCCCTCCAGGCTAAGCCATCTTTCATCATTAGGATGTCCTTCTTATTGTTGAACCACGGGTCTGCTGGGAGCGCCAATTTCATCACTATCATCAGCTTATCTTGGCTTCAGGTGGTGACTTGGGCCACCTTTTGGTGAGAAGAAGAAAGGATGAGGTGAACAGCTTCTTCCTTCTTACTGTCGTACTGTGGTTTTCTTGACAAGGCATCCGCCAACAAGTTCTTCCCTGCAGGGATGTGTTTCAGTTTGAATTGGAACCTATGGAAGTATTGTGCCCAGTAAACTTGTTTGGGGGATAATCTTCAATGGGCTTTGAGAGCTTCGAGGTTTTTATGGTCAGTCCAGACTCGAACGGCATATCCCCCCCTTTCCAGGAAATGTCTCCAAGTGAGCAGGGACCATCTAATCGCAAACAGCTCTTTCTCCCAAATGGCCCACCTCCTTTCAGTAGTGGTGAGTTTTTTGGAGATGAAAGCACACAGCAAGAGGTGGCCTTCTTTATTCTTTTGCAATAGTACTGTCACTACCGCTAAATCACTAGGATCCATCTGAATTATGAATTGTAGTTCTGGGTCAGGGTGTTGCAGTATGGGCTCTTGGGAAAAGAGCCGTTTTAATTTCTCAAAGGCTTTTTAACAGTCCATTGTCCATTTTAGGGGTTGATTTGCTTTTGGCTTTGTCGGGGAAGGCCCTGTTTTTTTTTTTTTTTTCATTTTCGTAACATATAACCACATATATACTATTCCATAGCCAACATCCAGTGGTGGGTTTCTGCCGGTTCACACTGGATCGGGCGAACCGGATGGTCAATGAACCCGGAAGTAACTTCCTGTCCCGCCCCTGTCACTCACTCACTCGCTCGCTCGCCCCGCCCATCCAGAAGCTGCTCCATTGCTCCCCGCCAGTCTGCACTATCCTAGCCCTGCCCACCGCTCACTGATTGGCTACCTCACCAATCGCCTCGCCCGCCTCTAAGAACCCTATCTAAACCCACTTACCTTTTTTCCTGTTTGGCGCTCTATTGCTGCCTGCCGACTCCGAGAAGGTAAGTAAAGTGCAACTAAGCAGGGGGCGGGGGGGAGGGCTGCCATGGCCCTGCACTATAAGCGAGTTCGTTGACCTTTTGCGGCCTTGCAAGGATCCCGGGCTTGCTTATAGCACAGGGCCGCCAGAAAGCGCCGGGGTGGGGATGGCGGCGGGAGCTTACGCGGCGCGGCCAGCCCAAGTTCGGGGCCCTTGCAAGGCCTTGGCATTTTTTGCCTCGGGGTGTGCTGCAAGAGAGAGGGAGTAAAGACCTTTTCCAGATTGGTGGTGGTGGAGGTGCGGGCCCGTGCTCACTAAAGCAAGTCTGGGGAAGTCCTTTGCACCAGCTGGAAAAGGTCTTCACTCCCCCCCCTTGCAGCATGCCCCGATGCAAAAAATGGTGAGATTGGCGCACTTGGGGCTGCTGCTGCAATGTCCAGGGAGGCAAAACAAAGCCGCGCACCTCTCCCAGCCACTTTCGTAGCTTCCCGGAGCGCCAAGAACCTTCGCACTCTTCTCGGTTCCTCACGATGACAATAGACGTCCAGAAGCGGCGGGGGACTGAAACCCTAGCCCCAAAAGCCACTTCTGGACATCTATTGCACTCGTGAGGAGCCGAGGAGAGCGCGGATAAAAGCGTGAAGGTTAGGGTTACTGAGCAACGTGTGTGTGTGTGTGTGTGTGTGTGTGTGTGAGGCTGGAGTTACGCCCCCCCGCACCCTCCCTCCCGGGGGTCGAAGTACCTCAAAGGGACAGGCAGGCTGCCACTGCCACAGCTCCACTGAGAAGACATTTCTGAGAAGAGAAACTTCTCTGGTCGTGCCCGAGCTGGTGGAGCACCGGCAACTGCCAGCCCATCGCCAGGGAGACAGTCAGTGAGGTGAACCGCATGGTTGCTCGGATCACACAGGCGCAGCCCGACCGGAGAAGTTTCTCTTCTCAGAAATGTCCTCAGTGGAGCTGTGGCAGTGGCAGTCTGCCTGTCCCTTTTAGGTACTTCGACCCCCGGGAGGGAGGGTGCGGGGGGGGGGCATAATTCCAGCCTCACACACACACACACGCCCAGTAACTCTAACCTAGGTAACATCATCAGGGCTAGAAGGGAGTGGGGGGGGGAGGAGGAGAAGGGACAAAAAGGAGAAAGAAAGGGAGAAAGAGGAGGTGGGGAATAGTGGGATCTTGCTGCTTTCTGAGCTTGGTGGTTTTCTTACAGACATTTCATTACCAAACTAGGTAACATCATCAGTGCTAGAAGGGAATGGGGTTGTGGGGAAAGGAGGAGGAGGAGAAGTCAAAGGACAAGAAGGAAAAAGATAAGGAGGCAGAAGACTGTGGGGTCCTTTGGTGTTCTCTGAACTTGGTGGTTTTCTTGCAGGCATCTCATTACCCAACCAGGTATTATCAGAAAAAATATATAGAAAAAATGGGCTACAGAGGAGAAGGTGGAGGAGGAGGGCGATGATTGTGTGGTCCTTGGTGCTCTCTGAGCTTGCTTGTTTTCTTGCAGATGTTTCATTACCGAAACCAGGTATTATCATCATCATCAATGCTAGAAAGAGTGGGATATATTGAGAGGAGGAAGAGGAGTGGGGGTGGGGAGGGTGGGAGACGACAGCGGGGTCCTTGGTGTTCCCTGAGCTTGGTGGTTTTAAATTATTTTTAGGGAATTTTTATTTATTTATTGTTTATAGAATGTTTATTACAAGAAATGTTATTCCTTTTTGCAAATGTTTTATTTGTGATGCAATATGTTGCTTTTAAGTGTACAGGTTGGTGCATGGTTTATGTGTCTCAAGGTGGCTGCTTTTCTATGGACAGGCCAGGTTGGTGCAAGGCAGCTTTGCCAGATTTTGTGTGTTTCTGTGTGATACCTGGTTGTTTAGGTAATTGTGAGTTGGTTGCTGGTTCTGTGAGCTTCTTGGCACTGTCCTTTATAATTTCCCACAATGCCTTGATGGTTTTTATTCCAGTGGCTTTGTCTTTCCTGTTCTTAGGGTTAGGGAAAAAAACTGGTTTCATCTGCAGTCTTTTGGGGGGAAATTGTTATTTTTTGGTGTTTTCCTGGCACTGTCATAGTTTGTGTGTGGGTGTGTGTAATGTCCCGCAGTTATCTACACATTAATAATGATCAAGTACTAATAATATTTCCTTATACATTTTAGTGACCTTTCCTTTCATAATTGGTGTTTAATTAATTCAACTACTGTAAAAACGGAAGAGAAGCTGGAGCCATCTTGATCTTTTGCAGACAAAAAAGAAAAAAAAAGACTTCGTAGTTCCCCAGTTCTTTTTTTTTTAAACAAAATTTTATTGGTTTTTAAAAAAATAAACAAGGAAAGGGGTAGTGGAGTAAGTTACAAATTTTGGCAGTTACAATATGCAGGAGGTGGTCCCTCCCCCCGTACTCATACTTTTCATTTATTAATACATTAGATTATTACAAATTGATGGTATTTTGTCAGCATATAAACTTTTATCTTCAAATAATTTCAATCATTTTACATCAAACAGATTTTCCTGTTCATTTTTGTGATCTGAGTTTTCTCGATGTTGCCCCTTCTCCCCCCGCCAGCAGAGCTCTGGCCCCTCCCGTGTCCTGTGTGTCTGGTGTAGTGTCATCAGGCTTATCTAGGAGGGCTTTATTTTTTTCCATAAAGGCCTGAGCCTCTATGGTTGTATTGATTCTGACTCTTGTATCCTCCCAGAAAATTAGCATACCTTCAGGCATCAGCCATCTGATCCACACCCGTTTCTGGTATAATTTCTTCGCTAGTAGCGAATAGTTTTTTCTTCTCTCTCTCACTTTCTTAGGGATCTGTTTCAGAATGGCTATTTCTCTATCCTGGTATTTTAGTGCTTGCCCCCTTTGTGCACTCAGAATCTCATCTCTTGTGGTCTTTCTAAGGGATTTAATGTGTACCTCCCTTGGAAAGTTATGTGTTCTAGCGTATGCTGAATTTACTCTATAAACCAGGTCCATGTCCCACCCCATCTGTTGTTTGTCTTTTTTGATGTATTCAGCCAAAAGGTTTATCATAATGTCCCTTAAATCTTCATGATCCGCCTCAATCACATTTTGAAATCTAAGATAAAAGGACATTCTTTCAAATTCCATTTTTATCTGGTGGTTCTCAAGCTCTTGGTTCCCTTTCTGCACTCCCCCCACCTCCCCCCTCATCTCAGCCATCTCCTCCTCCAAAAGATCCAGTCTCTGTGAATTGTTAATCGCCCGGTCTTGGTTCTCTCTGACTTGCTCATTCATCTCCTTAAATTGATTTTTTAAATCCTCCTGTCCCTTTAAAATCTGTTGAAACATCTGCTGAAAGTCCACCTCAGAAGGCTTGGGCTGAAGCAGGGAGGTTAAAGTCTGTTGTCCGCTGGGGCTGGATGCTGAGGATGTCGGGGCGGAGACTGCAAAGCCCGGCTTCTCCGGGGGTGGTCTTTTGGGTGGCATTATAATGAGCAAAGAGATAACAATGTCAGTACAGAGATGAAACAATTAGGGAGGAAAACCGCCAAGGGAGGTTACGAGGCAGAGAGTCCAAGCAGATAGGAACCTTTTCTGTATTCAGCTCCTGTCAATAAAGTAATAAAGTCCTTTGTTCCAAGCCCAGAGTCCAATGTAACAAGAGATTTGTCTGAGTGCCACGGAGACAAAGACAAGATGCCTGAAGCTTCTATGGGCGGAGTCACGTTTCAGTGTCTATGAAGACGACGGAAGTGTGCCATCTTGCCCTGCCAGCTCCGGGATCAAAAGGCAAAGACCAAAAGTTTTCAAAGTTTTCAGATCATCATCTCATTTACACAATTGCAGTCCAAAATCTGCCTTTGCTATGAGCGTGATTTCATTGCATGGCTCCCCCCTCCTCCTCTGGGGGCAGAGAGCAAAACGGTTTAAAGCCGCTTGTCCAAACGGGGGGGGAAATCCCCCTCCCTCCAGTCATGCTTCTCCAAAACAAGTTGAAAGTCAGTTCTAAAAAGCTGGCAATTTTTTTTTCTTTCAGCCAAGGGAATGGGGGAAAGTTTCCACCTCACCACACAGCAGCTGCGTCCTTCAAATCTTGCTTTCTTCCAGCTGCCTCATTGCGAAGACGCCGCGGCGCCTCCCCTCTTGCCTCCTGGTGCCTAGGGCAATGCGGGGAGCCCCCCCAGCCGCCGCCGACTCAGGGGGTCCCCCGCTACGCTGCCCCCTCAGCAGGAGCCCCTCCAGGGCGTCCTGTGCCCCCCGGATCAGTGGGGAGCCCACCAGGAGTGCGCGGGGTGAGCAAAGCTTGCCCATCGCTATCCGCAGCCGGAACCGGAAGTCGTAGTTCCCCAGTTCTTGATTTTTTTTTCCTTGGTACTTTCTGCTTCTTGTTGGTTATAATTGCTCAAAATATATTAATTGGAACAAACTTGCATACAGCCAAATTTGGGTGTGTTTCTCCTGCTTTTCCAAGTTCTGATTTATTATTAATTAAAATTTCTCACACAGGCAAGATTAGGTTATCAGTTGTCAGTAAGGAGATGGTGTTTAGAGTTTGTGTTTAAGTGGGTTTGTCACTTCTCTTCTTGATCTTTCTCCTTTGTTGCATTCCAGTTCTCATTAATTGGAGTTGCTTAAGATATATTAGTTAAAAGACACTCAAACGAAGCAAATCTTCATGCTCCTAGACTCCTTTAAAAATGCAATCTTTTCAAGTCGAAAACCAAATTTAGAGTTTGTGTTTAAGTGGGTTTGTCACTTCTCTTCTTTCTCCTTTCTGTCCAAATTATTTCAACAAATGGCTCTCTTTGGGGCTAGTGATTCAACCTTCCATTTTCCCCTTCTTTCTTTTCGCAAACATCCTGATCTGTCCATCAATATTATTTATGCTCTCAAGATTCTTTCCCCTTTTCAAATTCAGATTTATAACTGTGGGTTAATAGATCTTACCAGGTTTTCATCTCGCCTCTACACGCTCCTATTCAGCTGCTTTGGCCTGGAGCCAGCTCTTATGCAGCCGTATTGCTATGCTGCCACCCTAGCTCCAATTCAGACCCCCTCTGGGTCTGATGAGATGCTGCCCCTTCTTCCCCCCCAGGGAGGGTTCTGATCCAAAAATGGTTCATGTGAGACTCTTCAGAGCTCACATACACCCCATGTCTGTCCAACTGGAGAACTTCAGGTCAACTCGGAAGGCCCAGTTTTTAATAGTTCAGTCAATGGGAGTGCAATTTCTATGAAAGCTGGAATGAACTGCCTGTAGAAATTTGCAAATCCAAAAAAGTTCTGTAGTTGTCTGCGAGTACTTGGAGGTTTCCAGTCTAACACAGCTTTTACTTTTCCTGGATCCATTTCTATCCCCTTGCTGGAGATGCGATAACCCAGGTAATCTAGGGAGATTTTGTGGAACTCACACTTCAACAACTTTGCATATAGGTTGGTGGCTAGACATTTTTCCAGGACTTGCTGTACCCACTTCATATGTTCTTCCAGGGTTTCAGAGAAGATCAAGATGTCATCGAGATAAACGAGCACTCCAAGGTACAGGTGCTCATGTAGTACCTCATTTATGTACTACATGAAGACTGTGGGTGCTCCTTGTAACCCAAATAGCATGACTTTGAATTGAAAGCTGCCAAGGAGGCAGTTAAAAGTGGTCTTCCATTCATCTCCCTCTCTAATTCATATGCGGTAATATGTCTCTCTCAAGTCCAGCTTGGTGAACACCTTGCCTTTAGTCAAGTGGTTCAACATCTTTCATGAGTGGGAGAGGATAGGTGTTCTTCATGCATACTGCGTTCAATGCTCGCAGATCAATACAGAGATGAACACCGCCATCTTTCTTTTCTCTGAAGAGCACTGGGGCCGCTACTTTTGACCATTGGTTCAATAAAGCCCTGCTTCAAATTAGTGTCGATGTACTTCCTCAATTCAACCATCTCCTTGGAAGTCATGGAGTAAATTATCAGCTTTGGTAGTGTAGCCCCAGGTTTGAAATCTAATGCGCAATCTGTGGACCAGTGAGGGGGAAGATAGTTGCAATCTTCCTCACTGAATGCCTCCACCAAGTCCCAATAGTCTTTTGGTACTTGTTGGATCCCTGGGGGTTTTGTGTCTGCTGCAGGTGCTGCAGGTTCTGGGCTCTTGGGTTCAATCGTCCCTGGGTGGCACTTTGGCTCCACAGGTGGTAGCGGCCAAAATCTGATAATCAATTTCCTAACACCGTCTTCCCACTTTATCGTAGGCATCTACTTGTCCAGCCATGCAAGCCCCAAGATAATTAATGCTGGCATCTTTGGAGCCACAACCAATTTGAGGAGCTCAGAGTGGTGGCCTATTTGTAACTTTACTAGTTTGGTCATTAGCGTGGCCAGGGTTCCCCCAATTAGCGTTCCATCTACCTGCTCAAACCAAATGGGATGGGCTAGAGGTTTTGTGCATATGCCTGGTTGCTTTACAATCAACATGCTGATTAAGCATCGGGTACAGCCAGTGTCCATGACTGCTTCAACTTCCCCTTCCATCCCTGTTTTGGGTACTTGGAGCTTGGCTTGGATGGCAAAGGGACGAACAGGTGCACTCACCATCAGGTTGTCTACACTATTCTCTTCCTCCAAGGTTTCTCCATTTGTTGGACTTTTCATCACCTTAGGTTGGGGATCAGCTTTCTGAGGTTGTTGACCCAGATGACTCTTTTCCGGTGGCTTCCAGGGCCTTCTTTTTACTGCACTGGTGGTTGGTGTGCACGTTTGTGAGATTGGGGCTGGAGCCAGGCACTCTGATGCTCTGTGGCCAGGTTGACAGCAACGGTGGCATTGTATTGCCCTCCCCCAAGGGAAGGAACCTGGTTGCATCTCTAAACTGAGGAGTCGCCTCATCACGATGCTCCACTATCCATCCTGCAGCTTCCCCCTCTTTCATCCCTTCTGCTACTGTCGAGATTATTTCTCTGTTGGAAAGTGGGGTAAGAGCCTGTTGGGGCATTACAGGTGGGCCTGGAATTGGGGGGGGGGGTGTCAATCCCTGGGTTGACCCCTGCCCAGTTATCTGACATGGTGCCATCTGCTGAGGGAAGGCAGGTGCCCACTGGCAATTCTCTCATCCATGATCTGGGAAGAAAGCCCATCCCGGTGGTGCTTGATTCACAAGCTGTAGCCCAAACATCAGTAGTTGGCTAGGGGGAGGTGTGGCCCAAGCCCCTTTCTACTGGCTGGATTGATTTCCCCATGTTGGTGGCCAAGTAGGCAGCTACTGGTATCTCTCCTATCTATGATCTGGAAAGGAAGCCCACCCCGGTGGTGCTTGATTCACAGGCTGCATGATTGTTCTAGCATATGCTGAGTTGATCCTGTAAATCAGGTCAATATCCCACCAGAGCTGCTAGCTCTATCCAATCCTTCACCCATGTTATTGTTACTGCTGATTCGTAAAGATCCCAATTTGGTAATGCTAAACCTCCCCTCTCCTTGCAGTCTTGCATTAACTTTAGTTTAATCCTCGCTTTTCATCCCTGCCAAAAAAACTTAGCGGTTATTTTGTTTAATTCCTGAAAGAATTTTTTAACCAGATTAATAGGTGCGGCTTGCAACAGGAATAAGATTCTTGGTAAAATATTCATTTTAATTGTCGCTATACGTCCCATGAGTGATAGTTGAATATTTTTCCAATTTTCTAAATCTTTCTTTATTTGTATCACTAATTTATTATAATTATCGTCTTTAATTGTGGAACATTTTCCGACACCCAGATCCCCAAGTATTTCACTTTCTTAGTTATTTGCATTGTGGTTGCTACTTCCAGTTCCTCTTCTTGCTTTTTTGTCATGTTCTTGGTTATCATTTTTGTTTTGTCTTTATTGATCTTTAGTCCTGCCACTTCGCCATATTCTTCTAATTTTTCAATTAATTTCAGGCTGGATTCTAATGTGTCCTCTAGAACAAATACTAAGTAATCGGCATAGCTTGGGCCTTATATTCTTCATTTTTGAGTCTTAAACCTTTTATTCCCTGGTCTTTCCGAATTTCATTTAATAAATTTTTCAAAGTTAATATAAACAGCAAAGGAGGGAGGGGACATACCTGTCTGACTCCTTTTTTATTTCAATCTTCTCTGTTAATTCTCCATTCATCAGAACTTTGGCTGTCTGATTGTTATAAAATCCTTCTATCATTTTTATAAATTTTTCTCCAAATTTCATCTCATCCAATAGTGTTATTATAAATTTCCAGATTACGTTGTCAAATGCTTTTTGTGCATCAAGGAAAACCAGTACCATTTTTTCTGGGTGCGCCTCGTAATACTCTATTATATCTAGGATGATTCTCGTATTATTTTTAATGTGTCTGTGAGGTAAACATCCATTTTGGTCCGGGTGTATTCGTTCATTTAAAACCTGTTTAATTCCTCCTACCATAATTGCTGTAAATATTTTATAATCAGAGTTTAGTAATGAAATTGGCCTGTAGTTTTGAATTTCTTGTAGGCTGGTTTTTTCTTTTGGGATTAGCGATATTATTGCTTCTGTCCATGATTCAGGTATCTTGGCTTGTCCTAAAACTTCATTAAATATTTCCACTCCTAGCTCTTCCAATATTATATTATATTTGTATAGCTACACCGGTATTCCATCTGGTCCTGGGGTTTTATTATTTTTCTGGTTTTTCAAGACTAATTCCACTTTGGCTAACATTATTGGCCTATTTATCACTTCCCTTTGCTCTTTTGAGATTGGTGTCATCTTTTCTGTGTTTAAATAATGTTTAATTTTGTTTTCCTCCATACTATCTTGTGCGTATAGTTTTGTGAAGTATTTATGAATAATACGCTTCTTTTCTTCCGCTTTGTATTGAATTCTTCCCTCATCATCTTTTAATTGATATATCATCCTTTTTTTTCTCTTTCATTCATTTTTTAAAAAGAATTTTATTGGTTTTTAAACATTTATGGGAAAAGGTAAAGGGGTGCATAGAAAATTTTGGCAGCTCCCACGCTAGTGATAGAAATCCCTCCAAATCTCACAATTTTTACAATATTAAAAACAACGTATAAAAGATAAGCAAAAAACAGAATCTTATTCTATGTTGTATCAACTATGTGTTCAATCATTTTTCCTTTGTCACTTTCTAGTATATCAACAATTACAAATATTTCAATACCTTTATTTTTGTGACCTGAGCCTTTTTGATATTGCTCCTTCCTCCCTGTCCCCAGGTGGAGCCACAGCCCCCCCTTCATATCTTGTACCTTGCTACCCTTTTCACTACCTTCCCTGTGTTCGTCCTCTAGAAGAGAGAAATGTTCTTAATGAAGGCTTCAGCCTCTTGCACTGTATTAATTCTAATTCTATTTCCCTCCCAAAAGATCAACATTCCCTCTGGCAATAACCATCTAAACCAAACTGCTTTATTGTATAATTTCTTTGATAAGGAGGAATACTTCCTCCTTCTTTCTCTTATCTTTTTTGGAATTTGCTTAAGAATGGTGATTTCTTCATCTTTATATTTTAGTGGTCCCTCCCTTTTGGCCCCAAGCATCTCTTTCATTCTTCAGTTTGTATGCCAGCCATAGTCCAGGTTTGTTGGCTTCTTCAAAGTAATTTTGTCTGGCCGCTTTAATTTTCTGTGCTAATTCCTTTTGAGTTATTAAGAGATGATCTTATGTTTTATCATCTCTCTTCTTTCTTTTTTAATTTTATTCTTTGAGTCTTTCTGTAGTTTATCTTCGGCTTCCATAAGTTCATTTTGCATACATTCTTGTTGCTCTTTTTGTTTTCTAGTTTTTCTCGCCATGTAGGCAATCGTAAGGCCTCTTGTGTATGCTTTCATAGTGTCCCAGAGATTTTGAATTGAGGTGTGTTCTTTTTTATTTGTTCTAAAAAATAATTTTAATTCTTTCTCCAGCATTTGAGTGTATTCTATTTCATTTACAATATTTGAATTCATCATCCATCTTTTTCTTCTTCTTTGACCTTTCCATCTTAATTTTATTGGATTATGATCTGCCCACTCATTTGCTTATATTTCAATTTCGTCTACTTGATTGCATAGACAGATGAAATCCAAGCCATGTCAATTCTTGATAGGGACTGGTGGGGGATCGAATAAAAGGTATATTGCTTTCTTGTTTTGTGCCCTTCTCTCCAAATATCATGTAATTTATATTCCACTACCACCTCAAAAAAGGATTTGGGTAGCGTATTTTTTTTGTTTTATTTTTCTTTTTGCTTTCATAATCCATTTTTTAATCCACTATTGCATTATAATCCACAATTAAGCAAATATTTTCATATTCTAATTCGTTTATTTTGTTGTGTAATTTCCTATAGAATTCCTCTTGTTTCTGATTTGGTGCATATATGACTATTAATAATATCGGTGTTTCTGTTGTCTCTAATTCAATCATTAGCATCCTGCCTTCTTCATCAGAGTAGACTTCTTTGGAGTTTATTTTTTCTTTTATATAGGTTGCTATCCCTCCTTTTTTAATCTGCTAGTGCTGTATATAATTTTCCTAGTTTTTTTGTTTTCCAGTAAGTTCTTGTGTTCCCTTTTAATGTGCACTTCCTGTATACATATTATATCTACCTTCAGTTTCTTAAGTTTATTAAACATCTGCACTCTTTTTTTTGGTGCATTCAGTCCATTCAAATTTATTGAAATAATTGTTATTTCCTGGTCCATCTTTAGATGAGGTGTTTTTTGTTGCTTCTGATTTGTATCTGACTTTTCCCTCTCGCACCCTCCTTTTCTGCTCTCTCTATTTCTTGCCTCTGTTCTTCTTTCCTGTTTCTTTCCTTGTCTTCTGATGTTTCTTCTTCTTGACTTCTACTTTCTAGGTCCTCTTTACTTCCTTGTTCTTCCCATGTACAATACTTCTCATAGAATTCCTGCGCTTCTTCTATATTCTCTATCTTATACCTTTTTCCTTACCAAGATTCCAGTACCCATCTGTACATTATTTTGTTTTTATTTAACTGATTTGTTAAAAGTTGGTATTGTCTATGTCGTTCACAAATTCTCCGTGGAATCTGTTTAAGCATGATCAACTCTTTTCCCTGGTATGTAATCGTCCCTTCTCTGGTTTTTTTGTATATTTCATCTCTAGTTGTTTTTTTTTGGCAAATCTTACGTGCACTTCTCTCGGGAGCCTATGTCTTCTGGCATAATTAGTATGCACAATGTAAGCTTCATCGATATCCCCTATCAACTCTTGTTTTTTTCTCTGTAGAATTTCAGTGAAGATTCCAATCATTTTTCCTTTCAGGTCTTCCTCCTTATCTTCCGGTATGTTTTGGAATCTTAAATAGAATGCAGCTCTTTCATTTTCAAGTCAAATTATTGATAACTCTAATTCTTTATTAACTTGTCTATATTCTAGCTCCATTTTTGCCATCTTCTGATCTGTTTGTTCTATTTTTGTTTCGATGTTCTGGATTTTCTGTTCATTGATTGCTAAGGCATTCTGTATCCTTTCAATTTTATCATCCACGGTTTTGATATTTCCTTTCAATTCTCCCATTTAATTTTTCATTTCTTCATGATTCCTCCTTGTCTCTTCATGATTTGTAGCCGTCACTTCTTGGTTTTTCAATAGTGTCTCTTGTATCATCTGGAGCATCAAGTGCATACTCTGCATTGTTGGTGCTGGTCCTTTTGTTCCGCCTTTCTCCAGCCACAATGCACTCTCAATTGATCTTTGATTTGAGGAGGGGGGTGTTGCCGAAGTCATATTGGGTGTGTTTTTTTTAGTAACTTTACTGAAGTTGCCATTCTTATCCCCCTATTTATCCTTGCCCACAATTGCATATAAATTCTACTTTATTTCTACTTTATCAGCAATATCAATAGTATCAATAATTATATATCTCAATATTTAGCAATAATTAATCTTCCTTAATATCACATTTCAATATCTAAACATTCCTATGTATTATTCCATTCTATTTTTGATCCTTAATTATTATATATCCTAGAGTTATATATCACACTGTTATCTTAAACAAATAGATGTCTCTCAATTGCATCAATTATATAGGTATTCAATTCTAGTACTTAGTTTCTCTCTATGCATATATATCAGCTTATGTCACTGTTAAGTTTTCTTGCATCAGATTTCACGGTTCAAATTTTTGATCCACTAGGTGTCACCCTCTCTTCAGTATCACTGTTAGTGTCAATTAGTTAATACAACAAGTCCAGCATCAAAGGAAAATAGAGGGGTGGGTGGATAACGCAGCCCTCTAATCGTTCCAAAAGAACAAGAAGAAAAAAAGTCAACAAACAATCTGTTAAACAATCCTCTCTGTGCTTTCCAAGTCTTCTCAGCAGTTACTATGTCCTACTCCTGTTGTCCATGCCGGGTTTTCGTTCTCCCTCTGGCCACTTTAGTTCAAGTTATTTACGCAGTCAATTCCAACTCAGTGATTCTGCTCTCACAACTTTTCAGCAAAAATCTGAAAAATCTCCTTCCCAGAGCCTCCTTCTTTCCAGCTCACCCTCTCTGCCAATTTTGAGTTGTCCTCCTCTTCTTTGGGTTGTCAATAATAGTAACAGATGTCTCGATTTCAATTTCTTTTTCTCGCTCTGCTTCCTTCTTATGCAGTCGCCATCGCTCTGGTCCTGACCAAGTGGCAGGATAGATTCTTGTCCGTTTAGTGGATTTCTCCTACCTGCTGGCGGATTTGCCTTATCACCCCAACGTCTTCAGAGTTTCCCCCTTAATCTGCTGGTCACTTCAGGATCCACAGCGCTCAAAAATGAGCCCAAACGAAGAAGTTAGAGTTAGAGGTTAGGAGAGCTCCCGTCTCCAAGCACGATGACGTCACCACAGGAAGTCAGTAGAATAGAATATTAGTGTGCAGGCCAAAGATCCCAAAAGGAACTGGCTGCAGGCCTGACATCCAGAAGATTTAGCTGATCATCCCTGATCTACAAACAAACCAATGTGTCTAGCTTTTCTAATGGTTTTAGATTGTGCCATTAATATAGATGAAGCAAAACATACGCTAAAAAGATAAATTTGAATAATAATTTATTGTGTACATTCAGACATGAGCCAGCTTTCTTGAGCCATAATAGCAATAACAATAGTACTTATATACTGTTTCACAGTGCTTTACAATCCTCTCTAAGTGGTTTGCAAAGTCAGCATATTACCCCCAACAATCTGAGTCCTCATTTTACTCATCTCGGAAGGAGTCTGAGTCTACCTTGAGCCTGGTGAGATTCAATCTGCCAAACTGCTGGCAGTCAGTAATCAGAATAAGTAGTCTGGTGTACTGCACTCTTAACCACTGCATCACCATGGCTCATAAACTTGCAATCAATCAAGTTGAGTGTGGGAATATACAAAACAGACATCTACATTCAAATTGAACGATTCATTCTACAGCAAGGATTAGTAGCTGCAGATTTATATCTGTACCTAATTTCAGGCTTAATCCTATGTGGATTTGAATGTAACTTTAGGAAGCTATCAATTTGGACCAAGAGTAAGAGCTATTCACCCCTTTCCTTATAAACTGCTGCATAGATAAGAAGAAAGAGAAAGAAAGAAAAAACTAAGAACAAAAGAGGAAAGAGGGATTGTCGGGGGGGGGGATGGATTGACTCTCATTGGACCCCATTCATCTATGTTCCAATTCCATTAGCCACTGGAGCAAGACTCACACCAATATTATTCCTGTGAAATTCAGTGGGTAAAAGTTGCCCACTTCAATTCTACAGACTGAAATTGGATTAGCGGTTTGCCAAACTTTTCTTTTTTTGAAAGAAGCATTTGCCTGTCCAGTTTAAATCTGAACTACCTCCTGGCTCAGATGCAGCAGATTTCCAGCACAATTATTATTGAAAATAAATAGTGCAAAGATATTTGTGCATGAGAAGTACAATGGAATTGGAAGGGGGAAAAAATCAAAAGTCAAAGAACAAAAAACAACATTCCAGAGGCAGGAATCAAAACTTCAGCTCCTGCTGTTATAAGAAACAGGTTAGTTATTAAATTTATTGTTAGTTATTAGTAATAAAATAAAATAAAATATATATATAATTCTGCACTAAGATTACAAATATTTGGAAGAAAGAAAAACATTTCCTGCTGGTCATTTTGCAGAGATTAGAAAACTCTCACCGAATCCTGGGATTGCACTCTAAAATGTGATTGATGGGTGAGATCAGAATAACATTCAAATGCAATTTTATTCCTTTGAAATAGCATTAAATCTAATTAGGATTTTTATTTTCTAGTCGTATATTTCATAATGTGATGTTAAAATTTAAATTAGGTAACCACATCTGGACAATTTAGAAGTAAATGATTTAGACAGTTTGGAAGTACACACTTGCACACACACACACACACGATTTGACACAAAGTTTTGGATCTAGCCCTGGGAGCCCTCTCTGCGGGCAGGTGAGCCATTACCCAGTACGCACGTCTCCCGCCAGCCAGGTGATTTTTGGGTTTACCCTGCAGGCAGGCGACGCACGCACATACCATTCTCTTCATTTTCTGCAGCCCGTGCCTTCCCAGATCTCTGGAGATCCCACCCCCCAGTACTGTTTTGAGTTGTGAGGCTTTCCCTCCCTCTCAGTGCTCTTTTGCAAAGGGAGCCTTTTCCCCTCCCCAGCACTGTTTTGGGTTGGGAGGCTTTCCCTCCCCCCAGTGCTGTTGTGGGATGTGAGGCCAAAAGAGGGGAAATGTTGTGCACACATCTACAGGGTGAGCGGAGTGTGTGTGTTGTGCATGCATGCGCATGGGATGAGGGAAGCACGGGGGTGTCACATGTGGATGTGCAGGGGGTGAGGTGCATGGGAAGGGCATTGCATTATGGGTATGGGCACACGCGCGTGACAGCATGCACACACCTGCTTTGGCACCTGAGGGAAAAAAGTTAGCCAGCACTGATCTAGGCCTTTAAAAACAAAAGGGGATAGAACACAAGATATGAAGGAGGGTGGCCATGGCTCTGCCAGAAGACAGTGGGGAGGAAGCAATATTGAAAAGACTCAGGTCACAAAAGTAAGTATATTTGAAACATTATTGCAATTGTTGATATAATGTAATTGTTGGAAGTGACATATGAGATGATTGAATATATGGTTGATACAATGTAAAACAAAAAGCTGCCAATGTTTATCTCTTACTTTTTGGGTTTTTTTTCTGTAAAAGTTGTGAGATTTGGGGGGATTTCTACCTTTTGCACGATGTAGCTGTCAAAATTTTTTGTATACCTATTTACCCCTTCCCATAAATGTTTGTAAAAACTAATAAAATTCTTTTTTTAAAAAAAGAAGAATTCTATGGAAACTCCACAGAAAGATAATAGAATATGAATATGAAGAAATATGTATATTAGGGGATTTTAATGTGATAGTAAATAATGAGTTGGATTATAAAACTGCAAAGTTGAATAAGAAGTTAAGAAGAATACTGCCTAAAACATTCTTTACAATGATGGAGGAATTAAATCTACAAGATGTATGGAGAAGAAGACGCTTGAGAGAAAAACAATATACATTTTAGACACATGTTGTGGTCAAGAATAGGTATGATTTGGACAACAATAGATCTAATTGCTAAAATACAAAAGATTGATATAGAAACAAGTATACGGGCAGACCACAATCCAATAATAATGACAGGAAAGATCAGAGAAAAAAATGAGATGGACATTAAATCAAAATCTATCAAATGAAAAAGAATTTCAGCAATATATGGAAAAAGAATTGAATTTTTTCCCAAAGAGAATAAGAAGGAGGACACATCCCTACAGAATGTGTGGAATACCAGCAAGGCATATACTAGGGCAGTGGTCGGCAAGCCGCGGCTCGCGAGCCACATGTGGCTCTTTACACATTTTAATGAGGCTCTTCTGTGTGCCGGGCGCCCGCTCCCCTCCCTCCTCTCGGGCACTTCAAAACAAGCGCCCCTTTCCCTTTTTTCTTTTTGACCCACAATGATTAGGGAGGATCCTGAAGTCGGGTGGGGACGAGAAGCGAGGAGGCAGAAAAAGAAACGGAAGCTAAGCTTTCCCCCCGCCCCCTCCCAGCAAAAATCTAACCGGGGAGCCGGGCGGGCAGTAGCAAATTAGCCGATCACGCCGCGTGCATGATCAGCTAATTTGCTACTGCCCGCCCGGCTCCCCGGTTAGATTTTTGCTGGGAGGGGGCGGGGGGGAAGCTCCTTGGCCTCCGTCTCTTTTTCTCCCTCCTCGCTTCTTGGGGCTCCACCAATGGGGGAGCAAGGCCTGCCCAGCGCCAGGCTTTGGGCTAACACAGAGGTCTGCAAAGTTGGCTGTTTAAAGACTGGTGGACTTCAATTCTCAGAATTCTGGGAGTTGAAGTCCACCAGTCTTAAGAGCCAATTTTGCAGATCCCTGGGCTAATATGATTGATGCCCTTGGTGAACTTCAATTCTCAGAATTCTGGGAGTTGAAGTCCACAAGTCTTCAAGCTGTCAGGTTTGAAGACCCTGGGTTTTTTTTTCTAAAGGGTTGGGGGTGCGAGGGTCTTGCAACTTGACAGCTTTAAGACTTGCATGCTTCAATGCCAGAGTTCCTGAGCCAACATGACTGGAGGAGGAATTTTGGGAGTTGATGTCCACAAGTCTTAAAGCTGTCAGGTTTGAAGACCCCTGGGGTTTTTTTCCTAAAGGGTTAGGGATGCAAGGATCTTGTAACTTGACAGCTTTAAGACTTGCATGCTTCAAATGCCAGAGTTTATTGAAACTAAAAACAGTGTACCATCCTATGTATTTTCGGTTTTAAAAATGTGGCTCTCAAAATAAATTTCAATCGTGGTTTTGGCGAGATTTGGCTCAGTTGAAAAAAAAGGTTGCCCACCACTGTACTAGGGTAATGACTTATCTAGGAAAAAGAAACAAACAAAACAGAAAAATATGAAAGAAAATAGAAGAGGACCATAGGAAACTGGAAATAGAACTACAAAGAAACCCACAAAATGCTAAAATTAAAAATTTGATGGACCTAGAAAAACATAAATTGAATTTAATGGAAAATGAAGAAGTGGCAAATAAAGTAAAAGCCACAAGACAAAATTTCTTTGAAAACGCAAATAAACCAGGACAAAGGTTGGCGTACAAGATGAAAAAAGAGATAGAAAAAAAATCATAAATCAATTATCAGACCAAAAAGGGAATATTTGTTATCAAAAGGAAGAAAAGAAAAAAAATAGTAGAAAAATATTATAAGGTACTATAGCAGCAAGACACAGTGGAGGAGGAAAAGTTAAAACAGTATCTAGAGATGGTGGAAATACCTAAGATTCCAGAAAATTTTTTAAAGGCACTAGAAGAGATAATAACAATGATGAAAGTAATAGAAGCAATAAAAAGACCAAAAGAAAGGGCAAACACCAGGCCCAGATGGATTACCAGCAGAATTTTACAAAACACTACAAGATGTGGTAAGCAACATCATGCTAGTGTCAACGTTTAAAGCGTTTCCATGACTACTATCAACTTGAGAAAGAGGGGGAAATGCCATGCATACTTTTGGCCAGAGTAAAAGTCTCATATTTCTGTAACTGGGATGTGAATGCACATGTCCAGGATCCTGCCGTAACGTCCTGTTGGAGAGTATGATTGATGACTTCAGCCAGAGGGGAGGGGATACAGGGGTAAAATTCAGACACCATTAAGTGGGAGTTAGTTTCGGCTCCACAGAAGTCTGTACCAAGATATTAGTCATAATAAATGAATGGTTTTTTTTTTAACTTTGTCTCGAGGCTCGTAAATTAATTAGGTCAGCTCTTGAAAACTTCACAGCTAGAAGTATTCAATGAGCTGTATTGAAAGCAAAAATACCTTATTCTTGTTCGGAGGCCTATATAACTCTTATCCCAAAAGAAGAAACAGACTTGCAGCAAATAAAGAACTATAGACCAATTTCTTTATTAAGCATGTATTATAAAATCTTTGTATTGATAATGGCAGAAAGACTCAAAAGACTGTTAAGTGAATGTATACACTCAGATCAAAATGGTTTTTTACCCAAGAGACAAATTAGAGATAATATGTGAATTATATTGAATGCATTAGAATATTACAAAGTACATCCCGGGAAACAAATGGCGTTGTTATTTTTGGATGCACAGAAAGCTTTTGATAATGTAAATTGGCAACATATGATAATGCAACTGCAAATGATGGATTTTGGGGAGGGATTCGTAAATATGGTTAAAACTATTTATAAAGAACAACAGGCTAGGTGATGGTAAATGGAGATATGACAGAAAAGGTGCCGATTAGAAAAGGAACTAGGCAAGGGTGCCCGCTATCTCCACTATTATTCATATTGACACTAGAAGTTTTGAACAGAAAGATAAGGCAAGATAAAGATATAAAAGGAATGAAAGTTTAAAAAGAAGAATATAAATTGCAAGCACTTGCAGATGACTTGATATTTATTATTGAAGATCCAATAGAAACATGTCCAAAACTACTAGAGCAAATAGAAGAGTATGGGGGAGTGAAAATTAATGAAGATAAAACAAAATTTTTAGTGAAAAACATAACAGAAAAACAGAAAAGATAAATAATAGAGAAATTAGATATTCAAATAGTAAAAAAGTGAAATATTTGGGAATACAGCTGACTTCAAGATGCATAACTATTAAGGAAAATAGTTATTATAAACTAAGAAATCAAATTGATATAGAAAAATGGAAAAACTTACAGCTTACAGAATAGCGATAATTAAGATGAATATATTACCAAGAATATTATTTTTATTTCAAACAATACCGATAAAAATGGGAAAAAAGTACTTCAAAAACCTAAATAAAATAATAGGAAACTATATTTGGCAAGGAAAGAAAGCAAGAATTAATGTAAGAATGTTACAAGATTCAAGGATTAGAGGTGGATTTGGTATACCGAATTGGGAATTATACTATCAAGCAGCAGCTCTAACATGGATAAAAGAATGGATATTATTAAGAAATGCAAGGTTAGTATCCTTGGAGGGACACGATATGCAACTGAGTTGGCACACATTTTTCTGGTATGGGAAAAATAGAATACATGGTTATTTTCAGAGACACTATGTAAGAAATAGTTTATACACAGTATGGGAAAACGTAAAAGAAAAGCACTATATGGAAGTACCAATATGGCTTTCAATGGTGGAAACTTTGACACATCCGAATATTAGTAGTATGAAAAAGGTTATTAGGTACAAAGATATACTAACAGCACAGGGAGAACTAAAACAGAAGAAAGAATTAGAAGAACAAGGGATAAATATAGGATGGTTTAAACAAATGCAAATACAAACAAGATATGAGAAAAATGTATGGTTTTAATATGGAAAATTCAGAATTAGATAGGATACTCATGGGAATGGATGAAAAAAGATTAAAAATTGTACAGTTATCTACTTAGAATAAATTTAGAAGAAAAAGAGGTTAAAGAAACAATGATAAGATGGGCAAAAACTTTGGATATACAATAGAACTAGAAAAATGGTAACAACTATGGGAAAGGAATTATAAATTGACAATGGCGACAGCATACAAAGAGAATTTATATAAAATGTTTTATAGATGGCACATAACACCTGAAAGATTAGAAAATTTTTAAAGGATAAATCCGATAAATGTTGGAAATGATACCAATTGCCAGGAACGTATTATCATATGTGGTGGATGTGTAGGCATGTAAAAAGCTATTGGGTTAAAATACAAACATGGTTAGAGAAAATGACACATAAACCTGTAGAGTTTAAGCCAGAGATATTTTTATTGGGTGTTCTACCAAAGAAATATAATAAAGGAGATTCATATTTGATTGTACAAATAATAATAGCAGCTAGAATTGCATTTGCACAAAATTGGAAAGCAGACAAAATCCCATTGGAAGGCGAGGTAATAAAGAAGACATTAGACTGTGCAGAAATGAACAGGTTGACACTGAGAATAAAGGACAAAGAGGAATCAGTGTACTACAGGGCATGGGGGTGATTTTATGAGTGGCTTGAAAAAAGATATAAATAGAAAGAAAAAGGAACAAAACATGAAATAAATATCTCAAACGACACGATTAAATTAGGGAGAGGAGACATAAGAAAATATCAAAATGTAAATATACAGAAAAATAATATGAATTGACAAATGTTAAATAGCAATTATAAGAATGTGTATCTAAGAATGAATTTGAAAGGAAAAATAAAAAAATTTACACAAAAGAATATGGAGATTGTAGGATCTTGAGTGGAAGCATCGTGGCGAGACTGGTTGGAAAAATAACAGGCTCTACAGAGCCCCGTGAAAATCCAGCTGTACAAACTGCTATTGGGAGTTCTTTGGACTGGAACTGTCCTGGAGGGATGGGAAAGAAGAAGGGACGTCTTGGACAACCAAGGGGAAGGTCAGAGAAAAGCTCTTCAAATTGGCAGCAGGGGCAGCAGCCATAACTAAATGACCACTACAAAGCTGGGGCATCCAGACCAAGCTATTTGTGCTGGAGCAGTGTTGGAACAGAGTGCTGAAACAGGGTGATTGATTGGGCAACTCACAAATAAAAAGGAAATCTGATTTTGATCTTAAAAAGGGTTCCAGAATGGAATTAGCGGCTAATTAGCTTTCGGGGAAGAAAAAGGGGGTAGCAGAGGTTAAAACACCAAAGCCTCAGAGGATTTTGTCTTCTGCAGTTTGGAAGTAAAGAAATTAAATAACAAAAAGAAAGAGCCAGGGGGAAGTCCCTTTTCTTATTTTATTTTATTTTATGTGGATTTAAAACGCTTTGACAGCTATTGACAGTCAGCTGTTCGATTGGATTGCAGATAGGAAAGAGCCATCTACCGGCAAGCAGAAAGTACTACACCAGCTAGTGAAAGAAAGAAGAAAGTGAGAATGCAACTGTGAAGCGTGACCTTGGCTATAGGAAAATATACTTTGAAACAGTGAGAATCGCTAAGGAGTATCTGTTTTTGTAACATTGTTTGGATGCAACTGTTTATAGCTGTGGAAGAGAAAAAACCTTCAACTTGGACTGGACTGGACTAATGCTAAAATTGAGCAATAGAATTTGGAAGACCCTAAATTTGTAATTAAAAGGTAGTATAAGACCCAAAATTTAGAAAATCTGTTAAAAGAGTTAAATTTGTATTATAGAGATTTGGATGTATGATGAATTATTTGGAATGCTGAAAAGTGCGTGTGACATGTTAATTGGTTAAAAAAAAGATAGAAAAACATAGGGAGCACACAGACAAGAAATAGGAGAAGAGGGCACAAATGATGAACAGGAAGATAATATGGAAGAAAGAAGAATTGAAAATAAAATGCAAATAGGTGATTTCTCTGGGATTTACAGTAACAAAGAAAAAGCAGACAAAGGGGGAGATCCCCCCAAAAAGAAACCACAGAACAGTAAGGAAGGGAGGAGAACAGTAAGGAAGGGAGGAAAACTCTGGGGAAAATTACTAGAATAATAAAAGTAAATACTCTGAAGAAAAGATACAATAAGCATAAAAATAGGAAAAAGAAAAATAAGTTAGGAGAAAGGGGGAGAAGAAGAAAAATGATTAAAAGTGGAATTCTTGAGAGCCCAAGAGAAAATGGTTAAAAGAAAAAGAAAGGAAAAAAGAGTTACATTAGTAGACCAAAGGGAATAGTAGTAAGATTGTTATTGTTATGTAACTAATTAAGAAATAAAGAAATTATAATATATTGTTAATTGTAGATAAGAAATTGAAAGAAATGCTCTCTATGTTAAAATTGAATTAAAGGATATATGTTGTTTATAGTAAAATAGACTAATGGAGAAAATATGAAATGATAATTCAGTGAACTTTGAAGGGGCAATTGAATATATTGCTTATGTATTCAGAAAAAATAAGTATAAAGATGAAAAATAATGGAAGAGAATAATTTGTCTGAAAGTGAAAGAATTATGATGTAAAATGGATTATGTAAATGAGAGAAGAGAAAGAAAAGACCTGGACAACACTTTGTTTCTATAATATGTGCAAGTTTTTATTAAAAAAATAAAAACCTTGAATTTTATAAAAGAATATGGAGATTGACAACAAATCAATATATTGAAATATTGAATAATTAAGGAAAGATTATAATTCAACAAAATATGTATATTACTACTAAAAGTCTATAAGATTGTTAATTGTGTTGAATATGAAGGATATTGTTTTATTTATACTAAAATGTAACTCTGGTTCCACACTATTCACACAACGTGTTTGTAGAAAAATAAAAAAATAAAAAACTTTTTAAAAATAAGTATAAATTTAGATTGTGAACTTTTGGAGGTTTCATAATTTTGAACCATTATTAAACAAATGTCATAAATACAAAAATACCTGCACTTATTTCTACCTTTAAAGCCTTAGATGGCTTCTATTGCACACTGCCTTTCTCTGAATCATTGAATGACCCATTCTTGATCAAGGACATAATCACAATCATTGATATTGCATCGCAAATAAATAAGACTCTCTCAGTTTTTCTCTTTTAGAACATATGTGATCTAATCTTGATCATTAATATTTTTGGGGCATTTCACCAGTAACAGCCTGCTGATACTTGCATTTGCTGAAAGCATTACCTTTAAAGAAATGAAACACATAAATTGCACCACTCTTCTATAGACAAAAATCCCCCCCAAATCAATTAATTTTCAAAAATATGTTACAAAAATATGGAATTGAGATTATTGAGATATTTTTAAAAGAAAAATTCAGAAAATGTTACAATTTTATTCCTAATGAACAAATAAGTGTTAATGAAGAACAAGTGTATCATTATGTGAACCTTTAATTTACTCAAGGTTCCTACATAAAGATACCTGAAGTCATAGCACAACAACACTATATATTCAGGAGTTTCAATCAATTTAATGTGGATTTTTCTCTCTACAACACTAATAGCTTGTTAACATCATAATATTCTAATATCCACCTGATTAATTAGGAATATATTTTCTCAAATTTTCTCTAATAATACAGTATACCAATAGCACCAGAATACTACTAAATGCTTTGCTATTGTGGGTATTTACAAAAGCAGCCCTTGATACTTCTGTAATCTCATTCTCTTAAAAAAGTGTTATTACACATATGGGCATTTGAGGCACAAATGCTGTGCTGCCATTTATAGAATACCATGTGGTGAAATAGATGAAAGATCTGGACCCACAGAATGATACTGGGTGGGGAGGAGTAGATGTTGACTATGTTCTTACAGCAGCAGAGTTCATTCATAAACATCACCACATGCTCAGCCCATATCTTGGGACCAGCAATAAGTTAGACAATGCAGGGATGCAGTGGTGGAGCATGAATGATGCTGGAACTGCAGGCCACAAATGGTCTGCATTTCAGAAGTTCAAGCCAGGCTCCACGGGACAGGGTGAACTCTTGCCTCTTTTTTCTCATCTCCTGCCCACTCAGCAATTTGAAAGCATGCAATATTGCAATAAATAAATGGGCAGCTCTTCGGTGGAAAAAAACCTAGCTGTATTTACATGTGCAGAGAGCAGAAGCTGGTGTTGGACCTGGCTGGATGCAAGTCAACACAATACGAGGTGAGGCAAAGTGAGACCAGCAGAGAAGCCCAGAAGAACCAGCAATTTGAGTGCACTAGACAGCTGTTTAAGCTAATTTGCCCCTGCAGTGCATCAAGAGTAGGCACACGTGCCAAACAGAATGAACTAGCAATTTAGGCTATCAGGACTGCATTGTGTTTAGCATTTGTAGATTGCCCTGACATTGAATGCCATATGCTAAATAAATAAATAAATTGTCAATTAATGAATTAGTATATAAGTATTCAAATACATATATAATAAAACAAGAGAAACCAGTCAATTTAATGAGAGAGATGTGTTAATACAAAAACGCACTACTATAATTTTACATTATAGGAAACATTTTTACTCACCACTGCTCCACCACTTTTTGCCGTTGATTATATAGCTGTCTCCATCTCTCTGAATGTTACATTTCACATTGGTGGCATCACAGGATGCAACATCAGGTTCTAAACCGAACATCAGAATTTAGCACAACTGAAGCAATAGCAAACAGAAAAGATCTTACAGATTTTTCTAGACATCAAGGATTGCTAGGCATGGTATCAGAGATGATTTTCCAAGGAAGGAATGGTTCCCCCCCTTTCTTGCCTCATTATCGTCTCTAAATGAGGGAGAGAATGTGTGAGTGAGTGATGAGATATGTCTACTATCATTATATCTGCCATTAATTGGATTTCAGATAATTACAAAGCTTATCTATAAATTACAATACAAATTTAACATAATTATTAATTAATATAACAATTTCAATTCAACTGGCGATTAAATTAATCATTAAGAGTAATAAGCTAGAATTTATTAGCTGAAATGGGATACTGCAGGTGGTCCTTCACGTATGACAATAATTGGGCCCAGAATTCCAATAATTGAGCAAAGTGATCCCATCTCATTAGCAAATGCTAGCATTTTCCCCTCTACTCTGGAGCCCTTACAAGCTTCCAGAAGGGAAGAGAAAATATTAGGCAAGACTAGCATTCTGTAAAGCTCAGAATACTAATTTTAACTAGCATTTTTGCCAGATTTGAGGTCTGTTCTTCCAGCATGCAAGAGGATTTCCACTGGGGGAGCAGACCTCAAATCCAACATCCCGTCCTCTCACAATCTTTCTTGTTGGCTTCTCTGTTGACCTGGAAGCCAGCTGAGAAGATAGCTTTTGCAGAGTTTTAAATTTTAATGTTTAAATTTTGATTGCTTTTCTATTTATTCTTTTATGTTATATAAGTTGCCCAGGATTGCCCTGTCAGGAAAATGAGAAAATCAATTAATTAAATTGATTATATTAAATTGCAAATGACAATCACATGATTGTAGGACTCTTGGCAACTAGTTGTAAATGCAAATAGGTTGCCAAGAGCTGGAAATCTGGTCATGTGACCAGGGGGGCTACACTAATGTTTTTATGAACGCTAAAGTGCTTTACAAGCCATAATCAATTCAAGGCCATCATTATGATGGTGGGTGAAATCCTTTCCTTCAAGTGAAAGCTACTCCTCAAGAACGGAGCTACAGTGGGGCAAAGAAGTATTTAGTCAGCCTCCAATTGTGCAAGTTCTCCCACTTAAAAAGATGAGAGAGGCCAATAATTGGCATCGTAGGTAGACCTCAACTATGAGAGACAAAATGAGAAAACAAATCCAGACAATCACATTGGCTGATTTGGAAATAATTTATTTGCAAATTATGGTGGAAAATAAGTATTAGGTCAATATCAAAAGTTCATCTCAATACTTTGTTTACAGAGGTCAAATGTTTCCTGTAAGTCTTCACAAGGTTGGCACACACTGTTGCTGGTATTGATTTATAGATGTTGACACGGCTTATCTACATGCTGACCTAGATGAAGAGATCTACGTGAGAGGCCCTCCAGGATTCCGACAGCAAGAAGGGGATACCTGGTTCCTAAACAAAAGTCTTTATGGTCTGAAACAGTCAGGTTTAATGTAGTTCTTATGTCTTACTGACAAACTAAATTCAATGGGCTTTATTAAGTCCGAAACTAAGTTCACAAAAAGATCTAACAATGCATATGAGATAATTCTTGTTTATGTTGATGATATTGTTTATATTGGTCCAAATAAGAAAATGAGTGAGATTTTTGCTAAAAGTTTGCAGAGATACTTCACATTGAAATCTTTAAGTCATATTAACACTTACTTAGGTGTTCAGATTGACAAAACACAGAAGGGGTTTAGTCTTTCACAAGAGGAGAAAATTGACCACATTCTGCATCATTGCAACATGAAGGATGCTAACACAACAAAGACACCCATGCAAACAGATTTTCACAACTTGACACATGAATCAAGTCCTGAGTTCGAGGTTCAAACACTTTATCGTTCAGTCATTGGGTCACTGTTGTACATTAGTAGTTGGACCAGACCCTACATTGCACTTAGTGATAATCTCTTGTCACGACACGTAGGTAAGGCAAAACAGTTTCATTGGACATGCGTTAAGAAGTTATTGAAATACCTGAAACACACTAAATATATGAAGTTATTGTTAGAACCAACACATACTGATTATGCAGAATTATGTTGTTATGCAGATTCTGATTGGGCAAGTGATAAGAAATCACGCAAAAGTACTTCAGGTTATATGATGTTCCTAAATGGATGTCCTGTTTACTGGCAAGTGAGAAAACAGAATTTTGTTTCTTGTTCATCTACTGAAGCTGAATATGCTTGTGTTTCAGATGCATGTAATTCTCTAACATGTTTTGATGCTTTGATCACAGATATCTGGACATGTCCGATTCGACCGATCACCGTGATGAAAGATAATGAATCGGTGGTTTATATTTCTGAGTCACATTTCACAGGTTCTAGGTCCAGACACATTGACATCCGTTATCAAAACATAAAGCAATTAGTTAAACAAAGTTTTATTAAATTACAATATGTATCTACACATGATCAAATTGCTGACATGCTCAACAAACCGCTTCCAGCAGCTCAACACAAGTATCTGCGGAAGAAGATGTGCCTTATTTGATGATTTGATGATGTCCACTCAACTGGCAAAAAAGGGGTGTCACTGCATTTATTTGATTTGCCAGCTGTTCCCACATTCTGAGTTATACGACAGAATGAACTGTTTCTTATCAGAAATTATTCACTGCGCATGTCATACATTCCATACCTTCACTTTACTTCTTTCCTTTGTCGGTCTGCTAAGGCAGACAGAAACTCTCTGCCAAGATGTAATTATTTAGTTAGTAAGTTTGTATTTTTACTTGCTTTACAATAAAATGTTTTTCTTAGAATATACCTCGGGTTTATTTTGCTTATTTCAAAAGTATGCTTCAAGGATATGCCAAGATCCATACCTCATTAATTTACAGGGCGGAATTCACACCCTGACACATTCCTCCATGCGGATCTCCTCTAGAGCAGTGATGTTTTGGGGCTGTCGCTGGGCAACACAGACATTCAGCTCTCTCCAAAGGTTTTCTATGGGGTTGAGATCTGGAGACTGGCTAGGCCACTCCAGACCTTGAAATGATTCTTACGAAGCACTCCTTCATTGCCCGGGCAGTATGTTTGGGATCATTGTCATGTTGAAAGACCCAGCCACATTTCATCTTCAATGCCCTTGCTGATGGAAGGAGGTTTGCACTCAAAATCTCACGATACATGGTCCCATTCATTCTGTCCTGTACACGGATCAGTTGTCCTGGTCCCTTTGCAGAGAAACAGCCCCAAAGCATGATGTTGCCACCCCCATGCTTCATAGTAGGTATGGTGTTCTTCGGATGCAATTAAGCATTCTCTGTCCTCCAAACACGAGTTGTGTTTCTACCAAACAGTTCTAGTTTGGGTTCTTCTGACCATATGACATTCTCCCAATCCTCTACTGGATCATCCAAATGCTCTCTAGCAAACTTCAGACAGGCCCGGACATGTACTGGCTTAAGCAGGGGGACACGTCTGGCACTGCAGGATCTGAGTCCCTGGCGGCGTAGTGTGTTACTGATGGTAGCCTTTGTTATGTTGGTCCCAGCTCTCTGCAGGTCATTCACTAGGTCCCCCCGTGTGGTCCTAGGATTTCTGCTCACCGTTCTTGTGATCATTTTGACCCCACGGGGTGAGATCTTGCATGGAGCCCCAGATCGGGGAGATTATCAGTGGTCTTGTATGTCCTCCATTTTCTAAATATTGCTCCCACAGTTGATTTGTTCACACCAAGCTGCTTGCCTATTGCAGATTCAGTCTTCCCAGCCTGGTGCAGGTCTACAATTTTGTTTCTAGTGTCCTTCGACAGCTCTTTGGTCTTCACCATAGTGGAGTTTGGAGTGTGACTGTTTGAGGTTGTGGACAGGTGTCTTTTATACTGATAACAAGTTCAAACAGTGCCATTGATACAGGTAATGAGTGCAGGACAGAGGAGCCTCTTAAAGAAGAAGGTACAGGTCTGTGAGAGCCAGAAATCTTGCTTGTTTGTAGATGACCAAATACTTATTTTCCACCATAATTTGCAAATAAATTATTTCCAAATCAGCCAATGTGATTGTCTGGATTTGTTTTCTCATTTTGTCTCTCATAGTTGAGGTCTACCTATGATGCCAATTACAGGCCTCTCCCATCTTTTTAAGTGGGAGAATTTGCACAATTGGTGGCTGACTAAATACTTTTTTGCCCCACTGTATGACAGAGAATGTCTGCCATCAGGTTTCCTCTTTTCATCATTCTTGATAAATAGTGTCTCTTAACAAGTTTCCCTAGTCATCTGAGTAGGATGGGTGGGAACAGTTGGAAAAGATACTAAAGACAGTATCCTAAAGATACAGTCCTAACCCTAACCCTAAGTTATATAATATTTTTACAATGACCAGTACTTTGCTTTACACCTGGAAAACTATCTGGATATAATAGATGGAGGAAAGATAAGTTAAAATGCAAAAAAAAAAAAGGGGGGGGGGAATTCTCCAGTCTCCTAATACATAGTAATAATTAGCTGAGAATGCATTTTAGAGTGAGTTGGGAGTTAATTCTGTTTTACTGTTGGAAATTATAGAAATACAGTGCTGTATTCAGATTAAATTAAAGATACTGTAACCTTGCTGATTTTATAAATTAGTCCTGGCTAAATTACACAGAAGAAATTGAAGAACTTCTAACATGCCGGATTCAACCCAATTTTTTTTACAATGAAATTTTCTCTCTACTACAAATGAACATTTTCATGTCTAAAATATGAAAC
Source organism: Natrix helvetica (assembly GCF_964273705.1). Taxonomy (NCBI): domain Eukaryota; kingdom Metazoa; phylum Chordata; class Lepidosauria; order Squamata; family Natricidae; genus Natrix; species Natrix helvetica. The sequence goes on along the minus strand of NC_138554.1, from coordinate 85,343,427 downwards.
AATTACCTGTCATGCAAAAACAAGAATTAATGTTTCCTTCCAGAAGAGGCTCCAGCCATTGCTTCTTCTGTTCTTCAGTCCCATATAAGTATAGAACCTCCATATTTCCTGTGTCTGGAAAACAGAAGAAACATTGAAACCCCCTTCCTATTTTATCCAGTATACAATATAAGTGTGATAAAAATTCTGACAAGGCAGATAGATAGTCCCTCACCTGGTGCCTGACAATTGAATACTTCAGGAGCAAAGAAGCACTTCCCAGTCTCTTCTGCTATTAGTGCATAGTCTAATTGACTAAGACCACTAACAGCTGGCAGGAAAAGATTCCAGAGGCCTTCTGCTTTGGCCTTTTTCTGATGAAAAGAGAAAAATGGATGCAAGTAATTCAACAATAGGTCTATTCAATCTGGTCCTGGGTAGCAGCAAGAATTATGATTCTCCAATATATTTTTATTGGTAGACAAATAGGAAAGAATTTCAGTATTCACACAAACCTTCCTAATTTACACAGGATGAATACAAGTTCATGAATTCCAGCTCCTGATGTTTTCCCAATTTTCCAGATTTTACAGTTGTTACACTAAAATTTACTTAAGAATACATGTACTATGAGAAATGAATATTTCATATGAGAATATGAAAAATAAATATAAGACTATTTCTCATATATATGCAGAATTTTAGCATTAACAAATAAAAATGGAAAATAAGGCAAACCAAAATTTATTTTAGAATATTAAAAAGCATAACATAAATATTTTCCACTCTTAGCAAACACTGCTATTGCCATTCAGCTAAGCTATCTGATTCTGAAATGGATTCCTTATATTTCTGATTTTACTGACTCAATTTTAAATTTACTTGTTTCTAAATCTTAATTTATGCATATGCCTTTTACATTAAAAATTGTTTTCATTTTCAAATTGTAAGTGAAAAGATGAAATATAAATCAAATCAAATGTATATTAATCTTACCCAGATACCTTTGTATCAATCTCTACTTTTCATGGGCTTATTAAATTTTCAATGTCTATGATTTCTAAACTTTCCTTAAAAAATAAATAAGCTGTTGCACTTCCTGCAAGAATATTTTTTTGAAATAAATGTTACTGCATATGGTCTTGTCAATTCATATGGTTAGCTATCTTAGGTCATTTTCAGATGAGACAAGGTGAACTATAAATAATAAAATCACAATTTGCTTGGATGTTTCTACATTTATATTTAAGGGTAATGTCACTGATTTCACACAACAAAAACCAGGTCCCATCTAACTGAATGATAAGAATGACAATCTCATTCTAATACACTAGAAATGCTTTTACCACTTTAACACAATGTGCTAAGCTACAATGTCTTATTTAGTTAATAAGTGGCTCCATATAATAAACTAAGTTTAAATCAAATGGTTTAATGTGACATAGAAACCAGATCAGGCTGTATTAATACCATGCCAGGCTCAAATATAAAAGAACAAAGCAGAGTGAAATGTAGTTTTAGTTTGTTTACAGCTGAAATTACTGGAGTTAAAATATTTTAAAATTTATTATTTTATCTGAAGTGTATTGTATATACATATAAAATAAAGATAAACTCTATCTTACAGTCAATGTTGATTTCTTGGAGTCCTTATAGTTTTTCTTGACAAAGTTTTTAAAGTGGCTTGCCATTGTCTCCTTCCTAGGGCTGAGAGATAGGAACTGGCCCAAGGTCACCCAACTGGTTTTGTTTCTAAGGCAAGACTAAAAATCATGGTTTTCTGGTTTCTAGCCTGGTGCCTCAAACCATTGTGCCAAAATGGCTCTCTTGTAGATTAAATTTATTAAGTCCATTCACTCCGTAAGGTATAACTTTCACTGGAATAAAAACTAAAAATTAAGTTTTAAATTATATTTGCACAGAAACTCAAGGCCTGGGGCTGGATCCAGTCCAGGGGTGATTAGATATGGCCCACAGGGCCGCCCTGGAAACAGCAAAGGACCGGCCTGCAGTGTCTCTGCCAGTGAAAACAGAGCTCAGGAGGACTGCAGGTGGCCCTCCCAAGCTCCATTTTAGCTGGCAGAGGATTGCAGGAGGCCGTTGCAGCAAAAATGGAGCTTGGGAGCTAAACCTACCGTGGTCCCCCAAGGTCAAACACAACCCTGATGTAGCCCTCAATGAAATTGAGTTTTACAGCTCTGATATAAGATCTTTCTTTTACAGTATACTATGGACAGAAAAAAAGAGTACCTTGAGTCTCTCCATGACACCAGGTTTTCTCCATATATCTGGTGAATTTTTCTTTCTGGCGTAATACTCAACTATTTCCTAGAGAGTATATATAAAATAATGTACAAATAATCATTCTCATGCCAACCCATCTGAAGGCTGTAACTGAAAGTATTGATTAATCTCCTGCCAGACCTTGGATCTTATAGACTTAAAACAAGTTATGATTTTAAATTGGAATTAGGACTTTCATGTTTCCTTATCTGTACCTTTGATCTGTATACTTATGAAGACAGAGAATTGGTCTCTGTCATTGCCTTAGTTAGAGAATTGAACTCTACAAAATCGATCACATGGCCACTCTTGGCCTTGTGGTAAATTAAATGGCACTTCCAACAAGTTTGCAAGGCCCAAGATGATGTTGATTTGGTCCTGCTTTAATAACTATTCAAGGTACAACTTACTTTTTCAGCTAGAAAAACATGCTTTTTCATGAAATCCTTCACTTTCTGAAGGATTTTCTTTCCCTCTGTGGACTGCTGGAATAATTCTCCAGAATTGCAAGGAGGTGTGCCAGTGCTGAAAGTTATTCTAGAAAAAAGCAATATAGGACCAAGAGGGAGTATTAGGTATGTGAGCTACCTTCAGTTATTTGTAAAAATAATAAAAAACTAATAAATCAATACATTGATATGTCAATGTGTCCTACAAGTGTGTTAAAGAAAGGGCTGACTTGCATCTCAGATAGGCTACCTGATCTGGACTGCAAAACAGATACAAGATAGTAGGAAAGACACTGTCATGTCCCTGTTGGAGTCTGAATCTGCAGCGGAAGATGAGTTGGCGCAAGAACTGACAGCAAGTGAGAGGGCAGCTCTGTTGGCCTTGGATGAAACTGGAAAAGGGCAGTCAGTCCAGGCAAGTCTTTTAGGAATTAGTAAGGCCTGTAGGCAGGGAGGAACAGAGGCAGGATGAACAGGAGAGACAGACCTCAGACAAGGAGCAAGAACCATTCCCTTCTGATGCTTGGACAGTGCAGAGAAGGCATGATCAGCACAGACAGAGCAGGCTATTTGTGAGGTGAGTGCCCTATCCATCTTCACCAGGCACACCTGGGGAATGAGACTTAAGGAGACGTTGTGGAGAGAGGCATTTGTTGGGGAGAAATGCTGAGTTCCTGAAGTATTGTGGCCGATGTTTGAACTTGCCAAGAATCCTTGCGTTCCTTTTGGTGTCCTAGACTAATTACTTGGATCTTTTGCTCCCTAAACTCCTTGAATTGCCCTTGTTTTGCCAAATACATTTGGGATATATTGGTGCAGACACTGCTAGGTTGGACTAATTGCAGCCACAAGTTGCTTGAGGTTGTGTGGGGGTTTGTTATCACTTTGCTCTGGGACTTGCCAGAACATGGGAGCGTTTGGGGAGATTTGGAACAATAAAGGGGTGGTTTGAATTGGCAGCTATTTGTGTTATCTCTGTGCCCTGGGTCATCACAGATACAGAGAAAATTGATGTATCTGCTGCCATTTAATACCACCTATATGTTGGCAGTTTGAATCTGTTATCCCTAACATAGATAAATACCACTCTTGTAAATTTATTATAGAGATAGGCAGTGCAGCATCAAATAGCAGTCAAGATAAAAAAAACTTTGTAGAACCTATTTGAGGTACAGGTGGCATAGTTGCATCTTTAAAACTCTTTCAACAATCAATTCTTACTTTTTTGCTACCAGTAATCCAACTTCAGCTAGAGGTCTCACTATACTGCTGAACTCCAAACTGTTTTCTGCAGAGGAATTACCCAGGAGATATCTGGCATATATACCCTAAAGAATAAATAATTTCAATATGTGAACTTTAACAAATAGCTCAGCATTTTAACATTATATGACAGAGGAATATTAAATTATTATTCAAGAGCTATATTTATTTTAATCTTTGACCAATATAAATTTAAAAAACATATAACCCATCAAATGAGCAGCAAGAGTATCAGAAATAACAATAGTATATACCTATATATGGTATTCATAATAGCTATAAAATTACAAAATAATGGTGTAAAGCATAAAAACTATGAAATTTCTATGAAACTTAAAACTATGCAACATAGGATTTGTTAAATTTAAAGTTACTGTAATTTTCATTTACCAAAGTCAAAAGCAATAAATGATATTGTATGCTATCCATATCCAGAGCAAATTGATGCCTCTTTTTATTTATTTATTCCAAAATAATTTGTTACCGTATTTATCAGCGTATAACATGCACTTTCCCCCCCGAAAAATAGGGGGCAAATGATGTATGCGTGTTATACGCCAATATAATGTTAAGAAGCCATGTTTTTACAGTATTAACAAGTACCGCAGTGACGTGAGGAGGAGAGACTGGCTGAATATTCTCTCCTCTCCCCGGACACCCAACTAAAACGCTTTCTTTCCCCCGTGGAAGAGCTCATGCGGGCGAAAGGAAGCGCTTTACTCAGCAGGGTGTGGGCGAGAGGAGGAGGGAATGGATGAGCCGTCTCTCCTCTCCCCGACACCCGACTAAAACGCTTTCTTTCGCCCGCGGAAGAGCTCGGGCGGGCGAAAGGAAGCGCTTTAGACAGCGGGGTATGGGTGAGAGGAGGAGAGAATGGATGAGCTGTCTCTCCTCTCCCCGACACCCGACTAAAACGCTTTCTTTCGCCCGCGGAAGAGCTCGGGCGGGTGAAAGGAAGCGCTTTAGACAGCGGGGTGTGGGTGAGAAGAGGAGAGAATGGATGAGCCATCTCTCCTCTCCCCGACACCCGACTAAAATGCTTTCTTTCGCCCGCGGAAGAGCTCGGGCGGGCGAAAGGAAGCACTTTAGACAGCAGGGTGTGGGCGAGAGGAGGAGAGAATGGATGAGCCGTCTCTCCTCTCCCCGACACCCAACTAAAACGCTTTCTTTTGCCCGCGGAAGAGCTCGGGCGGGCGAAAGGAAGCGCTTTAGACAGCGGAGTGTGGGTGAGAGGAGAGAATGGATGAGCCGTCTCTCCTCTCCCCGACACCCAACTAAAACGCTTTCTTTTGCCCGCGGAAGAGCTCGGGCGGGCGAAAGGAAGCACTTTAGACAGCGGGGTGTGGGTGAGAGGAGGAGAGAATGGATGAGCCGTCTCTCCTCTCCCCGGACTCCCAACTAAAAGTTAATAAAAAAAAGTTCTGAGCTACTCTTATTTTGCTTCAAAGTTCTTTATTTGAAATTTAAATTTTTTTCCTGAAATTTCCCTCTTAAAATGAAGGTGCGTGTTATACGCCTGTGCGTGTTATACGCCGATAAATACGGTATTTATTTTGGGATAAGCGATGACAGGTCTCTCACAGATATCTTTAGAGCAATGTGATCAAGTAGAAAGTTAAACTACAGTCTCATCTCATTTTTACACTTTCGTCACTACATTTAATTGGTTCTAAAAGTCTATTTGAAGCACAGTAATGGCATCACTTGCAAACACTCACCAATAGCATAATATTTAATATTACACAAACAGTTCCTCTACTTCAAGTAAAATATGAAATCTGGAATGCTATTACTAATATTGTTATGAGTAAAAGGATTTACAAAAATGCATTAATTATATTTCAATCACTCCATTTAACATTAAAAGGTAGGTGCAGATTATGTATGTTACCTGGCTTATTGAAGCCAACTTAAAATATGAAAGAGCAAGAAAAAAATTAAGATTATGTGGAGTACAGGTATCCCTGAAGCGAGAGTAAATCTTGATCAGTTCTTCAGGGGAAGGAATTCCTATGAAAAGCAAATTCATTTATATTAACCTTCAGCTTTGCTGCATGCTTTACAGATTACATCACATATATCACACATGTAGTAAATAAACACATATATTGTATTTGTTTTTTTCATATCAGGCTATCCACATTAGATAACAAAATTATAGAATTATCTTTGAGCAGTGGTCAGCAATTGACATTTTCACATCATACAAGCATTTTCTTCGTCTAATATAGAAATGGCTTGCTGGGGTCTTTTTCAGCATATTTTTAGACTTCTCAACATTGGTTGCTGCTCTAAAACATCATAGTGATCTACCCAAGTACTAACCACACTTGACCCTGTTTAGCTTTCTGAGTCATCTAAGCTCAGCTAGGTATTACTAGGCCACAAGTTATAACAGTTTCTCAACCTCAGCAAACTTTAAGCTGTGTGGATTTCAACTCTCATAATTCCCCAGTCAGCCAATATAATAGGTTATATTTAATGAGATGCTTGTAGAAGAGTGTTTCCTTAAGGGAAATTTCTCATTCCACATATAAAGAGGTTATATGTTTCAGTCAAATTATTCTACATAATTCATACAACTGCAGTGTGGAGAAACATATAAATAATACCCCTTATACTCCCTTTACAATTTCCTTATAAAAACATTCAAAAACAGTTTTTGTTTCATTTGCTCCTTCTAATCATGACTGCAAGGAAAACCCTATCTTCCAATTCAATAAATCTTTACAAAAAGACTCTTCTAGAATAATAAATTCCTAAGTCAATTTCCCTAATCTATCTCTCTCCAGACATGCTTCTAGCCATTAGGAAGCTGCAGCCCTAGCATTTTTAGAAGAACTGTGGTTGAACCAATTTTTGTCCTCAGTTATTTTGAGGGCTTATGTAGAATCAAATGCAGGACCCAAAAACCAATAATCAAGACTCGGTATGTTATTTATTTATTTTACAGTGTCCACTGGAGGAATTATATCCAGAAAATAATGGGAGGGACTCCTACAGACAAAAGAAGGCACTTATATTTATACATTTCAGGGAAGAAGGAAATAAATGATACAGTCATGCATATACATAGGCAATAGATGACTTAAACACAGATACTCATAATTAGCTAACTTCAAGATACTTCTTCACTCTCCTATTGTTAATCTCCTTAAGAAAGGACTATTGCCTTAATAGAAAGAAACATTTCAGTTACATTTCCACAGATATTTTTTATAAGGCTTCTTGAAAAGCAGGCACTTCAAGGTTGTTTTTTTAACAAAATAATTAGCCCACATTCCCTCTGTGTTTCTATTTTACTAACACATTTTCACTTCTCCAAGAATTTGTTTTCCTCACACCTAGAGAAAATGAAGTATATCTGAGATGGAAAAATGGATTGTTGGATTAAGAATAATCTGTCATTATGTTTTTTTCATATTTTATTTTTGAAAAAAAGACAATAGCTGAGTAGAAGAACAAGCACATACCTGCAATGCTGCTTACATTCTGTAAATTAAACATGTTTATAGGTTTGAGGGTTCTGGGCCAAAAGCAAAAAGCAAGAGTATAAGCCAAGTCTGCCAGAGGATGGCCTAAAGTTGAAAGTTCCCAATCCAACACTGCCGCGACACGGGCCTAGAAACAGAGGAAGAGGACAAAATTTTTGAAAATTTTAATATGATTGTCCTATTTAGTGATATAGCAATAGCACTTAGACTTATATACTGCTCCATAATGCTTTACAGCATTCTCTGAGTGGTTTATGATGTCAACATATTGCCCTCAACAATCTGCGTTTTCATTTATCAACTTCCAAAGATGGAAGGCTTAGTCAACCTTGAGCCAGTCAGGATTGAATTCCAGGTTGTGGGTTAGGATTGAATTCCAGGTTAGCCGGCAATACTGCAGTTCTAATCACTATGCCACCAAGGCTCCTGATGATATGATTTCAGTGCATATTATGTACATGGAACTATAGGCTAGGACTTTTGAGAATATTAACATGGATGCATACAACTCATTTGTTATTGTGTGACTACTGCTAACCTAATTCACAAAACAAAATGGAAACAGTTACCTTTGCATTAGATCTGAATTTCAGAAGTTCAGCCTTCTTGTACCAAACAAACTGAGGGAGGGGATTCAAGTACCATAGAGGAGGGCTTGGATGGCAATACCACACCTGTGATTTTACAGGTTTTTACATCAATCTCTCCCATCCCACCACCCTGATACTGCTGAGTGAAGGATAACTAACTATGCTCTCTCAGAGCCAGTCCTTTACCAAACAGTGTCCAGGTAAGGAATGAATTAAAGCATAGCACACATGCAAATTTCCATTAGCTGAATTCTTTAGTAGCTAATTCTGATTCATGCATTTCTGTACATTTGAAGCATCACTGATTTTAGAAGACAGAGTAGAAAAGGCAGAAACAGGAATATATTCAAAGTAGCTAAACCTTTGCCCTCTGGATCCAGTTTTGTGGAAGACCAAGGGTCAACTACAGATCCAAAGCACAATAATATATAGTACTACATAATAGCACTGTATTAGAATCAACTAGAAAACAAAGGGCCGAGGCCCCAATCCTTCAGATTTCTGTACTGGGCTATTTATAACTGGGTAAGAATGATTCATGTGTATTCCAAATATTCTTATCTTGCCATTTCTCTAAGCTCATCATATATTTTAGGGAAGATCTGTGAATTCATATCTGACCATGAAAACAAAGATGCTTTTGCAATGTGTCCCCAAAAACTATTTTCAACTATTTTCAGCTTCAAGGAAGAAGCTATATAGACCTCCTATACATCAGCTGTGACCTCCTCTCAAGTTTTAATCAAAAGATGTATTCCAGTGTTTTAATCATACTACTAAAATATTGTACAAATAATCCTTGACTTACAACAGTTTATTTAGTGACTGTTCAAAGTTACAACGGCACTGGAAGAAGTGACTTATGACTGTTTTTCACACTTATGACCATTGCCATATCCCCATGATCACGTAATCAAAATTCAGATACTTGGCAACTGACTCATATTTATGATGATTGCAGTGTCCCGGGATCATGTGATCACAATTTGTAACAATTTCTGACATGCAAAGTTAATACGGAAGCCAGATCCACTTAACAACCATGTTACTAATTTAGCAACTGCAGTGATTCACTTAACCACTGTGGCAATAAATATCATAAAATGGGTCAAAACTCATTTAACATGTATCTCACTAAGCAACAGAAATTTTAAGCTCAATTGTGGCCATAACTCAAGGACTACCTGTACTGCATCTCCCACAAGGCTTGTTTAGAAAACAGATCTTACTTTCCTCATGTGAATGTAGAACAAAATGTAATGCATAGTAAATTCAAGAATGTTAGGACTTCACTATGTAATGATACAGAAATTACATCTTTGTTAGTAACACATGAATGTGAATGTGATGCCAACCAACTACTTAATAAAAGCTTCCTTTTGAAATACTCTGTTTCAAGAGTCTTCACTTTCTTAAGCTAGGAGAGGCGATCCTTACAAATAGACTCTCATCCTGTTTTATAGAAGGGGAAATTAGCACTTAGCATCACATACCAGGAAATGTTATGGTTTACTACTATTGTCAAATTATTGGATTCATTTTTTTTTCTGAATCTGCACTACATTTTCACAGTTGTTTTTAGTTTCAACAACTGCAGAGTAGGTCCAATAAATAACATTGTAATGATTACTGGTGAAGACGGGTGAGTGAGATCTAAAATCTTTTGGCTTTTAGCTATTTCAAAGTTCAGGATCAAATGTTAAAGTTCTTGGAAACTAATTCTGACTTCACAGTGATCTAGTACTAAATAAAAAGTAAGAATTAAAACCATAGGAGCAAATGCAGTACATATTTCATTTTGTCTCTGGCATCATCAACAGGATTTTATAATGTTTTTGGTTCTGCCAGCCAAAAACAGGCTGCAGGAATGCCGCTTGCAGCCTGTTTTCAGTCTTCATGACCTCCTCTGCAGCACTCTGCAGGCTGAAAATGTGCCACGGAGGTGGGGGGGAGCTCGCACAATGTAATGAGTGGTTATATGGTAAGATGTATGATCTTACCATATCACCAACCCTTGGCATTTACAGTATTTTCAATGGTACCATCAACCCTTGGCATTTACGATATTCCTTAAGGAAATTCATTGTTCTTCATTGCTCCAATGAGTTGTGAAAAGGCAACCCATACACTCAAAACTTTCAAGAAAGGTGGAGTTAAGAGGACTAACTGAAACCATAAAGAGGTTTTTAAAAGTAAAAATTAATTTACTACAGTAATGCCTTACCACTCTCCCCCATTAAGTTTTATTACTTCTCTTAAGGAAAGGAATCTGAGACTGTTTTATAGTTGAACAATATTTGAGAATGAAATTTAAGAGTTACTATCCCAAATGATTCTCTTTGGAATTTTTTAAAGATTAGTTAGAAAATCCAGGTAAACATTCCCTTCATCTTCGCCTGAAAATATCTCCAAACAGCTCTGTGAGTCAAAGGGTAATTAGTGTATGCTACAACTCAAAAATAAAGGGACTCCCTGACTTAACAACCATTCATTTAGTGTCTGTTCATGCCCACTATGGCCACGTCCACCCTTCTGCCATACCCATGCCCATCGCCAGCCACACCCCATCATTACCTCCGCCCCTCCGAGGTCAAAACCCAACCCCTGATGCTGCCCACAATGAAATTGAGTTTAACACACTTGTTCTACAAGTACTATAGACATTTGCTTTAAAATAGATCCACTAGAATTAATACTGCAAAATACAAATTCTCTATTGACTGGAAAATCTATTTTACCCTGTATGATATGCTGATATGCCAAGGAGTTGATAGATGGGGAGCTCTTACTATTTTCAGATCTGTCTCTGTATATGTTGCACTGTAGTTTCATAGAATAATATTATTGAAGCATATTTTAGTTCAGATATTGAGATGTGACAAAATAAATACTCTTGATAATATATTCTGCAGGTTTGCACAATTTGTTGCTTATGCAAGATGAATTTAATTCACACTTCAAACACTCCCTATGTTGCTTAACAACATTTCCAGCTGTCTGGTGTGATGGAACATAACTCTGGCACTGAGAATGAATGAACAGACCATTAAGAGAAGAGGTTGGGGGGGGGGGGGTCCAGAAAAGATTACTCTGTTTTAGGAAGCCTGTTTTTAGGAAAGAAGGAAGAGAGAGAGAGAGAAACTCAAAAAACTCCTGCCTTAATTTTGTTTAGTATAAAATGTAGTAGAAGGAAATTTTGAGAAACTTATAGGATTATATTATTATATACTATAACAATAAAAGGCTGACACAAAAGAAATAGAAGAAGTTACTTTAAAAATGCAATCTGATACCTCTCTTGGATCAAAGATGATGTTATCTATTCTAAAGTCACCATGAATCAAAGTAATTTCATTATCAGCATCATCAGGCAAATTGTTCATTAACCATTCAGATAATTCAGTCATAGCTGGAATTTGGATATGAGCAGCTGCCTTATATTGCCTCATCCAAGTTGAGACCTAAAAGCAAACCATAATCAAAATTAGTGATAGTGAGTGAAAGAGACCTTGATTTTTGAGAATAACCCTTGGAATATCACATTCACTACACTGTCTTTTAAACAATTTTAAATTATTTGAATTGCTATTATTGGTGCACTGCCATTTTAATGTCTTCATTTCTGTTGGAATTAATTTCTGTTTCTCACTACAGCCTGTATACAAACAAAAGCTAATTATCACTTCCATAGCATTGTACCTTTTAGGCTGTTTTTCCTAACTACTGTGCTAATGTATTTATTGTGAGCAGTCAGGAAAATGCTTCAAAACATTGAATATCATTCAATATTCCATAACTCTTTAAATGCTAATAACTTTATTTAACATCACGAAGTTTAAAGTACCAAGATCTGCAATCTGTAAATAGCAAGAGTCTCTGTACTTTTCAATTACTTATTTTTCGCTACGAAAATCGTAAGAGTAGACAGAATGGGAAAGGGTTTATGAAATATTTACCTGCCTCTTACAGTAACCTGCTCCTCGTCCATAGTCCTGGAGGCCTAATGAACTAACTTTGAAGGAATGCAGTTTTGCAAGAGTTTCTATTATTGCTATATATAAAGCTGATCTTTCTGCTGGGCTTACTTCAGGTAATGTGATATCTCGGAAGATGCGACCCTGAGACATAATTGAAATCATAAGGAAATAAGAAAAAAAAGGATACCATTGAAATATAAAAGGATTTGGTTCCAACTTCTTTGTCTAATTATTTGAAATACTAGAATTAAATTCAAACTTGCTGATCCACAAGGAGATTTCATTCCATTTAAAAGGGAGCAAAACTTTCTTTCTTTCTTTCTGATATTTAGCCTATCTGCCTATCTAATCCTGGCGGCTGACAATGATATTCAGTAAAACCTGCATAAATATAACCGTGTTAATAACAATGTATTAAATACATTATTCACATAGTAACAATGTATTAAATACATTGATATAATAACAATGTATTAAATACATTGATATAATAACAATGTATTAAATACATTATTGATATAATTAATTAATTAATTGCCAATTTATTAAATTCGTATGCTGATTCCTAGAAATTCATCAGTCTCATATATCCCAACCACCACATCATACTCATTCTATATTTACATTTACAGGATTCACTTCGATCCTAGATCAATGCCTGGGTGAGAAGGCAAATATTCACAGCCCTCCAAAAAGCTAATAAAGTGGAGAGGGTCTCTAAAACTCAGGCAGTATGTTTTTTGAAAGGGGTAGAAATATCATGAAAAAGCTCCAACAAGGTAGCAGAATTTAGGGGAACAAATCTACAGTGCACCCATCCTGTGCATCCTGACCTGGTGGAGAGATGATAACCTTGATTCAGGGGTGGTTGCTGCCAGTGTTACTGCCGGTTCGCAATCCGTGTGCAATGTGCGTGTGTGCCAGATGCGGACTGTGGGTGTGTGCACTCTTCAATGTAAATTGTTCATGCACAGAACAATTTACACTGAACTGCGCACACTTAGTCACCAAAATCCAAAATGGCGGCAGCCAAGCGGCAGCGAGGAATCCAGTTTGTGGGCGTGGCAGGCCTGGGTCGCTTCTGGTTCTGTGACCAGGCCTGAATTCCACCACCAGTTTGGCTGAACCAGGCTGAACCAGCAGCAACCCACCTCTGCCTTCAATGGTATCCAGAAAATAACTGGAAGTCACTTCAGCTGTCAGAATAGCAGCATAACACAGAAAATGACCTCCCATTTACTTCCCTTTGGCACTAAGGAGTTATGTTTGCAAATTATCCTTTCCCATTTTAGCCCTATACCATCACAAATATTCTTCTGGAGAGCCCCACAATCTTTGACAGTAAATCATTTTTATTGTAAAGTTTGAGGTATCTAATTCATTTATTGACTTACTCACTCACTGTACAGCCATTCATTTCAGCAAGTGATCTCGATCATGAATTAATTTAAAATAAGTTAAAAACAAATTTCTATCATAAACACAAAAATGAAAATATACAGCAACCAAGGAATATGTTCCCCTTAAATTCCCCCAACACAAAAAGAGGCCAAACATGTTTTACTTCTATGCACTCTAGCCTGTAAATCGTTGAGCCACACCCCATACCAGTGTTACCCTCTGATATGAAGAAAAATGATATCCTTAGCAACACAAAATTTGTCTGCGTTGATTTAGAGGGCATCACTTCCTATGATGCTATAGTAACTGCAAGGATCTCTGGATTCTGGTCTAAAAATGTGAATAGTCAAATCAATGTGGCTGCAAGGAGGACACTAACCTGAACATGTTGCATCATATAAAATTGTGTTCCAATCACTGAAACATCACTGCAGTATAAAAGAGGTTCAGGAACTGGAAACCCAGCTGCATGCAAAGCTTTTTGAATCCAATATTCTCTGTCAATCTGAATGGGATATTTGTAGGACATACAAAAATATGGACATTAAAAACATGAACAAGATGTGATCCATAGAAAGCATGTTCATTGTATTCAAATTGTTAGAATTGAAGAATTTAGTGAAGTACTAAATACTTCAGCAAATAATGATAGTGTAGCATTTCATAAGCATAATAATTTCTATAAATTCAATGGAGCTTATCTCCATTTTAAAATTCTATTTTAATATCATGAAAAATAATAGCAAATAGGCTTCGTACTTAGTAGAATATGAGCATCGAGTACAGGGATAATTGCCCCAGCTGAGGTATTTTGGGGAGCTGGAATGCTTTTCAGCTTCATTGATCTTGAGTAAATAAATCAAAATTGATCCTAGAACTTATGATTTATAATTTAGAATGAAAACCATGCTGGAGGGAGGGGACATGGAGTAAAACAGCTTTCAGCTGGAGTTTAAGAATAATGAAGTTTTACAGTAGTTTTACTCACTACTGAATCATAGTGCCTTCCTAGATGGCTTGCCAAACTGCCAAAGCATTCCCAAGACAAACACAAAGAGCAATAATACTTAATTATAACAGTTTAGTACCTTGTGAGCCTGAGGTAGGAGAGGGCCATGAGGCTTCTTTCTAAGCACATAGGTTTTAAGTCCTTTCTTCAAGTAAAATGTGGGGTTTGATTGTCCAGAACTACATGAACATAGTGAGATATAACAGATAATAATAATTATTACTAATGAGTAGATAAGAAGCTATTATTTACATCAGTGACTCTTAAATTAGACTTTTCTAAGCCTCGAATAAGTTATTACCGCCACAAAAAAGACCTCAGATTCTCTTGATTTACAGAAAAGTCTCAGCAGCAGCAATCCCTCAAGTTTTGTTATTATTTATTTATTTATTGAATTTATATTGCTGCTTATTCATCCATGATGATTCTAGGCGGCTTACAGAATATAAGACATTTAAAACAATAAAAAACTAACAAAAGAAGCAAATAAATTAATATAGTACAATACAACAAAATCAAGGCCTGGCATAATTACAATCTGTCCCTCCTGGCAAATGTATTATTATCTGGCTATCTTAGGGGTTTTTTAATTTGTTGTGTCTGTTTTAGGGATTTAAAACTTATATTTATATTAGCTTTGTACAGTTCTTTTAATTGCATTTTAACCTCCTCCAAACTGTACATATTTCACTTTTTTATTGTATTTTGTGATATTCTCTATGGACTGTACACCGCCCCGAGTCCCTTCTGGGAGAGGGGGCGGTCTAGAAGCACCAAATATAAATAAATAAATAAATATAAATAACCCCCACCTCCCACCCCTTGCCTCAGCGACAACAGATCACATGAGCCATTTAATGGGCTTCATCCCGTTCTGGGTTCCCCAGCCCACTGGCAGAACTTCAGCGCCTTCCAGAAGAGTATTAGAGTGGAGGCTGTTCTAATCTTGGGGGGAATTATGTTCCAGAGAGAGGGAGCCACCATGGAGAAGGCCCTTCTTCTGGGTCTCACCAGACGTATCTCCTTCGGGGATGGGACCATCAACATTCTCTGCCTCCCTGCTCTGATGGATTGGGTAGAGGTGACCGGCAAAAGACAGTCCCTCAGATAACCTGGTCCCAAGCCATGAAGGGCTTTAAAGGTGACAATCAGTACCTATGGGACCCGGAAGCAAATCGGGAATCAATGCATGTCCCGCAGGAAAGGTGATACACGTGCACAAACCATGCAGGCCACTGCATTTTTCACCATATGGAACTTCCAGATGCTCTTCAAGGGAAGCCTCATGTAGAGTGTGTTGCAATAGTGAAGACGGGAAGTGACTAGGGCATGAGTGACTGTGAGTAGGGACCGCTATTCCAAGAAAAGGCACACAACCCACAGTTGCGCAAAGGTCCTCCTGGCCATGACGGCCAACTGCTCTTCGAGCAGGAGTCGTGAGTCCAGGAAAACCCCAGATTACGCACAGAGTCTGTTTGAGGTAGTGCCATCCCATCCAAGACCAAAGGTAGCAATTCTCTCTGAGCCAACGAACCCCAAACCCAGAGCCAGCCCATCTTGCAAGGTTTTAGTTTCAACCGGTTGCTCCGCACACAGCCCCTTATAACCGCCAAGCACTGCGAGAGGGAGGACAGGGCATCACTTAACTCACCATGGGCTAAGACGTACAGTTGAGTATCATCAGCATATTGGTGATATCTTAGTCCATGGTGATGGATGATCTCACCCAGTGGTTTCATATAAATGTTGAACAGGGGTGGAGAGAGCCCTGCAAAACACCATAAAGCAGTGGTGAGGGCTGGATCTCTTCCCTTCTATTAACACTGACTGAGAGTGGCCGCAGAGGAAGGAAGTGAACCAGGATAGCACAAGACCTCCCACTCCCATCCCCCGAAGCTGCCCCAGGAGAATACCATGGTCGATGATATCGAAAGCCACCAAAGGTCAAGTAGAGCAAGGATGGATGCACTACTCCCATCCCACTCCCACCAGAGATCATCCAAAAGTGCGACCAATGCTGTTTCTGTCCCAAATCCAGGCCTAAATTCTGATTTGTAGGGGTTGAGATAATCCGTTTCATCCAAAAACCTCTGGAGCTGCTGCGTGACCACCTTCTCAACATCGTTCCCCCAAAAGGTAGTGTGTTTCCCCGAAAATAAGACAGTCTTATTTTTTTTTGACACCTGAAATAAGCACTTGGCCTTATTTTCAGGGAGGTGTTATTATTTTTGAGGTGCAGGAGGCGGCAAGCGTGGTCACCTCATAGCCGCTCCTATGTTGCAATATTTTCAGGGAAAGCTTATTTTTGGGAGAGGATTTATTTTAGTGCATGCGCTCAAAAGCCCAATTGGACTTATTATCCTGGGAGGTCTTATTTTCAGGGAAACAGGGTAAGATTTGAGACAGGTTGGAAATTATCCAACTGGGTGGAATCTAGCTATGGCTTCTTAAGAGGGCGGACCATAGCCTCCTTAAGATGCTGGGGCACCACCCTCTCCTGTAGGGAAGAATTAATCATCGCCAAAGTCCAAGCACCTGTCACCTCCTGGGAAGCTTTCACAAGCCAGGAGGAACATGGGTCTAAAACATAGGTGCTTGCATGCATAATCCCTAGGATCCTGTCTTCTTCTTTGGCAGCAACAGGGTCAAATTGTTTCCAGATAACAGGGCAAGAACCAGACTCAGGGGCTTATTATCTGCTTTCCCTGTTATTTTTAAATGTACCGACCATGTAGTGCTTTGTCTTCCCATGGCTCCATTCTGTTCTTTATTTGGTCTTTCTTGTAGGCCAGTTTGGTCTCTCCAGTAGTCAATAAGCTTTCCTGGTATACTAAGTTTAGTGCATCTTCTTCATTGTCCTTCAAATATTCTTCCAATGTCCTTTTCTTCTTCTTCAGCCATTTGATGTACAGTACTTGTAACATTCCACACTCACCTTTTTCCCTTGGAAGGTAGAGTCTGTCAATGTCATTGCAAGGAAGGCATGATTAATTGTCATTATTTTTCTGGTCTTCCTATCCATAGATTTTAATTCTGCTCAGTTCAGTCCAATATTCTAATGTATCTAGTGACTGGAATTGCTCAGGTGTTGATTGCCTTCACTGTATTTACTCCATTGAATTTGGACTTTATGCTCTTTATGTATTCACCTCTAGTTTTCTTCTTAACTTCACTGTGCCTGATATTGTCAGCTTGAAGGCTACCCAGGTATTTGTAATAAACCTCTTCATTCAGACTCTGGATGTTATTTTCATAGAGCATTTTGATTCCTTCATTATTTTTCCCTGTTTGACAGTGAGAGTGGCATGTGTCCAATTCAAATTCCATGCACTAATTTTGACTGTATATATGAACAGTATTGAGCAATTATTCTATTTCAGATGGTGTCATTTTACTGACCTGAGAAGGCTGAATCAACCTTGAGCTGGTGAGGATTGAACTGCTGGCAGTTTGCGGCGTTAGCCTGCAATACTACATTCTAACCATTGCACCGCCACTGCTCTTCAACCTTTTAAATGGTTAAAATGTTGGAGTAGACCTCTAGACTTGAGTAAGTCTAAAGACACTTTCAACCATAAAAAGTCACAGACTGACTTGGAATTATTAATTTTTAGCCCAAACTATTTCACAAGGATTGTTGCTACAGGAGAAATGGAATAGAACAGCTTACGTGACACTTTAAACTCCAGGAAGAGGGGGGACTGTAAATCTAATAAATAATTTTATTCCCAAAATAGTTATGTACTAAATTAATACAAGCAATCCAGATTTCAAAATAATCTTCTGCATAATGAGACATCAGCAGCAAAATAACTAATTCAAAGATAGAAAAAGAAGCAAGATGATCAGTTATGTGTGTGTGGTATCTTCCTCTGCCCTACATTTCATGAATGTGATGAAGTAGCCAGGACCCATGAAAGAATCTCAGATAATAATATACGTTTGACATTTCAATACGATATTTCTGCAATTTGAATTAATAGGTGAGGAATTTTGTCAGTCCAGCTATCCTTGGGGGAGGCTAGAGACAACCTTGTGAAGCCCGATCAGCACCAGAGAGAATTTGACTGGAAGACTGCCCTGCCTTCCTCAACTATCTCCCTCACTTTAAAACAATGAATATACTTGGGCAGCGTGTTCCCTTTTATTCCTATGGCATCCTACTACTGCAAATGAAGAAATCTGAGGAAGGTCAAACGTGTGGATCCCGTTCGCGGACATTTCCTTCAGGAGTGTGTAAAGACAGATCAATCCTGCTGCTGTGACTTTTTTTCTCAAAAGAAACAAGCATACTTGGCAGGTGAGACCGGGAGAGATTACCTCCTCCTGATTCCCCCGCTGCGACAGGGAGCCCTTACCTGTATTGTCTGATCGTGAGAACTTCGCGAGGCTCCACGGGAAACCCAGGTAGGGAACGGCACAGGTAGTCATCCAAGGCTTCCTGGCGAAATCGGTGCTGTTCCCGCACTTCAGTCGTATCGGGTTCACTTGCCATTTTTGCGGAGGTGAATTCGCTTCAGACCAGCGACTGATCTTTTCGCAGAACAAAGGTTGCAGGAGGTAAAGCCTACCCCTTTCTACGCCTGGAACGTAATACCGCCCACTTTTGGAGGTGAGCAAAAAGATCCCGTGCAGTATGGTGAATGGCTTTCTACGCAATTTATGCTCTCCTCATAACACCGCACGTTTCGAAACAACATATTTCTTATAGCTGCGATCCCTTTCGAGAATTCACCTGACGTTCTCCAAATGTAAATAGACTGCAGTTCCCATCATCCTTGGTTATATATTGCTGGATGAGGGAAGTGGTAGGTCAACAGACGTGGGCCGTGTAAAGAAAGGCTACACAGCAGTTCTGTTAAAAACTAAGAGAGAAAGTAGATTTCTCTTGGACTGCATTTGCTTAGCCCTCTAAAAAGTGCCATAAGTTGAAAGCATATGTTACCCTTC
Organism: Natrix helvetica; assembly: GCF_964273705.1. Taxonomy (NCBI): domain Eukaryota; kingdom Metazoa; phylum Chordata; class Lepidosauria; order Squamata; family Natricidae; genus Natrix; species Natrix helvetica. Next base: position 85,324,032 of record NC_138554.1, on the reverse strand, counting down.
CGGAAACCTTTTAACGCCGGAACAGTGTTTGCCGGAAGTGTGTTGTGACGGGGATGGCTTTTGCTGCTACTCCAGGAAGCGTTGAGGACAGAGACGTGTCTCTATTGATGGGATTGACTGGTTTGAGCTGAGTTGAGTTGCGGTGGAAAAAGTTTTGGGTGGAGGGGAATTCCGATCATGGCTACCTCGGGGAACCAGGTAGAACAGCTACGGCGCCGCATCCAAGAGCTGGAGGAAGAACTCATCCGGGAGAGGGGAGGCAGTCGGGGCCTGCGAGCACGGATCGCGGAGATGAGTCCCGAGGTGACGGACTCCAATCCGTACAGGTGAGTGTGGTGGCCGAGGAAAGGTCTGGATGAAGGACGACGTGCGAAGGGGAGAGGCCATTGGTGGGGCTGCTTTAGTTTCCCTTGCCAACTGGACGAAAGCATCTTCTAGAGGCAAACTCAGTCCAATTTTTCCTTGGGATTTCGGATCTGGATTTTTTTTTTTTTTTTGTTCAGAGAAAACATCGTTTTTAATCATAGAAATGTTTGCAGGCAGAAGGGTTCACATTCATTCTTTGAAGCAGCAATACTACGTGAGGGGAAGGATCTGTCTGTGAGCCAGCTGTCCGAGATCGTGATGGGCTTTGCAAACAAATATTCCTTAAATCATAGAATCATAAGGCTGGAAGGTACCTAGGAGATTTTCTAGTCAAAATCCTGATCCAGGCAGGAGCCTTATAACATCCCAATCAAATGATTGCCCAGTCTATTTTTGAAAATCTCCAGTGATGGAAACCCACAATCCCAGGACACAAGCTATTCCATTAATTGCTCTCACTTCAGAAATTTTTTCCTTATTTCTAGGTTGACAAATTTCACCTGTTGCTTCCTGTCCTGCCTCCTGGTGACCTTCCAAATAGGCCTGTTCTCTTCTTTGTGACAACCACTCAAGTATTGGAAGACAGTTATCATGATCCTTCTCTTCAGCAGACTAGGCATACCTAGCTCCCATTTATCATGATTTAATCTCCAGACATCTGTATTGCTTTTCCCTGCACACTTTCCAAGGTCTCAACATTTTTTCTGGTCGCGACCAGAACTGGGCACAGTATTCCAAGTGTGGTCCCACTAGTGCAATAGTAAAACAGTATTATCACTTCTTGTTGTCTTGACACTCCCTACTGTTTTATCTCAGTATGCCCCAGACAACATTGCCTCCTTTTTATCATTGCCAGCATCCTGCTAGGTTATCATGGAAAGCATGTTTCTACATGATAAAAATCATTTCTAGGTATAATTTCCTTGTCAGCAGGAAGAATTGCAAGAATTGTCAACTATTAACATTCATGATAAGTTAATGGCTGTGTCTAGTTTCAGCATAGTAGTTAATACAGTTCTGTAATCTTTGACGATCTGTAAAGAATTTAAGCTCTGTTACACTAGTTACTTTTTAAACCTATTAAATAACATTTTAATTGGCTAGACTACACTTTTATAAAGGTAACAAAAGCCAGCAAATTAGAATAAATAGCACAGATAGCAAAATAATAATAATTTACAGTATGTGCTAAATTGAGCCTCTTTGAGTAGGACATTCTGTAAATAGAATGCCACAACTAAGAAGGACAGTAATTTGAAAGCTGTTATATTATCAAAATGTTATTGTGCACATTAGATTAATACAGGTAGTCTCAGCTTATGACCATAATTGAACCCAACATTTATATTGGTAAGTAAGACATTTGTTAAGTGAATTTGTCTCATTTTACAACCTTTCTTGCCACAATTGCTACGTGAATCACTGTAGTTGTTAATAACACAGTTGTTAAATGAATCTGATTTTCCCATTGAGTTTGTTTATGAGAAGGCCACAAAAGGTGATCACATGATCCCAGGACAATAAATATGAGTCAGTTGCCAAGCATCTAAATTTTGATTACATGAACATGGGGATGTTGCAATGGTTGTAAGTGTGAAAAACGGTCATAAGTCATTTTTTTCAGTACTGTTGAAACTGATCACTGTGAACAGTTGTAAGTCAAGGATCATCTGGATACAAAACAATAAACTATAAAAAATGATGTACAATCAACTCTATAGAAGGCAAAATTTAATTATACAACAGTTAGAAATCTATTGGTGTATTGTATATATTTACATATGCCCATATACCCTAACTCATAATTATCTCTTTCCGAATGTCATAAATTAATTTATACTTTCATATGGATTGTAGTTTCAACAGGATAGATCTGCAGATTGTGCAGTAAGCCATTGAAAACAATTTGCTAAATAGAGATTTAAAGTTGAAATATTTATGAACTCTGGAATAATTCATCTCATTTTGGGAAGCTGCTGTGCCCTGTAGTGAATTTAAAAAATCTTTTCTTAACAAACTTTTTCTTTCTGCTTCTCTTTTCTTTCCTATAGTCGCCTGATGGCATTGAAAAGAATGGGAATTGTGAAAGATTATGAGGTGGGCTAATGTTTTTTGTAAATAATTTGTCTCAAAGTTTTATTGATGGGGCAAAGCATTTAAAAACTTTGGTTTTTTATCACAGAAAATCCGTTCATTTGCTGTGGCAATAGTGGGTGTTGGTGGAATTGGCAGTGTGACTGCTGAAATGCTGACAAGATGTGGCATTGGTAAGGTAATGGTCATTTCTTCATTATAATTACACTGCATTCTTAATCCTGTATAAGAATATTGGCAGTTTAAGGAGAAATGAATTGCCATTTGTTGAAAGTGTATTGATAGTGTACCTTGTAATGCATGAGTGACGGACATATAAATGATGGTCTGTGATAGATTTCCTCAGTTTGTATTTCACAGAATGTGTGCCTTCTCACATGTACATTTTCAGTAATACTATTATCCTACTTTTCTTCAAAAGACATTGTTTTTATTATTCAACTTTCACTCTAACATATTCAAAATATTCTAAGTAGTTTACATTAAAAACATGAGCTACATGGTTTTTGAACAGCAACTCTGGCTTTCTGGAATTAATTTGAACTTATTTTATCCTATCCTTCCAGTTTCCTATCCTCCCAGAGACTGGGTCAAGCTATCTACCACATCTCTTGCCCAGGCTGGTGTGAGGTTTTTAAGGGTGTGTAATCCGCATATTTCATCCAGATCAATGACTGGCCTTTCCCTGCAGTTTTATGCATATTATAAATAACATAGGGAAGATGATCAAGCCTGTCAGCATTTCTTACTCGGGTAGACGTGCCCTTGACCACAAATAAGAGCAGACTGACAAGTACTCTATACCCTAATCCTTACAGGCAGTCAAGAAGGATACCATGACAAAGAATCCTGAATTGTAGAAAAAAATAGGATTTCTATCACACAGTGAGTGGAGCGGTGGTGGTGGGAGCTTGTCAGAGACTTTTTCGCTAAAAACCTCAGCCAAATCTTTTTATTCTTTGGGTATGCCCTGGATTGGCATAGTGTAAGTAGGCATTGCTGTTTCTTGGTTCTCTGCCCCCTCAGTTTCTTCGTGTGGATTCTCAGCAAAAGTTACGTGCATCTGAACTTTTATGGTACCTTGCTTCCAATTAATTTTGGGGTTCCATTTTTTCAGCTATGCAAGGCCCAAAACTGGCGGCCATTCCATGCCAGGTGCCACTGTAAATATAAGTATTTCTTTGTGGCTCCAATGCCTATCTGTAGATGCTCAGTGGCAAAAGAAGCTGGCTTCACTCCTGCTATTGACTCATCTAGTTGGTAAAAAGCGATGAGGTTTTTCAATTTCCTTACATTAATCCTCAACTTTCTTACCAGGGCTGGGCTGATCAAACAGCAGCTGCATCCTGAGTTCATTAAAGCGGAGATTTTTATCTCCCTCTCCCAGTTGCGGATAAACAGTCTTAGGGGGAGGGTAAGCGGTTTAATTGGTTTGCTTACCAGTGGTTCATCCTCTGGATAGCTTCCAATTGATTATGGTTGCTCCTGAGAAGCCAGGGTTTCCTCCTCAAAGAGGGGAGGGGATGGAGATTCTACGATCTCCCTGCTCCTCAGGGCTGTCTCCTTCCCACGCTGGCCAGGTTTCATAGGTTTCCCCCCCAATGGGCGCTCTGGTCTCCTAGCCAGTGTTTGAGATGGCATTCTGCAGCTCGGTGCCCCTCCTTTCCACACTTGAAATAGGTTGAGGGTTTCTGAGAAGATGCCTTTTGCAGATTGACAGGTTCTTGCTTCCATTGGGGTGGGAATTTCTTCCACACTTGCCCCGCACGGTACTGGTTCCTGGCCATGTTGATCTCAGTCTCTTCGGCAGTCAGATACAACTCATGTAGGTGGTTCGGTGCACCTCGGGCCACGCAGGCATTGTAGAGGTCATCACTCAGCCCATCCTTGAACCAGTTTACCAGGATATCCTCTGGCCAGTTCACACAACATGCCAGATCTAGGAATTCTTCGGTATACTCTGCCACTGGTCGCTGTCCCTGCTTCACAACTTTAATACGGTTGCGTGCTTTGCGGTCTGTGAAGGGGTCCTCGAAACGTTGTCACAGGGCCATAATGAAATGGTCGAAGTCCCGCAGTTCTACCACATCGGCATTATGTAGGGTCACCATCCATCTGGCAGCGGCTCCTTCCAGGGCTAGGGTAACCACTCACACTCGGGATCCTTGGGTTTGAAAATCACGCCCGTATTCTTGCATGTAGGTGACCACGTGTGCCACAAAAAATCCCAATTTTTGCGAGTTCCCATCAAACGCCACCCCAAGGGAAGGAGTTTTTCTTTGTAATTGCAGGGTTCGGGGTTGGTTGGGAGTGGGCCCCAATCCACACGCTAACTGGGGGGAAGGGTTTGCTGGGTCCCCTGCTGCTGCTGCTGTATCATCTGCTTGATCAGCAGGGCCCAGGGGGGAGTGGCCTCCCTGGCATCATCCGCGGCTGCTGCCCTTCCCATGCTTTGCTGCCGTTCTGGCTCCCCCCCCCCCCAGATGTTGAGATTTTCCAAAATCTCCATCACCAACTGGGTTACAGGTCTCTTCAGATGATCCTCTCTCAGCGAGGCTTCATTTAGCTCCTCCTGGTCAGAGGTGGCTTCTACCTCCAATTTCCACCCCGGTTTTCGGTTACCACAGGTAAGAGTGACTCCTCTGGTCCTCCCATCCCAGCCGTCTTTTGTCCCGATGCCGATTGACCAGAGGGGATTTTTGGCGTCCTCCAGGTTCACCTCATCCTCTCCGACAGGGTACATGGAGCAGGCCTCAAGTTGCGGGGGGTGGGGGGTGGGGTGTTTGACGTCTCCTTCCAGCATTCAGCTTTCCCTTGCTCACTGTTGTGCTCATACATGGTTTACAGGGTCCTCTTGGTAGAGCAAATATTGCTTCTCCAGGTTGACCATTTTGCAGAGATGTTGCTTTATGTAAGGGCTCCTCTCCTAACTTGAGAAAGTGAAGACTCTTGAAATGGAGTATTTTAAAAGGAACCTTTTATTAAGAAGAATGGAAACGATTAAGTTCAAAGCAACATCTGAACCCCCTTAGGCAATGCAGGTAGAATTAAAGCAGTAGTGATCCCTCCCATGCAAATTCTAACCAATACACAAGTGTGAGAATGTTTCCTTTATCAACTGCCCTGGGTGCCGAATAAACATACATTCCCATGGCTATCTTCTGTTAGACATTAAAGTGAAACGTCCCACATGGTCATCATAAACATTCCCCCCAAAGGTGAGGGGATCTCAAGGCACTTCGGCACTAGTAAACCAATTGTAAAATATCAGTGGTCACAGACACGGCTAATAAATCGACTCCAAGGCCCTCCTCTTCCCAATTGAATGGCAGTATCACTTTTAGGGATCTGACAGATATACCGCTTAAAGAGCTGTTCTAGAAACTAGGAGACTGAGTTCTCGACTACCCTTAAGCATGAAAACCAGCTGGATGACTTTGGACAGTCACTCTCTCTTAACTCAATCCACCTCATAAGTTTGCTAGGGAGAAAAATTAGAGACAGTCAATATTCAGTGCCTTGAATTATATATAAAAAGGCAGAATAATAATTTAACAATTATTGATAAACAAAATGTCTGGATAGTGGATGATGCAATACTTGAAGACCGCAGAAGAGAAGTGAAACAGTTGAAAATCACAAAATAAAAATACATGCAAATACAATTAGAATACCAAATATAAGTATCAATAGTAATAGGTGCTTTGGTCACAATTTCAAGACATGGAGCACCATTTAAATTCCATTAGCATTGACAAAATCACCATCAGTCAAAAGCAACTTTACTCGCAACAGCTTACATCCTGCAATGACATTTTTTAACACCATCAAACAACAGTGGTCTATCCCAATTCCTTGGGAAGGAGTTGATAGGTGGACAAAATGCAAAATCCAGTCTAAAATATTTGGCTGATCAAAGCTCTAAGGTTTAACAGGAGGAGATCAATACTTCTCCCATTTTGTTCTTGGTTATCCATCAGAATAATCAATGTCCACATACTTCTTTTTATCCACATATTTCTGAAGAGACATGTAAGGAATAAATGGGAGCTTACTCATTATAAAATACGTATTCCTAGAACAGGGGTATCAAATTCAATTTCATTGAGGGCCATATCAAGGCTGTGGTTAACCTCAGTGGGGGGCAGGTGGGCATGGCCGACTGGGTGGGCATGGCCAGCTTGATGCCACTTCCCAAACTCCTGGCCCAATGTTTCCTCTTCACATTGGGTAAACTGGGCCAAAGTGATGCAGGTAGATCAGGCCGAAGCGACATGCGCTGGCCCCTTACATTTTCTAGGATGGCCCTGTGGGCCAGATCTGACCACATCAAGGGCTGGATCCGGCCTGCAGGTCTTGAGTTTGACACCCTGTCCTAGAAGTTTATAAAATGAATGAATATTTGAAATAAATTAGAGTCAAGTTCCATTTAAAAATTGCAAACTTAGAAATAGTTACAAGTGGTTTAGAAAAGTTGTTACTTGTCAATTTGATATTCACTAATCACCTAATCTGAAAGCAGTCTTCCTTGGATATTGATAATTGCATAAATATATTGCTAAAAGATTGCTTATCAGTTGCAAGTATTTTTAGTGCTTTCTGGATCTAACATATTTTGTTAGATCCAAGAATCAATTTTGTGGTAGTTGAGAAAATGGTGGCAGAGTTGATCTACTTCTGTGGATATAGAACAGCTCCTTTCATGAGTGCCGTAACTATTTATATTAACTAAATTTGCTTACTCTTTGGAATTACCTATGGCCTACTATCTTATTTTAGTTTTTCATCTGAACTATGAGCTAGGAAGAGACAGATTACTTACATGATAATTCTTAGACTAGAACAATCCTCTCTAATTCAAATTAGTTAATGAGCTAATTTGGTGTTATGTAGACCATTCCAAAGCACACATAAATTAGTATAAATATACAGTATATTAGTAGAACCAGGACTTGGTCTTATTCAGAAATGAATGGAAACTATATGTATTATTGTATATTTTTTTTAGCTGCTCTTGTTTGATTATGACAAGGTGGAACTGGCGAATATGAATAGGCTCTTTTTTCAACCCCAGCAAGCTGGACTGAGCAAAGTGAAAGCAGCAGAACACACTTTAAGGTATATGATGGGGAAAATGGGTTTTCAAGTATTCAGGGGATGTCTCTCTCCAACTTTAAAAAATATTACCAGAAAGATAGAAATTTGCATTTAATGTGAAAGTCTTTAAGAAATATTTATGTGAACATCATAAATAGCAACTTTTTTTTTAAAGGAATATTAATCCTGATGTCTGCTTTGAAGTACATAATTACAACATCACTACTGTGGACAACTTTCAGCATTTTATGAATAGGATCAGGTAAAAATAATTTTTAGAAGTGTATTTATTGTATGCATAATGGCACTGTTTGACTTGGTTTTATTAATACTGTAGTAATGGTGGATTACAAGAAGGAAAATCTGTGGATCTTCTATTAAGCTGTGTGGATAACTTTGAAGCTCGTATGGCAATTAACACTGTAAGTAAATAACTAAGTATTCAGAACTCTCATTAATGAATCGTAATTGGTGCTTGCTTATTCTTATCCAATAAAAATTGAGTATCTGTTGTTAGAAAATTATGATAGCATGAAAAATCCAAAATTCAAGCATGAATGCACTACAATCCTGGACTGATTTCGTTCATTGTGTGGACTCTTTAGGTTTTGCAGTCCCTGGTTTCTGCCTAATGTTGTGCAAGTTGTATATGTTTCTTATACCTATTTTTAGCAAATCAAATGACATGTCTTTTTCTTAAGGCTTGTAATGAGATTGGACAAATATGGATGGAGTCGGGAGTAAGCGAAAATGCTGTTTCTGGTCATATCCAGCTGATCATACCTGGTGAATCAGCTTGTTTTGCAGTATGTAATTATCTGACTTCATGTTCTTTTCTGCTATTAGAGAAGTCCAATTAATTGCAATGTATATGTGTTAGGGCAGTGCAAAGGCTTCCAACTAGATTCATAGTGGATTTGAGATCTACAGAAATGTCCTAGCCTGCTCATTTGCATCCACATATTGGTCCATAATACCTTCCAGCTTGAGATATAGTTAATGCATTTTCATTGGGAATAGAATTGTAAATTAAACAATAAACAATCTCTTGTCTTCAGAAGTTTCTTTTCCTTTTCTGTTATTTTGAGAAAGTGTTCAAAAGTCAGTCTTCTTTAAAATCCTGCTTTCAGAATTTTAAAAGATCTAGAAAGGTCTCAAGAGAGGCCTAGTTATAATTATATTTTCAGTTGCAGTTCAGATGTTTGCATTCAGTCTTCCAATTGTTCCAGAACAGTGCTGAGAGTAATTTGGAATGAGTGAGTAGCTGGCCCAAAGTTCCCCAAAAGGCTTCCAGAGTTGAGGTTAGATTCAGACATGGATCTAGTATAGCTTTTCAAGTACCATACTTTACTGTATGCATTTTTTGCTTCAAGACCATGCAAGATACATAATCTTTTGTATCCAAAAAGTGGGATTTGGACAATAAAATAAGAGAGGAATATGACAAAATACCACATTGACCATTTTTTCTCTCTTTGACAATAGCAACCATAGTTTTTTCCAAGCCAGAGCTTGGAATTCATCTCATGCTGTTTTTCCCCCCAGATTTTACCAATTGCTGTTTTTAGACAATTTCTACAATATTTCCTAACTTGCAATAATTATTTATACTTGGATTTGCTCTCACTCAGGCTGGTTCATCACTGCTTAATAATGCTTCAAATACCTTATTCCCATAATGTCATAAAACATATAAGGCATTCTGATTAGAATAGCTGGTGGTGATCTGATGATAAAAAATCTCTTAATTGGAAGATTGATGATACCCTGATTAAAATTTTTATTTCCCAATGCTAGCTAGCATTGTTATTGCAACACTTCATAATCAATGTGAGCATAACAGCAATGGCTAAGTACCTTAAAATAAGCTGAGTTACAACTGTTTTATTTTGGCTGTGTCACAGTCTATTTTCAGTAATTCCAAACCTCCTTGAGCTTTTGTCAGGATTTGGGATTTAGCCCAGATGAATGATTTAAATATATTTCTTCCATACTGTAAACACATGGTTATAAGCATCTTTTTGGGTATCTTTTTCATTTTGCTAGTGTGCACCTCCACTTGTCGTAGCTGCAAACATAGATGAGAAAACTCTGAAACGAGAGGGAGTTTGTGCAGCCAGTCTTCCCACCACTATGGGAGTGGTTGCTGGTCTTCTTGTGCAAAATGTCTTGAAGTAAGTGGCTAAATCTTTAAGTTGAAAACAACATTTAATACAGCAGTTTCTGACTAAAATGAGATTGACATATGTGCGCCTAATTGGGCTAGATTGCAGGATGACACAGAAATATAATTTTACGTCATTTTATTCTATTTTACATATTTAAGTATGTATTATTGTATTTTATCCTATAACTATTGTATTTTATCCTACTGTTATTTGTTTTTATAAGATTTTATTGGTAATACATGTTTGAACCTTGTACTTTGATATGGCTAATCAATAAAGCTAATTTAATCTAATCTAAACTAATCTTTAAATTGCCTTAATTTTAAAACCTTGATGAGCTTAGTTTTTGTCAATGGATCTTCTAGAATAAAATATTTTGAACCTGATTTTTTATTTTGATACAAGTTTTTAAACTTGTTTCTCCTTACATTTTCTCCAGATATTTATTAAACTTTGGAATTGTGAGCTTTTACCTCGGCTATAATGCACTGCAGGATTTCTTTCCCACCATGACAATGAAACCAAATCCACAGTGTAGTGACCGAAATTGCAGAATGCAGCAAGAACAATATAAGGTAAAATACAAACTCCAAAAACAAATCCCTTAGTTCTCCAGTGAGTTGCTTTATTCATTTAGAACCTGCTAAGGAAAAAGAAGTCTGGTATACTGTTTTCTCCCACGTATTATAAATAAATTTCAGGTAATCATTATTATCTAGTGGATAGTGATTTTGTATATCCACTTTTGGTAAATACAGACCAGATCTTGTTATCCTCTGCAAAAGGTTCCATATATCTTCAGTTTGAAGTTTGTCATTTTGTTTGAAGATTTTTTGAGTCATGTATGCATTCTGTCCATGAGCAAAATGGCAGGTGCACAAATATTTTTTTAAATATTTTTTTATTCTTAATTTTGTTGCTCACAATTGTTAAATTAGACAGCATCCTCACAGATAATGAGAACTACCTTTATTTAATTTTGTTTTTGTGTTATTAAAAAGCTTTTGTTAGTTTTGGTATCTTTGTATTTCCAGAAAAAGGAGGCAGTGAATCTAGAAGAAGAATCAATAGACCAGGAAGAAGAAATAGTTCATGAAGACAATGATTGGGGTGATGTTTTTTTAAAGACTCATGAAGATAATTCATGTTCCTATATTTCATTATTTAAAATTAATCCCTTTGTGGTGGCATCATTTTATTTCTTTGTACCTGAGGATCCTCAGACAATTTTAAAAAAGAAATCAATAAAATGATCTCAAAACTTCTTACAGTAGACGGGAACAATGGATAATTTTAGGAAAGAAACCTGATCCTAGTGGACAGAGTCAAATTGCTCTGTCAATATTTTCAGAGGACATTGCTAAATAACATTTATTTGAAAGCAAGCCATATTCTCTCACAGATAATATGGAGGTTTAAGAGGTTAGTTAGAAGTTAGAAGAATACAGACAGCCACTGTTTGCCTTGAAATGCCCACCAAAAGGCAGGCTGGTTATTTCATGAAACTTTGTGAGGGAGTAAGTTACAGTATGCCATCCTTTCTTTAGGGCATCACTAAGCCATTAAAGGACATGAGCCTACTTTTTTCTACAAGAGAAAATGCAGGAAAAATTGGACATACTGTTAATAAGAAGAAAAGTTAATGGCCATACTGTTTATCATGTGGATATCTTGGTATTATTTAGTGCCACATAAATAGCAGTAAAAACACAGTAAAACTTTCTAAATATTATTTATTTATATTTCGGTTCTTTGGCCAGAGATGAGCAAAATTAGTCAAGAAACCTGTTATATTTTTAAAAACTTTCTAAAATAATCATGATTTTGTTTAATTACACAATTTTTGTCTTTATGTTTTTTGGGGATGTTCAGGTATAGAGTTAGTTTCGGAGATTTCAGAAGAAGAACTGAAAGATGATTCTAGTTCAGTTCCTGATCTTCCAGAAGGAATTATGTTGGCTTACACAATACCAAACAAGGTAATAAAAATTCTTGGCATTCAAATTCTTGAAATGTGGTTTCAAGAAGGAAGGATGGAGGAAAGTATGCAATGGGATATCCTAAGGCTGTTTTAGGCCCTATACTTTTCAATATCTTCATAAAAGATTTAGATGATACAGAAGGGGAATTCACCAACTGCAGACACCAAGCTAGTGGAAAAAGTCAACATTCCAGAAGGATAGGCTCAAGATACAGAAAGAGCTCGACAATGGGCCCTAAATTACAAAATGAAATTTAATGAGTAAGGTTTTACAATTAAACAAGAAAATGCAGATATAAAATAGGTGATACCTGTCTCGGTAAAAGTAATAATTAATAGTAACTAACAGGAGCATAGAATTTTAGTAGGCAGTTACTTAAATATGAGTCAATAGCCTGCTGTAACCTTCAAAAAAACAAATGCCATTCGGCTTCCGGTTCCGGCGGCTACGGCGACAGGCAAGCCTTTGCCTGCTCCCGCTCTCCCGGTGGGCTTCCCCCGCTTCTGGGGGGGCACAGGACGCCCCGGAGAGGTGTCCTGCCGAGGGAACGGCTCGCGGAGGGTCCTGGCGTCGGCGTCGGCTGGCGGGGGCTTCTCCGCTTCGTTCTAGGCACCGGGGAGCAGTCTCGGAGGGCGCCCGTGTGCGCGTGCCTCGCCCCATGCCGATCGGAGAACGCGCTATTGAACGAAGCAGCGGCAATGTGGTGAGAGGCTTCCCTTCTCCATTCCCTCTATTTTGAATTTATGGACCTTTCAGCATTTTTTTTAAAAAAAAGTTAAACTTTCGGACTTTTGCTAGAGGTGCGGCTAGAGGGAGGGGGATTTCCCCCCTCCCTTGGACAAGCGGCTTGAGAAGATTTTGCTTTCGCCCTCAGGGGAAGGAGGAGGGGGGAGAGCCAACTAATGATGCCTCACCCTCATAAAAGTGACTTTCATTGGACTTAGTTCCAGAACCTATGGGTGAACTGAGAACTTTTTGAACTTTTAAAACTTTATTATGCCTCTGAGCCCAAAGCTGGCAGGGCAAGATGGCACACTTCCGTTGTCTTCATGAACTGTGAAACCTGACTCCACCTTTAAAATTCAGGCTTCCGGTCTTTGTCTCCGAGTCACCCAGAGGAATCTCTTGTGGATTGTTCTTTTCTGAACTCTTTGGGGAAAAAATTTTTCATCTATTGCTAGACTGACTAAAGAAATCCCCATCTGTTTGGATCCTCTGCCTTCTGGACTCGCCTGCCTGCTCTACTTCTCCAGCTGCCCAGTCTCTATTTTGACTGATTTCCTTGCTTTAAAAACCATGTCTCCAAAAAGACCACCTCCTGGAAAGCCTGGATTTGCTACTTCTGCCCCAACGTCTGCAACGTCTAGCCCAGCTACACAGTCAAAGATAACAGAACTGATGCAACCCAAGACTACAGAGATAGACTTTCAACAAATGCTTCAACAAATTCTACAGGGCCAGGAGGAAATTAAGAAACAGTTAAGGGAAATGAAAGATGAAATTAAACAGAACCAAGCCCAAATCTTTAAGAACTCACAGAGACTGGACCTTGTGGAGGGTGGGGTGGCGGAGGCGAGGGGGGGGGTAGAGGCTTTACAGAAGGGGAACAAAGAACTTGACATCCAACAAATGAAAATAGAGTTTGAGAGAATGTCCTTTTATCTTAGATTTCAAAATGTAATAGAAGCAGATGGGGAAAACATAAGGGACATTATGACTAATATTTTAGCTGAATACATACACAAAGATAAACAGCAGATGGAATGGGAGATAGACCTAGCTTATAGAGTGAATTCAGCATATGCCAGAACACATAATGTACCCAGGGAGGTTCACATTAAATTCCTTAGGAAAACCACAAGAGATGAAATTCTGGGTGTGCAAAGGGGGCAAACATTGACATACTGTGACAGGGAGATAACCATTCTAAAGCAGATTCCCAAAAAAATTAGGGAAAAAAGGAAAAATTATTCGCAATTGGCGAATAAATTATACCAGAAGGGGGTGTGGTTTAGATGGTTGATGCCTGAAGGTATGCTGATATTCTGGGAGGAGACAAGAATCAGAATTAATACACCCATAGAGGCACAGGCCTTTATGGAAAAAAATAAAGCCAACCTAGAAAAAACAGAAGACACCACAACGGTCATACAGGACACGGGAGGGGCCGGAGCTCTGCCAGCGGGGGGTGAAGGGTCAACACCAAGAAAGCTCAGATCACAAAAATAAATAAGAAAATCACAATGTTATAAACAGACCGAAAGTAAAAATGAATTTATAACTAGACTATATATTATAATTATATAGATTGATTGAAAATTATTCTTTCTAGAATTAAGATGCTGACTTTTTATGATTATGTATTAAGATTTGATATTTTGATGTAACCTAGGAGTTTGGAGGGAGGGGGCGTCTGCCACATTTGCAACTGCCAAAATTTGTAATTCCACCTACCCTTTTCCACATAAATGTTTTTAAAAAAACCAATAAAACTTTTTGAAAAAAAAAAAAAAACAAATGCCATTCTAGGTTGCATTAATAAAGGTAGGGGTATGAAACTCAAGGCCCAGAGCAGGGAGCTTACATCTGGTCCGTGGGGCCACCCTGGAAGCAGCGAAGGACCGGCCCACAATGCCAGTGAAAATGGAGTTCAGGAGGGCTGCAGGAGGCCATTGGAGCCAGAAACAGAACTTGCAAGGACAACACGCAGCTCTTAAGCTCCTTTTTAACTGCCAGAGGGTTACAGGAGGCCATCGCAGCTGGAAACGGAGCTTGGGAGCCCATTTTCGTTGGCAGAGCACTCAGGCCACCACAGGTGCCCCTGACACAAGTGATATCAAACTGGGCACGTGCACCCTGGCCACGCCCATCCCGGCCCTCCGATGTCATGCGGCCCTCAGTGAAATCAAGTTTGACATCTCTGAATAAAGGGATAGAATCAAAATCATGTGAAGTGTTATTACCATTTTATAATGCCTCGGTAAGATCACAGTTGGAATACTGCATCCAGTTGGTTTGCCACAATATGAAAAAGATTTTGAGACTCTAGAAAAAGTTCAAATGAGCAACAAAAATGCTTAAGAGGACTGAAGCTAAAACATGAACAGTTGCAGGAATTGGGTGTCTCTACTTTAAGGAAAAGAGGGACTAGTGGTGACTTGATAGCAGTGTTCCAATATCTAAAGAAAGAAGAGGTTGTCAATCAATTTTCCCAAGCACATAAAGACAGAAGCAGCAACAATGGGTGGAAACTAATCAAGGAGAGAATCAACTTAGAACATGAGAAATTTCGTGACAGAATAATTAGTCAATTAGTCAGACTAGCCTTCAGAAGTTGTGGATGCTCCATCACAGGATTTTTTAAGAAAAGATTAGACAGCCAATTGTGTGAAATGGTATAGTGTCTCCTCTGGTTGAGCAGGGGACTGGACTAGAAGACTATCAAGATTCCTTACAACTCTGTTTTTCTTTGGGTGAATTGGATGTGAAGGAGTTATTTTTCTTTTCTCTCATTAACAGAAAGAGAAGGTCCCAGCTGGAGAAATGGTTGAAGAATCTGAAGAAAGTCTTGAAGAACTTATTGCTAAAATGAAGAATATATAGTATAAAGAATGTGTCAAGGACCTGTTAATTTTAGTGCTTTATAGCTATTTGTTTCTGACTAAATTTGGCCTTTTGTATATTTATCACTCTATTTTGATGATACTGTTTCCCCGAAAATAAGACAGGGTCTTATTTTCTTTTGACCCACAAAATATGGCTTGGGCCTTATTATCAGGGGAGGGCTTATTGTTTTGGGGTTGCCGGGCGGCTGCTCTCTTGTGAGCGGGCTCCTAAAGAGCTGGGCACAGTCTCAGGGTGAATAACTGTGTTGCGCTGTCACAGCAGTGCAACACAGCAGCCATGAAGCGACCACGCTCATGAATAGCCACCCGGCAAACCCCCTTTACAGCCAGGCACAGCGCCATTCACTGACCTAGGGGTCGGCGGTGCCCAGCTCCCGCGGCTTGGCACCTTCAAAATGCCAGTGAATGGCGCTCTGCACGGCTAGAGAGGGGGATTGCATGAGTGGCTGTTCTGCTCCCATGCTCCCAGCCTCACGATGCCCTGGCCCAGCTCTCCCTGCAGAGCCAGAGCACCTCTGCTGCTGCCCACCGCCATCCCGGCATGGGCTTTTCGGCGGCTTCCAAACCAAGTCTTCCAGCAGAGGCTGCTCTAGGCATATGCTCTATGGTTGTGGGCTCGTTGCCAGCAGAGCGTACTCCCAGAGCGTATTTTTGCTCACCCAAAAAATGTGGTATGGCCTTATTTTCAGGACATGTCATATTTTCGGGGAAACACGGTGTGTCATTAAATTCCCATAACTTAATACATTATTAGAAGCTATGAGGATTCAAACTTCCAGAAAGCATTAAAGCAACCCAATACATATATGAGAATGATAGTGATGTATCAAATCAAGCACAAAGGTATTTTATGAATGGTAAAAGTTTACTTATTAGATGTAGTACAAGTAAAGTAAATATAAAGTAATCTGGCAAAACTTCTAATTCCCCTTATGTTTAAAAAATTAAAGATTTCACTAGTTGTAACTATATTTAATTTTTGAAATACTACTCTACTTTACCTATAATGCTAAATCATGAATTAAGTGTAGAGTTCCTTCTCTATGTTTTGAGATTGAATCTTACGTATCTTGAAGAGTAATCATGACTGTTGGAAGCCAAAATGAGCAAAGTTGTGCAAGACTAGTTTTATATTGCACACACAATTTTTTACGAAAGAACAGGAAGATTGCTCTTTTGCTATTTTACATTCAGCAAGAGCAATAAATCGTGATCCAAAATTAATTTTCTTGATTTGTTGTCATGCATCTACATACAGAATATGTAGTTTAAAGGAAATTCAATTGTATTAATCCAAAATGGGTAATCGATAGTCTGAAAGTCATTCATTAGCAGTATGACTTCCATTTCAAAACATAATTTTGGATTTTACATAATTGTAAAGAAAACAAAACTAACGTGTTTATTTCACGGTCATAGAATCTGTTTCACACTTTTCATGGGCTGGTAATGCCATAGTATACTAAAAATCATGGTTTAGCATGTTTATTTAAACTCACTTGTCTGTTACTCCATTTATATCTGTATCCATTTATCTGTCTATACTTTGGCTCATAACTAATTTCTGTATATTTGATAGAATTTTATATTTTGCATCCTAAATTAAAAGGTACATCTGCATAACTGGACATTTTATTTAACAGTTGAAACAATGAACCTTGGAGTGTAATCCATCTGGTCTGGTGATTTGAAACAATGAACCTTGGGGTGTAATCTATCTGGTCTGGTGATTTGAATTTGTCTAGGGTAGACAGGTGTTCACTTTCCACTTTCTTCCCAATTTTAACTTGTGTTCCTAATCTTTTTTTTTTTTTTTTGTGATGCTGCTTTTGATAAATTGGACTGTTTTTTCCCTTTGTGTAAAGACAATTGCAAAAAAAATGAGTCAAGTAATTCTGCTTTCTCCCTGTTGCTTGTCACCTTCTTGCCATTTCTCCCTTGACTTTTTTATGTTTTTAAGAAAAATGTTGGAAGAAGCTTTTTTGGTTATTTTTTATTTTTGTTGCAAATCTTTGTTTCTTATGAACCTTAGCTTTCCTCACTTCATATTTACAGGCTCAGGCTATTTGCTGACATTCTGCATTAATTATTTGACCCTCTTTCCACTTTTTTTAAATATGTTTTTTAAAAGAATTTTATTGGTTTTTGAACATTTTTAGGGGAAAGGTAAAAAGGGTACAAAGAAAATTTTGGCAGCTCCTGTGCTAGTGGTAGAAATCCCCCCAAATCTCACAATTTTTACAATGTTAAAAACAACGTATAAAAGATAAGCATAAACAGAATCTTGTTTTACATTATATCATCCATGTGTTCAATCATCTCTTTCTTTGTCACTTTCTAGTATATCAACAATTATCATAGTATTTCAAATTCATTTATTTTTGTGACCTGAGCTTTTCGATATTGCTCCCTCCTCCCTGTCCCCAGGTGGAGCCACAGCCCCCCCTCCTTCATATCTTGAACAATACTACCTTTTTCACCACCTCCCCTATTTTCATCCTCTAGGAGGGAACTATGTTTTTTTAATGAAGGCTTCAGCCTCCTCCACTGTATTAATTCTGATTCTGTTTCCCTCCCAAAAAATCAACATTCCCTCTGGCAATAACCATCTAAACCAAACTCCTTTATTGTATAATTTCTTTGATAAGGAGGAATACTTCCTCCTTTTTTCCCTTATTTTTTTTGGAATTTGCTTTAGGATTTCTTTATCTTTATATTTTAATGGTCCCACCCTTTGGGCCCCTTGCACCTCATCCCTTGTGGTCCTCCTAATAAACTTAACATGTACCTCCCTTGGAACATTATGTGTTCTAGTATATGCTGAATTAATCCTGTAAACCAGATCCATATCCCACCACAACTGTTCTTTATTTCTCTTAATATATTCTGCTAAAATTGTACTCATAATATCCTTAAGATATTCATTTTCTGTCTCTGATAGGTTCTGGAATCTGAGAAAAAAGGACATTCTTTCAATTTCTATTTTTGTCATAAAATTTTCCAATTCTAAATTTCCCTCCCGGACTGCCTTAACCTCCTCCCCCAATCCAGCTGCCCCCTCCTCCAAAGCCCCAATTCCTTGTTTGTTTTCTGTTAAATGTTGTTGTACAGCTCTGAGTTCATCTTTAAGATCTGCCACCTCTTTTTTCAACTCATTTTGGCCCCTCATAATTTCCTGAAACATTTGGTTAGTTCTTTTGAGCTCTCTCCAGTCCCTTCTTGTTGTAACAATGAAGTAATCTTCGTCTGCTGCATGCTTGGACTGGAGGTGGCAGAGGGAGGAGCCGAGAATGACTTGCCCGTTGGAGGTTTTTTGGGCCCCATTTATCTGCGTTCGGAGATGATAAGTCTTTTACAAAGAGAATGGTGTCAGTGGAGCATGCAGCTGTATCGGTCCCAGGTGGCAGGCAAATCCAAAAGTAAAAAGTTAGTTCTCCTTCACAGTTCCAAGGCATGAAGGTACATCAGAAAGAGGAAAAGTCAAATAGTCAGAATTAATCAGGAAGACCACGTAACAGGAGAGGTCCAGAGCACCTTCAGAGGGGGGATTAAGACAATTACCAGAGTTTTTTTTTTCCAAAGGTAGTTTCAAAAGGCAGACTTCATTTATAAGTATAAAAACAAAGACGGAGGGGCGCCACCTTGGCTCCTCCTTTCGCAGGGAGAAGAACAAGGAGTTCCATAAAGTTTTTTCCTTTTAAGAAAACAGCTCAGCGATCACCTCTTGCAGCTGTGATATCAATCATTCTCAGATAGTTAGTACAAGTGGCAAGTCAGCCTTTATTCTCTCTCCCTTCCAATATAGATAATTCAAATGCTGCTTTGCCGAGGGGGGTGGTGGTAAAGAGAGAGAAATACCCGCCTCTAATCCTCCAGTTTCAAATTGAACAAAAATTTACAATAGTCTGCTGCTTATCTGTTAATGATGATTAAGGAGATTAGGGTGGATCACTCCCCACCAGCATTTCAGCCGCTCTTCTTTCGCTTAGCTCTTTCCTCCCAGAGCCCGTTCGGTGAAAGGGCAGACAGCCCACAGCTGTCTCATGCCCCCCCTCTCCCCGGCACCTGGGGCGAAGCTGGAAACACCCCCACCGACTGCCGTCGAGTCTGGGGGATTCCAGCAAGCCACCCTGTGGCAGAAGGCCCCTCCAGGGCCCCCTGTGCTCCTGAACAGAGCCCACCAGGGAGATGAGCAGCGGACAACACGTCCGTCACCTACAGGAACCAGAAGTGATCTCTCTCCACTTTTTATACTTGTCCTTTTTGTCTTTCAATTTGTCCCTATAATTATTTATGCAGTCATGCTAGTTTCTTTTGAGAGCTGTTATTTTTCTTCATTGATATTGTTCTAGACTGGGCTTTTATAATCTCTTTTCAAAATTTCCCAAGCTTTTAAATTGTTTTCCCCTTGAGGAATCTCGTCCATGGAATCCTTCCCAAGATCTCTCTAAATGTATTGAAATTAGTTTTCTTAAAGTCCAAAACTCTAGTTTGACTGTGTTTGCATAATGTTGAATTCCAATATTACATGATCACTTGCCTCCAAGGTTCCTGAAGCTTCAACACCTATCATTTCCTCTCTGTTAGTGAGAATTAAGTCTAAGATGGCTGACCCCCTTGTTCCCTTCTCTACTTTTTGGGAAACAAAGTTGTCTGCTAGGTTTGTTAGGAACCTGTCAGATCTTCTACTTGGTGCAGAGTTTGCCTCCCAGGTGATGTCAGGGTAGTTAATATCCCCCATTATCATTGTGATGTGCTCCCTACATACCTTAGTTAGCTGACTAGCAAAGGGTTCATCTATTTCCTCTGTTTGGTTGAGTGACCTATAGTATACACCTATGGCAATGTCATTTTTTCCTCTTGAGATTGACCCAAATGCATACATCATTATTGTGCTCTATTTCTATAGAGACGTAGTTATTTCTTATATAGTGCAACTCGACCTCCTCTTTATTTGGTCTATTTCTTTTAAATAATTTAAATCCCTGTAGCTCAATGATGGCAAACGTTTTCGGCACCAAGTGCTGAAAAGATTGTGTGAAAATGTTGCATGTTTTCTCATTGGGGCCATGCTCCGGAAAAGCCAAACTTCTGAGTTCTAGCATGCATCAACGCCCGACAATCAGCTAGCCGGCACGCATGTGCAAGCCAGTTTTCAGCACTGCCATGTGTGTGAAGGGACCACGCTGCAGAAAAATCAAACTTCTGGGTTCTGGCATGCATGTGCACCTGACAATCAACTGACCAGCGCACATGCGCATGAAGACAGCTGATTGACGCACGTACATGTGCGCCAGAAACATGGAAGACAAACAGCCAAGGCTGCATGTGGTAGCTTTGCATGCCATTCTGGTCACGTGCACCATAGGTTCACCATCATGGCTCTAGATGTATATTCCATTTGTGGGTTTCATCCCACCAAGTTTCCATAATGGCAACAATATTGTATCTGCCCTCATTTACTTGAATTTCTAATTCACCCTCTTTATTCATACTCTGTGCACCAGTGTATAGACATTTGAATCCATTTTGATTGACCCTGTGTTTACTGTCTACATAACCTGTGTTGTGCCTGACTGCCCCTATTTTCTTGCCACTTGTATGATTCATACACATGGTATGGCACTCTTTGTTAAATGCTTGGTTTTGCTTAACAGCAAGGTTGATCTTATCCACAAAAACCTCTATGTTACATGCACTGATAACCCTATTAATTTTAGATTTCTGGGGACAGAAATGTTCTGTATCAATTAATTTTCTGTTCCCACTGTTCAATTTAAATGTTTACCCAGAAAATCTGTGAATTTAATGCCAAGTAACTCAGTCTCTTTCTTTGATGGATGCAAACCATCTCTTTTGTACAATTTTTCATTGGATCAGCTGCAGACATCATGACTAATAAAACCAAAGCCTTCCCTTTTACACCACTCCTTTAGCCACACATTAAACGCCTCTAAATTCTGGCCTTTCCCTTTTTTTCCTTATATACAGGTAAAACCTCTGAAAAGTTAAGCCTACAACCTATACTACTAAGTTCATACCCCAAACTCTGGAAACCATTCTGTACAGAAAATACATCTTTTTGGAACAGATCATTTGTGCCAAGATGTATAATAGCATTAACATCACAGTCCTTATTGGAATTCTTGACTATTTTAAGAATACACCTCTTCTCTCTGCTGGCAGTAGCACCTGACCTCTTTCAAAACCTCCTTATCCTTTCCTAAATTTATATTCCTTATAATTGAATCACCAACCGGGAATGGGGGCTTCTGTTTTTGGATACCTTGCTCTTTTTGTGTGATGTCTAATACCTGATTCACACTTTCTCCTTTCCAAAGTAAATTCTTCATCTCGGACCACGATCCCCTGCTTATTTGAGTTATCATTATCACAACTACCTTGACTTGTCACTTTAGTGTTCCTATTAAGATCAGCAAGGGCACTGTATCTGTTATACTGGGACACAACAAAAGCTTTGTGTTTATGGTTTACAGCTCTCACCCTGTAAGATCCCATGGTTGTCCATACTGTCCTTTTCCTGCAGGATCTTCGTGGTAGAAGGGGTGGATAGCGCGGCAGCTCAATAGAGTTGAATGGCTGAATTGGGCACCTAATTTCTGCTTGGAGAGCACAGATTAGAGATTCTACATCGGTAATCTGTCCGTGTAGACTAGTAATTTATTTACAAAGAGAACAGTATCCAAATTTGAAAAGAATACTGTGAAAGATAGCTGCAAAACAAGTATTACACTGAACTGAGCCGGTCATTTTGAAACAAAATAAAATCACAATCTCAAGCACACTAACCCTGAATGTATTATTGCTATTTTTGGTTTATAGTTATATTATTCGCGCCATTAGGCACGCAGGCCGCTACCTTTGTCCCTTGTACTCCCTCTCAGTCTCTCCCACTCACAGCCAGCAACTCCTCCCATCAGCCTCTAGGAAGTTAAAATGCAATGGAAGTAGGTTCACTCTACCTTTGTAAAAATGAAAGGGGAAAAAAGCATTCACTTTGAACTTTTTTCAACACAGTAAAATATAAAATAGAATAGAGTTGTGGTGGCGCAGTAGTTATTGTCATTGTACATGGTACAACAAAATTAAATGCCGTGTTCAGTGTACATTATAACTATAAAAACAAAAACAAAAACATACATCCTTTACATTCTATATAATTGAAATTGAAAACCCGATATTGCACTATACCATAGAATTCAATATGGTTACTGCCCTGAGATAGAAGCTGTTTTTCAGCCTAGTTGTCCTTGTTTTTATTATCCTGTACCACCTCCCAGAGGGTAATAGTTAAAAAAAAAGGGTGCCCAGGATGGGATGGATCTTTAATAATGTTTTGAACTTTCTTAAGGCAGCGAGAACTATAAAGCTCTTCCAAAAAGGGGAGAGGGCAATCTGATCCTCTGGGCAATGACGTTGCCCCTCTGGAATGCTGTTCTATCTGCCATTGTGCAATTGGCAAACTATACACAGATGCAGTAAGTTAAAATACTCTTTATGATGCAGCGGTAGAAGTCATGCACATAAAAATTATAGAGTAAGGGACTAAACACGCAACCCTGTGCTGTATCACTGTTAAGAATAATGGCTGAGGAGATATGATTACCTAATCTGACCCTCTGAGAGCAGCCAGTCAGGAAATGCATAATACAAAGGCAGATTGAATAAGAAAGCCCAAGATACATAAGTTTAAATACTAGTTTATGTGGAATTATTGTATTAAATGCAGAGCTAAAATCTACAAAAAGCATCCTCACTAGCTTTTGGGGAGGAAAACAAGGGGTGGGAATCTGCTTCTGCCTCCCAGCAATTTGCCTCCTTGCAACAAACATCAAACAGTACAGACAATATACGCTGTTTGTAGTGTTACATTTCAGAGTA
This sequence comes from Natrix helvetica, assembly GCF_964273705.1. Taxonomy (NCBI): domain Eukaryota; kingdom Metazoa; phylum Chordata; class Lepidosauria; order Squamata; family Natricidae; genus Natrix; species Natrix helvetica. The sequence continues at coordinate 85,300,797 of NC_138554.1, read as the reverse complement.
TACTTGTACAGATGCTGTTAAAATTGATGTGCTTTCTGGAAGTATAGTTATTCTCTGCTATTTAAAAGAAGATACAATAGCACTGGGCCTCTTCAGATCAAGCATTTATTTTAAAAAGCTTCTTCATTTTGTTAAGCTATCTAGAACAATAATAAAGCAATCTTTAAAAAATAAGTTTAATAAGTTTAATATTCTATAGGTATTTATAATTATTGACTTACCTTCTTGCAGCAGCCTGATTAACACAAGAAAAAAAAATTGCTTCTGCCTCCCAGCAATTTGCCTCCTGGAGCAAACAGCAAGTTTCACTTTCAGTTTAAGCGAGCCTCCCAATCATCAACTGTTTCAGGCTGCAAGGACTGCTATAGCCCCGTTATGGCGAACCTATGGTACGCGTGTCAGAAGTGGCACGCAGAGCCATTTCTCCTGGCACGCAGAGCCATCACCAGTTCCTTTTCCGGGTTCCGGTGCAGCAGCCAGCTGGTCTTCACGTGCATTGGCATGCACGAAAGCAGAAGTGGAGCTGCTGGGTACACATGTGAGTCGCCCATTTGGTGAATTGGTTCCTGGCGCGCGCGCACACGCAAAAACCAGCAACAGGAAAAGCAATAGCCACACGTGCCAAAAGACGCAGAGAGGGGTTCTCGGCCATCGTTTCTTAGCAGAGTAGAGCTGTAGTCGGGGCTTCCCTCCCTCCCCGCCTGAGTGGGCTTCTTGCATGGCCCCAGCCCTCCAGCTGGTGGCTCATCTGCGGTCCGAAGTGCCTGGCCGGCTCAGGTGCCTCAGAAAAGCAGCAGCAGCCACAAGGGGAAGGGCAGGAGCAGGCAGCCGGCCCCTGCAGGCAATCCCACCCCAGCCAGAAGCAGCACTATGACAGCCACCGGGAGCGAGGGGTAAGAACAGGCTTTTCTCACTCCCCACCTGAGCGGGCTACTTGCACAGCTCCAGCCCACAGCTCTGATGAGGATCCACAGTCTGGAATGCCTGGCTGGCTCGGGCGCCCCAGAAGAGCAGCAGCTACAGCCAAAGGGGGAAGGGCAGGAGCAACCGGGCAGCCACCGCAGCTGCTCCCACGTCAGCGAGCCAGGCCTTTGGTGGCATCTTTATGAGGGTAGCACGCCTCCCTGCAAGCTACCTGCATAAAGACGCCGCCGAGGGCCTGGCAGAATATATCCTGGCTTGAAGCGGCAGCGCTCCGGACCGTGGATCCTCATCAGAGCCGCGGGCTGGAGCTGTGCAAGAAGCCTGCTTGGGCGGCGGGGGAGGGAGGGAGGGAGGGAAGCCTGGGACCGCCCATCCTCACCATCACCATCCCTTCGCCCCTGGTAGCGGTGGCTGTTGCCCTGCTTCTTCCAGCCGGGATATATTCTGGCAGGGCCTTGGCGGTGTCCCGGTACCAGTGGCGAAGGGGTGGCGGTGGCGAAGACGAGTGGTCTCATACTTCCCTCCCTCCCACCCTCGCCCGAGCAGGCTTCTTGCACAGCTTCAGCCCGCGGCTCCAATGAAAATCCGTGGTCCGAAGTGCTGCCACTTCCAGCCGGGATGTATTATGCCAGGCCCTCGGCGGCGTCTTTATGCGGGTAGCTCGCCTCCCCGCCAGCAGCTCCTCCACCAGCATCCCGCCTGGAAGCGGAAGCGCAACAGCCGCTGTTGGGGAAGGGACGAGGGGGCGGCGGTCACCCATTCTTGCCACTGCCACCCCTTTGCCCCTGGCAACAGCGACTGTTGCACTGCTGCTTCCAGACGGGATACTGGAGGAGCTGCTGGCAGGGAGGCGAGCTACCTGCATAAAGACACCGCCGAGGGCCTGGCAGAATATATCCCAGCTGAAAGCAGCAATGCTCCAGACTGCAGATCCTCATCAGAGCGGGCTGGAGTCATGCAAGTAGCCCGCTTGGGTGGAGAAGGAGGGAAGCTCTTGTCCATCCTTGCACCGCCGCCCCCTCGCCCCCGGTGGCTATCACAGTGCTGCTTCTGACTGGGATGCTGGAACAGCCAGGAGGAGAAGCTGCCGTGGGGAGGTGGCCAGGGCAGACACCGATTGCAAATGCTTCTGGTGCATCTGATGAAACAGGCGGAATGACCACTGTTCCAAGGTGTGCGGTTGTGTGGCCGCGCGGCCGCGCAGGTGGCAAGAAAACACCGTGCAGCAGTTTCCAACTGCCGCGCAGTGTTTTGTACTGTCACAGGTGCCGGAGGCTGGGGAGGTCCTTTGCAGATGGCTAGAACTGGCCGTCCACAAAGAACCTCCCCGGATTTGTTTTGGTGAGCGTGGGGTGACTGATGCTAGTTCAGCAAAGCAAGCCCGGGGAGGTCCTTTGTGGGCGGCCAATCTTAGCTGCTTGCGCCCGGCGCTGCGGCTAAAATAAATCCTCAAAGCCCCTGCTGCTACCGGAATATCTGCTGCCGCCTCCACTTCCTCTAACATCACCACATTTGCTGCCCGACGCTGCAGCAGATATCCTGACAGTGAGAAGTGAAGCCGCCAAAGCTCCCGCCGGCTCCTCCCCCTCTGTTCGGAGGACCTGAACTGAGCCCCGCGTTACCCCTGCCCCCTCCTCCTCTGCTGTGCTTTTGAGCAGCCATGAGGCCGCGGGAGCCAGTAGGAAGGCGGCGGGGGGGGGGCAGGAGCAGGGGAAAAAGGCCTCATGGCTTCTCAAAAGCAAGGCAGAGGGGGAGGGGGCAGCAGGGGTAACGCGGTGCCCAGCTCAGGTGCTCCAAGTGGCGGGGGACGCGCCGCCGCCGCTGCCATGGGCGGGGGCGCCAGCAGGAGCTTTGCCGGCTTCACTCCAAATGTGGTGGTGCTGTTGGAGGAGGAGGAGGAGGCAGCTGTTATTCTGGTGGCGGCAAGGGCTCGTCAGCATCTTCAGCAGCAGCCCTGCCCCCTGTGAAAAAACCCGAAGATGGAGGAGATCCACGCAGATGACGTCGCCGCAACATGACTGGAGGAGGAATTCTGGGAGTTGAAGTCCACAAGTCTTCAAGCTGTCAGGTTTGAAGATCCTGGGTTTGTTTTTTTTTCTAAAGAGTTAAGGGTGTAAGGGTCTTGCAACTTGACAGCTTTAAGACTTGCATGCTTCAATGCCAGAGTTCCTGAGCCAACATGACTGGAGGAGGAATTCTGGGAGTTGAAGTCCACAAGTCTTAAAGCTGTCAAGTTTGAAAACCCCCTTGGTTTTTTTTTTCCTAAAGGGTTAGGGATGCAAGGACCTTGTAACTTGACAGCTTTAAGACTTGCGTGCTTCAAATGCCAGAGTTTCTGACCCAACATTTTGGTTGCTAAGCAGGAACGTTGTTAAGGGATACTATATAACACTTTTAATTAAGCGGGTACCTTGAATAAACATAACTTTGAGTTTCAAATAATACTGATTTTGTTGCTGTCTTAGGTGACACCTGTGAAAAAAATTCAGGTGCTGCTCAGGCATAAAAATGTGCTGCTCAAACACTATACTTTTCTGCTCACACTGAAAAAAAAATTAGAGGGAACATTGGGAATGACTACTGGGTCCTGAGGCGGCGGTGGCATGGACATAGGCAACATGCCTGGCAGAGGCAGTGGCGGCAAGAGCATTGTAGGGGGAGGAGGATAATGCCCAGGGGTTGCCCCAAAACCCAAGTAGGGAACATGGTCTCCCAGGGCGTCGGCTGCCCAAAGGGCGGGCCTTCGCAGGCAGCAATAGAAACAAAGTCTGTGCTCTGGGCGGGGTGATCACGAGGCTTGGGACCCGGGGCAGGCCATCTCGGCACCCCACCAAGAGGAGCGGTTTCCTCCGTTGCCTCCAAAGGCGGTGGGGCATGGCAGGCGCGGCGCGGCTACTGTGGATGTAAGTGGAAGGTGCTGGGTCCATTCCCTTCAAAACGGCCGTTATATTCCTCCCTGGGCTCCGTCTTTCGGGTAGGCAGAGCAAGAGCCCAGGGCCAAGCCTATAGCCTCCATTTCTAAGAGCAGGCTGTTCAGTCTCCCCCAGTGCAGTCCGGGAGACAGCAAAGAGCCTCAGGTGGGCAGGGGAGGCTATTTTCGCCCTCCCCAAGCTCCTTGAAAACCTCTCGAGCCTGGGGAGGGTGAAAAACGGGTCTATTACCAGCCAAAAGGGGGACGGACGCGCACGCATGCGCAGGGTGCACATGCACTCATGCACAAGGGGGATCGTGCATATAGCATTATGGGTATGGCACGCCCGCGTACAACCCCCTTGGGCTCCCGCCGTTTTTGGCACGGGAGCCCAAAAAAGTTCACCATCGCTGCTATAGCCTATTGCAGCCTCTGTAAGCCCCATTTTTCCCGTTTGCTTCAAGGAGGTAAATTGCTGGAAGGCAGAGGCCAAAGGGTGGGGGACAGTGGGTGGGTGGGGCTACATTCAGTGTATAAGATGCACCCAAATTTTCACTCGCTTTTAGAGGGGAAAAGCTGCGTCTTATACTCCGAAAAATATGGTAGCTAATCAGAAAAACCCAAAGTCAGGTCATTTTTCTGTCTTGAACACAAAATCCAGAGCTATTTTCAATTAGAAACAAAACTGGATATATTCTCTGCTAGCATTATCACTTTCATCCGTTTTTTCTGTTGTGGGGATTGACATATCTTTCTGGGCATGCCGATTTCTCACTACAATCAATATATACAATAACAAAGTTCCAGATTTTCTGACTCCTTATCAGGTAATCCTAAAAGGTAAGACTTCAAGTTTCAATTTTATGCTAGTTTTAAAAATCTGCATTATAACATGGATATGGGTCAAGTATTTTTTGCTTTGTCACAAGACCACCAATTATTAAAAATACCTTTAGAATTATATTTCCAACATACATTTGAAAAAACATTAAACATATTTGAGAATTTATCAAGTGTTAAGTGCCATTGATGTATTGTTTTATAAAATATTTCTTTCAAATTGTAATTCGTTGTAAATGTTTAATTGTTCACCCACTTTTTCCATTGCTCAAGCATTATATTATATCCAAAATTCTTTACCCGTTGAATCATGCACTTTTACATATTCATTTTCCAAATTCAGATTCAACATTTAATAGCTCTAAGCACCAACATTTTCATCATTAGCACATAAAACAATTTCAGCACATAATACAATTTCAAATTCATATTTTCCAAATTCAAACCCATACATTTTTTTGCCTAATTTAAATATTTTCTTAAACTGTAAGTATAGAAGCCAATGCAAAAGGCATCCTTCTGATTCCAATTCTTTTGATTTGAGTCAAAGACTTGGCTAAACGTCCACTGGTCTGGTCTCACCATCATTTCTTTTCTAAATACCACCTACAGCAGGGGTCACCAATCTTTCAGACCTCTGGGACCACCAAATTCATAATTTTAAAGCCCACGGACCACTAATATGATTTTTTTAAAAAGATAAATATTATTTAGTGCAATATAAAAAATGCAAATAATTTTTCTGTGGACTACCAAAATTTTCTCACAGACCATTTGGTGACCGCTGACCTAGAGATATTTTGTGGGAAAGCTTTATTTCATATTTATTCCAAACTCTTAGAATGGCACACTTAACAAAATGATGGTTGTCATCATTTATTTTGTTGTACCATGGGTAGGCATGCCATCTAAAATTGATGGCCTTCTAATTCAAGTAACTTCTTATTTATAAGAGTCACCCAGTTTTTATCTAGACCGAACAAGCATCAAAGTATAGTTTTAAATCTGATAAACCCAAACCACCTCTTTCTTTAGCAGTCTGCAACAATTTATTTTAATTCTTGTTTTTTTTCTTTTGCTATATAAAAACTTAGAAATATCCTTTTTCCATTGTTTAAACAGAACATGGTCATCAATATCGGCAATATATGAAATAAAAACATTTGTGGTAAAACATCTTAATTTCAGAGATTTTGTATGTATATATATTTCCTGCTTCTTGTAGATATTGAAATAAAAATTATGAAAAGCATTTCAATAGATTTATTATCTGTTAATACAATATCACTTTCCTGAATTTTCTTTATAATTTTCTTAATTTAAAAACAGTCTGGTTTATTTGCCAAACTCAAAATGTCTTTATTTGATATAGTTCAGTTTTGTCTCTGAACCTGAATGAATAGTTGCTGATGCAACAACTAATTTGCTATAGAAGTTTAAGAGTCCATTAACGTTTTCTGCAGTTCAGTTTCTGTAATTTTAATTTCATCCTGTATCCTTTGTATCTTTTGAGATTTCTTCTTCTCCAAACAGCTGAATTGAGTAAAGTAACTCCTCATAAATTTCACTTGCATCCGAACAGTCATTAAGTCTGTTGCTTTATCCCATTATCAATATATCCCTTTAATTTCTTTTTATTAATCATATTTTTTGTAAAATTCTTCCATAACATTCTTCCATTTAATTAACTATAATTCAAAGTCTCATGGGATTGCCATTTCGAATCTTCTGTGCTACCTAACCCAGAAAATCAATGGGGAAATTGCAGGGAAGGTCTCAAGTTGCTAGGATACGTTTCCCTCACTTATGAATTCTCCCTTAGCCTTTTTATATCTGCACTGCATTGGTCATTTGTGCACTTCTGCAACCCTTTCCTCAGTCTCACAGTGCCACCTCCACCATTCACGCGCCTCTCATGCTTTCTCTGATCCTTGTTACATCTTCTTAAAATTTCACCAGGCCATCCTTCCACCACTACACTTTATTTCCAAATATCCTTGTGTATACTATTAAGTTTTGCTTACTGTTCCTCTCATACGCCCTCTTGAATCTTAACTGAACTTCCCTTATACCTTCATATAACTTCCATGACTCTCACCATACCATGTACCCATGCATACCTTCCCTGATCTTCATTGTGCCACCCTTGTGCATCCTCCCTGAGCCACACTGCACCTCCCTTGCATGCCTCTCTATACAATTCCAGAACCTTCCACAAACCATCCCTCCTCTCTTGCATCCTTACCTACCCCCTGCACCCTACTCCCTCCAAGCCTCACTGTTCCCGTTTCAATCTTGTACCCTTCCCCATCCTGCAGTAAGCATTTACCTTCTCGCCAGACCCCTGGCAAGTCTTTTGGGACTTGAAACTTCCTACCAGCTTCCCCCACTGGTTTGTTTAAGAGAAGCCAGCAGGAAATTTATGTGCCTAAGAACCATGGGATTCTTTTAACAGTGGCAACCAGAACTGCAGAGGTCGCTATCAGTTTATAACCATATCAAAGGGTTTTTTTTTAGCAAAGGAAATGCTGGTTCCAGTTGCTGTCATAAGTTAGGGATATTTGTAATTATCTCTTTGCTTCTTTTAAGTGATAAATCAGCACTATCACTGACATAATATAATGGGTGTTGGTACTTACCTGACACGCTCATTCTCACTGAGGTGGAGATAGCAGTCAGATTGGGTTAACTCCGCCCAGTATCCAATGGGATTGAGTCTACAACTGTGAAGTCACACCCCTTTTGTAGCTCCTCCCAGCTTTCAATAAAGGTGGACTGTAGACTGACGTGCAGTATGAATAGACAATTTAGAAAAGTTCTCTTCCAACCCTACTAATTGAGTGAGTTTGGACCGAAGGAACAGTGTGGGGCTGACTGCTATCTCCACCTCAGTGAGAATGAGCATGTCAGGTAAGTAGCAACACCCATTCTCCACAATTGGTGGAGACAGCAGTCAGCTTGGGACATACCCAAGCTTGGCCTGTCCTATGGGAGGGATCTGGTCCCTATTGAAGTTGAACTCAGTGAATGGATTTGTTGCAATGCTCTCCTGCCAAATGCAGCTTCCGCTGAGGCATATTGATCAATTTTATAATGGCAAATAAAGGGAACAACCCTATAGGCTTTAGAAATGCAGGCTCTGAGCCAGCGTCCTACTGTCAATGAAGAAAACTTGGAGCCAAGGGAGGCAGGTTGAAAGGAAACTAGCAACGCTTCAGAATTTTGTGAAATGAAGAATTTACTTTGAGAGTGAACGTTGGGTCGAGATGAAGAACAACTGTCAGCGTGGAAAATGCAGAGATTGCTTCTAATAGACAGGGCGGCTATTTCTGAATTGCGCCTTGCTGAGGTGATTGCTATCAGGAAGGTGACCTTCAGAGTGAGGTACTGCAGGGATACGGTCCGCAGGGGCTTGAACTGAGGCACTGTCATAAAGTCCAAGACCTTGGCCAGGTCCCAAGTTGGGTACCTGTGAACGATGGGAGGATGGATGTTGGAAGCACCTCTGAGAAACCATCGAATATGCGGGTGGTGAGAGATGGTTTCACCTGTAACGTGAAGACTGATAAAAGTGCCGCCATTTGGCATTGCAATGTGTTTGGTGAGACCCTGCTGAAGAAAGTCTAATACATTAGAAATGGATGCCGGCAATGGCGTGATGTCGTGTGCCGTACACCCTCTGGTGAAGGCGGCCCAAGTGGCGTCATATATGCGAGTTGTAGAATCGCGCGAGGAAGCCTGGATAGTCTTAAAGACCTGGTCAGACAGGCTGTCTGCTCTCAGAGCCACCCGCTCAACTTCCAGGCAGTTAGCTGCAACCATTGAGGATCTGGATGATTGACTGATCCTTGAGAGGGAGAGCTTGTGTAGTGGGATCCACCATGTATGCGCTACTGATAGAGTCATTAGGTCCCCGAACCAGGGTGGATGAGGCCAATATGGTGCCAGAAGTAGAATTTCTGCTTCTTCCTCCAGCATCTTCCTTACTACCCTCTGTACTAAGGGTAGTAGGGGGAAAGCATATAGGAGACTCGGAGGCCACGGGCACTGCATGGCGTCCACTCCCTCCAACCCTGGGGCCATGTATTTCATGAAATACCTTGGAAGCAGGGCATTGTGCTGTGTGGCGAAAAGGTCAAGGACCAGCATCCAGTACCTGTTGGTCAGGTCATGGAAGAGGTGATAGGCAATGCCTCATGATCGATCTGAGAGCGGCTGAGCCGTCTCCTGTGTGTTGTCAACCCGAGATGTGGTCTGCTCGGAGGGAAATGAGATGAGCTTCCGCCCACAGACCCAAAAACCATGCCTCCCTCATGAGTGGTTTGGACCTTGTCCCCCCTTCGATTTATGTGTGGTTTTGCCATGGTGTTGTCCATGAGGACGAAGATGGGGGTGTTGCGCACAGTGTCCTGAAATTGTAACAGGGCTAGGAGGATTACCCGAAGCTCCAGCCAATTGATATTGTGGGCCATTTCCATTTGGATATGGGCCCCCCATCCCCCCAGACTGGCATCTGTGGTGAGTGTAAGTCGTATCGGCTCTCAGAATAATGTCCCCTGATTCAGAGCTGTGGAGGTGTGCCCAGGGAACAATGGAGAAACAGGAGACCATCTTCCCCAACAAGCATGACAGCTGGAGAAGCTGAACTCTTCGATGGTCACGGATCTTGCTGGCTAGATCTTGAAGACTTGTCTGCCGATCTGAGGAGAGGAAGACCCTGCCCTGTACCATGTCGATTAGAGCTCCCAGATGGAGAATGCATGTGGCCAGGGCCAGTGAGCTCTTGGCGAGGTTGATGGAGAACCCCAGCTCCTGAAGGACTTGAATGGTAGTGTGGATGTCCCTGTAAGCCTGTCTGACAGAGTTGGATTGTAGCAGAATGTCGTCCAGATAAACTTGAATCCAGACCAACCTGGAGCAGAGATGGGACACTACTACTGCTAGAACCTTTGTGAATACCTGTGAGGCTGAAGACAATCCGAAGGGAAGAGCTTGGTACTGGATGTGTTTTCCTGCATACTCGAGCTGGAGGAACCGCCTGTGTTTGCAAAGGATAAGAATATGGAGGTATGCCTCCGTGAGATCCACCGATGAGAGGATGTCGTCCTTTCAGATGCCCTCCAAGATGGATTGCAGGGAGTGCATCTTGCACCTCCAATAAATGATGAAGTGATTTAACAATTTGAGGTCAAGAATCGATCTCCAACCCCCCGAGGCTTTCGGAACCACTAACAGACAGGAATAAAACCCATGTCTTCCTTGATCTTTGGGAACTTTCTGAATAGACCTGATTTGCAATAGATGACGAATTGCCTGTTCCACTAATTGTTGTTTTGTCTTGTCTTTGACACTGGGCACGGAACAAAATACCTCAGGGGACTGGAGAAGAATTCTAGGGAAAGACCCCACCTGATGGTCCTTAGGACCCAGGCATGTTCTCCCATCGATTTGTGAACACAGCTAGGCAGCCCCCTAAGGGCAGATCCTCCAGTCACTTCTGACGTCTGTAAGGACAGTTGAAGATCCTTTATATGATTTCCTAGGAGGAAAATGCTGGAAATTCCTGTTTGACCTATCCTGCTACTGGTTTGAGACCTGTCGGGATTTAGACTGATGTTGCGGACAGGGGTTGGAGAAACCCTGGTTGAAAGGGCAGCCTTCTGTAGGAGGAAGGAGATGTCCTGCTATCAGGCTTGCAAAAGGTTGACTGGAGCACCTTGCACTTGTCCTTAAATTCCACTAAAAGGTGTTCTAAGGGAGCCACAAAGAGGCAATCCCCAGCAAATGGAGCAGAAGCTAAACTCCATTTGGCCCTGGCATCCGCTTGCCAATGCTTAAGCCACAGCAAGCGTCTGAAGGTAATAGAAGAGGCCCTAGCTTTAGAAGCGAAATGAGCCGCGTTCAGCAATGCGTCCGCTGAAAATTCAATTGCAGCCTTTAGCTTATTTATGTCCTGGTGTGACCTAGAATAACTATTAGGGATCCTGTCCTGCAACTGCTTAATCCAGAGAAGGACCTGCTAAAGAATGAAGCAGAGGTCGAGGCCCTAATGGCCCAAGCCGAGGCCTGATGACCCTTGACAAACGTCTGCTCAAAGCGCTTGTCATCCGGCTTAAGTGAATCCTCTGGAGTGCTAGCCACGCTAGGAAAGTGCTACTACCAGAGGGTCTACCAGAGGGACCTCCATTACCTTAACCAGTGCAGGACTCACATTATAAAGCCGCTTATTCTGGGTATTAGGCAGGGGACCTGTGCCAGGAGAAGCCCACTACCTACATAGCACGTCCATAAAAATCCTAGAAGAAACCACTTCCTTCTCCACAGTAGGTTCCAGAAAAAGAGGATCCCCAGAATCCCATCTCCACAACTGCCTCCTTAGGTGCAGAAGGAGTCTTAAACCCTGCAATTTTCTTACCCTTAAACAACAGGGAGCAGAAGAGAGCAGGGTTAAAAAGGCCCACAAAGGCGGGCTGATCAAGGGTCAGGCCTTCATCCTCTGATAGATCTGAAACCCTCGCCACCTGTTCCTCCTCGTCCCCCAAGGTGGGAGGCTGAGACACCGAGACTGACTGGTCAGAAGGGGCAGGGTCTGTAGAAGCTTCCTTTCTACAGGTTGCTTTGGCACTTGAGTCCCTAGATCTGGAGACAGACCTGGAAGTGGTGTGGACTAGTTCTACCCCCAGATGCCTCCTGCCTTCTGAAACTCCTTTTCCAGGGCCCTCTGATTCCAGGTTTCTGCCTTTTTTGCCACTTTGGAAGTCTTCGCAGGAGGCCCCTGTGCCTTGCTGCCATCTGCCTTTATTTTCCTAGATGGTTTGTGTTGCGAAGAACCAGCCACAGGGCTGTCTGGCGATGGAGAGGCCTGGGGGGGGGGGGGGAGCATGATCTATTTTGCCTCCCAACAAAGCCATAACCAGCAAACCACAGCCACCAAAAAAAACCAGCCACCCGCAAGGCTAGCACTGTTCAAAGGGCCCTATCACTGACCGTGGGAAGAAAATGGCGGCCACCGCTTTTTTCGCCCAAAGAAAATGGCAGCTATCAATGCCAATGCCTCCGATGATAGAACAGGCCCTCAGATGGCTGTGGCTCTTTTCTGGTGCCGAGCCAGTGCTGTGGAGCCGGAGATAGCTCGGCACACGACAGAGGCTGCAGGGTTTCCACCCTTGAGCTTGTCCCTGGTAAAGCTGCAAAAGCAAGAGCAGAGCAGTGCGGCGAACGCTCCAGAACATCCCTGTGGCGTCATTCACCACACGGCTCAGTGGTTAGAAGCGGCTCACGATCCTGCAGCACAGGGAGAAGCCCCTATTAAGTCGAAGCAGTCTCTCTGCCCTTACGATGTTAAAGAAGAGTCTAAATTACTTTGAAAAATTTTAAATATCACCTATCTAATTGCTAAAGTTAGAGGAGATAGTTAATTGCACGTCCAGTCCTGGATAGACTGAGTCTAAAGCTGGGAGGAGCTACACAAGGGGTGTGACTAACTCGGTCCAGCATTCAATGGGACAGAGTTGTAGACTCTGTCCCATTGGATGCTGGACCGAGTTAACCCAATCTGATTGCTATCTCCACCAATAGTGGAGAATCACTAAGCTAGAGTCAAACATTTTGAAAAGTGAAATTAAATGGTTAATAGCAAAGGTGTTTGTGAAATGCCAACATAAGTTTTTAAAATATTGTAAGGCAATTGCAAACAAATTGGTTGCAATTTGTAAACTGACCTGAAAAATATATTGACCAAAAAAAGTGGAAAAGTTAAATCAGTACAGATAGTTCTTGAGTTACAACCACAATTGAGCCCAAAATTGTTGTTAAGTGAGACATTTGTTAAGTGAATTTTGCCCCATCTTATGACCTTTCTTGCCTCAGTTAAGTGAATCACTGCATTTGATAAGTTAGTCACCTGGTTGTTAAGTGAATCTGGATTCCATATTGGCTTTGCGTGTAAGATGATCATAAAAGTGGATCACTTGCTCTTGGGAATTTCTAGTTGAAATTCTCTGCCCAGAAATTCAGATATAGAATTTGTATGCATGAAATAAATTCTTCTGAAAGAAAAACTGTTACAAATCTAGAACAGTGAATCATTCTACTATTAAAAGTATCTACTGTCAAACTGTGGTCTTCCAGTCATAATGTTTGGCTATGAAAAGCTGACTATGAGAAAGGCTGACATGAACAATATGATGCCGTTGTACTTTGTACAGGAGAAAATTTTTGAGAGTACTTTGGACAACAAGAAGATAAGAGTTTAAAGTTAAAGTCTAAATAAATTGCATAAAGCAAAACAAGATGGTTCAATAAAAACACCAATAAATGTTTAATATTTGATGCAAAAACAATATTGGGGAGAAGACCAGAAAACAAGATAGCTGTACAATATTACTGATTGTAAACATGAATGTAATAAATAAAGCAATCACTGACAAACAATCCTGCAACTTATTTATTAGGTCACAAAGTCAGAATTGGCGGAACTAGTGATCACAGTGATATGGATTTTTGAGTCTAGATTTGACATCCTTAAATAACAAAGATTTTCTCACTCTAAGCTTTCAACAATCACTTTCTTTAAAGTAATGCATTTTAAATTATTGTCACTTTGGTAACATTTACTTTTAGGTTTAGAAATTTGAGAAGCATGACTAGAAATATTTGTATTGAATTCTATTGTGACCATAATTTTAAAACAATTTTAGTGTTATGCAATTTCATTAATGAAAAAGACCTTCCAAATGAATATTTCTACAGCTGTTTATTGAAATGCACTTATGTGACTTGCAATTAATATATAACAATGTATTAACGGTATTGTTTAAAAAATTTGCTTTTAAACATTTACCTTTTGAGCACAGGAAACTAATTTGCTGACTCAAACACTGTATGGTACTTCTAAAGGGTATTATAGTTTATAATAGTACAGTTACTTCAATGAAGTTTTATAATTCATTTTTATAATTGTTTGCTCCTTCTTTGACTCTGAATTTGGCTAACAGTTGTTAAAAATAACTTCAATACCAGGAAAAAAACCTTTATTCAATTTTAATACAGCTTTTATACAATTTTAAAAGATTTGCTCAATTTATGCAAAGTTCTTGAATTATATGGAAAAAGTTCATATTGATCATTTAGAAACCATTTAAATAATTTTGTTACATAGCTTTGAAATTCAAAATAATAGAATATATAGAAAATTCAGCTTCTGGAGGAGGTCAGTTTCACTTGTTCACGTACTTTCTGAGTAGAGATAGTCCACTAAACAGTTTGCTTAGTGACTGTTCAAAACACTCAAAAAAGTGAGTTATGACCGTTTTTCATACTTAAAATCGTTGCAGCATCCCCTTGGTCATGTGATTTACATTTGGATGCTTGAGAATTGACTTACATTTATAATGGTTGCAGTGTCCCTAGGGTCACATGATAATCTTTTGCAGCATTCTGACAAGCAATGGGGAAGCCAGATTCACTTCACAAACATGTTACTTATTGAACAACTGCAGTCATTCACATAACAAATGTCGCAAGAAAAGTTGTAAAAGGGGGCAAAACTCACTTAACAAATTTCTCATTTACCAACATAAATTTTGAACTTTTGGTCTTAAGTTAAGAACTACCTGTACAATTTTTACCTTGACAATTTTCCATTTAACTGAGAGATTTGGATTTTTAATATGAGAAATTAGCAAGCGGCCCTCCCCAGCTCTGTTTTCGGTGGCAGAGGGTTGCAGAAGGCCATTGCAGCCAAAAACTGAGCTCACAAGGGCCACAGGTGGCCCTCCCAAGCTCCATTTACGCTGGCAGAGGGTTGGAGGAGCCGTGGCAGTCAAAAATGGAGCTTGAGTGCCCGTTTTCGCTGGCAGTCTCAACCCAAATGATGTTGAGCTGCCCACACCCACCCAGTCCCCCAAGTTCAAACACAACCCTGATTCAGGGGTTTGAAATTTTGTTCTCTTAGAACAAAATTCAGGCATAGGTTCAGTGGTGGCTTGAAGACACGACAATGATGCAACAACCATGCAACAATGATGCGTGCCACTTTTACATACTTGTGCCCAAATAGCAGATGATAATGACATGTATTTGTTGTGATGTATTATGTACCTGTTGTCATTTAATGCTATCCTCCCAGCAGACATCCATGCATGCTGTACAACTTATTATCCCATGGAAATTTAAAAAAAATCATTCAATTAATAAAAAGTGCAAAGGCAACTGTATACTGTGGATAATGTTTATTATAGTTTATTGAAACTTTACTTTCCTAAACCAATATTTGAAATTGGCTTTTTTCAGTAAAGCAAGCCCATGTTTGGGAACTAGAGTACAGTTAACAACATCAACAATAGTGATTTCCCAGTCCTTAGAAAAGCATAAGGAATTACAGGGAAGATGGAGAATCATATCTGTATAGTACTAAATTGTAGGGTATAGTTCAGTGATGGCGAACCTATGGTGGCATGCGGAGCCATTTGTCAGGGCACGGGAGGCGCTGCCCTGTCAGCTGGCCAGTGCGCATATGCGTGCTGGCCAGCTGAGTTCACCCTTTTTTAAAGCCATTTTTCACCCTCCCCAAGCTCCTATAGAGCCTGGGGACGGCGAAAACAGGGCGAAAAAAGCCTTCAGAACACTCGGAGGGTTGTTTTGAGCGCTCTGAAGGCATCAGGGAAGCCTCCGGACGGCCCCTGAAGCCTTCGGAGTGCTCAAAACGACCCTCCGAGCAAACCAGAAGTCACTTCTCGTTTGCTCGGAGGATCATTTTGAGCGCTCC
Organism: Natrix helvetica; assembly: GCF_964273705.1. NCBI lineage: Eukaryota > Metazoa > Chordata > Lepidosauria > Squamata > Natricidae > Natrix > Natrix helvetica. The sequence continues at coordinate 85,285,354 of NC_138554.1, read as the reverse complement.
GAAGGCTTCAGGGACTGTCTGGAGGATTCCCTGATGCCTCTGGAGGGGTCCGGGGGGGTCGAGGGGAGGCTGTCTTTGCCCTCCCCAGGCTCCTATAAAGCCTCTGGAGCCTGGGGAGGGTGAAAAAAGCATGTAAAATGGGGGGGGGGGGGTCGCGCCTGTAGTGCGTGCATGCGCACTGGGGGTTGTGCATTGCATTATGGGTGTGGCATGCCTGCACACGACTCCCCTGTGCTCCCCCCACTTATGGCACACGAGCCAAAAAAGGTTCGCCATCGCTGGTATAGTTAGTATTGGACACAAATGAAACCAGAATATATTTAATGTAAGTTTTTTTTTTCTATTCCAAAGTCTACATTTTTAGCAATTAGACATTTGTATTATTATTTTTAAATATTTCTATTCAGATCTAATTTTCCTATTCTCTATCTCAACCACAGGGAGTCCTCAACTTACAAACATTCATTTAGAGATCAAAGTTATAACGATGCTGAAAAAAGTGACTTATGAATAGTTTTCACACTTAATGATTGTTGTAGTATCCCTCTGGCCACAAGATCAAAATTTGGGCACTTGGCAACTCTCGTGCATTTATGACAGTTGCACTGTGTTGGAGTCATGTGAACACCATTTCTGGACAAGCAATGTCAAATGGGAGAAGCCAGATTCACTTATTGATCACATAATTCACTTAACAACTGCAATGATTCACTTAACAATTGTAACAAAAAGACCTAAAATGGGACAAAACTCACTTAAAAATTGCCTTGTTTAGCAAACTTTTGGAGTCAATTCTTATAATTTAAACACTATCTATATTTATCTGTATAAATGGTCAAATACTTAATTTTGATTATAAACTTAATTTTAAAAAATAAAAAATTAATCTCATTATGATTAAAACCACTGCAATAATATGCAGACTGTAATTGTTCTGTTAATTTCTAGTTTCATTTGTAACTATTTTCTGCAATGAAGAAAAATGGCAATCCAAAAATCCAAATGGCCAGTAAACTATTTTTACTTACTTAATGGGGGGCCGAGCAATTCAAGTTGTTTTTTAAAAAGGTAGAAAAAATTAATAGACTAATGGATAACTTTTTTTGAAAAATTAGCCAAATCTTTAAAAACAGTGGGCCTTTAGCTGAATATAATATACTCAAAATCAGTGTCAATAAATAACACAAATCTTTTAACTTTTTTTCTCTTCTCTTCTCCCACTCTTAAAATGGAACTTTATTTCTTTTCAGCAAAAATATTTCCTTCCAATGATTAATATACTACCTTCCATTATCTTGGTCCATGTTGAAAATACATGTTGTGAGAAAAAGCACTTTTAATGCTGAGTGTATCTCCAGTTGATGAGTGATGGGAAGTAGTTTTTCCACCCATTACCAACATCTCTTCTTCTTTAATTTCCATGGATTTCTTATAGAGCTCAGCAGCCTTCTCAAACTCACCCACTTCATAGCTTTGATGAGAAAAGAAAGTAGGACTTAATAATGTCTTAATAAAGGTCTCTTGTTTGATCAGGAGGTTGAATTAGAGGACCCCTAAGATCCTTTTTAACTCTATTATTCTGTTAAAGACTCATAATCTACATTTAGTACCTAATCCTTACACCAAGTCATTTGTATATCCACCATCTTTCCCATACAGCCCAGATTCAATAATACGGATAATTTTTTATTCAGTCATATGCAGCCTCCATCCTTAGCTGGATTTTGCATAGGCTAGAAATAGACTGAATGCCTCAAAATATATCTGTATAAATTCTTCTGATAGTCAATACCATCTGTCTTGAACTCAAAATGTTTCTATTACTGTATTTTTCGCCCTATAAGACGCACTTTTTTACTCCAAAAAAGAGGGTGAAAATCTGGGTGCGTCTTATAGGCCGAATGTAGCCACCTGGGCAGTGGTGGGTTTCTGCCGGTTGGTCAATGAACCCGGAAGCCCCACCCCTGTCACTCACTCGCAAGTCCTTGGCGTTTTTTTTGCATCGGGGCTTGCTGCAAGAGAGAGGGAGCAAAGACCTTTTCCGGATTGGTCGTGGTGGAGGTGCGGGCCCGTACTCACTAAAGCAAGTCCGGGGAAGTCCTTTGCGCCAGCTGGAAAAGGTCTTCACTCCCCCCCCTTGCAGCATGCCCCGATGCAAAAAATGGCGAGATCTCTTCTCAGAAATGTCTTCTCGGGCTGGCAGGATCTCTCTCCAGATCTTGCGGCTTTTTCAGGGTTTTCTTTTTTAAGAAACACCTGTCCGAACTATCTTGAAAACCTGCAATGTTGCTTTGGGAGGGGGCAGGCGGCAGCATTTGCCCCTGCTGCCCTCCCTGAGCACCTGCAGCCTTGGAGCCTGCAGCTTTAAAACAAGCCTTTGCACAGCTGCCCGTCTTTCCCCTCCGAAAGCAACCTCGCTTGTTTTCAAGATCGTCTGCAGAGGCGTTTTTTAAAAAGAAAACGGTCTTTTTTTTGGGGGGGAACGGGCTGTGCATGGAGGAGCTGGCGGTCAGGGCGCCCTGAAGCAACGCCAGCCAGCATGTCCCTTAAGGGCAAGGGCAGCAGCGCTGCGCTCACCTCTGCCCTGCCCACTTCTCAGCAACACGCCCCCGCCTCCTCCTCCTCCTCAGCAGGCAGGCCGGGCAGGGGCACAGGCACGGCTCAGGAGGGAGCAGCCAACGGATGGGGGGGCCCTCTGGCCAGCCGCAGCTGGCGCGAACTCCTCTCCTGTTCCTTCTTCTGCCAGGAAGCTGAAACCTGGGACTGGAAAACAACCTTTTCTGTCCCCTTACCAGCCCATCTGGGAAGATGAGGAATGCGAGGGGGATCCCTCCCCCCCACCGCGGTTGGGCTCCGAAATAGCGGAGCCTCGTCCTTCTTTTTAAGCAGGCGATCTTTAAGCAGGCGATCTTCGGCTGCTACACAAGCCGCGCTGTCTTCTTCTCTCTGATAGCTGCCTGCTTAAAAAGAAGGATGAGGCTCCGCTGGTTCGGAGCCCATCCGCGGGGGGGGAAGGATCCCCCTCGCATTTCTCATCTTCCCGGATGGGCTGGTAAGGGGACAGAAAAGGTTGTTCTCCAGTTGGGACGGAGAGAGAGAGAGAGACACACACACACACAGAGTGAGTGATTGAGTGAGTGACAGACACACACACACACACATACACACAGAGTGACAGACAGAGAGGAAGGGAGGAGAGAGAAACACAGAGAGATAGAGAGGGAGGGAGGGAGAGAGAGGGAGAGAGACAGACAGACACACACATACAGAGTGACAGATGGAGGAGGGAGGAGAGAGAGAGACAGAGATACAGAGACAGACAGACACACAGAAAGAATGACAGAGAGAGACAGAGAGGGGGGAGAGAGAGAGACAAAGAGCTACACAGAGAGAGAGAGAGAGACAGACAGACACACAGAGAAACAGAAAGAGAAAGAGAAAGAAAGGCAGAAAAAAAGAAAAAAAGAAAGAAAGTGGGAGAGAGAGATGAAAGAAACAAACAAAGAAAGAAAACTTATGACCACAATTGAGCCCAAAATTGAGTGGCTCCTCACATTGCTGGGGAATGAAGTTGTTGTGGCCATTGTCTCCCCCGAGCTGCTATAATAACTCCCCTGAGTTGATATAAAATATTTTACTACAGTATTTGGTTCAGAATCTTTTTTTTCTAGATTTTCCTCCTTTAAAATTGGGTGCGTCTTATATTCCGGAGCGTCTTATAGGGCGAAAAATATGGGTATATCATCAATATAAATGTTAGAGGCTGCTATAATTAGTGGCAATTTATTTATCTAGAATAGAACAAACACGTTTACTTGATACCTTAGCACAGCCAAATTTTTTAATGTTTCCCCTACACGAGGATGCATATGCCCAAAGCTGTCTTCATAAATTTTCAGTGCACATTCATACAGAGGCAACGCTTCCTGATGTTTTTTCTAAAAGAGACAAGAAAAAAAATAGGCATGTATTTTTTAAATATTTATTGAAATTCCTTTTAAAGTCCGTTTGCCTATAGGACAAGGTTTATGCCTACAGGAAGTGAATATCCCCTCTCCCAAAATTTTAGCAATTATTAAAGTAAGTAAAATAATGTACAAACATAAGATCCTTCCTCCCTTTCTTCCTCTGTTCATGAGAAGGACAGATATGACTAGCCACTGACCCATTCCTGAATATGTGCCCTTTCTCTGAGTTTTTTTTTTTAAATAGCCAGGAAAAATATGACTGGAAAAAAACCCTAGAAGTCATCTTTCATATAATAAGCAGCACGGTGATGCACATCCTACTTCTGTATTTATAGCAATTTGTCTCAAATTAAAGTATTTTCACTTGTTTTCATGCTGGTGACGTTTGCTAATTTGTGTTTTTCAGAGTACCCGAGATATGAGTTTTAGGATAAACATATATATCATCATATATTTTACCTTTTTTTTAATTAAGGAAAGGAAACGTACCATTTGACAATAAAGAACTGCCAGATTTACTAAAGCGGTAGCCACACTTGGATGTTTTGGACCGAAGGATTTTTGTCTGATTTCAACAGCAAGCTCATACAGAGGAACAGCTCTGTCAAGCTTTCCCTAGGAAACAAAGCAAGCATGAGTTAGCTAAAAATACACCACAACCAGGGGTAAAATCCTCCCGATTAGGCCCGCGCGATTGTCAGAAGCTATTTTTTAAAGCATTTAATTTTTTTTAAAGCTTTTTAAAAAGTTGAAAGTGAAAAAAGTTGGGCATACCCACCCAGTCACATGACATACCCACCCACCAAGCCACGGCCACAGAAGCGTGGGGGGGGGATTAGATTTCACCACTGATCAAAACAAAAACTTTGCAAAACTGAAAAGTTTACATTCTGGGTGTTTTTTTCCTTCCTTTCTTTCCACAAGTCAGTCTTGAATAGTGATACCTCCACAGACAAGTCCATACATTTTTAGGCAGCATTTATGGAAGTGGTTTGCAACTGTTTTTTTCCTAGAACTGAGACAGAGTGTCTGTCACAAATTCATCTGGTTGACTTCCATATAGGAGTATATCTCATATTTCTCTGCTCTTAGTCTAGTACTTTAACCAAGAGATGGTTGCTTCTTAAATTGGGGGTAATTTAAGCATATTCTGAAGGTAATGAAGCAATTTACAATTGCTTGTTTCTGAATGAGAATCTACTTTGGCGTTGCTGGGGTTGCTGCCAAGGTATTTGTGTATAATAGCAGTCCAGGATCTTTTCCTGCCTGGAAAAAGAGGTTACGGGGTTAGTTTAAGAACCACTGCACTACACCAAATTGCCTTTCTCAATCTGCTAGGGATGTGCAGAACAGTTTGAATTACACACACTTCAAGCACAGAGTAACTGATTCAGGTAACTTGTATACAAAGCAAAATAGGTAGATGTTTATTCAAGTAGCATCCAGAAACAGGATCATTTTTCTGGATGGAAATTAAAATTTCAGATGGAAAATGTATCAAGTGTTCTATTTCAGATAACAAGATGAAGCTCAATTTTCAACTCACAAGCAGACCAACCTGTGCTCTTTATAGGCCCAAATTCACATCAAAAGTTGGTCTGATTCCAACACAAAGGCTCCTGCCTCTCACCACTTGTATTTCCTAATGGAGGGGGTATGTCTGATTGGCTAAATATCTATGGAGATTCTCAGTCATCCAGGTCACGGTTGTTCCAAAAATGCTTTTTCAAGAGGCAACTGGAATTTCTCGTGCAGGAGTATGAACAGATTTCCAGAAAAATTGTAGACTACAGAACTATTTATGTTTCAGTTTGAGATGCATACAGCAGACTCATCCCTAACAGCCTGTGCCTGTATTAAACAATGAAGGGACATAGTGCAGAAAACATCCTGCAGAAAGCACAGCTCCAACTTCTCAATGAAAGACCAGAAAGATCATTTTCCTCTTTAAAAAAGCACATTTGGGTCTGATTTGCTAATGTGACCAAATATAAAATGAGAATGCTACAGAATCTGAATGAACAAGAGTGCTGTTCAGGGTTGAATGTTTATGACTGTTCACAGGTTGATTCCCAAGTAAGAAAGAGAACCCATGGGCTGTCTTATGGCCTGTTGCCTTAGGGTACTGCATTATAGCCTGGCAGAGCACATTCTGGAACAAGCTGCCTTTTCTGGACAGCAGGAACAATTACAAGGAGGATAGAGCAGCAGCAACAAAAGCAGCATCAGAGAGCTATCCTTCCTGGTTCTTACTTGTCAGCAACGAAGCTTAGAAGCTTTGCAGAAGCTATTATTGCCTTATATATCTACAGAGGCGGGATGGAATGTTTACCATCACTGACAAATTCTATCGTGTTCCCTAGGAATGTGGAGATTCATGGGGAAAAAAGTTTTGAATTTTTGTTTCTCTTGGAATTATCTGGATCTTATTTCATGACAGACTTGCTGCCAATAAAGGGTCTTGCCATGACTGTAGACTATTTACAGTAGTATCAGGACCGTTATCCTAGTTGCTTCTTGCAATAATATCCTGCCACAAGCTACACGTCCTGTATCTCCAATTGTAATGGAGGTGAGAAGGACCAAAAACAAAGGATATACATTAGCAGTCAAAAAAGAAAAAAAAATCAAGGATGGTTAGACTAGGCCTATCACACAACTCAGCTACAAAAATAATAGTTTAAGAAAGCAATGAAGAGTCAAGAGTTTAGCTACCTCTTTGCTGTCATGTCTAGTGGTTGCTATACTTTTTTAATTCCAGAGATTTCTTTTGAGTTCCTTCACTGAAATTCTCAAAACACCATGAATAAACTGAGTATTTTTTCCCTGTTGAACTGTGGTCAATTTGAAAAAAGTACAACAGAGTTTTTGGAGTGTGTTATTTCATTTCAAGCTCAAAATAAAACATATTTCTTGTTTGGACAGATCCCTAAATCTAATTAAAAATTTGTAGTTAAAATAACCTAAATTTCGCAACTAAACCAACTAATTTTTATGTATAGATAAATTCATGTTTGTAGATGCACACAGACACAGAAATGGACACACATGTACAACCTCATAGATTCACACACAGAGAGAGTGCACTGCTTTCATAATTTTGGAGAAGGATAATGAATAATCTTTCTGAAATAAAAATTCAGTTTGAACACTTTGGTGTACGCAATGCACAGAAGTATGTAATCAGAGATAAATAAGTTTTTGCTTCCCAGCTTGGGGTACTAATGCTAATAGTCCAACCCAGTGATGTTCAATGATCAAAAATTCCTGTCATTGAATTCTAAAGTATCCATAATGTTAGATATCAATACTTACCAGCTTTTTGTAAAGCACAGCTAAATGTTTCACAGTGTAAGCCAAAGAAGGATGGTCAGATGCTAATGCTCCTCTCCTGATGTTCAATGCTCGCTCATACAATTCCTCTGCCTTGTAATAGTTCTTCTTTTCATTGTTGAGGGCTGCTAAATTGTTCAGTGACTGAGCACAATCAGGGTGACTGGGTCCAAGAACCCGTTCTCTCATTTCCAAAGAGCGTTTCAAGAAAAGTTCTGCTGTCCTATCAGCCAGTTTAGAAATAAGTATCAGTGTATATTGTCATGTCAATGGCACACCATTGTAATAACACTAACAAACAGAAAGGTTGTTAATTTATTTTAATGGAAATATTCATCCCCTGAAGTCAAGTTAGTTATAACTGCAATTTATTGTTCACTCGTTTATTTTGTCCAAAAGACTTGTATGGTTGCATGTCTTAAAGCACAACTCTTTTCACAAAATTATAACATAAACTTAAAACATGGCATTTCAGTCACCCCTAGGAATTCCCCAACAATCAGCCATAGATAATTAGATATAAGTCGTGACGATCTCAAGAAAGCTAAATTCCAGAAAGCTAAAAACCCATGCCAGATATCTTCCACAAGACAGGGGAGCCATGGAAAAGCATCTTCCACGCACCCACTAGAAGGCAACATTTTAGGGAACAGACTTGGAGTGTGGTTACTGTATCTGTCAGGGATAGTTGGTCCCACAAATAATTCACCCATTTTTTCTACCATTTTTTCCATCTTCGCCATATCCGTCTAATCTTATCATCTGGACATCTGCTCCCCCCCCCACTCTTTACTGAAGAATTATCCAGGACAATGCCTCTTACCCCCCCCCCACTGACCTATGGGACTAATGCCTTTTACCCCCCCCCCCCATACTGACTTATTTTTACCATCTACAGCACCTTAACCCCCACTGGAATTTTGATAATAACCTATTCGAGGTTAGACTTGCTCCGCCTGCGGGAGGCCCCTCTCTCGCAGGTTTGGCCCTTGGCTCTTTCAAGGGCCCGCCTCGAGGACGGGTTCGTGGACCCCGAGAGGTGCAGGAACCGGAAGTTAAGGGGATTTTTAGTAAAATGTTTTTTATCTTTTTTAGGGGGCTCCAGGGGGGGGGGGGGCAATCAGACCGGGAGGAGAGCCAGTGCCGGACAAACAGGTGAGTCTAGGAAGGACGGGGATGCGGTGGAGGGGGGGAAAATAAAGGTCACTCGAGCAGAGGGTTGTCCTATTACAACGGTCGCGGGGAGGAGGGGATGCGAGGACAGGATAAGATCCCAAGGTCGGTTGGGAGACCGTGGCTGCTGGTTACGCCCGGTCGCTTGTACCAACCCCTGCAGTCTAGGTGGACAGGAACTACAGAGCCAGGGCCTGCGGCTGATGCTTTGCAATGCAAGGTCTGTTACCAACAAGGCCCCCCTCATTAATGAGTTGATCTCAGAGGGGGAGCTAGACCTTGCAGGGATAACGGAGACCTGGTTGGGCCACGAGGGTGGTTTACCCCTCGTGGAAATGTGCCCACCAGGTTTCTGGGCATTCCATCAGCCCCGGGCCCTGGGTAAGGGTGGTGGGGTGGCGGTGGTTATTCGGGAACGTTTAGAGCCGAGGGAGTTCACTGTCCCTCAGATACCCGGGTGTGAGTCCCTTGGTGTGAACTGGGGCCCAGGGAGGCAGTGGGGCTTGCTGATTGTATACTTGGCTCCTCGCTATGCATCAGCAGCCCTGCCCGAGCTCCTCGAGCTAATCTCAGCGACGGCAGTTGAGACTCCCAGACTTTTGGTCATGGGGGACTTCAACTTGCCGTCAACGGGAGCGGCTTCCGAGGTGGCTCGGGAGTTCATGGCTTCCATGACGGCCATGGACCTGACCCAATTAGTTCAGGGCCCCACTCACGAAGGGGGCCACACACTGGACCTCATTTTTGTATCTGAACAGTGGACGAGTGATCTGGGAATAGGGGACTTAGTCATCACGCCCCTGTCATGGTCAGATCACTCATCCCTCCGGCTGGACTTCCCTGGCGCTATCCCCCACCGCGAGGAGGCGGAACCAGACTCTACAAGCTGGTACCGCCCCAGGTACCTGATGGAATCGGACAGATTCCAGACGGAGCTTGGGCCAATACCTGTAGCCCTGTCCCGCTCCCGCTCCGAGGACCTAGTGACTGCCTGGAATAGGGCGACGACTGGGGCCTTGGACCGGGTTGCGCCTTTGCGACCTCTCCTGCGGCATCGACCCACCCGGGCTCCTTGGTTCACTGAGGAGCTAAGGGTGATGAAGCGCCACAGGAGACGTCTAGAGAGCAGGTGGAGGTCCTCACGCTCCGAATCTGACCGAACACAGGTAAGAGCCTATTTGCGGACTTACCTTGTGGCAATGAGAGCGGCCAAGCGTAGATATTGTGCCGCCCTTATTGCGTCCGCGGATAACCGCCCTGCCGCCCTGTTTCGGGTGACCCGCTCCCTTTTATCGCAGGGGACGCGAGAGACACCCTTACAGGGAAGAGCAGAGGAGTTTGGGGAATATCTCCAGGACAAAATTGATCAGATCCGGAGCGGATGGACCTCCGTCAGTGGACCAGACGAGCCGTCAACAGCGAGTCTTGAGAGACCATTCTGGGAGGAGTTTGACTCTGTTGCCCCCGAGGATTTGGACAGGTTGCGTGGACGGCTGCGGCCCACCACATGTTCAATGGACCCGTGCCCCTCCTGGCTGGTACTGGCAGCCTGGGAGGTGACACGAGGCTGGCTCCTGGGCCTGGTGAACGCCTCATTGGGTGAGGGATACTTACCAACCGCCTTGAAAGAGGCGGTGGTGAGACCCTTGCTCAAGAGACCTTCGCTCGACCCAATGGAGCTAGCTAATTACCGTCCAGTCTCCAACCTCCCCTTTTTGGCGAAGGTTGTTGAGAATGTGGTGGCGCAGCAGTTCCCACGACACCTGGACGAATCCGACTATCTAGACCCACGCCAGTCCGGCTTCCGACCCGGGCACAGCACAGAGACAGCCTTGGTCGCGTTGGTTGATGATCTCTGGAGGGCCAGAGATAGGGGTTGTTCCTCTATCCTGGTCCTATTAGACCTCTCGGTGGCTTTTGATACCATCGACCATGGTATCCTATTGCGCCGGTTGGAGGGGATGGGAGTCGGAGGCACCGTTTTGCGGTGGTTCGGCTCCTACCTCTCCGACCGGAAGCAATGTGTGTTGACAGGGGGGCAGAGGTCGTCCCTGAGGCCACTCACTTGTGGAGTGCCACAGGGGTCGGTCCTCTCGCCTCTCCTGTTCAACGCATATGTGAAGCCGCTGGGTGAGATCATCCGTGGTTTTGGGGTTGAGTACCACCTGTACGCTGATGATACTCAGCTGTACATTTCAACCCCAAACCACCCCAACGAGGCTGTCGAAGTGATGTCCCGGTGTTTGGAAGCCGTCGGGGTCTGGATGGGGGACAACAGACTCAAACTCAACCCCTCCAAGACCGAGTGGCTGTGGGTACCGGCACCTCGGTTCAGCCAGCTGACACCATCGCTGGCCATAGGGGGCGAACAACTGTCCCCTGTGGAGCGGGCGCGCAATTTGGGCGTCCTCCTTGATGCCCGGCTGTCAATGGAGGACCATGTGGCAGCCGTGGCAAGGGGGGGCGTTCCACCAGGTTCGCCTGGTGCGCCAATTGCGCCCCCTACTGGACCGGAGTGCTCTGCGCACGGTCACTCATGCGCTGGTGACGTCTCGCCTGGACTACTGCAATGCCCTCTACATGGGGCTTCCCTTGGGACGCATCCGGAGACTGCAGTTAGTTCAGAACGCAGCCGCGCGGGTTATCATGGGGAGTACATGTTACTCCCACGTAACACCTCTCCTGCGCGAGCTGCACTGGCTACCTGTGGCCTTTCGGGTGCGTTTCAAGGTATTGATTACCATCTTTAAAGCGCTCCATGGCATAGGACCTAGTTATCTGCAGGATCGCATCCTACCACACACCTCCCTGCGACCTATCTGCTCACACAGGGAGGGACTCCTTCTGGTGCCATCCGCTAGGCAATGCCAGCGGGCGACATTTAGGAGTAGGTCCTTCTCTGTGATGGGCCCAACCCTCTGGAATGACCTCCCCCCTGATATTCGAACTACCACCGACCTCCGTTCCTTCCGTCAAAAATTAAAGACTCACCTATTTCAATCAGCTGGCCTGGCACTCTCTTAGTTTTACCTCCCGGGGATATATCTTAATTGGGTTTGGGTATTTTAATTGGGGATGTTTTTAGGGTTTTTATAGCATATTTATTTCTTGTACAGCCTTATCTCCTCCATCCAAATGTATTTAACTGTTTTATATTATTGTATTTTTATCTGCATTTGACTGTACACCGCCCCGAGTCCCTTTTTGGGAGAGGGGGCGGTTTAGAAATCCAAGAAATAAATAAATAAAATAAAATAAAATAAATAGTCCATGCCATGTAAAGCTTTAAAGGTAATAATTAGCACATTTAATTGCAGTTTAAGTAAACTGGGAACTAATGCAGTTCACACAAGTGACACATTATATCTGCAAACCCAGAAGTCCCACCCCTACCTGTGCTGCTGCTTTCTAAACCAGATATTGCTTCTGAGTGATCTTCAGGAGCACTTTCAAATGAGGAGGGTAAGTCAACAGCAATCTCCAAGTAATCCCTAAGGCCTAGCCCAGTGGTCGGCAAGCCGCGGCTCGTGAGCCACATGCGGCTCTTTACACACTTTAATGCGGCTCTTCTGTGTGCCGGGCACCCGCTCCCCTCCCTCCTCTCGGGCACTTCAAAACAAGCGCCCCTTTCCCTTTTTTCTTTTCGACCCACAATGATTAGGGAGGATCCTGAAGTCGGGCGGGGACGAGAAGCGAGGAGGCAGAAAAAGAAACGGAGGCTAAGGAGCTTCCCCCCCGCCCCCTCCCAGCAAAAATCTAACCGGGGAGCCAGGCGGGCAGTAGCAAATTAGCCGATCACGCCGCGTGATCGGTTAATTTGCTACTGCCCACGCGGCGTGATCGGCCAATTTGCTACTGCCCGCCCAGTTCCCCGGTTAGATTTTTGCTGGGAGGGGGCGGGGGGGGGGGAAGCTCCTTGGCCTCTGTCTCTTTTTCTCCCTCCTCGCTTCTTGGGGCTCCACCAATGGGGGAGCAAGGCCCGCCCAGCGCCAGGCTTTGGGCTAACACAGAGGTCTGCAAAGTTGGCTGTTTTAAGACTGGTGGACTTCAATTCTCAGAATTCTGGGAGTTGAAGTCCACCAGTCTTAAGAGCCAATTTTGCAGATTCCTGGGCTAATATGATTGATGCCCTTGGTGGACTTCAATTCTCAGAATTCTGGGAGTTGAAGTCCACAAGTCTTCAAGCTGTCAGGTTTGAAGACCCTGGTTTTTTTTTTCTAAAGGGTTAGGGGTGCAAGGGTCTTGCAACTTGACAGCTTTAAGACTTGCATGCTTCAATGCCAGAGTTTCTGAGCCAACATGACTGGAGGAGGAATTCTGGGAGTTGAAGTCCACAAGTCTTAAAGCTGTCAGGTTTGAAGACCCCTGGTTTTTTTTTTCCTAAAGGGTTAGGGGTGCAAGGGTCTTGCAACTTGACAGCTTTAAGACTTGCATGCTTCAATGCCAGAGTTTCTGAGCCAACATGACTGGAGGAGGAATTCTGGGAGTTGAAGTCCACAAGTCTTAAAGCTGTCAGGTTTGAAGACCCCTGGTTTTTTTTTCCTAAAGGGTTAGGGGTGCAAGGGTCTTGCAACTTGACAGCTTTAAGACTTGCATGCTTCAATGCCAGAGTTTCTGAGCCAACATGACTGGAGGAGGAATTCTGGGAGTTGAAGTCCACAAGTCTTAAAGCTGTCAGGTTTGAAGACCCCTTGGGGTTTTTTTCCTAAAGGGTTAGGGATGCAAGGATCTTGTAACTTGACAGCTTTAAGACTTGCGTGCTTCAAATGCCAGAGTTTATTGAAACTAAAAACAGTGTACCATCCTATGTATTTTCGGTTTTAAAAATGTGGCTCTCAAAATAAATTTCAATCGTGGTTTTGGCGAGATTTGGCTCAGTTGAAAAAAAAGGTTGCCCACCACTGGCCTAGCCTCACAAAGAGGGTCCTTCAACCAATAATGCCCTAGAGCAGGAGTGTCAAACTGGTGGCCTACAGGCTGGATGCGTCACACACAGGCCATGCCCATCTCAGCTATGCAAATGGGAAAACATCACGAAACATCATGTGACAACAACGTAGTGTGGTGAATTTGACACCCGTGCCCTAGAGGCTACCAGAGACAGGCATATAATGATAGTCATATCACCATCCCTGCCCTGAAGTCGTGGCTAATGCCACACTGGAAACCTAAGAGGACACATTTCAGAGAAGGGAGCCTTCCCTTCAGTGGCTCAGTCATAGAGATCAGGTCAGCCCTCATCCTCAAAACATGAATGGATAGCAACAAATCTACATTCAAGATAATAATTAAGTCATGTCACATTCCAGTTGAAAAATAATGTAGAAAGAAAATCACACAATTTGCTACCAGATTTAGTTTTGACTTATTAAGTTCTACTACCTGATTATTATTACTAGTAAATCACTCTTTTTAATTTAGTATCTGTATAAATTGAGACAAGTATGGTTTATTAATAAAAATACCATGTTTCCCCAGTGGGCCAGTGGCCACTCTGGGTGTACACTCTATGATTGTACACTCTGAGAGTACGCTCTGCTGGCAGCTGGCCTACAACCATAAAGCGTACGCCCAGAGTGGCCACTGCTGGAAGACTCGGTTTGGAAGCCACTGAAAAAGCCATACTGGGATGGTGGCAGCGGGAGCAGAGGTGCTCTGGCTCTGCAAAGAGAACTGGGCCAGGGCATTGTGAGGCTGGGAGGCACATGAGCAGGACAGCCACTTGTGCAACCCACCTCTCTAGCCGTGCAGAGCGCCATTCACTGGCATTTCGAAGGCACCAAGCTGCGGAATCCGGGCAGCGGCGAACAGGCGCTCACACGGCTTGGCAATACCCCTAGGTCAGTGAATGGTGTTGTGCCCGGCTGGAAAGGGCAGCGACTGCGCAACACAGCCGTTCGCCCCTGAGGCTATGCCTGGCTCTTTGGGAGCCCGCTCGCAAGAGAGTAGCTGCCCAGCAACCCCCCTCTCCAGCTGGGCACAGCACCGCTCACCAACCTAGCGGTATCCCGAAGGCACCAAGCAATGTGATCACCTTTACACCCCCAGTTCCTGCAACTTGGCACCTTCGGGATACCGCTAGCTTGATGAGGGGTGCTCTGTCTGGCCGGAGGGGGGGTTGTCCAGGGGGCTTATTTGCAGGGGAGGGCATATATTTTTGCCCACCCAAAAAATGTCGCATGGCCCTATTATCAGGACATATATTTTTGGGAAAACACGGTAGTTCCTTTCCTTTCCATGAATTACAGATAGAGATCTGATCTGCTTAGTCAGTTAAGATTTTTTCTAGAAAAAAGCCTATAATCAATAATAATCAAACATCTTAAATTAAATTAAATTAATACACACACATACTGAACATAACATGTCTGAACTCCAATTCTGGAGTCATCTAGGAAATGTGATTGGCCAAAATATTTTGAATTCATACTATAAAGCTGTCTTTAATATCATGCTTTGTATTGGCAAATAAATATCAAGTTTTCCTTTGAGACTGATAAACTTAACATTTTACATTTTTTATTACAAAGGTTAATGCAATCAAAAAGGCCACTCATTTTAATTACATTAATTTTTCTATCCTTTAAGCAAGTAGAAAATATTCATTTAATATTCTTAATATATTTATTAAGAAGCTATTCAATTCACTACTTCCAGAAATGGAACTCTTGCATAGAATTAATGCAATTATTCTAGTTAGCTATCAAAAAACCCTTCAACTTAAGATATATCAATTGTCACTTGGTTATTACTTACTCTAGATTATTCTGAAGATAGTAGAGAACTCCAAGCTCATTAAGTGTTCGAGCGTTATCTGAGGTATCTTTACCTAAAGTCAGCTCTTCCAGCTGCAAAGATCGTTGACGAAGAAGAGCAAATCCATACTAAAATCAAATGAGGAAATTATTGCCTTGATATTCTACTGTCCAATGGTAAAACTAAGGTCAACATGCTTGGAGTCAACCTGAAGAATTCATGACATAATCTGAATATGGATTGTTCTACAAAAAAAATGCATGCATTACAAACTAGTGTACAAAAGGTCCTCTCCAGTTTGATATTATATTTTAAAGCAAGGAAAGGGGAAGGTTAAATTATATTATAAAGTATATAAATATATCCCCCAAATTACCTATCCATTTAGATGAGTGTCAGAAAAAGAAAGAACATTTGCATGAAAAATCTCCCTTCTTAAAAACAAAAACTAAAAAAGAAGGGGGGAGAAAGAGAAATAAGTAGGAATGACAGTACTGCTAGACATTTTCTCAGAATTATAAAAATACTTCTGATTTTTAAAAACTGAGAAAAAGAAATCAAAACGATCTATTTTTATATGGAAAGTAATATAGCTAAATGTGATATAAAACTTTCAAGTTGTATTCATAAATGACACTTGAATTAATTTACTGCAATCGCCAAAACCATGTAGATGAATACATACTAAAAAGAATGCCAATCTAATTTGAGAACAATTTGCCATTTTTTTAAAAAAATGGTGACTCAAGCCAACTGTCATTGCTTTTATAAAAACATCAAACACTATACAGTGAAGTTACATGCATTTACCAGACTGCCTTTCCGTCTTGCAGTTTTTTGCTGAATTTTGAAGGATTTCTTCCTCAGATGTTCAGCTTGTTCAAATCTAAAATGAAAAATTCAATTAATAATAACAGTGGTAGATCAACAGATGTTTTAGCAGTAGAATATATTTAGAAGATCATCATTTCTCAGGATGTAATGGGTATTGGTTTCAAACAGAGAGGCCCTGCCTACACAGGACTGTGTAACTCTTCTTTAGAATATTGCTGCAGGCATCAACATATATAGATTCAAACCTTTTCCTTCTAATTTCATCTTTATGATTTTTCTTTCAGTTGTTCTCTTATTAAATCTGGCACAATGCAGACATCCAGGTCAATATGTAGCTTTCATGTAAGTATTGGCTGTGAATATGAATGTTTGAACTTGAAGTGTCATTCTGGTTGAATTCTGATGATTCTATAACTAATCAGTATTATTTTCTTGGCAAAAATATTTTCTATTTTTTTCATCCATGATTTTTTAGTTCCTAATGCAGCTTATGAGTTCTGATATTTTCTGCTTCCCTTCCATCAGTGTATTTAGCTTTGCCCAAACCTACCAATTTTTTTTGTAAATAAGCTAAGATGAAACCAAATTGAAGGAATTCCTTAAAATGATATTTCAAAAACTTTAGCTACAGTGATTTACAAAATGAATGAGGCAGGTAACACATAAACTAAGAAATATAGTAAAACCAATAAAAATATCTTTGCTTTATATACTGTATTACTTTCCATTCCTCCCCTAATTTTTCTCCCAGGTTTCCATTAGATACATATAAATTAATTAACTATTTAAAATCATTCCCCATCTTCAAAACTTTCATTCCCTGTCTATTGCCCCCAATGTTCTCAAACCCAATTTCTTGGCCAATTCAATACCAAGAAAATTCTAGCAGCACCCAAGGAAAATCTTGTTAAAAATGAAAGGGGGACAGGTTCTGGATAAAATATGTTTTTTCCTTACTTGTTCTGCTTCTGATATAATGTTGCCAGAGCATCAAGTTCACGAGCTATCCTGAGATGATCAGATCCATAAGCATTTTCAGAGATCTCAAGAGCTTGTTTATATAACTGCTCAGCATTGCCATATTTCTTCCATTGCACATAAACACTAGCTAACTGATGAAGTGACTGGGCCACTCTGGGATGATCTGGATCAAGAGCAGTCTCTCGAATCTCCAGGGAGCGCTGCAATGGAGCAATTGCCTGTGAAGAAGGTGGGTTTTTCTTTTTAGAAAAGGATAGACAGTAACACTCACACACATACCTACCTGGCCCTAGGGTTAATGTCAGTTGTTGGCTTAATTCTACTTGAGGTTGTTTGATTCAGTAAAAATGATAATATAAAATCAGGTGCATTGATTAATCAATCAATCACACAGCTAAACATATACAGATATCTTATATCTGTTGTCAAATTTCTATAATCATGAAAAATAAGAAGCATGTTTAATTGAAAGACTAAAGTTGATCAAATAAAAACTCAAGTTTCTCCAGAAATCTGATTCTACATCTGCCACTGAAAACAGAGATCTGAATGTGTCTTCTTTTCTGGAGAGGTACTTACCTGACTGAGAAGACCTAAGTCTTTAAGAAATTGTCCTAGGGTCTCATAAAGATCAGCCAAACAGATCATGCTTTCTTCTCCTTCACAATTTTTCTCATATAATTTTAGAGAACTAAAATATTCTACTGCCATGGAGCTCTTATCTTTTCCAAGAAGCTGCCAGTAGCTGAGCAGTTCTGCAAAATGTCCCCTATAAGCAGTAAATATAACTCATTAAAACATTCTAGAATTTTATTGGTCAGATTAATATATCGTGTGAAGTAATTACATAGATTGTTTGCTTTTGGTTTAGCACAACAGCTTTACTTTATAGGTGAATTGAACCACAATAAGTGGCTCATAGTTTTTTTTTTAAAGTACAGCAATGTATGAACCAAGCTGGCAATACAAAATAAACAAACATACCAAATTTATAAAGACACTGAAATGCAAACATTTTCAACAGGTGCCTATATTTCTTATAATCTATCTCTGCCACACTGCCTTTGAAACACTTAGCATACAATTTTAAAAGCTAGTTGTCTGGATCGTGGCTGTCCTTCTTATAGAACTGCATTGTTCTGTTAGGAAATAATGCTCCTGACAATAACATCAAATTAAAAACCTTACAGCAATGTAGAATCATACTTCAAAACACGGGTGAAATGCTACCAGTTCAGGCCGAACCGGAAGTAAAAATGCTACTGGTTTGTCTAAACCAGAGTAAACAAATGCTTTAAAAAGTATTTTAAAAAAAGTTCAGACGATCACGTCACAGCTGATCGTCAGAATTTTTTTTTTACTTTTTTAAACATTTTTTTATTACCAGTTCAGGTAAAATGCTAAAAAAAGGTTTTAAAAATGTTCCAACGATCAGCTGTGACAATCAGCTGTGCTGCACGATTGTCGAACCTTTTTTTGTGTGTAAAGTCCAGCTGCTTTTGCATTGTGTGTGAGTCAGTTCTGCAGCTTTTGTTATTTTTGTGTAAAGTGTAATAGTTGGTTTTTGAACTCACTATGACTCTGTGAGGTTCCTGCTTGTTGCCTGCCCGGGCACATGACCACCAAGCCATGCCCACCCAGTCACATGTCCACCAAGCCACACCCACAGAAGCGGTAGGGAAAATTTTTGAATTTCACCACTGCTCCAAAAAGTAAAAATTCATAAAACATGTATTTAATATATCTAGATTTTATAGCTACCTAATTTGTGTAATCATGACCCTAAGAAGCATAAATCAAATAGCTCCCTCCTTCCAAATATAAAATATTTTATGGCAAATAAAACAAACATGAATCAATATAAAAAAGCAAAAGGCAAAATTCAACACATTTTGCAAGATCTTGAACTCAGAACCTCATATTCTAAGATTAAAATAGGGTGCTCAAATTTATAAAAGAGTTCAGAGAGCTGAAATGCCTCAGTGAGACAGTCAGGAAATCTGTGGGTTCTGAAGACCTTCACATAAATTCTGGCTGACAAACCGTTGCAGGGCATCTTCAGACCATAACTTTCTTGGAGGGAAAGTGAAGAAGGAGTTGCATCTCAACAGACCAAGAGGAACGTAACTGGTTCCTCGCAGGTCAGAGACTAGCTGACAGGGGAGGCGGCAGGGGAGGCGGCATTGTAAAATAGCTCCTACCAAGCTGAGGCATCTGGACTAAGTATCGAGCAGGGGTGGTGATTAGAAGAAGTGCGGAGACCTGGTGAAAATATTTAAATAATCAACTGATACAAATCAGAATTTGGAAATGGGAAAGAACTTTGTGAATATAAAATAGTATTAATGGACAGATTGGGAATTTAGTGGAAAGAGAAAGAAAGAAAGAAAATGTGGCTTAAATCATTAAGACCAAAGAGAACTGCTTGCTTTAAATAACTTGGACACAGAAATGAGAATTGGCTAACTTATTGAAATAAAAAGCTTTGAATTTGGATTTGAAAAGACTATGTCTTTAAAAAAAAGTTGACAATTGGGAATCTCATGGAAAAGGAGGAGGGAGGGGGAAAACAGAGGCTAAAATACCGAGACTAAGGGAACTTGCTTTGTTCTAATCTACACATCTTAAGCTACCCTAATTAACCAGAGGTGGAAAATAACAAAAGGAAGAATCAAGAAGAATTTTTTGTCTCTCCCCCGTCTGCAATTTTATCTTTTTTGGATTTAAAATTAGAAAGCTGTACCTTTGAAAACAAACAAGTTCAAAGAACTGAGGAGCTGCATTGCCATTTGCCAGAAGGAAGAAAAACACTACTTGAAGAACAAGAAAGCAAAACTTCACTGTTTAAGGAGGTTTTGTTTTTGCACAGATCATTTGGTTTTGCTCCTGAACAGTTGTGGAAGAAAAGAAGAATGTCTTCTTCCTTTTTTTTTTTAGCTGAACTGGAATATTTTAGCTGGATTAGAATTGAAAAATAAGAAGAAACTGTGGAATTTAAATTGTAATTATAACGTATTTTAAAAGATAAAAACTAAAAAATTTAAACTGGACACTATGAAAATTTGGGAATTTGAAGAAATATGCGAGATTATAAAAAATATGCATGAGTCATTAAAATTAAATAGAGATGTGAAGTTAGATATTAAGGAGAAACAAGAAGCAAGGGAAGGAGGAGGAAAAGAAAGTGGAACTACAGAAAAAGCAGTAGAAAATAAAAAAACAGACAAAAGATTTCACTGGGTTTGATAGTGGCATAGGAAAAATTGAAAAGGGGGATATGTCCCAACAAAGAAAGGGGAGAGGAGTATAGAAGAAAGGAAAGGAAATGGCCAGACAGGCATAGAGAAGAAAGAAGGGAATGAGTATACCACAAAGAAAAAGCACAATAATAAAAGAAAAGAAGGAAAAAAGATAAGAAGATAGATAACTTTGAGGAGTACATGCCAAATGGCACAGCAGAGTGTGATAAAAAAGTCAAGTAGAAAGAAAAAGCAGAAGTTTAGAGTTGGGATGAAAGGCTCACTAGGAAGAAGTGGAAAGGATAAGGGGAGGGGAGTGAAGATTAACAGGAGAGGAAGACGGGAAGTACACACATACAGGAGTAATTATATTAATATGAATTAGTTAATTGGATATTTAGAAATTTCTATGTGGAGAATATAAGTGAGAGCGATATGTGATTTGTTCTTTTACATGATAGTTAAACTGAGTTGTTAATTGAATAACAAGGATGATAATGAAAAGATAATTAAATATAAGTTAAAATATATGGAATATGGATATTATGCAGATAAGTACATATAGAACATTTTAGAAGATGAATATAAGTGAGGTGCATATTTCCTGCCATGTTATGTAGCAGATTAATGGAATTGCAATAAGCATTGAACAGCAAGGATTGTAACCAAAGATAATTAAATGTAAGCTAAGTAATGAAATGGGGGCGGGGATGGAGGGGGAACTTGGAATATATTTTTAATGAAAAAAATAACTGAAATTATAAAGACAGAACTAAAAACTTGGGGCATGTAATGATGAGAACAGCTAGAAACTTTAACCTGGCCACCACTTTGGCCAAAAACATAGCTGGGGAGGGGGGGGGAGGCTATATGTTATAATTATTAATATGAAAGATGTTTATTAAAATGAAGCTACTAATACCATCAACATTAAATGGAGCCTGCTCAGATGCTGAAATACACCATGCAAATGAGATGAAGAGAGTGGAAGAGAGAAGGGAAATAGGAGAAGGAAGAGAAGGGTTAGGAGAGAGGGGGGGAAGAGGAGGAGAGAAAGAAGGAGTGGAAAGAAGAGAGAGGAGAAGGAGAGAGGAAGAGGAAATAGAGAAGAGAAAGATGACAGAGGGAAGAAAGGAGGTGGGGAGGAGGAGAGAGGAAGAAGAGGCAAGAAAGTGATGGATAGAATATAAATATGATGTATGGAAAGCAGAAGAGCAAATTATAGTCTTTAGGGGTTGATGGTAAGACAACTTGTCATTCTATTGAATAATACAAAATAGTGTTGATTATGATGTAATGGTATTCATTGGTTTTGTATTAAAATAAAAAAATAAAAAAAAACTTATTAAAAAAACTTATAAAAGAGATCCAATCTTAAAACATGTGCTCCTTATCAGAACATCATATTTTGAAACCAGATTATTTCTGCCATACTCAGAATAGATTGGGAATGTTTCATGGTCAGAACTTGTTTGTTTTACAATGTTTCAACAATTGTAGTTATAGGTTCTGAAATTACAGCAATTTCTGGGCCTCCTTTTACTATGTACTGCATATGATTTTTGCTCTACATATGATTTTTGGACAAGCCAGTATTTCCAACATATGAGTGCACAAATACTTTTAGTATACAAATTAAATAAACAGAATTTCACCATCACATGAAATATTTCCCCCACTTTTCTTTTTTGCAAGAAATTTTTATTTTTATTAAACAAACACAAAAAACCATCATCTTACATTACATCTTGTAGAAAGTGTGTCAATTGGTTACAATTAGCTTTCGTGCATCGCTTTCATAGTCATTACTTATATTCATATCAAATATCAAAGATTCTTAATGAGTCTTACTATCAACATAACATAGTTCACATTTGACTAAAGTTATTTTAGTGTCCTTTTGCCTAAAATAATCCATAGTTAAAAACACAATCACCTGATGGCATTTCATTAATTATTACAAAACTCATCCAGTAACCTTAAGCCTTTACAACATATTCTAAATAAAAATAAGTTGACCAAGTTTCTAAACCTTTTTTTCCAAGTCACTGTTTACAATTTGTGTCCAAGTTCCTTTTGTTATGGTAGTACATATATATATCATTAACTGTATCCCTTATCATTATCATTCCATCATTAGTTGTTATCATTAATATTGGTTAACAAAAGATCCATTTTCTTCTCATCAAATCAACACATGTGTACCTTATTGCCAATATTGATTATTTATTTAACATAACAATCTAAAAGTTACTAAATTACTACTTACTAATTATAAAACTTAGTTAATTTTTTGTTATCAACTTTCATATATCTAATAACATTACACCCTTATAACATATTCAATTAATTAACAAAAATTTTAAACCTTTTTTCCCAAGTCACTGTTTGCAATTTATATCCAAATTCCTTACATTAAACCAGTACATATATATATATATATATATATATATATATATATATATATATATATATATATATATATATATATATATATATATATATATATATAATTAACTATATCTCTTATCATTTCATTATTATTGTCATTCATATTTGTTAACAAAATCATTTATTACTTATATCCAACTTCCCCACCTCCAGCCAACATAAATATGTATCTTGTTACCATTATCAATTATTTATTTAACAAAGCAATCTAAAAATTACTAAATTCCTACTTACTAATCACCAAACTTAGCTACTTTTTTATTATCAACTTTCATATATCAACCTGTATCCTTCCAGAAGGCATATAGTCTTATTTCTTTTGCCATTTGTGAAATTAATCTTCTGTTTATTTCCTTGGTAAAGTTTTTATGGACATCTCTCCGCACCTTGTTGCTTGTTGCATCTCTCAGGTAATCTCGGCGTCCTCCATTTGCTACTTTAATTAATTTATCTTTGATTGTCAATCGTGCTTCTGGTAAGGTTTCTCTCCTTAAAACCATCATTTTTTCCCCTTTTCTTCTTCTTCTGTGCCTTGAAATTTGAGGTAGAGCTCCAGTCCATCAAATTCC
This sequence comes from Natrix helvetica, assembly GCF_964273705.1. Lineage (NCBI taxonomy): Eukaryota > Metazoa > Chordata > Lepidosauria > Squamata > Natricidae > Natrix > Natrix helvetica. Next base: position 85,262,050 of record NC_138554.1, on the reverse strand, counting down.
CTTTTCCATACTCCCTTTTTTTCGCTTTCAACCAGTTTCACTCCATAGATCAAATCATTAGTTTTCTTATCTTTGTATTCATTTTTCTCTTCAATTTTTTGGGCTCCATTTCCATCATTTTTTTCTAGTATAAACTCTATCTTCTTCTCACTTCTTCCAGTTACCTCTAATAAATTTATATATATATATAGTTTAAACACAAAATTATTTGTAATCTTCACAAGAAAGAGGTTCCGTTTCCCCCCCGCTCTCCCAGTGCCAATAAGGTTCTCAAAGGACAGCTGTGTAAACTTTGTGCCCTTAGCTCTTATCACTTTTAATTATGGAACTTTGAAGTACAAAGACAGTGAAATCAAAGGAGAAACGGGAACAAAAGCGTAGTTTCAAAAACTAGCCTCTAGCCTCTGAGCGGCAGCATTGCTTCCTTTCACTCTCTGATGTTGTCTCAGGCTTAAGGGAAACAAAGTTCTTAAAGTTCTTAAATGGAGTTTAATAGCAAATAATAAAAATAAATTATTAGAGTAGAGAAGAAGATTTTAGTCCTTAAGTTAAAAAATAAAGCAAGAAAAAGTCGAAGAAGAAAAACCGGTCTGTTCACTTTAAGGAGAGGGAAAAAAAAGTTGCGAGCACTTCAATCCACAAAGTGTAATTACAAAAGGAGAAAAAAAAGCATACTAGCCGAAACAATCCAATGCAGGTCAATTGTGCCGCTTACTTCTTCTGCTTAAGGATTTAATTTAGCATAAAAAAGAAGGTTTTTGGGGGCAGTCTTTTTCAAAGCAGAAAGGATTCCTCACCAGATGGACACACTTTCTCTTTCCGTTCCCTTCCGTTCCGGAGCCATCCCAACTTCATCAGCCTAGGCTGCCTTTTGTCGCCAGCTTGAAGACCTTCTCTTGGATCAAACAGGGACTTTGCAGGGTCCCTGAGATCAGCAAGACATAGTCTTCCTGTTCATTGTCTCTTCAGGATGGTTTAGGTCCGATTGGACCACCCAGTGGCAAAAGTATCGGCGGCGGTCTCGGAGCATCGAGACCGCATGTCTGTACCATTGCAATGTTGGCTCCTCCTTTCATTTCCCCTGCTTTTCTTAATGTTTTATCTTAAGTTTTAAAAATATCTGAAGGGGAGCTCTTGGTTTATTGCTTACTTCAATCCAGTCTGAAGCCAGAATTAACAGATCTTTATATCTTGAATCACAAACATACACAAACATGTTACTCAGGCATAGTTATCCATCCCACAGAACAGTGATCTCTACCTCTACCCCTAGGCATTTTAAAATTGTATTTTCCAGAGACTGAAACTGACATTTCCTCCATAAAAACAGCATGCTTTGCTCACTGAACTGAATTCTCCTAGTTAAGCAAAAGGATGAAGGAGTAGCAACAGAGAAGCACCACAGTAAACCAAAACTAAAGCAGTCTGTCTTTGGTACAGTCTCCCACCCGCATGAACAGCAGGTATCAGCAATCTGTGAATCAGCCCTTGAAATATTCTGAAATGCAGTTCCCACAATCCATTCTGAGTTATTATGGTATTTGTAGTTAACAAGAACGAGGTCAAATCATCAAGAGAGCACCAGATTGTTGACCTTTTATATATTATTCAGCAAACTATCTCCCTCTGTACACTTTAGATATATGATACCAAACAGAACAAAGAGCTCTTTATTTCCCTTTCCAGCCTAAACCAAAGTCCCTGACAAGGGCAATAGAACATAACCTTTGAACTGTAATAAAGAAAAAATATATACCAATATGGCATTCAGATGATTTGGGAAGAATTCTTTTACTAACTTTTGCTCTGAATAACCAAAATGCATAATTAGACCTATACACTTTGATATTTAATTCAATAGGATTCCGTGTTTTTAAAAAAACAAATCTTGTCACCAGAAACCTACAAACAAAGCCATCGTCTAAATACTTCATTCTTACCTTTTATAAAGATTCTGAGATATAAAGAGATTCAATAAGCATTTATGTAACTTCTGCTTATCCCCTTGTTGCTGGAACAACCAGGGCAATTCATCTGCACTCCTCCATGTCATCCGTTCTCCACTAGGGTGATTATAATGGAAGAATAGGTAAGAAGGCAAATTGCAAGGAAATGGGAGTAATTATGTATGTTACAATAGAATTATAATACTATCTTACAAAAGCATTTATTTGAACATGAAATATATATCTGTTCTTTCTACATGTAATTTTTTTCAATTTGTAATGATAATGTAAAAAAGATCAGAGAAAACAAAATTAAGAATTTTCTTCTGTTGGTGGATCGAAACTAACATATAAAAGGAGAAGTGGGGGAGGAATGTCCTGCCTGGGAAAACAACATAACACAGAAAAAGTTCTACTAAAATATATCAGCTTTCAATACTCTCAACCATGTTATCCATTTGGATCAATTAAGTGAGTTAGGGCTGGGCAGCATAGTTTTGCACTGGTTTAGCTGCTTCCTTCAAGGCCAGCCCCAATCGGTGTTGATAGGGAATGAGAGAGAGCCAGTCCTCAACTGTTGCTTGAACTGTGCAATGCATTCTACATAGAGATACCCCAAAGTCCACTAGGTTTCAGCTGGTGCAAAATGCAATTAAAGAAATAGACAACCAAATAATAAAAGGAGACAGTGGTGAAAATGAGATTTGAAATATGGGGTTCCTGAGTTATACCGTAGTCCTTTAGCTCCCCTACCATTTAATATTTAAACTACAACTACTTGGTGTGCAATATGTAGGACAAGCGTATTACTCATTGTTTTTATCCTTTTACAGCAAACAATCACAGATAATGAAACTGCAGATAAGAGGAATGTGAAAAAATATGTGTACTTAAAAGCCTGCCATATTTTGCATGCTTAAAATTTCCCAAAACATGCTCCAAATTGTGACTATGTGAAGCCATTTACCATGGATACCAAAATCTGAGCTGGATAAATTTTCTGATGAGAAATCCTGCTGACAACAAAGCAATTATAGCCAAAGCTACCTTCATCATTTACATAGTAACTAAACAATTTCTGTATCTCATAATCTAAAAATCTTACCTCAGTTGCCTGGTAAAGTAGTCTATCAGTTTTTCTCTGTGAGAGACAAAACCATTCTGACTTCCTCCTATATATTCCAATTTCACTGTATCCCAAGCCTGAAAAGAAACACTAGTTCTATTGTGTAACAATAGTAACAAAAAAGTAACATATTAAACTTGTATGCTGCCCAACTCAATGCCTCTGAGAAGCTCCTAACATTCAAATAAAAAAGTACAATATAATCAATTACTTAGAAAAGAAAAATAAATTAGGCACATCTCACACTGTCTGCCAAAGGCCTGGTTGAACAACCAGGTTTTTATTATTCTTCTAAACTAGGGGTCTCCAACCTCTGGGCTGCAGCCCATTACCGGGCCATGACCTATTCAGAAGGGGCCTGTGCGAACTGCGGGCCAGCATGCACAGGTCAACTTGCACGAGCAACAGGCCTGCGCATGTGGACACACGCGCACAGCTGAACTTGCAAAAGCTGCGAGTCCATGTTTGTGCATGCCAACCTGCCACTCACGCAAGTCAAGCTGTGCATCTGCACACACAGCCTACTGCTCATGTAGTCCGGTTCCTCCCTACATCCAGGCCACCAAGCAGCAAAGGTTGGGGACTGCCATTCTAAACTATAGCAAACAAGAGCCTCTCTAGATCTGTGGGGATTCCAGAATTCCAGAACATTACTACAGAGAAGATGTGTTTGCTGGGTCCACAGATGACACTGATTAATCAAAGGAACCCAGAAAATACCCGCAGTAAGTGTAACTTTCCAATGAAAATTATAAACGGTAATCAGCAAGTCATTTCCCAGGAAATAAAAGAAAAATTCAGGCTTATGCAGGTACAGGTAGTCCTTGACTTACAAAACAATTGAGCCCAACATTTTGTTGTTAAGCAAGACATTTGTTAAGTGAGGTTTGCTCCATTTTATGACCTTTCTTGGCTCAATTGTGAACCACTCAAAAAAGTGAACCACTGCAGTTGATAAGTTAGCAACTCAGATGTTAAGTGAATCTGGCTTCCCCATTGACTTTGCTTGTCAAACGTTCACAAAAGATGATCACATAACCTTAGGACACAGCAACGTTCATAAATATGAAACATTTTCCAAGCATCTGAATTTTGATCACATGTTCATGGAGATGCTGCAAAGATTGTTATGTGAAAAACAGTCATAAGCCTAAGGGATGGGATTGAAAACTGTTAGCAACTGGTTCTCTGCCCGGTTGCTGGATGGGCGTGGGCATGGCCTACTCAGCCTCCTGTACCATGGTGGGGGGGCTTTCCTCGAGCCTCCGGAAGGGTGAAAACAACCTCCCCCAGGCTCTGAAAGCCCTCTGGAGGCCAGAAATGGGCCTGTTTTTGGACTTCCGGTTGGCCTGTTTTTCACCCTCCTCAGGCTCTGGAGGTTTTCCTCAAGCTTACAAGAGGGTGAAAACAGCATCTGCCGGGTTCCGGAAGCCCTCCGGAGGCCAGAAACAGGCCCATGTGGGCCTTGCACTTACCTGGCATGATGAGCGGGCCATGTGGAGACTCCTGGGAGGGGAGGGATGGGTGGGGCCAGCCAGTCCTTGCAATCACGGTTCAGCTAATCAGTTGCAAAATTAACATCCAGTTCACCCGAACAGGTGTGAACCGGCTGAATCCCACCCATGGTCAAAAGTCACATTTTTCGGAGCCATTGTAACTAAATGAATTGTAGCAAGTCAAGGACTATCTGTGTTTTTACAAATGCTAGGCTATTATAGTGAAATATGTAGTGAATTTTACTTGCCATTTCTTGCCTGCTGTTTGAGAGATTTTCCATCAATACTAGATAAAATAATTTATTTTCTTAAGAACAAACTCATAGGGAAGTGGTGTGTATATAGGAAATAAAAACTACATTAATAGTGATATATTAATTGAATTTAACTCCGTTACTTTTTAACTTTTAAAAAATCTGTCGAAAGCATTAACAGAAACTGGCAAATGAGTAGATATAGTAAATACAGTAAAATCATTAGGTAACTAATTTCTTTGCCAAAATACCTGAAGATGCTGAAAACTTAACAAACCACTGCTATATGTCAAAATGCACATTTTGTGCATGGTGTAAATTAAGGAGGCAAGCATTTCCCACGATAGCTCAGGGCAGAGTTCCATGAGTTCTGATTCACTGATTCCATTGTGACTAACACTGATGAGGCACAGAATCTACAGAACAAACACACAAATAATTTTATTGTAGTTATTGATTCTGCCACATGAATATCAAGATAGATAACAGTACTGTTAAGAAAACCAGGAACTGTTTTATTAAACTACTGTTATGCATTTCTTTGTTGGGTTTCCCTTCATAGAAAAATCTTCTATATGGAGACCACAAAGTATCCTAATACAGGTAAGTCCTCAACTTGTGGCCAGAATTGGGACTGCAACTTTTCTCATCAAGTGATGTTATTAATAAATGAGTGATTATATGATTGTGTCCAATTTTACAACACTTTATGCCATGATTATTAAACAAATTCAGTTTTGCCCTTTGACTTCGTTTGTCAGAAACCAGTTGGGAAGACTACAAGTGAACTTAGACACTGCACCTATCATAAATACATGCCAGTTGCCAATTACCCGAATTGGATCATATGATTAAAAGGATCCTGCAGTGATAATAAATGCGGGATCTGGTCATAAGTCAATTTTTAATGCCACTCTAAAGGTCTCTAAACAGATGGTCATAAGCTCAGAATTATCTGTATTTTTCTTTGCACAATACAAAAAAGACTAATTTAATTTTTTTTGTTTCATTTTTAGTGTTTTTATTACACTATTTTGGCTGTTAACTGCCCAGAGTTATTTATGTGAGATGAACATTTCCTAAGTAAGTAATGATCACAAAGACAAGGGACTATATTTACTTTTTTTCCTGAAAATTCTTGGATTTTCTTTTTTTTTAATATCAATTTTTCAACATGAATCTCAAGAGTTTATAATGAATCTTATACGACTGAAGTTTAAAAAGAAAAACTGTTTTGAAAGACAAATGTAAAACAAAGGGGTTTGGGTGATCATGGAATTAGACTGCAAAGAAAACTTTTAAATTACTAAGTCCAATCCCGCAGAAAAAGAACGGTCTTACCTAAACATGTCTTTTCAGGGGAAGAGAGGGAGTGGTCACGTGAGGGTATTCTCAAGGCCTGATTGGTCCAAAGATTGAGAGTAAACTTCTTAAATACTCCTGCCTTCCATTCCTGCCGTTTCCTCGAAGGCGAACAACAGAACTGAAACAAAACAACCAACAACACAAAACCCGGGAACAACCCAGCCTCCCCTTGGTCCCAATAACTTAAACAGCGCGGGTCGTGACCACTCCCTCTCTTCCCCTGAAAAGACACCTTCAGGTAAGACCAACATTCTTTTTCCAGTGGAAGAGAGGTAGTGGTCACGTGAGGGACATACCCAAGCTCAGTCCCAAGGGGGGGGGAAAACACAACCACAAGCTATGGCCCAAGGGGAGTAACTGCGACCACCCTCTGTAGGACTCTCCGACCAAAGGAAGCATCCACTGAAGTGAACAAATCCAGACGATAATGTCGGATGAAGGGGGTCGGGGACGCCCAAGTGGTGGCCCAGCAAATGTCCTCAAAAGGAGCTTTTGTGGCCCATGCCGCCGTGGTCGCGGAGCTCCTAGTAGAATGGGCCGTTATCCCCGACGGAACGGGATGCCTCGTCGCCCCATAGGCCTCCCCGATGGCCTGCCGTAGCTAACAGCCAATGGTAGCCGAAGACACCCTGGCCCCCAACGTCCAAGGTTGGAAGGAGATAAACAAGGCCTCCAACCTACGAAACTCCGCAGTCCGTCGGAGATAAATACACAAAGCCCGACGAACGTCCAAACAGTGCCAGAGCCTCTCCCTATCATTAGACGGCCCCGGACAAAAATCGGGCAGGACGACCTCCTGCGCCCTGTGAAAAGGAGTGTTCACCTTTGGGAGGAAGGTAGGGTCAAGACGAAAAACCACCCTATCCTGGTGAAAATGGCAAAGATCATCCTTGGAGGAAAGAGTGCCCAGCTCCGAGATATGCCAGGCCGAGGTAATCGCCACCAGAAAGACCACCTTAAGGGACAAGAATCTCAGATGAACTGACCGGAGAGGCTCGAACGGGGCCCTGAGAACAAGGGGCAGATCCCATGTAGGGAACCTATGGATAGGGGGAGGCCGGAGATTAGCCGCCCCCTTAAGAAATTTTTAACCTCCTCCTTATGTGTATTTATATCTGTATTTATATTTGTATTTGATACTTATTGTTTGTTGTGTGGACTGTACACCGCCCCGAGTCCTTTTCGGGAGAGGGGGCAGTCTAGAAATTCGAAGAAATAAATAAATAAATAAAACGCTTGATCAGGGGAACGTGAGAAAGGGAGGAAGACCCTACACCACCTAGTACCGAAGACAGAGCCGCCACCTTACGATGCAAGGTATTGTGTGACAGCCCATCATCCACTCTTTCTGCAAAAAATCCAAGACGTTGGGAATAGTAGCCCTATCCGGAGAAATCTAACGTGGAGCACACCACCTGACAAAGGCAGCCCAGGTGGAGTTGTAAACCCGGGTCGTCAACGGACTCCTGGAAGCCTCGATGGTGCGGATGACTCCAGAGGATAGGTTGGCCGTTCTCAGTAGTCTCCATTCAAGAGCCAGGCGGTCAGATGGAGCCACTGGGGTTCCGGGTGAATCAGGACCCCCTGGCGTAAGACCACCTCCTCCAGCGGAATTCTCCACGGAACAGCCACCGACAACTGGACTAGATCCGCGAACCAGGGTCTCCTGGGCCAATAAGGGGCCATGACGATGACCAGTGCCTTCTCCACCACCACCTTTCTGAGGGTCCCCGGAATGAGGGGAATGGGAGGGAAGGCATAGAGGAGGCCCAGAGGCCACCTGCTCCGGAGGGCGTCTGTGCCCTCTGCTAACTGGAATTGGAACCGGGTGAAGAAACGTAGCAGCTGTAAATTTGCCGGGGAGGCGAAGAGATCCACCAGCAGAGTGCCGCCTATGGGACGACTCAGGTTCGAGTCACTTCCTCCTGCGGTTGGGGCGACCGCCTCCTCCTTGAAAGGGCCACCTGGACTGATGCTGGAACCTGCTCCGGTCCTGAAAGGATGACCGAGAAAACTGCCTGTCAGACCTGAAAGAGGAGAAACGCTGATGATGGTCAAAGTCAGAACCCCTATAAGATTGCTTACGGTAAGGGTGAGACCGCGTCTCAGGCTTCTTGGCATTGGACGGGAGAACCTTTTTCTTGTCTTTGTTCTCGACTAGAATGGGATCGAGGGCCACCCCCAAAAGATTGGGACCCTTAAAGGGGGTAGCTGCCAGATTCCACTTGGCCTTGTTGTCTATTTGCCAGTTACGAAGCCATAAGAGGCGGCGAGAAGTAACTGAGGTGGCTAAGGCGCTGGATGCGAACTTGACCGTGTCGCGAGTGGCATCTGCGGAAAATTGGGAGGCAGCAATAATCTTAGTAAGGTCCTGATGGAGTCTTTCGTCCTGGATCGGAATGCGATCCTGGAGCTGGCGAAGCCACATGACCGTAGTGCGGTTGAAGTACGAGGCCGCCGCCGCGGACTTTATGGCCCAGGTGGTGGCATTGAAATTATTGTGCAAGGTAAGTTCCGTGCGCTTATCTTCAGGTTTCAACTTATCCGCCACGTCACTGGACACCACTGGAGAGGAAGAAACCAGGGTAGCAACCGGGGTGTCAATCGTGGGTAGCTGAATGGCCTGGGCAAAGGCCTGCTCCACATTGTAGAAGCATTTGTCATTACTCCCAGGGTTAGAGAAATTGGAAGGATGGGCCCACTGGTTGGTCAGGACCTCCATAAACAATGGAGGGGCTGGGATCTCCTCCTTGTCTGTAGCCATGTTTGAAAACATGGTCATGTCTGGGTCCCTGGGTGGAGGCACGGTGGGATCCCCAGTCCCAATTTTGGTAGTCTTCCCGCCTTGTTCAGTAAAGTCTTGAACATGGCTGGGGGAAACAAACCCGAGGAAGGGGGGAAATCTGGAGGGACTACATCCTCGTCCTCCGAAAATCCCATATCCTGAGAATATTCCTCCTCCATGACAGAGCCCTCGCTAACCATGGAAGGGGAGGACGCTCTACAGTGGAGACAGCCTGGCCTCCCTTGAAGCCTAGAGGAGTGGGAGCTCCTGTCTCGCTGAGCAATGCCCTGTGATATAGCTGTCGAAATAAGCCGTTTGATCCCTTCAGGGAGATGTTCCAGCTCATCCATGTCCCCGTAACCGGAGCTGGGACCCCGTGGGGCCAGCCTGCGGGATGAACTATACCCCCTAGAGGTTCCTTCCAATCCCTGGCTAAGTCTGGAGAAACCAAAAGGGAGGGGGGAAGGAGACTCCCTCCATCTGGAATAGCCGTGGGATCTAGTTGGAGAGCCTGAGGGAGAAGATGGGCTGAACCCCCTAGGGGAGGAGTGAGCAGGAGAGGGCCTGATTGGAGACCTGGACCTGCTGGCAGAAGTAGGCCCGGCTGACTTGGCCTGCCTCTCAGCCCTGGCAAAAGTCTTTTCCAGGGTTTGTGCCTCCTAGTCTCCTCCCTTGTAGGAGCCCTGGACAGGCATTGAGATGCCAGGGTTCTGGCTGTGGCTTCCCTGGGCCTAGGCCCCTGCCCCCGCCCTTCATCCATCACCAAAGGCCCTTCGGCCTGGCCCTGTGGAATCTCTGAGCCCTCCTCCATTGCCCCACTCACGTGTCCTGAAGCACAGGGTGATGCAAAGCCAGGCCTCTGTAGGTCTCGTCAGAACCAGGGCTCAGAATGGGCCTAGTCACGAAGGTTGATAACTCCTGTTTAGGCCTCACCACATGACCTTGTGGAAGAAAGACTAAGCCACGCCCATGTGGCACCAAACAAAATGGCCGCCGGAGCTCAGAAATGGAGGCTCTGGAAAGTCTGGGGCTGCAGTAAGCTCAAGGCTGCCCCCTCCCAATGCCTCAGAATAGGCGTGCTTCGCAAAATGCTTGGGGCCCTGCGGCACACAGGCACGCACCCACCCCCAAGCCTCCTGACTCACGAAGACGTCGATCGCAGCCCAAAACAAGCAGCAGCGGCGCCAATGGCTCACACACGCCTCGTGGCGTTTTCCAAGCCTCCCAGCTCTCCTCAGCCAGTAGCAATCAAAGAGGGGCCTCCGCACAAGCCGCGCCTTGGAGCACGGCACCCCCATAGACCCGGGGATAGGGCTAAAGCTCCTGGCCCGCGGAGGGGAGGAAGAATGCCCCCCAGGGCCCTCCCCGAACTGCTCAAGGCAGAAAAGACTGTCTCTTGGGCCGCGGCTGCAGTTTGAATTTAAGTAAATTTAGAGTCTCCAATTTAGCCAAATTAGAACCAAATAGAATTCAAGAGAAAGGAATAAACTAACTATCCTACCTAACCACAATCTCAAACAGTGCTTGGACCAAGAGACTGAGGAAACTGGGCAGGAATGGAAGGCAGGAGTATTTAAAGAAGTTTACTCTCAGTCTTTGGACCAATCAGGCTTTGAGAATACCCTCACGTGACCACTCCCTCTCTTCCACTGGAAAATGTTAATGAAAAGTATATCAATGACACCCAGGAAACAAGGGAAACTACAAGTCTCCCATCTTATTAAAAGAGCGAAAAACTGAACTTACTTGCCTTTCATTATTCATATACTAAATTAGTGTTTTTCAGCTTGGCAATGTGTTGTCTTTAATTCTCAGAATTCCCAAATCAGCATAGTGGCTATTAAATTCTGTGAGTAGTAGTCTCCAAACTGTAATGCTGTCAAGTTTGAAAAACACTGTCTTAAGTGCCATACCCATAAAATTAGATGTGCTACTGAATCAGCCATCCAAACTTGCCTCTTTCATGAGCCTTTTCTCCTTTTCACTTTTCAAGGATTCTTCAACTGATCTCAAAACTAGCTGGTAAAGAGCCATGACATCCTGGCACTCAAAACATTTCTGTAGAAGTACATCAATATCTTCTGTGCTTTTGGTGCTGAAGGATATAATACAAAATATTTAAAAGGATAATAAACAATATATTTGAATTTTCACTTGAAATAGGCAAGTATTAAGAATCATAAATCTTCACAACTAAAGCTCAAATGTTAATGGTGGTTCGTAATCTAAAGTCACCTGTTTGACATGGGAGAAATTGAATAAAATAAATAAATAATACATAAGAGCAACTGCTAATGCATGCCACATTTTCTTAACAAGGGAGATAAAGGGAGGAGAGATGAAAATATGGCTATACTTTAGGCAAATAAGTTGCCTCTAAGATACGTTTTATCCCAAAGAGCTCAATCACTTAACTTTTAAGGGAAAGACATCAGGCAGAAATCCTTCAGGGAAACAACAAAATGAAAATTTAGTCTAAATAAAACATTTGAATTTACTAACCAAAAGATATCTAAAGTTAGCTTAGTGTTTACTGTGCTAAAGCAAAGCAAGCCCCAATATAAATATAATATAAATAAGAACAGTTAATAAACCTGCAAATTAACTGTTAATTAATAAACCTGTTAATTAACCTGTTAATTAACCTGTTAATTAACTGTTAATGACCAGAAACCTGTGAATATAGTAATAATAAACCTTGGTTCACAGCTAAATTTAAGCAGCTATGTCATACTAAAGAGGAAGCCTACAGAAAAGGTGATAGAATGCTATATGATCAGTCCAGAAACATATTAACAAGGGAGATCAGAGCAGCAAAAAGAAGCTACTCTGAAAAGCTAAGAAAATCAGTTATCAATAAATGAACCAGCAAACATACGGAAAACTGTTTAAAATATGACTGTTTACAGCAAGCCTCCTTCCCATGCTGAAGGAAATCAACAATTGGCAGATGAGCTGAATGTAGGTTTGAGAGAAAATTACTGCCACCCATCTCCACAATCCCCATCTCAAATATACCAACAACAGCTAAGCCTCCTACAACCTACCCCATCCCATTGGGCCCACCATCCCTGTTATTAAAGAGAATGAGGTACAAGGTCTATTTCACAGACAAAGCCAGGAAAAGCACCAGGCCCAGACAAAATAACTCCTTCTTGCTTAAAAGCTTGTGGTGACCAACTGGCCACATCTTCACCCACATATTTAATAAATCACTAGAAATGTGCTATGTTCCTCCTTGCTTCAAATGCTCTACTCTCATCCCAGTATCAAAGAAATCCTCCACCAAGGAACTGAATGACTAGTTGTTGTAACATCTGTAGTTATGAAGACCTTTGAAAGACTAGTGCAGGCCCACCTGAAAACCATCACGGGTCCGCTGTTAGACCCCTTGCAATTTGCCTACTGAGCAAATAGATCAACAAATGATGCTATTAATATGATTCTACACTACATCCTACAATATCTTGAATCTCCAAAGACCTATGCAAAGGTCCTCTTTGTAGACTTCAGCTCAGCATTCAATACCATCATTCCAGATATTATTCCAACTAAACTAAATCAGCTAGCTATACCTGACCATACTTGTAAATGGATCATAAGCTTCCTAACAGACAGGAAGCAGCAGGTGAAGCTAGGCAAAATCACATCAGTTACCTATACAATTAGCACAGGATCCCCCCAAGTGCTCTCTCCACTTCTCTTCTCTTTATATACCATGACTGCACCTCAAAAGATTCCTCTGTTAAAGTACTGAAGTTTGTAGATGATACAACAGTGATTGGTCTCATTCAAGACAATGATGAATCTGCATACAGACGGAAAGTTGTACAACTAGCCTTGTGGTGCAGTCAGAACAATCTTGAACTAAATACACTCAAAACCATAGAAATGATGGTAGATTTTAGAGAAACCCTCCTATACTATCACCTCTTACAATACTAGACAACCCAGTATCAACAACAATAGAGACCTTCAAGTTTCTAGGTTCTATAGAAAGCTCAAACTGCTCAAGGAGCTGCTAATTCAGTTCTACAGAGGAATTACTGAGTCTGTCATCTGCACCTCTAGAACTATCTGGTTTGGCTCTGCAACCAAACAGACTTCAATGGATAATTAAAACTGCAGAAAAAACAATTGCTACCAAGCTGCCTTCCATTGAGGACCTGTATACTGCACAAGCCAAAAAGAGGGCTGAGAAAATATTTACAGACCCCTTAGATCCTGGACATAAATTGTTTCAACTTCTACCCTCAAAACAACGTTATGGGACATTGCACATCAGAACAACTAGACACAAGGACAGTTTCTTCCCGAATACCATCACTCTGCTAAACAATTAATTCCCACAACACTGTCAAATTATTTACTAAGACTGTATACTATTATTCTTCTCATCCTTCCTAGTACCCATCTCTTCCCACTCATGACTACAACCATGTTGCTTGTATCTTTACAATTTATGTTGTTTTGTTTCCTAGTACAATTTGATTGCTTATTAGCAACCCAAGACTATCACTAAGTGTTGTATCTTATGATTCTTGATGAATCTATTTTATTTTTCTTTATGTACACTGAGAGCATATGCAAGAAAGACAAATTCCTTGTGTGTCCATCACACTTGGCCAATAAAGAATTCTATTGAATTCTATCCAATCCTAATCAATTCTATTCTTTCTTATTTTTGAGCATATTTTTGAGTGAAAAAAATTGATGCTAATTAAAAGTGAGAGTTTTGTGCTTGAACTAAGTCAGCGATGGCAAACTTTTTTTTGGCTTGCGTGTCATAAGGGGGGGCACAGGGGGGGTCGTGTGTGGGTGTGCCACACCCATAATGCAATGCGCGACCCCCCAGTGCACATGCACGCATGAGAGGCGCTCCCCCCATTTTTTGCATGCTTTTTTCTCCCTCCCCAGGCTCCAGAGGCTTTATTGGACCCTGGGGAGGGAGAAAACAGCTTCTCCCGCCCTCTAGAGGCCCTACGGAGGCTTCAAGGACCTTCAGGAGGCTTCAGGGAGGGCAAAAAACGACGCTACGAGCAAACCGGAAGTCACTTCTGGTTTGCTCGTAGGGGCAGTTTAAGCCCTCAGGAGGCTTCAGGGACCTTAAGGAAGCTTCCCGGAAGCCTCCGGAGGACTAAACATGACCTTACGTCCTCCAGAGGCTTCAGGGAAGCCTCCTGAAAGTCCCTGAAGCCTCCGGAGGGCTTAAACCAACCCTACAAGCAAACCGGAAGTCCATTCCCAAACTTCCGGTTCGCCCATAGGGCTGGGTTTTTTTTTGCAGTCCGGAGGCTTTAGGGAAGCTCCTGAAGCCTCCAGAAGGCCTCCAGGAGGGTGAGGGAGGCACTTTTCGCCCTCCCCAGGCTCCTATAAAGCCTCTGGAGGCTGGAGAGGGCAAAAAATGGCTTTAAAAAAGGCTGAACTCAGCTGGCCAGCACGAGCATGCGCGCTGGCCAGCTAATAGGGCAACGCCTTGCATGCCCTGACAAATGGCTCCATGTGCCACCTGTGGCATGTGTGCCATAGGTTCACCATCCCGCTCTAAGTCATAGCCTGTAGAAAGACATCGGCTCCATGATTTCATTCATAATATATGTCAGCTTTCTCCAATATAGTGTCAGTGAGAAAGTTTGAGGCCCACAACATATCAGAGAGTAACAGATTAGAGAAAGCTGATGTAACTCATTAAACTACCAGATTCTATTGCCGCATATGACATCACAATCATGTCAAACAAATTAATTGTATATTTCATAATGCATCAGAGGACAGTTTAACCTAGGGATAAAGGTAGATATCAATTCCAATGCTTATATTTAAGCAGCTGAATTATATATTATATACCAGCTAAGGCAAGGTTTGATTAACCATTAACCAAAAATAATTTGAAGGATCCAACTTGAATGAAATATAATCTCTTTGCAGACTTGCCTAACAAATCACATTTTCTATCATAAGGAATCACTGCTTGATGAATATTCAGTCTACATACTGTCAATCTGATTGCATATCTACATGTAAATTTAACATCAAATCAAGATAGACTAACTTGACAAAATCAGGAGATTAACAGATGATAAAAGTACCAAAAGTCAAGACATGAACTTCCATGATCAAAAGTTATGCAAGGACAGCTTGATTTTTCTCCAAAATGTCTTCTAAACTATAACAATGACAAGGCTGATGAAAGCACCTAGCACCTGATGATAGCACACACAATTTTGGCACACCTTTAGAAAAAGGTTAGCTATCACTAACCTAGCCCAATACTTTTAGATTATAAAGCATCTGAAGCTTATAAAAGTGTACATGTAGAGTGTGTAAGAACTTCTCTGTTCTACAGTTTGCTAATTTGTCTGCTCCTTTCTGCTTATTTCTTTTTTCTGGAATCAAGAAATAAGACAGTTTCGTTAACTATCAGATTCTTATTGTAGATACGTGTCAGCATATCTTTGTTGGGAAACTGCTGATCAGTAATGTGTGCTGGAACTGTTTAAGGAACAAATCTTGATGTTCAAGATTTGATTCAATAAACCTTTGCAATTATTGTAATGTAGTGAATAGTTGTGCTTTCTGTGATGATTATACCCAGCTGGGACAAAGACCCTAAGAAAGTAAAAAAAAATAAGGTTTTCTTCTTGTATTTGTGGTCTTAATACATGTGGAGAACATGAGTTAAGGGAGGCTGTTGTATCAACCAAATCATTGTTTGTGAAATTATTTGGGAAGTGCTATGCTCTCTCCATATAAGAGCACAACACTTCTCAAATGATTTCACAAGCAATGACTTAGTTGATACAACAGCTGTAAAACTCTTAAAACTGCAGTAAATAACAGTAAGAGACATCAATCTAAAAACCAGCTACCAAAAGTTACAAAAAAACACAAGAAATTGCTATCTATGTTATTTTAACAGGATGAAACTAAGTTGCAAACTTTTGGCTTTTAAGTTCTTTTACAGTGAAGCCAATAAATAAAACAACCCAATAAATGGAGCAAAAGATGCCTCTTGTTAAAAAATGTATATATGAATCTTTTGTAGAGAAAACATCTACACGACAAATACTGTGAACTCTTGATTCAATTGTCTAAGAGAAGAGATGTCTGTTAAAGTCTAATGTTAGTTAAATGATTGATAGATTTTTTGAGCCTCAACGCAAACATGGACTCTGTGCCAGTGCTATTGCAGCAGCAGTGGTGATGAGATGGCTATCAGGGAGAGAAGAAGAAGGAAAGACAGTCAAATCAACCATAGTGCAGATATCTTCACTGCAGCTTTAGGTATGGAGACCATGTTCCTACGGAATGGCAACCATGCAGAACCTGGAGCCAGATTGGGCTACCACCTGCATTGAATGACACCTTCATAATCCCTAATCAAGTTGTTCAGGCAGAGTCTATTATTGCCCAAAATTTGGACAAAGTTCAAAAACTGGAAGTTGTAACAATCAAATTCAAAATCTGTACTGAGATCCATTAAATCAAGTTTTATTGTATGTAGCACTTATTTCATTTCCAAATAAGATATTCTTTTTTTCAAAAAATAAATATCTTACATATTACAGAGCTTGAATTTAATAGATTATTAGAATTAAAGGTAAATGTTTCCCTGTTCATTAATATTTGAGTCTAGGGCACAGTGCTCATCTCTGTTTCTTGGTTGAGACAGTCAGCATTGTTATTATAAATACAAAAGAATTTTCCACCTGACTAAAAGTCAAAAAGCGTATTTCATGTCATTAAAAAAAGAATACAAACTGCAAAATTCCATTTAGACAATGTACTACTTATACATATTTGTTTTCAATACCAAGCACTAATTTTATTGGATCTGGGTTCTTAACTATTCTTTTCTAATAGCAATAGCATATCAACACATTTAACATACCCAGACATTATTCTGCTCAAAAGAGTGACATAGAGGGCAGTGCATGTTGAAGCAGAATTACTGTGTTTCTCAAGTTTCTTCTCCTAAAGGAGTAGAAAACAAAAAAAATGAATCTGTCTACAATGTTCAAAACTGTTATGAATACATTGGTTCTTATGGAATACAAGAAACATCACACCAATACAATCATACAATTGCCCTTTGCACTTATTTCCTTCAGGATGAGTCACCTTGTTACAAATAAATTTCATAAATAAATAAATAACTATACAAAGCAAAATATAATAAAAATAATTTTCAAAAATACATTTTTAATAAAAAAATTAATAATAAAAGTGCATTACAGACAAAGTTCCAACATAGTGAAACAAGGCATAAGTGTGGAACTCTGGATTTTTTAAAACTAGGTGTCAACTTGTAAAGCATTACCATGACTATTATCAAGTTGACATTGGAGGGAGGATTCCATGCATACCTTCGGCCAGAGTTGGATCTCATATTTCTACAACCTCGTTGGTGGATATGATTTATGACACAGGCTGAGGGAGGGGAGAGTTAGGGGTAAAGTGCAAAGACCATTAACCGGAAATCAGTTTCGGTTCCACAGAAGAACATGCCAAAATATTAATCCTAATAAATGAATGGATTTCTTTTGAACTTTGTCTCGAGGCTCGTAAATTAATTAGGTCATCTTTTGGAAACTTCACATTATGATTTTTAGAAAATCATACTAATATAACCAGGGTGGAGGATTTTTAGAACAAAACATCAATATTCAGAGGATCGTAATGAAAATACTTATTGCATACATTCTCAAACTTACTGCAGCATGAAAAAGATACATCAAGAACTTTATTGAAATGTTACTTGATTTTGCTAAACCTCGTTACCTATTCACAATCATGTATTACGGAATTTAAAATCTAAAGCTCACAAGTATAATCTGGAGAAGATAAGCTCCAGATAAACATACTAATCATAATAGCAAGCAATGGAACAAGCATAATTTCAATGGTAAATAACCTGCAATTATAAATAGGGCTTTGTTGTCTTTCATACATTTTAAACCTTGAGCTATTCATTTTTGGCGCAGAACATTTTGATTTTTTTCTTTAAACTTATATGCGATAAGAGTAATTATTTCTCTTTTTAATTTGAAACATTTATAATTAAGTCTGGTAAGTAGAAAGATAAAGAATTAGTATTTATGAAGCAGCAATACCTGTTCTTTGGTTAGCTTCAGACTTGCGCTTTTGCATTCTTCATTAATCAGATATTTCACATGGCTGACAGTTAATGGTTCAAGATGAAGGGTAGGCCACAGCCTTTCAATGAGAAAGCAGAAAGTGACATCTATGGAATTTAACATGTGTAAAGAGTAGATTTAAATGCAAGAACAATTTTAAAAACCCAGGGCAAATCTTCAGTGTTCTGAATGTTATGTGTGCCAGATGGCAAAACAATCACTTAGAAGAAACACAACTGTCTCAAAAATCAAATAGTGATCATTAATGGTTCTTCATCAAACTAAGGTGCCACAAAGCTTATACTCCAACATTTTTATTAAAAGACTTGAATTGGAAACAATTCCTATCAATAGTCTTAATTGGGTAGTTAATTGGGTAGTTATCCTAGAAAATAAATATTGAGGTAAAATAGAATTGATAAGAGAAATTAATACAATAGAAAAATGATAGAATTTAACAGAGGTATATACAAAATTCTTCACTTAAGAAACAAAAATCAAATGCAGAAGAATAGGATAAGAAACATTAATTTTGATAATAGTATTTATGAAAAGAATCCCAGAATAACAGTTGATTACAAATTATGAGCCACCCATGAACAACATAAAATAATTTTGCATAGCAATACATTAAAATCAAATTATCTCCAAAGCCAAAATCTTACCAGAGAAAATCTTTTCTTATTAAGCAAGCCAATAAAATCATTTTATAAGACAGCAATGTTTAAATGCTGTCTCATATTAGAAAACATTCACTTAAGCCAGGGGTTGGCAACCTTAAACACTCGAGCCACAAAGGTCCTAATCAAAAGCCCCCCCATTCAATTCTGGAGCCTACCAGAAGTCCGGTTCCCCCACAATAGTGTCTCCTCCTGGCGTGGCATCCTTTTTCCTCTGCCAACCAGAAGTCTGGTTCCCCCATCATAGTCTCCTCCTAGCATGGTGTCCTTTTTCCTCTACCTATTCTAACCAAAAGCCCTAGCCCTAACCCTATCAATTGTGGAGCCAACCAGTGACAGGGAGTCGCAGCACAGGGATGAAGTAGCCACATGCGGCTCCAGAGCTGCGGGTTGCTGACCCCTGACTTAAACAAAAAATAGAATCCAAGTACCAATTCTTAGACTTAGAACTTAGACTTAAAATAACTTTGAATGTATGCTAAGTGGCATACATTAAAATAAAATTTTGCTGCATGTAACTCTCAAAGGGTCTCCATCTCCAATATACATTACATAAACATGACAAAATAAATACCCGTGTTTCCCCAAAAATAAGACCTGGTGTTATATATTTTTTGCACCAAAAAAGGCACCAGGTCTTATTTTTGGGGGAGGTTGTCTTCCACTGACTTACCTCATGGTGGCCCCACTGACAGCCCTACCCAGTAGGAACCCATTGCAAGCCCTCTTCTTCTGCAGCCACTTGTTGCCCCTTGTGCGCGTCACCCCTGGCCTACATTTTGCTATCAGAGGCCTTCAGGAAAGGCCTCTGCAGCTGAGAAATGAGCTCTGGATTGACGCACACGTCACCCCTAGGCCTTGTTTCACAATGGAAAAGCCTCTGCAGCCAAAAACTAGGTCCTTATTGATGCATGCATTACCCCTAGCCCCTGTTTCCCCAATCAAAGGCCCTTCAGAAAAGGCCTCTGCAGCTGATAAGAGAGTTCCGGAAGGCTGGTGGCAGGGTGTGTGAGGTAAGTAGGGCAGCTCCACCACCACCCATCCCATGCTAGTTTAATTTTTACCCGTGTGCCTCGCCCCATCCCATGTATCCTGGTGTCAGCAGGGGCTTAATTAGGGCTTATTTGGGGGGGTAGGGCTTACATTGGGTGCATGGGTAAAAATCAAACTATGGCTTACTTTTGTGTAGGTCATAATTTTGGGGAAACATAAATAAATACAACATTATGCATATACTCACATATATTATATGACACAGAGAAACAACAATGTCTACTTAGGATGTACGTATATATGAACATAGCAAGAAAAATAAATCTGGCAAGCTTACCAGACGGATGGCATAGGGAACAAAGCTATTATATAATCTAGTAGTCCTGCTAGAAATACTTCAAAACCTCCTCCCAGAGGGGAGCAACAGAAACCGAACGTGAAGTGGGTGTGTTGGTTTCTAACAATTCTTTGAGCTCTAAGCACATAGCACTTATAAGCAATATCCCAAATAACAGGAAGCGAGTTCCTATAATCTTCTCGGCTGTCCTTACCACTCTCAGAATGGACTTTCTCTCTGAAGCACCTGCAGCCACCAAACCAAACAGTGATGTTCTCAATTGTGCCTTTATAAAAAGTGGCCAGGACAGAAGGAGAAAGATGTGCTCCCCTCATCTGATGTAGGAAATGCAGATGCTGATTTGTACGCTTCACTAAGGATGACGGGTTCAGAGATAAGTTCATATTGTTAGTTATCTGCACCAACAGATACTTAATACTGCTCAGCACCTCTACAGCTGCATCCTTGATAGCGAGTGGAGTATGACCATGCCGGTTCTTTCTAAAATCTATGATGATCTCCTTTGTTTTATTTACATTTAGAACCAGGTTACTTTTATTGCACCAGTCCACCAGAGCCTTCACCTCTTCCCTATAAGCATCTTCACTGTCATCCCGGATAAGACCCACCACTGCCGTTTCATCCGCATACTTCACCATATGAGGCATAGCAGATTTGGCACAGCAGTCATGGGTCATCAAGGTAAATAGTAGCGGGCTCAAGACACAGCCCAGTGGGCTTGTACCTGTACTCAAGGAGATAGAGTTAGAGACTTTACTTCCAACACGCACAAACTTGGGTCTATCAATAAGAAAATCCATAATTACATAAAGGAGTATTAAAACTTTAATAGGCTCAATTGTTCACCAAATGCTGAGGAATGATTGTGTTGGAACGCCAAACTAAAACCAATAAACAGCATTCGCACTTGAGTATTCTTCTCCTCCAGGTGCCAAGTGAAGATGTTGCACATAGGAAAGAGCATCATCTATAGAGCGGTTCTTCCAAAAGGCAAACTATAACGAGTCCAATGTAGGGGAAAGGCAGAAACCATATAGTCCTTTACCAATCTCTCAAAACACTGCATCATAATGGAAGTGAGTGCAACTGGATGGTAATCATTAAAGCATGTAATAATTATTTTTTGGGGTACAATGATGGCAGCCTTAAAACATGATGGAAACATGGCCTGATTCAACAAGAAGTTGAAGGTGCCTGTGAGAACAGTGGCCAGCTGGTCAGCACACTGTTTGCTCAGGGATATTATCAGATTCCACAGCTTTTCGAGTATTGACTTTCCGCAGGACCTCGTGAACAGCAGTTGTATCAAACCTGAGTGCCTGCTCATCAGGGAGGGGAACAGCCTTCCTTGCTAGAACATTGTTTGTGGCCTCAAACCATCCAAAAAACATATTTAGCTTGTTTAGTGAACCCGTGTCACCCTTACATATCAGGGAAGCTGCCTTATAGTCATAATAATCCAAATACTTTGCCACATACGTTTCAGATCCATAGGATTTTGAAAGAAATTCTGTACTTTTTGACTATAGGCCCACTTTATTGTTTTTATAACACATCTCAAATCAGTTCTTGCTATTCTAAGTCCTGCGACATCACCTGATTTGAAAGTGGTGTTTCTCACTTTCAACATCACACGGAACTTCTGAGACATCCACGATTTCTCTTTGCTTGTATGACAAAAGTCTTAAGAACACTGTCATCCTCATATATTTTTGCATATAAACAGGCACAGTAGAAGCATATTCATTCACATCAGTATATTGTCCATTCATTGCAGCCTCTTTAAATAAGTTTCAATTAAATATGTTTCAATTAATCTTGCAGAGATTCCATAGCTCCTGCTGGCCACACTCACTTGTTTTCTAATTGGTCTCTCTCTAATCAATGAAGATTTATATGCTGGCATAAGCATCACAGACGATCTGAGGAGCCAAAACGAAGGTGAGGGCAGCTTTAAATGCTTTATCGATGACAGAGTAAACTAAGTCCAGGATGTTCCTACCCCTAGTGGTAAAGTCCACCTATTGATGGAAACTAGGGAGGGCTGCTTTCAAGTTAATATAATTGAAATCCCCTATCACAATGAAAAAACCCTCCAGGTGGATAGTTTGCAAGTCATTGATAGTTCTATAAAGAGCACTCAAGGCTTCATTCTTGTGGTCAAGAATAATATACAAATGAACTTTTATTCACATGTAAACTCATCTCCCACTTGCATTCCTGAGTCCTTTAGGAGAAGGGCGGCATATAAATCCAATAAAACAAACAAACATTCTGAAGTGGTACAATTCAGGCATCTACAGTATTTTTCGGACTATAAAACACACTGGATTATAACCAAGCACCAAGATTTTGAAGAGGTATACAAGAAAAAAAAATGATTTTGCCCTGCCCAGCCCCCAGGAGCACTCTGCAGGTCTCCCAAACCCTCTGTATACCCCGTTTTGCAAAAGTCCAGCCGTAGTCCAAATCTAACAGTAGCGAGGACCCAGAGAGCCGATGTAATGCTCTCCCACCAGCCGCCAAACAACGCCAGCTGGCTACCAATGGGGGCCGCTAAGGCCCACTCATTTATTCTGTGGAAGTGGCGTCCGCCCCGCCCCCCTCGAAAGGGCTGATTACTCTGGGGCTGAAACCAGGACCTATCCGTGTATGAAGACCTATCCTGCCCCCTGTCCTGACACGGCTGAAATCCTTTAGGCTGGTAATGATAATCAGTATCAGCACTCCTATAGGGCATCCTATGTGTGTAAGGTGTAAACCTATGTTCTTGTGTCTTAGTCGTGGCAGGCAAAACCTTATGTTTGTTCTTATCCACAATAAGAATCAGGTACAAGATTTCACCAAACAGATTCTTCCCTGTATATGGGCCTGCCGCCAGCTTCCTCTTTGCTTTAGCGTCTGCCTGCCAATTCCGGAGCCACACCATCCTTCTAGCTGAAACAGAAGAGGAAAGAGCCCTGGAGGCAAACTTAGCATTGTTCCGGGTCGCATCAGCCAAAAACTGTCGCAGTGATGACCCTGCTGATGTCCTGTAGCAACCTCACATCATGTGCAGGCACACACTCCTGCATCTGTTCAAGCCACATCAGCATGGCACAGTTGAAAAAGGATGCAAAGGAGGCAGCCTTAATCGCCCATGTTGCCGCCAGAAAGGTCTTACACAAAGTTCAGTCCTCTTATCTTCCGCCGTCAAGTTGTCTGCCACATCACTAGCTACCATGGGTGCTGGGGATGCCAAGACAGCCACATGAGCATCTTGTGCAGAGCTTGAGAGAAATCAGGCACCACATTATAGAAGCGCTTGTCATTACCACCTGGGGTGGGGAAGATACCTGGCTTGGCCCACTGCTTCTGAATGACATTCAGAAATATCTTCGGTGCAGGAATTTCCTCCTTCTGTGCCGCAGGCTTCCCTCTGGAATGAGCTTCCCCCGGAGCTTCGCATAATCCCCGACCTCCGGTCCTTCCGACGTACCCTAAAAAGTTGGCTTTTGCAGCAAGCCGGCCCAGCCTATTAATTTTATCTAATTTTTAAAATGTTATTGTTATATTAATTGGGTTTGTTTTTTTGGATACTTATCTAATTTCCTTTTAACTTTTGTGATATGTTTTTTTAATGTTGTACGCCGCCCTGAGTCCTTTGGGAGAAGGGCGGCATATAAATCCAATAAAACAAACAAACAAACAAGAAAAAACCCACTTCCTCGGGGCCTTCTTCGATGTTGAAGCCTCAACCACCGACTCCTTCTCCTTGTCAGCCTCTGTCTTGACAGTTGCAGTACTTCTGGCCTTGAACAGCAAGGAAACAAACCCACAAACGTGGGGACATCGGGAGCCAAACCTTCGTCATCAGAAAGCTCCGTCTCCTTCTACTCCTCTTCCTCCTGGACCGAAACCTCACTCTTCAATGAAGGAGACACCTCTCTCCGCACTCGAACGAGCAACTGGCTCCTGCATGCGGCTGCGCCTGGCTTCCATCAGCTCCACATCCGCCTGGTCAGAGGAACATCCCTGAAGGGCTATGCCATGTGCAATGGCTCGATAAATAAGAGATTCTATGTTATCAGGCAAATCATCGAATTCACCAACAGCATGGCTGTGACCAGGTCCTGGTGCCAGTTTTTGTCTCTGGACTGGTCTTGGAACAGGCTCTAAGCATGCAAAAGGAAGATCAACACCTTCCTCATCTTCCATCTCCGAAAGAGGGGGTGAAATAGAACTAGCCCTTGGAGACCCAGAAATCCTGGGGGGAGAAAGGGGAGAAAGGGAGGGGGATAGCGGTGCCGCCCTCAAGGCAGGAGGGGACCTCACTGTAGGCAAGGAGGCCATCTCTTCACTCCCATGCCTGGGCCTCTCTGGTCTCCCATCCCCTTTGCCACCCTGCCTGGTGGCAGGTTGTTTCATCAATATAGGAGGGCCAGCTGGGGAAGCCTTCCTCTTCCTGGAGCCCTTAGAAGTACCAGCAGAAGCCATCCCAGAGGTGCTCTCACTGGTGGAGTCAGACATTGTGGTACCTCCTAACAAGTTGCACCCACAGAGGCTGAGGCTCACTGAAGCAGCAAGGGCCAGCAGACGTCCTCCAAATAACTGCGACTGTACACGCAGCAGCAGCCGGCAACCACAATGAGCCTCGTGGCCAGTAATGATAAAACAAAATGGCCGCTGTCCTCGGGACTCCTCAAATGGTCACCCAAAATGGCTGTCGCCCCGTGGCCTCCAACAAAATGGCCGCTGCCACCAACAAGATGACCACCACCACGAGGACCTCACCAACATGGCCGCTGTCCCAGAACCCTTCCAAAATGGCCACCCCCAGGGCCCCATACTCACGTGGAAAGTCAGCTCCCAATAGACAAATGGCCCAGCAAGCAAACGGCCCCAAGAACACCTGGCACGGCCATGCAGCGCCACTGCACCCACAGCCTGCGCTGATAGCGCCTACGGCTCTCTGCACTCGCCCGCTGCCATGTGGATAGTGCCAACACTCTTCCAATGTGTCCCCGCACCAGTAGCGCCGCCACCACCTGGTACAGCCTCTGAGAGCCAGCGGCATCGCAGCGGCCTGCCTCACTCCACGCACAATCAAGCAGTATGACAGCGGAGCCAGTGGAACCCGCCAGAGCAGCTAGCGGCACCTCTCTGATGCCCGGGACGCCTTCAAATAGGCACCCGGTCCATTTGCATCACAATCGCAATAAAAAGGGCGAAAAACAATTTGGAAGCCAAGTTAGCCACCCAGAAAGGAGACAGCACCAACTACACCAAGGAAACCAAAGAAAGGAATAAAAACTAACCACTAAAGGAAAAAAAAAAACCAACTCACAAGCAAGTAAAAAATACCTCTTCTCGGGCAAGACTGAGTCAGAATTGGTAGCAAGCAAGGGGGAGTTGGAGGCGTGACTTCAACTCTGACTCAGTCTCTTGGGCAAATAAGGATTGAACAACCCACTTCTGGGCCCTCCTGAACCGCTGGAAAAATGCTTACTTGTCTTCATGAATTCATTGTGAAAACATTCTGCCATATGGTCTGTACAGATAGAGCTGACTCTTATAAAGTAGGTAACTTCCTGTCTGCAACTGAGATAAAAACTAACATGTCTGATTTTTCACAGCTGAATAGCATAGTTTATTGTATAACAAAACAAGTTTACCTCCAAGCTTGTGGACAACTTTCAACATTCACAGATACCACAACTCTTACATTCACTGGCAATGGATCAATCAGCCACTTCATGTGCTTTTCAGCTTGCTGAGAGACATAAGGTTAATTTAAAATTCAGAATGCTGTAATATTTTTCTCATTGAAAAATATCCTTTACATTTTTTCTTTCAGCTGTCTACATAAAATGGACTGCACACATACAAAGCATAAAACGATGTGTCTGATGTTACATATATGATAGTTACTATCTCCAGAACAAAGGACCTTTTCCTGGCCTCTCTATAATGATTTTGTTTTCGCTTAGGATGTTGCCGGCAATGTTTTGATTATTAAACATGTTTTATATTATAGTTAAAGTTTACATGTTTATTATATTGCTTGGACTATTTGATTGTATATATAAAATAAATTATAGCTTAGCATATGTGAATCCAATAATCAGGAACAAAGAACAATATTCAGTCCCAATTCTATTCAGGTTTGAGTTACAAATGTGAATATATTTTCTCTGTATGCTTATGGTACATTGTGCAAAAAAATTTTATCTTAAAGTAGTAAAAAATAATCTAAGCAATTCTAAATCCATCTTTCAGTAAAAGCAGAAGTCAAAGAATGCTATACCTGTATCCGATCAACTGAATCAATAATTATTATAATGTTGCCTTGCTGGCGAGCAGAAAGTTTTTCTAGCCAACGAGGAAATTCTTCTAATAATTTAGCTGGTTCCAATAAGGTAGGTGAAACTGACCAGGAATTTTGCATAAGCTGTGAAAGAATAAACAGAAACAAAAATGCTTCATCTAAATAATATTTTATCTAAAAATGAAACAAAGTAGTAGATCTTTTTAGACTTTATTTGGTTGAAGTGATTTTTATTTAAGAAAAAGATTGGGAAAAAAATGTGGCTACTTCACCCTGTCATCTTTCTGTCCAAAGCCTGGAATAGGAAATTAATAATAAATTAATAACCTCTAACTCCAGATTTAGCTTATATGATATCCCATAGTTTTAGGCCAAGCACAAAACTAAACTGGCGTTAAACGTTCCATAATTTACTTGGCATACTGATTCTAACCATAAAAATCACTCAGCATGTTTTATATTTTCCTTTTCCTCAGCCTAATGACAAACTTAATGTCACTTTGTTGCAGCATAGATGCATCTGCAAAATATACTACTCTGAAACTATAATATAGAATAGTACTGAAACCTTATTATTATTAATTATTATTATTTATTATTATTAAGACCTTGTAAAAGAAAGGTCAAATATTACAAATTATGTACAAATTAGAATGTACAATTCTTAGGCCTTTGAAAGGGGACGGTTATACTCTCACAGAATGGTTAATATGAAATTCTAAAGTGCCTTCTAGCCAAAGAAACTATAAAAACAAGAAATTAGGATTTTTTTCAGTATCACAAGCAAATAAACTAAGATAAGCTAATGCATTAGCAGAACAGCTGCCAATTGGGAAACATAAACTATGCTTGCCTAAAGCCAGAAACTTAGGAAATATGGCCTAGTTTTATTCCTTAGCCAGATAGCTAGAAAAGACAGCAGAATACATTTCTTATGGTTGATACTTTATACTAAAGGGAGATTTTTTTGCTTTTGCAAATTTGATACTAAGGACAAAAAAATAAAATTTAACCTTGAAATTATTATACTCCAACAACATATGGATTTGTAAGTACCCCAAAATATGAGTTTCTGCAGTCACAGAACCTATATTTTAATTTTACAAGATGTTTAAATCAAAACATGGTTTAATTTACTATTATATCTCACTTGGTAATTTATACTGTGTTAATAACAATTCTCAATATTAATGCTTATTTTAGAGCTTAATTTTGATTTTTAGACTATAAAATATTGTAATATGTTCATATTAATAATCAACTAATCTTATACTGAAATATTTCATTTCTATGACATTATTAAATCCCAAGTTTATCAATTTCTCTTAAATATTTTATCCCCTTTTCAATTCTTTTTTATATTTATATATATTTTTGAAAACATCAAAATATAAAAATGAAAATTAAGCATAATATAGTGAAATAGAATTCTCATTTTATTACATGAAAAAGTATTGTGGTTCCCATATGCTGATGAACAGTAAAATATACCTACTTTTAAAGTGAGACGTTTAAGAATCAATGTAGGCTCCGAACTGCTCGACATTGGTTTCCCAACAAAATGATAGAAAATGAGTGTATTTGGAGAATGCTTCTGCTGTAATTGAATCCTAATAAGAAAAAAATATATAGTTCTCAACTCAAATACTACAAACAGTTCTACCAAAACATAGATGGTTATGTTGTTATACTGGAAAGTTTTTTGATATGGCTATATTTAATTTTTTAAACATTGAACTATCAACTAGATATTAATGATTGTTTAAAAAAAGTGGAAAAGAAAATCTGTTGATCCTTGCATTAAGGGACTGGCCCACTTAGTTTAGTGTCAACATAATTGGCAGGAGCTCTCCAGAAACTCAAAAGTTTTTTTCCAGACTTGTCTTGAGATATTAGGAATTGAATATGATACCTTCTGTATATAATTATTTTGCCAATGAATTGCCATTCTTTTCTAAAGATTTAAACTGTGCTGCAGTCTTTGGCATTTGATCTTAGACTAGAAATCTGAATGGTGTCATCAATAACAGTATAAATTCTAGATAAAGTTAACATAAATGAACAAACAGTCCTTAGAAAGTAAATGGTGATATATATAGACATTTTAAAATTTAAATATCTGTATCGGTATACTTTATACAGATTACAGTGAGAAACTAAAGAAATGCAACTAAATTATGTCATTGCACAGGTGGGACATTTCTTCTTCTTTTCCCTGCTGAACAATATTCCCACCAAGGTAAAATGTCAGGAATGGTCACAAGGTTAGCTGGTTGGAGGATCATGAAAACCTAGATGGAGGAGTCTGTGGTAAAGTAACAAATGTGTAATATGCAGAAACTAGCTAACTCTCTGCAAGAGAACTCTGTGGAACAAATGGAGGGGGGAGGGTAGACAAAATCTTAAGACAGAGCTCATGGTATATAATATACATATTATAGGTATAGTGATTCATTAATACTATGTCAACTGATCTAGTATGTTATATCTGTGTAATGAAATGACTACTAAAGGAGGATTTAAAAATGAAATCTAGTATGCATATGAATGCATATCTGAACATACATGTACAGCTTGGTATTTGTTGAAGGAGGGAAACATTTTTTTAAAATGTACATTTTCTAGAAATACAGATTTTTAAAAAAAAATATAATACCATTTTGATAAAAGGAGAGATTTTCCAGAGCCTGGCTGTCCAGTTACAAGGAGGGGTGGAATTGGTGCAGGGGCTGCCACAAAATCATTCAGACTTTCATAATACTGTAAATGAAACAACACAATATAATAAATAATAGTTGAGTTAGGTCCAAATATTTACATTTACTTGATTATAACGCTGTGTTAATCCAAAAAATAGTATTTTACATATTAATTTATGTGCATATAAAATATTGGCATTGCTTTAGTTTGCACATAAAGGATCCTGTTAATTAAAGAATCATGACTGGAAGGAGCTAGAAAGAGACTTTTCTGGTGCTACCTCTGCCCTTTGAAACATTCTTCCCCTTGGCTTTTCAAAAATATCTGCATTTTTGTTTGGGGCATAGAGAAGAGCAAGCACATGTGAGGCTTGTTAGAACCTACTTACCCTCCCACCTTTTAATTAACTTTTAATGTCAAATTTTAACTACCTTTGTCTCTCCTTTACATTTTTACATCCATTTCATGTTTTTTATTGTCTTTTAATTAAAATTTATTTGTACACTACCCAGATTCCCTCTGTGAGGATATGGGAAATTTCTAAATGTGACGAATGAAATAAAAAAGCTAAAACAGAATTTACTGACCATAACCATTATTGAACGTTATCATAGTCCTGATTTATGTTTGATCAATTACAATCCTCACTGGTTTGAACAGCATGAAAAACTGAAGGATGGTACAATTTAGTATAAGTGGGTTACCAAATCAATTACGTTTTAGAGTACTTTGAGACAAGGCTTTTATTTTCTAATACCCTGACCTTAATTAACTGAATTTTACAAAGTGAAATTGCAAATCTCTTATTCTTTCCTGACACTTCAGCTATCTTTTTTTTTCATTCCAGGAATATTAAGGAAAAAATAGTTATGCAGGGCTCAAACTACATAATTCAAAGGTTACTTTTGTTTTTATAAAAATATGGTTTTTTAAAATAAAAATAGGCTATTGGTATCCAATCAGATAATTAATATTTAGACCACATAGGGTACAGCTATAGGCTATGTGATTTGTTGCTTTTGAATTAGTATTTTCACACTATACAGCAACAACGTAATAGTTTGTTCTTTCTGCTCAGCCTCACCATTATGCAAGCATAGTGATGGCTTTGTGTAGGTGATTCATAAGAATGTCTTTGTCCTGCAGACTATCTAAGACTTGAAAGCCTCCAAGATTATTCTCAAATCTGTTTTTTTCTATATTTTCAACAATGAAAAAAGAAATAACCCACAAATTTTATGCATTTCTTTCCTGCAGAGGATATGAACTTACTTTGTCAAATCCTAGCTCACATGTTGAATTAGATGCCTGCTGGAAAGCCTCCATTTGTTCTTGTTCATCATGTGCATCCCATAGTACATCTCCAAACAGTTCCTCTTCAGGAATTGAAGAGTCACCATTATCAGTCACATCTTTCTTTTCTATATGTGAAACTTCACAGACTAATATATCCTATATGAGAATAGAAGCAAATCTTATGAAAGCAAAACATCATTATTCTTCTTTAAGGACAGTTTCTAAAAAGACAATATGTCAGGCCCTCGATTCCTCTCCAGCATGAAAAAAAGGACTCTTCACAATTTGTTCACATGGAAGATGACTATGGATCTTCCTTGAAGAAAAAAATAATGTTTTATGAGTCAATGTTGTTTACTATATAGTACACTAGATAAAAGAGGGAAGATGTTGCTCAATGTGGAACTGTTGTATCATGCATACAACCAAGTAATTTTGTATCCTTATTGTATTCAATAGTAACAAAAAACAAAATTAACAAAGGATTACCTTAGCTGTCATCTTACCCATTCCTGGAACAGAAAATTCTGTATTTTAATACTATACTAACTATGCTGTCCCAGAAACTAAAACATTAGATTATAAACATTTTAAAATCTTCAGAAAAACCTGCAGATAAACAAGGTATTTTCAAAATATTGACAGATACTCATGTTTTTAAAAAATAAATATTAAAGTGATCTAGTCAAACATCTGATAGCAGAAAATAGTCAATAAGCATTTAGCATAGGATGCTTTTTAGAATAATTATACTGACATTATTGAATTTGTAAACACTTTCATGCTATTCATGCTTTATATGAATATTTAAAGTATTTTAGATGTAAAATTCAAAGGCATAATTAAATGTTCTGACTTATGAAAACAGAATCAAGAAATCTAAGCGAATGTGCTACAATTAAAAAAGAATTAGAACATTTATATGCTGCTTTTCCATCACATAATCTTCAGGGCAAGAGACAAAGGGTAATACCTGCTTTATAATCTTTTCCACATAATTATATACTTCATATGCACCTTCCTCTAATCCTCCTATGTGGTTGATGATCTTAGGAAAAGAAATCATCGTTAAAAGATTAGGTCACCTTACATCTGACAAGGTTTAATAACAGAAAGATTTATAAGGCTAGTTTTATATTCAACAAAATTTACATACTTATAATGAAGGCCAGTTTCCCATGATTCTTAACACAAATATCAAATACCCAGACTCCATATAAAAAGCCTGAGTAAAGCCTATATTATTTTGACATAAAATAAAATAAAAATTATAGAGATGCAAAAAAAAAGAAGTTCAAGATATACTTATTTTCTATATCAATGTACTTTTTAAAAAGCATACATCTAAACACATTTTGATTAGTACGTACCTGCTTATTAGATAATTGTGCCACTATATTTCCCCTAATAAATATCCTCTGTTAGAGTGTGATACGCTATAATGATGGACATTCAGTTACAAACTATATCTTTAGCTTTCTAGAGGCAGCATTTTACATTCAGTAGGAATAAAAAGGGTAATCTGGATTAAAAATTATATTAAATTATAGCTTGATTTTTTTAAAATAAAATGATGTAACATTGGTATTTGACCCCAGGTAGACTAGCAAAAATGTATAAAGGGATTTCTAGTAAGTGCTGGAAATGTAGTCTTAATCCAGGCTATCAAAAATGTTGAAATTAACTGCTTTGATTTGAGATAATGGACTAGACAGACTTGTAAGAGCCTGGAAACTGTTTGTAGACTTTGTCCACACTAAATACAATAACAGATGGTTAACAAAGGGATGTAAAGATTAGTGTAATGTTTAGCTTAACTAAAGCTTTTATTTCTTTCTTCTATGTATGTTCATGAATATATATATATGAATGTATGTATGCATATGCTAAAATAACCACCACCACCCCCAAAATAAGCTCCCACAACTTCTTAAACACAATCAGTCCCCGCCATTTCCACTGGTTGATTTACGCGCAAACAACCGAGTTGAGAAGGCAAGGCTGGAGGGGGAGAAAGGTAGGTTCATGCCCCACATACCCTTACTATACCTACCGGTAAGGCTGATGGCCGGGCAAAAAGAGGGCCCGCTGCAAAAAGAGCAGCAAGCCAGCAATACGCCTTGTGCCCCATTCTTTGCCACGCAAATAGAGCACCTCCCACCCTGCCCTAAAGGCAACAGCACCTAGACTGCTTCTCTTCCCCACCATCTCTTTAGCGAGAGGGGTGGCAGGTCTTCCTCAATGTTTTGTTTAGGGAAGCACCTTGTAAAAAATTCCTCATGAGTTCAATCAAGCTTCTTGAACTGGCAAGGTTTTTTTTACAAGGTCCTTCCCTGGACAAAACGGCGAGACATGTGACGGAGCTGCAAGTCTCACATACTGCTAGGACGTGCGCCTCGCTTCTCCCCTGCCCCACCTGCCACCCCTCTCAATAAAAAGATGGCAGGGAAGGGAAGCAACCAGGATGCTGTTGCCATTGGGGTGGGTGCCATTGGGGTGGGATGGGAAGTGTTGGGCATGAGATATATATCTTACCAGAGACTGGCAGCTCTGTCGTGTCTCTCTCACAGTCTGGGCAGGAAAACACCTTGCACGGTAAAGAAAAAGTTTGAGAAGTTAATTGCTCGCACTCGCGAGAAGTTTTGCTTTACACTTGCTTTAAGTGTTTTCCTGCACAGATTGGCCAAGAGACTCAACAGAGCTGTCAATGTCTAGGAAGACAGTGCTGGCAGGTCCATCACGTTCCTTACCATTGTGTCTAGGGAAGCATCTTGTAAAAAGCACCTGTAAAAACTCTTGCGAGTGTGAGAAGTTTGATTCAACTTGCGAGAAGGTTTTTTTTACGTGTTTCCCTGGACACAATGGCGAGGAATGCAACGGAGCTGGAAAGGTAAGAGGCTTGTCTTGCTTCTTGCCTACCCCACCTGCCAAAAAATAACCCACCCACCCCAATAAGGCCAAGGTCGTATTTTGGGGGTCAAAAGAAAACAAGACCCTGTCTTATTTTCAGTGAAACACGGTCTTTCTCTCTCTCTACTTATGTGTGTGTGTGTGTGTGTGTGTGTGTGTGTTGCATTTGTGCTGATAAATAAATAAAGGGAGATTAGTATAGATCTATTTTAAGCTATTTAGCTCTCATCAGCTAGCCATACCCTTACTGGGATTCGAACCTGGGCTGTTTTTACATGTTAGGCAGTTGTGTTAGCCTCTAAGCCACAAGCTCTCCTCCCGTATCAGCTGAGCCAAGGAAATGATTAAGTGTTATGTCAAAGCACCTGGAATGCCCAAATATGGGAGGGAGTATGGGAGGGAGCATGTAAAAGGGGAGAATTTATTGCGGTTTTTTTGCCACCCAGAAAAAAATTCTATATGTTAAATTTATTTGGTATTTTAATCACCTTTTTCTCTTTTTTTATACACCATTTTTTCTTTTATGTTGTTGCTAGTGCTGAATGTATGCTTCTGTTTTGTAGTTTACCATTTATGACACAATAAATAAATAAATAATCTGTAAACCATTTAATACCATCTATTACATAAACAAAAAGAAAGCAATCACAGTAAATGCTCCACTTTTGTAAATGGTTTGCCTCGTTACCTTTGCTTTATTCACAAAACGAACTTGCTCAATTAATTGCTGCACAGAATCTGAACTGACTTGACCATCTTCGAGTCGGTGGTAAATGAGCCGAGGTTTCCCTTCAGGGTTTTTCAAAAAGGCTTCTTCACACTCATTTAGTAGATGCCTAAATTAGAAATCAGCATTTTGTGCTATAATATTTTGCTGCAATAATCAGTGTTAGCCCCAATATTGTATTTTTCTAAAAACTCCAATCAAAATGGTCAAACTTCAGTACAAATGTCATGCATTTTTAAAAACCAAGAGCAAAAATTGACCTACTCTATAAATAACTACTACAAATAATAATTTTGCAAAGAATGAAACTAAAAGGGTAACCAGATCATTTTAAGTTCAACAGCAATTTCTACATTTGCATAATAATAATAATAATAATAATAATAATAATAATAATAATAATAATAATAATAATAATAATAATCGGATAAAATACTGGCGCATAATACACCAGACACCACACTGGTTGAGAAAAATAAGGTTACAATCATAGACATCGCAATACTAGGTGATAGCAGGGTCAACGAGAAGGAACATGAAAAAATCGCAAAATACCAAAATACTTAAAAATCGAAATCCAACAATTATGGCACAAACTAGCAGTGGTAATTCCAGTGGTAATCGGCACACTGGATGCTATTCCAAAAGCACTGGAATTACATTTAAAACAGCTAAAAATTGACAAAATCACCATCAGTCAAATGCAAAGGGCCGCACTGCTTGGATCCGCACAATTATTATTATTATTATTATTATTATTATTATTATTATTATTATTATTATTATTTCGACTTATCAGTCACCCCCTCTCCGCAAAGGGACTCGGGGCGACGTACAATCAATCAAATATATAAGTGTGGCATGGAGGAGGTATCACATATTATGAAAATACGTTACGATGTCCTAGGCCCCTGGGTGAGGCCCAACTAGTAATTAATGCCAAATCTGGCGAAACAACTGGCCGCTGTGATACAATTCTAATAATAATAATAATAATAATAATAATAATAATAATAATAATAATAATAATAATAATAATAATAATGTGAATGGTGACACCAAAAGTGAAAAACCAGAAAAGCAGGCCACATCTGAATTCTTGAAAGAATTGTGGGAAAATGCAAAGGACTACAATAAGGAAGCAAAGTGGATACATGACTTTGAGGAAAGCATTGGTAACAAACAAATGCAAGTATTAGAAATAACAACTGAGATGATCAAAAATCAAGTAAGAAAAGTAAAGAATTGGACATCACCTGGAAATGACCAATTACATGGTTTCTGGCTCAAATATCTGACCAGTTTACATGCAACATTGGCCAGGCAACTGAATGAAATTTTACAAAATTGTCAAATTGATGAATGGTTGACAACTGGAAAAACATACTTGATTCAGAAAGATGCAACTAAAGGAACAATACCTGAAAACTACAGACCAATAACATGCTTGCCAACAACCTTCAAATTACTCACAGGCATTATTGCAGATAACATTATGGATTATTTGGAAACAAACAACATCTTGCCAGTAGAGCAAAAAGGCAACAAAAGAAGGAGTAGGGGCACTAAAGATCAGCTCCTAATTGATAAAATGATATTAGAAAATTGTAAGAAAAGAAAAACGAACTTGAATATGATCTGGATTGATTACAAAAAGGCATTCGACTCATTGCCACATAGTTGGATCATAAAATGCTTAGAAATAACTGGCATTAGTAAAAATATTACATCCTTCACTGAAAAGGCAATGAAACAATGGATAACTGAGTTGGCAGTAGGGAATGAGAACTACGGAATGGTTAATATCAAGCGAGGAATTTTCCAGGGTGATTCACTTTCACCTCTTCTCTTCATCATCGCGATGATCCCACTATCAGTAATCTTAAAAAAAAATGAAATTAGGCTACCAAACAGCCAAAGAAGCTGAAAAAATTTCGCATTTATTATATATGGATGATTTGAAACTCTATGGAAAGTCAGAAATAGAAATCCAATCACTGACAAACACAGTCCGAGTATTCAGCACCAGTATTTCAATGCAGTTTGGCATAGAAAAATGTGCCACTGTATCCGAGTATTCAGCACCAGTATTTCAATGCAGTTTGGCATAGAAAAATGCGCCACTGTATCCATAAAAAGGAGCAAAATCACTGCATGTGAGGGAATTGAAATGCCCGATGGCCAACTAATTAAATGCAACGAAAATGAAGCCTACAAATACTTAGGCATTCTGCAGTTGGATAACATCAAACATGGAGAAGTAAAAACTATTGTCAGGAGAGAGTACACCAACAGAGTTAGGAAAATTTTGAAATCTAAATTAAATGGTGGAAATACAATCAAGGCCATAAATACCTGGGCAATACCAGTTATAAGATATACAGCTGGTACAGTTAACTGGACACAAGCTGATTTGGACATTTTGGCCCGAAAAACCAGGAAACTAATGGCAATGCACTACAGTTTACATCCATGCGGTGACACTGATAGACTATACCTGCCCCGAAAACCAGGTGGCAGAGATTATTACAAGTGAAGCAAATAGTTGAAGAAGAAAAACATGCACTGGCTGATTATTTAAAAGAAAGTCAAGAACATCTATTAATCGAAGTAAAGAACAAAAATCTACTGAAGGCCCAACAGACGAAACAAGAATACAGAAAAAATGTGATAAAATCAAGACTGGAGAGTTGGCAGAACAAAGCATTGCATGATCAATTTCTGGAAAAAATAAAAGATAAAGTGGACAGTGAAAAAACTTGGTTATGGTTAACAACAGGTATATTAAAGAAAGAAACAGAGTCACTAATCCTGGCTGCGCAAGAACAAGCTATCCGAACAAAAATCCTCTGATGATGCCAAATGCAGACTCTGCAAAGAAGTTGATGAAACTGTTGACCACATACACAGCTGCTGTAAAAAAATCGCGCAGATTGATTATAAATTGCGGCACAATTCAATAGCACAAATGATCTACTGGAATTTGTGCAAAAATTATAATATTAAAACAACAACAAATTGTGGGAACATAAGCCTGAAAAAGTCACCGAAAATCAGATGGTCAAGATCCTATGGGATTTTCGTATACAAACGGACAAAATACTAGCGCATAACACACCAGACATCACACTGGTTGAGAAAAATAAGATTACAATCGTAGATATCGCAATACTAGGTGATAGCAGGGTCAACGAGAAGGAACATGAAAAAATCGTGAAATACCAGGACTTAAAAATTGAAATTCAACAATTATGGCACAAACCAGCAGTGGTAATTCCAGTGGTAATCGGCACACTGGGTGCTATTCCAAAAGCACTGGAATTACATTTAAAACAGTTAAAACTTGACAAAATCAGGGCTGCACTGCTTGGATCTGCACGTATATTATAAAAATATGTTACGACGTCCTAGGCCCCTGGGTGGGGCCCAACTTGTAATCAATGCCAAATCCTGCGAAACAACTGGCCGCTGCGATTCAATCGTATAATAATGTTGCTATTAGGTTGCCAAGTCATAATTTCTCTGTTGAATTTAACAGCTTGCTACCACTGATTGTGATAAGGCAGCATGCTAACAATTCTGCATTTTTTTTCTTGTTGCAGTGGCTGGAATGAAAAAGAGATGCAATATAAATAATGCCTATAAATACCTTAACAAGATGCTGAAGATTGACTGTGAGGGGGAGAATAAAGATAGAATGTCTGTAATGGAACATCAAAACTCTCTCACTTCTTTTATAAGAGACAGAAACCAAACCCAAATTCTCGTTCCAATCTACAAGGCAAAACTAAATCAAAACAGGTATCTGGCACTTTGAAGTCAACTGGTTCTGTACCAAAAAGAACAGAATCCCTACAGGTATAGTTGCATCTGCAAATGGACAATGCAGAATTAACAAGATAGCAAGCACTGCTTTGGTTCTGTGCCAAATATTTCTAAATGAAGTGATTAATTCATTAAGCTACTTTTCTCCTTTAGAATGTATGAATAACAGAATAACAGAGTTGGAATAGATCTTGCAGATCTTCTAGTCCAACCCCTGCTCAGGCTGGAAATCCAATACCAGTGATGAATCTTTTAGGGACCCAGTGCCCAAACTGCAACCCAAAGCCCACTTACTTACTGCAAAGTGTGAACACTGCAATTTAACCTGAATAATGAGGTTTTACTACCTAAAATAATGATAAACAAGGCAGAGTTCAGCTAATTGTTCTAAGAAACCTGTGATATGCTCCTTTTATGCCACTTCATTTTATTTTTTGCTTTTGAAATATTACGTTTAGCAGCAATAAAAAAAGAAAAACTTTTGTAATATCATTTCTCTTTCCCTCCCTCTTTTTCCCTCTCTTTCTCTTTCTCTCTGTCTCTCTCTCTTTCCCCCACTTTCTTTCTCTCTACCCCCCCTCTTTCTCTCTTTCTCTTTCCCTCCTTTCCTCTCTATCTCTCTCTGCCTCCCTCTGTTTCTCTCCCCCCCCGGGGGTGGTGGTAGAAGGAAACCCTGAATTGGTGCTGGGTTGTGGGAATCTGTTGTCTGAAGGCCAATGAGCCCAGGAGCAGCTCGCTTAAGCTCAGCTAGCTGGCGGAGAGACGGGGCATCCCAACACAGACAGCTCTGCAGAAAAAGAAATTGCTTTTATTTGCCGAGATGAGACGACATGAGACGACACAGAGTCACATTGTGCCTCCGCATCATTATGGCCTTCTGGAGGAGGACGGGATCCCGCCTCCTCCATTGTGACATGCACAAGTGAAAAAGTTCACTCAATCAATTCCAATTTTGCGAGATCTTTTTCTTTAGTGAGAAGTTGGAATTGTTCAAGTGAAACACGATGGAGAAATGCGATTGGAAGTGGGTTGGGGAGACTGCATGTGTGCCCACAGAGAGGGCTCTGCGTACCACATCTGGCATATGTGCCATAGGTTCACCACCATGGTCCTATACCATTTCAAACAAATGGTTGCCCAAACTTTTCTGAGTAGAGGTCTGTGAAAACTAAAGTTCAGGAACCAGGAGAAGACATGAAAGTTCCTGCCATGCAGCTGCAAAACTGCATCATTGCAAACAAAAACAAGGGGGAGTAGTAGGTTGCAGTAGCAGATATACTGCAGGTAAGCTAAACATTTATCAGCTCAGTTGCCAAATACAAATGAAATGGAATACAGATTCCTTGTATGGAAAGGGACGTTATAGCAGAAACTTATTTTGACAGGGTTTGCCTGCTGTTTTGAGTGCATGGCTAAGACTGAACCTGTCTAATCTTTTTGCTCATTTTAGGAAATAAGAGAATATGTTCCAAGCAAATCTATTCTGAAGTCAACAAAATGTTCATTTCTTATATGAACAACTTTGCTTGATTGGGGGGAAGCATCTCTTCTGTATTATTCATTATTTTGTTTTCATTCAATAATCTTTTAAGATAAAGTTATTTTAAAACCACTTATTATAAACTACATTTGGTGTCCTTTCTATATATAAAGTCAAGCAACTAAATGCACTTTGAAATTATTAAAATTTATAGAATAAAAGTGTTTTCATTTCATGTTTTCTTTACTATAGATCTTGATATTCCGAAAAACTGCAATGACTTTTATCAGAAAATATAAATGATTTATGTATATTTAAAACTATGTTCCATATTGTCATGATGTCAATTCATTCAGTTCAGGCCTAGCAAACTTTTTAACAAAATGTTATCTGAAAGTGATTTATTGCGCATGCGTTACACATTCCAAAATTCCTTTCTTCTTTGTTCGGCTGCCAACTTGGCAACCGGAGCTTTCATTATCAAAATGTAACCAATTAGTTATTTTCTGTTTCATTTACTTTTATTATTTTCGTATTAAAGTTTGTTTATTAATTAGAATATACTTGTTAAAGACTTATTTCTTTTCTTAATATCTCAAAAGATATGCGGAAGGGAATCAGCCTCGGTCCATAGACCTCATTTTCTACAGGGTGTTTTTCCCCTGACACATATGTACTTTGAAATGTAATTCAATAATGTTCTCTTTTACCTGGATACCTTCCTTTAAAATATTCCTGTACTTTTCTTCCCAAAAAACCATTCAAAATTACTCTTTCTGTTTAATCTTTGTACTAGCTCCATTAACTCACCTTGGCAGATTTAAATGTAAAAACAAAATTGTTAGAGAACTTTTCTCAATTTCCCATTTTCTTACAGCATGTAGACAACTCTCATTTTCTGGAAAATAGACAACTTGAAAAAAATACTCCATCGTCTCACAATATTTCTGAAGTTTTGGAGAGTATTTCTGAAATTTAAGAAGAAATAAAACACAAACTGCTTCCCATATAAAGCTAAGCTATAAACTATAAAGCAAATCTGCATAGTTTACATATAGAAAACTGGATTTGCACATCATTATAAATCAAAGCTAAATAAATTACATACATTTATATAATGAACTGGGGTTAATATAAACTATAGCTAAAAATTATACTTACTTTTGATCGCAAATTATTCCCAAAGTAGTAATACCATAATTAAACCTAACAATTCCTCTGGATCTAGTAAAAGTCCCTAATTTTTTCATTCTGCTTACACTGAAACCTTGCAATTTAGTAGCAGCAGTTGATAATGATTTGTAATCCCCAAATGCCTTTTCCATAGCAGATCCTTCAAATTAGTTTATAGAAGAAAATCAAAACTTCTCTAAATTCAAAAGCAAAATTCAAATTACAAAATAAAACATACTTATTATAACCAGAAAAATAAGCATTACTACCAAAACACAATGAAAACAACAATTTCAGGCCAAATACTAAGAACAAACAGCCACATTTTCATTACATTAAAAACACACCATAATAGACCTAAGCAGATACTTTAGAAGAAAAATCCAATATCTCTTGAGCAATTAAAATTTTGTGAAAAGTGGGTCTCAAAAAAAAAGGTGGAGCAGGATTCTGTTTCCTGAAAATATCAACAATTAAGCTTTTAGAGCTATTGACAGATCCAGAAAAGAATGGGAGAAACGATCAAAAAAGAACTAAGTTTGAGTTAAAGGAAAGCCTGAACCAACTACCTTGAAAAAACTTTAAATATTGGAAGATTAGTAGGAATTTACAAGTGAAACTCGAAAAATTAGAATATCGTGCAAAAGTTCATTTATTTCAGTAATGCAACTTAAAAGGTGAAACTAATATATGAGATAGACTCATGCAAAGCAAGATAGTTCAAGCCATGATTTGTCAAAATTGTGATGATTATGGCTTACAGCTCATGAAAACCCCAAATCCAAAATCTCAGAAAATTAGAATATTACATGCAATCAATAAAACAAGGATTATACATAGAACAATATCAGATTTCTGCAAAGTATAAGCATGCATATGTACTCAGTACTTGGTTTGGGCCTCGTTTGCAGCAATTACTGCCTCAATGCGGCATGGCATGGAAGCTATCAGCCTGTGGCACTGCTAAGGTATTATGGAAGACCAGGATGCTTCAATAGCGGCCTTCAACTCTTCTGCATTGTTCGGTCTCATGTCTCTCATCTTTCTCTTGGCAATGTCCTGTAGATTCTCTATGGGGTTCAGGTCAGGCGAGTTTGCTGGCCAATCAAGCATAGTAATCCCACAGTCATTGAACCAGGTTTTGGTGCTTTTGGCAGTGTGGGCAAGTGCCAAGTCCTGCTGGAAAATAAAATCAGCATCCCCATAAAGCTCGTCTGCGGAAGGAAGCATGGTAGATCTCTTGGTAGATGGCTGCG
Source organism: Natrix helvetica (assembly GCF_964273705.1). Lineage (NCBI taxonomy): Eukaryota > Metazoa > Chordata > Lepidosauria > Squamata > Natricidae > Natrix > Natrix helvetica. Next base: position 85,220,236 of record NC_138554.1, on the reverse strand, counting down.
GTGACCCTGGACATAATGAAGCACAGTGGGCCAACACCAGCAGATGACATGGTTCCCCAAATCACACTGGACTTCAAGCATCTTGCAGTGTGTGCCTCTCCATTCTTCCTCCATACTCTGGGTCCTTGGTTTCCAAATGAGATGCAAAAGTTGATCTCATCAGAAAAGAGGACTTTGGACCACTGAGCAACAAACCAGGTCTGTTTTTCTTTAGCCCAGATAAGACGCTTCTGACGTTGTTTGTTGTTCAGGAGCAGATTGACAAGAGGAATACGACATTTGAAGCCCATGTCCAGGATCCGTCTGTTTGTGGTGGCTCTTGATGCACTGACTCCAGCCTCAGTCCACTCCTTGTGAAAGTCCCCAACACTTTTGAATGGCCTTTTCCTGACAATCCTCTCCAGGCTGCGGTCATCCCTGCTGCTTGTGCACCTTTTTCTTCCAGACTTTTCCCTTCCACATAACTTTCTATTAAGGTGCTTTGATACAGCACTTTGGGAACATCCAACTTTTTTTGCAATTACCTTTTGAGGCTTTCCCTCCTTATGGACGGTGTCAATGATGGGTTTCTGCACAACTGTCAGGTCAGCAGTCTTTCCCATGATTGTGATTCCTATTGAACCAGACTGAGAGACCATTTAAAGGCTCAGGATCCCTTTGCAGGTGTTATGGCTTAATTAGCTGATTAGAGTGGGATACTTTGAGCCTAAAATATTGCACCTTTTCACAATATTCTAATTTTCTGAGATTGTAGAATCACGGCTTGAACTATCTTGCTTTGCATATAATGAGTCTATCTCATATATTAGTTTCATCTTTTAAGTTGCATTACTGAAATAAATGAACTTTTGCACGATATTCTAATTTTTTGAATTTCACCTGTATGCATTAATACTTATTGGACTTATCAGTATGTACTGGACTGATTAGTACTTTTTGGATTGACATCGGATTTGGATGCTCAAGGGGAAATTTTCTGAGCATTTAAAAGAAAGTAAGGGTGCCATCTACTGTCCAGAAGAGATTGCAAGAAGAGCAAATGACTGTGGTTAGATTTATAAAGACTCATAAATACTCCATAAAGACTTTTGAGATATCCAGAGAAAATTGGTGAGGACATCGAGTACCTTGAGTTGTGGGAAAGTAGAAAGAAGAAGGGAAAGTATTCTTTGTGAACTTGCAAATGGTGTTTTCATCTAGGTACTGCTCTGAAAGGAAAGCTCAGTGATGTGATGGGTTTTGAGGCCTTGGTGGACTATATATTTTAATTCTTAAAAGAATTTGCAAAAGGAATATAACAATAGCAGCATGGACAAACCTATGTGGATTATAAATTTGATTACTGGAGATAGAAGAATAAAGGAAGCACCTATCCTTAAGGGATCTATGAGTAATTAACAACCCTGACAGGACAATTAATACTGTAGACCATATATATATGTATGTATGTACAGTGGGGCAAAAAAGTATTTAGTCAGCGACCAATTGTGCAAGTTCTCCCACTTAAAAAGATGAGAGAGGCCTGTAATTGGCATCATAGGTAGACCTCAACCATGAGAGACAAAATGTAAAAAAAACCCCAAACTATCACATTGGCTGATTTGGAAATAATTTATTTGTAAATTATGGTGGAAAATAAGTATTTGGTCAATATCAAAAGTTCATCTCAATATTTCGTTATATATCCTTTGTTGGCAATGACAGAGGTCAAACGTTTTCTGTAAGTCTTCACAAGGTTGGCACACACTGTTGCTGGTATGTTGGCCCCTTCCTCCATGCAGATCTCCTCTAGAGCAGTGATGTTTTGGGGCTGTCGCTGGGCAACACGGACTTTCAACTCCCTCCAAAGGTTTTCTATGGGGTTGAGATCTGGAGACTGGCTAGGCCACTCCAGGACCTTGAAATGCTTCTTACGAAGCCACTCCTTCGTTGCCCGGGCGGTATGTTTGGAATCATTGTCATGTTGAAAGACCCAGCCAAGTTTCATCTTCAATGCCCTTGCTGATGGAAGGAGGTTTGCACTCAAAATCTCATGATACATGGCCCCATTCATTCTGTCCTGTACACGGATCAGTCGTCCTGGTCCCTTTGCAGAGAAACAGCCCCAAAGCATGATGTTGCCACTCCCATGCTTCACAGTAGGTATGGTGTTCTTTGGATGCAACTCAGCATTCTCTCTCCTCCAAACACGACGAGCTGTGTTTCTACCAAACAGTTCTATTTTAGTTTCATCTGATCATATGACATTCTCCCAATCCTCTTCTGGATCATCCAAATGCTCTCTAGCAAACTTCAGATGGGCCTGGACATAGACTGGCTTAAGCAGGGGGACACGTCTGGCACTGCAGGATCTGAGTCCCTGGCGGCGTAGTGTGTTACTGATGGTAGCCTTTGTTACATTGGTCCCAGCTCTCTGCAGGTCATTCACTAGGTGATCCTGGGATTTTTGCTCACCGTTCTTGGGATCATTTTGACCCCACGGGGTGAGATCTTGCGTGGAGCCCCAGATCGAGGGAGATTATCAGTGGTCTTGTATGTCTTCCATTTTCTAATTATTGCTCCCACAGTTGATTTGTTCACACCAAGCTGCTTGCCTATTGCAGATTCAGTCTTCCCAGCCTGGTGCAGGTCTACAATTTTGTTTCTGGTGTCCTTTGACAACTCTTTGGTCTTCACCATAGTGGAGTTTGGAGTGTGACTGTTTGAGGTTGTGGACAGGTGTCTTTTATACTGATAACAAGTTCAAACAGTTGCCATTGATACAGGTAATGAGTGCAGGACAGAGGAGCCTCCTAAAGAAGAAGGTACAGGTCTGTGAGAGCCAGCAATCTTGCTTGTTTGTAGGTGACCAAATACTTATTTTCCACCATAATTTACAAATAAATTATTTCCAAATCAGCCAATGTGATTGTTTGGTCTTTTTTTATATATTTTGTCTGATATAGTTGAGGTCTACCTATGATGCCAATTACAGGCCTCTCTCATCTTTTTAAGTGGGAGAACTTGCACAATTAGTAGTTGACTAAATACTTTTTTGCCCCACTGTATGTATGTATGTATGTATGTATGTATGTATGTATGTATGTATGTATATGTATATATATGTTGTGTTTGTGCTGATAAATAAATAAAGGGAGACTAGTATGGATCCATTTCAAGCTATTTAGCTCTCATCAGCTAGCCATACCCTTACTGAGATTCAAACCAGGGCTGTATTGCATATTAGGCCGATGTAATTGCCACTAAGCCACAGGCTCTTCTCCTTTATCAGCTAAGCCAGGGAAATAGGTATGTATTTGTGTTACAATCCCTGGTATGCCCAAATATGGGAGGGAGCTCACTACTCCCTCTTTCTGTCATTCGGCTCATCACAGAAAACCATCCAGACAGAAACCCATATTTTTATTTTTAATGTTGAATTTTTATATTTGTGTTGTGTTCGTGCTGATAAATAAATAAAGGGAGACTAGTATGGATCCATTTCAAGCTATTTAGCTCTCATCAGCTAGCCATGGGAATCCCAGCTTACTGGGATTCGAACCAGGGCTTACTGGGATTCGAACCAGGGCTTTATTGCATATTAGGATCCATACTAGTCTCCCTTTATTTATTTATCAGCACAAATACAACACAAATATAAAAAGGCAACATTAAAAATAAAAATATGGGTTTCTGTCTGGATGGTTTTCTGTGATGAGCCGAATGACAGAAAGAGGGAGTAGTGAGCTCCCTCCCATATTTGGGCATACCAGGGGTTGTAACACAAATACATGTATACACACACACACACACACACACACACACACATATATACAAATATACATATACATACATACATACATACATACATACATACATACATGCTGGTCTTGTTGTATTCGGGTCTTTTCCCATGTAAGATTGAGATTGTCTTGGAAATGTTCGGCAAGGTCTCACTCGCCATCTTGTCTGGTGTTTTCGGCTTCGTGTTTTTTACTCACACAAACACGAAGCCGAAAACACCAGCCTGGAGATGGCGAGTGAGATATATATATATATATATATCTCACTCGCCATCTCACTGGGGGTGTGGGAAATAGTTTTTTTCTGTATAGATATAACCTTTTTGTCTTTCCCTCCTTGACAAGCTAATTGCTAAATATTAGGGATGACAAGTATATTGAATATGTCTAAGATAGGAAAGAATGCGGCATCTACATCCTCATCAGCATCAGCAACATCAAGCCCATCCAGTCAAAGATCAATAGAAAGTATGCTAAGTCTGGAGAAAACATGTTCCATTCAGAGTAAGCAAGCGACACTACTATCAATCCAAGAAACAATAACGAAAGTCAGGAAGCTATGTGATAAAATCATGATGAGATTAAAAATGAAATGAGGGAGATGAAGGGAGATATACGGAAGATGGATGAAAAGATAGGGAATTTTCAGCAAATTATAGCGAAGAATGAACAGAGGATACAGAAAATAGAAATAAAGGCTGATCAAACAGGAAAAAAATGAAGGAAATGGACCAAAAGCTATCACAGCCAACAGAGAATTAGAAGAGACAGAGATGGAAAAGGCGGCTTATTATTTAAGATTTCAGAATATCGTGGAAGAGAAAGAGGAAGACCTGGCCGATGTGATGACAGAACTGTTCACTAAAAAGATGTTGAGAGATGAAATATATAAAAGAACTAGAGAGGAACCCTTGGAGTATAAAGGGAGAGAAATCATGATTAAAAATAGATCCCCAGGAGACTTCAAGAGCAGAGGAGACAATACCAATTTTTGATGGGACAACTGATCAAATATAAGGTGACTTTTAGATGGCTGATAAAGGTAAAGGCAAAGGTTCCCCTCGCACATATGTACTAGTCGTTCCCGACTCTAGGGGCATGCTCATCTCCATTTCTAAGCCAAAGAGCCAGCGCTGTCTGAAGACGTCTCCGTGGTCATGTGGTCGACATGACCAAACGTACAGAATGCTGTTACCTTCCCACTAAATGTGATTCCTAAAAAAAACGGGCCCGTTTTTGCAAAAAAAAAAAAAGGGCATGCATAGCATTTAGGAGGGTTGTAGAGTGCTCCTGGGGACTTGGGGGGGGAGGGCAAAAATGAACAAAAACCCATTTTTCACTCTTTTTTTGCCCTCCCCAGTCCCTAGGAGCACTTTGCAGGACTCCCAAACCCTCTGCACGTCCATTTTTGTGAAGGGGGTGGGGTTTCAGGAGGCCGAAAATGCTGTATTCATTGTATAAATGAATCTGCACCCAGATTTTCACCCTCTTTCTAGAGGGAAAAGGTCCGTCTTATACTCTGAAAAATATGGTAATTGAGTGGGAATTCTCATATTCAGCAAAGTCAAATCCAAATTAATGTTATAGCATTATAGAACCAGCTACTACTTCAATATATATAGAGAGAACAAAGTCTGTATTTTTCCATTGAAATGATTCACTGTATCACGTTAGATACCATTGTGTCATAACTCTAAAAACATCCATTTAACATTTTATCTAAGGAAAGTGATGTATCTAGATTTATTTAACAGACAATGGCTGTCTAAGTCTTCAGACAGAAGTCTTGTCCATGTTATTCCACCCAGATTTTTATATTACAAAATGCCGAGAATTAATTTTAAATCTTATTCAAACAAACCCCATGCTCTCATACTGAACTTTATCTCTTCCACTGAATTGTATAAAATTAGCTAGTTACTCATCCATATGAAGAAAACTGCATATGTAGGTTTCTGTCCCAAGAATATGAGACAATAAAGACAGATATAACAATCAGTAGCATATTGTGCAGTGCAGTTTTTCTTACCTTTATGAAAATGTCTACTTCCAACTGAGTCTCTTCAGTGTTAATGAGATACACTCTTACTGTGTTACTCCACAAAGAGTGGGAAAACAAAGGAGTGACTTGCAATAAACTGGCAACAGCTGCATCCCAATCATCTGTAAAGAACAAAAGATAAAGAACATCAAGCCAAACTTTCTCCTCTCATCATTACCAACCACTCATGGAGATTCCATGTCCCGTTCCCATAATTCATCCTTTTCTATTTGCATTAAACTGCTTGGAATTTGCTTCCTCTTCTTCCAATTCAGCTGCCATAACAACATACTGTCACAGTAACTGGGGAAAGTGTTCGCAAAATTGCTGAGATGTTGTCATTTCATGTTCACAGCTCATAGAGGCAAGGGCAACAAGAAGCTTTAGAGAATTTCAGTGCTTTTTATTGACACGTTTTCAGTTCATCTTCTGTCGCATAATTCCTATTATAGCAGTGATGGCAAAACTTTTATTTATTTATTTATTTATTTATTTATTTATTTATTTATTATTTATTTATTATTTATTTTTTATTATTTATTTATTTATTTATTATTTATTTATTTATTTATTATTTATTTATTTATTTATTTATTTATTATTTATTTATTTATTATTATTATTTATTTATTTATTTATTTATTTATTGAATTTATAGACCACCCCCTCTCCCCAAAGGGACTCGGGGGGGTGCACAGACAGAATTGCTAAAAAACCGTATACACAATAAGAAAATATTAGAAACCCCTTAAAAACAAATTAAATATTTTTTAGCTTCGAGTGCCGAAAAGGGACCGTGCATGGGAAACAGAGAGTGCCAAAAAGAAAGCATTTCACGCACATGTGCACTTTGCGCATATGCACACACTCATCTGGGCTGCGACCAAGAAGAGGAACTGCCCTGAGGACATGCACATGCCGGAAAATGAACTTCCGGTTTGCAGTGTGCGCATGCACAGTGGCCAGCCAGTCTTCCAGTTACTGCCATGCATGCACACCTGCTGATCAGTTGGCCAGCATGCATGCTCACATCAGAAAATGGAAGACCAGCTCTTCTAGTTTCTGGAATTGACGCACACAAGGTGTAGCAAATGCTTACCTCTACTGACATTTGCAAATGGCCCTTCCACATCTATGGAACTATGCGCAAACTCAGGTCCTCTAAAAGACTGCTGAAGTTGCATCATGCTGCCCATGGAAGGCTCACTTGCCAAGGCTCTTCCCATCCAATATTCTGTCTGACTCCCAGCAGCTTAAAATGAAGAAAACAAATGCCAATTCAGTAAATTAAATTTGATCAGAAATACAACAAATTAAACAAATTAAATTTCAATTTCAATTCAATTTCAAGAAGCAAAAAACAGGAAAGCAAAGGGAGTTTTCTGAAAGGAAACAAATAGAGCTGTAATTAAAGAATATGCTATCAGATTTTGCAGTGATCCAACCAGCACACAAGTAACTAATTCAGCAGGATTCATTTATAGAAGAAACTTGTTTATATACAATAATATAAAACACGATGCATGTATACAATACCCATGCAGCTCTTGAAATGTGGTAGCAAGTACAAGGACAAGAAACAGAAGTCAGAACCAGAAATCACAGAAGCACAGAAGCAATCATCCAAGAACAAACTAATTCTTATATACAGACCAGTTAAGCTAAGCCACACCAAGGCTCCGAGCCGTCTCCCATGAACAGATCCAGTTTCTTAGTCACCAAACAGTTTCTATTGGCTGACTTGTTGTTATGGCTATCCCAGCTCATAATTTCTTATACACTGACACATGTCACTGTAAAATGTACTTTGGCTTGAAGGTGCAATATACAAAAATGTTCATCTATTGTAAATATATTATTATGATGGTAGTTGAATTTTTCAGAATATTATGAAAAGGGGTAGAAGCCTTATTCTCCTGCCCCAAATATTCTTACTAATCAGGAAATCAGAATAGGATTGAAAACCTTAAACTGGATCAGAGCTGATTAAAATTTAAATGGATGACCAAGTACTTTAGGAAATTCCGGAGATATGGGCTAGAACTGGTAACTCTACAAATCTTCCTGAATTTTAGTGATAACCTACTTTTATATTACTGTCAAGTTTCTTTGTTCAATTTTCAATATTTAAAAAATTATATCCCCAGATCCAGGTACTGCCTTTGCATTAAGAAAATTCAATTGACATGGTATTTTAAAGGGAAAGGCGGGAAGAAGTCACTATTTGAAAATAGGAGAAATTGAAGAATCCTTGCTTAAAATAGAAGAATCAATTGTTGGGAGATTTTAAATTGTATTTTATGGGTCATTCCATGCCAAGTGGTCCGGGGCTCCCTGCTCGACCATCTTGGATTTCGATGAAAGTTTGTGTGAACATGCACATATGTCCCAATGAACATTGGTAAAGTGTTATGTTTGCCAATGCAATACTTGTGGAGATAAAGTCATTTGTTTGACCCAATACCGCAGCCTTCTACAGTATGAGATTCCAGCAACTTTGAGGCATAACATCTCCGGCAATATTTTGTTGAGAGAAACAAAACTTGGCCAACTTGTACAACTTTTTGTGCTCTATTAAACACAATAATAAAAAATTCTCATCAGCAATCTCCATTGAGATAATTTGGGGCAAAGTTAACTGAAAATGACTGTGGCTCGAAAAAGGTTAAAGTTTGGCTTTTCATATCTCTGGAAGGAAAGATATGTGAAACATGAAACTTTGTGTGTGATAACTTAACAATACAAGGTTTTCAAATACAAAATTTCATTCTCCTACTGCTTTCTAATAGTTCACAAATGTAAAGTGTAAAGTGAGTGTAAAGACAGTTTTTGTAAAAATGCCAAAAATAGAGTATTTTCAGCCTTTTACAAAAAAGGACCTCCTTGAAAATCTTAAACATTCTAATTAGAAAGAGCATGTTTCAAACCCCCTAAAAATAGGTTTGTTTTTCATTGCTGACGTATAAAGCCCTAAAAATAGGGACAAAGGTGAGGATGTTGCTATGGCAATGTCACATACATTCTATTATTGTTTTGTCTTATTTGTTTTATATAGACATCATTACTACTATTATATTGCATGACATTGCAACTACCAATTCAGGCACTTGACCCAGCAAAATTTTGGGAGGATTAAGCAATAATCAATGTAACTATTGTTATTGCTTAGAAGTTATTTTGATTTTTTAACAAAATATTGACAAAGCATTTTTGGATGTCTCACTGTACACTGCACAGATTTATAAAACATATCTAGGCAACTGGTAAATGCAACATCATTCATACCAGTAATTTCTGTACAGCTGTCATCTGAATCTGATTCTTCAGGATCAACTATTTGGATACCCTGAGCTTGCAACCTCTGAAATTTTGCTTCAAGCTCTCGCTTGGCCCTCAGTAGATCCTGAATTTCATTTTCCTTGGTTTCTCTGAAAATCTATAAATGAAAAAAGCGTATTTTAAAACATTTTTCATATTTCATTCTATGCATAAAATTAATGTATTTTTTCAGTTAAGAGTTTAGCCTTTCCACCCTAGGTCTTAAGCAACATAATCCTAATTACCTATCAACTTGTGTAGATAAAAGGGAAATATCTAGAAACAAGTGGAACTTGCAATAATTTTAAATATAAAATGATCCTTTTATTCAAGGTTACAAGCTATCAGTCCTGATTTCTAAGATAGTTCCATACATACTATGTGTCCTTTCCTAGGTTGTTCAAGAAGCGGAATTCTATCATTAACAGTTTTACTTCTAAAAAATATTTATACTTAAGCAAAGCTTAGGGCTCTCTGAAACATGCTCATTTATCCTGCAAAGCCAATAAATTAATTAATTTACTTTGAACTGCCTCCTGACTTTGTCCCGATCATGTTCAAATGTAGCTGCTCTTTCCATAGCTTGATATTTGGCCTCTACAGCACTTTCCTTTTCTCTGAGGATTTTCTGATATGTTTTCTGAAGTGCCTGGGAAGAGGAAAAAGTGAGAGGGTTAACCCTTGGTCTGCAATTTTTCATTTATTCACTCTTGACTATTAATTTGTTGGATATCAGAAAGCTCTTCCTAAATATAATTTGAATACATTTGATCTTTTAATTCAGTGTTTAAATGACATTCCAGATACAGCTCATCTACAACTTTTAGCATCCCTATTAGCTATTCTGGATGAGTCTGGTAAGAATATATAGCAATATAAAGGTGGCCAGAGATTCTATTTTAACAGAAAGCTTATTTTTGTCAATCTTGGTGCCAATGCCGCATGCAGATACCTGAAGCTCTGCCCTCAAGCGTTTGTTTTCTTTGTCCAGCTTGGCTTCTTTCTTCATCATGGCAGCCACCTCATTGTTCTTGCTAATGCGAAATATCTCATATTCTTTTTTCAGGCGTTCATACTCTGCCATGCATTCCAGCTCTTGTACAGAAGCAGTAGACTTGAAGCTTGCGCCAATGAGGCCTCCAGGCCGGGATGCACCTACCCGTCGAAAAGAACTACGCAGAAGACGGGCCTTGGGCTTTACTTCAACAGGAATTTCGCAGGCCTCACCACCCCCTCCCTCATATGGATCTTCAATCACCTCCCCAACAGTGACCATTGGATTAACCAAAGATGAAGCAGATCCCATAGCTGAAAAACTTCCCTTATGCACACGCTTTTTAAAATGGCAGATTCTAACTATCTCCAGATCCTAGTAGATGTAGACTTTCTTTAATGCCAAGCTGCTGCTCAACACTTGGGCCTAGGATATTACCCCAAATGACTTTCTTTCCTTCTGTCTAGTTATCCATAAATGGATGCTTTTGCTCCAACCACTTCTGGTTTTTAGATCGGAAAATATTTAAATTTATTAAAGTAGTAACATTCCCCCAAGTTGAATTAAAAAATAGATTATTCTTTTTAAGCTATGTAATTAAGGGCAGAGTGCTGCACATAATACACATTTCATTGACAAGGCTGTTACTACTACAGATTCAATATTCATTAACATTGGTAACAATTCTCTGTAGTTATAGTGAAGGAAATGTTCCTGTTGTCCTGTTATTGGGAATAGTTTAGTGCTGGTTGTCCACAAGAGACAGTGGCTTAGCCTGCCAACTTTCCACACATTTCCTTGGAAATAAAACTGACTGAATCCTTATGTGCCTGAGCTGGGATTTCTGTCTTAAAGCAAACTACCCAGCAAACAGGCACAAATATTTACAGTATGGTCGTTAAAGGGCTGCTGTAAATATTCTTCCTGTCGTTTTCCCAATAACAAGCAAAGTTACCTCGGTCACCAATAGTTCATACCAATATGCGCTGTTATTTCCCATGCTATCCCTTGCTCATTTTTATCAGAAAAATGGAAGAATCAAAAAAGAAGGAAACATTTTCCAAGCAAATGAAGGGCCAATGTAGAGTTTTACTCCGGAGATTCCCATAAGAATTCCTTAACTTTCCATAAATTACGGGAGCAATGGGAAAACAGTCAACCAGCCAAGCAACTTGCTCGCTCTGTCGCTCGTCGCTCGCGCCTCGGCCTCCTTCGGATGAGCCGCAGCCCAGGCGCTGCTGCCCGGGAAAATCTTCGGCTATGGATTGCGCAACTAAAGCAGGAAGTAGGCAGTGACGTGGCAGCTTTCTCCCAGGCAGTTGCGTAGAGCTGAGGGGCTGTCGTGGGAAGAACAGCGAAGTGCCAACTTTCGTTGTCCTTTCGTGACGTTCCACAACTCTGGTTCTCCGAAAGAGAAGGCGTCCTCTGAGCATTTGCGGGAAAGGCTTGGGCGGGCCCTGTGCCGCCGGATTCTCCAACCTGGCGCCTCCTCGGGATGTGTTGTAACACAACGCTTATCAGTCTGCAGTTGAAGCCCGACCATTCTAACATCAGATGATAAAAGTTGTACAATAGCCTGCATTTTTCGAGGGCACTGGTTGACGAAGGTGCTTTTCTCGACGACACTCGTAGAAGAATCGTTTCCACTTCAGACTGCAGGAGGAGAGAAAAGGTTTCTAAAACAAAGGAAAAGCCGAATCACATAATGAATTTTGCATTGGGCTGGAGAAAGCCCGTTATATCATTTTAAGTTACAGCATTTTTTTATTTCTGGAAGACAACCTGAACAGATTTAAAAGTAATATGTTTATGAAAAAAGTATGCAAAATTCTTCTAGTTTCAATGGAAGAGGACATGAGAAAATAACAGAAGTAGCGGGTGGGATGGGGGACAAAAGCTATTTTTATCGTTGCAGCAAATTTTTGGATAGCTAATGTAAAATATAGTTAAGTGCCAGGAGCAAAAATCCATTTGGAATTTATAGGCTAAAATAGGTTCCCATTCTCATATATGTCTGAGATGTTTTTGCGTTCCAAAAAACAAGCTATATCCAACCCAATATATAATCCCAATATCTAGATTGATTTTCTATTGTCTTCAATTGGAATGAAAGTTTCCCTGAGCCACTGAAATGCTAAAGAGAGTGAGACTCGAGATAAGGCTTGCAAAAAAATATCAGCTTTTATTTATGGCTTTAGCAAAAGCTGGGTGATAAAACTATATCCAAAACTTACAAACAAATGCATGTAAGGAATAGCCAGCCCCTAGGGGGAGATCAAAACCAGATCAGAATTGACATCACAAGGAGTACAAGTAGAATGGTGGTCTTATTTACAGATACAATCAAGGTATGCACAGGATAGGAAGAACGAAGGTATTGCCAAAGACTACACAATATTAGATAAACTGTTGATACAGACAGAAAACAGACTGATCAAAGTGCTGTATAGATTCTTGTTGGAATATAAACTAGAGGAGGAACATGTCAAAGAAACCATGGTCATCTGGGCGAAAATTTTTGGTTACAATGTGGAATTGGCTAAGTGGGAAAAACTTTGGATACTTAATCAGAAACTAACATTGGCTACGGCGTATAAAGAAAATCTTTATAAGATGTTCTACAGATGGCATCTCCCTCCAGCACTACTTTCCAAAATGTTCAAAAATCTGGCCCCAAATTGTTGGAAGTGTAAAAAAAACACCAGGCACTTTCTATCATATGTGGTGGACGTGCAATGAGGCAAAAAAATATTGGAAAATGATTCAATCATGGTTAGAACAAATGGTGGGAGAACAAATTATGTTTAAAGCAGAAACTTTTCTCCTAGGCATAATACTGGAGGGGTTTAAGAAAGATACACTTTATTTAATTATACATATACTAACTGTAGCGCGCATAACCTATGCACAGTATTGGAAAAAAGAAAATACACCATCAGAACTAGATACAATCAGAAAAGTGTTGGCCTGTGTAGAAGCAGATAGGCTCACTCTTGAACTTAAAAATAAAGGGGAATCAGAATATTTTGAAGTATGGAACAGATTTTATGATTGGTATAAGACAAGATGACAAGACTGGAATAAATGTATATATTGTGATTGGACAGAAGGACAGACAATGTATTAAGTAGATTAACTGTTAATGGTTGAAACTAGCTGTACATAATGGCACACGTGGTCCGATTCCCTGCCTTCCTGAAGGAGACCCCGGAGCACGCTCCACCGGCTCACACTCCACGGTCCCCTTCATGTTGACTCAGGAAGGCGGGGAATGGGACCACGTGTGCAGGAGGCTGAGGCTGCATCAGCCTCCTGCACAAGTGGTCCCATTCCCCGCCTTCCTGATGATGTCACCAGCCTCACCAGCCATAAACCTCACCGCACGTCAGTGGAGTATTCCTATAGCCTTGTGTAGGGGGTGGCAGCTCCCTTTGTCAAGTTGTTTTTTTGGCAGAAGGCTTTAATGATTTATGAGCTAGGAAAACTCCCTAATTGGTTCCTTTATCTATGGCGTTTTATATTCCCGTGTAACAATTTCTTCTATGTTTTCGAGAATATCCCTAGCTTTGAAGCCAAGAATAGAACCGAGACACGCAGCAGTGAGATAACATTTGCAGTCCAGTATTAAGGTTACAATTTGCTAGGCTAGAAAACAACTAATTTCTGACAGTGTACAATAATATAAGCAGAAGCCAATATTGATTCATATTGATTCATATACTCCTACAAAATGAAAAAAACTTTTGACTATTCTTTCACAATTCAGCTAGCAAATGTAAATTGTCAACAATTAGTTAATTATATCCTTTAGTGTAATGTAATAAGGCCAAACTATTCATAGTTTTTGAGCAGCTGCTGAAACACAAGCTTTAAAGATAAGAGTCGTTTATCTTATAAAGAGCTTTAACTAATCCTGACAAATATGAAACTTAGCTGCTGGCAAATGTCATCCCTTTTAATCCATCTTCCTGGTTGCTGCTCCATACAATTACAGCTATTCTGTGTAACATATTGCTTGCAAAGAGGAATAGTAATAAGGATATACTAAATAATACTACAGTGGGGCAAAAAAGTATTTCGTCAGCCACCAATTGTGCAAGTTCTCCCACTTAAAAAGATGAGAGAGGCCTGTAATTGGCATCATAGGTAGACCTCAACTATGAGAGACAAAATGTAAAAAAAAAACCCAAACAATCACATTGGCTGATTTGGAAAGAATTTATTTGCAAATTATGGTGGAAAATAAGTATTTGGTCACCTACAAACAAGCAAGATTTTTGGCTCTCACAGACCTGTACCTTCTTCTTTAAGAGGCTCCTCTGTCCTGCACTCATTACCTGTATCAATGGCACCTATTTGAACTTGTTATCAGTATAAAAGACACCTGTCCACAACCTCAAACAGGCACACTCCAACCTGCACTATGGTGAAGACCAAAGAGCTGTCAAAGGACACCAGAAATAAAATTGTAGACCTGCACCAGGCTGGGAAGACTGAATCTGCAATAGGCAAGCAGCTTGGTGTGAACAAATCAACTGTGGGAGCAATAATTAGAAAATAGAAGACATACAAGACCACTGATAATCTCCCTTGATCTGGGGCTCTCACCCCATGGGGTCAAAATGATCACAAGAACGGTGAGCAAAAATCCCAGGACCACACGGGGGGACCTAGTGAATGACCTGCAGAGAGCTGGGACCAAAGTAACAAAGGCTACCATCAGTAACACACTACGTCGCCAGGGACTCAGATCCTGCAGTGCCAGACGTATCCCCCTGCTTAAGCCAGTACATATCCAGGCCCATCTGAAGTTTGCTAGAGAGCATTTGGATGATCCAGAAGAGGGTTGGGAGAATGTCATATGGTCAGATGAAACCAAAATAGAACCGTTTGGTAGAAACACAACTCGTCGTGTTTGGAGGCGAGAGAATGCTGAGTTGCATCCAAAGAACACCATACCTACTGTGAAGCATGGGGGTGGCAACATCATGCTTTGGGGCTGTTTCTCTGCAAAGGGACCAGGACGACTGATCCATGTACAAGACAGAATGAATGGGGCCATGTATCGTGAGATTTTGAGTGCAAACCTCCTTCCATCAGCAAGGGCATTGAAGATGAAAAGTGGCTGGGTCTGTCAACATGATAATGATCCCAAAAATACCACCCGGGCAACGAAGGAGTGGTTTCGTAAGAAGCATTTCAAGGTCCTGGAGTGGCCTAGCCAGTCTCCAGATCTCAACCCCATAGAAAACCTTTGGAGGGAGTTGAAAGTCCGTGTTGCCCAGCGACAGCCCCCAAACTTCCCTGCTCTAGAGGAGATCTACATGGAGGAATGGGCCAACATATCAGCAACAGTGTATGCCAACCTTGTGAAGACTTACAGGAAATGTTTGACCTCTGTCATTGCCAACAAAGGATATATAACGAAGTATTGAGATGAACTTTTGATATTGACCAAATACTTATTTTCCACCATAATTTGCAAATAAATTATTTCCAAATCAGCCAATGTGATTGTTTGGGGTTTTTTTTACATTTTGTCTCTCATAGTTGAGGTCTACCTATGATGCCAATTACAGGCCTCTCTCATCTTTTTAAGTGGGAGAACTTGCACAATTGGTGGCTGACTAAATACTTTTTTGCCTCACTGTATATTAGATGGTGCCTTTGTATACTTGCATTTATAAACATTTGTTTCCTGCAAAATACATATATACATATATATGATAGATAGATAGATAGATAGATAGATAGATGATAGATAGATAGATAGATAGATAGATAGATAGATGATAGATAGATATGATGCATTTTGTAGTTGTATTTGTTTCCTGTAACACCTATATGTTATGCCTTTTGTTATGCCTGTTATGCCCTTTATAGTTGTAACACAAATATGCCACAGTAGACCCTTATGTTTGTATTTCCTGCAACTAAGGAAAAATTCTGTTATTGGGATCTGTGAAGTACCTGACATTAGTCAAAACATATGTCTCACCTTTGATCAGAGCCTCCCTCTTCTGCCTAAAACTATCTCACCTTTGATCTGTTCCCTTCACAACAGGGGATCAAATGGCCAATGTGAGAACAAAGGAAAGAGATAAGGCTAATGAGGAGTATTCCATCCTTTTTGCAGGAATACGCAAATCTACCGTATTTTTCAGTGTATAAAATACACCTTTTCCCCCTCACGCAACCAGGCCCTGCGGGATCTTCAGGGCACCTTGCAGATGCTTCAGGAGGTGGGATTCTCCATCAGTCAGGAGAAAAGCCACCTTGTTTCCACTTCTCGTCTAGTGCACTTGGGAGCCCTCATCGACTCCACTCAGGGGAAGATCTTCCTGTCTCGGGAATGACAGATCAGCCTCAGGCACTTAGCCTTCAAGGTACAGAGGAGACAGCAGCCCCCTCTCTTCCAGCTGTCTCAACTGCTGGGGAAGATGGTCTCTTGCTTCTCCATCATCCCTTGGGTGGGGCTTCACAGCCGCTGCCTCCAGTGGTTTCTTCTGCCATTCCAGAAGACCAATAGCAGCTGTTTCCTAGCGAAAGTCAGGTTGACTCCAGAGGTCCTTCACTCTCTCGACTGGTGGATCTCCCTGGCCATCTCTCAGGGGTCCCTCTTCAGGGAACTACCTCGTCTCGCAGTTACCATGGATGCAAGTTTGACAGGTTGGGGCACTCACCTGGAGGATCAGATAGCTCAGGGTCTCTGGTCCAACTCCGACCTTTCCCACAGTATGAATTGGCTAGAGTTGAGGGCCATCCATCTAGCTCTTCTTCAGTTCCAATCTTCAATTCGCAACACATATGTGCTAATTTGGACAGACAACACAACAGCCAAAGGCATGTCAACCACCAGGGGGGGACAAGAGCAGTTTCCCTCATGGAGTCTGCCTTTCACCTAGGGATCTGGGTGGAAGCCAACCTTCTCTCCCTCCACCCCAAACACATCTCGGGCTCCAACAACACCAGAGCAGACTGGTTGAGCCACACAACAATCGATTCTGCGGAGTGGACCCTCAACCATCGCATCTTTAAACAGCTGTCGACCAGGTACGGGACCCTGGTGCTAGATCTCTACGCAACGGCATCCAACAATCAACTGCCCAGGTACCTGTCTCACTACATGACACCAGGCGCGGAAGGGACAGACGCCTTAAGGTGCAGGTGGACCCACGGTCTCCTGTACGCCTTCCCTCCCTTTCCCCTGATACAGAGGGTCATTCAGAAAATGATAGAGGAAGAGGCCGAGCTCATCCTACTCGCCCCCCATTAGCTGTACCTTCCATGGTTTGCGGACCTAGTCAACCTCTCAGTGGGCCCAGAGTGGCGTCTTCCCCTGATACCATCCCTTCTTCACCAGGGATCCATCCACCATCCCAACCTATCTTGGCTCCGCCTAACCGCATGGAGGCTGAGCAGGAGGTCTTGAGGGCAGCAAATCTTTCTGAGATTGTAATTCAAACTATTCAGGCTTCTCGACGCCTGGCCACTAATAGAATCTACGAATCAACATGGCAGACTTTCAGCACATGGTGCCTTTCTAAAGAGGTTTTGCCCCTGGAGGCTTTGGTTCCCCAGGTTTTGGAGTTCCTGCAATAGGGACTAGATAAAGGACTTGCGCCTAACCTTACGGAAGCAGGTGTCAGCTCTCTCTTCGGTTCTCTCTCTTCATCGGGATGAGCCTCTCTCCTTGCACCCTCATGTACGCCACTTCATTAAGGGCACATCTAATCTCTGCCCGCCTGTCATTCACCGCTTCCCCTTGTGGGATCTAACCAAAGTCCTTGACTTTCTCACTGGACCACCCTTTGAGCCTCTCAGGTTGGCCTCCCTGCATCACCTCACATTGAAAACAATCTTTCTGGTGGTTATCACATCTACACGACAGGTCTCAGAATTGGCAGCCCTTTCCATCCGTTCCTACTTGTGTACTGTTCATTCAGACCGTGTGGTCCTTCAACTTGATCCCACCTTTGTTCCAAAGGTCAAAGTTTCATCTGTATCTAGATCTCACTCTACTGAACTTTTGCCCTAATCCCTCTCACAGTCTCGAACGCAAATGGCACAGGTTAGAAGTAAGACGTGCTCTTAAGATCTATATTGTCAAGACGGATGTCTTTAGGTGCACCAAAGCACTCTTTGTGTCTTTCCATCCCACAAACAGGGGTCTAAAGGCTTCTCCATCTATGGTTGGGCGCTGGATCCAGTCAACCATAACTAGAGCTTACCTGGCGAGTCACCTCACACCTGAGGGCTTCATGGTCGGAAGGTTTTCCCCTGCCTACTCTTCCCATTATGAAGTTTCCTGGTTGTAGAACCGCACGGATCACACCCCCGGCAGCTGACCTGCAACAACTGCTTGATCAGAATTGGGGGGATGTCCCCCTAATTCCATGCTCTTCCTCCCCTGGGCTCCCATCTGAGCTCCTCCCCACCATATACGGACAAAGGCGAAGCAGCCAGCTGTGGAGAGAGGGGGGAAAGGCACAGGGCAGGGGGATTCCTCCATGGCACAGGCGGCTCCGCTCAACCTGCTGGAGCCTGGAGGTGGTGACTTCCCCATCCAGGTGGAGCACGATTGGAAGCGGAGGCAGTTCACCATCTGCTCAAACAGCTGTCATGATAAAGCTGTTGTATGAATATGTAGGGAAGAGGGTGGTGGTTCTTCAACCATGCGTGCGGAAGGCAGTGGATCTGAAATGAAGGCATTCCAGGCGGCAGAGATCATTGCAACTGTCTTACTCTTCCTGTGCAGTCCCAACCCCCACACTTCCCAAGGCCATTTGACTGCAAAGGTGCAGAGGGCTTGCTGGGAAGCCCAGCAACATGTTTATGAAATTGCAGTGTCCAAAGGACGCACATGCTACATGTCTATCGGGCCTTGCTGCGAGAAAGCCAGGCTTTCAATGCCTACGATTATAAGTAGGAAGTCTTGGGAATGAAGCCTTTGGTGCCAAGTCCCTTCTCTGCCCACATGAAAATCATACCCCATCCCCTCCAGTTAAATACATGTAGGGTGATAGGGTTGGATAAAAAGCTTATCAAAATCCGAGTGGAAGTGAGGATCCCGGCCACCTGCAAACCACCCGAAAATGAGATGCATGGAGCGGGTGGGTGAGATTAAATTCAGAATGTAAGGCACACCAGATTTTCACTCTCTTTTTTTATAAGGTCTGCCTTATACTCCAAAAAATATGGTATGTGTTATACGTTTATTATGCAATCTCCTCAAATTACAATTGACTCTCAATAGTTTGCTAAATAGGCAAACAACATGTTGTTTCCAGAAGCAGCATGTAAAAGAGGAGAAAAAGTTGTTAGTGTATACCAGAGGTGGTATTCAGCCAGTTCTCTCTGATTTGGGTGAACCTGTAGCGGTGGCTGCAGGAGGCTCCACCCACCCACCCCAACATAATGTGTGAGTACTGAGCATATGCAGAAGGCAGTACGCATGAGCAGATGATGTGTGAGCACGCGCACATTTGCAAACCATAGGGAAGGTAAGTGAATCTTACCGCTGATGTATACCTTCAGAAGTTGAACCTCTACAGACAAATAGAAACACATTAGATGCATTGATCATCTTCACTATTTAGCTTTAAGGTTTGCTTTGGATCCTTCAATTTCTGAGGCTGACAACCTGATGGATCTGATCTTTAAAGCTTAGCCTTTGATTCTGAAGATTCCAAGTCCTTACTCGAAACAGTGGCAGTTGTTGAGTCTTTACTTTTCTATTTAAGCTGAAATACATTTTTAAACCTTTATACAAAACTAATAATTGCTTTTATATGTGCATAACCATATTAATGTAACACATTGGATTCATGACATTTTTATCCACAGTGTTTGCACACTGAATTAATAGATTGTGACAGTCATATCATAAATGATCATTTTGTAAATGAGTAAGATTCCTAATTACTACTTTGTAAATGTTGCTAAAGGATGATATAAAAATTCCAAATGCTGAACATTTGATAGAATCTAATAAGACTTCAAAGAAAAGAGAATTTCTAAATGATACAAAAATGGCTGTCCTTCAAATGCAATGAGATATACAATATATGCTGTAAAAGTCATGTATGAATTCTGTGAAATCCTTAATGTAGAATTAACGTACAATTGTTTATAATTGTACTAATATCTCTTTTTTATATCCAATTTTTACAAGAATTCATTCTCTCCACCACCTTACCATTTATACTGAATTCATACAGTACATTATTCAAAGCCCTAATGGATTTGCTTAGTTTTGATTATATTGTGCTAACCCAGCCATCCCCCAGCATTCATGGCTTAGCATTATAAATGAACCAGGCTATTGTAGCTTTTTCAACAAAGCAAGAGTGTTTCTAATAATGTCTGATAGCATTGACTGCCGTCAGAGCAGCTAGATGTTTCAAATGCTTGCATGTGTAATTTCCCAAACATGGCCTCAATGTGAGAAAGAAGGTCAACAAAGATAAGATTCTTTATTGGCTATGTTTCCCTGGGTGCAATGTATGATAGTGGAGGAAGTTAGCTCCCACCCCTCTCCTAGAAAAATGAAATATCCTAGGAAATATTGAAAAGGCAGAGTGTTATATTTCCCTAGATGAGAAGTGGAGAAACATGTTTTTTTAGGCAGGAAGCAGACTCATTCTTAATATCCCGCAGGTTCCTTAATAGTCCACAGCAGATGTCCTGCACTTAAGAGATAGCTACCATATGTTTTGGAGTATAAGACGCACCAGAGTACTAGATGCACCAAGGTTTTGAAGAGGCAAATTTAAAAAAAGAAGTAGGTAGGTAGATAGAGGGATAGAGAGGGAGAGAAAGAGAGAAATACAGTAGATAGGTAGTGTTAGATCAGGGCAATGAGAGGACAGACTCCAGACTGAAGGCAACAACAGCTCTTTATTATCAGACAAGTATGTACAATCCAGCAACTGTGAGGTCTGACAGCTCTCCTTTTATAGGGAGCTGTCAGGCCTCTCAACCAATCAGGTTAAACCTAGGCTCCCGCCTAAATGGAGGACTGGAGTGGAAACCACTGTAGCTTGTGTGGATATCTAACACCCCTCCCCTCTTAGTAGGAGCATTCCAATTAGTGACGTAGTCTTTTAGGTAGGTGGGTCTTTGCCTAGTTCTGGCAGACCTGCACAGTTCATTCTGAACCGGTTCTTGGAGCAGCTCGGAGGGACCTTTGTGCTCCTCAGCTCCTTTTGATGGAAGCTGCTGGAACTTACCCCAGGCCGCGGCTGGAGTCCTTTGAGTTTGTTCCCTTGGGGCTCGCTGTGGGCTTGCAACAAACTCAGGTAAGTCTGCCGGTTCATTCGGGATTGAGAAGTCTGTGGAAGGAGTGACTGGTTGCTCCTTTTGGGTAGGGCCTTGGCCGGTTGGCGTCAGAGTTTCGTCTGGTGCTCTAAGATTGGAGTGGGTTAGGTGACCACGGAGTTGGTCAATGTGCCTTCTCCAATTTCTACCATCCTCTAGCTCTAAGAGATAAGAGCGAGGCCTGGTGATGCCTATCACCATGGCAGGAATCCAAAGAGTTTCCCCTGCATAGTTGTGGGCGTATACTGAATCCCCTATGCTAAAGTTCCAAATCTTGCTGGTGGAGTCTGGGGGCGATGTGGCAGAGTAGTTTGGGTGTAGCCGGTCTAGGTGGGACCTTAGCCGGTGACCCATGAGAAGCTCGGCTGGGCTTCTCCCCGTGGTGGTGCTAGGAGTAATATGTTGTATTAGTAAATAGTGATCAACCCATGTTTGCCAATCACCCGGGCCCATCCTGGCAAGGGCCTCTTTTGCTGAGCGCACATTCGTTCCGCCTGTCCATTCGAGGCTGGATGGAATGACGCGACTAGGGCATGCCGAATTCCCTGGCTAGCTAGCTAGGTCTCGAATTGCATGGCCGTAAATTGGGGCCCGTTGTCAGAGACCAAGACGTCAGGCAGGCTGTGCGTGGAGAAAAGTCTCCGTAGCACCTTGATGACCTCCTCTGCCATGGTAGAGGTCATCAGGGCTACCTCTAACCACAATTATGAAGAACGTTTGGCCATGAACGGGGCCTGCGAAATCTATGTGCACCCTAGACCAGGGTGCCTGAGGGCGCTCCCACTCCTTAGGAGGTGCCTCTGGGGGAGCTGGTCTGGATTCCTGACAGGGCGTGCAAGTGGCCACCCACTCTTCAATTTCCCTGTCCATGTTAGCTCCTAGCCAATGCCTTCATCCTGACAATGCCAGGATGCTCCACATGCAATGACTCTAATACTGCACGTCGCAGTTTGTTCGGAACAACCACCCGGTCCCCCCACAGTAGACAACCTTTTAAAACCAACAGTTTGTCATGCTTGGTAAAAAACATTTTAAATTCAGCCCCAACAGGCCCTTTGGGCCATCCCCTCCACACCCAGTTAAGCACCTGCTTAATTATATTGTCCTTTGCTGAAAAGCGGGCAACATCAGCAGAGGAGACCGGTCCAGTGTCCAAGCAGTCAATTTGGAGGACCGGGGTCTCTGGAGTGGGTTCGGCCAACAGTTCGGGCAGGGGACAACGGCTCAACGCGTCTGCGTGTCCAAGCGTGGAGCCAGGTCGGTGAACCAGTTTGTAAGTGTAGGCAGCCAGGAAAACAGTCCACCTGGTCATGCGCGGGGAGAGGGACACCGGGGTGGGTCGGTCCCCAGCCAGCAGCCCCAGCAGTGGCTTGTGGTCCGTCACAAGTTCGAAATCACGGCTGTAGAGGTACTCGTGGAAACGCTTGACTCCCGCTACAGCAGCCAAGGCTTCTCTGTCTAGTTGGCTATAGTTCCGTTCAGCAGGAGACAAGGTTCACGAGTAGAAGGCGATGGGGGCCTCGGTGCCGTTTGGCATCCTGTGGCTGAGGACTGCGCCAACGCCGAAAGGTGAAGCGTCGCACGTCAAAACCAGTGGCAGGGTCTGGCTGTACTGGACCAGCAGGGAGTCGGTTGTGAGCAGGCGCTTTATTCCAGCAAAGGCGGCTGCCTCGGCTCGTCCCCAGGTCCATCTAGCATTTTTCGTTAGCAGTCGGTGTAACGGCTCAGCGACAGTTGCTTTCTGTCTGAGAAAGACGCTGTAGAAGTTAAGGAGCCCGAGGAAAGCTTGCAACTCGGTCTGATTGCGAGGTGTAGGGGCGTCCTGGATTGCTTTGACTTTTTGGGATGTCGGGTGGATCCCAGAACCGTCGATCATGTACCCTAATTTAATTCTGCATGATACTTGGAATGCTGACACAAACAGTGAGACCTTGGAGTGCCAAGCCGGATAATCAGTGAGAAAAATAAGAGTGTTTTGTTTCCATTATACAAACCTTCCAGCCTCCGAGTAGCAGTGTTATTGTTGCAAGTTTCTTTGTTTCTTTTTTATCTTTTTTGTATTTCAAGTTAAAAAAAAGTCCAATTCTTGAATGAGTTAGAAGAACACCCACAGTAATGAAAGAGGAGAATTTTAGTCCATAGGTTGCAAAGAGTAATAAAAGAAAAAAAATAGAAGAAAACTTAATCCATTCATTTTAAAAGGCTTGCATAAATTCCATCCATGAAGATAGCATTTAAAAAGTAAGATAGCCCACTGTCCAAAACCATTCCAAATTTAATTCTGCCGCTTATTTCTTCTGTTCTCCAATTTAAATTAATTTTAGGGTTTTTATAGGCAGTCTCTTTTTAAAGTTCCGCTCTGCAGCAGACAAGGTCCTGGAGTAAAAAGCAATAGGAGCCTCAGTTCCATTGGGCATGCGGTGGCTGAAGTCGGTGCCGACGCCGAACGGGGAAGCGTCGCGGGTCAGTACCAATGGCAGGGTCTGGCTGTACTGTATCAGAAAGGAGTCCGCTGACAGGAGTCGTTTTACCGCGGCAAATGCGGCAGCCTCGGCTCAGCCCCAGGACCACTTCACGTTCTTAGCCAGGAGATGGTGTAAGGGCTCAGCAACAGTGGCTTTCTGTTTCAGAAAGACACTGTAGAAATTAAGGAGCCCGAGGAATGCCTGCAGCTCGGTTTGATTGCAAGGTGTGGGGGCATCCTGAATTGCTTGAATCTTTTGGGTGGTTGGGTGAATCCCAGAGCCATCGATTAGGTACCCTAAGAATTCAACCTTGGCATACTAATTTGGCATTTTTCTTTCTTGAGACGGAGGCCTTTGTCTGTAATTCGAACCAAAACAGTTTGTACATGTTTGAAAAGTTGCGCCTCATTTGGAGCCGATACTAAGATGTCGTCGAAATAGGGGATTATTCCTGGAATCCCCTGCAAAAGCCATTCCATGACGCTTTGGAACAGTCTAGGGGCGGTACTAATGCTGAATTGCAGACTGTGCATCACAATGGTTTGGGCCTCCACTGTAGCGCCATCTACAGACAATTGTTGGTACGCCTACACCATGTCCAATTTTGCAAATATTTTTCTGGGGCCTAACGAATGTAGTAGATGCTGTACAATGGGTACAGGGAAGCGCTTTGTTGTAGCGCTTTATTGATTGTGCACTTGTAGTCTGCGCAGATGTGGACAGAAGATTGGAGTCCCCACATATTTAACCAGACCGATGCTAAAGACGTCCTCGAACTCCTTAAAAATAGCTTCGGTGCTGTCATCTTTCAAGGCATTGATACCGGTCACTTCTAGGCCCAGGGCTTCGAACCAGTCAAGCCCCAGGAGGCTCTGCAGGTTGCTGCTGACCACATCACTGGGAGTTGGCTGCTGAAATGCTTGAATTTCACCTCGAAGGTGCCTTGGCCCACGATGGGGACCCGGTTGCCCTGGTAATTGCATAGGCGGATGTCAGGGGTGCATAGATGTTGTTTCTTCAGGCTAAGGATAGCCTGCTTGAGGGTAGACCATGGCATGATGGTCAGTGATGACCCGGTGTTGATCTCCATCTCGCATGGAGAATCCTTGATGAGGATTGTGACCTTTAGCTGTTTTGGCCACCTGGCCTGGACTTGGCTGATTGATGTATGGTAGGTGACTCTAGTGGCTTCTGCCAGCCCTTGGTTGGGCCTTTGCTGGTGGTTTGGTGCACTTCTTGCTGCCAGGTAGTAGCAGGGAATTCACCCCAGCGCATCTTGGCGAGGTGACTTATACAATAATTAGAAAAGTACTCTAATGTCAGAGATGGACAAAATAACAATAGAACTAAAAGAAAGAGAAGAATCAGATTTCTATAAAATATGGAATAAAATGAATAAGTGGCTAGAAAACAGAAGCCAAAACAGAAAATAGAGAATGTAAATATATGGTGATATAAATAATCAATATTATTATAAGTGTTAGCACTACTGTTGTTATATTATAGGACAAGGTGAAAGCAATAGGAAGGCAATGCAGAATGGAAAATTATAAAGGCTACACATGAAAGCCGATACAGAAGGCTGTATAATTACTTTATATTGTTATGTATGTTTTGTGTTTTGTTTTTTCTTGTTGTGTTTTTCTTTCTGTTTTTAAAGATTAAAACATTCAATAAAAATTATTAAAAAATACTCTGTGTGTGTGTGTGTGTATGTATGTATATGTATGTATGTGTGTGTATGTATGTGTATGTATGTATATGTATGTGTGTGTGTATGTGTGTGTGTGTGTGTGTGTATATATATATATATATATATATATATATATATATATATATATATATATATATATATATATATATATACACACACACACACACACACACACACACACACACACACACACATATATATATATATATAAAATTGAAAAGGAATTATAAATACCATCAACATAAAATGGAACATGCTCAGAGACTGAAATACACCAAGTAAATGAAATGAAGAGTGTGAAGTAGAGGAGAGAGGTAAGGGAAGAAGAGAGGATAGGAGAGAGGGCAGCAGGGAGAGGAAGAGAGAAAGAAGGAGTGGAAAGGGGAGAGAGGAGAAGAAGAGAGGAAGAGGAAGTAGAGAAAAGAAGGATGACAGAGGGAAGAAAGGAGGTAGGGTGGAGGAGAAGAGAGGAAGAAGAAAGTGATGGATAGGGTACAAATATGATGTATGGAGAACAGAAGAGCCAATAATTGTTTTTGGGAGTTGATGGTAAGACAAATTGATTTAAACATTTAACAATATAATTTGATGTTGGTTATGTAATAGTATACATGTGGTTATTTGTTATAAAAATGAAAAAATAAAAAAACTTTATATATGAAAGGAGAGAGAGAAACAGGCAAAAAAGCAAAGAAATGACAGCCAGCCAGAGTTAGAGGTGCTATCAGAATGGGATGAAGTACTGAGACAATCCTTTCAGAAGGGCTTAAGTGGCTGCAGTCACCAAAAACATAGGTGCAGGGTGCATTTGCAAAGGGCTGGAAATTCAAGGAAGACACTGTCCATTCTTATGCTCAGGAAGTTGTTCAAGCAGAAAGTGTACATCTTCCCTATAATGGGAAAGCAGAATAGAATCAGCATGAGAACAATAGAGCAATTCCTTACCTCCAATCTCTGTTCTTAGGAACCAGGATGATCAACGGGAAAAAACTATAAAGAATGGTGCTTCAAACCTACATCTTCGATATCAATTCCAAAAGAAACTGGTATACGTAAAGCAATCTCTCACTGAAAGTGTTGATATTAAAAGGTGGAGTGTGGTCTCATCATGGCAGAGACAATCATATTCGGGTTGGCATGGCAGAATAAATGGAACCCAGTGGTTGACTGGAAAGACAACAATTGACACTGAAGGAATAGAGCAAGCAGACTGCAATGCATAGGGGAGAAGCACAGACACAGTGAATGCCAGCTGGTGGGGAGGGGAAAATAGAGCCCCGCAAATCATTAAGTGTGGGCGGCCAAGTGTGTGTGTGTGTGTATGTGTATGACCATCCCAAAGGAATACCAATGCTGCAACCTTGTGCCTACACTTCCTGGAAGCTGATCAATACTGAAAGGCATCAGCAGTGTGAGAGAAGAAAGTGTACGCCATTTGATGGGTGCTGTTGACTTGGAGACAATTCAAAGAAGGCAATAAGATTCCATTCAAAGTATGGACTGGCCATAAGAACTTAGACATCTTAAGAACCCCAAGGAAGCTGTCCCTTAAGCAAGTGAGATGGGTGCAGTACTTTAGTCAGTTCAACTTCACCCTTCGCCATCTGCCAGAGGGAAAGAATTTTCTCGCTGATGCATTCTCTCGGACGGCCCAATACAAAAATACCTGAAAGGAAATAGTTAACTCCACTATTCCCACCAGACAACTGGCAATCTCAGCAAGGCAGTGGTGGTTAGCCACTCTTCAGTTGGCCAACAGCACCCTGTTCCAACAACTAAAAGAAATCCTGAAGGATATAATTTAGAATCTAAAATTTTCTTAACTTCATGAAGGGTTTCTCCTTGCACTACAATCGGTTTAGATGCCGGGTGATCTTTTGGTCTCAGTCTTGAACTAACAACAGGCTCCAGCAAGCTCTGTGAAAGACTGGATGCATTTTCCCTAACAAGTGTGAGAGGCTAAGTTGAACCATTACTGGGTTAATTACTTTCACTATCTGAAACGGCCGTATGAATTTAGGTCCTAGCTCCTGGGGAATGAGGAGGGCAAAAATGAGCAAAAAGCAGGCTGTTTTTTGCTTGTCCCACCCCCAGCCCCCAGGAGCACTCTGTAAGCCTCCTAAAGGCTATGCATGTCCTTTTTATTGACAAAAAACGGGCCCATTTTTGCAAAAAACAGGCCGTTTTTAGGAGGTCTGGAGAATGCAAAAACTTTTTTTTATTTGCCTCTTCAAAATCTTGGTGAGTCTTATACTCCAGTGCATCATATACTCTGAAAAATATGGTAGTCCTTCACATCAGCTTTCATTTTCAGCCACCAGAACTGCCTCCAGGCTAAAGGTTTTTAGGAAGCCAAAGTGACCAGCCAGTCGGGAGTTGTGGCTGCGCTGTAGGACCTGCAGCCTCAAACTGCTGGGGACATATAAGCTTGGACCTCTTCCAAGCAAGTTCATCTCTTACGTTCAGGATATCCCGATTTTCATTGAACCACTGATAGACTGGGAGTGCAGCTTTTAGAGCTGCTGTTAGTTGGCTCCCTCTGGGGTCACTTTGGCATTTGGCTTGGGCCCTGGTGGTAACCTGCTTGGCTGGTTGAGGAAGGGGGATGATCAAATGGATGACTTCCTCCCTCCTACTATCGAATTGAGGCTTTCTGGAGAGCGCATCTGCTAGCAGGTTTATTTTCCCCCGGGATGTATTTTAGCTCCAAGTTAAACCATTTGTAGTACTGTGCCCAGCCGATTTATTTAGGAGACAGCTTTTGGGGATGGGGGTTTAGAGCTTCAGGATTTTTATGATCAGTCCAAACCTTGAAGGCCACTTTGCTCTCTTCTAAGAAATACCTCCAGGAGAGGAGATCCCAGTGGACTCCTTCTCCCATATTGCCCACCTTCTTTCAGTGTCGATGAGTTTTTTGGACACAAAAGCGCAGGGCAAAAGTTGACCCTAGGGATCTTCTTGCAGAAGCACCACTGCCATGGCTACATCACTGGCATTGGCTTAGATAATGAACTGTCGCTCAGGGTTGGGGTCCTGGGGGATTGGCTCCTTGGTGAAGAGTCTTTTTAATTTCTCTTTTTGGTACTCTAGTGACCAGGCCAGCAGTTGGGTTGAACGTAACTTTGAAGGGGGAATATGTCTTCAGTAGCTCCATCAGGGGGAGGGCTACTTGTGAAAATGCTGGGATTAACTGCCTATAGAAATTTGCAAACCCTAGGAAGCTCTGGAGCTGCTTGCGGCTGTGTGGGGTTGCCAGTCCAGCAATGCTTTCACTTTCCCTGGATCCAGCTCGATCACTTCATTTGACATTTGCTAGCCAGATAGTCTAGGGAAGTCTTGTGGAGTTTGCATTTAGAGAGCTTCGCATAGAGCTTCACGGCGAGGAGCTTTTTTCAGCACTTGCTGAACTAATTTAACATGTTCTTCCAGTGTTCACTAAATATAAGAATGTCATCTAGGTAAACTAGGACCCTCTTGTAGAGATGCTCATGTAGCACCTCACATTAGCTACATGAATACAGCGGGGGCTCCCTGGAGCCCAAATGGCATGACCTTAAATTGGAAGCTGCCAAGCGGGCAGTTGAACGCGGTCTTCCATTCACACTCCTCCCTAATCTGTATCCAGTAGTAGGCTTCCCTTAGGTTCAGCTTGGTGGACACCTTGCCCTTCACCAAGTGGCTTAGAATCCTTCATTGATGGAAAGGGGTAGGTCAGTGATGACTAAACTTTTTGCCATCATGTGCAAAAAGCATGGGAAGCGTGGGGGGGGTCATGCACGTGTGTGCCCATACCCATAATTCTTGAAGCATTTGCAGCAAATCCAACTCCGTACTCTTAGGTTGCATCATTTCTGTAATCTTCGACTGTGTGGCAGGGCTGGATGTTGCAGATGTTGGTGCAGAGGTAGCAAAGCCAGGTTTTCCAGGTGGTGGTCTTTTTGGAGACATAGTTTATAAAACAGAGAAGTCAGTCAGTGTAGAGACTGGACAGCTGGAGAAGTAGAGCAGGCAGATGAGTCCAGGAGGCAGAAAATCCAAACAAGTGAGAGTTTCTTTGGTCAATCTAGCATTAAGAAAAGGTTTCCTCTCCAGAGGGTTCAAGAAATAGCAATCCACAAGAGATTCTTCTGGGTAGTACGGAGACAAAGACCGGAAGCCTGAGTTTTAAAGGTGGAGTCAGGTTTCACAGTTCATGAAGACAACGGAAGTGTGCCATCTTGCCCTGCCAGCTTTAGGCTCAGAGGCATAGTAAAGTTTCAAAAGTTCACAAAGTTCTCAGGTCATCAACAAATTATAAGACTAAGTCCAGTGAAAATCACTTTTACAGGGGTGAGGCATCATTAGTTGGCTCTCCCCCCTCCTCCTTCCTCCTAGGGGCAAAAGCAGAATTTTTTCAAGCCGCTTGTCCAAGGGGGGGGGGAAATCCCCCCCCTCTAACCGCACCTCCAACGAAGCTCCGAAAGTTTAAGTTGTAACCTTGCTGAAAAGTCCATCAATTCAACAGAAAAGGAATGGAGAAAGGAAGCACCTCACCATACCGCCGCTGCTTCCTTCAATTTTACGCTGCCCGATCGGCATGGAGCGAGACGCTGGCGCGCCCTCCGAGACTGCTCCCCGGTGCCTAGAGCAAAGCGGAGAAGCCCCCACCAGCCGCCGCTGATGCCAGGGCCCTCCGCGAGCCGCTCCCTCGGCAGGACGCCTCTTCGGGGCGTCCTGTGCCCCCCCAGAAGCGGGGGAAGCCCACCGGGAGAGCGGGAGCGGGCAAAGACTTGCCCGTCGCCGTAGCCGCCGGAACCGGAAGTCTCACCATACCCATAATTCTATGCCCCCTCCCCCCATGTATGCGCGCCCCCTGTGGATGCACCCCTCCCTGTGCTCCCGAACTTCCAGTTTGCAAGTTGGGCGATTCGTGGCCCTCTGGAGGGTGGAAAATGGAAGAAAATCAAGGCCGAAATCAGCTGGAGCTGATAGGGCAATGCCTCGTGTGCCCTCAGAAATGGCTCTGTGTGCCATTTTTGGCACACATACCATAGGTTTGCTGTCATGGGAGTAGTTGTCAGCCTCTGCTTCGCTTGCTTGCTATCAGCTGCCATAGAAACGGGGATGGTGGGGACTTATGGTATTTGGGAAGGGAATCGTATGGTATTGGAGGAGTTATGCAGAAAGGAGTTTTGTTCTCAACCTCTTCTGCACATGATGATGGCCCCTGTGTTTGGACTTGGTCATGGCCAACTGTCTTGCATACCAACTTGATGAGTCTTTTGAAGATGCACCACACATGACACCTTGGGGAGTTGCAGATTGGACATTGGGTTGGGGTAATTGGGGGGAGGGTGCTGGGTAATCATTTAATATGTTCTTGTTCGTGCCTTTTTTACTTAGATCTTGCTTTTCTTTTACTGCTATCTTTTCATAACCAGTAAAAGTATCTTTAATTCCACAAACTATGGAGTTGAGAGTTTTCTTTCTTGGTTATTGATGGAGGCACACCTGACATTAAGCAAGATCTCTTTTCTCACTCATCCTGGAGCTAAAACCTTCTGTGGGGAGTGCACATAGAAAAAAAACCCTAAAACCCCTTGAAGAAGATGTCCAATCCCTGCAGTGAGCAGGACGACATTGAAGCTACCGGATCCTCTTATCCCCTAGAAATGGAATGGATTGCTGAACTGGATTTGGAGGAAAGATCCATTCGTTCCATATGGCATTGAAAGTGGGGCAGAGGAGTAATCCTGAGGAGATTTCTGGCCAGAATTACCACCAGCCGACACCGGCGACCTGAGGTTGCTTGGCAGGAAGCCAAACAAGAGGACCTCATGATGACCCATGCTTTGAAACTTCTTCAAGAGGTGTGGGAGAAGCACCATTTCCATGAAAGCCATGCTGAAAGGGAGGCTGAATTGGCCGAGCAAGAGGAGAGACGTGCGGATGACTTGTCTAACCCTGGGACGGCCCTGGGGGCAGACAGTGGAGCTGATCGGGATAGAGGAACCCCAGCGGCAGCGGCAGCAACTGTCCGAGCCCCTTCAAGGGGGGGAGTGGGCCCCTGCAGATGCTGGATTCCAAACATTGAAAAGAGAACAGAGAATATTGAACAAAGAACAGGAAAACCAGATGAAAAAATTGAGAATCTCCACCAAACGATGATGAAATATGAGGACAGATTTTAAAAATTGAAGAAAAAGATGAACAAAGAGATAAGAAAATTGGAGATATTGACAGCAGATTGAGCATGGTTGAAAAAGACAAGAGTGGAATATTGGAATGGGAGATCGACAGATCAGAATTTTACCTCAGATTCCAGAATATAGAAGAAGAAAAGGGAGAAAATTTGGCAGAAGTAATGATAGAGATTCTGGCAGAAGCATTGGTGATAACTAAAGGGAAGATGATGGAAGGAACAGATGAGGGGTTTCGAGTCTTTACAAGATATGTAGTGAAAAGCAAGTTGTCAATTGGGCAGAAACTTTGCTGTTTGCAGAGGTGGCAATTCCCAAGGACTCTCAAGAGGCTCCTTCCTCAGTTAGCCTG
The DNA here is from genome assembly GCF_964273705.1 of Natrix helvetica. Taxonomy (NCBI): domain Eukaryota; kingdom Metazoa; phylum Chordata; class Lepidosauria; order Squamata; family Natricidae; genus Natrix; species Natrix helvetica. The sequence goes on along the minus strand of NC_138554.1, from coordinate 85,188,072 downwards.
GCTGAGTGGATTGAGACACTGTGAAGGGTTTGGGGTAATGTGAAACATAAACAAATATAAGCCAACCAGAAACAATCCCCTAAAGGCCTTTCCATGTGGAGGAGAAAGTGTACCTCTCCACTAAATACCTAAAGTTGAAAGCGCCCTGCTGAAATTCCTGGGCCTGTTCCCCATAGTGAAGGAATCAATCTGGTCATTGTGGAGTTGAAGCTTCCTTGCCTATTGGGGAGAGTTCATCTGGTTTTCCACAGTAGCTTGTTAAAACTAGTGGAAGAGTCAGAAATCAGGTCCTTAACCCAGCCCAAGCCCGGCTCCATCATGGTGGAAGGGGAAACACACTACAAAAAGCAGATTTTACTTTTTTATTTTTTGAAAAGTTTTTTAATTTTTTAAACCGGCAAAGACAAACAAAAACATAAACATATTCAACCTTCTGCCATTTCATATAGCGTGTCGTTTGATTACAAAATTTTGTGTCTTTTCCATGGTCACCACTTATAAGTATATATCAAATCACAAATTGTTCAATAGATAAACATAAGTACCTTATTGTTATATAGCAATTATTCAACTATAATTATTATTCCTTAATTTTAAATAGAATATTCTAAATATTGAATTCATGCATACAACATCATTCCATTATATCATTCTGTTTAACAATGCTAAACCCTTATAGTATTGCATATCATTTTATTATTATTAAAATATAAAAAAATCTTCAATATTTTCCGTTACCATGATTTTTATCTAACCATTGATAAAATAAATCCCAAACCTTATAAAATTGTTCATCTTCTTATACTCTAATTTCAAATATCAATTTACTCATTTCCACACATTCCATTATTTTTTGGATAATTTCCTCTTGCATTGATAGTTTCTCATTTTCCCAATTTTTTGCAAATACAATTCTAGATGCTGTTAAAACATTTACAATCAAATATTTCTAATCTTTGTTGTATATTTCTGGCATAATTCCCAATAAAAAAGTCTCTGGTTTAAAGTCTATGCGTGTTTTTGTCATTTTCTCCAACCACATGTGGATCTTAGTCCAATATCTTTTAGCTTCTACGCAAGTCCACCACATATGGTAATATGAACCCGGTATCTGATGACATTTCTAACACTTTTCTGATTTGTTCTTGAACATTCTTGCTATTCTCGTTGTGGGTAAATGCCACCTGTAAAACATCTTATACAAATTTTCTTTATATGCTGTTGACATTGTCATTTTATAGTTTTGAGACCACAGTTTCTGCCACTTCTCTAGTTCAATCCCATGCCCACAATTCCCCCCCCCCCAGGCTATCATAGATCCTTTAACCTGTTCTTCTTCTAACTTAACCTCCAGCAAGTGCCTGTAGAGTTTTTGAATTACCTTTTCATCAGTACCCATCAAAATTTTATCATTTTATCATAAAAACCTTCCTCTTTACAATCCTTGTCATATGTAGCTTGTATTTGCATATATGAAAACCAATTCATCTGTATACCTTCCTTTTCCAATTCTTGCATAGATTTAAGTTCACCCTCTGCATTCAATATTTCACCATATCTAACTGTTTGTTCCTTTTTGTATATTATTGCATATGAAAAAGCTTCAATCGTTGATAACCAGACTAGAATTTTTAAATAATATTGCCTTTTAACCTTCTCCCATTTTAATAGCAAGGCTTTCGGTAGGTAATGTCTTCTAAAATACCCCTGTGTTTTAGTTGCCTTGTACCATAAAAAGGCATGCCATCCCAGCAATAGATCATGTCCTTCAAGAGTCAATAATCTGGTATTCCTTAGTGTTATCCATTCTTTAACCCACATCAAACTTGCAGCCTGATAGTATAGTTCCCAATTGGGCAGGCCCAATCCTCCTCTTGTTCTTGCATCTTGTAACAATTTTAATTTTATTCTTGCTTTTCCTCCCTGCCATATATTCTTCAACACTATTTTATTTAAGTCGTCGAAAAATTCCTTCCCTAGTCTAATTAGAATAATCTGGAACAGATATAAGATTCTAGGTAGAATGTTCATTTTAATTGTAGATATTCTCCCTATCATTGATAATTGTAAATTTCCCATTTCTTCAAGTCCATCGCAATCTGTTGTTTAACTTTATAGTATTTAAGAGCACTGCATCTTGCTGTTAAATATATCCCCAAATATTTAATCTTATTCGTAACTTGCATCTCCAAAGTTTCCGCCAACTCTTCCTTTTGTCTTGTTGGTATATTCTTTGTCAAGATCTTCGTTTTGTCTTTATTTATTTTCAATCCTGCTACTTTCTCATATTCTTCTATTCTTTCTATCAATTTAGGTGCCGTTTCTAATGGATCCTCTAGGATGAAGACCAAGTCATCTGCGAATGCTTGTAGCTTGTATTCTTCCCTTTTAATTTTCATTCCTTTTATTTTTTTTCTTTCGCTGGCATTTTTATTTAAAACTTCTAATGTTAAAACAAAAAGTAATGGTGATAATGGGCAGCCTTTTCTCATTCCTTTCTTTATTTCAATAGGCTCTGTCAAATCTCCGTTAACTCACATCAAACTTGCAGCCTGATAAGTATAGTTCCCAATTGGGCATTATCTTTGCTGTTTGTTTATAATGTATAGTTTGTATGGCTTGAATAAATTTCTCGCCAAAACACATCTGTTCAAGTTGTAACAACATAAAACGCCAATTCATGTTGTCAAATGCCTTCTGAGCATCCAAGAATATCAATGCCAATTGTTTTTCAGGATGTGCCTCATAATATTCCAAACTGTCCAAAATTATCCTCATATTATCTTTAATTTGTCTCTTTGGCAGAAACCCATTTTGATCAGAGTGAATAAAACTGCTAAAGTATTTTTTAAGTTGTTCTGCCAATATTGAAGCAAACAATTTATAATCTGAGTTTAACAGGGAAATTGGTCTGTAGTTCTTAATTTGTAGTAAATCGGCCTCCTCTTTGGTAAAAGTGTAATATATGCTTCAGACCATGATTTAGGTATTCTCCTCTCTAACATCATTATTTCTAATAATGATAGAGCAATGATTCCTGCAGGGTCTTATAAAATTCTGCTGGTAGCCCATCCGGGCCCGGGGCCTTCCTGTTCTTTTGTTTTTTAAATGCTTCGATTAGCTCCATCATAGTTATTTTGCATTCTAACATTATTGCAGTTTCTTTGGGTATCTGTAGTAAGTTGCCTTCTGGAAATATTGTTTCACTCCTGCCTCTTCTATATTCTCTTGGTCATATAGTTTACCATAGTAATCTTGTATAATTTTTTTCTTTTCATTCCCATAATAGGCTTGGCCTTGTTCATCCATTAACTGCAGTATCTTCTTTGAGTCTCTCTCTTTTCTCAATTTGTATACCAACCATCTGCCTGGCTTATTAGCATTTTCAAAATAATTCTGCTTAGCACCCCTAATTTTTTGGGCTAATTCCTCCTTTTCCATTAACTCAATTTTGTGTTTAATCACATCCATTCTTACTTTAATATCCTTCTTTTTTGGGGAATTCTGTAGTTCTTTCTCAAGACCCTTATATTCATTGTCAAGTCCTTTAAGTGTTTGTCTTTTCCTTATATTTCTCTTCCTTGTATAGTCAATTATTAGTCTTCATTGTATCCCAGAGGTTATGCATTGATGTCTCCTTTTCTATTTTCTTTAAAGAAGGCCAATTCCTTTTGAATTTTCTGTACAAAGTCTTTCTTTTTTAATATGGTATTATTTAGTATCCACCTAGATCTTTTTCTTTGTCCTCTCCATTTAATTGTCATTGGATTGTGATCTGCCCAAGTACTTGTTTCAATCTCAATTTCCTGTATATTGTAGGCCACTTCAGTCACTACCCAAATCATATCGATTCTGGAATAAGATAAATGTCTGAGTAAAAAGTATATTGTTTTGGAAAAAGATCAAAAATTGGCTGGAGGCAATAACGGGGTTTAAAATAGAACGGAAACCTGAAATTCTTTTATTAGGAATAATGTCTGCAAAATACAAAAAAGAAATCCAGTATTTAATACTACATATAATTACGGCGGCAAGGATTGCCTTTGCCCATATATGGAAAAACAAACTAACTCCAAGTGAAGATGAAATAATAAGAAAGGTTATGGACTGTGCTGAAATGGACAAATTAAAAAGAAATTCAGGGAAAAGAAGAATCAGAATTCTATCAGATAAATGGTATAGGTAGATGGAAGAAAGAAACAAGAATCAATGAAGGAATATAATAAAACTCAAAAATAATAGTTATGAGTAAAATAAGAGAGTTAAGAAAGGTGAAATCCAAATGAAATACAATAGAAGGGGAATTAATATAAGGTGAGCGGTATCGATTGATAATTGCTATTAGAAAGAACAGGAAGCTCCTGTTTGTATTGCATTGTGTAAATGTGTTGTACGTCTAAGTTTTGTGTGTGTGTATTTTACATGTTTGTTAATAAAATTGAAAAAAAAAAGTATATTGTTTTTTAGTAGGGTTTCTCTCTCTCCAAACATCTTTTAAACCCGTCTCATCGATCATTTTAAAAAAGGATTTAGGGAGTATCTTTCTATTTAACTTTTTTGTTTTTTGTGAATTTGAGATATTCTCCGAAGAATGCTTCTGCTTTTCCAATTGAATCTATTCTGTAGCTTTGTCCTGCCATAAAAACATTAAACCTTTTGGTAGCAACCATCTGTAATTAACACCTTTTTAAAGTAGAATTTTAGTCAAAAATTGGTATTCTCTTCTCGATTCTCTCACTTTTCTTGGTATTTGCTTCAAAACTATGATCTCCTTACCTTTGTACTCCAGTATTCTATCTCTTGCTACAAAAAACAGATTTTAGATTCCCAACTATATAGGGGAAAGCTGCACTATTTGGTCCAGTGGAAGGGATACCCTTTGTCAGAAGCCTCATGGGTGAAAAGTAGAGATGTGAGAGCAGTGTGGCCAATCAATAAGTTTCACAAGGAACCCCCCCCCCAAGCCAAAGAAACCCCACAAGGAGAACACAGAAGGGGAAGGCTCCTGACCACTTGCTAACTAACCCATGTTTGTACTTTATGTTTTCCAGATACTTTCTCCCTGGTAGAAGAGAGCTGCCTATCACTTCTGATACAGTGATGCCTGATGCCAGGGATTCTTGCATACCATCTTGGAGTTGCCACACATGGGAGGGTGTGGCTCTGTCATGGAGAGGATGATGAAGGAGCCACAGAAGGGGTTGTGGGGTGAGTGCACTACAGAGCTAGAAGCAGCGTGAAGATCTGGAGCAGCATCCATTGAACATGGAACATAGAAGAAGAAACAAGTGATTTCCCTGCAGTAATGAACATCCTGCAAGGGGCGGGGAGTCTGGAGCCTTCTTAGACAGCTGGAGGGTGGAGCACTTTGTGCCGCGATTCTGTTACTGAATAAAAGGGATGTAACTCTGCCTGGCACGTATGTGACAGTGTTGGGTTCAGTGGTGGGTTCCGGATCCCGTTGCAACCGGTATGGTGCAACGGGGACCAGTGTCCACCACATGAACGTGCGCAGCACGCGCTTGCACACTTACCATCTGCAATGCTCCGCGACACTCCAGCTGCTTGGTGGAGCATCGCACAGGCACCATACACTCCATGTGCATGCGCAGAAGCCCCAAAGAGCTCAAATACAGGTAAGGATGGCAGGCAGGTGGGTGGGCCCTCTGGAGTACCATACAGGAATGGTACCCGGTGCTCCCGGCAGGCACCGGTACGCCCATTCCAGGGCGTACCGCTGCTTGGGGTGCAGGGCTCGGAATCATGACATCACCTTTTGCAATCTTCTGACAAAGAAGGTCAATGGTGAAGTCAAATTTACTTTACAACTGTGTTATTAACAACTGCAGTAATTCACTTAACAAATGTAACAAGAAAGGTCATAAAATGGGGCAAAACACACTTAACAACTGTCTTACTCAGCAACAGAAATTTTGAGTTCAGTTATTCTTTGTTTCAATTCCTCTTGGTTTTTTAGTTACAAATCTTTGTTCTTTCTGAGGACAAGGCAGATTAGAAGATATGTTTGGAAATAGAAATGATTCAATACTACAAAAAAGATGTTGAGTCTTTGGAAAAAGTTCAGAGAAGAGCAACTAAGCTGATCAAAAGCCTGGAAACTAAAACATATGAAGAACAGCTGCAGGTTGTGGGTTTGACTAGTCTAAAGAAAAAAAAGAATTAGGGTGACATGATAGCAGCATTCCAGTATTTGAGGGGCTGCCACAAAGAAGAGGAGGTCAAATTATTCTACAAAGCACCAGAGGATAGGACAAGAAAGAATGGTTAGAAACTAACCAAAGAGACAAGCAACCTGGATTTAAGGAGAAACTTCCTAATAGTGAGGACAATTAACAGTGGAACAGCTTGGCTTTAGAAATCGTGGGCACTCCATCACTGGAGGTTTTTAAGAAGAGACTCCACCAGTCTCTACAAACTCTCATTGTCACGGCAGCATCACATGACTTAGTGTGACTTCCCCCCCCCTTTGCTAAACTGGGTGTGGGTGTGGCCAGCACGTGACACATCTGGCCCACGGGCCACGAGTTTGACAGCCCTGGACTAGTCAGTCACTTATGTGAAATGGTACTATATAGGTTCTCCTATTTGAGCAGGGGACTGGACTAGACGACCTTCAAGGGCCCTTCTATTCCTATTCCTATTCCTGTCCTGTACCTTTGCTGGCTTCCTCTACTGCTGTGGTTTGCTTCTATAGTCTGAGCTACTTCTGGCACAGCATCCATTTCTTTGTCCTGGGTAATACTTTGCAGGTCTTCTAATTTTGCTTCTATGAATATTTTGTTTCCTATTATAAATAGACATTGATCTACTAGCCTCTGTTCTGTTATTTCTGATTCTGGATATTTTTTTTCTAGCTGCTGGCCCTGGTTATTCAGCCAACAATACTGAGTCCTGTAACATGTTTGTTACTAGATGTCAAGGAGCTCTAACACCTCATATGGTAATTATTGAGCTGGTAACAACGAACCCAGTATGGATTTCTGTAAATTATATCTTATTATATTGTTTATGGAACAGACACGCTTTATCTGATTTCTCTGATAACACCTGTCCAGTATAACAGAGCCTTTGGCTTTATTCTCTTTCTTGTAAAATGCAAGCCCTATGCATCTCCTGATTAATTATAAGGAAACACTTATAACAGGTGTGTGTGTGTGTGTGTGTGTGATGTGAAATTGTCAGAAAAAATGTCAATTTTCTAGACCAGGTTATATACCTGAAAATAGAATATAACTCATTATTTCTGTCTATGAAATACAGACGTCCAAGAAAATATCAATAGCTGTCCTATTGGTCACGATTCCCTAGAACAGTGGTGGGCAACCTTTTTTTTCAACTGAGCCAAATCTCGCCAAAACCACGATTGAAATTTATTTTGAGAGCCACATTTTTAAAACCGAAAATACATAGGATGGTACACTGTTTTTAGTTTCAATAAGTTTCAATAAGTGAACTGTGTGGATGACTTTAAAGTACTTATATTGTAGTTAAGATTTTAATTCTAAAAAATTTCTAAACTCCATACTACTTGCAAATTAAATAGATTGTTAAAATGGCTCTACCATAACAAATAAGAGGAAAAAAAACACCTTCCTTTTGTTTATAAGTAGTGATTTTAATTTGTTCCAAATGATTTAACATTACAATGTGGGTGGGACTGGAATTTTTATTAGTCAGAAATGTGGTCACAAAGCATGATGTCATGTCATGTGACCGGGCTCTCCAGGGATCTGCAAAATTGGCTCTTAAGACTGGTGGACTTCAACTCCCAGAATTCTGAGAATTGAAGTCCACCAGTCTTAAAACAGCCAACTTTGCAGACCTCTGTGTTAGCCCAAAGCCTGGCGCTGGGCGGGCCTTGCTCCCCCATTGGTGCAGCCCCAAGAAGCGAGGAGGGAGAAAAAGAGACGGAGGCCAAGGAGCTTCTCCCCCCCCCCCCGCAAAAATTTTATCAGGGAACCGGCGGGCAGTAGCAAATTAGCTGATCACGCGGCATACACGGAAAGCGAGGTTTGACCGGGTGGGGCAATGAAACTCCAGGGCTAATTCCCCATGAGAACTGTTGCCTCTGAAGCGATATTTTGCTCCAATATTTTGAAACTTTAAGCGCCCCTTTCCCTTTTTTCTTTTCAACCCACAATGATTAGGGAGGATCCTGAAGTCGGGCGGGGCTGAGAAGCGAGGAGGCAGAAAAAGAAACGGAGGCCAAGGAGCTTCCCCCCCGCCCCCTCTCAGCAAAAATCTAACCGGGGAGCTGGGCGGGCAGTAGCAAATTAGCCGATCATGCCGCGTGGGCAATAGCAAATTAACCGATCACGCGGCGTGATTGGCTAATTTGCTACTGCCCGCCCGGCTCCCCAGTTAGATTTTTGCTGGGAGGGGGCGGGGGGGAAGCTCCTTGGCCTCCGTTTCTTTTTCTGCCTCCTCGCTTCTCAGCCCCGCCTGACTTCAGGATCCTCCCTAATCATTGTGGGTCAAAAAGAAAAAAGGGAAAGGGGTGCTTGTTTTGAAGTGCCCCTTTCCCTTTTTTATTTTTGACCTACTCACTGATTAAGGAGAATCCTGAAGTCACAAGTCAGGCGGCAATGAACTGCATTTAGTTGGAGCTGGCTGGAGACCGCGTGTCCACACCAAATACGCGACGCTGGCGCTGTGCGGCAGTTAGAAATTAGTGCGCGGCGTACTCTAGGCACGTGCGCGGCCACACAGGCGCGCACCTTAGAGGGAACACGTGCCTAGAGTACGCCGCGCACTAATTTCCCTCTAAGGTGCACAGGGCGCGCACTGATAGAGGCTAGCTGCAGAGTCCTGACTTTTGGGGCGGCCGCCCGAGAGGAGGGAGGGGAGCGGGCGCCCGGCACACAGAAGAGCCGCATTAAAGTGTGTAAAGAGCCGCATGTGGCTCGCAAGCCGCGGCTTGCCGACCACTGGTATAGGTTGTAGGCTTATCTTTTCAGAGGTTTTACCAGTATATAAGGAACAAAAAGGGAAGGGCCATCGTATAGCAGAGTTTAATGTGTGGCTAAAGGAGTGGTGTAAAAGGGAAGGCTTTGGTTTTATTAGTCATGATGCCTGTAGCTGGTCCAATGAAAAACTGTACAAAAGAGATGGGTTGCACCCATCCAAGAAAGGGACTGAGTTACTTGGCATTAAATTCACAGATTTTCTTGATAAACATTTAAACTGAAAAGCGGGGACAGAGAATTAATAGATACAGAACATTTCTGTCCCCAGCAAATGAAAATTCATAGGGTTATAAGTGCATGTAACATAGATGTGTGTGTGGGTAAGATTATCACTCCTGCTGTCAAGCAAAACAAAGCATTTAATAGTGATTGCCATACCATGTGCATGAATCACACAAGTGGCAAGAAAATAGGGGCAGTCAGGCATAACACAGGTTATGTAGACAGTAAACACAAGGTCAATCAAAATGGACTCAAATGTCTATACACCAATGCACAGAGTATGAGGAATAAACAGGGCGAATTAGAAATTCAAGTAAAAGAGGGCAGATATGATATTATTGCCATTACAGAAACTTGGTGGGATGAAACCGACAAATGGAACCTACAGCTAGAAGGATTTAAATTATTTAAAAGAAATAGACCAAATAAAAGAGGAGGTGGAGTTGCACTATATATAAGAAATAACTATGTCTCTACAGAAAAAGAGCACAACAATGATGAGAACTATCTTGAATGTATTTGGGTCAATATTAAAGGTTGTGGGGGAAATGACTTTGCCATAGGTCTATAGTAACTATAGGCCACCCAACCAAGCAGAGGAAGTAGATGAACTTTTTGCTAGTCAGCTAACTAAGGTATGTAGGAAGCACACCACAATAGTAATGGGAGATTTTAACTACCCTGACATCAACTGGGAAACAAACTCTGCACCAAGTGGAAGATCCAACAGGTTCCTAACAAACCTAGCAGACAACTTTGTTTTCCAAAAAGTAGAGAAGGGAACAAGGGGATCAGCCATATTGGACTTAATTCTCACTAACAGAGAGGAAATGATAGGTGTTGAAGCCATAGGAACCCTGGGGGCAAGTGACCATGCAATATTGGAATTCAACATTATGCAAACGCAAGTAGTAGAACAAAGTCAAACTAGAGTCTTCGACTTTAAGAAAGCTAATTTCAATAAACTTAGAGAGAGCTTTGGAAAAATTCCATGGATGAGAATCCTCAAGGGGAAAACAACTCAAGAAGCTTGGGAAATTTTGAAAAATGAGATTACATAAGCCCAGTCTAGCACAATACCAATGAAGAAGAAAAATAACAGCTCCCAAAAGAAACCAGCGTGGCTGCATAAAGAACTATCTGACAAACTGAAAGACAAAAAAGGTAAGTATAAAAAGTGAAAGGAGAGGGACATAACTAAGGCAGAATATCAGCAAATAGCCCGAGCCTGTAAAGATGAAGTGAGGAAAGCTAAGGCTCACAATGAAGAAAGGCTTGCCACAAAAGTAAAAAATAACCAAAAAAAGCTTCTTACAACATGTTAAAAACAAGAAAAAAGTTAAGGAAACAATTGGTCCATTGCTAGGAGAAAGTGGCAAGAAGGTGACAAGCAACAGGGAGAAAGCAGAACTATTCAACTCATGTTTTGCATCTGTCTTTACACAAAGGGATAAAACAGTCCAACCTATCAAAAGCAGCACCACAAAAATCAGATTAGGAACACAAATTGAAATAGGGAAGAAAATGGTAAGTGAGCACCTGTCTACCCTAGATGAGTTCAAATCACCAGGACCGGATGGATTACACCCCATGGTTCTGAAGGAACTAGCAGACGACATCTCAGAACCATTGAATTATATCTTTCAGAGATCCTGGAACACCGGGGAACTACCAGAGGACTGGAAAAGAGCTGATGTGGTTCCCATCTACAAAAAAGGGAAAAAAACATATGAAGAACGGTTGCAGGAACTGGGTATGTTTAGCTTAAGAGAAAGAAGGACTAGTGGAGACATGATAGCTGTGTTCCAATATCTCAGGGGTTGCCACAAAGAAAAGGGAGTCAAACTATTCTCCAAGCACCTGAGGGTAGAACAAGAAGCAATGGGTGGAAACTAATCAAGGAGAGAAGCAACATAGAAATGAGGAGAAATTTCCTGACAGTGAGAACAATTAATCAGTGGAACAGCTTGCCTCCAGAAGTTGTGAATGCCCCAACACTTTAAGATGTTGGATAGCCATTTGTCTGAAACGGTATAGGGTTTCCTGCCTAGGCAGGGGGTTGGACTAGAAGACCTCCAAGGTCCCTTCCAACTCTACTATTGTATTGTATTGTATTGAGCAGCTATGCAAGAAAGTTAAGAAGTTAGGTGTGCAAGTAGTTTTTTCTTCTGTACTGTACTATCAACAAAAGGCTAACAACCGGTAAGAGAACAAAGGATTGTAGAAGTGAACCACTGGCTAAAGGATTGGTGTCGACAAAAAAATTTTTTGGATTCCTGGACCATGGTCTACACTATCTCCATGATGGGCTTTTGGCAAGGTTGGGCTGCACAAAGACTGGGAAGAATGTTTTTGGAAAATGACTGGCTCAACTCAGTCAAATCAAGAGGGGTTTAAACTAAAATTGAGGAGGGGGGTGACCATTCTTTATGATCCCCAGGGCCTAATTCCAAGCAAAAACCCCTAGAAAACAAGTCACATAATGAAGGAGGGAGGGATGAGAAGGAAGACAAACTCAAACACCAAATTTGAGATTTAAGAAGCATACCCAGAGTCAGACATAAAGATCTCAAGTGCCTATGTACAAATGCACAAAGTTTGGGTAAAAAACAGGGTTTGTTTGTTTGTTTGGTTTTATTGGATTTATATGCCGCCCTTCTCCCAAAGGACTCAGGGCGGGGTACAACATTAAAAAACACACATCCCAAAAGTTAAAAAGAAATTAAATATATATCCAAAAAAACCAAATCGAATTTATGGAACATTTAAAAAATGAGCTAAAATTAACAGGCCAGGCCGGCTTGCTGGAAAAGCCAACTTTTTAGGGCGCGTCGGAAGGCCCGGAGGTCAGGGATTATGCGAAGCTCCGGGGGCAGCTCATTCCAGAGGGAAGGCGCTCCCACAGAGAAGGCTCTCCCCCTGGGGGTCACCAGCCGACACTGTCTGGTCGACAGCACCCTGAGGAGGCCAACTCTGTGGGATCATACTGGACGGTGGGAGGCTATTGGTGGCAGTAGGTGGTCTTGCAGGTACCCTGGGCCTAAGCCATGGAGCGCTTTAAAGGTCATAATTAATACCTTGAATCACACTCGGAAAACAACCGGCAACCAGTGCAGGCCGCATTCTGGAGCACCCCATGACAACCCGTGCGGCCGCATTCTGGACCAGCTGAAGCCTCCAGGTGCTCTTCAAGGGCAGCCCCATGTAGAGAGCATTGCAGTAGTCCAGGCGAGAAAGGACGAGGGCATGAGTGACTGTGCACAGAGCATCCCAATCCAGGAAGGGGCGCAACTGACATACCAGGCGAACCTGGTAAAAGGCCTCCCTGGTCACGGCCGTCAGGTGCTCTTCTAAACTAAGCCGCGTATCCAGGAGGACTCCCAGATTGCGAGCCTTCTCTGAGGGGGCTAAAATTTCTCCCCCTATCACCAAAGATGGAACAAGGTGTACAAATCGGGATGACGGAAACCACAGCCACTCAGTCTTGGAGGGGTTGAGCTTGAGCCTGTTCCTCCCCATCCAGATCCGCACAGCCTCCAGGCATCAGGACATCACATCGAGGGCATCGTTTGGGTGGTTTGGGGTAGAGATGAAAAGTTGGGTATCATCAGCATATTGATGATATCATACCCCAAAACCACGGATGATCTCGCCCAGCGGTTTCATATATGTGTTGAACAGGAGGGGTGAGAGAACCGACCCCTGGGGCACCCCACAAGTGATGCGCCTGGGAGTCGATCTCTGCCCTCCAGTCAACACAAACTGTGACCGATCCGACAGGTAGGAGAACCACCGTAAAATGGTGCCCCCCACTCCCAACCCCCCGAGTCATCACAGTAGGATACCATGGTCAATGGTATCGAAAGCCGCCGAGAGGTCTAATAGGACGAAGACACAGGAGCAGCCCCTGTCCCGGGCCCGCCAAAGATCATCAACCAACACGACCAATGCCGTCTCCGTGCTGTACCCAGGCCTGAAACCCGACTGAAACGGATCCAGGTAGACAGCTTCATCCAGGTACTGGGGAAGCTGACGTGCTACCACACTCTCGACAACCTTTGCTACAAAGCGAAGGTTGGAGACCGGACGATAGTTGGCTAAAGAAGCTGGGTGAACTTGAACTATTAATACATGAAGTTAAATATGATATAGTTGAAATTACAGAAACTTGGTGAGATTAAACCCATGACTGGAACATACTTATATAACGATACAAACTTTTCAAAAAAACAAGACCCCATAAAAGAGGTGGTGAAATTTATACAGTATATAAAGGGCCACTACACTGCTTAAAAAATGCATGAAACCAAAGACAAAAACCTCTAGAATGTATATGGATCAATATAAAAGAAAAAAGAATGATATTTTCATAGGTGTATACTACACGCCAGCCAACGAAGCAGAATAAGTAGATGTCCTTTTTGCTAACTAACAAATGTATGCAAGAAACACACTACAATAATAATGGGGGATTTCAATTTCCCTGAATCAATTGGATGACTAATTCTGCACCAAGGGAGAAATCAAATAGGTTCCTAACCAAACTAGCTGATAACTTTGTTGTCAAAAAGGTAGAGGAGGGAATTAGAGAGACAACCATACTGAACTTAATTTTTACAAACAGAGAAGAAGTGGTAGACGAAGTTAGAACTGCAGGAACCTTAGGTGAGAATATCATACTAGAATTCAATATAATGCAAACACAAGAACATAATGATACCAGAATTTTAGATTTTAAAAGTGCTGATTTTAACAAACTCAGAGAGAACTTGGGAAAGATTCCTTGCATGAAAATCCTAAAGGGGAAAACAACTCAAGAAGCTTGGGAAACTCTGAAAAATATTTAAAAGCCCAGAAACTATAGCCCAACCTACCGAAAACAGAACTGTAAAAGACAGACTAGAAATAAAAGTTAAAATAAGCAAAAAAAAAAAAAACCATAAGAGAACACCTGTCTGATCTTGATGAATACAAATCACCGGGATTTGACAGATTACATTCCAGAGTTTTAAAGGAGTTGACAGATGTAATCTCAGAACCATTGTACCACAACTTTTAAAAATCCTGGAACATTGGAGAACTACTAGAGGACTGGAAAAGAGCTGATGTGGTTCCCATCTTCAAAAAAGGAAGAAAAACAGACACAGGAAATTACAGACAAAATCACCCTAACATCAATACCCGGGAAAATATTGGAAAACATAATAAAAAAACAGATCTGCCAACATCTAGAAATGAATAAAGTAATAACTAGAAGTCAGTGTGAGTTGGTTAAAAACAGATCATGCCAAACCAATCTTATTTCATTCTTCAACATAGTGACTAAATTAGTACATCAGCGAAATAATATGGATATAATATACTTCAGCAAGTCATTCCACAAAGTAGACCACAACCTACTTCTTGGTAATGTAGAAAGAAATGGGATAGACAGCATCATCATCAGATGGACTTGTAACTGGCTGACAAACTGTACTCAGTGAGTAGTTCTTAGTGGATCTCCGTCTACATGGAGGGAAGTAAGAAGTGGGATACCACAAGATTCCATCTTAAGCCCAATACTCTTCAATATCTTCATAAATGATTTAGATGAGGAAATAGAAGGGGAATTTACCAAATTTACGGATGATACTAAGCTGGCAGGACTAGCCAACACCCTAGATGATAGGCTCAAGATCCAGATGGATCTTGACAGTCTTGAACTATTCGGCGGTGCCCTTCGGGTTGATGGAATGCAGGCCCCATCTAACAAAATGAAATTCAATGCAATCAAGATGATTGCATATTTGGAAGCTAAAAAATGATCAATGGTTGCAAGTACTTGGCATGACTAGTCTAATGAAGAGAAGGACCAGGAGAGACATGATAGCAGTATTTCTACATTTGAGGGGCTGTGAAGCTATTTTCCAAAGCACCTGAAGGCCAGACAAGAAATAATGGATGGAAACTGATCAAGGCGAGATTCAACCAAGAAATAAGGAGAAATTTTCTGACAGAGAGAACAATCAACTAATGGAACATTTTGCCTTCAGACTTGTGGAAGCTTCATTACTGGAAGCTTTCAAGAACCGACCAGACTGCCATTTGTCAGAAATGGTGTAAGGTCTCCTGCTTGGGCGGAGGGTTGGACTAGGAGACATACAAGGTCCCTTCTAACTCAGTTAATCTGTTAAAAATGGATTATTATTATTATTATTAAATCTCCAGCAAAATGCTGTCCTAGATAATCCCTTTTTGTACAAATGTAATACCAATATACTTCCAATATTATTTTCTGCTGTATAAATTGGTCCATTAACACACTTGCTATAGAAGTTAAGACACTCTCCCCATTATCTAACCATTTTTGGATTTCTAACTCTTTATTCCATTAATTTCTTAGCAATGATTTATTAGTAGTAAATATATATAGAAAATAATAGTAGGTTTTTAGTTTTAAATAGTTTAACCATTGTCTGACCCGACCAAACTGGGAGCCGCAGCACAGATTTGTCGGAAAGCCGGCGTAAGAAGGGCCGAAGGATTGGCCGGCGACAGTCACATGACAGATGCTAGGCAACATGTACTATTGGCCTTCTGGGTTGCTGACAGCTGGGAAGGTGTCGCGAGTTGTCCTCCTATGTAGGTGAAGGAATCCCGGTTTCTTCTCAACACACTGAGAAAGCTCTGAGCGGCATTTCAACGGAGGTAAGCCACATAGTCCATCCATAAAAATTTCCTTAAGGATCTCTCTCTCTCCCCCCTCCCCTCCCTCTCACACACACGCGCCTGTTGCCCGTGAATCTCTCCGGCAAAGGGTGTGCACGAGTATAAAGCACCAAATTTAGTGCCGTCTACAGCGGACAGCAAATCATTTATTCGGCGGTGCCCTTCGGATTGATGGAATGCAGAGCATTTTACTGACCGGATGCAGGTTTTCTTGCAGATTTGAATATCAGATTGACTATGCAGTGTATTGGAAATATTAGTCAGGATAGAGAAGATTGACTTCTGCTTCTCAAGAAATGTCTACTATTCTAATATTACAGTATACTATAATATTTATTTATATGGGGAGGGGTAGGGGTAGAGGTGAAAGTTTCTTTGGGAATAGATGATTGTGACAGGTATATAGTTAAGTAAGGAAGGGATTTTTCTGTATTAAGGTGTAATTGAGTGTTTGTTGTCACAATTTTATGGAGATTGTCCAGATTTCCCGTTCAGAATAAAAGGAAATGTTTAAGAGTCTTCATTTTGTCATTCTAGATACAGAAAGAAAACAATGTGAAAAGAACTGCACAATAAACAAAATCAATCAATGCTACACAAAATCCTAAAGGCAATTTTATTTTTAAGATCAACTTTTAATCTTTATTATAGGAAGTAAATCAAAAACATGGAAGTTTTTCTCTTACACCAAAAAGTTTTTCAACTAATTTATGCCATTCAATCTTACTTGCATTTTGTATTGCAAATGAAAAAGTTTTGATAAAATATGTCTACTCAGCACTAATTCATGGATTAATATCATTTGCTCCCGAGTATTTCTTATATGCTTAACATGCTACAATAGGAAAACACATATAATACATGGAGCATCATTCATTCTTCCCAGAAATGATATCATATGATCATTGTCATTTGCACAAGTGTTTCTATGACTGCTTTCAAAGTTATCTGGAATGTGCAGATACTAAGCTAATTATGTTAAACTTAGCCTGGCAGAATTAATCTTTCAAAGATTCTTTATCTTTTTAAAAAATATATTTTTATTGTTTACATTGAATACAGTGTAATTATCCTGGCATTCCACTTACCATGAAACAAAGGTAAAAACATATAACATATATACTATTTTAAACAGTGCTAGTGTTGTACACTTATTTTTGACCATCATATTCTAGAATGGCAACTTATCTATCATTGCAATACCTACATTCTAATACATACATAGTATTTCTTTCTATGTCCACCTAGCCTGATTCTTTCGCATTCCTTGTGTTCCTCACCATTGATAGAATCTATTCCATGTAGCATAGTATTCTGTATCTCCTTTATCTTTTATTTTTAGTGTTAGTCTGTCCATTTCCTCAAGATTAGTATCTTCCTTATCATCTTCTCCTCCGAAGGGGTGTTTTCACTCTTCCACTGTTGCGCATACACAATTCTTGCTGTGGTCAAGATGTGTAATATTAGGCATATTGTTCCTTTATCATAGCCATCTGATATAATGCCTAATAAAAATAATTATGGCTTTATGTTTATGTCTATGTTGTCTAATCATTTTTTCCAATTACATGAATTTGTATCCAAAATTTCCTTGCCTTTATACAGGTCCACCATATGCGGTAATATGTGCCAGATATTTCTTTACATTTCCAACAATTTGCTAAACTATTGGAATATTGCTAAACATTTTGGGCAATCTTGCCAGGGGGAAGTGCTGCCACCTATAGAACATTTTATAGAGATTTTCCTTATATGATGTGGCCATTGTCAGTTTCCGATTTCTCCCAAAAGCTTTCCCCCAAAACTTTTGCCATTTATCCAAATGTATATCATATGCAAAAATTTTAGCCCATACTATCATCGTGTCTTTAACTTGTTTTTCCATTTTGTAATTTAATAAATAATTGTATAGTATCCTTATCAATTTGTCATCAATCCCCACTAATATCTTGTCCAATGTTGTTAGTTCTCTATAAAAAAAAACATGTTTTCACATCTTTCACATAACACGATTGTATCTTCAGGTACGACCACCACTCTAATTCCACCCCTTGGTCTTTTAGTTCTAATCTGGTTTTCAATTCACCCTTCTCATTTAGTATATCCTTATAACAAACAATTTTTTCCATATTTATTACATTTGGGTGTATCAATGCTTGTAAGGTGGAGAGCCAGACTGGTATTTCAAGGATTCTTTAGATGCCAAGAATTCTATTGGAAATTTTTAGGATTCAATAACTCAGGAAATTTTTCAGTGCTGTTGTAACTTTGAATGAACACCAAATTTAACTGTTGTAAGTCGAGGACTGCCTGTAGTCAAAGATCACCGGCATATGCACAGAATATTCTTCTCTAAATTATTGCCACAGTACATGAATGTTACTCTACTGTGAAATTATTTTCATTTTCCTCCTGCATTTACACATAGTGAAAACTTCTTATTATTTTATTATAATTGAAAAAATAAATAAATAAAAAGTGCTGTCTGGACAAAATAGTCTCTATAATTCCAATTAGACTAGACGTGAATTTATTTTAAACATTGATAATATATATGCCCTTTACTTTGGGGGCATAAGGCTGGCTTCAAGGAATAGAAAGTCCTATCTTATAATATCTCATGTTGTTTCCTCCCCCCCAAAGAATCCGCCTTATCCTGTTAGTAATAAGGATGACCTTAATTGCCCATTTTAACCAGTACTGTTTATAAAGAGACAAACTATTGAGAAGAACATTTCTCTCATAATATATTGTCAGGATGGTCTTTGTTTTCCGCATGCCTACTTAATACTATACAGCAGTGATAGCAAACCTATGGCATGCGTGCCACAGATGGCACGCGGAGCCATTTATCAGGGCACACGAGGTATATGCCACATGGCCAAAAGGGGGTGGGCAGCGGCAACTGCGGGAGGCTAGCATACGCCATGTTGAGCTGGCGTATGCCGCGTGGCCAAAAGGGGGTTTCCTGCTACCCCCCCATCCCCTCCCAAATCCTGAGCCTCGCCTGGTTGGCTAAGCCTGCCAGGTGGCGGGCCTAGCTGACCCAGTTGTCCCTTGTCCCTTCAGTCCAGCTTACCTGCTGCTCCCTGCTGCATCCATCGCATCAGAGAGCTGCTGATTCTATCTGCTGGTAAGTGACCAGGGGTTTTTTTCCTTTTATGCTTTCAATGTTTTTTTAAAGAATATTTTATTTATTGTGTATAGAATTTTTTAAAATAGTTTTATTTAAAAGTATTGGGTATAATTTTTTTAAATGGTTTATTTTAATTTATTGTTATTAGAATCTTTTTTAAAATTGTCTAAGACTATTTAAAAAAAGATTCTATCAACAATAAATTAAAATAAACCATTTAAAAATTCTATATTCTGACTTCCGGTTCCGGCTGCGGATCACAATGGGCATGCTTTGCTCGCCCCGCGCGCTCTTGGTGGGCTCCCCCCTGATCGGGGGGGCACAGGCAGCCTTGTAGGGGCCCCTGCCAAGGGGGCGGCTTAGCGGGGGGTCCCCTGTGTCGTCGGCGGCCGGGGGGGCTCCCTGCATCGCCCTAGGCACCAGGAGGCAAAAGGGGAGGCGCTTTCCTGCACTTTCGCGTTGAGGCAGCTGGGCAAGACTGACGATTTGAAGGCTGCAGCTGCAATGCGGTGAGGTGGAAATCCCCTCCGTTCCCTTTCTTGACTGAAGGAAAAAAAAAAGACTGTCAGCTTTTTAGAAAAACTTTCAACCCATTCCTGGGAAGTGTGACTGGAGGGAGGGGGATTTCCCCCCCGGATAAGCGGCTCTAAACTGCTCTCTGCCCCCAGAGGAGGAGGAGGGGGGTGAGCTATGGAATGAAGTCACGCTCATAGCAAACAGCAGATTTTTTCTACTGCAATTGTGAAAATAAGGTGATGATCTGACTTTTTGAAAACTTTGAAAACTTTTGGTTTGTTGCCTTCTGATCCCGGAGCTGGCAAGGCAAGATGGCACACTTCCGTTGTCTTCATGTACTTTGAAATTTGACTCCACCCACAGAAACCGCTGGCATCTTGTCTTTGTCTCAGTGACACTCAGAGATATCTCTTGATACATTTTATCCTGGACCTGGAACAATGGACTTTACTGCTTGGATTTAGACTTTAGAAAAGGTCTTTATTTGTCTGGGCTGCCTGCCTCGTGATCTCTCTCAGCTATCCACTTTTACAATTGTTTCTTCCCTGTGTTGACACAGACATTTCTGAGCTCTTCTTACTACAATGTCACCAAAAAGACCACCACCGGGGAAACCGGGTTTTGCTGGCTCTGCCCCAGCATCTTCAGCGTCCAGCCCCAGCGGACAACAGACACTAACGTCTTTGCTCCAGCCTAAGCCCCCTGAGGTGGATCTAACCCAACAGATGTTCCAACAGCTCTTAAAGGGGCAGGAGGACTTGAAAAATCAACTGAAAGAAATGAATGAACAGCTCAGAGAGAACCAAAACTGAACGGTTCAGAATTCACAGAGATTGGAACTTTTGGGGGAGGGGATGGCTGTGATGAGGGGGGAGGTGAGGGGGGTCTAGAGAGGAAATCAAGAACTTGAGAACCACAAGATAAAAATGGAATTTGAAAGGATGTCTTTTTTCCTTAGATTTCAAAATGTAATTGAGGCTGATGATGAAGACCTGAGGGACATTATGACAAAATTATTGGCTGAATACATTAAAAAAGACAGACAACAGTTGGGGTGGGATATTGACCTGGTCTATAGAGTAAATTCGGCATATGCCAGAACACATAACATTCCAAAGGAGGTCCACATCAAATTTCTCAGAAAGACTACAAGAGATGAGATTCTGAGTGCACAAAGGGGGCAAGTATTAAAATACAAGGATAGAAAAATAGCCATTCTGAAACAAATCCCAAAGAAAGTTAGAGATAAAAGAAAAAATTATTCGCTTCTAGCGAAGAAATTATACCAGAAAGGGGTGTGGTTTCGGTGGCTTCTGCCAGAAGGTATGTTAATATTCTGGGAGGACACTAGAGTCAGAATTAACACAACTATGGAAGCTGAGGCCTTCATGGAAAAAAACAAAGTCCTCCTGGATAAATCTGATGACACTACACGGGATATACAGGACACGGGAGATGCTGGAGCCTTGCTGGAGGGGGGAGAAGAGGCAACATTGAGAAAACTTAGATCACAAAAATGAATTAGAAAATCTGTCTGATATAAAATGATTGAAATCATTTGAAGATAAAAGGTTAAAATATGCTGACAAAATATTATTAAGTAGTAACAATTTATTGTATTAATAAATGAAAGTTATGAGAATGGGGGGAGGGCCATTTCCTGCATAATGTAACTGTCAAAATTTGTACCTTATCCACCATCCCTTTCCCTGATTATTTTTTGTAAAAACCAATAAAAATTTTGTTTAAAAGAAAAAATTCTATATTCAGTACTTTTAAATGTTTTGTGCATAGAATTTTTTTAAATTGTTTTATTTAAAAGTATTGAGTATAGAATTTTAAAAAATAGTTTATTTTAATTTATTGTGTGTAGAATACTTTTAACTGGTTTTATTTTAAATTATTGTGTGTGGAATACTTTAAAATGGTGTTATTTTAAATTATTGTGTGTGGAATATTTTTAAATGGTTTTTAAGGATTTTTCTATTATTTATAAAAAAAATAAAAATTATTTTAGGGAATTTTTATTTATTTATTGTTTATAGAATATGTTTATTACAAGAAATGTTATTCCTTTTTGCAAATGATTTTTGTGATGCAATATGTTGCTTTTAAGTGTGCAGGTTGCGGCATGGTTTATGTGTCTCAAAGTGGCTGCTTTTCTATGGGCAGGCCAGGTTGGTGCAAGGCAGCTTTGCCAGATTTTGTGTGTTTCTGTGTGATATCTGGTTGTTTAGGTAATTGTGAGGTGGTTGCTGGTTCTGTGAGCTTCCTGGCACTGTCCTTTATAAATTACCACAATGCCTTAATGGTTTTTATTCAGTGGCTTTGTCTTTCCTGTCCTTAGGGTTAGGGAAAAAACTGGTTTTGTCTGCAGTCTTTTGGGGGGAAATTGTTATTTTTTGGTATTTTCCTGGCACTGTCATAGCTTGTGTGTGTGGGTGTGTGATGTCCCGCAGTTATCTACACATTAATAATGATCAAGTACTAATAATATTTCCTTATACATTTTAGTGACCTTTCCTTACATAATTGGTGTTTTCTTTCATACTTTTAGATTTCTAATATCTGTTTCTGTTAGTTAGCAATTGATAAAACAAATCTCACGTGAAAAAGTATTCGAAGCCTTCTTGAATTTAATTGTCAATTTATTCATTCCTGTACATTCTAATATTTATTCATTTTCATATCTTTGTTTTTCCACTGTTGTGCAAACACAATTCCAGCAGCTGTTAATATGTGTAAAATTAAATTGTATTCCCTTTGAAATGCCCAACCAAATATTACTGGTTTAAAATCCATATCTTGCTTTACCATTGCTTCTAACCGTGACACCACTAACTCTTGAATAGCTACTTGGTCTATCGTAAGTACTTAACCTAATTCATATATTCCTGTTTTTTGAACTGAGGAATAAATTTCAGAAAAAGAAATCTGTATTGCTCTGTGAATCTACCTATGACATTCATTCTTGATCTAACTTCTTAGATGAAAAACTATATCTTTCCTGTTTGTTGGGGGACATCCTTCCTGAAAAGACTGTACATTGTTGGGTGAAAACAGAGGTCCCTTCTGTTACCTGTAGTGTAGTCCTCAGCTTACAACCACAATCGAGTCCAATATTGTTTTATTTCTTCTGCAGTTAGTATTATTTAACAGGATGAAGATGCAACAGATTATGACCACTAGGACAGTCATCTTTCCTATGTAAGTAGCTGTTTTATTGCTTTGTGTGCTTGTTTCATCCTTAATATAGTAGTGCAAGCAATTAAAGTCTTCCTTTCTGTATCTCTTTGTGCAGGCCATTCATTGGAGCAAGGTGGTCACTGGGTGACTTCAACACAAAAAAGGACAGTAATCTTCCTTTTCTATTATTTTGTGTGCTGGTTTCATCCTAATGCAGTGCATGCAATGAAAGAGTTCATTTCTGTGTCTCTTCTTTGTGCAGGCCATTCATTGGAGTCAGTAATATTGAATACTGGCAAGGACAGTCATCTTTCTTCTGTAAGTAGCTATTTTATTGTTTTGTGTACTTATTTTAATCTTATTTAAGTAGTAAGTACACAAAATAATAAATTTCATTTTTTATATCTTTTTGTAGATCATCCATTGGGGCAAAGAATTCAGTGACATCGTCTTGGCCACTCCCACTCAGTCACATGGCCAGCAAGCCACTCCCACCCAGTCACATGGCCGGCAAGCCACTTCTACAAAGCAGGCCACACCTACAGAAGAGGTTCCCAAAAAATTTGAAACCCACCACTGGTTATCAGGGACGTTAAGTTCTTTTTTTATATAGTTATTCTGTGTAATTTTGCCACCTCTTCTTAATCTCTTCTGCCTCTGTTAGATCCCTGCCATTTTGGTCCTTTATCATGCCCATCTTTACATGAAACGTTCCCTTCATATCTTCAATTTTCTTGAAGAGATCTTTGGTCCTCCCTATTCTATTGTTTTCTTCTATTTCTTTATTTTAAGTATTTTTTTTAAACCCTGTCAAAGTGCGGGGCAAATGAATCTCAAGTACCAGAAATTGCTAAGAGTGCACAAACCTATTTGGCATAATCTACTATGACTGAACTCAGTCTCCATTGTACTTCTTTTTTGCATTTTCCAACATGAGTCTGGCAAATATACACATTTTCTTTCTATGGCCAATTTTTTGCTGTGTGTTTAGTAATAGCAGATGAAGTTATTTTTCATTCACTGAACTTGCCTTTCAGACCTTTGAGGCTTAAAAATGGCAGTCGCCTATTAAATAAGAGGTAGCATCTCATATTAGCCAAAATGAATAAAATCACAGTTGTACTGAACAATAAAATAATTTATCATTAGTGGGATAATACTAGAAAAATTCAAACAACTTTATTTAAAAGAACTGAAGCATTTATTTTTAAATCATTATCTTTATACATGATTACAGTATCATCTGTAAAGGATGACCAAAATTTCTTTTTACTTCTTTAGATAATTACATTTTACAGGGAATTAATAATTATTCCCCAAATGTGGAGGCTTACTTAGAATTAATCCATTTGATACAACTGACTTAGCAAAACTGTTAAATATATTTCAGTTCAGATGTGATATTCAGCAGGTTTTGACCAGTTCTGGAGAACAGACAGAGGAAATTTTGAGTAGTTCGGACAACCAGTAAATACCACCTCTTGACTGCCCCTGCCCCCATCTATTCTCTGCCTCCTGAGTCCCAGTTGATCTGGAGGAAATGAGGATTTTGCAGTAACATTCCCCAGGAGTGGGGAAGGAATGGAGATTTTACAGTATCCTTCCCCTGCCACACCCACCAAGCCACGCCCACCAAGTTATGCCATGCCCACCAAGCCACGCCTACAGAACCGGTAGTAAAAAAAATTGAATCCCACCACTATTTCAGTTGTGTTTTAAGTAACCTTCCTGTTTCAATGTCTAACAAGGATTTTGTTGCAGTTACTTTTGACATTTTTGTCATTACTGATTCTATGGTGCTTTACATATACAGCAAATATACACCAGAAGATAATGGTGGTAATATATGTGGCGCCAATTGACAGCATCATCGGGGAAAAGAAGTATAAGAAGCTGGAAAAATTCAAAAACCTGAAGGAGAAAATGAATAAATTGTGGAAAATAAAGGCCAAAGTGGTCCCAGCCAGGCATGCTCAGTTCTGATTTAAAACGACAGCATTTGTTTTTCTCCTTTGCAAAATAAGTTCGCTTTTTTCCTTTTCTTTTTCTTCTCCCTTCCCCTCCTTCCTCCCTCTCTCCCTTCCTCCCCCTCTCTCAAACACACACACACACACACACACACACACAGAGAAGTTGGATTGGACTATCTCTCCTATCCCCTTCCCTTTCTCACTCACTCTCAAACAAACACACACACACACACAAAAGTTGGATTGGATATCTTTTCCAGTGGCTTGAAAGCAGCTCCTCTGCCACCCCCCCCCCCATTCCCCTGCTGCCTTCCCCAAACACCTCCACCATTGCAAATGCAGCCTGCTGTCTGGGTGGGAAATGCCTGGAATGTAATAAAGCCCACCCACTCACCTCCTGCTGGCAGGCTGGGGTGAGAGGAGAGGCAGAGAAGCAGGAGGGAAGCCGATCCAAGCCTTCCAAAAGAAAGAGGCTGGGGGAAAGTATGTGTGCTACATTACAACTGTTCCTCCTGGCAAATGCACTATTAACTGGTTATTTTAGGGGTATTGTTTTTAATTTATTGTGTGTGTTTTAGGGGTTTAAAATTTAAATTTAAATTTATATATACTGGCTCTGTACAGTTCTTTTAATTCCATTTTAACCTCCTCCATTCCAACTGTACATATTCAACTTTTTATTGTATTTTGATATATTTTGCATGGACTGTACACCGCCCCGAGTCCCTTTTGGGAGAGGGGGCGGTCTAGAAGCACGGTAAAATAAATAATAATAATAATACATCATGGCTCTTTGCCTGGCTTCCATGGATGACTGCTCAACTGTTAAAAAAAGCCTCTAAAACAGCGCCCTCTACTATTAGGCAGGAGAACTGCGTGCCTTACCTACATCAGGAATTTTTAGGCTTTTAACCCTTGCTTAACTCTGTTCGAGTGATCATAAAACGCCTAAAGTCAGATTAGAGGAGGCATGCAGTTCTCCTGCCTCATAGTAGACGGCGCTTTTTAGAGGCTTTTTTTAACAGTTAAGCAGAGTCATCCACGGTGAGGCAGCAACTAGCTCAGCTTTTTCCTTTTACATTTTTTTTTATTTTCATGATGAGAGCGGTGAGGCTGTGCCTCACTTGTTTCACCTGACTGCATGTCACTGAAGCATGCATATGTACTCAATACTTGGTTTGGGCCCCTTTTGCAGCAATTACTGCCTCAATGCAGCGTGGCATGGAAGCTATCAGCCTGTGGCACTGCTGAGGTATTATGGAAGACCTGGATGCTTCAATAGCGGCCTTCAGCTCTTCTGCATTGTTCGGTCTCATGTCTCTCATCTTTCTCTTGGCAATGCCCCATAGATTCTCTATGGGGTTCAGGTCAGGCGAGTTTGCTGGCCAATCAAGCACAGTAATCCCAGTCATTGAACCAGATTTTGGTGCTTTTGGCAGTGTGGGCAGCTGGAAAATGAAGTCAGCATCCCCATAAAGCTTGTCTGCGGAATGAAGCATGAAGTGCTCCAAAATCTCCTGGTGGACGACTGCGTTGAGCCTGGTCTTAATGAAGCACAGTGGTCCAAAGTCCTGTTGCTCCTTGGTCCAAAGTCCTCTTTTCTGATGAGAGCAACAGGACCACTGAGCTGAAGGCTGCTATTGAAGCATCCTGGTCTTCCATAACACCTCAGCAGTGCCACAGGCTGATAGCTTCCATGCCACGCTGCATTGAGGCAGTAATTGCTGCAAAAGGGGCCCAAACCAAGTACTGAGTACATATGCATGCTTATACTTTTCAGAGGTCCGATATTGTTCTATGTACAGTCCTTATTTTATTGATTGCATGTAATATTCTAATTTTCTGAGATGGTGGATTTGGGGTTTTCATGAGCTGTACGCCATAATCATCACAATTATGACAAATCACGGCTTGAACTATCTTGCTTTGCATGTAATGAGTCTTATCTCATATATTAGTTTCACCTTTTAAGTTGCATTACTGAAATAAATGAACTTTTGCACAATATTCTAATATTTTAATATTTTAAGTATTTCTTCTTGCTTTTCTTCTTTTGCCTCATAAAATGATCTATCAAGTAATGTTAGTAAATCAAATCCAGTTTGGCCCTTCATGTTTCATCAAATCTTTCAAATCCGCCTTTCAATGAACAGTTTTGATAAAGATTTAGTATTTATGGTTCGTTTTGCCTTAAAGATCTTCAAACAGCTCAGTAGATATTTCCAAGCATCCAAATCGCCTACTAAGATAAAGTCAAAATCAAATAGCTTTCCAGGTGTTGTTTGCTTTCTCTCCTTTCATCACTTTCACACAAATTTCTCACATTGCAGTAATTATCTTCCTCCAATAGATGTCTCCCCTGCTCCCAATTCCAGCATTCAACAGAGTGTAAAAGTTAAAACAGCTGACTGTCAAACATTCAAGGGGGGTTAAAGATAGAGTTTAGAAAAACAATTTCTCTCAGTAATCATTTTTCACAATGTTGTTCGACTTTTTCCAGGCTTTCTATGTTTTAAAACATCCTTTAGATATTTCTTTTACATCTGAGTCTTTAATCTTTCTCTTTGGTTTTTAGTCTTTAATCCTTCTCCATAAATCCAATTGCTGCTTTCTTAATGTTTGGAGATTGTTTTTTGGAATTTTTTACTTGGGTTAAATCTTTAAGATAAAAGTTGGAAGTTATTTCACCCAGTTTTACTGCTCTGTCCACGCACCACTCCAGCACAAGATCTTAGTGTCCCGGTTGTCCCAGCTTGTGACTGACCAAAATAGCAGTTGTCCCTGCTGCTGTTCGGGAGAGCTTTCTTCGGGTCATTGAGGAAATTGCGGTTTCCTCATGATTGACAAAGCACCTCTCCTTTCTTCATCACCCCTCCAGGGCAGCTTGACCCATAGGGTCTCCTGGTAAGCAGTTGCCAGCTGCATTTCATGGAGCCTGGCAGAGCTCCGTTATTTTCCAGCCGTTCCTTATCATATGATTGATAGTGCAAATGCCAAGTATTTCAATTCCTGAACAAATTGTGCTTTTCTCTTTTGTCTCTGTTTTTCTCCCACTTTGTTGGGTGCTAAGAAAGGGAAGATTAAGAAATTAGTTTATAAGATCTCTAAAAAGCACTTAAGAGTTTAAAAATTTGCTATTTGAACATCTTTAAAAAATGAAGATGAGGTAAATGTAAGGAGATATTTAAATTAACAAATTAATTGTATTTGCAAATACTGTGTCTGTATATTTTATTTAATATAACTTTATTGTGGTTATTGAGAAGTCACATGTGACAAAAAGACATAAATGTAATTAAAACACATTTTAATACAGTTAAATATCTCAAATAATATCCCAAAATTAACACATGAGATGTTTAGGTTCCAGCAACATAATATAGAGCAAATAAAACCATTCCTTTTAAAAGATAAAATTTCTGTTAAATTGATGACAGTAGGATACAAGCTGCGAGAGTGCTATTCAACTCTTTCAGTGACTAGTAGCTCAGGATCCAAAAAGATCTTGACAGAATTGAACAATAGGCCCTATCCAACAACATGAAATTTAACATGGAGAAAAGCAAGGTTTTACATTTAGGTCTGCAAAACCAAAGGTAAAAGTACAGATTATGCAAAATGTGGCTCAAAAATAGTAACTCTGAGAGGGAGTTAGTGCAGCGGTCTGCAATCCACGGCTCTGGAGCCACATGTGGCTCTTTCATCCCTCTGCTGCAGCTCTCTGTCGCTCAAAATATGTGTCATGACTGCCAATGTGTGATACCTGCCGGCATGCAATTTATTGAACTTTTCGAGCCATCTTTTTTTTTCGGCGTTCAAAATATTTTGGTTGCATGCAGAAATAAAAATATGTTTTCTCTGTAGCAGTTCATTGATTTCATACATGCAACACACTATAGTTTTTTTTATACATAGCATAAAGGTAAAAAACTATATATGCAGTGTTATCTTCATTTTAGATGTCAAAAGGGTTTTGTGGCTCCCAGTGTTTTCTTTTCCATGGGAAGCAGGTCCAAATGGCTCTGACTGTTTAAGGTTGCTGACCCCTATCCTAGTGGAAGATCACTTACATATGGGGGGGTGGGACTTGCTGCCAGCATGAATGGCTGCTCGGACAGAGAGCTCTGTTAGTAGCAGCCAGAACTAACGTCCGGAGGAGGTTTGCTGAAAAGATTTTGATAAGCCAAGCTTTCCTGGAGGGAAGACTGAAGAGAGAAGGTTGGTTTGACACGACCATAGGATGGCAATCCATGGTCTGTGCTTGAAATCTCCTTCATATCCCCGGACGTGGAAGAGGGCAACAGTAATGGCCATCCCAAAATGCTGACAAGAGTTCAAAGCAAGCGAGGATTTATTACAGAGAAGCTGTTGGAATTGCAAGTGACCTAACAGTTTCTGGATCTTGGAGAAGGTAATTCTATCCCAAAACAGCTCAAGAGATTAAGGGCTCCAAGAAGAAGTGGGGGGGGGGGCTGTTTACCCTCCTCCATCACAGTGGCAAGAAGTAATATGCTGAGTGAAAAATGGAGGCTTTATCCTTTTACTCTCTGAACTGTCTGATAAGCTGAACCTTAACCTAATCTGTTAACATAACAAAGCCGGCTGTAAATAACTCTGTCTATACAGATACCTTCAGGGGGTTTTGAGTTAATTATACAAGTCTTGAAGGCTTGAAGGAAAAAATATATCTTAGCAACATTATATATATATATATATATATATATATATATATATATATATATATATATATATATATATATATATATATATATATATATATATATATATATATATATATATATATATATATATATATATATATATATATATATATATGATTGCAGTTGGTTAGCTTCTGGACAAGTGGAAGAGCGACATCTACTGGCGAAATCTGGAATTCCCCCCCCCCCCTTAATACCCTAAGAGAAAACAGGATTTTTTGCTGACTATATTCTCTGGATAACCTTTGGATACTACTATCTGGAGAGAGAGAAAGAAGATCTATCGGAGCAGGGGAACCCAGAACACTCTCATATAATTATCCAACACAGGAGGGACGCATCTAAGGTTGAACTTAAAAAATAGGAATTAATGTGATAATACTACCATCAAAGGAATATACTGTTTTTGCTATTGTTATTGTTGTAAGACTATTAATCCTAACTCCTTTTGATATTATTGGCACTAGTACTGATTAATTTAGGAGATTGTTTGATTATAATATAAGTAATAACTATAAGCATTCTACTCTTAGATTTTATTAAGTTATCAAAATAGATTAATAGATTGTATTATAAATGTGACATACACACACACATATATATATACAGTGATAAACCGATAAGTCTCTCACACTATCTCACTATCCTATGACAGCTGTTCCTATATAACATACGAACTAATCGATATATAAGTTTACTACCCCCTATCACTATTTAAAATTGATAATTGAGTAGAGGTAGAGGGAAGAGGAGAGGGAGAGGAAGGAAGGTAGGAAGGTAGGCAGGTAGGCAGGCAGGCAGGCAGGAAGGAAGGAAGGAAGGAAGGAAGGAGGAAGGAAGGTGGGAGGGAGGGAGGAAGAAAGAAAGAAAGAAAGAAAGAAAGAAAGAAAGAAAGAAAGAAAGAAAGAAAAAGAAGAAGGAGGACTGGAGAAAGTTACGAGGGAGAGAAGTAAGTGGGAGTTCTGGGAAAAAATTAAAGTAGGGATCCAATTCCTCCAAAAAATGAAAAGTAGTACAAATTTAATGAAAATTGGCACGGGGAGGAAGCCAGCATCCCAGCCATCCCTAGCGGCTGCCAGTCCCTCGAACCAAAGATCTTCGGAGGATATGCCTCAGAGAGAAAGATCCAACTCAACTAAGGAATTGCAGATGATACTACAGACCATGCAGGAGGTAATGGCTAAAAATCACGAAGAACTTAAAAAGGATATTAAAGAAATAAGGAGTGATACGGTAGAATTAAAGGAGAGAATGCAGAAGATGGACGATAAATTCGAGAAGTTCCAGGAACAGATCAATAAACACGAACAAAGAATAAATGTAATAGAAGGAAGGTTGGAAAAGGAGGATGAAAAAATGGAGCAGCTGAGTGCTAGGCTGATCCAGGCAAACAAGGAACTTGAGTTAACGGTCCTCGCGTTAAAATCAGAGAAAGCAGCCCAATTCCTACGGTTCCAGAACGTAAAGGAAGAAAAAGGCGAGGATTTACCACGATGGCAGACCTAATGGCAAAGGCTTTGGGAATAGAAAAGGATGAGATGGCAAGTAAGATCGACGAGACATATAGAATACAGACAAATTACGCAAAAAAGCATAATCTACCAAGAGAAGTTTATGTAAAGTTTGTCAAAAAATCAATACGTGACAAGGTGCTGAATAGAACTAGAGATGACCTGATAATTTACAACCAACGACAACCAACAGTTCTAAAACAGGTACCGAGGAGAATTAGAGAATTAAGAAGGCCCTATCAATTTTTAACATCTGTCCTGAACAAATTTGAAATTATCTTTAGATGGCTGATGCCGGAGGGCGTACTGGTA
This sequence comes from Natrix helvetica, assembly GCF_964273705.1. NCBI lineage: Eukaryota > Metazoa > Chordata > Lepidosauria > Squamata > Natricidae > Natrix > Natrix helvetica. The sequence goes on along the minus strand of NC_138554.1, from coordinate 85,156,803 downwards.
ACCTGGAGAGATAGAAGATTTAGAATAGACACAATAGAACAAGCGGAAGACTTTTACAATACCCTTGTTGGGCAGCAGGAGGAGAAAGACGAAGGAGAACAGGCGGGAGCAAGGTGGCAAGGATCCAGGGTATAGATAAGAAGAGAAAAGGAACCAGTGGAGATACGAAAGGAGAAAGAAATCATTCTAGATGAAAAAGGGGAAGAACCAAAGGAAGTGAGAGAAATAAGGGCAACAAGAAGCACACGACCCAAATATACATAGAAGTATGTCGGGAGAAATCAAGATTCTATCATTGAATATTAATGGTCTAAACTCACCCCAGAAGAGGAAAACAATATTTAATAAATTAAAACATTTGAACTATGATATAATTGCAATGCAAGAGGTCCATATGACTTAAAGACAGATCCAGATCTTAGAATGTCCTAGATTGGGTATTTATTTATTTATTTATTATTCATATTTATAGACCGCCCCCTCTCCCGAAAGGGACTCGGGGCGGTGTACAGTCACTAAAATACATATAAAATACATGGGTAAACTTTACGCGGCACTGGCTGACCAAAAGAAAAGAGGAATAGCATTATATGTCAAAGACACAATTCAGACTAAACTAATCTATCATGATGAGGAAGGGAGAATACTAATCGTGGAAATAATGTTAAACCAAAAAAAGGTGTCACTGGTTGTAATATATGCACCTAATGAAGGCCAGGAAAATTTCTATCACAGACTACATAGCATTATTCGAGAGATGGGAAATGAAAATGTCTGATTACTGGGTGATTTCAATGCTATAGTTGACCCGAAACGGGACTATAAAAGTGGAAAGAAGAGAAAAGGAGCTAGGAGAACTTTGCCAAGGTCATTCTTCCAAATGGCTGAAGAACTTATCTGTTTGATGTATGGCGAGAAAGATGTCCAGAGGGTAAGCAATATACCTTCTACTCGAATAGACATGAATCCTGGTCAAGGATAGATATGGTCTGGCTGCCAATGGAGCTAATCTCAGAAGTGAAGGAGATAGATATAGAACCCAATCTATGGGCTGACCACAATCCCATGAGGATTATTTGGAAAAAAACAAAAGGGCAGCTATCGTTGGTTACTCAATAGATCAATTCTAAAAGACCAGGAATATATTAAAAGAGTCAACCAAGAATTAAGATTCTTCTTCAAAGAAAACGGACCAGGAGACACATCCATACAAAACCTATGGGATATGACTAAGGCATTTATAAGAGGGGACACAATATCAGCCACAGGCAGGAAGAAAAAAACCGAGAATCTAAAAATAAGAGAGCTGAAAGAAAGGTATAGAAATTTAGAGAGTGAACTGTAAAAGAAACCGCAGAACAGAAGTATAAAAGGAAATATGGAACTGATTAAACATGAATTGGCTATATTTGAAAAAGCAAAATTGGCACAAACTATAAAAAGAGCAAAACAAAACTTCTTCGAGAATGCAAATAAACCAGGGCTATCCTATAGGTTGAGGAAACAAAAACAAGAGAACTGGATCAATAAACTACAAGATAAAAAAGGCGAGATCTGCTACCAACTAGAGGAAAAGAAAAAGATTATCCAAGAGTTTTATGATCAATTATATAAAGAAAACCGAGACCATACAAAGGAAGGAATATTACAGTATTTGGAAAAGCCAGATCTGCCAAAGGTACCAGAGGAGATTAAGGACATGTTCAATGAAGACATTAAAACATCAGAGATAACCGAGGCCATACAAAGACAAAAGAATAATAAAGCTGCAGGGCCGGATGGGTTGCCAGCAGAAATTTATAAAGAATTCCAGGATATACTTGTCCCAACGTTGTTGGAAGTCTACAACGCTGTGTTAAAAGAGGCGAAGACACCGTTATCATGGACGGAGGCTAACATTGTACTATTACCTAAGGCGGACCCAGACCAGGTGCTTATACAAAATTACAGACCAATATCACTGCTAAATGCAGACTACAAAATCTTTGCCTCAATAATAGCAGAAAGGTTGAAAAAATTTCTTACATCGTTCATCCATACAGATCAAAACGGATTCCTCCCCAGAAGACAAATTAAAAACAATATGAGAATTATGTTGGACATTCTTGAATATTATGAAGTGCACAATGACAAACAGGTTGCACTAATCTTTCTCGATGCCCAAAAGGCATTTGATAATGTCAACTGGGAATTTTTGCACCAACAATTAGAATACACGGATTGTGGGGATAAATTTATAAACACGATCAGAGCAATTTACACAAACCAAAAAGCCAAAGTAATAATCAATGGTGAACTAACACAAAGTATTGTAATCCAGAAAGGTACAAGACAAGGTTGCCCCCTGTCCCCCCTGTTGTTTATACTAACCATAGAAGTACTAGCCAGGAATATACTTAAAGAGGTACAGAAAAAGGGACTAGAAATTAAAAAGGAGCAATTTAAGTTACAGGCCTTTGCGGACGATCTAGTGTTTGTGCTAGAAGATCCTATGAAGTCTGGTACGAAACTCATTGAGGAACTGACAGAGTATGGGAAAATAGCGGGTCTAAAGATAAATATGACAAAGACCAAAATGCTGACTAAAAATATGAAGTCAAAAGCAAAAGAGGAGTTAACGAAAAAATTGGGTATCCAAATTGTCAAAAAAGTTAAATATCTTGGTATACATTTATCTGCGAGGTGTGTGACCATCAAAGAAGACAATTATACCAATCTGATTAATAAAACTAAGAAGGATCTAGAAAGATGGAAAAACCTACAACTGTCCCTGATGGGCAGGATTGCAGTTATAAAAATGAATATATTACCAAAATTTCTTTTCCTATTTCAGAATATACCCATTAAATTAGAAAAAGGTGTCTTCAAAGATTTGAATCAATTGGTTTCGAAATTTATCTGGCAGGGAAGAAAACCAAGAATAAAACTTAAGGCTATGCAAGACACTAAGGAAAAGGGAGGATTTGGCGTACCAGATTGGGAACTCTATTATACTGCGGCCATATTAACATGGCTAAGGGAATGGATAATGCTGAGAAATAAAAGATTACTCAAATTGGAAGGTCATGACCTCGAAGCAGGCTGGCAAGCCTTCCTCTGGTATGAAAAAGGATCTGCACACAAATATTTTAGTAGACATTACATTAGACAATCTCTGTTAATAATATGGAACAAAATTAAACATGATCACTATACCAAAATACCTATTTGGCTATCTACAATGGAAGCATACATACACCCAAATTTAATTAACGTGGAAAATATAGTCACATATAAAGAGCTATTGAACAGGCAGGGGGAGATCAAAACCAGATCAGAATTGACATCACAAGGAATACAAGTAGAATGGTGGTCTTATTTACAGATACAATCAAGGTATGCACAGGATAGGAAGAACGAAGGTATTGCCAAAGACTACACAATATTAGATAAAGTGTTGATACAGACAGAAAACAGACTGATCAAAGTGCTGTATAGATTTTTGTTGGAATATAAACTAGAGGAAGAACATGTCAAAGAAACCATGGTTGCCTGGGCGAAAAATTTCGGTTACAATGTGGAATTGGCGCCGTGGGTAACAGCAGCGGCAAAGGAATTTTTCCCCAGTACCTGGATGAAGCTGTCTACCTGGATCCATTTCAGTCGGGTTTCAGGCCCGAGTACAGCACGGAGATGGCATTGGTCGTGTTGGTCAATGATTTCTGGCGGGCCCGGGACAGGGGCTGCTCCTCTGTCCTGGTCCTATTAGACCTCTCGGTGGCTTTCGATACCATCGACCATGGTATCCTACTGCGACGACTCGGGGGGTTGGGAGTGGGGGGCACTGTTTTTCGGTGGTTCTCCTCCTACCTGTCAGATTGGTCACAGTTCGTGTTGACTGGAGGGCAGGGATCGACCCCCAGGCGCGTCACTTGGGTGCCCCAGGGGTCGGTTCTCTCACCCCTCCTGTTCAACATATATATGAAACTGCTGGGCGAGATCATCCGTGGTTTTGGGGTATGGTATCATCAATATGCTGATGATACCCAACTTTTCATCTCTACCCCAAACCACCCAATTAATTGGATTTGTTTTTTTGGATATTTATCTAATTTCCTTTTAACTTTTGTGATATGTGTTTTTTAATGTTGTACGCCACCCTGAGTCCTTTGGGAGAAGGGCGGCATATAAATCCAATAAAACAAACAAACAAACAAACAAACCATCCCTTCCTCCTTTTGTAACACCACCTTGATTTCCCTTTCTTTTCTCCTTCCCTCCCTTCTCCACTTCCTTCCTTCCTTCTCTCCTTCCCCTTCCTTCTTCCCTTACCTTTCTCCTACTCCTATTCTTTTTCTTTCCCTTCCTACCCTCTCTTTCCTTCTCTTTCTCTCCCTTCCATCCTCCTCTCCTTACCTCTTTTTACTTTCCCCGTCTTCCTTTCATTCTCTCCTCCTCTCTCCCTTTCTTTTTCTATTATTGTTGGTGTATATTTCAAAACTCAATTTATGTTTCCTTGGGATGGTATTTCTGCCAACCCTAATATAATTTAGTATCATTTCTTATTCCCTTACCTTCGCTAGTCTACCCTCGTTATGTTTCCCACCTTTATATCTCGCTCTTGAATATATACTTATATATTTAATATTTTCTTTTCTGTTTTCCCTTCTTCCCCCCCCTTCCCTTTAATAGTGCGTCGTCTGGGTACTTTATCTTCTCCCTACTTTCTTTTCTAGCTTGCTTTCTCTAGCCAATCATAAAATCTTCCCCATGTCTTGAAGTACTCCGATTCCTCTTTATCCTTTATTTTCATTGTCAACCTAATCATCTCTGCACAATCTAATATCTTTTTTATTATCTCTTCATCTGTTGGTAGCTTATTTAATTTCCAATTTTGGGCAAATACAATTCTCGCTGCTGTAGTTACATGTATAATCAAATAAGTATCCTCTTTCTTGAATTTCTCTGGGATAATACCTAGTAGAAATATCTCTGGTCTAAATTCTATTTCTTGTTGTAACATTTTCTTTAACCATACTCTTATTTTAGTCCAATATTTCCTTGCTTCTGCACATGTCCATCACATATGATAGTATGAACCTATTGCTTGTTGACATTTCCAACATTTTGCTGACTTTAAACATCTTTAAAAATCTTTGCTAATTTTCCCGGTGACATGTGCCATCTGTAAAACATTTTGATAAGTTTTCTTTATAAGCTGTTGACATGGTTAATTTATAATTCATTTCCCATAGTTGTTACCACTTTTCTTGTTCAATTGTGTGGCCAAAATTCTTTGCTCAGGTTAACATTAACCTCTTCTTCTAGCTTGGTTCTTAATAGGTAGCTATGTAATTCCTTGATTATTCTTTCACCCGTTCCCATAAGTATCTTATCTAACTCCGAACTTCCTAAATTAAAACCATACTCCCTTTTATCTTTTTTCATATCTTGACTGTATTTGCAGTTGTGAAAACCACCCTTGTTTTTCTAATTCTTTTTTGTTTGTTTGTTTTAGGTCTCTCCTTTCTGTTAAGATATCTGTGTATCTAATAATATTTTTCATACTACTAATATTTGGATAAGTATAAGTATAATCTTTATTGTCATTGTACTTAAATACAACGAAATTGGTTGTATTGGATGTGTCAATGCTTCCATTGTTGAAAGCCACATTGGTATTTCTAAATAATGTTTTCCTTTCATTCTTTCCCATATTGTTAATAATCCATTCCTTACATAATGTCTTTGAAAATAGCCATGTGCCCTATTTTTATCATACCACAGAAAAGCATGCCAACCCAGTTGCAAATCATGACCCCCCAATGTTAATAATCTTGTATTTCTCAGTAAAATCCATTCTTTCATCCAAGCTAGTCCTGTTGCTTGATAGTACAATTCCCAGTTTGGTAATCCAAATCCACCTCTAATCCTTGCATCTTGCAACATTTTTATATTAATTCTTGGTTTTTCCCCACTATTTTATTCAAACTTTCAAAGATTTTTTTCTATAATTTTATCGGTATTGTTTGGAATACATATAGCAATCTTGGTAATATATTCATCTTTATTACTGCTATTTTTTCCATCAATAATAATTGTAGGTTTTCCCATCTTTTCAGATCTATTTCTATTTGTTTTTTCACCTTATAATAGTTATTCTCCTTTAGTGTTACACACCCTGATGTCAATTGAACACCCAAATATTTCACTTTTTTCACCACTTGTATGTCCTGTATGTCCAGTTTCCCAATCAACTCTCTTTTCTGTTTTTCTGTCATATTTTTCACCAGAATTTTTGTTTTATCTTAATTAATTAATTAAACTTCAAGCCTACTACTTCTCCATATTCTTCTATTATTTTAACTAGTTTTGGCCCTGTTTCTATTGGATTCTCTATAATAAACACCAAATCATCCGCAAATGCTTGTAATTTATATTCTTCTTTCTTGACCCTCATACCTTTTACCTCTTAATTTTGTCGTATTTCTCTATTCAAGATCTCTAGTGTCAGTATAAATAATAATGGCGATAGTGGACATCCTTGTCTAGTTCCCTTTGTAATCGCTAGCTTTCCTGTCATATCACCTTTACCATTACCTTTGCCGATTGGTTATTATATATCATTTTAATCAAATTTATAAATCCCTCACCAAATCCCATCATTTGAAGTTGCATTATCATAAATTGCCAGTTCACATTATCAAAGGCCTTTTGAGCATCTAGAAACAACAACGCCATTTGCTTTTTTGGGTGGGCTTCATAGTACTATAGCGTATCCAATACAATTTGCATATTGTCTCTGATCTGTCTCTTGGGGAGAAATCCAATTTGGGCTATGTGTATAAATTCATTTAAAAGTCTCTTCATTCTTTCTGCCATTATTGATGCGAAAATTTTATAATCCACATTTAATAGTGAAATGGGTTCTTTACTTGTTGTGGATCTGACTCTTCTTTTAGTATAAGCATTATATATGCCTCCGTCCATGTTTCTGGCATCTTTGCCTCCCTTATTAAGTCATTTAATAGTTCCAACATTACATTGCTTGATACTTGTAGTGTTTGGTACAGTTCTGCCTGGTGTTTTCCCCTTCTTTTGCCTTTTGATGCCTTCTGTTACCTCCATCATTGTAATTCTTTCTTCTAGTGCCTTCTTAATTTTTTCTGGGATTTTGGTTATTCTAGTTTCCTCTAAAGTTGTCTTATTTTCCCTTCTGGAACCCTCTCATGTTGATACAACTTATTGTAGAAGTTCTCAATTATTTTTTCCCTTTTTTCATTTAAATGTTGTATATTCCCTTCTTCATCCACCAATTGCCTTACCAGCCTTTTTTCTCTTTCCTTTTTCATCTTATAAGCCAGCCAATGTCCTGGTTTATTTTCATTTTAAAAAAAGTTTTATTTTGCCAATTTTATTTTATTTGCCAAGTCCTCATTTTCTGTCAGGTTTAATTTATGTTTTTGCAGTTCCATCATATTTTTTACTTTTTTATTTTGTGGGTTTTTCTGCAGCTCTGTCTCCAAACTTTTGTACTCTGATTCCAACTTCTTTTGAGTTTCTCTGTTCTGTCTATTCTTTTTCCCTAAGTATGTCATTGCAAGGTCTCTGATATATGCTTTACAGGTGTCCCATACGTTCTGTAATGATGTGTCTTCCTTTCTATTTTCCTGGAAGAAATATATCAATTCTTTTTCCAGATATTGCTGGAATTCTTTTTCTTTCAATATTCTTGAATTTAAAGTCCATCTTCCCCTTTTCCCTTCCAAATTGTTATAGGATTATGATCTGCCCATGTGCTTATATCTAAGTCCATATTAATTGTTTTGAGTGTTAGCTCGGTTGACATCCACATCATATCAATTCTTGACCACAACAAATGTCTCTGAGTAGAATGTATTTGTCTTTCTTTTGGGTGTCTTATTCTCCAAACATCTTGCAAATTTAATTCTTCCACTATCATGAAAAATGTTTTGGGTAGGGATTTTCTCGGCTTCTTATTCATCTTTGTAGATTTATAGTCTATTCTATTATTTACAATTGCATTAAAGTCTCCTAATATACATATATCTTCATAGTCATATTCTATTATCTTTTTGTGTAGTTTCTTGAAAAATTCTTGTTTGTCATTTGGGGCGTATATTGTCATAATATCTTTCTCATGTTCATTGTTATTTCCACCATCAGTATTCTCCCCTTCCTGTCTTCAAAAATGTTATTTGATTGTATTGTCTTTCTAATATATAATGCTATTCCCTTTTTGCTTTGGTCAGCCAGAGTTCTATATAATTTACCAAGTTTTGCCTGTTCAAAAATTTTCTGTGTTGCTTTCTAATATGTACTTCCTGTAAGCATATAATGTCCAATTTCAATTTTTTTAATTTGTTGAATGTTCTTCTTTTTATTGCCGAGTTTAATCCGTTTATAGTTACCATATCTCCTTGCCGTCTCTACAAAATTTGTTTTTTCAAATTTATCTTGGTTTAAAAAGCAGTCGTTTTAAGGGAAACTGAACCATGTGAAAAATCTAAACATAACAATTACCTGTCAGGTATTTATCTTCTATCTCATGCCAGTCAAACAATTGAATTAGATACCTGATAATTACCAAGAGTGAAATAAAAGGGAGAAAAGGAGTAGATAGAAATCTGAATAAGAGACTCAAATGCATTGTTAAAAAACTTTGCTTGATATATATTGCAGTCTTTTTCACTTATGGATCTAGCTCCCTGTAGAGCAGGAGTCTACATGTCAGCAAATTGATGAATCCTGCTTAGTGACATAATGTATGCTACATTGCTTAAATGTTGCATAATCTGTAGAAGAGGGGCAAGGCTTAACAAAGTTGCAACACACAGTTTGTCATCTGTCCCCTTACTCCTACATGGATGTTCATGCAGCAGGATTACTGTGTACGTAGTCCTCAATTTACAAACAGTTCTTATAGTGATTGTTCAAAGTTAAAGTGGCTCTGGAAAAAGTGACTTAGGATCATTTTTCACACAATGTCTGTTGCAGCATCCTCATGGTCATGTGATGAAAATTCAGATGCTTGGCACCTGACTCATATTTATGATAGTTGCAATGTCTCAGGGTCATGTGGTCACCTTATGTGAACTTCTGACAAGCAAAGTCAATGGGGAAGCCAGATTCACGTAAATATAATAAATGTGGCAAAAAAATCACTTAACAAATGTTTCACTTGCTAACATAAATTTTGAGATAAATTGTGCTCGTAATGTAGGGACCTATGGCCTGTAATTATATCTCAGAGATTTCTCATTCTCCTCATCTTGCCTTTAGTCAAAGGATAAGTTATAACCAAATGTCTTGAAGGTGTGGAAGAAACAAAAATAGATAAAGATTTCATATTTTAATAGTAATATTGAATTTACTTACGTAATGTATACAGACCATGAAATAAAAAAGATATTATTCATGCACAGAAGCCATCTGCCATTTTACACATAAATAAAATATACAAAACTGCAGATATATGGACCCATTTTTGCAGATATTCAGTCTGGTACTATAAGACAAAGTTAGTTCACTAGCGAACTGTAGACTACAGCAGTTAAGGAGCATTGTCTTGTCTGCTATATCCCCTATTTTGGCTTCACCAATCAATTTGCATTTTCTGTTTTTTCTTAGAACTTACTCTGGCTTTTTGTCTACCAATGTATAAGACCTTGCAATTCTATTTTTGGCATTTCCCTAGTTGTATTTCTTCTAAGCCACTTTGAATTACTATGCAGAGTTTTACAGGGGAATAAACTGGCACTGGATTTTTTTGTTATTGTTTTTAAGTTAATCATACACATCTTTCTCTGTCCCTTACACAGAAACATGAATAGATTGCAAGACAACCAAGCACAGATGATACCATGAAGAGAAGTTTACAGGCCCTCTATTGCCAAATGCTTAGTAAGTAAACGGTTATAAAGATTTAATTTTATATTTTTCTTACCTGGAGGAAATGGCCACATGCATACTCATATGTATATATCTGTTAGATTTATTTCTCTAATGTTCATGTTCTGCTAGCAAAATACTGTGGACGTTGTTGTGGCCTGCAGGTAGCCAGTGGAGCTGGCAGCAGATTCAGACAGTGAGGAGGTTGGGGAGGAACTAGGGCCAGTCCTGGAGTCTGGGAAAGGCTCTGATGAGGGCTCTGTGCATGTGCGCAGGGGCTCTGTGTGCATGCACAGAGTTGCCAGATTTAGGGAACAGCTTAAGAACAGGGATCGACTTTGGAGTAAGGCCACAAGTGGATGATGAATGGCCCCTCCCAGAGGAAATAAAGAGGAGCAAAAGGGGAGTGGAGTTTGCAGAAGACAATTAGTTTGTTTAATTGGTTCATGACTCTCCGAGACTCCTTGCCAGGTTTTGCAAATATCGGCTTGGCAGCTCTCCAAGCCTGATAAGGTCTGTGACTGTAAATCCTCCCTTGAAAAACTTTGCTGGATGTGAATGAGCAGAATTCACAGTAAATTAATAAAAGGGTTTTTGTCAGGACAAAGAGTTTGCTTCATGCTCTTGGGAAACTTAGGTCAGAACAGACGTAATATACTTAGACTTCAGCAAGGCATTTGACTAAGTAGACCACAATCTACTTCTTGGTAAGCTAGAAAAAAATGGGATAGATAGCATAACTATCAGATAGATTTGTAACTGGCTGACAAACCATACTCAATGAGTAGTCCTTAATGGTACTACATCTACATGAAGGGAAGTAAGCAGTGAGATACCATAAGGTTCCATCTTAGGTCCAGTACTCTTCAATATCTCCATAAACAACTTAGATGTGGAAGTAGAAGGAGAACCTACCAAATTTGCAGATAATAACTAAGTGGCAGAAATAGCCAAAACCCTAGATCAGTGGTGGCAAACCTATGGCACACATGCCAGAAATGGCACTCAGAGCCCTCTCTATGGGCATGCACGCCTTCACCCCAGCCCAGCACCATCGCATTTGTCTCATGCTTCTGGCTTTGTGGGGCTAAAATATAGTTCACTCAATCAATTCCAGCTTCTCGTAAAAGAAAAAGATGTCACGAAGTTGGAATTGAAATTGAGCACACTTCACAATGGGGGAAATGGAGTCCCCTCCTCCTGGAGCCCATTATGACGCAAAGCCACAATGCGACCTTGTGTCATCGTCAGCTTGCACTCGCCTCCTGGATGTCAGTTGCTTTTCCTGCAGAATTGCAGTGTTGTGATGCCCCACCTCACCACCCAGCCAGATGGTCTTCGGTGTGCTGGTCCTGGGTTCGTTGGCCACTGGATGTCAGATTCCCAATACCCAGCACCAGTTCAGGGGTTCCACCCCCCCCGAGAGGGGGGATTACCTTAACGGACAGCTTCTTCACTTTTATGCATATTCTGACAGATTTAAAAAGTAGTTCATTTTCAAGATAAACGTAGCTTTTCATAATTCGTTTTCCATAAATGCTGTATTTGCTGTAGAAGATATGTTTTTTTTTAATTCAAGGAACCTGAGTGTAAGTAATAGAAGATAGTATGTCTTACCTTATGCTAAATAAAGAAATGCAACATAGTTTGGTATAAGATTTGCAGAGGCAGTGACCGAAGGGCAACTTTATACATGAAAAGTTGAATATGATATCACTGTCTCTGAATCTCTCTGCTACTACATATGTGAATGTAATAAGTCAGAATGGGAAACAAAAAGAAAATTGTTTTGATATGGAATTTACATCCTAAATATGATGGATATTGAATCAGTTATACAGAAAAGGAAAAACAATAGGAGAAAATATTGGGTATATTTGCTGCCTTAGTTACTTATAAAAACAATAAAGGTGAGATATAAGTAAATAGATACATTTGAATTCAAGCATCAATATTAATATATTTAAAATGTATATTTTAATATTATAATATAATATAAGATAATATTAAAAATATTGACTATCTAAGTTATATTGAGTGTCTGGCATAAACAAATGTCTGTGGCTACAGCAGAGAAGACAAGACTAGGGATTTTAAGAGAAGAAAGCAGCAGATATAGCAGGCAAGGTAAGGAGGACATCCTGTGGAAAAGAACAAAAAACAGGACTTTGGTTAAATCATGGCTGTATTGGCAGACTTCTTTAGGCAGCTTGGCTTTGCTGTGTTTGCCAACCCTGAAGTGATCATAGAGAGAGGGTTGAAATAGTTAGATGGGGTTTGTAGCCAAAACAATAAAACTTTCCTTTGGGAACCCAAGGAATTCCAACAGATGGCTGGCCACAGGAGGGGCAAAGTTACCAAGCAACTGGCCAGCTCCTGGATTGGACAGCATGACCAGTGACTTGGGTGGGGAGGGGAAACTTTTACTTTTAATTAGGTGAAAGCCACAGGAACTTTAGAGTCGGCTATCACCAGTTGTGCCAATATGATTTATCCATAAAGCTGTTCTTTGAGGAACCTGCCTGCCTCTGAGTTCTGATTTGTATGGGTGCTACATTTTTTTGACAAGAAGAATATAAGGCTGAACAGCATGATTTCCAAAATCATTTTGAACTACAAATCATTGCAAAATGACTGAAAGAAGTTGAAAATGTGTACATTCCCTGAAGAATTTGTGTCAGCAAAAACTAGATTATTAGAGTGTATAGATTTCCAATTTTTTTTGAACTTCCCTGAGGGTACTGATTGGAGCTGTTTTCTACAAGGGGGGAGTCAGAGAGACAAAGGTAGGGGCCCTTTAACTCCATTTCATTTGAACTTCCCTGAGGCTGGTGATTGGAGCTGCGGGCTACAAGGGGGGAGTCAGAGAGACAAAGAGGATTAGGTAGTGGCTAACTCCATTTCATTTGAACTTCCCTGAGGCTAGTGATTAGAGCTGTTTTCTACAAGGTGGGAGTCAGAGAGAGACAAAGGTAGGGGTCCTTTAACTCCATTTCATTTGAACTTTCCTGAGGCTGGTGATTGGAGCTGCTGGCTACAGGGGGGGTGAGAAGGAATGGAAAGTTTCCCTTCCCCCTCGATCGAGGTGTGGATCGCCAGTCCTCCTTGTTAGCATATCTCCAGATAAGAAATAAAAACTGAGAACATGTTCTAATTAAAACAAACTTTAATATAAAAATAAAATGAAGCAAATCTATCTAATTGTTACATTTTGGCAAGAGCAATTGTCGCCCTCCTTCTTGGCAGACGAACAGAAGATCAGAAGTCTCTGGAATGTGTGATGTATTAAGAAACGTGTTAAGAAGCATGCGCAGTAAATCACTTGCTGATAAGACCCATGACCTGCGCAGTACATCTTCAGCTCGGCTAGCAAACAATTAACGCAGTGATACCCCTTCTTTTGCTAGTTGGGCTGATGTCATCAAATCATCAAATAAGGCACATCTTCTTTTGCAGATACTCATGTTGAGCTGCTGGAAGTGGTTTGTTGAGCATGTCAGCAATCTGATCATGTGTAGAAACATATTGCAATTTAACAAAACTTTGCTTAACTAAATGCTTTGTGTTTTGATAACGAATGTCAATGTGTCTGGACCTAGAACTTGTGAAATGTGACTCAGAAATATAAACCACTGATTCATTATTAAGGAGGAGCTTCCAGGACAATGACGGTCTGCCTTTGAGCTCCGCACGGACCGCGGGGCTCTTTTGAAAACAGGGATGCTGCCTGACCCTCTTTACCATTTCTGAGGGTCGGGCCCAGTAAGCGACCACCCGGGCTTCCCATCAAGACCTGGGTCGGCCCCCAGGGTGGTCTGACGATCGAGAGACGCCGGGCGTTTGGCCGATGTCGGTCTGGTGTTTGGCTGATGTCGGGCTTCAAGAGCTTGAAGAGCCTGCCGGGGGAGTAAGCCGAGACCGCTGGGGGAGAGGGTGGCACGTCGGAGGCCTGGCAGGAGGTTTTCAGATACCGGAGTGGAATGGAGACGGAATGGAGACGGAATGGAGACGGAATGGAGACGTTTTCCAGACGTCGGAGTGGAGCGGAGTGGTGAAGCGGTGGAGTCCGGGCAGGAGGCTGGGCAGGAGGCTGGCCAGAAGGTCTGCCGAGGTATGCCGGGCTTGGAATGCCGAAGGACGTGCGAGGCCTGGTTGCCAGAGGCCGGGACACCAGGCCGGACAGAAGGCAAGCTGGGATTGCCGAATGCGGAGGGCTATGGTAGCCGGGAATCGGGAGGTCTGCATAACAGCTAGGCCAGGGCCTAGAAGCCCTAGGCTGAGGCCGCTTCCCATTGACTGACTTACTTACTGCCCTGTTGTTATCATTCTAATGCCAGGACCCATAAGGGGGCTGGGAGATCTTGCAACGGGCCCGTCCATGTACCATCTCTGGCCGAGGCCCGTTGCCTATGGCCCTGGAAGAGTAGCTCTGGGCTGGATTTGCCAAGGCCATGCCGTGATAGTGCACTCTATGCGACTATGTGCACTTTATGTGACCATCCACTGACCATCCTACCACCTTACCCAGGATTTTGGCTTTTTCGTACCGGACATCGTCTCACTGGAATTAGTGAACTTTTAATTATGTATTCCAACACCTGTAACATCCCTGTAATCAATTGATGCCCTGCCGGCAATGTGATCCGCCATATACTCGAGGGCAGACCTGATCCTCCTGCGGGAGTCCCCCCTCTCGCAAGTATGGCCCGTCGCCCTTTCGAGGGCCCACCTTGATGAGGGATTTATTAATCCAGAGAGGTGGACGAAGCGTAGTCTCAGGGGGTTTTTAATTAAATTTTTTATCCGTATTTTAGGGGGTTCCAGGGTGGGGGTGGGGTTAGTCAGGCTGAGGGAGGGACCAGTGCCAGGCCGACGGGTGGGGTTAGCAAGGGAGTGAGCGGAGCTATTAAGTGGGGGGAGTAGCAATACTCCAGAGGAGGGTCTTTCTATCCCAACGGTTGTGGGGAGGGGTAGGTGCGAGGGTAGACAGAGACCCTATAACCGGTTGGGAGACCATGGTCGTTGGTTACGGCCGGTCAAATGTCCCAACCCCCGCAATCCAGGTGGTCAGGACTTACAGAGCCGGGGCCTGAGACTGATGCTATGCAACGCCAGGTCCGTTGCCAATAAAGCCCCCCCTCATTAACGACCTGGTCTCGGAGGGGGAGCCGGACCTGGCAGGGATAACGGAGACATGGCTGGGCCACGAGGGAGGTCTTCCCCTCGTGGAAATGTGCCCGCCAGGTTACCGGGCATTTCATCAGCCACGGGCCCTTGGCAGGGGTGGTGGGGTAGTGGTCATCGTAAGGGAAGGCCTTGAGCCGAGAGAGTCCACTGTGCCACAGATAACCGGTTGTGAGTCCCTGTGCGTGAAATGGGGCCCAGGGAGACAGTTGGGCTTGCTGATTGTATACTTGGCTCCTCGCTATGCATCAGCAGCCCTGCCCGAGCTCCTCGAGGTGATCGCCGAGATGGCGGTTGAGACCCCCAGGCTGTTGGTCATGGGGGACTTTAACTTGCCATCGGTAGGGGAAACATCCAAGGTAGCCCGGGAGTTCATGGCCTCCATGACAGCCATGGACCTGACCCAAGTAATTCAGGGCCCCACACACGAGGGTGGTCACACACTGGACCTTATCTTTGTCTCTGGCCAGTGGAGGAGTGATCTAGGAGTGGGGGATTTAGTCATTTCACCCCTGTCATGGTCAGATCACTCACTTCTCTGGCTCGACTTCCCAGCCGCTACTCCCCATCGCGGGGAGGCGGAACCGGAATGTCCTAGATGGTTCCGCCCCAGACGCCTGATGGAACCTGATAGGTTCCAGACGGAGCTTGGGCCATTTCCTGTAGCCCTGACCCGCACCCGGATGGAGGACCTAGTGGCTGCATGGAACAGTGCGGCCGCCGGGGCCTTGGACCGGGTTGCGCCTTTGCGGCCTCTCTTGCGGCAGCGATCCACCCAGGCCCCT
The DNA here is from genome assembly GCF_964273705.1 of Natrix helvetica. Classification (NCBI taxonomy): domain Eukaryota; kingdom Metazoa; phylum Chordata; class Lepidosauria; order Squamata; family Natricidae; genus Natrix; species Natrix helvetica. The sequence continues at coordinate 85,140,943 of NC_138554.1, read as the reverse complement.
TGGTTCACCGAGGAGCTGAGGGTGATGAAGCGCCGCAAGAGACGCCTAGAGAGCAGATGGAGATCGTCACGCTCTGAATGTGACCGATCACAGGTGAGAGCCTATTTGCGGACTTACCTTGTGGCTTTAAGAGTGGTCAAACGTCAGTATTGTGCCACTCTTATTGCATCCACAGATAACCGCCCTGCCGCCCTGTTTAGGGTGACCCGCTCCCTCCTCCAACAGAGGCCGCGGGAAGCCCCTTTGCAGGGTAGAGCAGAGGAGTTTGGGGAGTATCTGCAGGACAAAATCGCTCAGATTCGCAGCGAGTGGGTCCCCTCTAGTGGTCTAGAGGGGACGTCGGAGGTGGGTCTTGAGGTTCCACTCTGGGAGGAGTTTGACTCTGTTACTTCCGACGATATGGACAGGTTGTGTGGGCGACTGCGAGCCACCACATGTTTATTGGACCCGTGTCCCTCCTGGCTTATACTGGCATCCTGGGAGGTCACACGAGGCTGGCTCCAGGAGTTAGTCAACGCTTCTCTGAGAGAGGGGCTCTTGCCGACCGTCCTGAAAGAGGCGGTGGTGAGGCCCCTACTCAAGAAGCCTTCCCTGGACCCAGCTATGTTAGCCAACTACCGTCCTGTCTCCAACCTTTGCTTCCTGGCGAAGGTTGTAGAGAGTGTGGTGGCACAACAGTTCCCACGCCACTTGGAGGAAATTGATTATCTGGACCCACGCCAGTCTGGTTTCCGGCCCGGCCATAGCACGGAGACGGCTTTGGTCGCGTTGGTAGATGATCTCTGGAGGGCCAGAGATGGGGGTTGCTCCTCCATCTTGGTCCTATTAGACCTCTTGGCGGCTTTTGATACCATCGACCATGGTATCCTATTGCACCGACTGGAGGGGCTGGGGGTGAGGGGCAGCGTTCTGCAGTGGTTCTCCTCCTACCTCTCTGGCCGAGCGCAATTTGTGTTGGCAGGGGGGCAGAGGTCGACCTTGAGGCCGCTCACTTGTGGGGTGCCGCAGGGGTCGGTCCTCTCGCCTCTCCTGTTCAACACATACATGAAGCCGCTGGGCGAGATCATTCATGGGTTCGGGGTAGATTACCATCTGTATGCGGATGACACCCAGCTGTACATCTCTACCCCGAACCACCCCAACGATGCCGTCGAAGTGATGTCCCGGTGTCTGGAAGCCGTACGGGTCTGGATGGGAAGTAACAGACTCAAGCTCAACCCGTCCAAGATGGAGTGGCTGTGGCTACCGGCACCCCAGTTCAACCAGGTGACTCCATCACTGGCCATTGGGGGCGAACATCTGGCCCCTGTGGATCGGGTACGCAATTTGGGCGTCCTCCTAGATGCCCGGCTGTCAATGGATGACCATATGACAGCCGTGGCAAGGGGGGCGTTTCACCAGGTTTGCCTGGTGCGCCAATTGCGTCCCCTATTGGACCGGACCGCCCTCCGCACAGTCACCCATGCGCTAGTGACGTCCCGGCTGGACTACTGTAACGCTCTCTACATGGGGCTCCCCTTGAGATGTACCCGAAGGCTGCAGTTGGTTCAGAATGCGGCCGCGCGGGCAGTTTTGGGAGTCGCTAGGTACTCCCACGTAACACCTCTCCTGCGCGGGCTGCACTGGCTACCTGTGGCTTTTCGGGTGCGTTTCAAGGTGTTGATTATCATCTTCAAAGCGCTCCATGGCACAGGACCTAGGTATTTGCGGGATCGTATCCTGCCCCATACATCCCTTCGGCCGATCCGCTCACACAGAGAGGGACTTCTCCGGGTGCCGTCCACTAGGCTGTGCCAGCAGGCGACGCCCAGGGGAAGGGCCTTCTCTGTGATGGCCCGACCCTCTCGAATGACCTTCCCCCTGATATCAGAACAACTACAGACCTCCGCTCCTTCTGTAAGAAGCTTAAAACCCACCTGTTCAATTTAGCCGGCCTGGCCTAATGCCAGCTTACCCACCTCAAGCCTGCATTTTTAAATTCTATGGGTTGGTTTTAGGCCGAGTTTTAATTTTTATCAATTTGTACAGGGTTTAAGGTTTAATTTGATTTTAAGGGTATTTATTATGTATATGGTTTTTTAATGTGGTTCCTGTACACCGCCCCGAGTCCCTTCGGGAAGAGGGGACGGTCTAGAAATCAAATAAAATTGAAATAAAATTGAAAATTGAAATTATCTTCCATCACGGTGATTGGTCGAATCGGACGTGTCCAGATATCTGTGATCAAAGCATCAAACCACGTTAGAGAATTACAAGCATCTGAAACACAAGCATATTCAGCTTCAGTAGATGAACATGAAACAAAACTCTGTTTTCTCACTTGCCAGTAAACAGGACATCCATTCAGGAACATCATGTAACCTGAAGTACTTTTGCGTGATTTCTTATCACTTGCCCAATCAGAATCGGCATAACAACATAATTCTGCATGATCAGTGTGTGTTGGTTCTAGCAATAACTTATTTATTTATTTATTTATTTATTTCTTAGATTTTATTTCATGTGTTTAGTGTGTTTCAGGTATTTCAATAACTTCTTAACGCATGTCCAATGAAATTGTGTTGCCTTACCTACGTGTCGTGATAAAAGATTAACACTAAGTGCAATGTAGGGTCTGGTCCAACTACTAATGTACAACAGTGACCCAATGACTGAACAATATAGTGTTTGATCTTCGAATTCAGGACTTGGTTCAAGTTGTGAAAATCTGTTTGCATGGGTGTCTTTATTGTGTTAGCATCTTTCATGTTGCAATGATGCAAAATGTGGTCAATTTTCTCCTCTTGTGAAAGACTAAACTTCTTCTGTGTTTTTTCAATCTGAACACCTAAATAAGTGCTAATGTGTCCTAAAGATTTCAATGTGAAATATCTCTGCAAACTTTTAGCAAAAATCTCACTCATTTTCTTATTTGGACCAATGTAAACAATATCATCAACATAAACAAGAATTATCTCATGCATTGTTAGATCTTTTTGTGAACACGCATTCATCAGTTTCGGACTTAATAAAGCCCATTGAATTTAATTTGTCAGTAAGACATAAGTACCACATTAAACCTGACTGTTTCAGACCATAAAGACTTTTGTTCAGGAACCAGGTATCCCCTTCTTGCTTTCGGAATCCTGGAGGGCTTCTCACGTAGATCTCTTCATCTAGTTCTGCATGTAGATAAGCTGTGTCCACATCAAATTGGAAAAATTCTAAAACCAAGAATAGTTGCAGTGGTTAAAGTGATTTTTACACTCTCAGTTCTGACTGTTGGTGAGTAAGTGTTTGTGTAGTCCTCAGGATAACGTTGAGCGAAACCCTGAGCTACAAGTCGGGCTTTGTATAAAGACTCACCATTTGGTTTCTTCTTGATTCTGTAGACCCATCGAGTGTCAATGACTTTCTTGTTTGCTGGAGGTTTTGCAGGTGTGAATACATTAAGTTTCTTTAAACTGTCCATTTCATCCTGCATTCCATCATCCCATTGTCTTGTTCCGAATCAGGAAGCTGCTTGATTTGTGTGACTGTATCAGGAGGAAGAGTAACGTTGCAAATCAAAGGCAAGGGTGTTTTTGTCAGTTGCCATGAATATCGTTGTGGAGGGATTCCTTTTGTGACCCTCTTGGAACGTCTCGGAACAACAGTCCATTCTTCTTCTTCTTCGTCCTTGTCCTCAAGTTCGTCGCTAGCATCAGCGGCTTGCGAAGATGGAACATCAGGTTGTGAAGAACTGGTAGAAGGAATATCTGCCTGTGAATTGTCATCAGGCTGCATGGCATCTGCAATATCATCTCTAAGAAAATAAACTTCAGGATCATTGGAATGAATCCTGGACCAGTCAATATCTTCCTCAAAATTAGCAGATTGTGAAATGATAATCTGTTTAGGATCAATAAATTTGTTCCATTTTGAGTTATCATCAATACCCATAAATCTCAGTCTCTTTGCTACTGGACCTCCCTTTCTTCTTTGAGCTAAGGGAATGTTCGCCATAGCGTATGAACCCAAAATGTGGAGGTTCTTGAGATCAGGCTTGTAGCCATACATCATGTAGAAAGGAGTTTGATTGATTACACTGCTCCAAGTACGGTTGACAATGTAATTTGCATATTTGATTGCTTCACCCCAGTATATGCTACTGAGATTGGCATCTTCTAGGAGACAACGCATCATGGTTTGTAGAACTCCTTGTCTTCTTTCTACGACTCCATTATGAGCCGGTGTATATGGAGCGGATGTCTGATGAAGAATTCAATTCTTACGCATCCAGTCCTGGAAACGCTGAGACATAATTCTGCACCACGGTCACTCTGGATTCTGGCGATGCGAACTTGGTATTGTGTAGAAACAAAAGCTGCAAAGTCTTTAAAGATCTGAAAGGTCTCAGATTTCTCTCTCATAGGATATACAAATCCATATCTAGAATGATTATCTACAATTGTTAGAAAATACTTTCTACCACCAAATGATGGTGGGAAAGGACCCACTATGGCAGTGTGTACTAAATCAAAAATGCGTGTTGACAGGCATGTAGCGTGTTTGGGAATTGCAGCTGCCTTGGATTTAGCTTTCCTGCAAACTGCACAATCCAAAAACACCTTACATCCCTTTAGATTTTGCGAACTCCGGCATTTTCCTAAGAACACGGAAACTGGTGTGCTCCAATCTTCTATGCCACTTGTGGATACACCTGGAATGTAAAGGTTTACCAGTTAGTGAATTTTCAACATTGACAGTTTCATGGGGAACCTCAGGCTTGCTCTGAGCAACCTGCTTCTTTTTTCTCTGTTTGTTGGCTTTAGGAGCCTTTGGAACAGTAACGGGTTCTCTCTCTGAACCAACTCTCTCTGGGCCCGTGCTGTCCCTTTTTGGAGTTTGCATACTTGCCTGTGCTTTTGGCTTTAAGTAATAAACACCACCAATCAGCATGGTTTCAGCAACAATATCTCCATCTTTAACTATGTAACTTGCTTTCTTGAGGTGGTGAACCTGGAACTTTAACTCTCTAGACAAGTGACTTTGACTAAGCAAATTACTGGTTGCTGAAGGTATGTAATAAACATCAGGGATGAATGTATCGAGCTCTTCAATGTAAACAGTTCCTTTTCCCATGACCTGACAAGTGTGGTTGGAAAAGGTGTACAGTTCTCGATATTCGGGCTCTGGCTCGCCCATCTCTGTGAAAAGTTCCTTTCTGTACGTAACGTGTAAAGCTGCTCCACTATCTAAAGTTCACAAAAGACGTCTGTCGTACTTTAGATCAGGTTATGGAACATTGGTTATGGCCAATGTTGCGAGTGGAGCTTGTGGATCACACCTTGGACCACGATGACCTTGTCTTCCGCCTCTACCTCTGCCTGTGGAATCTGTTCCTCTGGGCTGGTATGTGACGGGAGCTGAAACTCATTGGGGACAATCCCAGGTGTCATGTCCCATACGGTTGCAGATGTAGCATCTTGGCATCCTTGGAGCGTAGCCTCTTCCTCGGAAGGGATGTCTAGCTGGAGCTTTTGACGTTGGGGGTCGTTGCAGATGTGGCGTAGCTAATTTGATAGCTTCCTCCTCAATTAAAAGTCTGCATACATGATTAACAGTGCGTTGAGCAATAGGCACGTGGTTAATATTTGCAATGGCATCTTTCCAGTCATAATTCAATGAGTTAATGATGATGCTGATCATTTGGATATCATCAATAACATAGCCTCTTTCTCTCAATTCACTTCTCATTCCTTTCAGCTTGGTCAAATGTCCACCAATTTGTTCACCAGGTTTCAACTTCGAACCATGGAACTCAGACATGAGCAAACATGAAGATTCAATTGAAATGGGCCTGTAGCAATCTTCCAAAATAGCCCAAATTTGTTGGGCTGTTGCATCAGGTGGAAAGGTAACCTGCAATTCAGTATCCATGGACATCAACAATGTTGTGCAAGCCCTAGTCTTTAGGTCTCTTATTGCAGGAGTCCATGGTTGGGCAGGAGGATTAAACACCATACAATGGATACCTTCTCTGCGAAGCAAAAGTGCAATCTCACTGACCCAGGCTTTATAATTCTGTCCTGACATCTTTAATTTTGACTCACCAGTCAAAGGAGTGACAGAAAATGCCTGCTGAGGAATATGCATTTGAACAACTTGCTGTACAGGTTGAAAAGCTGGTTGTTGAACCAGAGGAGGCTGTAATTGGACCGTTGGTCTTTGTATTGTTACAGCTGGAACTGGAGCTGGCATTTGCATTTGCTGCATTAGGTTTTGCCTTGTTCCATCTAGGGAAAATCCAACGCCACCAGGGGGAGTTGAAGATTTAACCTTTGGAGGCATTTGCATTGTTGCTAGGACATCTGGACGGGCTACAGATAAATTCAGCCAAGACTGTTGCAATTCCTTTAAATGCTGCTGTAATAAATTACTTCCGCCATGAGATGGCAGTGCAGCATCACTTTTCAGCTGTAACAGATTTGTGTGCGTGGCAAAATCTGAAGAACAAAGGAGATCACGTGGCCTCTGTGACATGTACATATCTCTCTGTTCAGATTTGCCTGACACTTTATCCACCAGGGGGGGTGTCTTAGGTTGTGGAGAAGAAGGCAAGATGGTGTCCTCAGACATTTTGGAAATGGGGAAACCCCTCCTACTTGCCTCTAATCTATCATAGTGTTTTCTCTGCACTCTTTCTAGAATCTCAACATCTTTTTTATATCATGGTGACCAAATTGGATGTAGTATTCCAAGTGTGGCCTTACCAAGGCATTATAAAGTGGTATTAAGATCACTTCACGTGATCTTGAGGCTATCCCTCCTTTTATGCAGCCTAGAACTGTGTTGGCTTCTTTGGCAGCTACAGCACACTGCTGGCTCATATTTAAGTGATTGTCCACTAGGACTGCAAGATCCCACTTATATCACCACTATTGAGCAAGGTACCACATAAACTGTACCTATGCATTTTGTTTTTCTTGCCTAAATGTAGAACCTTACTTGATGAGACAGTTTTCTTCTAGAAGTTCATCTCCTGACAGTGAAAGGGGAGAGAAGAGAAAGAGGCAAATCATAGAACTCTAATTAATGCACTAAATTATGTATTGAACTTTTTTATGAATACAAATAATTTTGAATATCAAAATGAAATATTTCATTTTAAAACTATTTTCAAAAAGTACACTGCAAATTGATAAACTAATCAAACTAATATTGTTAATGGTACAAAACCAATTCAGATACTTAAGATTTGAAACATTTTGCTTAGTTAATTTTTATATTCTGAAAATTAAAGTCTGATGTATTAGACAAGTATACATTTTTTCCCAATAATGTTCATTTCAGTCTAAGCTAATTGATTTTTTTGTTTAAACATACTATGTTACAATGATAATGTTAATAAATGCATTTACATATCAAAGTGCTCCAAATTTTTTATATATGATAATTCTAAGTTTGAAGATGGGGTTAAAAATCAGGGGAAAAAATCCAAAGGTCAGCTGTTATAACCATGAAGTGTATAGCTTAGTATCAATTTCAAGAAGATTTCTCATTATAAATATACTAGTCATTAACAGATATTTTATGTATAATGTATGTATCAATCTGTATCTATTTAGTCAATCTGTCATAGAAGGAATGGTTGATGTGCTCTGCTGGTTATAAACCCAAATGACAGGATGAATTTCAGGCCTGTTTCTTTGTTTATGCAAACTATAAAGGCTGTTATCTGCCAGGCAACTGCAGGAAAGTGAAACATGTCTGTTTTTATATTAGTAAATCTGCATATTAAGCTTTGTGGAGGTGACATTTGAACTAAGTTCTTCCTACTTCCCCAATTATTAAAAATAAAGATTGATATAGTAATTTTTTTAATAATAACCAGGGTATTCCTGAATAGATCATATAGCCATGCTATTTATTTTTGAAAGTAGTAACCTTTTCCTTACAATGTTTATCTGTTACTAACAAATCAAAACCAATTAACCCACACCATGCTATTCTTAAGCTGCAGTGCCTGGTGGTTTTCTTTCCCTGATATCCAGTGCAACATTTTAATCAAACCTTCAAAACTGAGCAGTTGCAACAAAGGAAACGTATAGTCTAGTTATTTAACAATTGAAAGCTTTAATGAGTTTCTTCATATAGGAACAGCAATGATATGATTAAGAGTAGGTTTTATTAGGAAGAAGAGCTTGGATTGGTTGAAACTTAATCCATTGCTGAAATCCTAAATTAGCTGTCAGACAGATGACTGCATTAAAATGTTTCATAAACTTCTCACTCATGCATTTTAATTAATTTCACATAAATCAAGTGGAGTCAACTAGATTTCAGTATAATTCACCATTTTATTTTTACAAGGATTTACATATATGTAGTTAGCTAGCTAAAATATTGATATATAAACTTTTAAAATCATATATAACAATATGGTCCATTTTATGTCACCATAATGACATAATTTGCCTAATTATACTAATATTTATGCTATTTATACTAATTCAGTATCTGCAACATATTCTATTGTGTATGTTAATTTATTTTTTAGAAACCAATGAGTATATTTTTGATGAGAGCCAATATGGTACAGAAGTTAAGAGTATTTGAGTAGAATTGGAATAGAATTGTCTAAAATCAAATGCTCATTCATTCATTGTGATCGCTCAACTGAACTTGGGTATCTGAGGGAAAAAACAGCAGGGCAAAAGAACATATATGAAACTTGAGTTCCTCAAAGAAAGGCAGAATAAGGATATAACAAATATCTATCTGCTTTTTGGAACATGGTTAATTGGTGTGTCCTTCGGGGCTCCAGTAATTTTACACTGACCTGAACTAAATTAAAACATTCCAAACTGCATACTTTTTGTGTTGTGTTGGTGCTATTCATTTATAGTACAGGCAAGTAACATAACTTGCAGTAGAAAGAATCCCATCCATTTTTAAAAATTTATCCAGATGATTAGCCTTTAAGGAATTAGTATGAACCAAGACCACTGTTTTCCAGCTATGGGTAGCAAGAAAACAGCACTTTCATTAGAATTACTCTGGTATTGTAACATTAAATCCTTGGGGATTAGTGACATTGGCGGGATGGGGTGGGGAGGACAAATCTGTTGTACAATGCAAATACTGTGCCAGATGCCACTTTTGAACTCATGCTGAATCCTGCTGAGTTCATCTGAAAGCCTGCTAAAATTAGCAGAAGAGTATTTACTTTTAAAGTTCTTTTTGACAACACAAACAGTTATCTGAGGGACTGCCTCTCCTTGATTACATGAAAATTAGAGCTGGCAGAAAAGGCATACTGCAGGTACCATCTGCAGGGACTTGTATTTGAGACATGTCTTTGTCATCAGGCCTGGGGATCCCAGATGATATCTTAGGATAGCTCTAGCATTATGCTTAATCGACTCTATCTTCTACCGGATTGTTGTATTTTTAATAGGGCTGGTTTTAATAATTGTTCTTATCTATTTATTTTTAATTTAATGGCTGTATGTTACCCAGAATCACTTTGTGTGAGATGGGTGCATAGATAGATAGATGATAGATAGATAGATAGATGATAGATGATAGATAGATAGATAGATAGATGGATGATAGATAGATAGATAGATAGATAGATAGATAGATAGATAGATAGATAGATAGATAGATAGAATATGCAATTAAGTGTATTTGCAAGGGCATTGGGCTGTATTCTACAGCCATATTCTTCACCCCCCAAAACCATAAGAAAAGAGTGAAGCTACATCAGGGAATGCTTGCACTGTGTGAACCACATTCAGCTGACTGAGTCTCAGTTTGATATCAGAATTCAAGATGTCAAAAATAAGAATTTTGGAAAAGAACAGAAGGAATTTCTGGAAAAATCACTAAATATAAGTACCGTATTTGAGTGAAAATTTAGGTGCATCTTATAGACCAAATATGAGTGTTTTTGGCCTCCCGAACTCTCCATGCGTTGCATTTTCACCCTTCCTGACCCCCAGAGGTATTCTGCAGTCCTCTACATGGCCTGTTTTTGCCAAAAACAGACCTGGTTTTGGCCTGCAGAGTGGTTCTGGGGGCCAGGGAGGGCAAAAACGGGATGCGTGGAGGGTTTGAGAGCCCATTTTTGGCTAAAACAGGATGTGCAGAGCAGTGCAGAGTGTTTCTGGGGGCTGGGGAGGGCAAAAACGCGACAGGCAGAGGCCAAAAGCTTTTTTTTCTTGTTTTCCTCCTTAAATCTAGCTGTGTCTTATAGTCCGGTGCATCTTATAGGCCGAAAAATATGGTAAATGGATCTGTCCAAAAGGGGAGAAAAGTTAGCATACATTTGCATATTATTTGTATATGCTAATTTGATACAAGCATGCATATTAAGTACTAAATATTTGTCTTCATTATCTCTTTTCCCTGCAATTTGATCAAAAATGCCTGAGGATGAGGAGAAAACCTGAATTTTTCCTTTTCTGTTTAGTTTTTTTTTTAGTTTACTTTTCTACAATCCATGAAAAGAATATGATACTTTATTTCAATACCGTCATTTAATTTGGACTGAAATGTGCTGTAAATTTTGGTGGGCTTTTCCCTACAAAGTTGTCATCAGACAACATGCATGTATATAAATGTATCTCCTGAGTTGCAGCAGCCAAATAAAATTGGAGCATTGCCTTTCTAAGAGTGATTGAACACCCTGCTTTTTTACAGATGACTACAGCTGAGATCTGAGGACATGATGCTCATTTAACAGGCATAAATACAAGTGAAAAAGCTGCTCATCTGGTTTTTTTCAGATTACATAAAGCATGTTGACAGGTATAATTATTTCTGCTGAGCTGATTAAAAGATCCAAATAAGCAGAATTCCACCTTGGTAGACAACATTTTCCCAATAGCTTAAGAAGATCTATATCTTGAAATAAAACATTCTGGGGTTTTGTTTAAAAATCAAGATATGGAAGATCAGATTAGACTCTTCTCTTGAATGCAAATAATATGTTTTTAAAATGCAAAACAGTTGGCAGGGAAAGATATTGGGCATAGAAAATGTAAAGATATGGAAATAGAGGGATAATTTAACCCTTTCCCGCTCTACTCTGGTCAAGAAGAAAATTATTCTGAAGCAGGGCACAGCTGTCCATTGCCCTATTTGTAACCAGTGAAGAGGAGAGAGTTTATTACATCTCCACACCTATTATCCCATTGTTGTGTATTAGTTAAGGTGTTGGAATCAGGAAACCTGAGTTCTAGATCAAGAAAAATAGGAGGAAAGAGTATATGTGATACCTTTAACCACTTTTTGATAGAATATAAATCAAATTTCAAAAGCTAGTCCCTTCTTCCTCCTCTCACGTTGATGCAGTTCTCATTAAGACATACCAGTTTTTTTGTACTATAAGACACACTCCCCCCCCCCCCCAGAAAAAGTGGATGGAAATGTATGTGCATCTTATGGAGTGAATATTGCGTCACAGACTGGGCTGTCACAGACTGGGCTGTGGGGGGTGGGAAGGGGGTTGGTACGACGGTGGCAACAGGCAACGGTAACGAATGGCATATCGCTGTCACTGCCTGTTGCTGCCACCGCTTATTGTCACCGCCTGCTGCTGCTGTTCGCCACTGTTTGCTGCTGCTGCCTATCAGCAGTTGGATCAGAATAACACTGATCAGCTGTTCCAGGTGGTGGAGATTGCCACCTATCACGGTTACCACCTGTTGCTGCTGCCACTGCTCATCACTGCTGCCTAACATTGCCACCTATCGCCACCTGGATAGCTAATTGACGGTATTCCTGGAGGCTTATCCAACCGCTACAGCAAACAGCATCAGCAGCAACAGAATAGACCCAGTGTCAAGCCGGCCTCCCTCAGCAACCAAGAAAGAAACCACTTAATCCATTTTGCAGAATTAAGAGTACTTTTACTGGTTATGAAAAGATAGCAGCTAAGCAAAGCAAGATCTGAGGCAAAAGCGCACGAAATCATACATATCAATATGTGACCAAACCCCCTCCCCCTGGCAACCCTCATCCCAGTGTCCAATCTGCAAATCCCTTAGGTGTCATGTGAGCTCCATCTTCAAGGAGCATCATCAGTTTGGTATGCAGGACGGTTGGCCTTGACCGACACCAAGCACTAATCACCAGCATGCACAGTAGGCGGTGAGACCAAAACTCCCTTTTTACAATCTCTCCTGTACTTAAACTTCCCCTCTCCCAAATACCCCCCCCCCCATTTCAATGGCAGCTGAAAGCAAATAGCGAAACAGAGGCTGACACCCAGGTCCATGGAGAAAAAAATCAATTTTGGGACAGCCTCACCCATGGGAAATTTCTTCCATAGCTTCAAGAGCTTTTGGCTGAAACAATATTTCCTGCCTTGTTTCCTGCCTAGCAGGGGGTTGGACTAGAAGATCTCCAAGATCCTTTCCAGCTCTGTTACTCTCTATAACAGCATGTTAAAAGAGGCAATTGAAAGGTATTAGACAAAGCCATGCAAGATTTTCGAGGCCAAAACAAAACATTTTTTTTATTTTCTTGTTTTCATCCCCAAAAGCTAGGTGCGTCTTATGGTCTGCAGCACCTTATAGTGCAAAAATGCATTATTTATTATTTAATATCATAATTTGCTCTTCTTTTATCAACATAGAAGAGTTTATTTTATAATAATAGCAATAGCACTTAGACATATGCTGCTTCACAGTGCTCTATAGCCCTCTCTAAGCAATTTATAAAGTTAGAATATTGCCCCCAACAATTTGTGTCCTTATTTTACCGACCTCGGAAGGGTGGAAGGCTGAGTCAAACCTGAGCCAGTGAGACCCGAACTGCCAAACTGCTGGCAGGCACAACTTGAATCTCAAGTTTTTTAATCTTATTTAGAACTTGACAAACCTACAAAGCTATACCATAAATAAGGCATATGTAACTGAAAACAGCACCCAGAGTATTGTAGAGAGAAAACTACTTTAAAACAAGGCAGAGCTGGAAAAAAAATCAGAAATACAGCATCTCTGAAAAGGGAACAGAGTAGTGTAGTCTTTCTTAGAATAGTATTCTGTAGCTGCTATTGGGGGGAAAAAACCTCACTCCCAAGTAGTCTCTTCTATGGCTTGCGGATGAGGCCCCTTTGAGCAGATCCTAAAACAATTTCAGTATTTGAATAGGAATATATAAGAAGAATTCCCTTTTCCCTGGAAAAAAAGAATGGAGATAATCATGAAACTAATTGAAAGTAACCTATAGGACATATTTTATAATAAAAGGATGTTTCTTGAACACCATTGAGCTATGGTGGCACAGGTGTTTGAATGCAACTCTGCAGGCTAATTCTGCCCCCAGCCTGCAGTTTGATCCTGATAAGGTTGACTCAGCCTTCCATCTTTCTGAGATTGGTAAAATAAGGACCCAGATTGTTGGGGCAATATGTAAACTGCTTAGAGAGTGCTGTAAAGCACTATGTAGTGATATATAAGTTTACATTTGCTATTGCTATCTATGTTGCTTGTGATCTACCCAGAATGCATTAGATGACATGCGCAGTATAGAAATTTGATACATAAATAAATTTCAATAATTTAAATAGGGTTAACCAATCAAGAATCATTGAGACCACACTAATTCTCTCTAATAAAGTGGGCATAATTCTGGCATCTTATCTACTTATTTGTTTATCAAATTTATATGCCACTCATCTCACAGTGCAAGGTGGTACTGGGTGGCTTACAACATATGGAAGTAAAAATAATGAAAATATAAAAGCAGATTAAACTTATAAGAGAATAAAATAAACTAAAAACATGGGTTTAGAGCGGAGAGGTGATGGTGGCTTTTCTGTTTTTACACTAGCCACCTCCAGCCAACAGCTTCTCGTTCAGGGCCTCATGTCAACCGGCACAGTATTAAAGCATTTCCTGAAGGCCAGAAAAGCGGGGCAGGCTTCATATCCTGTATCAAGAAGTTCCAAAGAATGGCATTTGTGGCAGAAAAACTTTTTCTGGACCCCACCAGCTGCAATTGCTTGTCTAATAGGGTCTGTAGTAGGTCCTTTCTGCAAAGATGAGAGGGATGGACCAATTCTATTGGGGCAAGAGGGCTCCTCCTCTCCTCTCTTCTCCTCTCCTCTCCTCTACGATCTCCAAGCAATTTTTCCAGTAAAACATTTTCACTGGAAGGCTAATAAATGTAAGAAATAAAAAAATTTTAGTAGCAGATGAGACAGCAGCTGAGCAAATTGAATGCACATAAACAAAACAACAGATTACTTCAAGAAATGCCCTAGAGCTTCAGGACAACAAAGGAAGAAGCTTATAAAACAAATGACAGAAAACCATTCTGTTCCATCCTGTTGTGAACATTCCGTGACCTAAAGGTTATCCAAATATCAAGGAATGTGCATATAAATATCTAAAACAATTACAAAATCTTCATATTATAGAGAGCTGGCTGTCATCTTAAATTGGTATGTCAGCCAAAAGATAATGTAGCAATTTACTTTTCCTGTCCATCCATTCTTCCTGTTTTTTTACAGGAAGTCTCTTTAAAAGCAGAAAGAGATAAGTTGGAAGAGGTAGTTGATCACTTTACAATATATCTCTGCAGATCTCTGCAGATCTAATAAATAAACTTTACAATATATCTCTGCATATCTCTGCAGATCTAATAAATGTAAGAAAAATGGAGATGAGAGAAAATAGTATTTTCATTATAAATTCCTTTGAAGTTCTTCTATTACCTAGTGTTGATCAGAATTGACACCAATTCAGGTTTGTGTTTTGGTGACGTTTTTACTAATTATGTCTAGGAGATTAATTTTACTAATCTCCAAGAGCAGGATTGTCAAACTCGAGTCATCACAGTGTCGTCACATGACATATCACAACTTTTGCCCCTTTGCTAAACCAGGGATTGCAGTGCATGATGCATCCGGCCCATGGGCTGGGAGTTTGGCACCACCGTTCTAGAGGCTAACACCATGCAGAAGCCTAGATTGTTTAACCAACTTATACCAGAAAGAACCCACAAGATTCCTATTTATTAGTTTTTAAATTATTGATTCTATCTGCTATGTAAATTGATACTTCATCTTAAACAGGAAGTTTCCCTTCCCTAAAACTGCAGAGATTTTCCTGAAAGCAGCAGCATTTTTTTCTGCTTACTGGTACCATATGTATCCTAGGAGCTATGAGAATACTACCATTAAAGTTCCATTATAACTGGCTTGTAGCTTAGTGCTAATGTATTAAAAGTGCTAAATATAGAGAGATATCAAAGTAAACTACTGTATTTTTGGAGTATAAGACGCACCAAGATTTTGAAGAGGCAAATTTTTTAAAAAAGTTTTTGCACTCTGCAGACTTCCCCAAAATGGCCTATTTTTCGCAAAAACGGGCCTGTTTCCCCCCCCCAAAAGAGTATGAATATTCTTTAGGAGGCTTGTACAGTGCTCCTAAGGGGTGGGGGTCCTCAAAAAGGAGCATTTCACTCATTTCTGCCCTCCCCAGTCCCCAGAAGTACTCTATAAGCCTCCTAAAGGCTCTGCACGGCCATTTTGGTGAAGGGGGTGGGGTTTCAGGTGGCAAAAAATGCTGCATTCAGTGTAATAGAAGCACCCAGATTTTCAGCCTCTTTTTTGAGGGAAAAAGGTGTATCTTATACTCCGAAATATATGGTATCTTATTTAATTGGGATTTAAAATGTACCCCTTGAACATCTGGTCAGTTTGAGTGCAGATAATCTAACTTAAAAATGTAATGTTTGGCAATTGTTGGCACATGTTACTGAAATGTAGAGGTCACAGAATATAACACTTCCTTTACATACATACTTGTAAAACAAATCATACAAGATCTGTTGAAGATCAAGAGAGAAGGCTGTGTTTATTGGGATAGGTCCCTTTTTATTTGGAATCATACTAACCAATTAAAATGCATCAAATTGAAAATAATAATATATTCACAATACTCTTCATTAAATATTGTATTCATTATTTTTTCTCTAGTAATGGATTACAGTTCCCAGTGGCAGTGCAAAATATGCATATGAAGAAAAGGAAATCAAAAGATATTCAGATGGGAGGCGTAAGGGGAACAAATGATGAAATGTGATGCAAAACCTATGATTCATAGTTGAATTATTTTGAGGCACAGATGTGCAAAAACAGGTCTACAATTTTTACACATAAATATCATTGTTTTAACTTAATTTTGGTTTGTTTTGGAGATCTATTGTTTGATCTGTCCTCTCTTTTTTTTCCCCCAAGCCATTTTTTTCAGTATTCCCAGATAAATTCATCTTGCAATATGAGATGAAATTTGACCATCATAGTAACTATATTAGTTTATTACAACATTCACATCAAATGTATTCTGATGTGATCATATTAAAATAGGGATGAACACTGACTGGATAACTGAGCAAGACCAATCTGATTGATTGTAGATTTAAAGAGGGTTTTTCTTGTGATAAATAGTTTGCTAGAGTTAACTTTAGAAGAAGCTTTTGCAATATTACAAAAGAAATTGCTCTTACTTAGTGAGCAAACCGCATATATTTTTTCATAGACTGTATTAATGCAAAACACAATTTTCTGATTATGTAACACCCACCCATCCACCCATTTTCTTTGTTGTTTGGGGAACCTAGTTGCCATTCTATAATTCAAAGCACATTTTTATAAATGGTTGAAGACAACAGTTTTTTAGCTATTTTAGAACTATGAATTAACCAAATTAAGAACTTGTTTCAATAGTATTTTTCTGTACATCCAGTGCAGCTTTTATTTGCTTTGCATTTTAATATGCATTATCACTGTTGATGTTTTGGAATACATAAGGAGAACTTAGTCCAACAACAAATTAAAGACAGCTAATGAGAACAATGTTGAGATGTAAAAGTGAAAATGGCTATCCAGAGGGGTTCATCCTGGTTTGCAGATGGTACAATGAAAAAGGAAGAAAAATCTTTAAAATGTATCTTTATTAATCAAAGTAAAACATTATTAGATTATCAAGTATTTATTTCCAATTTCCTGATCTACCAATCACTTATTAAAGATTTAATACATAGAATTAGTAAAGGTTTTTTGGACCAAATCACTGGCATGAAATGTTTGAGGGTGAGGGAGGAGGAAGGGGAAGAGCTTTAAGGTCACATTTTTGTTTAGTCAAAAAAATGAACAATGGAAAAGAGTGACAAGCACTGTGCCCATCACTTACCTTGGAGCTTTGAAACAAAAGCTGTTTTGTTGGAAAAGCCAAAGATCTAACATGTATATTTTGTTGCCCATGATTAATTCCTATGGTTTGATTATCAACACAGAAATTGTTGATTGCAATTATGACAAGACTGTATTGTCATATATAGCAAAGGGATCACAGCAATTATATGATACTCAGTGGATTATAACTGCTCAAACAGGCTAACATACTGCTTTCAAGATATGTGAACCAACTTTATTTCTACAGCTTCCCTTTTAGATATTAAACTCAGTAATTCAGGTGTATCAAGGTCATATCTGAAGTGCTTCCTCCAAGAAAGGGACGAAATTGTACAACTGAAGGTCAGAGAAGACCTGCACACTCTGCATTGTGTTCTATAGGGAGAACGAGGCAGACAGGAGCTGAGGCAAGGCAGGTTGAAGTTAACACAACCTTTATTTAACAGTAACAACAGCTCAGAAGTAAGGCAAACACGAACCAGCAAACAGCAAAGCAAAAGACAGCTGACAGCTCTTTTATACTCGAGCTGTCAGACGTTTAACCAATCGTGTGGCTGGATTCTCCCGCTGGCAGGCTGCTTGCGTCATAGCCAATCAGGAGCTAGCAATGTAAGTCTATGGCAGGGAAGTTAGCAATGCAAGTCTATAGCAGGAGAGTTCAATACACAACACCCCTCCCCTCCCAGTTGGCACATGCGTAGTCTGCCAAGTTCGCTGGCCGACGTCGGATCCACCCTGATCGTCTTAGTTCAGGGGCGGTGGCCATAGGAGGAGTCTCTGCTGGCTGAGCCTGCGGAACTGCTGGAGACTGAGTGGCCAAGATGGCGGGAAGTGAGGCTATCACTGGATCAACTGGACTTTCAGGTAGGGTTGGTGACGAGAAAGTGCTGGAAGTGGTTTCTGGCGGCGTTAGTTCTCCAGGGTAGGACTGGGCCTGCCCTGGTTGGAGGTCTGGAGCACCGGCCGTGCTGGGGCTTTTTTCTGCAACATAGTTGGGAAGCAGCCGGTCCAGGGTTGTCCGGAGCTGGCGTCCCATTAGCCGTTCTGCTGGGCTTTGGTTAGTGACCGGGCACAGAGTTGTATGTTGCGCCAGGAGGTATTGGGACAATTTATTTTGCCAATTGCCTGGCCCCAGGCGGCCCAATGCCTCCTTAGCAGATCGGAAGGTCCGTTTAGCCAGGCCATTGCCTGCCAGGTGAAACAGAGCCATGGTCGCATGTTGGATGCCTAGCTGGCCTAGGAACATTTGGAAGGGTGCCGACATGAACTGGGGTCCGTTGTCGGACACCACCACATCAGGCAACCTATGGGTTGCAAAAAGTCTTTCTAGAACTTTAATGACAGCCTCTGAAGTGGTGGATGGCATGAGCGCCAGCTCCACCCACTTTGAGTAGGTGTCCACTACGATTAGGAAATTCTGCCCCAGAAATGGGCCAGCAAAATCCAAATGGATTCGTGCCCATGGAGCCCGGGGTATGTCCCACTCTCTGACGGGCACTGAGGGGGGATCTGGCCTTGACTGCTGGCACTGTTGGCAGGCAGCCACCCAGTGTTCAATCTGGTCAATTTTGGGCCACCACATGTAGCTCCTGCCCAGCGCTTTCATGCGCACGATTCCTGGGTGAGCAGTGTGCAGGCAGTTCAAAATTGGCGCCATGAGCTTGGGGGGAGGTAATACCTGGTTTCCCCACAGCAGGCATCCATTGAGGACGGATAGCTCATGCTGACGAATGGAAAATGGGCTGGTTTTAGGTCATGTCTTAATTTTTAATAACTTGTACAGGGCTCTAGGTTTAATCTGGTTTTAAGAGTATTTATTATGTATATGGTTTTTTAATGTGGTTCCTGTACACCGCCCCGAGTCCCTTCGGGGAGAGGGGGCGGTCTATAAATCAAATAAAACTTAAACTTAAAACTTAAAAGGGCTGGAACTCCTGACCAACTGGCCCTTGCGGCCACCCCCTGCACACCCAGTCCAGCACCTGGGAGAGAACAGGGTCCTTGGCAGAAAACTGGCAATATCCTGGGTGGATATTGGCATGGCTAATTCCTCAACTAGTAGGACGGAGGCAGAGGGAGCAGTGTCAACCACAGGCACTGACGGGGCAGCGGCTGAGGGCATCAGCATGCCCCAAGTTCTTCCCTGGCCTGTAAAGCAGCTGGTAATTGTAGGCAGACAGGAAGACTGTTCACCTGGGCATTCTAGGGGACAGAATCTGAGGGGTCTGATGGTCACCTGCCAAAAGACCCAAAAAGGGGTTTGTGGTCAGTGACCAATTGAAAAAAACGACAGTAGACATAGTCATGAAACCGCTTGACACCAGTGACAGCAGCTAGAGCTTCTTTGTCAAGCTGGCTGTAGTTTCGTTCTGCAGCTGAGAAAGTGCGGGAATAATAGGCAATTGGGGCCTCTGAGCCGTTTGGGAGAACATGGCTCAGAACAGCCCCTATGCCAAAAGGTGATGTTTCGCACGCCAAAACCAGAGGGAGGCGGTCACTGTATTGGACCAGCAGAGACTGGGACGTGAGGACGTCCTTAACTGCCATGAAGGCATGGGCTTCCTTAGGACCCCAATGCCAGGGGGTCTTAGAGTCCAAGAGCCTGTGTAGGGGCTCAGCTAAGGAAGCCTTATGCGGCAAAAATATGGCATAAAAATTGAGGAGCCCAAGAAAGGCTTGAAGCTTCACTTTAGACGTGAGTGTGGGGGCTTTTTTATTGCCTCAATCTTGGACGGGGTAGGGGGTACCCCAAAAATTCAACGCTGGGAACCCCTAATTTGCATTTTCCTCACTTAAGTTTAAGCCCCGCCTGACAGAACCTATGCAAGACTGCCCTTAATTTAATGATGAGGTCGGCTTGATCCTTGGCGGATGCAAGGACATCATCGAAATAAGGCACCACCCCAGGCAGCCCTTGGAGCAATCACTCCATCAGGCTTTGAAAGATGCCTGGGGCAATGCTGACCCCAAACTGCAACCTCTTGCACTTGAAAGCTCACCAGTGGGTCACTATGGTCTGGGCTAAGGCAGTGGCCTCGTCCACAGGGAGCTGCTGATAGGCTTGTGCTAAGTCTAACTTAGCAAACACATTACCCCGACCCAGGGAGTGGAGCAGGTGCTGCACCACAGGTACAGGGTAAGGGTTGGTTTGCAACCCCCTATTGATGGTGCATTTAAAGTCACCACAGATCCTAATGCTCCCATCCTGTTTAATGGGTATGACAATGGGGGTCTCCCAGGGGGAGTGGTCCACTGCCTCTAGCACCCCTTGCGCGATTAATTTATCCAATTCTAAATCTACTTTGGGCCGTAGGGCGAATGGCACCCTCCTAGGCTTAAGGCGGATTGGTGCCACCTGGGGGTCCAAGTTAAAAGAAATAGGTGTCCCCGTATATTTACCCAGCCGGTCGTCAAAAACATCCGTGAACTCGCTGGTCCGCGCGGCGAAAGGGTCTGGAACCACGGAGTGGATGCCAGAAACGTTGAGCCCCAGCACGGAGAACCAGTCCAGCCCTAGGAGGCTGGGCAGCTGTCCGTTGACAATGACGAGAGGGAGAGGCCCATTGAAGTCTTGGCAGGCAACCTGAAATGTGCCACAGCCCACAATAGGGATCTGCTGCCCTTGATAGTCCCTGAGGCGAATTGGGCATTGCTTCAGGGTAGCCTTAGTACGGCTGGGCAGCATCCACTTAATTGTGGCCCACGAGACAAGGGATTTTGAAGACCCTGTGTACACCTCCATTTTACAGGGATTCCCTTCAATTTGGACAGTCAGATATATTTTGGGAGCCGACTTTGAGAGCGACAAATGCAATCGGCAATGGCAAAACAGTCTCGGCGGTGCGTAGGCACTTGTCTTGTGGACTGCCTTGGCAAGGCGGGTTCAGGAGGCCGAAGAGCAGCTGGCATTGCCGCCCTGCACACCTTGGCCAAATGTCCCTTCCTGTCACAACGTTGACAGATGGCGGCTTTGAACCTGCAATTCACCCTTGCATGGTTCCCGCCACAGATGAGGCAACCCGACTGAGGCAAAAAGTCTCTCTGTGACCGGCTTTTTCGGGTTGTCAGGTTGAGGCAGCTGATGTCTTCATCAATGTCTGAGAGATCATCTGCTTCGACCTCGTCGTAGTGGACTGCATGGCCCCTGCTGGCATGAGTGTCTGGTGGCAGAAATTTTTGAATTTCTGCGGTAGATTTGTCAGACATCTCGTATGCCGTGGCTTTGTCCACGGCTGCCTGAAGTGTCAGCTCTTTTCGCGCCAGCAAACACCGCTGGAGTCTGAGGTCTCTGATACCACAGACCAGCTGTTCTAGCAGGGCATCGTCCAGCACAGGGAAATTGCAATGAAGAGCCGCCATTCTGAGAGACGCCATGTAATCCGACACAGATTCTCCCTCTCTCTGGGCTCTCTGTCAGAATGCATAGCGCCTCGCCACGTGTCAGGGAGTTGGA
Organism: Natrix helvetica; assembly: GCF_964273705.1. Lineage (NCBI taxonomy): Eukaryota > Metazoa > Chordata > Lepidosauria > Squamata > Natricidae > Natrix > Natrix helvetica. Next base: position 85,119,314 of record NC_138554.1, on the reverse strand, counting down.
GAATAGTGGTTCTTCAGCTTCTCCAATAGCGTCTCCCAAGGCATTGAGTGCTCTGACTGAGGGGCTGCTAAAGCTCTGGCTGTGCCAAACATTTCGTGGCCACAGGTGCTGAGGAAATAGCCTCTTTTACGGCCGCTAGACAAACCAGTGAAGTCGTTTGCCTCCAGGAAGCACTCAAACCTTTCGAGGTAAGCGTCCCATGTTTCGGTGGCTGGACTGAATGCCGAGAATGCTGAGAATGCCGGTTGGGTAGCCATCCTGAGAAGGACGGGCGTGAAGAATCAGAGGAAAAAAAATTCAGCAATGAGCGATGTCTTGTCGCTTGGTGACTTGAGACAGCTCTAACAGTGACTTCGCCTTTGTCCTTTACCTCAGACCTTATTCCATCCTCGTCGCCAGTGTTCTATAGGGAGAACGAGGCAGACAGGAGCTGAGGCAAGGCAGGTTGAAGCTAACACAACCTTTATTTAACAGTAACAACAGCTCAGAAGTAAGGCAAACAGTGAAGCAAAAGACAGCTGACAGCTCTTCTATACTCGAGCTGTCAGGCATTTAACCAGTCGGGTGGCTGGATTCTCCTGTCGGCAGGCTGCTTGCGTCGTAGCCAATCAGGAGCTAGCAATGTAAGTCTATGGCAGGGAAGTTAGCAATGCAAGTCTATGGCAGGAGAGTTCAATACACAACACATTGTACCTTAGCTTCTTTGCCTCAAGATGGCTTTTCTTTTACCACCAGTTCTTTTAACGCTAGTTGGCTTTGATTTTGCTGAAGCAGCAGTTGCTTCTATCAGAGAGCCACAGTTCTGTGTATTATCTGTAAATTTATAAAGTGGCACTTTACAAAGGTCTGACATTGTCGTATGCATTTTAGTTCAGCCATTGTCACCGTTCTTTTAGCAGAGCAGAATGGCAACAGTTGTCATTTTAATTGGAGAGGGCCTGGAATTGGACAGATAGAGATTGTAGGTATTCTGTGCCAATGGAGATTGACATTCTTCTCTAAGAAAATCTTAATCCTGTAATTTACATCCAGATCAGGGGTGGGTTGCTGCTGGTTGTACCATCAGTTTGCTTTGTGTGCACCGGTAGTACAACAGTGAAGGATTGACCCACAGTGCCTATGCCAGTAAAAATGGAGGTTGGGAGGGCCACAGTTCCATTTTTACTGGCAGAGTGTTGCAGGAGGCCATCGTATCTGAAAAGGGAGGAGTGCCGTGGGTTGCCCTTGCGGGTTGCAGGAGGCTATCGTAGCTGAAAATGGAGCTCAGGAACCCGTTTTTGCTGCTAGTGCTCTGACCACCACAACACAAGTGAACTCGAGGTGGCCACATCCACCCTGGCCATGCCCACCCTAGCCCCTGGAGGTCAAAAAGAACCCTGATGCTGTCCTCAATGAAATCTAGTTTGATAGCCCTGCCCTACGGGATGCTGTATTAGGAACTGGATTCACCTTCTGCCTGATCTTTTGGCCTAGATAAGTCGGAAGAGATGAGGAGACAAGGAGGAATGAACTTGTTGTGCATCTGTTTTTTGGGAGGGGATGGTACATAAAAGCTGATATTCTTTCAGTATATCTCACTTCAAGATAACCAAAATATCTATTCTCATTAGTACATAGAAAGGCTTTTAAAGTTTCTATTTCTTATATTTATAAATCTATCTTCACTAATTTTGATTGCCTTTCCTCATTTCTAACCACAGTATAAACATACCCTAGTGATATCTTTTGTTCTGCTATATGAGATAGATTTAAGTTGATTTTAATGCTCATGTATTGAATTCACAATTCTTTGACTAAAACCTCCTTGGTGCTGTTAATGGAATGTATACAGCCATATGGTTTGTTTGTAGGTTTTTACATTAATAAAGAAAAAAATCATATGTTGGTATGGAATTTAGTAAGCAAAAAAATAATGGCTGTATTTAATAGTGGGGTTTAGCAAAAGTAAAAAGTTTAAGAATACTTAAGACATTTATTTGCCCCAGGATAGTTTTGTCACAGTAAAGTGGAGCAGGGAAAGGGGGGTCCATTATTTCCACCTGATTTCACCTGTCTGGCAACCCTCGACTGTTATTGTTAACCCTGGATGGGTTAGCAAAGATAGAGGGACAGCCCTGAAGACTGCACACAAGAATGAAAGGAAACCCCTTGGAGCTGACAGGAGAAAAAAAGGGTCATCATGGCCAACCCAAAGCTGTGACAGGAAGACAAAAATCAAAGAGCAACATGGCTGTACTGTGTGAGAATGTTCTAAACTTCTGCAAATGAATTTACCCTGATATAGTAGTACAAAAGTGGGAAAGTGGGACTCAAAAAAAGGGTGGAGCAGGATTTCCTGTCCACAAGAGTAGTGGTGACTAAGATTTCAGAGCTATTGACATACAGAACTTCTATAAAGAAATGTAGACTGAGCTAGAGGAAAGCCTATGCAAACTATTTTGAAAGAACTCTAAAAAATTGAAGACCACTAGGAATATGTTTACCATTATCTTTTTGGACTGATGTTGGATTTAAAATGTTTAAGAAGAAGCTTTTTCAGCATTTAAAAAAGAATAAGGGCACCATCTACTGACCAGAAGAGTGCATACAAAAGTGACTGATGCAATATTTATAGACTCCATAAAGACTCTTGTGACATTCAGAGAGGACATTAACCAATTTGAAAGTGGAAGAATGAAAAAAGAAGGGAAATACTCTTGGTGGATTTCAAAATTGTACATTTATCTAGGTATTGTTTTGGAAAAAAGCTTAGTAACCTGATTGGTTTGGGGGCCTTTGGTGAATTACTTGTGGGTTTATCTTTAATGATATAATACTAGAGTGTTGACTGAAGTATACCAGGGGGTGTAGGAAATAATCTTCAGCTGTGCAAAAATAATTACTGTGTTTGTTATTTTGGATTATTAGATGACAAGTACATCAAACATATCAAAGATAGGAAAGAAAGTGTCATTTACATCCTCATCAGCAACATCATCAGCTGCAGCAAGCCTATCTAATCAATGATTGACAGAAAGCATGCTAGGTCTGGAGAAGTCAAGTTCTATGCAGAGTATGCAAGCAATGCTACTATTGATCCAAGAAGCCATGACCAAAAGTCAGGAACTTATGCCTAAAAACTATGATGAGATTAAAAATGAAATGGGGGAGATGAATGGGGATATACATAAGATGGATAAAAAGATAGAGAACTTCCAGCAAATGATAGTGAAGAATGAACAGAGGATACAAAAAATAGAAATAAGGGCTGAGCAATAGAAATAAGGGCTGAGCAAACAAGAAAAAAGGGACCAAAAGCTATCTCAGGCTAATAGAGAATTAGAAGAGACAATAATCTTTCTCAAGATGGAAAAGGCAGATTATTATCTGATTTCAGAATATTGTAGAAGAGAAAGATTTGCTAGGCACCCCTTGACATGAGTGACATTGAGTTGGCCATGCCCACACAGTCACATAACCAGCTTGCCATGCCCAGCCACTCAGTCATTAGGCAGATCATATTAGTGATCCGTGGGTTTTAAAATTATGAATTTTGTGGTCCCTGAGGTCTGACAGGTTGTGACCCCTGGTGTGGATGATGTCAGGAATGAGAACAGATGTCCAAGAGGTAAATATAGCAACAAACATATGGGCAGACCATAATCCCATGGAAGGGACAAAAGAAGAAACTGAGATGAACAATGAAGCAAACCATCCTAAAAGACAAGTTCATACAAATGATGGTAAAAGAAATGGAATTTTTCTTTAAATAAAATAGAAAAGAAGAAACATCAGTGCAAAATGTCTGGAATACAGCAAAAGCATACATGTGAGGATTAGCAATAACATATAAAGCAAGAAGAAGCAAGAAAAAGAAACAACAGCAAAATATATTACAAGATGAGCTTAAAAGACTAGAGATAGAACTGCAGAAGGACCCGCAAAAAAACAATGGAAATAACAGAAGCAATTAAAAGATAAAAATAATAATAAAACACCTGGACCAGATGAGCTTCCTGCAGAACTCTATAAAAGTTTACAAAGGAACTATGACCATTATTGATTGAGGTCTACAAGGAAGCATTATCAAAGGCCAAACTCCCCAAAACTTGGACAGAAGCATACATTACATTAATACCAAAGGAAGACACAGATCCTCAGCAGATAAAAAACTACAGGCCAATATCATTACTAAATGTAGATTATAAAATATTTGCCTCTATAATTTCAGAAAGATTAAAAATATTTTTAAATGAATTTATACATACTGACCAGAATGGTTTTCTACCTAAAAGACAATTGAAAATAAAATGAGGATTATCATGAACGTACTGGAATATTACGAAGTCCACTCCGAAAAGCAGCCTGCATTGATCTTTCTGGACAGACAAAAAGCTTTTGATAACATGAACTGACAGTTTATGACATTGCAATTGAAAAGCATGAACTTTCGGCGTTCTATCTAAGATTTCAAAATATAACAGAAAACAAAGAAGAAGACCTTATGAATCTCATGACAGGTCTGCTGGCTGATAACCTGTGGATGAACAAATTAGAACTGAAGAATGGAATCAATGAGCTTTATAGTGTGCACGCTAATTACGCACAGTGACACAAGCTGCCACAAAAAGTACCTGTACATTTCACCAAAGAAATGATTAGAGATGAGATTTACAGGAGGACACTGGATGTACCACTGACATATAAAGGAAAAGAAGTATTGACTCTTAAGCAAGTACCTAGAAGAGTGAGAGAACAGAGATGAAACTATCATTTCCTCTCCTCACACCTCATTAATTTTTTGGTGGCTCATTCCAAAGGGTCTGCTAGTAACGTGGCAAAATAAGAAAGTTAGACTTGACACGCTTGAGAAAGTTCAAGAATTCTATGACCAATGTATAGTGGCGGATGAGGAGTGGGAGAGTGGAGAAGAGACAGAGGATAAAAGCCAGGAAGAATATAAGGAGTTGGAAGCAGTATTACGAGAGAGGACTGAAAGAGAACAACAGGAAAGAGACTGGGTGAGGTTGAGGATGCAACTAGAAATATGACCAAGAATAGGAACGAGGACTACTAGCAAATGATAATATGGAAGAAAAAATCAAATTATCCAGACTTCAAAAGCAAAATATGGATATTACATGTTTGCAAGAAGTCCATATTAAAAGACAGCAAGGATATATTTTAGAAGCCCCCAAACTAGGGAACTTTTATTCAGCTCTTGCATAAAAAAAAGAGGGGGGGGGGTAGCTGTTTATATAAAAGATTGGCTACAATGGAGACAAATTTATGAAGTAGAGAAAGGGAGAATTTTAGTAATTGAAATAAAAATAAGACAAAAACAGATTTTATTGGTAGTTATCTACGCACTGAATACCAATCAGAGGGGATTTTATTACAAATTACATAGGAAAATAGTAGAATTAGAACCTGAAAATATTTCCCTATTGGGAGATTTCAATGCGATCGTACATTCAAAGAAAGACTATACATCGGGAAGTGGGGGAATAAGAAGAGGAGAAAAGTACTAATGACTACTTTTTTGATATGATGCAAAAGCTGAACTTGAAGGATGTCTGGAGAGAACTAAATCCACAGAAAAAACAGTATACCTTCTTTTCTAACCCACATGATTCAGGGTCCAGGATAGACATGGCATGGTTGGATTTGGAATTAAGCCAAACTATAGAGGAGATAGAGATAGCACCAAACATATGGGCAGACCATAATCCATTGATGTTGAAATGAAAAGGTAGAGTTAAAACGAGAGGGAGATGGACCATGAACCAGAGGAAGAGAAAAGAGAAAAAGTATATACAATGGATGGAAAAGGAACTGGATTTTTTTCTAAAGGAAAATTTAAGGGAAGACACAACCCTACAGAATCTCTGGGATATGACCAAAGCCTATATCAGAGGCTTAACAATAGCATATGGGATGAGGAAAAGCAAAGAAAAAAGGAAACAACAATTAGAGCTACAGGAGAAACTCGAAAAATTGGAACTTAAGATGCAGGAATCCCCAAATGAGAAAATTAGAGAGGAAAAAGACTTGATTAAACATAAAATGAACCTCGTTTCCCAGGAAAGAATGGCTCAAAAGTTTAGAGTGATGAAACAGACGCACTTTGAACATGCCAATAAGCCAGGGAGATGGCTGGCCTATAAATTGAAAAAGAACAAAGAAAAAAGGTCAATAATACAATTACAGGATGAAGAGGGGAATATACACCACAAGATGGAAGAAAAAAAGAAAATAGCCCAAAATTACTTTGGAACTCTTTATAGACAGGAGAGAATAAAGGAAGAAGATATTAAGCAATACCTAAAGGATAGAAATTTCCCTACAATACTGGATGAAATGAAAGAAATTCTAAATGATAAAATTATGATGACTGAGATAGAGGCAGCTATTCAAAGCAAAAAAATTATAAAACCCCAGGACCAGATGGCATCACCTCAGAGTTTTATAAAGAAATACAAACACCATTGGAAAACCTACTACTGAATGTATATAATAAAGCTTTAGAGCAGGCAAAATTACCAAAGACATGGATGGAGGCACTGATAACACTTATTCCCAAGGATGATACAAAGATTATAGGCCAATCTCACTACTCAATGTTGGCTACAAAATATTTGTGACAACAATGGCTAAAAGAGCAAAAAAAATATTAAATGAAATTATTTATTTGGATCAAAGTGGATTTTTGCCCAATAAACACATAAGAAACAATACACGGATTTTTATGAACTCATTAGAATATTACGAGGCACATCCAGAGAAGCAGCTGGCATTAATGTTTGTAGATGCCCCAAAAGCGTTTGATAATTTAAATTGGAACTTTATTATCAATCAATTAAAAACTATGAACTTTGGGGGGAAATTCACAGGTATGATCAGAGCGATTTATTCGAATCAATTGGCAAAAATAATTATAAATGGGGAAACAATGGAGGAGATTAGTATAACTAAAGGGGCAAGACAGGAATGCTCCCTGTCCCCCCTTTCATTTATACTTTCATTTTAAATGGTATTGAGACTGTCAGGGGAAGTTTCACCCTGAATTAATGAGGCGTGGACCGTTGGCTCTCCAAGCAGCATATTGGCCCTGGAGTCCGAGCTCTCACTGGCCAGGAGAGCTTCCGGGTTCTCCACATTGTTCATCTGCTGCACCATTTTGGAGGGTCGGCGCGTGCCGCAGCGGCTATGGGGAAATCAATGGGGCTCATTTTGGGCACCCGCTTGAAACAAGACCTTCAACTTTGCCGGCCAGTCGGAGCTCTCTAAGCCCCCTTTGGCCAGCGCTTTGTCCCCTGTTACTTAAGGCACGACTCCCTTTGGGAAGTAGTTGTAGCTCCACACCGCGTTTGCCTCTTCCAATACTTGCGCACGCCTCATGCCACAACTTTGCACTGTGAGTTAAAGAGCAGTCTCCCGGCTCTAAGTGGAAAGAGTGCCTTTCTTTTAAAAAGAAAGAAAGGAAAGAAAAAACAAAACAGCCACCAATCCTAGTTTTCTCTCTCTCTCTCTTTTCCACCTCTTCCCCCACGCTGGCGTTCACAAGTGCATGGTTTTTTTTCTCCCTGTCTTTCGCCCTCTCCTAACACTGTACTTGAGGTGTCTCAGCAGAAGCAGCACACCCACTACTAAAAAATCTTGAAGATACACACACAAAAACCTACTAAAAATGAAAATGCCCACATCGCCAAGCGAAACCGGTAATAATAATTTAAAAAATATCTTCATCCAAATAACTCATAATTAGCGGGATCAAGAATTTTTTCTATGGTTGTTCAGCGGCTGCCAGGGAGTTAGCTGGGGGTAAAAAGCCCCACTCGTGCAACCGAGTAGCTTTAATAACTGGGTGTCTTCCCATTGGGAAAAACAGTGACTGGTGCAATAAAGGTATAGAACCCCGTCTTGCTCACCTATAGATGCACAGCCCCCAAAAAGGAAAGAGACATGTACAAACCGGTACTACAGACTTGGCCTCTTCCCCCGCCCCACTACACACACTTTCTCTTGCTGCAGCTTAGAGTGGTGCTCAATTCCGCCTCATTCAGCTTTATCCTTCCTCAGCTCTTTTCTAAGCCAATCATGGGCTGTATCCAATGCTCCATCATGCCAAAACCCCGCCCCTCAGCTCTGATTGGCTTGGAACCCAATAATCGTGTAAAATGAGAAGCTCCAAATCTGACCTCATTCCAATTTACACAAACTTTTCAAAAGGGTCAGAAGCGCAACTGAGATTTCCCCCCCCCCACATATAGACTCCCTATTTTCTTTTACGTTTGCATTTCTCCTCCTACTTCCCTGCTTGTGCGCCTATGTGTGTATTGTGAGTGTGTGCGTGCGCTCGTGTATGCGCAAGAGAGAGAGAGTGACACAGCACGCTTTAGACTTTACAAAGAGTTAAAGAGTTCCGATGGTCTCAGGCAACCCCTGTGAAAAGGTTGTTTGACCCCCAAAAGGGTCGCAATCCACAGGTTGAGAATCGCTGCTCTACAGATAGGCATCAGGAGCCACGAAGAAATACTTACATTTATAGTGGCACCTGGCATAGAATGGCTGCTAGTCTTGGGCCTTAAATGACTGAAAAAATGGAACCCCAACATTAATTGAAAGCAAGGCACCATAAAATTTCAGATGCATGTGACCTTAGCTGAGAATCCACATGAAGAAAGTAAGGGGGCAGAGTACTGAGAAACAGCAATGCCTGCTTACACCATGCCAACCCAGGGCATACCCAAAGAATACAAAGACTTGGCTGAGGTTTTCAGCAAAAAAGCCTCTGATGAGCTGCCTCCAACTCCATATCATTTGAACCTTCATATCATTTGAACCTTCCTGAAGCTGGGATTGGAGCTGCTGGATAGAAGGGGGGTGAGTCACAGAGATAAAGACACTGAGGTGGGGGCCTGCGCACCTAATGGTGCGCGAATCATATATCTATAAACCAAAATAGCAATAATACATTCTGGATTAGTGTGTTTGAGATTGTGATTTTATTTTATTTCAAAATGACTGGCTTAGTTCAATGTAATAGCTGTTTTGCATCTGTCTTTCGCAGTACTCTTTTCAAATTTGGATACTGTCCCCTTTGTAAACAAATTACTAGTCTACATAGACAGATTACCTATCTAGAATCTGTAATCTGTGCTCTCCAAGCAGAAACTAGGTGTCTACGTCAGCCATTCCACTCTATGGCGATGCCACACTATCAGCCCCCTCTGCCACAAAGATCTTGCAGGAGAAGAGCTGTCTGGACAACCGTGGGATCTGGCAGATTGAGAGCTCTGAACCATAAACACAAAGCTTTTGCTGTGACTCAGCAAAACAGATATAGTGCCCTTGCTGACCTTAATGGGGACACTAAAGAGATAGGTCAAGGTAGTTGTGATAATGATGACTCAAATAAGCAGGGGGTCGTGGTGTGTGTGGGTAAGATTATCACTCCTGCTGTCAAGCAAAACCAAGCATGTAATAGTGATTGCCATACCATGTGCATGAATCACACAAGTGGCAAGAAAATAGGGGCAGTCAGGCATAACACAGGATATGTAGACAGTAAACACAAGGTCAATCAAAATGGACTCAAATGTCTATACACCAATGCACAGAGTATGAGGAATAAACAGGGAGAATTAGAAATTCAAGTAAAAGAGGGCAGATATGATATTATTGCCATTACAGAAACTTGGTGGGATGAAACTGAAGAAACTTAAAACCCACCTGTTCCAATTAGCTGGCCTGGCCTGGCCCAACGGTAGCCTTAATCTTCAATCCCTCTGGCTGGTATTTTAAATTTCTGGGGGTAGACTTTTAAGCTGTTTTTTTAATTTTTATTATTACTGTACAGGCTTTATATTTAATCTGTTTTTAAGGGGTATTTAATATTTTTCACGGTGTAGATGGGTTTTTAGCTGTTGTCTGTACACCGCCCCGAGTCCCCTCAGGGAGAGGGGGCGGTCTATAAATACAATAAATAATAATAATAATAAAAAATGGAACATACAGCTAGAAGGATTTAAATTATTTAAAAGAAATAGACCAAATAAAAGAGGAGGTGGAGTTGCACTATATATAAGAAATAACTACGTCTCTACAGAAATAGAGCACAACAATGATGAGAACTATCTTGAATGCATTTGGGTTAATATTAAAGGTTGTGGGGGAAATGACATTGCCATATGTCTATACTACAGGCCACCCAACCAAGCAGAGGAAGTAGATGAACATTTTGCTAGTCAGCTAACTAAGGTATGTAGGAAGCACACCACAATAGTAATGGGAGATTTTAACTACCCTGACATCAACTGGGAAACAAACTCTGCACCAAGTGGAAGATCCAACAGGTTCCTAACAAACCTAGCAGACAACTTTGTTTTCCAAAAAGTAGAGAAGGGAACAAGTGGATCAGCCATATTGGACTTAATTCTCACTAACAGAGATGAAATGATAGAAGGTGTTGAAGCCATAGGAATCCTGGGGGCAAGTGACCATGCAATATTGGAATTCAACATTATGCAAACACAAGTAGTAGAACAAAGTCAAACTAGAGTCTTGGATGTTAAGAGATCTAATTTCAATAAACTTAGAGAGAGCTTTGGAAGAATTCCATGGATGAGAATCCTCAAGGGGAAAACAACTCAAGAAGCTTGGGGAATTTTGAAAAATGAGATTACAAAAGCTCAAAGTCTAGCACAATACCAATGAAGAAGAAAAATAACAGCTCCCAAAAGAAACCAGTATGGCTGCATAAAGAACTATCTGACAAACTGAAAGACAAAAAAGGTAAATATAAAAAGTGGAAGGAGGGGGACATAACTAAGGCAGAATATCAGCAAATAGCCTGAGCCTGTAAAGATGAAGTGAGGAAAGCTAAGGCTCACAATGAAGAAAGGCTTGCCACAAAAGTAAAAATTAACCAAAAAAAGCTTCTTCCAACATGTTAAAAACAAGAAAAAAGTTAAGGAAACAATTGGTCCATTGCTAGGAGAAAGTGGCAAGAAGGTGGCAAGCAACAGGGAGAAAGCAGAACTATTTAACTCATGTTTTGCATCTGTCTTTACACAAAGGGATAAAACAGTCCAACCTATCAAAAGCAGCACCACAAAAATCAGATTAGGAACACAAATTGAAATAGGGAAGAAAATGGTAAGTGAGCACCTGTCTACCCTAGATAAGCTGGAGGGGATGGGGGTGAGGGGCACCGTATTGCGGTGGTTCTCCTCCTTCCTCTCCAGTCGGTCGCAATGTGTGTTGACAGGGGAGCAGAGGTCGACCCTGAGGCCGCTCACGTGCGGAGTGCCGCAGGGGTCGGTCCTCTCACCTCTCCTGTTCAACACATACATGAAACCGCTGGGCGAGATCATCCGAGGTTTCGGGGTTGAGTGTCATCTTTATGCAGATGACACTCAGCTATACATCTCTACCCCGAACCACCCCAATGAAGCCGTCGAGGTGATGTCCCGGTGTCTGGAAGCCGTCCGGGTCTGGATGGGTGACAACAGACTCAAGCTCAACCCTTCCAAGACGGAGTGGCTGTGGCTACCGGCGCCCCGCTTTAGCCAGTGTGTTCCATCTCTGGCCATTGGGGGGGAACAATTGCCCCTGGTGGATAGGGCGCGCAATTTTGGCGTCCTCCTAGATTCCCGGCTGACGCTGGATGATCATGTGACAGCCGTGGCTAGGGGGGCGTTCCACCAGGTCCGCCTGGTGCGCCAATTGCGCCCCCTACTAGAGCGGGACGCCCTTCGCACAGTCACTCAGGCCCTGGTGACTTCCCGTCTTGATTACTGCAATGCTCTCTACCTGGGGCTCCCCTTGAGATGCACCCGTAGGCTCCAGCTGGTTCAGAATGCAGCCGCGCAGGCAATTATGGGGAGTACTAGGTACTCCCATGTAACACCGTTCCTGCGCGAGCTGCACTGGCTGTCTGTGGCTTTTCGGGTGCGTTTCAAGGTGTTGATTGTCATCTTTAAAGCGCTCCATGGCTCGGGACCTAGTTATCTGCGGGATCGCATCCTACCCCATACATCTCTGCAACCAATCCGCTCTCACAGAGAGGGACTCCTCCGGGTACCTTCCGCTAAGCAATGCGGGCGGGCGGTGCCCAGGAGTAGGGCCTTCTCTGTGATGGGGCCAACCCTCTGGAACGACCTCCCCCCCGATATTAGAACTACCGTTGATCTCCGCTCCTTCCATAAGAAACTCAAGACCCACCTGTTCCGACTAGCCGGCCTGGCCCAATTGTAATCATAAGTAACATTTATTACTGACCTTCCTGGATGGCTTTTTAAAATTTTAAATTTTGGGGTTTTAATTGGTTTTAGATTGTTTTTAACTATTAATTAGTTTGGGTTAATATACAGACTGTATGTTTACGTTGTTTGTCTGGGTTTTCGTGTTGTGCTTTGTTGTTTTTATATATGTGATGTCTGTACACCGCCCCGAGTCCCTGCGGGGAGAGGGGGCGGTTTATAAATTTAATAAACTCAAACTCAAACTAGACGAGTTCAAATCACCAGGACCGGATGGATTACACCCCAGGGTTCTGAAGGAACTAGCAGACGAGATCTCAGAACCACTGAATTATATCTTTCAGAGATCCTGGAACACCGGGGAACTACCAGAGGACTGGAAAAGAGCTGATGTGGTTCCCATCTTCAAAAAAGGGAAAAAATTAGAACCAGGAAACTACAGACCTATCAGCCTAACCTCAATACCAGGAAAGATTCTGGAAAAAATAATCAAGCAACGAATTTGCGAACACCTAGAAGCAAACAAAGTAATAGCCAAAAGCCAACATGGATTTGTCAAAAACAGATCATGCCAGACTAATCTTATTGCATTCTTTGATAATGTGACAAAATTAGTGGACCAGAGGAATGTCGTTGATATAGTTTACTTGAACTTCAGTAAGGCTTTTGATAAGGTAGACCATAACCTACTACTAGATAAAGTAGAAGAATGTGGGTTAGACAGCATCACCACCAGATGGATTCGTAACTGGCTGACCAACCGTACTCAACGTGTAGTTCTCAATGGAACTGCATCTACATGGAGGGAAGTATGCAGTGGAGTAAAACAAGGCTCTGTTTTAGGCCCAGTACTCTTCAACATCTTCATCAATGATTTGGATGAGGGAATAAATGGGGAACTCATCAAATTTGCAGATGATATCAAGCTGGCAGGAATAGCCAACACTCCAGAAGATAAGCTTAAGATACAGAAGGATCTTGACAAACTTGAACATTGGGCACTATCTAATAAAATGAAATTCAATGGTGAAAAGAGTAAGGTTCTACATTTAGGCAACAAAAATGGAATGCACAGGTACAGTATAGGTGATACCTTGCTCAGTAGTAGTAACTGTGAAAGGGATATTGGAGTCCTAGTGGACAACCATTTAAATATGAGCCAGCAGTGTGCAGCAGCTGCCAAAAAAGCCAACACAGTTCTAGGCTGCATCAACAGAGGGATAGAATCAAGATCACGTGAAGTGTTAATACCACTTTATAATGCCTTGGTAAGGCCACACTTGGAATACTGCATTCAGTTCTGGTCGCCACGATGTAAAAAAGATGTGGAGACTCTAGAAAGAGTGCAGAGAAGAGCAACAAAGATGATTAGGGGACTGGAGACTAAAACATATGAAGAACGGTTGCAGGAACTGGGTATGTTTAGCTTAAGAGAAAGAAGGACTAGGGGAGACATGATAGCATTGTTCCAATATCTCAGGGGTTGCCACAAAGAAGAGGGAGTCAAACTATTCTCCAAAGCACCTGAGGGTAGAACAAGAAGCAATGGGTGGAAACTAATCAAGGAGAGAAGCAACTTAGAACTGAGGAGAAATTTCCTGACAGTGAGAACAATTAATCAGTGGAACAGCTTGCCTCCAGAAGTTGTGAATGCCCCAACACTGGAAGTCTTTAAGAAGATGTTGGATAGCTATTTGTCTGAAACGGTATAGGGTTTCCTGCCTAGGCAGGGGGTTGGACTAGAAGACCTCCAAGGTCCCTTCCAACTCTACTATTGTACTGTATTGTATTGTATTGTATCTCCGCTCCACTGACCGTGTGATATAAATTCTACTTAGCGCCAAACTCCTTAAACCCAAGATATATAGCATGTCTCTGAGGGAGCTGGAAGAACTGAGGGCATTCATTGAGAAAAACCTAGCAAGGGGTTTCATCGAATCAGCTTGACCAAAAATTGCAGCCCCAGTGTTATTTAGAGAAAAAAAAGATCGTTCAAAACGTCTCTGTGTGGATTTTAGAAATTTAAATACTATCAGTGTGGAAAACATGTATCTCCCCTCCTCCTTATGAAAGACATGCTAGCACACCTTGCTAAAGGGGAAAAAATTCAAAGCTGGACTTAAGGGAGGCTTACATCAGAATTAAGGAGGGGGATGAGTGGAAAATGGCCTTTAACACCTCCCCTTGGGTGCTACCAATTCAAAGTGCTCCCATTTGGGCTACAAGAGCCCCCCCCCCCATAGTGTTTTTGCAATTAATAAATAAAGTGCTACATGAGCATTTGTATAAGGAGGAGTGCAAATGCTACTTGATTGGAAACCACTCTGCATGCATAAACAAAACTTCCTGGGCTTTGCCAACTTTTACCTCCAGTTTATCCCCGCTTTCACTCAGATTGCCCTCCCCATCATCAAGCTTTTAAAAACAAAGGGGGAGGGTAACCCAAAACCGAAGCAGCCTTTGAACTGGACAATGGCATGCCAAGCTGCGTTTGAAAAACTTAAACAGCTGTTTTCAGCAGAGCCAATTCTAAAGCCCAGACACAGAAACCATTCCTCATACAAGCAGATGGCAATGATGTGGCAATAGGGATGATCCTGCTTTAGAAAAATGAGCAAGACCAATTACAACCATGCACCATCCAAAAAATTGAATGAGACTGAGCAGACGTGGGCCATGTGGGAGAAAGAGGCTTATGTTGTTCAGTGGGTGCTTTTAAACTGGAGGTATTTCCTAAAGGGGAGTAAGACCCCTTTTGAAGTCTGGACTGATCATAAAAATTTAGAAGCTCTAAAGACCCCAAGGAACCTCTCCCCAAAACAAATACTATGGGCTCAGTACTTCAAATGGTTTTAGTTTATGCTGATATATCTCCCTGGTGGGAAAAACTTTCTGGCACGTGCACTGTCCAGAAAACCACAATACCATAGTATGAAGCCAGACGTAATCAAACCCATAGTAAAAAACAGTCAACTAGCTGCTAAAGTAATCACCAGATCCCAGGCAAAACAAGAAATGTTAATGGACAATGACACCACCCAAACCTTTAAACAAGCTTTGGCCACCAATGGTTTTTGAGCCACAAATCCATCTGTCTGATGAAAGATAACTTAGCTTGGGTGGGAGGGAAGTTGAATGTTCCAGCTAGCCAAAGACGGCACTTAATGGCAATGTGCCAAAGCTCCAAATTAGCTGGACACTTTGGTTTTGTGAAAACTTTACAGCTAATTAAAAGACAATTTTGGTGGCCATCACTAAAAAAGGCATAGAGAGCTTTGTTGTTAGCTGCCCTATTTGTGCGGCAGCTAAATGATGTCAAGGGGAAATCCCAGGACTCTTACAAAAGGTAGCGATTTTGGTACTGAGGATCAGCATTTTAAAGTGCAGATGACACACGTCTGGCAGATCCCTACCTGAGAAGGATGGAGGCAAGGAAAGTTCCTCCATCCAGTTGCCACGCATGGCCATTTTGGGTGGTTTTTTTACTTGCCTTTTTTCTCTGGCACCTTGCCAACTTGCCTGGCTCCAGAGCAGATTGCCACTTGTGATATCTCCTGTTTGGTCTCACCGGTGGGTTGTACATCACCTGAGCCTTTGCAATTGTGGCTTCGGAGTTTTGGCCTCCTCTGATCATACTCCATGACCTAAGATCTGCCTTGGCACTGGGAGCCATTTCCAGTTCACGCCAAAAACAACATTCTCTTCTGACCACGGAGTCTGTGTGGCATCACCACAATCTTATTGCCACAGTTGTAACCTGTGGGTGAGTGGCAGCCTAACCCCAGTGCCTTCTTCATTCCGCTCCTCCCAATGTGTTTGAAGATCCTTCATTTCTATCACTAGTGGCGGACAGCCCTAGGGAGGAGGAAGAGCAGGCAGACCCTTCCACTGGCTGACACTACTCCAGGAAGGCTGGCAGGACTGCGAGGGAGTCCTTAAGAGGGGTCAAGCCACAATGCCCGTACTGCAGAAAGCAGATCAATTGGGGGGGGGGGATGGAGAGCAATTTTAGATCTGAAAAAGCTCAGTGTCCATCTGGCATACAAACATTTCAAGATGCAGTCCCTCCAATTGATCCTAGATACGTCTGACAGGGAAGCAATGTGTGTTGACAGGGGGGCAGAGGTCGTCCCTGAGGCCACTCACTTGTGGGGTGCCACAGGGGTCGGTCCTCTCGCCTCTCCTGTTCAACGCATATGTGAAGCCGCTGGGCGAGATCATCCGTGGTTTTGGGGTTGAGTACCATCTTTACGCTGATGATACTCAGCTGTATATTTCAACCCCAAACCACCCCAACGAGGCTGTCGAAGTGATGTCCCGGTGTTTGGAAGCCGTCGGGGTCTGGATGGGGGACAACAGACTCAAACTCAACCCCTCCAAGACTGAGTGGCTGTGGGTACCGGCGCCTCGGTTCAGCCAGCTGACCCCATCGCTGGCCATAGGGGGCGAACAGCTGTCCCCTGTGGAGCGGGCGCGCAATTTGGGCGTCCTCCTCGATGCCCGGCTGTCAATGGAGGACCATGTGGCAGCCGTGGCAAGGGGGGCGTTCCACCAGGTTCGCCTGGTGCGCCAATTGCGCCCCCTACTGGACCGGAGTGCCCTGCGCACGGTCACTCATGCGCTGGTGACGTCTCGCCTGGACTACTGCAATGCTCTCTACATGGGGCTTCCCTTGGGACGCATCCGGAGACTGCAGCTAGTTCAGAACGCAGCCGCGCGGGTTATTATGGGAAGTACTCGTTACTCCCACGTAACACCACTCCTGCGCGAGCTGCACTGGCTACCTGTGGCCTTTCGGGTGCGTTTCAAGGTACTGGTTACCATCTTTAAAGCGCTCCATGGCATAGGACCTAGGTATCTGCAGGATCGCATCCTACCACACACGTCCCTGCGACCTATCCGCTCACGCAGAGAGGGGCTCCTCCTGGTGCCGTCTGCTAGGCAATGCCAGCGGGCGACACCTAGGAGTAGATCCTTCTCTGTGATGGGCCCAACCCTCTGGAATGACCTCCCCCCAGACATTCGAACTACCACCGACCTCCGTTCCTTCCGGCAAAAGTTAAAGACTCACCTATTTCAATCAGCTGGCCTGGCACTTTCTTAGTTTTACCTCCCGGGGATTTATTCATTTTAATTGGGTTTGGGGTTTTAATAAGCTTTTAATGTACTATATTTATTATTATTCTATATACAGTCTTGCAACCTCCTCCACCTACGTATTTAATTATTTAACTGTTTTATGTATGTATTTTATAACGCATTTTAGTGACTGTACACCGCCCCGAGTCCCTTTCGGGAGAAGGGGCGGTCTATAAATACGAATAATAAATAAAATAAAATAAATAAATAAGATCTACTTACATCAATAGATCTGAAAGAAGCATACCTTGATGTTATGATTCAGCTGTCCCACAGAAGGTTCCTGAGGTTCTACTTCGCAGGGCGTCATTACAAATACCGAGCCCTGACGTTCAGCCTGTCATCGGCTCCAAGGACCTTTACCAAATTGCTGTTTGCAGTAGCAGCTTACCTTCAGTCGCGTGTAATCAGACTCCAATGCTACCTGGACAACATATTCATCCAGTCATCCTCCCAACAGTAAACAATATGCAACCTCTACATCATGATGCGCTCCCTACAGGTTCACTGATTCTTCATCAGCCTGGAAAAAAGCCACCTGACACCCACCACCAGGTTATTCCACCTGGGAGCAGTAATAGACACCTTGTCCTGCAGCACCATGTCTCTGATGCAACAAGTTCAGTCCTCCCTCCAGGTGATGGTGATTCTTCTTTTCCAGTTGCTCAGGAAGATAATTTTGCATCTTGCAATTGTTCCATGGGCATGGCTACATGCAAGAGAACTCCAGTGGTTTCTCCTTCCACTATAGAGGACCAACACCATCAACTTCTCTGCCATGGTTCAAATTCCACCGAAGGTCCTATGTTCCCTCCACTGGTGGCATTCTCCAGCCATGACAAAGGGCAGACTATTCAAGGAGCCTGCCCAACTGACCATCATATTGGATGCCAGCCTATTTGGATGGGGCACCCACCTGCACAACCAAGTAACACAAGGCAGGTGGTCTCCAGGAGAACTGTTGCACAGCATAAACTGGCTATTGCTGAGGCCTGTGCGCCTGGCTCTTTGCCACTTCTGCAGGAAGATACAACATCAACATGTCCTAGTCTTGATGGACAATGTAAGCCAAGGCGCATATCAATTGCCAAGGGGACACCAGATCCAGGTTCCTCATGGTGGAGGTGGAGACTCTGGGAGGAATGACTTGTCAGCTCCATCAGAGCAGACCACATCTCCAGAGTCAACAATGTTTGGGCAGATTGGCTGAGTAAGGTCACCATAGATCAATCAGAGTGGCACCTACACCCAGACCTTTTTTATCAACTATCACTGAGTTTCAGCCATCCCATGGTTGACCTCTTTGCCTGCCCAGAGTACACCCACCTTCCCGGGTTCTTTTCCAGATTCCAGACACCTCAGTCGGGGGATGTCAATGCCCTCCATTGCCCTTGGCCTCCCGGTCTCCTGTATGCATTTCCACCATTGCTTCTCATCCCCAGGGTGATCAGGAAGATCCTAGTGGAGGAGGCAGAAGTTCTTCTGATGGCCCCTCATTGGCCCAGACGACCCTGGTTCACTGACCTCATGAGATCTTCATTGCCAGGCCCTAGAGAATTTCCCAGAATAAGGTCTATCTCAGTCATGGGATCTTCCTCCATCCAGAGCCTTAGTGGCTCCAGTTGACCATCTGACACTTGAGAGGGACCTCCTGAAGTGGGACAATTTCTCCAATAAGATCATTCTCACCATTCAGGCCTCCAGATGAGCTTGAACCATCAGAATATATGATGTGACCTGGTCCACTTTCTCCAAATGGTGCTTGATGAAACACAGCGATTGCATCACAGCATCAATTCCCCAAGTATTGGATTTCCTGAAAGATGTTTGGATAGGGGTTTGTCCCCCAACATGCTCCAACGCCACATGGCATCATTGTTTATAATTCTGACAGACAGCAACCATCAGCCTCTCAGTAGCATCCCAAGGTACACAGCTTCCTTAAGGTGGTCATAAATCTCTGACCCCTGGTCATCAATCATTACCTGTCCTTGGATCTTTCTGTAATGTTGTGAGCACTCACTGGTGTCCCGTTTGAACCACTGTGCTCTTCTACCACCTGTCATTTGAGATTTAAAACAGCCTTTCTTATAGCCATCTTGTCAGCCAGGAGAATTTCGGAGTTGACAGCACTGTCTATCAGGGAGGATTTATGCATTATCCATCCCGACAGGGTCATTCTTCACTTGGATCCTTCCTTCATCCCAAAAATCAACTCCTGGTTTCACAGGGCCAGGAGGTTATCTTACCGGATTTTTGCCCATGGCCCAGACATCCCAGAGAACAATGCTGGCACACTCTCAATGTCTGGTGAGCCCTGCGGAGATACATTAAGCATACTGCCTCCTTTCAATGATTAGAGTCACACTTCATATCCTTTCAACTGGCTTCTAGTGGGTTGCAAGGTGACCCCTTCGACCACTGGACATTGGCTAAAGGCTTGTATTGGTTTGGCCTATGAACATCAGGCCAGACCGGTTCCAGGATGCATTATGGCACACTTCACCAGGAGCGCTGCTACCATGGTTGTCAGAAAGGGAGACCCGCAACGCAGCTGTTTCTCGCCCTAGTGACATTTAGCATGGTTGCCTGGGTGACGCAAGCTTCAATAGATGAGATTTGCAGGGCGGCTACTTGAGCATCCCCTTCATCAGAAATTATAAACTGGACAAATTTGTGTCTGCAGAGGCATCCTTTGAAAGATGGGTCCTTCAAGAGGTTCATACAGAAGGGGAGACCCGCAACGCAGCTGTTTCTCACCCTAGTGACAT
Source organism: Natrix helvetica (assembly GCF_964273705.1). NCBI lineage: Eukaryota > Metazoa > Chordata > Lepidosauria > Squamata > Natricidae > Natrix > Natrix helvetica. The sequence continues at coordinate 85,099,159 of NC_138554.1, read as the reverse complement.
TCAGCATGGGTATGTCCCATGCTTGGACTCTCCAAGCAACGCACTGGAGAAGGAATGTTGGCTTACCTGAATGGTCGTTCTCTATGTGCTGCAGGAGAGTCCAACCCCGCCCTGGGGTCTCCTGCTGTCTTGACCCATGTACCAAGGAATGCCAGAGGGAAGCACTGAATTATGTCTTCAACAGGACTATGTCTTCCTTGAAAAACTGGATTCCAGCATGGAGCTAGAGGCATGCCAAAGAAATTCCAATTCAGTCCTTGGGCAAATAGGCAGAATTTAACCCATGCTTGGACTCTCCCACAGCGCACAGAGAACTTCCATTCAGGTAAGCCAATGTTCCTTCCCACTAGCTATTTCATCATTACTGTATAAATCTCCACAGGACAGATTTAATGTGTTCATAATCATGTTTATACATATATCTGTTATCTAATACATTCTTGATGAAAATAAATAAATACATGTTTAAAAAAACAGGCCTTTATGAGTATGTAATGTGCTAGTTAAGAATGCTTTGTATTGTGATAAATGTAGTTAGCCATATATTAATGTTTATATTTATGTTTTCTTTATTTAACTAATGGTTTTACCTCCTCCATAGATTTGTTTTAGGGTTTCAATTTTACATATTTATTTTAGCTTTTTTAGTGTATTTTAAAATGTTTTCTACTTTAGTGCAATTTTTATTTTAACATTTTGTAGTTTTTTTAAAAAACATTAATTGTAATCTATTTTTTTTACTTTTATCATGCCTTAGTCAGCTTGGCCATGGTATTGTTGGAATGGATTATAATATCTATAATGTATGACATTTTGCAGGCAGGTGGAAAAAAGTTGCATTGCATTGTATGAAAAATTAAATCAAGTAACATTCTTGTACAATCAGAGACCTGGTAGCTGATGCAGAATTTGTCTATCTATATATTTGTTTGTCTGTCTGCCTATTCCATAGTATCCTGGGAATTCTTATTCTTTGCAGAAATAGCTCCAATGATTAATATGTTCCTTTTATACACTGTCTGCAGTGTATGTTTGACTGTATGAGGCAGACTTTAAAAAAAATATTTGACATTTTCCAAACATTAAAATCACAATTACACTTTTACAGCTGTCTATTATCGGTATTTATTTTTTCTGATTTCGGGTTTTCCATTTTCCATTCTATTATTTTATTATTTATTATTATTCCATTCTATTATTTTATTATTTATTATTATTTATTATTATTTTATACATATTCTAATCATAAGATTGTTTAATTCCAGCAGAAAGTTAAGAATGCTTAAGACCTTTGAAATCAATGGGCTTGGATTCCTTAATACAGGATGCAAGTTTAATTTGTGTCTATTTGAAAGTTTGGCCCAAAGCAGTATGCTTCATCAGGTATGAATAGGATTATAATCATAGCATTCAACTGTAACCAGTGGTGGGTTCCTACTGGTTCGGAGCAGTTCGGCCGAACTGGTAGTGGTTTGGTGGCCTGGGTCGCTGGAACTGGCAGCGACCCAAGCCTACCACGCCTCCAAACCAGTTCTCCAGTTCTCTTGGTTTTTGCTTCTGTACATGCACAGAACAATTTTTATTGTACTGGGCATTCATGCACAGTGCGCAACAAACGCATGTGTGCACGGCGCATTCACGAGCAAACCAGCAGTACTGACTGTAACCATAGTGATTCCTCAGAATGTTATGACAGAAAACAGAAAACCTCTCTCTGAAATATAATGCAGCAAAAATACATCAATTATTTATTACTCCGTTGCAACTTTTACCTTACAATTAGCTCCAAATTTGTCATTAATTTATGTGATCCTTCATATAAATCCAGTTATTCTTAGTAGTAAATAAGGTTAACACTTGTAAATTTATGTAAAACCAAGTAAATTAGATCATTAACAATGGAGAATATTACAATGGAGGAATGAATTAAAACCAAATAAAGTTATTCAGAATAAACAAAGTATAAACAGTTTATTCTATTGAACAGGGTCTGATGTAATATGTATTAATGGATGTGCATGCAAAAAGTGATGGGGAAGAAATGAGAAATATTTCTCAGTGAAAGAAGTTTGATGAAGAAAGTGATGTTTAAACTGTTAGATCGGGTAAAGGAAGACACAAAAGGCTAGCGATAACAGCTCTTTATTGAAATACGTGCAAACATCCACTGAAGAGATGGTCGGCCAGCTCCCCTTTTAAATGGGAGCTGTCCAGCCTCTCAGCCAATCAGGTGCCTCTGTTCCCGCCGGGAACAAAGGACCTGAATGGAAACTTCTATTGTTTAGTAGCAATAGAGGGGGAAGTATCTAACACCCCTCCCCTCTAGGATGGAATATTCTAACTGGTAACGTAGTCCCATAAGTAGGCGGGCCTTTGCGTTGCCTTGCTGGACCTGCGCAGTTCAGTTTGTTGGTTGCCCTCGCGCAGGTTGGACGGACCTGTTTTTTCTTCGGATCTGCCTGGTGGAACCTCCTGGAACCTTTCGCAGGCCCCGGCTGGAACTTCTGGTGGTGGATCTCCCCGGCCCACATCGATGTCAGGTAGGTCCCGGGATGTGTCTGGAACTGTTGGCAGGTGGTGCTGCTCGAGTTATGGAGGAGTCACCGTTGGTTGTCGGAGTGGGGAGTTGGTTAGTCGACCCCGGAGTTGGTTGATGTGTCTCCTCCAATGTCATCCATCCTCGAGTCTTACAGAGTAGGATCTTGGGCCGGTGATGCCGACGATGGTAGCGGGTATCCACAGGGCCCCCCTCATATAATTGTGCATGTATACCAGGTTGCCTATGCTGAATGATCTGACCTTGCTCGTGGAATCTGGGGGTGTTTCTGTGGAATAGTTGGTGTGTAGCCGGTCCAGATGGGACCTGAGACGGCGGCCTATAAGGAGTTCGGCCGGGCTTCTTCCAGTGGTGGCACTGGGTGAGATGTGTTGTATTAATAGGTAGTGGTCTATTCGTGTTTGCCAGTCGCCCGGGCCAATCCTTTGTGGATCTCACCATATGTTCTGCCTGGCCATTGGAAGCCGGATGGAACGGTGCAACCAGGGCATGTCAGATTCCTTGTGCTGCTAAGTACTCCTCAAAACCCCTGGCCGTGAATTGTGGGCCATTGTCTGACACGAGCACGTCAGGGAAACCGTGAGTTGCAAACAGCTTCTGTAGCGCCTTGATGACTGTGTCTGTGGTAGTGGATGTCATCAGGACTACCTCTAGCCACTTTGAGAATGCGTCCACAATTATGAAGGTTTGGCCATGGACTGGCCCGGCAAAGTCTATATGTATTCTAGACCACGGTGCTTGGGGCACTCCCACTCTTTTACGGGTGCCTCTGGGGAAGTTGGTCTGAATTCCTGGCAGGGTGTGCATGTGGCTACACACTCCTGTATGTCTCTGTCCATGTTGGGCCACCACACATAACTCCTTGCCAGTGCCTTCATCTTGACTATCCCCGGGTGCCCCATATGAAGCGCCTCCAAAACGGCTATTTATAGATGTTTTGGAATGACCACCCCCCCATAACAGACAACCCTTGATTGCTGACAATTTGTCCCTCTTCGAAAAATATATTCCAGCCCAACCAGCCCCTTGGGCCACCCCTTCCATACCCAGTTCAGAATCTGTTTGATGATGGGGTCCTTTGTGGAGTGGCATGCGACATCACAGGAGGAGATAGGTCCGTAGTCCAGGAAGTCAAGCAGGAGTACCACGCCTCGGGGGTGGGGTCATCCAGCAGTTCTGGTAGGGGGCAGTGGCTCAACGCGTCGACGTGTCCTAGTGTGGTGTCTGGGCAGTGGATGAGCCGATAGGAATAGGCTGCCAGGAAAATAGTCCATTGGGTCATTCGGGGGGAGAGTGACACCGGGGTAGGGCGGTCCCCCACCAACAGTCCCAGTAGAGGCTTGTGATCTGTAATTAGGTCAAAGTCCCTGCCGTACAGATATTTGTGGAACCGCTTGACTCCCGCCACTGCAGCCAGGGCTTTGCGGTCCAGCTGGCTGTAGTTTCATTGCGCCACGGACAGTGTCCTTGAGTAGAACGTGATGGGGTCTTCCATTCCATTCGGCATCCGATGGCTCAGGGCGGCGCCAACACCGAAGGGGGAGGCATCACAGGTCAGCACCAAGGGCAGAGTATGCCTGTATTGCACAAGGAAAGAGTCCATGGATAACAATCCTTTCATGGCGGCGAATGCTTTGGCCTCAGCTTTGCCTCATGTCTACTCTGCGTTCTTTGCCAGCAGCTGGTGTAGCGGTTCAGCAGCTGTCGCTTGCTGCTTTAAAAACACGCTATAGAAGTTAAGGAGCCCGAGGAACGCCTGCAGCTCGGTCTGATTCCTCGGTGTGGAGGCTTCCTTAATAGCTTTTATTTTTTGGTTAGTCAGGTGAATTCCTGAACCATCTATCATATAACCCAGGAACTCCACTTTTGGTACATTTATTTTACATTTTTCTCTTTTGAGATAGAGGCCCTTCTCTGATTCTGCTTAGAACGGCATGTACTCATTTTAAAAGTTGCGCTTCATTTGCGGCTGATACCAGTATGTCGTCGAAATAGGGGACAACTCCAGGTATCCCCTGCAAAAGTCGTTCCATAATACTTTGGAACAGTCCAGGGGCGATACTAACTCCAAATTGCAGGCGGTTACATTTGAACGCCCCCCTGTGCGTCACAATGGTTTGGGCCTCCACAGTAGCGCCATCTATTGGCAGCTGCTGGTACACCTGCACCAAATCTAATTTTTCAAAAATCTTTCCCGGACCGAGGGAGTGTAACAAATGCTGGACTACCAGTACCGGGTATGCACTTTGCTGCAATTCTTTGTAAATTGTGCATTTATAGTCAGCGCATATTCTGATAGAATTGGGCTTAACGGGAGTCATGATCAGCGTTTCCCAGCGGGCGTGATCGATTGGTTCGAGGATGCCCTGGCTTACCAGTTTATCGATTTCTTTGTCAACTTTGTCTCCCTTTTTGGGAGAGGGGCGGTCTAAAAATCTAAGAAATAAAATAAGTCAAATTGGAGCTATGCTTGGGTCTAAGCTAAAGAAAATTGGGTCCCCCTTGTACTTACCCGGACCGGAGGCGAAGATGTCCTCAAGCTCCTTAAATATGGTTTCAGTGGCACTCCCGGTGACAGCGATGGCTGGCCCTTCTCCGATCTGCTGCTCTGTCCACAGCGTTGACTTCGGCCATGACCATCCCCAAAGCCTGAAACAAGTCCAGTCCAAAAAGACTTTGCAGGTCGTCCCTGACTACGGTCGCGTGTAGGTTCTTGCTGATCGTCTTGTAGCACACCCTGAACGTGCCTTGGCCCATGAGGGGAACCAGGTTGCCCTGATAGTCGTGAAGACAGACGTCTGGGCTTCGGAGGTCCTTCTTTTGGATAGACGGCACTGATTGTTTCAGTACCGCCCATGAGATTATCGTTAAGGACAACCCGGTGTCAATCTCCATCTCACAGGGGGCGTCCTCGATGAATACGGTGATCTTTAGCTTCTTGGGTCAACCTGTTCGGATGTGTCTCACCGGAACAGTGATGTTCGGCTTTTTGGTGCAATCTGGGTGGCCTCGGCTGGTCGACGTGAGGTTGGTGATCCTGTTGTCAGCCTCCGCCCTCCTGAGGTACCTCTGGTTGGTACATTGCCTTCAGCCCAGACCTTTCTCCGTCCTCTCGGGTTGACTGGAGGCTGTGGGGAATTCACTGCGGCACACCCTGGCGATGTGCCCCTTCCATTCGCACCGCTGGCATGTCGCGTCTCAGAAACAGCAGGACGATCTGATGTGATCCCCTCCACAGCTGGTGCAGGGCAGATTTTGCAGCTTGAATTTTCGTGCCAGTATCATTCGGCTACTGCGCATGCAATGGCTGTCTTCCTCCTCACTCTCGGAGGTCTCGGGTTCCGTGGTTTCGCGGTGGACTTGGGAGTTCTTGGGTGCTTCCATCTCTGAGTTGTGGCACTGGAGGGTCTCCATGGATTTGTTTGCCGATTCTGCCGCCCTCGCCTCGTCGAGTACAATTTGTAGGGAGAGGTTGGATCTGGCCAGGAGTCTCATCTGTAGACTCCGATCTCGGACTCCCAGTATTATCCGATCTAGGAGTAGATCGTCCAGCTCGTGGAACTCGCAGTGGGCTGCGGCTTTCTGGAGGGCTGCCACATACTCGTTTATGGACTCGCCTTCCTTCTGATTCGGTGTATTAAATTGGTATTGGTGAACGTACTTCGATGGCTTTGGTGCATAGTGTGTTTTCAGCGTTGCTTGCAGTGCGGACCACGAGACGACGTGCAGGGGTACCGGCTCAGAGAGGTTCCTTGCCGTTTCCAAGACTGCGGGCCCACAGTAACCTAGGAATAGGTTTTTCTTCTGAATTTCCGGAACACTGCCGAGATCGTTCGCCTCTAGGAAAACTTCGAATCTCAATAAGTACGTGTCCCAGTCGTCTGTGGTTGGGTTGAACGGAGGTGGTTGGGCATAGGTGGCCATCCCGATCTCTCTGGGTATACTTGAAACTTACTGGGAATCTGCGATGGCCCCGTTATTGCCTTTCCTCCGCTCTGGGCAGATGCCGCATGATTATACTCTTTTTGTCCGATGGACTTCGCTCTTTTTTCCACCTAATTGCCTTCCGATCCCACCTTCGTCACCAGTGTTAGATCAGGTAAAGGAAGACACAAAAGGTTAGCGATAATAGCTCTTTATTGAAGTAAGTGCAAACATCCACTGAAGAGATGGTCGGCCAGCTCCCCTTTTAAATAGGAGCCTCTCAGCCTCTCAGCTAATCAGGTGCTCCTCTGTTCCCGCCGGCAACAGAGATCCTGAGTGGAGACTTCTATTGTTTAGCAGCAATAGAGGGGCAAGTATCTAACATAAATTATATTATCTTCTGTCTTTAATGGTGATACATGTATCTTCCAGACTTTCAACTGTGCAATTTTCTGTTTTTTCTTCAGATTGTACAAAACGTTTGCCTTTTACACTTTGGGATTTCTAATTTCTTTTCTCTCCTCCTCTTCCCCCCCTCTTTACCCTCTCTCCTATCTCTTGCTTCTTCCCTTCCCTTTCTCCTCTACTTCCCACTCTTCATCTCATTTACTTGGTGTATTTCAGCTTCTGAGCAAGCTCCTTTTTAGGTTGATGGTATTTATAATTCTTTTTCAATATGCATATTTAATTTTTCTCCTCTTTTTTAGTAAAAAAAAGTGATATAACAGAAAAGTATACATATATAGTCAATTGACCAGCAGGGCTTTTTGGGATCCTCCAGGTTCACCTCATCCTCTCTGACAGGGTACATGAAACAGGCGTCCAGTTGGGGAGAGGGTGTTTGACGTCTCCTTCCAGCATTCAGCTTCCTCTTGCTCACTGTTGTGCTCGGACATGGTTTGCAGGGTCCTCTTGGTAGAGCAAATATTGCTTCTCCAGATTGACCATTTTGCAGAGATGTTGATTTATGCAAGGGTTCCTCTCCTAACTTAAGAAAGTGAAGACTCTTGAAACAGAGTATTTCAAAAGGAACATTTTATAAAGAAGAATGTAAACTATTAAGTTCAAAGCAACATCTGAACCCCCTTAAGCAATGCAAGTAGAATTAAAGCAGTAGAGACCCCTCCCATTAGTTAGAATGCAAATTCTAGCTAATACACAAGTGTGAAGTTGTTTCCTTTATCAAATGCCCTGAGAGCTGAATAAACATACATTCCCATGGTTATCTTCCATTAGACATTAAAGTAAAACATCTCACATGGCCATCATAAACATTCCCCAAAAGGTGATGGGATCTCAAGTCTTTCGGCGCCAAGAAACCAGTTGTAAAATATCAGTTGTCACAGACACTGCCAATAAATTGACTCCAAGGCTCCCCTCCTCCCAATTGAATGGCAGTATCGCTTTTAGGGATCTGACAGTCTCTGTGTCGGCAGTGAGGGCAGCGGGGCAGGGATGTGGCAAAGGCAGGGCAGCCATCCTCTACAACACTCCTAGTTTTTCATGTAACTCCTTGAGAAAATTAACTGCCCATTCCTGCAAAGGAAGTTTCATTCAAATGGACTGTATTTTAATCAATTTTCTTTTGTATCAGATATTTATTTCAGATGGTTCAAAGTATAAATATGAAAACTAGGTTTTATATAGGCACTGGGCCTCTCCAGCCACTTTCCATCAAACATTTTTATTTATTGTTTGATGTAGTCTTACTCTTATTCTGAGTCTGAATTGTTCTTTGTCTTTGGATATGTCCAGATGAATCTTTTATTGTTCAATTGCTTTATACTGTTTTGTAATTTTACAGGAGATCTGAACATCCTCTTTTATATCCATTTATAATTAGTAAATACATAGGTATCAATTTCAGATGCACTCAATTATAAATAAGTTCGCTCTCTACAAAAGTATTAATGATTTTTGTACACAAAATTTTCCTAGAATGGCTTTTGTACATACAATAGACACATACTTGTTTTAAAAATAGAAATGCAGGACATCTTGAAAAGTTCAAAATCCAAATTATATTCCAGTCTGCCTTCTAAGTGAAATTAATTGGATATGTGTCCTTAATTCTCCAGCATTCCTAGTTAAAAGCTTCCTTCTGTTCCCAAAACTTTTTCTTATAACAACAATAAATAAAAAAAATATGAATAATAGACTGACTGGAAAGATGGAAAGGCTGCATTTTATTAAAGCCCCCAACCTAAAAAAATATTTTCCAAATTGGAATTTACAATATGACAAAAGAAGAAAATTATTAACTATGCAATTGAAGACTAATCATATTAATTTTAATTCATTAGAACGAAACAGATTTAGTTGACCTGATGCCCTATGGCAGACATATTAAACACAAAGCCAGTGAGCCAGAACCGACCCGTGATGTGGTTAGATCTGGCCTGCAAGGCCATACTGGAAATGGCAAGGGGCTAGCCCCTGCAGCCTCGACCCTAGCCCACCAAGTTCACCCAGGTGCTCGACTTGGGCGTGTGCACAGGCGGCAGCATGCACACGGGGGCTAGAGGTGCTCAGTAGCAGCTGCAGTTTGTTGGGCTCACTTGGTCTTGCCTGGTTTCATCTCGCCATGCCTGGCCTCACCTTGCCTCACCCTACCCCGCCTTGCCCCCAGCCTCACCCATGCACTTTCAAGGAGCCCTTACATTTCAAGTTAAAGCTACCTATTCAAGGTATTTTGCTTGCTGTGACCTTGTTCAGCTCCCCTCCATCCCCTCCCCCTCCCCCAGCAGAGTTGACACAATGGGGTGAAAGGATGAAACCCAACTGCAGGAGAAACAGCCATAGAAATCTCTAGAAAATGAATAGAATTAATAAAGGTCATTGATCACTAGCCATTCATAAATATTTGGTGAAACCTTTCTTCTTCAAGTTCTACTGCTCTGCCCCTTTCCTAAGGGAACAGGGCAAACACAGAAGGCAAATTCTTTCTTAAGTAGGGTGGTATTGGCAATGGCTGAAAGAGGGCAATGCAAAAATCTCTAGGGCGGCCATCCTCTATCTTGAGGGCCCTGTCCTATGAATAGACAGGCCAAAGACAACAAGGCCTCAATTCTGGAAAAGCTCCCAGGGTAGATTGCAAGATCCGATCTTAAGGGCTTTCATTATTCACAACAGCAGCCAATAGGATTTGGCCCAAGGGAACACGCTAGGATTTTCAACTGGCCTGAGAGAATCAAGCTGAAGTTTGCCTAGGTTTGCCTCTTCAAGTTGAGCTTTCCCAAAACCAAAGAGCCATAAGCTCCTCCTCTGCCCTATTTCAGAGGTCCAAGTTCTGATTTTTTTTCTGTTCTTAACAAAATATAGAAGCCAAAAATCTAATCAGTGGATTAGTTTTAGGAAGCAAAAGAGATGCAGGGCCAGATCCTGAGAGGGGCCTTTCAAATGACCACCAAGCTTCTTCCAAATCCAAATTAGGCATCTGTTGGGGTCTGTGGGCACATGCTCACTGGCTGCCAAAGTTGAACCACTTTGCACCCTTTCGCTTTCTACAGACTCCACCTCAGTCCCTCCAGGCCTGTAAAAGAGCTCCCCCATCCCAATGGACCCATGTTCTAAAGACACAATGGGATAGTGCCTGGTGCTGCTTTCCTATGGAGGCTGCCTGGCAAAGGAGATGCTGTTTGGTGCCTGGTCGCTCACTTGGAGCTGTTTGCCCAGAAATAGGAGCACAATTCACAAGGTCTCCAGAGCCTCCATCATAGTCATCTCCAGATTTTCAACAATAGGTCAGGGCTGGGAAGCATCCTTTGGCTGGGTAGATTAAAAAGCCCTCTGGTGGGGAAGGAAGGTCCCAATTTCCAGCTTTGCCTTAGCCCCGCTGATTGGAGGGAGGGTAAAGGGAATAAAGAGCTTCCTAGCATTGAAGCTTTGTGACTGGCTGTGACAGATGGCACAGGAGCTCTCTTGGTTCCTGGAGGTGCTTCTCTGAGAAGGCCAAGGAAGGGCTCCTGCAATGATGCTGGAGTTGGTGCAGTGAGGAAGCATTGTGGGAAGAAGTGGGCCTGACTTTCCTGCCCTTTCATGTCCCATCAAGAGCATTCATGTCCCATCCACAGAGCTGCCCTGAGTGTATAATGCAACTCCAGTCCCTCCAAGTTTCATAATTTTCAGAGATCATGGCCATATATGGATGAGAATGGAGCATTGGATACAGGAGGATTTTAATCTGCAGTTAGGAAAGGATGCTGTCGGCTCACTTGCCTCACCCAGCAAGCTTTGAAGAGGAGGTAAGCATGGCTGGGCGTTCCTCAGGGAAGCAGGGCTGGGCATTGCTGTGGGGTCCTGGTGCCTCAGGAGCTTGTGGACTGGGCTGGGCCCTTGTCCTCTGTTACCCAGGGCTCTGGGCAGTCCAGGACACCATCAACACTAGTGGAGTGCCCAGATCCTGCTCCCAGCCTCCTCTCTGCTCAGGCCGAGGGGCTCGTGTATCACCAGGTGCTTGGCCTTTTCAGGCTATGGCTTCTCATCTGATATTAGTCTCACATTCCCCTCTATGGCCCTGCTATTCAACAGAGAGGATGACCTGGACCTGGCCCCTCCCGAAGCTTGGGTCATGCCACCTTTTGGTCCCATTTCCCTGCTTTTCATCCCACAGGGCAGGTCCCACCGTCACCTGGCAGCCGGGCTATGGGGCGCTTCTTTTGGCTTCATCTCTGCTGGAGACCTCTGGACAGGGCCGGATTTTCCTATAGGCTAACTAGGCTTCAGCCTAGGGCCTCAAGATCAAGAGGGGCCTTTTATTTTTATTTATTATCTGTGCCACATTTTTTATAAAGGTTAGTACCAATTACAACATGTTTCATTTAATATATTGATATATATCACAGTAATGATGTATTTTATTATCTCTCATGTAATTTACAAACTTAAAAATGGGAGGTGAAAGGGCCCCATAAGTGGAATAGCCTAGGGCCTCTTTTCATCTAAATCTGGCCCTGCCTCTGGATCTCCCCTCCCAGCATTGCTGGGGCCCCCACAGGTGCCCCTCGACATGAGCTACATTGAGCCAGTCACATCGAGCTGGCAAGGCCCAACCAGCCACTCATCTGGCTCTTTGAGGGCAACCATAATGCTGATGTGGTTTGATATCCCTGCCTTATGGAGCTTGTCATTTAAAGACCAAGTTATACCAACAAGTTCCTCAATTTTTTTAGCAGGAATTTTAACTAATCTAGATATGAGAATATCATCAGACATACAAGATTAAGTATTGATACACAGATTGAATCATTTGTTCATTTACAGCTGTTATTATGATAGTTGAAATACAAATCTTCACTTAGTCAGGCAAGTCAGTGAGGGACTGTAGGCTGTCATCTTTTTTCTCTTTGTTCAGCTGATTAGAAGATAAAATAATGCCTATTATAAGCTGCTTTCAGAATCCCGGGGAGGGGGAGCCTTCTCTATGTGTAGTGCTAGTTCATTATTTCCATCATTCCTTCAAGTATGACAAATGATACATATTTTATCTTTGGAAAGAGACACATCCAATTACACTGTAAGTGGTGATGGCACTTCAAGGTAGAAGAAAAGTGTGTAAGATTGGGGATGTCTTCAACTTGGGGCTAGCTAACCAAGTGTCTATACAGATAGAAGCATTTATAAAAATAGGAACATTTTCTTCAACATTTGGTCAAGAATTCTTTTATAATTAGAAATGCTGTATTTTGAGGTCATGGGCCAAATTTGGCTTTTAAACAGCATGTGAGGCATGTAATCTGAAAGGCCGAGAACCAAAACCTACATTTGATTTCATTATTTTCAACTTCAGTATAATTTAAAATTAGGAAATGCATATATTGATTTATTCTCCATATGTTTATATATGAACCTCTTGAAAGCATTCTAAGTGCCACAACCAAGGCCATAAAACTAGGTTTATGTGTGGTCCTCATGCTACTCATACACATCTGAGTTTTATATAGCAGAATGGTCAGTTAAACATTTCCTCATTTAGAGTCAATAGTTCTTTGGGAGGTACATTCCATTCATCAGGCAAATAAAAGAGGCATCCTTTGGTGAAATGTTTCCTCTTTTTTTGATCAATAGCAGGTGTAGATTTTTTTCCCTTCCTGCTTCTAAATAGTTCTATTTGTAGATCTTTTCACTGAGAGGAAGCTAAACTTGGATAGCAATTTATTGGAATTTCTCCTTGCTTGGGGATGTGGTTATGTTTTAGCTGTTCGTCTGATTCTATTCTAACCAGTATAATAAACAACTGTGCCAGAGAATCTTTTTGTAACAGGAGGAAGCGGGAAAGCTACATTCTTTCAGTTATTCCCCCATTTCTGAAAGTTAAGGTATTGCAGATAACACTACAACTAACCCTGTTTATCTGAGATGACATACAAAAACATTCATCTTTGTTTCACTTAATCCCTTTGCTAATGGCTTAACATTTAGTCCCATAGCCTGGCCTTTTACATTCCAGAAATGTTTTGCTCTTTAATTCTACTCAGGTTTGTAAAAGGGGATCAAATAATGAAAAGAGAATCTACTCAGCTATAAAGGTCAGATTGTTTTTCAAAGTTTGTCAGGACAATACACATTGCACTTGACTTATCTTCTGAATACAAAGTGGGATCAGAAAACTTCCTAAAGCTATAAACTTTTACATGTTTTCTAATATGTAAAGCTGGTTGAAATCAGCAGTTGTAACTTCCCAGTATCTATGCCTACAATTGTGTTGCAACATTGTGGTTTTTCTTTTAATGTGACACGGAAAAAATGAACTCAGAATAAGTAATGTTTAACATAACCATCCAAAGTCACTTATCAGTGTGCTGGGCAACATATAAATTTAATAAATAAATAAAAATAATAATTCTAATTGTATATACGTGTGTGTGTGTATGTATGTATGTGTGCAGATTATTCAAATATCCCTTGCCTTCTGTTAGAAAAAAAAACCCCAAACCCTAATTCAAACATTGATGAGCCTCACAAACAGAATCTATAGAAAGTCCAAAAATTCTCTTTTGGTTATGCTCCATATACAAAAAACTATAGAGTTCTTTATGCCTTGATAAATTCCAAATGCAGACAATATAGCCAAGAAGAACATATGTGATTTTAACCACCACTGCTCACTCTAGAGGTTTATTAACAATTATATGGATTTGGTCCTAAATGTAATATTAGGACCAGTCCAGGCATGCAAGTTAATGTTCCAATTTTATAACTGCATCCAGCTTTTATTAAACAATCTCTGAAGTATATATAAATTTTGTATACTGTACAGTAACTTAGCTGGTGTATATTTGGAATTCTGTTGCTCCTTTGCAATGTGAATACACTCTCCTTGTGTTCTACAGAGAATTTTTTAATTAACATTATTTCTTTATAATGTTGTTATCATTATAAAAAAGTATGGCCACAAAATACCCAATGACTCTAGGCAGCTCACAAGTAAAAACATTAAAAACACGGGGGGGGGGAATATTAGACACAAATAAAATAATAGAAGATAAGCAACAATAGTACAGAAACAAAAGAAAAATCAATGTACAGAGAGATTCACTCACCTTCATTAAAGGATTGGGTAAAAATCTTTCAAGGCCCTTCAAACCGCTAACAGGGTAAGGACCATCAGGCTCTTGGGGAAAACTTCATTCCAAACATAGGTGCAGGGGTGAAATTCAGCAAGTTCTGGAGAACTGGTAGTGGAAATTTTGAGTAGTTCAGAGAACTGGCAAATACCACCTCTGGCTGGCCCCAGAGTGGGGAGGGAATAGGGATTTTGCAATATCCTTCCCCTGGGAGTGGGAGGGAATGGAGATTTTACAGTATTCTTCCCCTGCCATGCCCACCAAGCCACGCCATGCCCACCAAGCCATACCCCCAGAACCAGTAGTTTAAAAAATTGAATTTCATCACTGCATAGGTGTCTCAGATTATGGTCCCAAGAAGTTAATAGCCTAACATGACAATAATTTAGATACAACTAAAGGCCTTCAAAACATGCATCTTTATTGAATAATAAAGAGTTTGCTAAGCAGACGAATTACTGCATGCTAATAATGACTGGGTTGCTTTACTATTTTTGGTAAAAGTTATGGAAAAATGGCTTATTATTGATTTTATTTTTGCATAGTATTGAACTAAGCAACTTTTAGTTTACAAAAATTGTGTCTCAAATTCCACAGTTGTTTCTGGCTTTAGAGATTTTAGAGTCTTGAGTAATAACCCACCTACTTTTATAAAATGTTAATATTCATTCCATTCCTTTTTGTTTTGATTCTATCAATTCCTTGTTCCTTGCAAATTCCTAGTTGTTGAAATATGTATTTTACAACATGTCAACCCAAGGAAAATTTAGCCCTCTTTCTTTAAAAAAAAAAAAGAAAAGAAAATGTGCATATTCATATTCTATTAATAAAATCTTAGAGGAGAATTCAGTGCTTTTATGAAATTTGAGGAAGAATCCAGCATATACTACAGGTTTATCAATTCTTAGAATAAATAGTCAAAATGAAAAGTAACAATTTTATCTGCCTCAGATTATTAAAAAAAAGCCTGTGGAAAAAATCCTGCAGCACTGGGGAAATACATGAGGATTGGAAAAGAACTGATGTGGTCCCATCTTCAAGAAAGGGGGAAAAAACAGGCCCAGGAAACTACAGACCAATCAGTCTAACATCAATACCTGGGAAGATTCTGGAAAAGATGGATTTGTAACTGGCTGACAAATCATACTCAATAAGTAGTTCTTAATGGTACTACATCCACATGGAGAGAAGTAAGTAGTGGGTTACTACAAGGCTCCATCTGAGGCCTAGTACTCTTTAATATCTTCATAAATGATTTAGAAGAGGGAATAGAAGGGAAACTCATCAAATTTGCAAATGACACTAAACTGGCAGGAATAGTCAATACTCCAGAAAACAAGCTCAGGATTCAAAAACATCTTAGCAAACTTGAACAATGGCCCCTATCCAACAAAATGAATTTCAGTGTGGAGAAAAACAAAGCTTTACATTTAGGCAGGAAAAATAAAAGGTATAAGTATATACTAGGAGAGACCTGGCTCAAAAACAGTATGTGAGAGGGACCATGGAGTCCTAGAGGATGATCACTTGAAGATAAGCCAGCAGTGTGCAGCCACACCCAAAAAAACAGAAGCATAGAATCAAGATAATATTAATATTTATTTATTTATTTATTATTTATTTATTTCTTCGCACTTCTAGACCGCCCCCTCTCCCAAAAGGGACTCGGGGCGGTGTACAGTCCACACAGCAAATAAATCATCCACAGTAAAATTCATTAAATAGCTAAACAGATGAATAAGTGAATAAATATAAATAATATGAAATATTAGTACAATTTTATAAAATCCTACTTATTTTTCTTCTTGTGCCGTATCTGTCATCGGACATTGGCAATCAAGTTGGCAATGCTGCTGAGTTTTGTACAAATTAGTTTCTTAGATTTTGAAGCTGTGATGTTCTTCCGCCAGGACCTCCTTTGCCTTCAATTTTTTCCTGGAGGATTAAGTGAAGTATGATGTATTTTTCTGGGTGTTGCATCACATGTCCAAAATATAAAAGCCTAGTAAAACCAAACCTGGAATACTGCAATCAGTTTTGGTCACCATACTATAAAAAAGATGTTGAGACTTTGGGAAAAGTTCAGAGAAGAGCAACTAAGATGATCAAAAACCTGGAGACTAAAACATATGAAGAGCAGCTGCCTAAAACATATGAAGAACGGTTTCTGAATTTGGATTTGTCTAGTCTAAAGAAAAGAAGAATTAGGAGTTACATGATAACAGTGTTTCAGTATTTGAGGGGCTACCACAAAGAAGAGGAGGTCAAATTATTCTCCAAAGCACCAGAGGGCAGGAAAAGAAACAATGGTTGGAAATTATTTAAAGAGAGACACAAGCTGGAATTAAGGAGAAACTTCCTAACTGTGAGGACAATTAACCAGTGGAACAGCTTTCCTCCAGAAATTGTGGGTGCTCCATCATTGGATGTTTTTAAGAATCTAGATAGTCACTTATCTGAAATGGTATAGGTTCTCCTGCTTGAGCTGGGGGATGGACTAGAAGACCTCCAAGGTCCCTTCCAGCTCATTCTATTCTAGTATTCAGTAACCAAGAACAAAACAAAGAATAAGAAAGTGATTAACCACATTTAATGGACTTAACCTGGATATAGTATTATTACATGTTAAGGAGTTGGTTCACATACAAATGCATGTTGTTCAATATAGCAAAAATATGGGTAAAAATATCAGTAACCATCTGCTTGGAAGCTGCATATCCCTTACTTAATCAACATTTGCTGAATTATATCAGTTGTACATAACTGTAAAAGACAGACCATAACTAAAAGTTAAAATAAGCAAAAAAAAATTGTAAGAGAACACTTGTCTGATTTTGATAAAGGATGTCAAATCCAAATTTGATTGCAGAAAATATGACTTCAGCAACAGAGTGGCCAATGCATGGAATGCACTACCTGACTCCTTTGTTACATCCTCAAACCCTCACAGCTTCAACCTTAAACTGTCTACCATGGACCTCACCCCATTCCTAAGAGGTTCGTAAAGGAGGCTTGTATAAGTGCACCGGCGTGCCTTCTGTCCCTGTCCTACTGTCCCCATTGTTTTGTACTCATTTCCCTTGTTCATGTCCATGTTCATACTTATACCTGCTGTCTTGTATATTTTGACAAACTAATAAATAAATAAATAAATGTCATCTCAGAACCACTGAACCATATCTTCCAAAAATCCTGGAGCACAGGGGAACTACAGGACGACTGGAAAAGAGCTGATATGGTTCCCATCTTCAAAAAAGGAAAAGAAAAAAACAGACACAGGAAACAACAGACCAATCAGCATAACATTGGTACCCAGGTAGATACTGGAAAAGACAATAAAAAACAAATCTGTGAACATCTAGAAATGAATAAAGTAATAACTAGAAAGCATGGTTTGTTAAAAACAGATCATGCCAAACCAATCTTATTTCATTCTTCGACATAGTAACTAAATTAGTAGACCAGCAAAATGCTGTGGACATAGTATACTTGGACTTCAGCAAGACATTTGACAAGGTAGATCACAATCTACTTTTTGGTAACTAAAAAAAAGTAGGATAGATAGCATCACCACCAGGTGGATTTGTAAGTGGCTGACAAACCATACTCAATGAGTATGTTGAGTATATTGTGGCCCCCCAGCTGAAAGTGGCGGCAGTGCCAGCTGGCGGCGGACTCAAACAATGATGAGGTTGTGGAAGAACTTGGGCCAGTTCTGGAGCCTGGGGAAGGCTCTGATGGATGTCCAGCATCAGATGCAGAAATAGAGCCAGGGTCATCAGGCCTTTGCCAGCCAGAGAGGCAGCTGCTTGGAATCAGAGATGAGGAGGAGGAACAGTTGGGGCCTGTTCCAGAAGCACATATGGACAGAGCAGATAGGAGAGCAGACAACAGAGGACAATGAGCAGGCTTGGGAAGCAAAACAAACATGGACACTGTCTGGCTCCTCCCTAGCTAGGGAATAAATGGGAGAAAAAGAAAGAGGTGGTTGTAGCAGACAACTGTTCACACAGAAAGTTTGCTACTTGTGTGTTTCGTGCGACAAAGACTGCCTTGCCAGAACTGAGGTTTGTATATTTCTCTGGCTTAATTTTCAGCCTTCCAGCTCATGGTCTTGCATTTATCATAATGAGCTGATAAGGACTATTGCTTCAGTTAACTCCTTGCAGGACTCTTACCTGGACTTTCTGTTGGTGAATGCAGTTAATTCCCAATGTGTAATTAAAGAGGGGTTTTTCTTAGCGGGGCGTCTGTTTCTTGCTTCTGCATAAGCCAGGTCAGAACAACCAAAGGTTTCTGTCTTAAGCTCAGTACTCTTTAATATCTTCATAAATCACTTAGAAGAGAGAATAGAAGGGGAACTTATCAAATTTGCAGATGATACTAAGCCAGCAGGAATAGCCAACACCCTAGATGGTAGAGTTAAGATCCAGATGGATTTTGGCACTTGAACACTGGGCCCTAACTTAAAAAATGAAATTCAATTGTAGGAAAAACTAATGTCTTAGGCAAGAAAAATCAGAAGTACAAATATAGATTGGGAGAAACCAGACTTAATAGCAATAGCTGAGAGAGGGATATTGGAATCTTAGTGGACAGCCAATAAAATATGAGCCAACAGTGAGCAGCAGCAGCCAAAAAAGCCAATGTAATCCTAAATTGCATTAACAGAGGGATTCAATCAAGACCATGTGAGGTACTAATACCAGTCTATAAAGCCTTAGTAAGACCACACCTAGAATACTGCATCCAGTTTTAATCACCACACTATAAAAAAGATGTTGAGACTCTAAATAGTGCAGAGAAGAGCAACCAAGATGATTAGGGAACTGGAGACTAAAACATATGAAGAACTGTTAAAGGAACTGGGCATGGCTAATCTAGACCAGGTGCGACATGATAGCAGTGTTCCAGTATTTGAGGGGCTGTCACAGAGAAGAGGGAGGTCAACCTACTTTCCAAGGCACTTGAATAATGGATGGAAACTGATAAAGGAGTGATTCAATCTAGAAATAAGAAGAAATTTTCCGAAAGTGAGAACGATCAACCAATGGAACAGTTTCCTTCAGAAGTTGTTGCAATTTTTTCACTGGGAGCTTTCAAGAAGAGACTGGACAGCCGTCTGTCAGAAATGTTGTAGGGTCTCATGCTAGGGCAGGGGTTGGACTAGATGACCTACAAGCAGGGCCGGATTTTCCTATAGGCTAACTAGGCTTCAGCCTAGGGCCTCAAGATCAAGAGGGGCCTTTTATTTTTATTTATTATCCGTGCCACATTTTTTATAAAGGTTAGTACCAATTACAACATGTTTCATTTAATATATTGATATATATCACAGTAATGATGTATTTTATTATCTCTCATGTAATTTACAAACTTAAAAATGGGAGGTGAAAGGGCCCCATAAGTGGAATAGCCTAGGGCCTCTTTTCATCTAAATCCGGCCCTGCTTACAAGGTCTCTTCCAACTCTGTTATTCTGTTAAATTACGTAAGAATAATAGGGGACTCAGCTGCCTCAATAAGTAGATATAGGAATTATATGTGTTTTGTGAGTTTTAGTGCATAATGCTACACTTATCAGTGATAAAATAAAATACTCTGTAACATTGTTTAATAAGCTGTATTAGCAGTTCTGATTTTAGAGAAACAAAAAAATATTGTTACTTACTAGCAATAATTCTGTGTAGGAAGAGAGTGTAGAGATACAAAATCAGATATAGTATAGTGTCTACACTATCAGGAAAATTCAATAATTTTCTATATTTATGCATGCCATAGTAGTACTATAGAGTTTTAAATCACTTTTATTTGTGTTTTGCCAAAAAATGCAGAGATTATAATCCTTAAATGCTAGAGATCACATTGAGCAACCTTCCTCAAATTGATCATTTTCAAGTATGTTGGGATAACACCTTTGGAATTCTACTGGCTCAAAATTCTGAGAGTTCCCATCCCAGCATATCCGAAGGCAGACTTCAGACAGAGAATGTCCAGGGCTAGCTGTTGAAGATGAAACAGGCAAGGAAATTCGAATTTTGTAGGAATTATCTGCAAGCTATAATTGTCAGAAAGTTTCAAAACTTTTTAATGAGACTAGACTCATAAATAATTGCAGGTTGCAACTATTTTGTACAGTTTGTATATACATGTTCTGCGTAACATATCCTGCATCCCCACTAGATGATAAACTATGATGGAAAAATTTCCCTTTTATATACATTAGTATTATACATTGTTTATCAAGCCATTGTTTATGTGGCCATAATGGCATCTCCTGCATGAGGAAGATGTTGCATCAGGTTTGAGGAATACCCAGGTATTGAGCATTACAAAATGATCTTTTTTTTTCAATTCATGTTTTATTTGCAGTTTTCCTTTCACACCATACATATTTTGTGAACAATGCATTGAGTGGGTCAATGTTCTTTTCAAACAATGCTAACAATAATAATACAAATAAGTATGCATAATCCTAATCTTCCAACTCCAACAATATCATTCTCTCTTTATAATTCTTTATCATTTCCCCATCAATTCATTTAAACACAAATAACATTTCTTTGCACCATGTATTTGTTATCCCCTACTAAGTCACTATTATTTAATATTTTAAAAATTACTCATTATTCCACCATAATTTCAATATCCCAAATGTCAGGGGGCATTTTCACCCTCCCCAGGCTCCAGATGCTTTTCTTGAGCCTCTAGGAGGGTGAAAACAGCCTCCCCCAGGCTCTGGAGCCGGAAACGGGCTCATTTCCAGACTTCCGGGAGGCCCTTTTTTGCTCTCCCCAGTCTCTGGAGGCTTTCCTCAAGCTTTTGGGAGGGTGAAAACAGCCTCCCCCGGGATCTGGAGCCTTTCGGAAGCCGGAAACAAGCCATTTCTGGACTTCTGAAACTTTCTAAAGGCCCATTTTTCGCCCTCCCAGAGCCTCCTTGAGAGCCCTGTACTTACCTGGCACAATGAATATATGTGCATGGAGACTCCTGGGAGGGGAGGGGTGGGTGTGGCCAGCTGGTCCTTTCAACAACCAGTTCAGCAAACCGGATGCAAAATTAGCATCTGATTCACCCAAAGCAGCTGAATCCCACCCCTGCTAATAATCCATTTTGTAACAATTTGATAAAAATTACTCCATATACCTCTATGGTTCCGGCATTTCAATATTTCCAACAGTCAATTATTAATAGAATTTAGTCAATCCCATAATTATACCTCCAAATCCCCTAAATTTATAATCTTTAAAGTTCTTTAGTATTTTACAGCCTTCTGGTTTTCCAGTTATTAGTCTTCCCAATTGTCCCAATTGTCTTATTTAACTTTTCTTCTTTTCTCTTTTCTTCTAAAACCTTCCTTCTTTTGCCTCATAGAATGTTTCTGTCAAATAGCATTAATGATCCAAGTTCAAATTAATCCACTAGGTTTCCTCCAATCTTTCAAGTCCACAATCCAATAACCAATTTCAATAGAGTTTAGTTATTTTCAATTTAGTTCATCTTAAAAATCTTTTAAAAAGAAAATAAATTCACTTTCAAAATATCCAAATCATCTTCTAAAATAGAATCAAGGTCAGGCCCTCTTCCAGATATTGTTTACTTTCTTCTGTTATGTGTATTAGATATTCCTCATTTTCATTAAAAGTTCTCACACTGTAGTGCTCCTCTTCTTCCAGTAGATGGTTCTCCTCTTCCAAACTCCAACATTAAACAGTCAAAAACTGCCAAAAAACATATCAAAAACAGCTAATTGTCCAATAAGTCCAGGAGGTTTAAAGATACAAATAAGAAAGACAGTTTCTCCCAAAAATCATCTTTCAGGTTGTTTAAGCTTTTTTCCAGGCTTTCTATATTTCCAAGTTTCCTTTGGGCATTTCTTTCACCTCTAAATTTTCAGTCTTTAACCTTCTCCATGTGTCTAATCGCCACTTCCTTAACAGTTGGAGATTTTTTTTTAAATTCTTGTATTTAAGTTAGAGTAAGTGTTAGAACTTACCCAGTTTCAATTATCTGTCCACGCACTACTCCAACACAAATCTTATGGTCCCGGTTGTCCCAGCTTGTGACTTGCCAAAAACAGCTGTCGTCCCCTGCTGCTACTCAGGAGAACTTGCTTTCAACCTAACGAGGAAATTGCGAGTTCCTTGTGGCCCACAAAGCACCTCTCCTTTCTTCCCCGCCCCTATAAATCGGCTTTGACCCCTTCAGGTCTCCCAACAGCAATTGCAGGTTGGATTTCACGAAGCTTGGCAGAGCCCACTATTTTCCAAGCTGTTCTCACCTCGACGTCAATTGGATGATCTTAATGGAGATGGAGGGCACCCAAACATTTATATTCCATGGTTATGGAATTTGGGTATGTGTGGAATGAAATATCTCAAATTGTGTGACTTTCCTTGCTTCAACATTTTATTGCAGATTCTACTTAAACTGTTAAAAAATATATCTTTCTTCTTAATCAGATCCCCCCTCCCAAAAAAATTATTGCTATAGTGGAAGAAATGGATTTTGTCGCTTCATCAGCAAAGAATATCAGCCAGCTGAGCCCCAAAATTGAATTATGTTGAACAATTTAAAAGCATGGCATAAAAATAATTAACGACACTGGGAAACATAAAACACTTGGTGATTACTCTTTTATAACATCCATATTCTTTAATGGTAGCATTAACACATTTCTTACTTTCAGAAATCATATGTTGTAGTGGAGGCTGAAAAGCATTTTAGTACAATATTTTGAAGTACTATGGAAGTCTTCAAATTATGTTAATTGTTGTGCCATGAAGGCAGCCTAGTATACTAGCTCACAATGAACATCTAAAAGAAAAATCTGTTACTTAAGACAGGAACATCTAAAGGTAAAAATTATAACTGAAGCCAGAACTTTTTCAATTACTAATAAGTTCTCCGCATGTCAAACTGGTGTTGAGAAGATTTCAGTTCTGAACAGAGAGCTATTTTTCTGGCTTTTGCTCTTTAACGTTCTTACTCTAAAAATTGTTATTTTCTACAGCATTTTCTAAGCATGGTATTACAGCAGGGATCTCCAACTCTCTGTCTGTGGACTGCCACTGAGTTGCAGCATGCCAGAAACCGGGCTGCACAAACAAGCAAATCCCCATCCACAGGATGTAGGCAGCATGTGAGATCATGCCCCCTCTGATCCGTGGAAAAACTTCTCTCCATTCAAAAGATTGGGGTTTATTGTATTACAGAATGATAAACCTGGCTTTTGATATGATACAGCAGGATTTTCTTTATCTTTTCCCTTGGTATCAATGGGGAAATGTTCAGTCTTATTCTGTATTGGACTTGACACTTTTTCCATATTTGCTGCAGCTCTCCTTGTAAACAAAACAGAAGTTTACAAAATGTTCCAAGGATGCAGCAATCTTTCACAGGAATAGCCTTTCAATCTCAAAACAAGCCATTCTGAATGTACTAGAAATGGTCCAATCACAAAAAGTAAGAATAATCTACAAAGTTAACATGGAACAACTCTTTTTGGATTTTAATCCTTCATTATGTAGTTATCAGATTCCATGCAACCTTTTAAACACGGACCACATTAATCCACCATGAGAGAACAGTTGGCATGCATATAATGGAATTCTAAGCTTAAGAAATGGCTTCTCTTTGACTTCTCAATAGTCACAGTCCACTTATTAAATGTTCTCTCATTTATTTGTTTGCTGTTATTTTGACAATGGTATCAATGCACACCTGATTTCCTTTTAGCTGCTGCACCATAGAATATTTATCCTTGAACTCCATTCTATGTAGGATAACAAACTTTTGCATCTTGCTATAAGATCTTATATTGTGGATCTAATTTTTTACTTTAAGCTATTTACATAATTTTTCTTTGATTATTTTCTTAGATTGTGTTTTTAATAATTTCATGCATTGATATTGAACAGTTTCAACTCTATAGTTCCCCCAGAATGATGTATAGTTGTAAAAAATATAATGTATATAAAATAAGAATTTATGGAATATAAAATCTGTGCAATATGATGGCAAGATTTTCTTAAATAAATGGTATAGACACAAAGTGACTTTGGAAAGGTTTTTGAAAAACAAAGAGACACAATCAAATAAGCAATAGAGTCACCAATTATTATTATTATTATAGATTATCAGGGATACCTCAGATGATAGCTGAATGATTGAATGAATATAGTATATGGATTAGCAATTAGTGAACTATAGAGTATCGGAGGCACATAAATTTCAATTTCCTTTTAATCTCCCAAATCCATATTGCAAAAATTTAGTAGAGAAATAAAGTATTATGTTAGAGTTTGTCATATCTGTCAATATCAAATATACAGCAACAGCAGCAAAAGGGATTGAATATTCCCTGGTTTTTGGTGGCATGATTGTTCCTCTGTGGTAGGACCGAACATCTTCCACTACAACTGTCATCCTCATTGATTATGAATAGGTCATTTAAGATATGAAAGTTGGATTCTAACACCACTGCGTTGGAAAGGCTGCAGTTCTAGGCCTAATGCATTGGTTTGACTTAAATATTCAGGGTGATTATTTATTTATTTATTTAGCCATCCATCTTGTTGCAAGGCAACTCTAGGTGCTTTACAGAAGGTCAGAAGGGTTGGAGCCAATCTCACTTAAGAAGATGTTCCAAATGGCCACGGCCACAGCCGAGAAGGGTCTTCTTCTTGACACCCATACCCAGCCAGAACTCCCTGACTGACATAGTCTATAGCATGCCTTTTCTGCCAGTATGCATGGGTTGTTCTGGAATAGTGATATTCTTCACCAGTGTAGCTTCAAACATGTAGCCTTATGTTAAGCACATTGCAGTAGTCCAGATGTGAAATGACCTGGGCTTGAATGACTTGAGTGCAAAAACTTCCAATAATACACAATTCAAGCATTGCACTGATGAAATAGTCATCTAAGTAGGAGTGTCAAAAATGAAGTATATATAATTTTAGAATCATTATAGAATTGTTTCAGCCTGGCTAGTTATTGGATGGAAAGGAACACCAGAGCTGTAGCTAGCCTGGGAAGTTGAAAAATGTGCTAGAAGAAGGAAACAACAAAAACAGGATGCCCTTCGGACGCCTCAGGAGCTTCCCTGAAGTCTCTGGAGGGTGAAAAATGGACCTAAGGGGAACCTGGAAGTTCGGGAATGGTAGCTTCCAGTTTGTCCATAGGGCCGTTTTTTACCCTCTGGAGCCTTCAGGAGCCTTCAGGAAGCTTCTCTGAAGGCTTCGGAGGGCAAAAACCAGTGAAAAACGGCCTCAAAAGAAGGCCAAAGTCAGCTGGCCAGTGCACACATGCACGCTGGCCAGCTGACAGGGCAACACCTCGTGTGCCCTGACAGATGGCTCCGCATGCTATCTGAGGCACGCGTGCCAAAGGTTCGCCATCACAGGACTATATAAACTCCAAGGTATCTTCCAACTCTGTTACTGTTACCCTGGAGTGTATTTTTATGTATTAAAAAGATATTTTGATACTACATTTAGCATGAAGCAGGAATTATTAAGCATATGTATATATTTGGAAATCTGCTCCAGTCCAGTTGTTGTATTAAAGACAAATGCAACTCAACTGAACTTCAGAAAAATAAATAACACTAATTTTTAACCAGTACTAAATAATGCACCCTGATCTATATGCCAATTGTTTAAATTATGGATATAAAAGAAAATAAGTAGAATGTACTGTTATAATTTAAAAGATTAGTTCTAAACTCAACTCTCTTGCAAAATTGCATAGAGTCTGTCTTGGATCGCCACATACTAGCTGAGAGCTGCTTAAATTGAGTGAAATATAAATGGAATTAATGAATGGATTGATGATTCTGAATTTGTAGTATCTTTTCTTTTTTGCAAATCAGAAAATGAAATGCATTCCATATTTTCAAATAGTAAAAGAGAAAATAAAATGCTGGAAATAAATAATTATTTACCTATTTTTTGTTTATTAATTTTGCCTCTGGAACAGAAAATGGCTATACTTCAATAACCAAGATATACCCAAGTATAAAGAAAAGATTTGCATATTATATTTTCTTAGCACAAAGTAGAAAGCTGTAGTTCAGCATAACCTACTACAATATGCAACTCAAAAACTGTAATTAACTTTCAAACAAATTGGAATCAGAAGGCTGCTTTAAATTAAATTTTTTTGTTGTTATACGTCAGGGTGTCAAACTTGATTTCATTGCGGGCCGCATCAGGATTGTGTTTGACCTTGGGGGACCGGGGTGGGCATGACAAGGATGGGTGTGGCCAGCATAATATCACCCATGTCGGGACGCCTATGGTGGCCTCAGCATTCTGCCAGGGAAAACGGGCTGGGACGGCTTCATTTTCGGCTGGGACGGCCTCCTGCAAGCCTCTGCCATAAAAAACGGGTCAGCTTGCTTTGCTTGAATGTGCCACATCTGAACATGCACACTGCCTTCTGCACATGCGCAGTGCTTGCACATTGCATTGGGGCAGGTGGGTGCAGCCGCTGCTACTGGTTCATCTGAACTGGAGAGAACCACCTCTAATTCCATCATTCTGTGCACTAAGAACTGAACTGTATGATTTTGGAGAGTGAAAGGTAGGAATCTTATTAAAACTGAAATTATGAAGAAAATGAAGCAAAATATAAATGCAGGCATCTTTCTTTCTTGCTTGTCTTCTTACAATATTTAAAGAAACAGCTTGAATATTTTTTGCAAGAATAGCCGTCTTCCCCAAAAAAGAGAGCTAAACATAGATTTGAATAAAATTGATGTGTCTGATTGAATGTTTGTGTGTAAATGTGAAGATAATTATAATTATTTAAATACAGGTAGTCCATGACCCATGATCACAATTGGGACCAGAATTTCCATTGATAAACAAGGCAGTTGTTAAGTGAGTCACATCCAATTTTATGACCTTTTTTGCAAGAGTTGTTAAGCAAATCACTGCAGATGCTAAGTGAATCTTGTCATTAACTGAATCCAGCTTCCCACATTGATTTCTGCTTAACAGAGGTTGTCTGAGAAGGCCTCAAATGGTGATTACATGAACTTCAGGATGCTGTGATCATCTTAAATACCGTATTTTCCAGAGTATAAGATGCACCTTCCCCCCCCAAGGTGAAAATCGGGGTGAGTCTTATAGACTGAATGCATTTTTGGCCTCCAAAAACCACGCGTCCTTCACAAAAATGGACATTCAGAGTGCTCCTGGGGGCTGGGGAGGGCAAAAATGAGGAACAATAGGGGCCACCTTTTCTAGTTTTTGCCCCCTTCAGCTCCCTGGAGCACTCTACAAGCCTCTCAAAACCTATGCACACCGTTTTTTGCAAAAAATGGGCCATTTTTTGCTCGTTTTTGCCCCTCAGCCGCCAGGAGCACTTTGCAGGCCTCTCAAACTCTCTGCATACCCCGTTTTTCACAAAAATGAGGCATGCAAAGGGTTTGGGAGGCCTGGAGAGTGCAAAATTTTTTTTTAAACTTACCTCTTCAAAATCTTGGTGCGTCTTATACTTTGGTGCATCTTATAGTCTGAAAAATATGGTACATGCTGGTTGCCAAATATCTGAATTATGATCACTTATCTACAGGAATGCTAAAGCAATTATGTGTGCAAGTACAGCTGTAACAGGGGTGGGTTTCAGCCGGTTTGCACTGGAATGCTAAAACCCGTTAGTGAAATTTAGCGTACCTTTTGGAACCCATTCGTCCGGTGGCACAGTACTAGAATGCTCCTTTCTGCCTGCCCCCCCTCAGTTGCTCCCCCCATCTGTCAGGTCACCGCTTGCTCGCTACCTTGCCCCGCCCATCCACACCATGCTTTCCCTGCCCGCGGCTCACTGATTGGCTGGCTCACCAATTGCCCTGCCTCTGAGAGGCAGTGGGGGGGCTTTCTCACACACCTTCTTTCTTTCTTCGAAGACGTGCAAGAAAGCCCCCCCCCCCTTGCCCAAACTTGTGAAGGAAGGAAGCTGCAGGCTCCTTTGCCTCGCTATGCGACCTCCTTTCATTCTCTGTCTGCCTACTTCATTCGTCGGGCAGCAGAGAATGAAAGGAGGTCACATAGCTGAGGGCAAAGGAGCCTGCAGCTTCCTTCCTTCACATGTTCGGGCAGTGGGTTGGGGGGCTTTCTCACATGCCTTCTTTCTTCAAAAGCCCCCCCCCCCAATTGCCCGGCAGGTAAGCAAACCCCGGGCCTCATCTCTGCCTCCTTCCTCGAGAGCTGGCTTTGGGGACAGCGAGCCTCTCCCGTCACTTCCCCCTTCACTTGCCTTCCACCCGGAGGCTCTGCCGGTGGGGCACTTCCCATTTTGCCTCCCGGGAGAAGCTCGGGAGAGACACGCAAACAGCTGCTGCTCCAGGCTCCTGAGGAGGACACTGGACACCAAGGGTTGCAGTGGTTCCCGCTGCTGTTGCTGCTTCTGGTAATGGAGGCTTCTCAGAGAGCATTAAGTTACAGGCACACCGATTCCAGCAGCTTCCGTTTTGCCTTGAAATTTGCTGTCCCAGCAACCTGAAGGGGACATTCTCGCAGCGGCATCTCAGGCACTCTCACCCTTAGCCCGGAGGGAGTGAGGACAGCTGGGTGCAATTTGGCACCTCCCAGCTCTCCTCAGATCATTGGGGGGGCCTGGCTAGCCTGCTTGCTCGTGTGGCCTGTGTGCTTCCAGCAAAAATGGGAATCATGGGTATCTTAATGTAGTAGGGCAGGGGAGGCTGGAGCGGGAGGTTCCCCAGTGCTCGAGGCTGGGGCCCGCTGCTTGGGAGAAAATCAGCTGGAATCTCGAGCAAGAGCCGCAGGGTGAGACACAAGTGATAAAATGGGTAACCGCAGGCATAAAAAGCACCATCAGATCACCTCCCACGGTCCGGGAACCAACCAACCAAATAAATAAAGTTGGCTTTGCTTCCTTGTGCAGCAAGAGAGAAAGTTGCCTGAGACGCCGCTGGCAGAATGTCCCCTTTGGGTTGCCAGAACAACAAGTTTCAAGCCAAATTGCAGTTTCCTTGCATGGCAAGAGAGAAAGTTGCCTGAGACTCAGCTGTGTTTTGCCTTGAAACTTGCTGTTCTGGCAACCTGAAGGGGACATTCTCCCAGTGGCATCTCAAGCAACTTTCTCTCTTGCTGCTCAAGGAAGCAAAGCCAAATTTGTTTATTTAACCTTCTGCTCCAGCCTCCCCCGCCCTACTACATTAAGATCCCTGTGCTTCCCATTCCCGCTGGAAGCAAGCAGGCACGCAAGACCCCTTGCTAATTTGAGGGGAGCCGCGAGGCGCCAAACTGTGCCCAGCTATCCTCACTCCTTCCCCACTAGGGGTGGGAGCACCTGAGATGCCGCTGGGAGAATGTCTCCTTTGGGTTGATGGGACAGCAAATTTCAAGGCAAAACGCAGCTGCTGGAATCAGTGCGCCACTGTGCCTGCAACTTAATGCTCTCCAAGAACTTGCATTACTGGGATAGGCAGAAGGAACAGCAGGGGTGGCTACCTCCACCCCTGGTGTCCAGCGTCCTCCTCAGGAGCCTCAAGTTGCGGCCATTTACACGTCTCTCCTGAGCTTCTCTCAGGAGGTGAGATGGTGGGCGCCCCACTAGCAGAGCCTCTGGGTGAAAGGCGAGTGAAGGGGACAGTGATGGGAGAGGCTGGCCGTCCCTGAAGCCAGCTCTCAAGGGAGGAGGCAGAGATGAGGCCCGGGGCTCGCTTCCCTGCCTCCTTCCTCCGAGAGCTGCAGGTGGCAGGGAAAACAAGGCTTCTTTGCCACCTTCCCAGCTGGGAAAACAGAAATTTTTACCAACTGGAAGATATGTGTGTGTGAGAGAGGGGGGGCAAGAGAGAAAGAGAGAAAGAGAGAAAGAAAGAAAGAGTAAGAGAGAATAAAAGGAAGGAAGAGGGGGAGAGAGAAAAAAAGAGAGACAAAGAGAGAAAGAGAAAGAAAGAAAGAGAAAGAAGGAAAGAGATAGTAAGTGGGGGAGAGAGAGACAAGAAAGAAAGAGGGAATGAATGAAGGAAGGAAGAGAAAGGAAAGAAAGAAAGAAAGAAAGAGGGAGAGAGAGACCCACACAAGAAAGAAAGAATGGAAGGAAGGAAGAAAAAGAAAGGAAGGAAAGAAAGAAAGAGGGAGGGAGGGAGGGAGGGAGAGATATAAGAGAGAAAGAAGCAAGGAAGAAAGAAAGAAATAAAGAAAAAGAAAGATTAACTTACGATCACAATTGAGCCCAAAATTTTGGTTGCTAAGCAAGAGCATTGTTAAATGAATGGCACCACATTTTACAAGTTGGCCACTCCCACCCGGTCACATGATCACCAAGACATGCCCACAGAATAGGCCGCACCTACAGAATTGGTTCTAAAATTTTTGAAACCCATCACTGAGCTGTAAGTTACTTTTTTTCAGTGCTCTAACGTCAAAGGTGACTAAACAAATGATTGTAAGTCAAGGACTATCTTTACAATATTATAAATGTATGGTATTTCTTCCATAGGACTTTTGCATAGCATGACTTTCACACAGCTAGATTTTCAGATAGCTTAATCAGAGCCTAATTCTGGCAAGACAGATTCAAAGAAATTGTGCTTTCTTATGATTCATTATCTTTAACACAGAGGTGAATTAAATCATGTTAGCTGAAGAAGATAGAAAAATCCCAGTGGGGGAAAGTTAGCTCTGACAGTCATTCAAACAGAGAAATTTTCAAATGGAGGACCTTAAATACCATATTTTTTGGAGTATAAGATACTCCAGTGTATAAGAGTTTTTGGGGAAGAAAATAATAGGAAGAAAAATTCTGCTTCTGCCTACCAGCATCCATGGTATTCAGCTGACACTTGGTAACAAGGTCAGCCAATGAGGGCTATTTGGACTCTGAAATTTGCTGTGTGAACAAGGAGACAGGAAGGAGCCTGGCTTAACCAAGAACTGAAAGTGAAACTGCTTGTGTTTTGCTTGTATTTACTGCTACCTTGGGAAACCTGCTTTTGGTAATGTATTGTATATTATTATTAATTTGAATCCTGCTGAATCAGTTACTTGTTTGTGCTTTCTGAATGTGATTGCTGCTGCAAACTTTGACCAGCCAGGTCAGCTTCAGCACTTATTGCAGCCTGATTCAGCACAGCTGATCAGCTGTTCTAAGCTGCAGAGATTGCCACATACCATTGTTGCCTCCATGCCTCACACTTTTGGCCTTTGGTGGGGTGGGGTGGGGGCTAAATTCAATGTATAAGATGCACCCAAATTTTCACCCTCTTTTTTGGGAGAAAAAGGTGCATCCTATACTCCGAAAAATACGGTAGATCTTACAAGCACATTATCATATTGGTTTCCATTTATTCTTTTCATAGATTGCAAAGCGTTTTGTTCTTTGATATTTTCTACTTTTAATATTTATAATTTTTAAGTAAATGAATTATTCTGCTAATCTCTTCATTTGTTACATGGCTTCCTTTACAAGTAATATTATGTTGTTTCTCAGTGAAAGTGCTAAACACACACAAATACCCTGCAGTGTTAAATCCTTTTTTATTAATTTTTCTTACATGTTAGCCCTATTACTTTAAACATGAGCTACTGTGGCATTCTTAACGAAGAAGACCATAAATATGTATACAATCAATATGCTTCTCCTTTAGGACCTGTGTTTGAGGACATGCTGTGTTTACTGCTGTTGATAGGAATGAGCCACTGGAGAGGACGTTAAATATCAACATTGGCTTCTAAATATAAAATTAAAATGCTAATTTTCTCCAAAGCCAAAAGGCTTTAATGCCTTAATTATGACATGTGATGGAATGACAATAACTTTCAGAATACCGAATCAATTTCTGATTATTATTTTTCTTTTGAGATATCAGGATTATATTCAGTATGGTTTCTTGATACTTGAAGCATATCCTAATAACAAAATTTTTGCTTGAGGCTATCCTTAATGACCTAGCGCTGTAGGAACTATGGCCAGTGAAATCATGATATCATCAAAGTAATGCAGGGGTGAAATCTACTTACCTTCGCTACCAGTTCATAAATGGGAGCGTGTGTATGTGTGCAGAGCATCAAAAATGGACGTGATGACATCAGGTTGGGTAGGTGGAGTCTGCTACTGAGCGTGCCTGCAAAGGTAAGTAGAACTGCGAGAGGGGGGGAAATCCGCTGTGCCACGCAATTTAGATTAGCTAGAAAGCAGGAAATCCTGCTTTTTATCTAATATAAATTGCATGTCACATTGGAAATGCTGGTTCACCCGAACTGGTAGCTTTTTTTGCTATCAATTCGGGCGAATCGGTCCGAACCAGTAGCATTTCACCCCTGGAGTAATGGAAATTTCAGGTTTAACATACTATTTATGTTGAGTTGGAATTTAAGGAAAAAAATTCCCCTTAAATCTCTCCATGGGGGTCTTTTCTCCCTCTTTAAGCTAAACAATAGTTGGTTTAAGCCTCTGCTAGGCTAATGCACCAACCTCTTCTACTTAAGCCTCCCCAAAATCTCCAGAATAAAATTTTCAGTCTTGTCCATTTAGTGGATTACATATGTTTTACCACAAGTTGTGTATGTCTGGTGTATATTCACAATAAACTCATCCTTTTGATGTGTATTCTTATGTAGCTATCATGCTGACGTTCAAAGACTACACAACAAAATCCAATTGAGTCCAAGCCTTTATTTACTTCCACCTAATGAACAAAATGTTGCTAAACTAAAGCTTTAAACTTTAACCTAATAAATGCATCCTGAGAAATGCTAGGGTGTGATAATCTGAATTTCTCCTCCTTTCTTCCTCCAGCTCAGGACTGTACAGTTCCTTAATTTGGGCTACTCTGATGGAGTGTTCTGCCTCCTCCATGGGAATGCTTTGTATTGTGAAGACTTCTTCCATTGCTTCTCCAGGTGCACATTCCATCACAGTAATTAAATTAGCATCATTTACTATATGCAGTACAGAGAGGTTTCAAACAGTTATGAGAACCTTGATTGATTGATAGATTGATTGGACTAAGATGTACAAAGGAAACACAGAAAATGGAGAAGGGCTATGGGGACAGAATGGAAATAAATGCTGTTCAGTATATGTTGGAATCTAGATTTTACAGACAGTATACCCTCCTGCATGACGTAGGATTTTGGAGATCTGCTTTGGTATATTCCTTTGGTGGCACTATTAAAAGCATTCCAAAAAGACAATAGACCTGGCTAACTAAAATCTGAACAGGATCAATCCACATTGCAACAAATTATTTTTACTTACTTTCTTTAGCAGGATGTTATAAATGCCTTTACTGATGATCATAAGAAGCTATTATTTGTCTACTAAGTTCTTAAGCAAAAGAAGACAGATAATAGAAGGTCACATATACAAAAAGAGAACAAGAAAAATGCATCTCCAAAGCCTGGTCCAAGAATAATGCATTCACTTCCTCCTGCTTTTTGTTGTTGCTGCTGCAGCTGCAAATACACGGCTCATGATTTTAAGCTTGGCTGCATTTATTATAATAACAAAGAAAGTATATTGCTCTATTAGGCCAAGAGTTGTCCTTTCACCATCTCAATTACAATCTGGCCCGCAAGACTGACTGCAGAGTTGGCAATAGGAGTTTCTTGCTTGACATTTATCTCACAAAATCTGCAGCCAGAAGTACAGCCCTGGCAAATAGTCAGCAAAAAAGTCTCACAAAGCCAAGAAAAAGAAAACAGATATGGGAATAAAATCTAGCCAGAGATCAATAGAAGTTGATTAGCCCATTCTTTGCAAAAACATGCTTAACAGAAGGAAGATCTGCTTCTGAACGACAAGCATTTGTACCTTAAAATTATTTAATTAAAGGCCTAGTATTATGAGTCCATCACCACTCTTGCAGCTCTCCACTGGGAGTGGACATTTTGTGTGGAAAGATTGTGAATATTGTTCAGTTTGTGTGGAAAGATTATTCAGCATGAACATAGCAGTTGTCATTGTTCTGAGTAATGATCCCAATCAATTCAAGACTCTGAGGCTGTAGTTTTTCTCAAACATCTCTTTTTATTGGATATATCATATTGGCACATTCAGGTGTGAATCCAACTCTAAGTATTTCCTGTGGTTTGGTATAATTAAAAGAATAGATGTTCCACACCCCTCAGTATCACAAATCATGTTAACCAACCAGATAAGTGGCAGGCTTCTCAGCTGCTCCCTCTGGCTCTCACAAGCACTCATTGAGCCCTATTGCTGTTATGTTTGGCACATTAAAATAAAGCATTCCACATTCCATTGGTCCCCCTCCCCCCATATGTATGGCAAGAAACGAAGAAAAGAGAATAGAGCTTCAGTTAAAGTCATTTCAAGAGTTGACATTTGGCTTCCGCTAGAAAGAAAAGATCACCTGAAAGGTATTAAGCACAAATAGTTAGGTCTCTATTAACACCCTCCCATCTTTTCCTGGTTCTTTGGACTTTTGCTGATTTTGTCATGGAATTTATTTAATAGTAGCTCTCCTCTCACATCGCTTCTCTTTACCCAGATAGCTTATGACAGACAGTATCCTTTCCACTGAACCAAATACTGTAGTTTTCTCTTGTAGAGTCTGGAATCTAAAATCTGCTTTACTTTGTAGTAGGTTTCCCCTGATACCACTATGGGGTCTAGGGCCGTTCGAGCTAGAAACTATTACCAGTTTCAACAGGCTACTCTGGAAAACTAGATGTACTTTCCCCAGAAGGTAGGGAAGCTTCAATTCCACTGTGACTAGATTTATGATTCTCACAATTGGGAAATGGTCCTAAAAATCTAAAAGCAAGTACCTAGTTTCTTTTACGGCAGTTTTAGCTTTAAGTATTTGGTAGAGAGATAGACTTTTCCCCCAACATGGAATGGTTTCTGAGAGGCCCCTTTCCTATCGGCCTGCTCTTAAGAATTTGTGCCCCCTTAGCCAGTGCCTGCTTTACATTTCTCTAGGCATTCCCCAAATCTCCGTTGCTAAGAGACACAGCTGTTCAGTGAGCTTTCACCCACTTTACGTCTGGTCTTGCCACTGTTATTAAATGGATCGTTGTTTAAGTCAGTCAGACGATGGTTAAGCGAAGCTGGCTCCCACAGTGACTTTGCTTGTCAGATGGTACCAAAAGGGAGATCACATCATGTGACCCCAGAATGCTGCGACCCGTCATAAATGCAAAACAGTTGCTATACATCCAACTGTAAATCACAGGACCATTAGGAAACTGCAATGGTCAGGAGTGTGAAAATGGTCAGCAGTGACATTGCAACTTTGAATGGTCACTATAATGATATGGTCGTACGTTGAGGACTACCTGTACTGTTTTCAAATTTGACTGCAATCCTTGACTTATGACCATCATGGCCAGCTGTCACCAATGTCGTATGTCAGTACCCAGGATACTGCGGGGAGTGGGGGAGGGACGGACAGCAGCAAAATCACAGAATCAGGTGTGGGGTGGGGAGAGAGCAGAATATCAGTTTATTTGATTATTTTCTTCATCTGAAAAGGGGGACTGTTTTATCTCCCCATCCTCAAAGTTCCCATTTTGTCCATATATCTTGATATCAAGATATGCAAATTGAGGTTCCTATGGAAGACTTCGAGCTACATGGAATGATGGAGGCTGTTTGAAGACCCAAAAGGAAGTTCCTTTGTAGCCCCTTTTTTTTTGCCTGAGGTGTTTACATTGCTCTGGCTTTGATTTCCCTCCCCTTTCCATCCCTAATTTTGACACCCCAGCTGTAGTTGAAGAGCTACATATGTTGCTTTCGAAATCCCCACAAATTATTTTATATGCTTATAGAAGAGATTCATTTTGAAACAATGCCAATGCTATTATGCAGTGCCTAATATTAATGGATAATGTATAGTACCAAATGATGGGGGGGGAGGGGTTCAGTAAACTTAGTTACAACAGGCGATTTATTTATCTCCTCCTTTTCTTCATTTTATATTTTATTAACTAAACAGATAAATATCTTGTGGTCAAAGTCACCTTGTGGCCCATCAAGATGCCTCTATCAGCATAATTGGCAGTGAACAAATGTGCATAGATAGCTCCCAGCAGGGATACTTCTAAATAAAGGTACAGTAAATAGCCTGTAAAACACACACACACCAGCCACACACCAGCCCTTGATCTTTCTATTGGTTCCCTTCCTCTAGCCAAAGATACAAGTACTGTGACATATTTCAGACTACTATAGGTGCAATTTTGAAAAGAAGCACAGTTTGGAATGTTTCGAATATGCATTGAGCATACTTCACCTTTCCCCCACACTTTATGCCTTGCAACAAATAGGAAAACCTGCACTTTTTTAGAATAGAGCTGGTGGGTGAAGCTACATTCGGAATAAGATGCAGATTTTCACCCTCTTTTTTGGGGGAAAAAGTGTGTCTTATACTCTGAAAAATATGGTAATTCCTTTGGATCTGCACTTTAGATCCAGATGTACAATACAAAGGAATTTTATATTTATTGAAAAGTAACTTCCATGCATTACACAAACCTTTTTCCAAGATACAAATGCAACAAATGGCTGTCCATGTTGATTACATTTATCATATTTAATTCATGATAATATAACTTAAGCACTATTGATTTCAGTAGAAATTATGTATAATGAAATATAGAATAAAATTTTGTGGAGCTCCCTATAAGATATACATCTTCATTCTACTTTCAGAATCCAACTGAAAGATCTTATATATTAATGCTGACCAGTTTTAATGTCTGCTCCATCATTTCTCTAGTGTAAAAATACCATTTTTTCCTACCTTAGGCTAGGTTAGAACCCACAGCAATGAACTGTTGATTTCTGCAAGGAATATATTTGATTTTTAACTTTCTCATAAGTATTTTGTAGTATAAGACCATACAATTCCTTTAAGTATGTAATTGTCCTAAATTCTTCTCCTCTGTCCTCTAAAGTAGTCCTCTAATGTCTATTTGGTTAGAGCTATTTTATTTCTAGTGCATTTGAGGGAGCCCTTCAAAAGTAATAGCAGTAGAGTAGTCCAAGTACATGGCTAATGTTTCCAAGATTTCAATGGAAAATCAATAACGCATAAGATGGCCCTAAAAAGAAAGGACGAAAAGTATTTAAAAAGCATAACAAAGAATCATCTTGATATTTTGCTCAGAAAGCTTTCCATCATGGAAAGATACGGTAGACTCCTTTGCTATTATAGTTGTGCCTTTTCCTTTATTGTTAAACTAATAAACAAGTCTGGGAGTGAAATACAGTTGCTGTGTTTATGTAAAACACAATGCTGTATATAATATATGTAAAACAAAGTGCATTTTGTATATCCCTTGATTTTGATAAGGGTTTTCCCATCTGGTGCTTTTCAAACATTTCAATCATTTCCCACAATTGCCAGCATAATTGGAATGATCTAGGTTGAGGAAGACCGAAACACAGAAATCCATGGTTTCTTCTTAAAGTTAGAAAAAGATTGTATTTCAGCCTTTAATATGACATATTTCTCAAATAGGTATTTTTAAACAATAGAGACAGCCTTTGTACTATTTTCACTATCTTCCTCTTACATAGATATTGCAATAAT
Source organism: Natrix helvetica (assembly GCF_964273705.1). Lineage (NCBI taxonomy): Eukaryota > Metazoa > Chordata > Lepidosauria > Squamata > Natricidae > Natrix > Natrix helvetica. Next base: position 85,061,578 of record NC_138554.1, on the reverse strand, counting down.
TTGTTGTTGTTCCTGTCTACTTTGATCTGCATATAGTTAAGCTTAGAAGAGACCAATTGAAATAAATTCAGTTCACTAACTTAGATACAATTTATGCTACATTACATCAGCAAAATTCTTTTTTTGTATCAGGTAGCATGCTGATGGCCACTTTAGTTTTAACATGGAGAAATATTCATAAAATTGGCATTTTATAGGAAGTGAATCATATCAGCAAAGAAAATTAAAACAAATTGCAAGAAAAGAATTAATTTTTCATTAGAAACTAAATTACTAACAAAGTATGTTATCAAATAATTCAGTTTTTATTGTATTCGCTCCCTACTATCTTGAGTAATGAATTTCTAATTTATCCCATCTTTTAAATTAGCGTAGCCTTTATTGTCATTGTACAAAATAAATACAATGAAATTGATTTTAGCCTCACTGGTGCAATCATATAATTGCTTTGATCTCTTCTGCCCGATGGTAGAAGTGTGAAGAGACCCTGACCAGGGTGTGAATCATCTCTTCATTCTGCTGAAACAGCGAGACCTGTTAGTATAATCCAGTGCAACAGAGCAGGAGTTTCAGATGCCATTTCTGTATTCCTGGCTCTCACATCTGTTACTAAATCAAATTAATCAGGTAATGTATAATAAAAATGCTTTATTAAAATGACATAAGCTTTCACACTCATTACCACAAGATGTGTCCCATGCTCTTTATGAAATTGTTCAATCAGCTCAAGCATTCAGAATCATTCAGTATCTGATCAGTGGAAAGTAAACTCACCACCCCATCCTGCTGCCCCTTTGCCAATTGTTCACTTTAGTATAAAGAGAAATACCATATTTTTCAGAATATAAGATGCACCTTTTCCTCCCTAAAAGAGGGTGAAAACTTGGGTGCATCTTGTACACTGAATGTAACCCCACCCACCCACCGGCCCCAACCCTTTGGCCTCTGCCTCCCAGGAATTTACCTCCTTGCAGCAAACAGGGGCTTGTGGAGGCTGCAATAGGCTATAACAATCTCTGACGCCTGAAACAGCTGATGATCATCCGAGAAACTGAAAGTGAAACTTGCTGTTTGCTCCAGGAGGCCAATTGCTGGGAGGCAGAGGCAGATTTTTTTTCTTGTGCTAATCAGGCTGTTTGCTGCAAGGGGGTAAGTCAATAACTATAAATACCTATAGAACAGTGATGGCGAACCTATGGCACACGTGCTACAAGTGGCACGCGGAGCCATTTGTCAGGGCATGCGAGGCGCTGCCCTGTCAGCTGGCCAGCGTGCATGGGCGCGCTGGCCAGCTGAGTTCACCTTTTAAAAGCTATTTTTCGCCTTCCCCAGGCTCCAGAGGCTTTATAGGAGCCTGGGGAGGGCGAAAAGAGCCTCCCCGCCCCCCCCGGAGGCTTCAGGGACCGTCCCTGAAGCCTTCGGAACGCTTAAAACCACCCTCCGAGCAACCCGGAAGTCACTTCCGCGTTGCTCGGAGGGTGGTTTTAAGTGTTCCGAAGGCTTCAGGGACCGTCCGGAGGCTTCCCTGACGCCTTCGGAGCACTTAAAACCACCCTCCGAGCAAACCGGAAGTGACTTCTGGGTTGCTCGGAGGGTCGTTTTAAGCATTCTGAAGGCTTCAGGGACTGTCCGAGGCTTCCCTGATGCCTTCGGAGCGCTTAAAACGACCTTCCGAGCAACCCAGAAGTCACTTCTGGTTTGCTCAGAGGGTGGTTTTAAGCGCTCCGAAGGCTTCAGGGACGGTCCCTGAAGCCTCCGGAGGGTCGGGCGAGGCTCTTTAGCCCTCCCCAGGCTCCTATAAAGCCCCTGGAGCCTGGGGAGGGCAAAAAAAGCATGTAAAAATGGGAGGGCCGCGCGTTGTGCGCGCATGCGCACTGGGGGGGTTGCGCGTTGCATTATGGGTGCGGCACGCCCGCACTCAACCCCCGTGCACTCCCCCCACTTGTGGCACGTGAGCCAAAAAAAGTTCGCCATCACTGCTATAGAATGTTCAAATTATTAGACTTATTTTTTAAAGACTGCTTTATTATTGTTCTAGACAGCTTAACAAAATGAAGAAGCTTTTTAAAATAAATGCTTGATCTGAAGAGGCCCAGTGGTGTTGGATCTTCTTTTAAACAGCAGAGAATAACTATACTTCTAGAAAGCACATCAATTTGAACAGCATCTGTACAAGTATAGTCTGAAATGAAACACTACAAACAGTATATTGTCTGTACTGTTTGCTGTTTGTTGCAAGGAGGCAAATTGTTAGGAGGCAGAGGCAGATATGTTTCCCTTGTTTTCCTCCCCAAAAGCTAGGTGCATCTTCAGAGCGTCTTATACTCCGAAAAATAAGGGTAACAGAAATGACCCTCACATGCAGAAGGATGGAGTTAAAGCACTTTGACCTATATTGTCAAGCAAAAGCCACCAGAATGTTTGTTGAAGAATTGCAACAGTAGTTTTAATGCTGATCAACTATGTTACAAAATCTTGCCAGACTGACTGCATTCTGTTAGGAACAGCAAAATAAAGCTTCAAACATTCTGGGGGAGATCTGGCCTGTGCTGTTTACAGCAGTGCAAAGACTCTAAACTCTGCCCCTCTTGATATATACCAACATATCAGCCCAATATTTCAAATATTCTATGCTGCTTTTGTTATTTCTACCAGGGAAACATGCATCTGTCTGTCTGTCTATCTGTGTATAAAAATCACTAGAAATCCAAAGGAGGCTCATTAAAAAGTTTTGTAACATTTTTGTAGTTTTGTAGTCTCTAGCCACTAGCAATAACATCAAAGAGAAACAATTAGAGTTTTTTTTCAGGTGGGATATGAAATCTTAAGATACAAGGCAAAACTGTTCTGCCTCTGTAGATATTCCTGTGCTTTAGGGACCTAACACAAATGTTACGCCAAATCCTTTATTTTTAGTTATTTCTGAGAACCTAACAGAAAATATAGAAATAAGGTAAAGCTAAACAAGATAAAGGATTGGGCGATTTTACTAGAACATTTCACTGTTGTGGATTCTTATTTTATTCTACTATTATGTACATAATTCGTCTTTTGTAACTTCATTTTTATAAGTCCATAATTCATTTCTTCTTAAGCTTTCCTTAGTCACAGAAATGAGACAGCAGTTTCTGTTAACTCCCTAACCATATCAAATACTGATTCCTACGACTACATTTGGGAAGGTCAGACAAAAGACTGAATTAGGAAAGTTGATACTGGGGGAGTTCTATGAATTTTCTTTAATTTTACAAACAAAGGAGGACCAAGATCCATATTGCTGTTAATACATAATTCTTTGCTTGCATTCACACAATTCAGATTTATCTAATCCCATGTCTCTTCAATAGAGCATCCTCAAATTGTTTTATAATTGTGATTCCAAGAGTGCACAGATTCTGAAAACGGTGGTTTCGGTAAATCTGGAGAGCAGATTGATAAAGACTGGTGTCTTTCAAAAGACACCACCCAACCCAAAAGCTTAACATTAAAAAACAGCAATTAACCTATAGTAAAGCCCACTTTTATATTATCTTTTTCATCTTTGTGGTCTACACTAATTGAGCTTGCATTTCTGACAGTCTGATACGTGCAAATCTTTGATCTCTGAAAGTTCTGTTTTATCCATGGTAGAAATCCATTTCTTCACTGTTTGAATTCCACTCAAGTAACAGAAAAATAGAGTTGGGAGGTACCTTATAGGTCCTCTAATCTAACCCCCCACCCAACAGGAGACCCTACACCATTTCTGATAGACGGTAGTCCAGTCTCTTCTTGAAAGCTTCCAGTGGTGAAGTTCCCACAATTTCTGAAGGCAAGCTGTTCCATTGGTTGATTGTTCTCACTGTCAGAAAATTTCTCCTTACTTCCAGATTGAATCACTCCAGTTTCCATCCATTATTCCTTGTCTGGCCTTTGGGTGCTTTGGAAAATAGGATGACCTTCTTCTCCGTGACAGCCCCTCAAATATTGGAATACTGCTATCAGTTTTCCTTGGTCCTTCTCTTCACTAGACTAGCCATCTTAGTTCTTGCAACCGTTCTTCATATGTTTTAGTCCCCAGTCTCCTGATCATCTTGATTGTTCTTCTCTGCACTTTTTCTAGAGTCTCAACATCTTTGTTATAGTGTGGTGATTAAATGGATGCAGTGTTCTAGGTGTGATCTTACTAAGGCTTTATAGACTGGTATCACTTCACCTGATCTTGATTGAATCCCTCTGTTGATGCAGTTTAGGATTGCATTGACTTTTTTGGCTGTCACTGCACACTGATGGCTCATATTTAATTGGTTATCTACTAAGACTCCTCTCACAGTTACTGCTATTAAGTCTGGTTTCTCCCAATCTATATGTGTACTTTTGGTTTTACTTGCCTATGTATAAGACTTTACTTTTCTCTACATTGAATTTCATTTTGTTAGCTAGAGCCCACTGTTCAAATCTGTCAAGATCAAGCTGGATCTTGAGCCTATCATCTAGGGTAGGGGTGTCAAACTGAAGGCCTGGGGCCCAGATACGGCCCGTGGGGTGCTTAGATCTGGCCCATGGGGCTGCCCTGGAAAAAGCAAAGGACTGGTCTGCAGTGCCTCTGCCAGTGAAAACGGAACCCAAACAGAGGATTGCAGAAAACAGGCGCAGCAAAAACAGAGCTCGAAAGCCCATTTTTCTGGCAGAGTGCTTAGGCCTCCACAGGTGGCCCTGACACTAGTGAAGTTGAGCTGGCTATGCCCACCCTGGCCATACCCAGCTTGGCCCCCGAAAGTCAAACATAACCCTGATGCAGCCCTCAATGAAGTCGAGTTTGACACCCCTGATCTAGGGTGTTGGCTATTCCTGCCAGCTTAATATCATCTGCAAATTTGATAAATTCAATAGATAATAGAAGCAGTTCCAGTGATATTCTACTCAGCTGGAATCATCAACTGGTCTTTAGCTGAACTGGAAAACCTGAACCAGAAAACCCACAAACTTTTGAATATGCACCATGCTTTTACATCCACGAAGTGACATCGACACGTTGTACCTGCCAAGAAAAATAGGGGCGGGGGGCTATTGCAAATCCATTAAACTGTAGAAGAAGAAAACGAAGTTTGAATGATTATGTGAACCAAAGTACAGAAAAATTACTACAGGCTGTGAAAACTGAGAACAGCATAAAACAACAGAAACAAAGACAGAATATAAGGAAAAACAGCTGGATGACAGATTAAATAGATGGAAAAACAAAGCTTTGCATGGACAACACTTGAAAAACATTGAAAGAAAATGTGATAACAACTTGACATGGACATGGCTTAAAAGAGGAATCATCAAGAAAGAAATGGAAGGTTTAATACTTGCTGCTTGTTCCTGAGCTTGCTGCTCAGAAACAAGCACTACAAACTAATGCCATGAAAGTGAAAATAGAAAAATCCATTGACAATCCAAACTGCTGACTTTGCAACAACAAAGTTGAAACTGTTTCACACTTAATATGTGAGTGCAGCAAAATCGTGCAAACTGATTACAAAGCTAGACATGATAGAGTTGCTAAATTAATCCACTGGTCATTATGTAAAAAATATATCCTACCTGTATCCAAAAAGTCATAGGAACATAAAGTGGAAAAAGTTCCTGAAAATGAGATGGTGAAGATCTTGTGAGATGGATTGTCATTTGGAAGAGGCTGAAGAGTACAGTTTATTGATATCACTGTACCAGGAGATGCCAGAGTTGAACTAAAAGAATTGGAAAAAAAACCACAAAATATCGCAACCTGGCCATCAAAACTACACGGATATGGATGAAACATGTAACAGTGATACCCATTGTCATTCGGGCACTTGGTACCATGTCCAAGAATTTTACAAAAGACATCAAGAAATTGCAGCTTCCTGCAACAACACCAGCGGAACTGCAAAAAACTGTGCTGCTCGGAAAATAATATATTTTAAGAAGATACTTGATTGATACCTAGGATGCTGGCAGCAATCCGTATCAACCATTAGCACCAGTCAAGGGTATTTGTGACATATTTTTAAATGTTCAGTTGACTGCTTTTCATGTTTAATGAATAAAAAGATAATAATAATAATAATAATAATAATAATAATAATGATGATGATGATGATGATGATGATGATGATGATGATGGATGCTATGGCTCCTGGGCATTCTGCGCAAAATGAGCTACAGGACTCAGCTCCGTCTGCTAGGCAACCAGGGCATGAAGCTGACAAGCTACTGGAAGAAAAAGCAAAAAAGTGAAAAATCTGGACTAGGGAAGAAAACATCTCTATTATGGAAGCTTACTATCAGTCTGAGCCAGAAAAGTGTGGATTTCAAAAACAAATGTTTGGAAGGTGAACCACACAGACTGTTATATCAGTGAACAAAAGCTAATGGACCAACGACATGTAATTCTGAGCCAAAAAATTTTCACTACAGCAGAATTAACAGGAATCAAAGAGAAAGCAACTAATGACCTGAGTATACCAACAAAGAAGAGTAACATCAAGAATGATTTGCAGACTCAAAAGCAAACTGAGGAAGAAAGGGAGAAAGAGGCTGCTGAAATGGATGAAGATAAAGAACAAGGAAGCACTGAAGAGCAAGCACCAACAGATAGTGCTCAATTAGCTGAGAAAATAAAGCATCAAATGGAAGATGCTGAAAGAATACATTTCCCAAAGTTGAACCAAGTGAACGGGAAAGAATTGAGAAATGTACTAAAAAAGGTCAATGAGGCTGTGCAAACAATTCAAACCACTACATTAGCTAAAACAAACCAGCTGATGTATGCAGCAGCCTTCATAACCATCAAAATTTTGAATTTGAAAATACAAAGGAACCAAAGAGGCAAGAAGGGGAAGCCTAAGTGGAAAATTTGGTTGGAATTGAAGATCAAAAAATTTCGTGGAGACTTGAGCAACTTGAAGAACTTAAGGCAAGGTCAGCTAAAGAATAAGCAGGTCAAAAACAGCCTGGAAGCAAGATACAATTTGGAGAATAAGGAGATTGCGGTAGTAATTGAAGAGCTGAAGCAGAGGGTTGTTGCCATTGCTGAAAATATTAAATGGTATGAAAATCGAGTAACTCAGTTCAAGGAAAACTCACAGTTCAGAGCAAATCAGCACCAGTTTTATAAGAGCTTAGAAAGTGGAGATGGAGTAACAAATGAAAAGCCTGATAAAGAGAAAGCTCTGAAATTCTGGAAGAATTTGTGGGAAAACAAGAAGCACAACAGAAATGCAAAATGGATCAAGCAGGTTGAGGATTCTATTAAAGTGCATAAAATGGAAAATGTGAAAATAACAAAAGAAATGGTGCAAATGCAGTCAAGAAAAGTGAAGAATTGGAGTGCACCTGGACCAGATGAGCTACATGGTTTCTGGCTAAAGGCACTTACAAGTATGTACAAAAGATTGGCAGCCCAAATAAACCAGATCTTAAAGACACCTGACAATGATGAATGGATGACAACTGGAAGGACATTTTTGATCCAAAAAGATAAAGAAAAAGGAAAGGACCCTGGAAACTATAGGCCAATCACCTGTTTGCCAACAACACGCTCCTTACTGATATCATTGCAAACCAAATTTACGGATACTTGGAAATAAATGACTTGCTTCCTGTAGAACAGAAAGGATACTGCAAAAATTCAAGAGGAACAAAGGACAAACTGCTGATTGACAAGCTAATCCTAACGAATTCAGAGAAAAGACGAACCAAGCTGCTCATGGCTTGGATAGACTATAAGAAAGCATTTGATTCAATTCTCCACAGCTGGATCAAGAAATGCCTGAAAATCTTTGGCATTAGCAGCAACATACAAAAATTCATGGAAACTTCAATGAACCTCTGGAAAACGAAGCATGGCTAATAGAGAAGAACTGGGTGAAGTTGAAATTAAATAAGGCATTTGGTGATTCTCTTTCATCCCTACTTTTTATACTCTCAATGCTACCACTGACAACCATTTTGAAGAAGATGAACTGTGGATACAAACTTGCAAAGAAGGGACTGAAAATGTCAGACTTGGTGTACATGGATAATTTGAAGCTGTTTGGTAAAAAAAAAGCTGAACTGAATTTATTAATTGAAAGCACAAAAGAATTTAGTGTTGGCTAAAGACTAAATTGGTATGCAGTTTGGAATTGACAAATGTGCAACAATGGCAACCAAGGCAGGCAAGGTCTAGAAGATGATGGAATACAACTTGAGAATGAAGAAATGATAAAGGAAGTAAAACCAGAAGACGGCTATAAGTACTTGGAGATTTTAGAGGTCTCTGACTTAATGCATAATAAAGTCAAGGAATTAACCTCAGCCAAGTACATTTGACGAATTCGCAAGATATTAAAGTCCAAACTGAGTGGAGGAAGCATCATAAAAGCCATAAATACCTGGGCTATACCTGTAATTCGATACTCTGCAGGAATAGAGTCCCTCCGGGGAGAGGGGGCGGTCTAGAAATCTAAATAAATAAATAATAAATAAATAATAAATAAATAAATAATAAATAAATAAATAATAAATAAATAAATAAATAAATAAATAAATAAATAAATAAATAAATAAATAAATAAATAAATAATTGACTGGACCCAGATGGAGTTGGACAATTTGGATAGAAAAACAAGAAAGCTTATGACAATGAATCATGCTTTGCACCCTAAAAGTGATGTTGACCTATTGTATCTACCAAGAGCAGAGGGTGGTCGAGGACTCCTACAAGTAAAGCAGACTGTGGAAGAAGAAAGACACAGCTTGAATGATTACATCCAGAAAAGTGAAGAACCAATGATTAAGGAAGTAAAGGCGGCCTGTTGAAGACAACTAAGTTAAAAGCTGAATATAAGAAAGAAGTAATTGAGAAGCGAGCTGAAAATTGGAAAAGCAAAGCTATGCATGGCCAATACTTGAAAGGTATTGAAGGCAAAGCTGACCAAAAACTAACTTGGAACTGGATAAGATCAGGAGTACTGAAAAAAGAAACAGAAGGCTTTATTTTGGCAGCTCAAGAATAAGCCTTAGCCACAAACTGCATGAAGGCAAAAATTCAACATGTTAACACCAACAGCAAATGTCGCCTCTGTAATGAGAAAGATGAGACAGTTGACCACTGGATCAGCGGGTGCAGCAAATTTCGCAAACTGACTACCTACAACGCCATGACCGCGTTGCTAAATTATTCATTGGAAATTGTGCCAAAAGTTTGGATTTGAGTACAGCAAAAACCATTGGGACCATCAGGTTGAGAAGGTTTTAGAGAATGAGAAAGGCAAGATCTTGTGGGACTTCAGAATCCAGACTGACAGGCACTAGGCCTACAACACACCTGACATAACAATAATTGAAAAGAAAAAAGTATGGTTCATTGACATTGCAATACCTGGTGATGCACAAATTGAAGATAAACAGCAAGAAAGAAATCACAAAATACTGGGACTTGCAGTTGAGCGACTGTGGAAAAAGAAATTGTGTGTTCTCCCGATAGTAATTGGAGCCCTTGCAGCAATACCTAAAGGGCTACCTCGATATTTGGAAATTTTAAATTTATCTGACTTGAACATTCTGACTCTACAAAAAATCACCCTACTTGGAACAACTTATATCCTCCAATGTTACCTTAACAGTTCCTGGGTCCTTGGTTAGGACTTGAGCTGTTGAGCTACCAACCAGCCCCAAAGCTGTGAATCTCATTAAAGATTAACATAACAACAACAACAACAACAACAATAATAATAATAAATGGAAATACAATCAAGGCCATAAATACCTGGGCAATACCAGTTATAAGATACACAGCTGGTATAGTTAACTGGGCACACGCTGATTTGGACATTTTGGACCGAAAAACCAGGAAACCTATGACAATGCACTACAGTTTACATCCACGCAGTGACACTGATAGACTATACCTGCCCCGAAAATCAGGTGGCAGAAGATTATTACAAGTGAAGCAAATAGTTGAAGAAGAAAAACATGCACTGGCTGATTATTTAAAAGAAAGTCAAGAACATCTATTAATCGAAGTAAAGAAGAAAAATCTACCGAAGGCCCAACAGACGAAACAAGAATACAGAAAAGATGTGATAAAATAAAGAATGGAGAGTTGGCAGAACAAAGCATTACATGGTCAATTTCTGGAAAAAATAAAAGATAAAGTGGACAGTGAAAAAACTTGGTTATGGTTAACAACAGGTACATTAAAGAAAGAAACAGAGTCACTAATCCTGGCTGCGCTATCCGAACAAATGCCATTAAGGCCAAAATCGAAAAATCCTCTGATGATGCTAAATGCAGACTCTGCAAAGAAGTTGATGAAACTGTTGACCACATACTCAGCTGGTGTAAAAAAATCACGCAGATTGATTATAAATTGCGGCACAATTCAGTAGCACAAATGATCCACTGGAATTTGTGCAAAAATTATAATATTAAAACAACAACAAACTGGTGGGAACATAAGCCTGAAAAAGTCACCGAAAATCAGATGGTCAAGATCCTGTGGGATTTTCATATACAAACAGACAAAATACTAGCGCATAACACACCAGACATCACACTGGTTGAGAAAAATAAGATTACAATCGTAGATATCGCAATACCAGGTGATAGCAGGGTCGAGGAGAAGGAACATGAAAAAGTCGCGAAATACCAGGACTTAAAAATTGAAATTCAACGATTATGGCACAAACCAGCAGTGGTAATTCCAGTGGTAATCGGCACACTGGGTGCTATTCCAAAAGCACTGGAATTACATTTAAAACAGCTAAAACTTGACAAAATCACCATCAGTCAAATGCAAAAAGCTGCACTGCTTGGATCTGCACGTATATTACGAAAATACGTTACGACGTCCTAGGCCCTGGGTGGGGCCCGACTAGTAATCAATGCCAAATCTGGTGAAACAACTGGCCGCTGTGATACAATCGTATAATAACAACAACAGCAGCAGCAACAACAACAACAACAACAACAACAACAACAACATAAAAATAAAAAATAGTACCTTAAAAGCAATGAAACCTACTGGCAAACGAAGGTCATATAGTCAGATAAATAGTAATTATACAACAGCAAGGAGGCAGGAAGGAGGGACGACGTGACTTACCCCCAGCTGCATATCTATTGTATGTTCCGCAACAGCAATTTACCAGCCAAAATGGCTGGAAATCACAGAATAGAACAGCAGATTCTATATGAATGAGGACAAATCAAGTCTAATTATATATTGACATATGCTCTAAGTATCTTTTTCATATTTCAGCAAATACTATTTTATGTATAACTTCGAAACTTACAGTAGTTAATATCTGTTCTGAAGACATCACAACAATTAGAATAAGGGAATATTTTGGGAACATTCAAGGTACTTCAAAATCATCTGTCATTTTCCCAAGGTAAAGGATCTAAAGCAAAGGAAAAGCATCTAAAGTCAAAGTATAGCTGTTGAATTCAAAGATTATCATTTTGTATACATGAACAGCAAATCTCAAATCAAAGAAATCACATTATAGCTCATGCAGTTGCTCTGAGATCATCTCATGAATTTCTAACTGAAGAAAATGGTGAATGTTGAAATTCAAAATGTTGAATTTTTAACTGATATTTTCTATATTTCATTTAAATCTTGAGGATGATACTATCATCAATGAAGGAAAATATTGTCCTTAAGAAATGATTAGAAAATTTTAAACCTGAAAAAATTTGGACAAATTGTCTATCCAGGTTCTTTGCCTATGCAAATAGCATTTTAAACTTTTCCTTCTTTCTGACTAGGATGTCTATAACTGGTCCATTCATTTCCAGCAGGAGTTAACAATAAGATCCATTGAGTTCTAATTTATAGTAGACAGAACCAGAGCTAAATGCCTTTAAATATCTTTTATGAACTCAAATCCCAAGAGCAAATCATAATAGACATTGTCTCTCTCTCTCTGCTACACCAAATCAAGATTATTTTCTAAGACTGTTTTTATCTCATTATATCTAATAAGAAATGACTTTCACTTCAACCAGACTATCTCAGGAGGAAGATCTCTGCCATGGCTCTGTAAAACACCCCCCTCCCAGATTAAAACATTATTTAGTCTTAATATTAAAAGATGCAGAATAGAATATTTTCCCAAAGGAGAAATAGAGAAAATATGTTTTTAACAGCAGAAAACAACACCAGTTTTTCTTAATACCCTCCAGCAGAAACCTCAAGTCTTTAGAGATGGATATTTTGTGCTCATTAAGAAAGACTGGGCCAATCTATTCATAAACAAAAAAACCTTTAATTCAGCTGATGGGATTAAGAAATTCAGGACACGATCTTTAGGACATAATAGGATTAACCCACCACCATTGAAATAGCAAAAGACACAAAGCTCACTACATTGCATAACCCTTTTAGTACATTTTAGAACCCTATAAAAGTAAATCCAATCCTAAACTAAGGGGTCAGCCATCCCAGAAACATTCTTCTGTCACTGAAGTTTCTGGTATCCAAATAAACAGAGTCCTTCTTTCCAAATTGGCATCCATTTTATTTTCAGCACCTTTCTCCGGTCTTGGAACTGGGCTGGATTTTTCTTCTAACAATTGGCATGCCAGATGGGACTCCAAGCTAACCTGACCATCACACCTGGTCCAAGTAAGCCTCTACCTTGCCAGCAGACCCCTTGTGTCTATGGGTGGCCTCCCGAATCTTGGCCATTTGGAGCAAGGGTAGTAAAGGGAGTCTTGAGCTCAACAGGCTGCTTGGAAAGAAGGTGAGTACCTCTAAATTTTAACTTTTAAAGCCCAAGAGAGCAAGGGAAATGTGTGTATGCCTGTGTGTGAGACTCAAAGGACCTTCTCCCAATCACTGCTGGATCCTGCTCCCTCTGTGCCTTTCCTAGCTACAAGCAGATCTGTTTAATTGACACTTTAAAAAGTAAGGGGTTTTGGTCAGAGTATAGGATCTTCTATATAGAGAAGGGAAGCTGTGTGAAAATGGAATAGAAAAGTAAGTGAGTCGAACCTGGGCAGCCAACTGGGAAGTCACTGAGCAAAGCCCTGTCCAAGGAGATGTCCTTGGAGAGCAGGGATCTTCCCAGACTCTCCTGGGTCTGAAAACCGCAAGGCAGGGAAAGGCCATGGAAAGAGGTGCCCATACTCATTGCCATGGTAAGCAGAAGTCCTATGAACCCCCTTTCGGTTTGAAAACTGGAATCGGGTATTCCCTAGGAAGGAGGTGCCCTTATTCTGACAGGGAACCAGAGTCCTCCTGGACTCCTGTTCCAAAAACTGTTAGGTGGAAGCTTGTTAGGAGACTTAATCACCACAGGACCCAGCAGGGTCAATTGAATCCTACATTGGAAATAGGGAGACATGGGAAGCTCTAGCTCAAGGGTCAGGTTGGATCCCCTCTAGGAGACTTGCTTGATGCCTGGGCTGAGAGGCTGCTGGTATGACAAAGAGACGAGCAAGGAATTTGTGCAAATGGGCTTTGCCCAGGGACGAAGCTAGAAAACCAATTTGGCTAAATAAAGATACTTAAAATAAAAAATATAGCAACATTGATTTCCCACCCCCTATGCAGGGGAAAATGTTTTATTAAATATCAAGCTTTTTCCCTTTCTAATTTAACAGTGATTGGCAGTGAGAATGAACAGGATGTGTAAGAGTTATGTTGTTCTTTTTCTTTACTCTTTTCATTGTCTTTGTATGTTTGTGTGTTAAAGTCATGCTGTGCCCTCAAGGTAAATGTAACTGTTAAATGTCTCTAATCTCTAGAAACAATCATTTTAAATTCTGTTAGAAAATAATGTTAAAATAAGCATGTCAGACCTGGAAGCTATTTTTATCCTTTTAGATTTCAGGCCTACCACACTTTCTACTGTGGGAAATGGGAGGGGGGATTATACAGAGCATGGGTGATATTAGCCATAATAATATTCCTTCTTAGAAAGTCAAGGTTGCTGAGTCCCTGCACCTGGATGGATATGGAGGAGGAATCTTTCTTCGTGGCAGTGAATGATTGGACCATGTGATAGACTTGTGGGTGTTAGGGCAGGGTCTTGAACTTTCTTTTTTATATATCTTATTTTTTGGAAAAGTTTTTTTATTTTTTATTCTCTATATACAATTATATATATACTGTTTACACTTGTCATTCTTATACATTTATCGTTCCATTTACAGGGTTATAGTATGCCATTTGGGTTGCTTTGTTTACCATCCCCCACCTGTTTTGACACCACCTTCTTGTCCCTTTCTTTTCTCCCTCCCTCCCCCCTCTACTTCCTTCCTTCCTCTCCTTTCCTTTCCTCCTTCCCTTTCCTCTCCCCTACTCTCTTCCTTTCTCTTTTCTATTGTTGTAGGTGACTCTTCCAGCTCTTAATTTTTATTTTCTTGGAATGGTATTTCAGCAGTCCTAAAAATAGTTGAATATTTCTTATTCTTATCCTTTCTTTTTCAAATCTATCCTGATTGCGTGATTTCCCCCTTTGTATCTTAATTTTGAATATATACTTATATATTATCACTTTCTTCCCTATTTTCCCTGCCTCTCCCCCCGCTTTTCTATTTGCTGCATATCATCTGGGTTCCATATATACCCCTTACTTTCTTTTCTATATGTCTTTCTCTAACCATTCATAAAATCTTCCCCATGTCTTGAAGTACACCAATTCCTCTTTATCTTTTATTTCCAAGGTCAATCTGTTCATATATGCACAGTCTACAAATTTTTTTATTATCTGCTCTTCTGTTGGTACCTTATTTAATTTCCAATTTTAAGCAAATACAATTCTTGCTGCTATAGTTACATGTATAATCAAATAGGTATCTTCTTTCTTATATTTCTCTGGAAGGATACCCATTAAAAATGTCTCTGATCTGGGCTCTATCTTTTGTTGTATTTCCTCTAACCATGTTCCTATTTTGGTCCAATGGTTCCTTGCTTCTGCACATGTCCACCACATATGATAGTATGAACCTGTTGCTTGTTGACATTTCCAGAATTTTGCTGATTTATCTTTAAACTTCTTAGCTAGTTTTTCTAGTGCCATGTGCCATCTATAAAACATTTTATACAAATTTTCTTTATAGGTTGTTGACATGGTTAGTTTATAGTTTCTTTCCCATAGTTGCTGCCATTTTTCTAGCTCAATCGTGTAACCAAAACTTTTTGCCCAGTTTAACATAGTGTCCTTGACCACTTCTTCTAGTCTAATTCTTAATAAATAACTATACAATTTCTTAATTATTTTTTCTTCTGTTCCCATCAGTATCTTATCCAGCTCTGAGCTTCCCAAATTAAAACCATATTCTTATCTTTTTCATACCTTGCTTGTATTTGCAGTTGCGAAAACCAACCTATATCAATCCCTTGTTCTTCCAATTCTTACTTTTGTTTTAGTTCACTCCTGTTAAAATATCTTTATATCTAATAATATTCTTCATGTTACTAATATTTGGATGTGTCAATGCTTCCATTGTTGAAAGTCACATTGATATTTCTAAATAATGTTTCTCTTTTACTTTTCCCATATTGTTAATAATCTGTTCTTTACGTAGTGTCTTTGAAAGTAGCCATGTGTCTTACTTTTACTGTACCACAAAAAGGCATGCCAACCTAGTTGCAAATCATGTCCTTCTAACGTTAAAAGTCTTGTATTTCTCAATACAATCCGTTCCTTCATCCAAGTTAATACCGCTGCTTGATAATACAGTTCCCAATTTTTTAATCCAAACCCACCTCTAGCTCTTACATCTTGCAACATTTTAATGTTAATTCTTGCTTTTTTCTCTTGCCATATATATTTCCCCACTAGTTTGTTCATACTTTCAAAATATTTTTTCTCTAGTTTTACTGGTATTGTTTGAAATAGGAACATCATTCTTGGTAATATGTTCATCTTTATTTCTGTTATTCTTCCCATCAGTGATAATTGTAAGTTTTTCCATCTTTCCAGATCTATTTCTATTTGTTTTTTTTTTCACCTTATAATGGTTACCCTCTTTTATTGTTACACATCTTGATGTCAAATAGATACCAAAATATTTTTCTTTTTTCACCACCTCTATATCCAGTTTTCCCATTAGCTCTCTTTTCTGTTTTTCTGTTATATTTTTCACCAAGACTTTTGTTTTATCTTTATAAATCTTCAAATCTGCTACTTCGCCGTACTCTTCTATTATTCCAATTAGTTTAGGCCTTGTTTCTATTGGGTCTTCCATAATGAACACTAAATCATCACCAAATGCTTGTAATTTATATTCTTCTTTCTTAACCCTCATATCTTTTATCTCTTTATTTTGTCTTATTTCTCTATTCAAAATCTCTAGTGTCAATATAAATAATAATGGCAATAGTGGGCACCCTTGTCTAGTTCCCTTCATGATCACCACCTTTCTAGTCATATAACCATTTACCATTACCCTTGCCGATTGATTGTTATAAATCGTTTTAATCATATTAATAAACCCCTCACCAAAGTTCATCATTTGAAATTTCATTATCATGAATTGCCAGTTCACATTATCAAAGGCCTTTTGAGTATCCAGGAATAGCAATTTGCTTCTCTGGGTGGGCTTCATAGTACTCATAGTACATAGTGTGTTTAATACAATTCGCATATTGTCTCTAATCTGCCTCTTGGGAAGAAATCCGCTTTGGTTCATATGTATAAATTCATTTAGAAGTCTCTTCATTCTTTCTGCCATTATTTATTTGTAATGCACATTTAGTAGTGAAATAGGTCTATACTGTAGTTCTTTATTTGTTGTAAGTCTGACTCTTCTTTTAGTATGAGGGTTATATATGCTTCTGACCATGTTTCCGGCATCTTTGCCTCTCTTAGTAGCCCATTATATAGTTCCAACAATGCATTACTTAGTACTTCTTGTAATGTTTTGTTCCAACAATGGTTTACTTAGTACTTCTTGTAATGTTTTGTTCCAACAATGGTTTACTTAGTACTTCTTGTAATGTTTTGTAGAATTCAGCCGGCAATCCATCTGGTCCTAGTGTTTTCCCTTTCTTTTGTCTTTTAATGCCCTCTGTTACCTCCAACATTGTTATTCTTTCTTCTAATGCCTTCTTAAATTTTTCTGGAATCTTGGTTATTCTGTCTTTTTCTAAATATTGTCTTATTTTTTCTTCCGGAACTCTCTCATGCTGATACAATTTATTATTACAGTTCTCAATTATTTTTCCTTTCTTTCATTCAGATGTTGTAAATTCCCTTCTTTGTCCATCAATTGATTAGGTCAGTCTTTTTTCTCTTTCTTTTTTCGTCATGTATGCCAGCCAATTTCCTGGTTGGTTCACATTCTCAAAAAAGTTTTGTTTTGCCGATTTTATTTTGTTTGCCTCAGATCTTTGTTTTCTATCAAGTTCAATTTATGTTTTTGCAATTCCATCATATTTGTTTATTTTGTTTTGTTTTGTGGGTTTTTCTCAACTTTGTCTCCAACCTCTTGTACTCTAGTTCTATTTTCTTTTGAATTTGTCTGTTCTGTCTGTTCTTTTTCCCTAAATACATCATTGCAAGACTCTCATTTATGCTTTGCAGGTGTCCCATACATTCTGAAGTGATGTATCATCTTTTCTGTTTTCTGAAAGAAATATGTCAGTTCTTTTTCCATGTATTGCTGAAAGCTTTTTTAATTCAATATGTTTGCATTTAACGTCCATCTCCCCTTTTTCCTCTGTCCCTTTCAGGTCATTATTATTGGGTTGTGGTCTGCCAAGGTGCTTGTTTCTATATCAATCTTAAATATTTTTTGTCTTAAGTCTGTTGACATCCACATCATATCTAATCTTAACCACGACAAATATCTATTTGAGTAAAATGTATGTTGACTTTCTTTCGGATGTCTTATTCTCCATGCATCTTGCAAATTTAACTCTTCCACCATCATAAAGAACATTTTGGGTAGAAATTTCCTGAGTTTATTGTTCATCTTTGTAGATTTATAATCTTTCATTGTCTACAATTACATTAAAGTCTCCTGATATACATATGTCCTCATATTCATATTGAATTATTTTTCTGTGTAATGTCCCATAGAATTCTTCTTGTTTATCATTTGGAACATATATTGCCACTAATAATGTCTTTCTAAAGTTCATTGTTACCTCCACCATCAGTATTCTCCTGTCCCCATCTTCAAAAATTTGGTTTGATTGTATTGTCTTTCTAATGTATAATGCTATTCCCTTTTTGCTTTGGTCTGCCAATGTTGTATATAAATTACCTAATTTCCCCCCCAAAAAATATGTTGTTTTTAATATGTACTCCCTGTAGACATATAATGTCCAATTTCAATTTCTCTTACTTATTGAATATTTTTCTTCTTTTTATTGCCGAATTTAGTCCATGTATTTGATGGGGATTACATTAATTTCTTCTTCCATATCTTATTTATTTATAGGATCTAATCTTTCTTATCACCCTTTGCTCTTTCACTTCCTTTGCCCTTCCTCTTTCTGTTAACGCTTTCTCCTCCAGTTCTTTCTCCATCTCCTTCTGGTCCTTTTCCCTAACTTCTTAGCATTTGGATCCTCTCTCTTCTCTCACCAGCTTTCCCTCTTGTATCTTTATATATTAATCATAAAATATTTCTGCCTTCTCTAGCATATCTAGTCTGTGCCTTTGTTCCTGCCAATTTACCAGAATTCCTTCTGGCACAAGCCATCTAAAGCTTGCCCCCTTTTTAGTCAGACTCTTAGTCAGGAAATGATATTCTTTTCTTATATCTCTAATCTTTCTTGGAACTTGCTTCAGTACCACTATCTGTCTAGACTTGTATTTTATTGTAGTATTTCTTGCTGCTTGCAGTATTTTATTCTTTAGGGTTTTCTTGGTGAATCTTACAGGCAACTCTCTGGGCAAAATGTTTCTGATTGCATATCTTGTGTGTACTTTAAATGTTTTGTCCATCCCATCTAATATGTTTTCCTTGCTCTCTTCTGTCATCTCAGATAACATCTCGGCGACCTTCTCTGCTAGGTTTTCTCCTTTTTGATATTCTGGAATCTTAGGTAATAGTCAGCTCTATCCATCTCCCATAGAATGCTAGACCTCTCTCGATATTTCTCTATTATCAATCTACAATCTATCTCCTCTACTTTCTTTTCTGTTATTTCCATCTTTTCCTCTACTTTCTAAAGCCTCTCATTTCCCCCCATCGTTTCCTTAACGTCTTTCAATTCTTCTTCCACCTTGCCCATCGTCTCTTCCATCTTGTTCACTTTCTCCTCTACTTTGTTTATTCACTCTTTAAGATACCCATGCATAGCTTGTAACATGCTCTTTAATTCCAGGATGCTTTTATCTTGTTGGGTGGCCGTATTTGTTGCTTTCTGTGTCACAGAACCAGGAGATGTTGCTGTTGCAGACACATATGATGTTATCTTCTTCATCTTGGTGCTTGGTTCTTGTGTAGAACAGAAATCAAAGATCAAATTAATTGTAATCCTGAAGTTGCCCACAGCAGCCCAACTCAAATTTAGACTCAGCTCTGCTCCTTGACCCAATTTTTAGGTTCTTGTTACCTTAATCCATTCTCCCTAGTGGTGGAGGCAGCATCCAGGCTGGGTTAACCTTCATCCAATCATTTATTTATTTATTAAATTTGTTAGCCGCTCCCTCTCCATAAAGGGACTCGGGGCGGCGTACAATAAATAAAAACACATATTATAAAATTACACATTGTACGGAGGAGGTATAAAACACAACCTCCTCCACCTATGTATTTAATTATTTAACTGTTTTATGTATGTATTTTATAACGCATTTTAGTGACTCTACACCGCCCCGAGTCCCTTTCGGGAGAGGGGGCGGTCTATAAATACGAATAATAAATAAATAAATAAGAAAGAAAAAAAGTTTTAAAAGACACTGAACGGCTGTGGAGCGACCCAGAAGGGAGCGCTGAAGATTTCTAGCATGCATAGCACAGCGGTGAGAGAGAGGCTGATTAATACCTTCCATTGCCGATTGCAAGAAGTGGGCTGTGCGACCGTTGCAAAAGGGCACGAATCGCCATTTTAAACTGCTGTCAAAATTTCCAAAATTCAAGCTTCCCCTCAGCCTTCCACATCTGAGGCAGGGGTTCTACCTCCACAAAAAAGAAGCCTGAAAAAGCTGCATCAAAGGCAAAAAAAGCAAAAAAAAAAGCCTCCAGATCACGGTATGAGCAGCAGAAAGACAAGGCACTGGAGCGCATTCATAAGAGGGCAGCCAGCAAAAAGGCTCCTTCTCCTCAGGTTGCTGATAGGCCTCAACAGGCCCTAGGTCTGTTGTCCCTGCTGATGTCTCCTGGTGACAGGCTTCATAGAGAGACTCCTATTAACCCTATTTTCCCAATTGATGTCTCAAATATATGGGGGACATCTCAGGAACCTCTGGTTTCTATGCCTGACAGTGGTGTTACGCTGCCACTTACGATCCAGATACTGGATTCCCTCCACCTCTGTTGCACCACACCTCCAATGCTCTTGCCAAATTTTCATGAATTAATCACAGGGCATCACAGCAGGCATACGGCAGAGGGAGGCCCTTTCCCAGAGGCAGGCTCCTGCCACAGCCCCTCCACAACCAACACCAACCACAGTGGTGCCACCTATTGACCTGGTGGTTTCTGACCAGGAGGATCAGGGGCTGACATCTGAGTCAGAAGAAGGTGAGCTCAAGGAGGCTGAGCTCTCTGAGGATGAAGGAAGGGAGACTGACCAAAAGAGCTCTTCAGGACTCTTCCCTCCAGCCCTTTTTTCCTCCTTGCTGTACAAGGCTAAGGCAGCCTCTAAAATTGGGCCTCAACAAACTACGGCCACTCCCCGGCCAGCTGCTGTTAGTGCAGAATCCCTATACTCTGAACAGACTCTGCCAGCAGAGACAATTCCTATGCCTAAGATTTTCATGGATTTGATCCAAAGGCAGTGGGCTGCCCCCATCTCGGGTCCAGGTCCCTCAGCTTCAGATAAGAAATTCTTCAATCTCGCCAATGAATTGGCGCAATTTCTCTCTGTGCCCTTGATAGATGCTCCAGTGATCGCCCTCTACACCCCTGCTCATATGCCAGGGGCTTCGGAGGACGTCCTCAAGCCAAAGGAGAAAAAAGCTGACCTTACTCTACAAAGAGGGCATCAGGCTGCGGCCTGGGTGATCAAGGCCGCCACAACAGGCTCGTTCTTCACCCGGCCATGTCTTCTTTGGCTGCAAGAATTGCAACAACGAGTCCCCATTTCTGACATCAGGGCTCACCAGGACATTGCGAAGCTAGTGGCAGCAGTCCAGTTCGCTTTGGATGCAACCTTGTCTTCCGCCAGATTCGCCGCCAGAGCCATGGCCTCTTTGGTGGCATCCCGGAGGCTTCTGTGGCTTCGCCAGTGGCAGGCTGACACACGCCACAAGTGGAAATTGGCCTCCGCTCCCTTCAAAGGCGGCTCTCTCTTTTTGTGGATGCCTTGGACCCGTTCCTGGTGGAGAATAAAGAGAAGGTTCTCCCTTCGGCTCCTAAGAAGGGCTTCAATTGCCAGACACCTTACCCCAGGCATTCATCCTTTCGAGGCCCAGACCTGGGTTCGTCTTTTCAGAACCAGGACTATGGTTCCTCCTTTCGGGGGGCGGATTATGGGAGCCAGGGATTTAGACAACAAGGAGGTTATTCTTCCAGACAGAGGTCCCAGCCTGACCACTTTCAGCAGGGAAAATCCTCTAGGCATCCCTTTCGAGGAGGGGGGGGGGCGTTATTATCGCAGAACCTAGCCCCTCAGGGGCCTGTTATCCCATCAGAGGTAGGTTAGCCATGTTTGCTGATGTTTGGGATACTACCACCTCTGATGCTTGGGTTAAGTCCACTGTTAGGCAAGGGCTTGCCCTTGAGTTTATCTCCAACCCCCCTAGTTCTTTCAGGGCCTGCCCTGTTTCCTCCAACCCAGCTCACAGGCGCCTCATGCTGGAAGCGATACAACATCTCCTCGATATTCAAGCGATCCAACAGGTACCGGCTGAGGAGTGTGGGCTGGGATTTTATTCCACCCTTTTTGTTATACCAAAGGCCTCGGGGGGATGGAGAGCCATCCCCTTTTGGACCTTAAGAGATTAGACAAGTTCATTTGTTATAAGCGTTTTAAGATGCATTCTTTGCATTTCATTTTGGGATTCATCAGACATGGGGAGTTTTAAGTTCAATTGACCTAACGGAGGCATACCTCCACGTTCCTACTTTGCCTCAACATAGACAGTTCTTACGTTTTTCCTATTTGGGGCAGCATTTCCAATACACTGCCCTTCCCTTTGGACTGTCATCGGCTCCCCGAGTATTCACGAAAATTCTTGCTGCCTTGGTCGCAACACTAAGGGAAGTGCCTATTAGACTTCAGGCTTATCTGGATGATATACTCATCCAATCGTCATCCCCTAGTCAGGCACGTAGAGATCTAGCATCTACAATCCAGGCTCTTCAGGAGCATGGGTTTTCAATCAACGTTCCCAAAAGCCACTTCCATCCTTCCACCAGGTTGGTGCACTTGGGGGCGTTGATTGACACAGTTGAATGCAGAGTGTACTTGTCTCGCGAGAGGCAGGACAATCTCAGGACCTTGGCAGGTCAGACGGCCAGGACTCATAGGTGCTCCTTGGCTTCACTATCAAAATTGCTGGGGATCATGGTGTCTGCAATCGGGATTGTTCCATGGGTGCGTTTACATTCACTTCGTCTCCAATGGTTCCTCTTACCTTTTCAGAGGAAGCTCTTGAGCTGTTCCCTGGCAGGAACGGTGCATGTCCCAGCAGAGGTCAAGCATTCCCTCAGGTGGTGGACATCACAGGCCATCATGAAAGGTCTTCTTTTCAAGGACCAGAGCTCTCTGACTGTCACAACAGATGCCAGCTTTTTCAGCTGGGGGGCTACCCTTCAGATTCAGGTAGCACAAGGCCAGTGGGACCAGGTGGACTGTACACACAATATAAACTGGCTGGAGTTGAGGGCGGTTCATCTGGCTCTCCGCCATTTCCTCCCATGGGTGAGGGGACAACATGTGCTTGTGCTAACGGACAATGTGTCTGCGAAGGCACACATCAACCGACAAGGGGGCACCAAATTGCGTTCACTCATGGACGAAGCCATGAAGCTGGGTCTTTGGGCCGAGAAGAACTTACTTTCTCTCACCGTGGAACATATCTTGGGGTGGCAAATGTGCAGGCAGATTGGCTCAGCCGCGAGGTTCTGGACAATGCCAAGTGGCAACTGCACCCCTTGATTTTTCAGGACATAGTGGACAGATTTGGTATGCCAGTCATAGATCTATTCGCCACCCCCAACAACAGTCAGCTTCCGAGATTCTACATTCGGTACCCAGCGCATCGGTCAGAAGGGGTGGATTCCTTGAGATGCAGGTGGCCTCTGGGCCTTCTAGACACCTTCCCATCTCTGCCCCTCTTGCCCAGGGTAATACAAAAAATTCTCGGGGAAAAGGCCGAGGTTGTGTTGGTCACCCCATACTGGCCACGCAGGACTTGGTTCACCGACCTGCGGACACTTTTGGTGGACAGACCTTGGAGGATACCTCGGGACAGGATCTCCCTCCATCAGGGGTCACTGAAACACCCAGACCCTCAGTGGTTCCAGTTGACCCCCTGCCGTTTGAGTGGGGCGTCCTAGAGGGGGACAATTTCTCCTCCAGGGTCATCAAGCCGATTCAGGCCGCTAGGCGGCCATCCACAGACAAATTTACAACGCCACCTGGAAAGCTTTCTGTTCCTGGTGCTCTGGTAAGGCTTTGGACCCTATCAGGATCACAATCCCTCAACTCCTAAAGTTTCTGCAGGATGGATTAGATAAGGACTAGCCCCAAATACCATCCGGAGGCAAGTGGCAGCCATATCTTCCATTTTGACATGCGGGGGTTCTCCTTCCCTGGCTCACCTGCCTACAGGTGCGCAGCTTTCTCAAAGGGGCGTCCAACCTCAAGCCTCCTGCGGTCCATAGGTGTCCTTCCTGGGATTTACCCAAGGTACTTGACGCCTTGACTAAGGGTCCCTTTGAACCTCTGCGGGAGGTTTCACTCAGATTATTAACATTGAAGGTATCATTTCTGGTGGCCATAACTTCAGCGCGTCAGATTTCAGAGTTGCAGGCTCTTTCGTCCAGAAAAGAATCGTGTATTTTCCATACAGAGCGGGTGGTCTTACACCTGGATCCCTCCTTTGTCCCCAAGGTGTGTTCCTGTTTCCACAGAACGCAGGAGGTTATTCTTCCCAACTTCTGTCCCCATCATGTCCATCCACTGGCACACCTTGGACATAAGGAGGGCTCTCAAAATTTATTTACAATGCACATCTGCAACTCAGAAATCTGATACGCTCTTTGTGTCCTTCCAGCCCACTTCCCTGGGTAACTTCCCCTACCATAGGCAGGTGGTTAAAGGCCTGCATTTCTTTGGCATACCAGTCTCAGTCTCTACCAGTGCCAATTACGATCACTGTGCATTCCACTAGAAGCACATCAACCTCCGCAGCGTGGGCGGCTCAGGCGTCCTTACAGGAAATCTGTAGGGCTGCCATCTGGGCTACACCTAATGCCTTCATTAAGAACTATAAGATGGATTCATTTGCATCAGCAGAGGCGGCCTTTGGTTGCAGGGTACTACAGTCGGTGGTTGGGGCTGATGCTTCATTACCACAGTCTTAGACCCACCCTGGAACAGTTACTGCTTTGGTACGTCCCAGCCTGGATGCTGCCTCCACCACTAGGGAGAAAGGGCATTGGTACTTACCTGAGACGCCTCTTCTCCTAGGGTGGAGGCAGCATCCAGCCCCTCCCTGATTGGGACTTGATCCTTGGTCATGCCTTGTGTGTTACTGTTTTTACCTTTGCTGTTTACCTGTTGAATAAAAAAAAGTTGTCGTCTTGGTTATGACGCAGTAAGGACGGTCAGAGGAGATTAATGGCATAGCAGAAAGCTGCAACTGGATGTCCGGGGTACAGGTATGTTACAACTGTTGATGATGACACACGGGGTCTGGGGTTTTTTCTTTGTCAAAAGCTGGGTCTACCTAGCAACAGGGGCGGAGCTTAACAATGTTACCAGACTCAGTCCTCAATATGATTGGATGAAGGTTAACCCAGCCTGGATGTTGCCTCCACCCTAGGAGAAGAGGCATCTCAGGTAAGTACCAACGCCCTTTTGCTTTGTAATGTGCATATAAAAAAAATATGGATAAGCTAGGAAAAAAAAGAAAAAAGGGAAAAAAGTAGGAGAAAAAAAGAAGCAAAGGGAGAAAAATAAGGCCTCCCCTATCAAAAAAAAAGGCTAGTGCAAAAAGAAAAAAAAATGAGACCACTAAAAAGGGGGGGAAGCGGGGGGGAGGAAAAAAGAATATATTTCCATAGTAGTACTCCATGCTACAGCAGTAAGAATCACAAGGGGAAAATGGGGAAAAAAAGAAAAAACCAAATTATCCAAGTTATCCAAGTTCCCCCAGGTTCCTCCAGTTGGATGGAAAAAGCAAAATTAACAAAGAAAGGGAGTAAAAAAAGAAAACACAGTCTTAATAGAAGGCAAAGGAAGATATTATACTGTTTATACAGCTGGTCTTGTTTCCTTTCCTTTCTTTTTGTTTTGAAGGGACTTTTTCTCTTCAGTCTATGTACTCAACAACAGTTCAAGATTAGCTTCCTTTACTTTAATGTTATTAAATTCCCTTCTAGTGTCACTAGATGGCAATGCAGCAGTTTCACAATATTCAGCCTATAGTTTCCAGCTTCCAAAAACAAAACTCAAACGTTTACCAAGTCTTTCCGTTTTGAAATGTAAAAGAGTAAAAATTCAAAACTCTCTCTTTCCAATTTGCTTTCTGTTCCTTTAAGAATTCTCAAAGACTCTAAAAGTCTATTCATTCCCTTTGTTCTTGTATCATTAATGGCTCCATTTGTTCACTGCTGAATCTGGGGTGGAGGAGCCTGCCACTGCCTGCTCCGCCCCTCTCCTGCCACTCTTCTTTTGAAAGTTTTCAACCAGGAGTTAAAGTAATTATAGGAAAAGCTGTACTTCAAGTAAGCCTTTTGTTCTCACCCAGACGTTCCGCCATGCTGTTTTTCTCTCTTTGTTGTAGCCACCTCAGCTCACAATGGATGTCTTCCCTGTTGCCGGATCCAAGGACTTTTGTGGGTGTTTTAGGGGAATTGCACTTTCCCCCTCCACTTCTGCTGGCGCCCCCTCTTCACTGTCTCTACAAGACAGCTATGACCCACTGCGGGCCCCCAAAACAGTGGGGATTTTGGCGGTTCTATGGAGGACCAGAAGAACATGTTGTGCAGCTGAAGCTCTTGGATTTTCAACTAGGTGGGAAAATCTGGAAGTTTTCAGATTCGGGTTTTCCCAGATGTGACATCTCTAATAAAATGGAACTTTGAGAAACTCAAGTCTCAGAGTTTTCTTTTGTTGGGAGTGTTATTTGGAATCCTGACATTAACCCAAATTGCCCCAAAAATGATTTACCAGCTCCCAGGATCCCGGGGTGCTGCTAGGGGTCCTGAGCCCCAAATCAGACGGTGTGAAGACTCAGGGAAGATGGAGCTAGATGATAGTTATGGGAACTGTTGGAGCGAGAGGCAAGACCCCCACAGGTTCCTAGCGATGGACTGGATCAGCAACGGAGCGTGCCTGGCTGAGACATGCACAGTCACTGCCCAGTGATCTGGGACCAGTAGGGAAGACCTCAGGCCAAGCAAAGAGAGAGACCCGCTACTGTGACTCATCCTGGGGATCAGGGGAGACCCGCTAATACCCTCTGCCAACTAGGAAGCAGAGTGGAGCCTGTCTGCTCTGGGTGAGTGGGGGCCGCTCAATCCCCTGAAGTTTGCCCATGGCTGGGACCTGGGAATCTTTCTGCATGGCCCCCCGAAGCCAATGCTGCCTGGATGGAGCTATGGAGTCAGCTGCAGCTGGCTCAGCCCGCTGAGGTTCTTCATCCCTCAGCCATTGCAGCTGCCACTGCCAATGTGGCCTGCAGAGGGGTGCGGCAGGAGCTATGGCAGCCTCGGTCCACTGTGGGGTTTTGTGTCCCAGCTGCCGCCTCCATCAATTCCAGTGCTGCCTGGCAAGAGTGGTGATGCCAGCTATGACTAGTTCAGCTTACCAGGGCCATTTGCCCCACAGCTGCTGGAGCAGACTCAGCCTCCCTGCTTGCCAGCTGCTCCCCCCATGATCCAAGTGAGCTAGCAACTGAGGCGCAGGCTCAGCCTGTGCTTTCCATTGCGGCCTGGAGAAGCTCCCATTCCGGCAAAAAGGCAATCTGGTACAGCTCGCATAATTCCTAACCAGCAGAGCATGTGTAGAGCAGATCTTGAGAGTCAGGAGGCTGGGGGGGGGGGGCTTTTCCCCCTTGCTTGTTATCTTTCCCCCTTCTGCTGGCCACAGAGCCACAATGCAGGCATCAAGCAAAGCTGAGAATAGTGCTGAAGGGAAAGCCCCTCCAGCCAATCCAGACATCTGGGAGGCCTGCAGAATTGCTGGAAGGTCCTGCAAGAGGACTCCAACCAGAGGCTCTAATCTCAGATGGGGCCAGCAGAAGCCATGCTCCAGAAGGAAACGGCTTTCCCTCTAGCAACAAAGGAAAACCTCCCCAACTCAACAGGGCAAGGCCAAAGCCGCATGAGAGAAGGGACAAGGGGAAATTTGCCAAAGAGGTTGCAGAGGCTCCACTCCATCCTCCAGAATCCAAGGGAGATACAGCTGAAGAGAGCAAGCCAAAACCAGTTCAAAGAAGTAGCGGGGAGGATGACCCAATGATCAGGATAACCCTCTGCCCCTTCGCCCTCAAGGTCCGGATGATAATACCAGAAATTGAGGTCCAATGGGAAGTAGAAGCCATTATTGATACCGGCTGCACCAGATGCCTGGTTAGCTCCCACATAATCGAGCAACTGGGTATACACACAAGGGCCCTTGCATACCCCATCAGCTTCGAGCAAGTCGACAGGACGCTAATTAGCAGGGTCCCTGCCACCTTAGTCACTGAGCTTATCAGACTGGAGATGGGTCATCACCGAGAACTCCTCTGGTTCATAGTCACCCCAAAGATGACAGACTCAGTCATATTGGGACTTGGGTGGCTAGAGAAGTGGGGTCCCACAATCACCTGGGAGGGTGGTTATAGGAAGCTGGTCATTGGTATTGGACAACTGCCAACTGTAATGCAGGACCACCTCCTAAAAGCCACGACCCCAGAGGAGGCTAATGTGCCAAAACCTGCAGCCCCTGCCTGAGGCGCCCCACCAGGGAGCCAGCAAGTGCCCAAAGAATACCGAGATCTATGGAGGTTTTCAGTGAAGACTACAACTTCCTTCCCCCCCTCACCGACCAACCAATTGCATGATAGAATTTGTGCCCAGGGCAAAGCTACCCTAGCCTAAGATGTACTCCATGACCCCTACAGAGATGGAGGAACTAAGGTT
Source organism: Natrix helvetica (assembly GCF_964273705.1). NCBI lineage: Eukaryota > Metazoa > Chordata > Lepidosauria > Squamata > Natricidae > Natrix > Natrix helvetica. The sequence goes on along the minus strand of NC_138554.1, from coordinate 85,033,153 downwards.
ATACATTGATGCCAATCTGGAGCGGGACTTTATTCAACCCTCCAAATCCAAGGTAGCAGCCCCCGTCCTCTTTAAGGAGAAAAAAGATGGGGGGGATGAGGTTTTGTGTGGACTTTTGTAGAATTAGCATCATGTGCATAGAGAACACCTATCCCCTTCCCCTCATGAAGGACATGTTGAATCACCTGTCCAAGGGCAAGATATTCACCAAATTGGATCTAAGGGAGGCATACTACTGCATATGAATCCAAGAGGGAGATGAGTGGAAAGCAGCATTCAACTGCCCCCTTGGGAGTTTTCAATTCAAAGTCATGCCTTTTGGCTTACAAGAGCCCCCTGCAGTCTTTATGCAATTAATTAATGAGGTACTGCATGAACATCTCTACAAAGGAGTTCTTGTTTATTTGGATGACATTCTTATATTTAGCGAGATCCTGGAAGAACATGCAAAGCTAGTATGACAAGTCCTGAAAAAGCTCTTTGACACCAAGCTTTATGCAAAGCTGTCAAAGTGCTCACACCAAACCTCCCTAGACTACTTAGGATACCGGATATCTAATGAGGGAGTAGAAATGGACCCATTGAAGGTGAAAGTGGTACTTGACTGGCAAACCCCAGGCACCTGCAAACAGCTACAAAGCTTCCTGGGGTTCGCAAACTTCTACAGGTAATTAATTCCGGGTTTTGCAGAAGTCACTCTGCCCCTAACAGAACTATTGAAAATGGGATCTTCACCGGCAAAGCAAAAAACAACCCAACTAATTGCTTGGACAATGGACTGCCAAAAAGCCTTCAAGAAATGGAAAAGACTTTTTGCTCTAGAGCCAATTTTGTAACACCTGGACCCGGAAAACCAAAATATAAAAACCAAGCAGACAAGCACCACTTGTTTCAACCCTCCTTCCATGTGGAAGTTAAAGTTTTTCAGTTGACCAAATACATACGATTGAGGATGCCTAGCAAGAAATTAGGATCTAAGTTTCTGGGTCCCTTCCCAATAGTGAAAGTAATTAACCTAGTGACAGTTCAGCTCAGCCTCCCCTGAATTCTGGGAAAAATACACCTTGTTTTCCATTGTAGCTTGCTGAAACCTGTGATTGGGTCTAGTTTTAAACCTCAAGCCCAACCATCCCCTCCTCCTGTAGTAGTACAAGGAGAGACACATTATGAGGTGAAAAAAATACTAGACTCCAGATTGTATAGAGATCGGTTACAACATTTAGTGCATTGGAAGGGGTACCTGCTTCACTTCAGCCAGGCCCACCCAATCCTGACAGGCACACATGCACATGCTGGGATGGACTGGCCAACTCCATTTCATTTGAACTTTCCTGTGGCTGGTGATTGGAGCTGCTGGCTGGAAGGGGGAGAAGAGAGAAAAAGAGGAGCAGGTAGTGGCCCTTTAACTCCATTTCATTTGAACTTTCCTGTGGCTGGTGATTGGAGCTGCTGGCTGGAAGGGGGGAGGAGAGAGAAAAAGAGGAGCAGGTAGTGGCCCTTTAACTCCATTTCATTTGAACTTTCCTGTGGCTAGTGATTGGAGCTGCTGGCTAGAAGGGGGGGGAGGAGAGAGAAAAAGAGGAGCAGATAGTAGCCCGTGCACCTAATGGCATGTGAATCATATGCCCATAAACCAAAATAGTAATAATACATTCCGGATTAGTGCGCTTGAAATTGTGATTTTATTTATTTCAAAATGACCGGTTTAGTTCAATATAATAGCTGTCTTGCACCTGTCTTTCGCAGTACTCTTTTCAAGTTTGGATATTGTCCCCTTTGTAAACAAATTACTAGTCTACATAGACAGATTACCTATCTAGAATCTCTAATCTGTGCTCTCCAAGCAGAAATTAGGTGTCCAATTCGGCCATTCCACTCTATGGAGATGCCACACTATCAGCCTCCCCTACTGCAAAGATCCTGCAGGAGAAGAGCAGTTTGGACAACCCTGGGATCTGGCAGGGTGAGAGCTGTGAACCATAAACACAAAGCTTTGGCTGTGACCCAGCATAACAGATATAGTGCCCTTGCTAACCCTAATGGGGACACTAAAGAGACAGGTCAAGGTAGTTGTGATAATGATGACTCAAATGAGCAGGGGATCATGGTCCAAAATGAAGAACTTACTTCGGAAAGGCGAAATGGGGAACCAGGTATCACACATCAGTCGTACAAGAAGAGCAAGGTATGCAAAAAGAGAAGTCACCTTCTGGTTGGCAATTCAATCATAAGGGATATAAATTTAGGAAAAGATATGGAGGTTTTAAAAGAGGTCAGGTGACTGCCAGGTGCTACTACCAGCAGAGACAAGAGGCGTATTCTTAAGATAGTCAAGAATGCAAGTAAGGACTATGACGTTGATGCTATTACACATCTTGGCACAAATGATCTGTCCCAAAAAGATATACTTTCTGTGAAGAATGATTTCCAGAGCTTGGGGTATGAACTTAGTAGTATAGGTTGTAGGCTTATCTTTTCAGAGGTTTTTCCAGTATATAAGGAACAAAAAGGGAAGGGCCAGTGTGTAGCAGAGTTTAATGTGTGGCTAAAGGAGTGGTGTAAAAGGGAAGGCTTTGGTTTTATTAATCATGATGTCTGCAGTTGGTCCAATGAAAAACTGTACAAAAGAGATGGTTTGCACCCATCCAAGAAAGGGACTGAGTTACTTGGCATTAAATTCACAAATGCCTTACTAAAGTCCAAGTAAACTATATCGACGCCATTCCTCTGGTCCACTAATATTGTCACTTTGTCAAAGAATACAATAAGATTAGTCTGGCATGATCTGTTTTTGACAAACCCATGTTGGCTTTTGGCTATTACTTTGTTTGCTTCTAGGTATTCGCTAATTCGTTGCTTGATTATCTTTTTTTGCCGTCAATATAGTTTACTTGGACTTCAGTAAGGCATTTGATAAGGTAGACCATAACCTACTACTAGATAAAGTAGAAGAATGTGGGTTGGACAGCATCACCACCATGGATTCATAACTGGCTGTCCAACCGCACTCAATGTGTAGTCCTCAATGGAACTGCATCTACATGGAGGGAGGTATGCAGTGGAGTACCCCAGGGCTCTGTTTTGGGCCCAGTACTCTTCAACATCTTCATTAATGATTTGGATGAGGGAATAAATGGGGAACTCATCAAATTAGCAGATGACACCAAGCTGGCAGGAATAGCCAACACTCCAGAAGATAGGCTAAAGATACAGAAGGATCTTGACAAACTTGAACATTGGGCACTATCTAATAAAATGAAATTCAATGGTGAAAAAAGTAAGATTCTACATTTAGGCAACAAAAACGAAATGCACAGGTACAGTATAGGTGGTACCTTGCTCAACAGTAATAACTGTGAAAGGGATCTTGGAGTCCTAGTGGACAACCATTTAAATATGAGCCAGCAGTGTGCAGCAGCTGCCAAAAAAGCCAACACAGTTCTAGGCTGCATCAACAGAGGGATAGAATCAAGATCACGTGAAGTGTTAATACCACTTTATAATGCCTTGGTAAGGCCACACTTGGAATACTGCATTCAGTTTTGGTCACCACGATGTAGAAAAGATGTGGAGACTCTAGAAAAAGTGCAGAGAAGAGCAACAAAGGTGATTCGGGGACTGGAGACTAAAACATATGAAGAACGGTTGCAGGAACTGGGTATGTCTAGTTTAATGAAAAGAAGGACTAGGGGAGGCATTATAGCAGTGTTCCAATATCTCAGGGGTTGCCACAAAGAAGAGGGAGTTAAACTATTCTCCAAGGCACCTGAGAGTAGAACAAGAAGCAATGGGTGGAAACTAATCAAGGAGAGAAGCAACTTAGAACTGAGGAGAAACTTCCTGACAGTTAGAACAATTAATCAGTGGAACAGCTTGCCTCCAGAAGTTGTGAATGCCCCAACAACGAAGTCTTTAAGAAGATGTTGGATAGCAGACTTCCGGTGGCACCGTAAGCGTTGAAGGATGTTCCTTTGGGAACGCCAGCCTCGTGATCGCGTTTAAGGTGCTAGAACAGTGTAAATCAGCTGTAAAGTGGCTTGAAAACTCTCCCCTCGGGAAAAGAGGGGGAGGAGAGCAATCGGGCAAGGGTAGAGCTCCCCATAGACCCCCAGGAGCAATTCTGGGGCTCAAAGGGTGAGAGCACCTCAGCAGCCCGAAAAGGCTCCGCATCTCGGGACGCTTCTGCTGCAGCAGAAACAAAATGCCACGACCACCCCTGCAATCAATGTTTTAATCTACAATTGAATAAGAAGCAGGCAGAGCAAAGGCAGAAGCGATTATAATTGCAAGAATAAACTTTAACTCCGACGCAGTATCACTTCCTTTTGTGAAGATTGAGGAGAACAAAGGGTAATAAAGATGGTATCTGCAAGTCAAAGGGTGTGATCAAAGCAAAACTTAAAAGGAAAGTATTTCTTAAGTGTTTGTTAACGTCATTAAAAGACTCAAAAGCTCAAGATTAAAGAAAACAGTTTTGGTTTACTAATGAGCTATAAGATTTAACAAGTTTGGGGATTAAGTGGACTTTTTGGACTCAATAATTTGGTTGTTGGAAAGTGTGATTTCAATATTCAGAAATGCCTTCAAAACAAATAAAAATAAATGCCTCTAAGAGTGCTAGAAGTCTCCCAGCCCAGCCACCTAAATTGCAGTCTTTATTATCTTTAGCGGATACACAAACAGTGACATTTGAAGCTCTCCAAGGCGCTTTAAAGGCACAAGCCTCGTTTGTGCAAGGAAAAATTACATTTGCCCTTAAAGATGTGTCTGATGAAATGTCTGAAATTAAGGACTTAATTCAAACCTGTAATCAACAAATAAGAGAGGATATAGTGGATGCGTTTAAGGGTTTGTTTGCTTTTGTAACATCATTGGATGACAGGGTGGAAGAAATTACTCAGTCTAATGTGAATTTGGAGAATAAAGTTGATGAAATTCAAATCAAGATTGAAAAATCAGAGGCAGAAGTTACAATGATACAATACAGAGCGATGGAATTTGCTTTGAGAATAAGAGGCCTGAAAGAAGATAACCAAGAAAATTTGAAAGAAATCTTTGCAGAAGCTTTCGCTCAGTTAATTGGTGAACCAAAAGCAGAATATGATTGGCAGATTGAAAAAAATTATCGTGTTAATTCATGGATTAACAGACAGAGACAACTACCAAGAGATATTGTAATCTACTTTGTTACCAGGAAAACAAGGAATGGAATATTACAAGCAACTTACGAAAGCAAACTACAGGTGGCAGGACAGGAGGTGGCAGTATTGAAGGAAATTCCTTTTAAAATATTGAGATCCAGAAAGGATTATGCATTCCTAGTTGATGAATTTAGAAATCGCCAGATACAGTATAGATGGGAGGCCCCAGCCGGATTGGTGGTGAATTATTTAGAAGAAAGATATCGTCTTAATTCAGTTTGGAAGGCAGAATATTTTTACAGTAATGTACTAAAGGCTGGATATCCACCATCCCCAGGATGTGAGATAGTAAAAAAGGTTATCCACTTAGGACTCTATATTACAATTTTAAATGGGAGATTATATAAGTATAATTATGACCATTATGGCACAAAATATAGATAGAGATGGATAAATGGGAGAACTTACAATAGTTTTTGCTGGGAAGGATAATAGTAGTAAAATGAAAGTCTTGTTTAAGTTTTTTTTTTCTTTAAATGATACCAATATTTTTTTTAAAAGAAAAAAAGATGCAAATATGGAAGAATGGTAGAAAGGTATTGATAATTTTGTCTAATAATGATGGGAATATGGGAAAAGATTTGGGTATGAAATGAAAAATTTATGCAAGATTAAACTTGATAGAGAGTTTTTATAAGACGTCTTATAGACGGTCTTTAGATCTTAAAAAGTTAGCTTGTGTGTATCCCAATTTATAATTTAAATGTTGGAAATGTTATTGTGTTGATGCTATGTATTATTATGTATGGTGGATTTGTAAAGAAGCTAAAACATTTTGGATAAAAATATGGTGGATTATTTAAAATATTCTCAAAAAGAGGATAAAGTTCACTCTTCAATTGTTTTTGCTAAGTATAATTACAGACTGTACAATTAAAGAGACTAATTTGATTCTGAATTTGATAATGGCAACAAGATTGCTGGAAGAAGGAAGAATTGCTTACTATTCAAGATTGAACGTTAAAAGTAGTTAATTTAGCAGAGACGGCTAAAATTTCAGCATATTGGAAAGACTATTCAGAGGAGAAACACAAGTTGGAATGGAGAAGATGGATTGACTATATTCAAATAAACATTGGACTAAGGAACTTCAATTAGCTTATGAATGAATAAGGAATGTTAGTGTATCCAAATTTAGCTTAATAAAAGGGGAGTTAACGTACAAGAGGGAGGTAAGATGTTATAGTTAGTTAGCTTATGTTGGTGTATGATTGTTAAATGTTTATACCCTGTATTTTGCTCTGGGAAGTTGGGGGGAGGGAGGGTTGGAGGGGTGGCAGGGTTGGGGTGGAGGGAGGGAAGGGAAATATCTGTAAATTCTACTAAAACTTTTCAATTTAAAAAAAAGATGTTGGATGGCCATTTGTCTGAAATGGTATAGGGTTTTCTGCTTAGGCAGGGGGTTGGACTAGAAGACCTCAAAGGTCCCTTCCAACTCTGCTATTGTATTGTATTGTATTGAAGTGATGCAGGCCAGCCACTTACCATTTTTAAGATGACTGTGCTGTTGGGGCGGAGGTGCTTGGTAGCAGGGGTTCCGCAGCTGGCCCTCCAGGATGCTTCAGCCTGGCTCATTCTATCATGGCAGGTACATGTGTCGCAGGCATCAGCCATTGCAGCAGGCATGTGTGCACACAGGAGGTGGCTGGGATGCAGAGGGTGGGGCTTGCATATGCACGCGTGCCTGATTCCTGCACATGCATCCACCCTTCATACTCTTCCCCACCACCGGCCCATGGAGGACAACTAGAATGCTGATCCAACCCATGAAGAAATTGAATTTTACACCCTTGCACTAAACTAAGAAGTAAGTTCAGGAAGCGACCCTTTGAAATGGGCAGCCATTAAAGCATAATCATGGCTGCACAGAATTTTGGGACACATGCTTGCTTCAAACCTGACTGAAAGCTCACAGAAAGTAACATCAAACATCTGAAAAGAATTGGAACAGAATGTTGGATACTATAAATTTCTTCTCTACTTAGCAGAACTTTTGCCATGGCTGCTAGACCTTCATGGGTTGAAAGCTCTCCTTTTGGGAGCCATTGCAGCAATCCTTTTCTGCTGCCTCTATCAATGCATTAACCATTCCTCCAATTAAGGCACCATCTGATGGGATTAGGAAGGACAGGACATGACCTTTAGGACATAATAGGATTAACTCACCATCATTGAAATAGCAAAAGCTCAATACATTGCATAATTCCTAGAGCCATGATGGTGAACCAATGGCACATGTGCCAGTGGTGGCACGCAGAGCCCTTTCTATGGGCATGCATGCCATCACCAGCTGCTCTTCTGAGTTCTGGTGTACATATGCGCATAGATGTGCGCCAGAACCCAGAAGAGCAGCTGGCCGTCGCATGCATGTGCATTTGCCAGCTGCTCTCTTCTGGGTTCTGGTGCACATACGCGCACATGTGCGCACTCCAGTTTCGGCACTCAGTGCCGAAAAGGTTAGCCATCACTGTCCTAGAGCATCTCAGAACCCTATAAAAAGCAATCCATTTCTAAGCCTGGCATCCAAATCCTGGCATGCCAGCTACCCTGGCATCCAAATAAACAGAGTCATTTCCAATTGGCCACCATTTTCTCCTGGCTTGGAACTGGAGCGGATTTTTCTTCCAACAGCACATTTGATATTGGGGAGAAGGTCTATAAGCAATGCTGCATCTCCTTTTATCTCTTATTCTCCCAACCACCCTGATTGGAAAAGGGAATATATATGCTGCCCCTCTTATTTTAACCAAATGGGAGAGAAAGCTTAATTTGTGGTGATTGTATCAGAACTAGATTTTACCTATGCTGCTTTTGTTCTGTTGGAAGAAATGTCCTTCTGGGTTCAGCTCCAAGTGGGGAAAAAGACCCTGGAGACATGGAGGCTGCTTGGAAAGATGGTTTAATGGTGGACAGGTCCACATGGCTTGAGTCCTGAACAGAAAAGGTGATCATATGCTTCAATATTGGTGGAGAAGAAGAGAAGGGAAGAGAAGAGAAGAGAAGAGAAGGGAAAAGAAGAGAAGAGCAGAACCTGAAGAAGATCTTGCAGGGCTTTTTATAATCTGTTCGGCCCCACCTATCTGTTTCCTGTTCCTGTGTAAGAAATGTATTCTGATTGGTTGCAAGATTCCCATGAGCCCGTGCAAGGGCAACCCTCTAGGCTGAGTTTTGAATCCAGGTTTGGTTGAGTTCTCAGATGCCATGTGGTCAGTTGAGTAAAAGGCAATATTATCCTGCCTTAATCCCATCACTCTGGAGCTGATGGGGAGAACTCTTTATTATGTAAAGTGGACTAGCTTGGCCTTCTTAATGGCCCATTGACAAAGTGGGGATGGGCAGGAAGCTGCAGGAATTTACTTTGTGTTTAAAATGTGTTCCTCCCTTTTTTCACATCCAGGAAAATATAATATTCTGCCTTTTCAATATTTCCTAGGATATTTCATTTTTCTGGGAGAGGACTGGGTGATAACTTCCTACAGTTCTGTTCTAGATTTTATTGTGCATCTACTTGCAGTTAACCATGGTACCACAAAGATGCCTTGGCAAAAATTTTAATCTCTCATATTCCCATGGCGTTTTTTTTTTTCATGAGGTCCACGAGGAGACATGTCTATATTATCCTAAGCTATACAGGTATTAATATTTTCCCTGCTCCTGTTAATATTTTCTCTGCTCTCTCCCCCCCCCCCATATAATGCTGTCAAAGGATAGCCACTAGGTGTAAGACTTTGTCACCTATTACTTTGGAGAGAAATTAGATGACTTAAAATAGAGCAAGAAAGCAGGAATATTTGCTGATAATAGTTTTTTGCCAACTCAAGGAGGGACGAAGACCATTGTAAAGCAGTGATGAGAAACGGGCCATAATTCAGGATTTGCAGGTTGGAAGAGAATTGGGAAGCGCCTCTTCTGTTAATAGAAGCATCTTTTCTGCCAATCAGAAGCTGAATGGACGTAAGTGGCCCAAAATTATTACATTCTTTAAATAAATTATCAGCTCATTGAAACTGTTGAGGCCCACAAAGGATCACCCCAGAGATCATTGCCAGCACTGCGTTCGTTTTGTTTTTTGTTTTTTTTTTAAAAATCCGGTCTTCCACAAGGCCGGAAAGCGGGTCTCGCAAGATGCAAGCAAATTTGCCTGCCAGCCGCCTCAACCAGAGAACATTTAGGCACGTTCCATATAGTCTGGCACGAGGAGGGACAGGCTTTTTCGCTAGCAAATAAGCGTACTTCGAGATGCTCGTGGGATCGGAGAGCGACACCGCATTGTAGAACACCAATGTCGTATTGGGCACAGATGATTGCGGGTGGTGGTGGTAGTGGTGGTGGTGGAGAGATGGGACGAATCGCTCAAAGTGGAATACAAAACAGCTTTGCTGGGGGCGGGGAAAAACAGGACTCCGTAACTAATAAGCCGTGCGCGGTACTCGCCTTACCAAACCTCTGCAAAAGAGCCGGCGCGAAGCTGTCTGTTTCCGCAAGACACGCCTACGTAGTCAGTTCCCGTCCCCTCGACTCCCCAAAAGACGACAGCATTAGAGGGCGGTCCCTGGGTCTGGCTTTTCGACGCCTTGCTATGAAGCCGCTTGGAAATCTGTATGAGGTCGGCAGGTGAGAATGTCTGCTGACGTCGAGTCCAAATGATATTTTCAGGTGAGTCTTTATTCCCCACCTCAGCTAAACCGAAGTCTTCTTTCCCTGCCTGTCGCCGCGGCCGCATCCCCATTTCTGTTCCCGTCGCCCTCCTCCTTTCAAGAGGTTATTAAATGGTCAAGGTGATCGTTTCAAAAAAAGGGGGCTGTCTGGAAGTGTTTGTCAGTAGCAGCTACACTTGAATATAAAGGAATCTCGCTTTCTCCTGGCCCGCCGTGCACAGGAATGAAAACCGCCTGGATGGCTGATGGTATATCAATATTTCGTTTATAGTATCTATTGTTCCGAATGCTTGATAAGCCGACAGTAAACTGCGGTTCTTATTTCTTGGACCGAATTGGCTTCTGTGGAAACACATCTTCGTGACAAACGGGTTGGTTGGTTGGTTGGTTCTCGTTAAACTGTAAATGGTTGAGGAACAGGTTTTTACTCACGACCCACTCCTTAATTCTCCATATATTTTAGAAATCGATTTTAAGGCTAATACTGAATGCACCCTACTTGTTATAGCACAGCCTTCCTCAACTGTGTCTTGGATAGGATTCCCATCAGCCTCACCAAGATGATTAGTGGACAGAGATGCTAGGAATTGTGCTTTGAAGACAGAAATGTTGGGGTCAGATGTTTTATGTATTCATCTCTTCCTTTAATGCACCTACCCTTACAAAATGGGTATTAACCTCATTTTGTATTCAAAAAGTAGAGTGTCCTTCCCAGGATATCATTCTTTGAATAATGTTCCTACACTAAAACACCCTAGCAGCCTACCCTGATGCTTAATTCCAAAAGTGTAAGAAAAAAGATAAGTATCCTTTTCAAGAAAGGAAATCAATCAATACATTCGAGCTTTAATGCAAGTTATTGTAAAGACAATATGATTGTGGAGATATCTAAGCTTTGATAGAAATACTGTAATTTGAATAATATTTTATGAGTCATTTGCTCCCAAATCTATTTGCATTTTGGCAAAATGGTTCCTAAAGAAACAAACAAAATGAAGTAACAGGAGAAAGAGGAGACAAGCTTTGATGATTTGAAAACTCACACATACTAATTTTTCATTAATTTATGGCTTATTTAGAGGCTCATTTCTGATTAGATAAAAATAAAGATTGTTTGCCAAATCAATCTGGCACAACAAGGGGAGGCTGGTATATTTGGTAACATCTCTAGTCCACCATTGAAATCTCCAAAATATTTAGCAAATAAAAGGGAAAAACCCCCCACACCACTAACTTTGAAATATCTGGAATCTGCTATACAATGATATTGACAGTCGATTCATTTCAGATAATTGTTCCCTTCATGAAAGTTAAGCAGTAAAAGCAGTGTTGGGATTCAAGTAATTTAACAACTGGTTCTCTGTCCTAATGATTTCTTCCAACAACCAGTTTGCCAAACTATTCAGAAAGTTACAGCCCGTTCCCCCGAAGTGGTGCGAACTGGCTGAATCCCACCATTGAGTAAAAGCTGTATTGTACCTTTCCCACTTCAGAAACAAATATGTGGCCTAGACTCTAAAACAACTAATGTTTAAATTTTAAAAGATAACATAACACTTATAGATTGCATAACAAAAAATTATATGTCATCTTAAAAGATATTTCATTACTGCAAATTAAGCAATGCATCAGAATATTTATTGAGATATGTCTTTGTTTTGTTTGCCTTCTGTAGAAATTGCAAGCTGGTATAATTTTCATGGTCATTTCTCTTCTGGAGAGATTAATGCATAATCTTCCTTTCCACTAGCATATGCTTTTCTAATTTGAAGAGGGCTAAACAGTTTTGCTTTCTTAGCTCAAAGAACAAAATAAAGATTGAGCAGTCTAAGCACAAAATTTTTTCTTCTGCCTTTGCTTTTCAAGCTATATTAGCTGATAAAAAAGGCTGTATTTATTTTGTAATCATGTCCAAGATTGATGGTAATGGAACAGCTGAGTTCAGAAAATGCCTACAAAGACAGTAACTTTTTTCATTGAAATTCACATGATGCTTAAGACTTAATCCAAAGACTTACTAGGAAGTACTCCTTTTATTTCCCTGTGATTTAAAGAAGCTCCTTCAATATTCATCCAAATGAAAAACACCTTTGCTCAGCAAAGAGACTAGTTCAGTGACACCATTTGTAAATCCTTGTATAAGGCATAGCCCTAACTACTCACTTCTAAGACACTTATCCCAAAGCTCTTACCAAAACTAAGCTCTATATGTTTTAGCCATGAAAGCCAGCAGGGTGACTTTGGGCCAGTTATTTTCTCTCAGCTGAATCCACCTCTCAGGGTTGTTTTGGGGAAATACAGAGGAGGAAAGTGTGGTGGACATTCATCATCTTAAATCATTTGCTAAATAATAAAGATAAGGTACAAATAAATAAATAAAAATTGCTGCTGCCCTGGTTAAAAGATTGTTCTGTGTGCCAGTCAATATGAATGCATAATACTGCACAAAATATCAGTCTGCAAACCCTCAGCATGCTTGGTAGATGTACTGGAGGTAGCCTAAATTAGAATTTAAAAAAAAATTCATCAGAAGGCAATGCCAAACCATTGCCATGAGAACAATATAAACATACATATTATGTAGTCACCAGGAATCGAGCTCACAGGAGAGTTTAGATTTTTGGCTTTTCTGTTATACATAGAATTTCAATTTAAATTCACTATCCCTCTGAATAATGTAGAAAAGATACAAAAGTTTCCTACAGAAAAGCTTAATGTTTGTGTGGCCAGATACTGTTAATGCCTAGAACATGAAAGGGTTAATGTATTAAACCAGGGCATACTAAAAGGACATTATACTGTGATGCCAATGGTTCTACAAAAGTTCTCTAGAGCAATATTCCTCTGACCTGGAACTTTGGGTAATATGGACCAGTATATCAGGAAGCCACCAAATTTGGGAAAGCATCTGGTTTAAAAAAATTATGACAAACTAATAGCTCATTAAGGCCCAGAATCAATTTACTCATCAGGTGACATGTTTTTTTCCCTTTCGAAATCTCAGCAAAAATCATGATTGTGATAGAACATAAATGGTTGTGCATCTGAGCTTAGAAAACTGTCAGCTAGAAGTTCTGACAATTTGCTTTGTGCTCATGCTCAATCACCGATTCCCTAAGTGTGAAAGAATTTTCTTTTCTTCTCAGCCATATGGTCTTTCACCTTTTGTTTCCTCTGTCTTACATGACACATTTCATTTGCTTGAGACATCTGGATGGGCTTTAATCAAAGCTAATCCATATCCTATGTTTACCTTTGGGTCCTTTTCTCCCTTTTGTTGTATGCTGTAAAATAATACAAACCAAGAAAAGTTATAGCTCATTTAGGCATTTTTAGGAGATACTTTGTCCAACAGACACTGGATTGGGGCTCAGAAGTGTTTTCTAGTGAATCAGAAACATGATATTCAAATAGATGCTATAATAATGCTGATGGGAAGATATTATATAACTCCCATTGCTAGAAAGGCAGAGGCTGTCAGGGATATTTTAATTTGGATTCTTACATAGATAATTCTTTAATTTGGATTCTTACATAAATGATTGTAATCATTTATTTATTTATTTAACAATGACTTTATTTATTATGTTAATCAGAAAACAGAAATTAGCTTCTTAGAATTAGTGAAATGAAAGGGGTCATTAAAGTCATTTAATGGCTCTTTCCGGTTCTTTGATTTTAATAAGCTTATTTTCTTGCAAGTTGAATAGAGATTTTCTCTTTTTTATCATAGCATATATGTTAATAAGTTTATCCAATGCCATACTTTTTTATTGTTCAAATTTTTATTAGTTTAAAAAAAAATTACAAGGAAAAGGGGTTATAGGGTTATAAAACATATTGACAGCTACATCGTGCGGGGGGAGGAGAAGCCCCCCCAGGTCTTGCAATTTCTACAAACAAAGATAGAAAAATATCAACATTTACATAAGTATTAGCAGTTTTAAGTTAACACAAAGTCATCAGTATGTTTCAACCATTTGTTTTGTATCACTTCCATGAAAGTACATTGTAGCAACAATTGCAATAGTATTCCAAATCACTTTTGTGATCTGAGTCTTATAGTTGTTCCATCCCCCCTCCTGTCCACCGGCTGGGCCTCAGCCCCTCCCTCCTTTGTTTCTTGTGTAACATCCCCCATTTCACCTAAGAGGGCACTATGTTTTTTAGTGAAAGCCTATGCTTCCGCTACTGTGTTGATTCCAATTCAACTGCCCTCCCAAAAAATCAACATGCCTTCTGGAAACAACCACCTAAACCAAACCCCGTTATTATATAATTTTTTTGCCAAGAAGGAATATTTCCTTCTGTTATCTCTTACTCTCTTTGGGATCTGTTTAAGAATGGTTATTTCTTTATCTTTATATTTTAATGGTCCGCCCCTTTGAGCTCCTAGAACCTGATCTCTTGTAGTTTTTCTAAGAAATTTGACATGAACTTCCCTTGGAACATTGTGTGTTCTTGCATAGGCTGAGTTAACCCTATAAATCAGATCAATGTCCCACCAAAGCTGTTGTTTATCTCTATTAATATATTCTACTAGTATTGTGGTCATAATCTCTTTAAGATCTTCGTTCTCAACTTCTGGCAAGTTTTGGAACCTAAGAAAAAAAAAGACATCCTTTCAAATTCCATTTTTAACATCTGATTTCCAAATTCTGCATCCCCCCTTTGGATCATCTTCATCTCGTCTCTCATCCCAACCACCCCCTCCTCCAGCATACCTATCCTCTGTTCATTTCATGTGGTTTGCTGATTCGTTTCTCTGAGCTGTTCATTTTAGTCCTGCAATTGTTTTCTAATTTTGTCCTGTCCCTTTAAGAGGGTTTGAAGCATCTGTTGAGTAGACAAGTCCTTTGCACTCTCTTCAGAGGCTTTAGGTTGTAGAAAAGATCCCAGTTGTGATTGGTGAGCGGGGCTGGACATGGAAGATGTTGGGGCCGATGAGGCTTTACCAGGCGGTAATTTCTTTGGACCCATCATGAAGCTCAGAGATAGTTGTTGTTCTGTACAAAAAGATGGCGTCTGTGGGAGAACACAGCAGCAGGCATCACCAAACAAACAAGTCCAAAGAAGAATAAGTCCTCTAATAGAGAACTAAAACAAATAGGTGGGTCAAAATATTCCAAATCCAGGGGAATAACGTATTTGAGGAGGCTCCTGGAAGTCTCTGGGGTGGAAATTAGTTGAAAGCCATAAAGTTTTCCAAGGGAGGAGTCTCATTTACAAAGACAAAGAAGAAGGAGGAAGTTGCCATATTGGCTCAGCCAGTACAGGTGGTCAGGAAACAACAAAGTCAAAGTTCCCATAGATAGTTTAGAGAAGAATCAGCTCAGCCATCCTTTCTCTCGCAATTGTAGCCCAACCCCCCCCCCCATTATTTAAGGGAAGTGAAAGTAGTTTTCAAACTTTCTCTCTCTCCCATAAAAGGGGGAGATTTTTCAAGTGCCGCTTTTCCGAGGGGGTGGAATTTCCCCCCCTCCAATCTAAGCTCCTCCAGAAGTTGAAACAAAGTCCCAAAAGGAAAACTGCAAAACAGTCAAGAGTGTAAAAATAGTAAAGGACCTGGGGAGACCCCTCGGCTCACCGCTCTTCAGCTGTTTCCTTCCAATTGATTATTTCCTTCCAGGCTGCGCTCGGAGAAGCGTGCGGTGGCATTCCGTGCGCTCCCCAGCTCCTGGGGCAAGGCTGGAGACCCCCCCCGCAGCCGCAGCCGTTCCAGGGGGTCCCAGCGAGCCGCCCCTATGGCAGGGCGCCCGTCCAAGGCACCCTGTGCTCCTCCTAGGATTCAGGGGAGCCCACCAGAGCAGCGAAAAGGCGGGCACACGCGTCCGTCTCCTTCGGCTGCCAGAAGTCGTCTCGCCATACTTTTTTCATATCAACAAGAGTTTCTTTGGATAAGCAATAATTTCTATGATTATTGTGGTTCATTGCATAGTCAGCCAAAACGTGGATTTGGCATTTTTATCCAGCTAGTGAATCCTTCCCAAGGACTTGGGATAGGCCAATGTTGATGTTTGATGGCATTAATGGTATCACAGAACGTAAGCTACTATAAGAATCATTCTTTCTTATTAAATATCCCGAGTATATGCCACCCATCTCACTATAGAATTCTACCATGGTTCTACATTTCCCATTTCTGCCTCTGTCATATGTAACTCACAATAATGCTACATCCATAAGTGTAATTTGGACCTTTAAAAAAAAGATCCAACCTTTATTACAATCAAAGACCAGCATAGCAGTGATTTAAGATCCTGAAAGATTCTCAGAATCATGGTCCTGGGCATCCTCTATTTTAGGGACTAACTTTCAGCACTTTCAGATGAATGGAATCCAAAGAGGCTCTTGAACCAATGGACATTTCATGTTCTTTCAATATATGCATTATTTTAAAAACACCCTCCTTTTTTAGAGAGCCAGGTTGATATAGTGGTTAAAGCACTAGACTACAAACAAACACATTGTGAGTTCTAGTCCTTTATTCTAGAGGAAACCTTGAAATAATGTACAGGTCACAGGTAAAATGGCAAAAAGTAGGAAAACATTACAATGCAATTCAGTTCTAACCCACATGTACCATAATAACAACAAAATAGCAGGCTACCAGCGGAGTTATGGCACATAAAAATTTTCACCATAGCAAGCACTGGCATTGTGCACTATGCATTTTTTTAAAAAAAAATCCAATTACAATGGTACTTCTAGCAACCTCTTACAAAATCTGAGGTTCCACAGAACTCCAGTTGAGAAAGATGATCTCAACAAAAGCATAGCTTCCAGGCCTATTATGGTATGGTGCTACCATGGTATTTTATTTCTCTTTATAATATAGTATTTCTTTTAAAATTCAGACTCATTTATGTAATAAAATTGGTATATGCATTTTATGCTGAAATATAATGTAATGTAATATAACATAACAGGGATGGGTTCTTGTACTGGTTGGTACCGGTTTGATGCATGCACGCTTTGCTCCCGCATGTGCCCGCTTTGCTCCTGTGCCCGCCTGCTGCATGTTGCTCGCCATGCACAGTTGATTGTAAATTGTTCTGTGAATGTGCAGAAACATGCTGGCAATGGCAGAAGAGATCAGGGAACTGATTCGGGAGTGTGGCCAGCCTGGGTCGCTGACAGTTTTGCAACCCAGGCCAAATCACCACTACCAGTTCAGTCGAACTGGGTCGAATCAGGAGCAACCCACCTCTGATAATATAATATGATAATATATTATAATATATAATAATATAATATATAACAATATAATATAGGGACGTGGTGGCTCAGTAGCTAAGATGTTGAGCTTTTCGATCAGAAAGGTTGGTAGTTCAGCAGTTCGAATCCCTAGCACCGTGTAACGGAGTGAGCTCCTGTTATTTATCCCAGCTTCTGCCAACCTAGCAGTTCGAAAGCACATAAATAATCCAAGTAGAAAAATAGGGCCCACCTTTGGTGGGAAAGTAACCCACGGAGTGACCATGGAGACATCTTCAGACAGCGCTAGCTCTTCGGCTTTAAAATGGAGATGAGCACCACCCCCTAGAGTCGGGAATAACTACCACATATGTGCAAGGAGAACCTTTAATATGATATACATTTTATATATATATATATATATATATATATATATATATATATATATATATATATATATATATATATATATATATATATATATATATATATATATATATATATATATATATATATATATATATATATATATATATATATAATATTTTGTATATGTATAATGCACTTCTGGTTTGGAATTTGGTGACATTCAGATTTTTCATGTTATTAATTCTTATCTCATTTGGTTTTTCTAGGTGTTCTATTGCTCTTGGTGCTAACAGAAGAATTAGTATTTGCTGTTCAGGTACTGACTCCCAAACTTGTGTCATCTCAGAGCCTTCTGATGGACAATATTAGTATTTTAGCTATGGAGACAACTCCAGGACTTGGAGGCCATCACACAACCAAATCTTTGCCCACAACAATTCTTGCAAATGCTGATTCCAGTAGTATAGCAGAAACTTCTGCTACTTCTGTTGGCGAGAAGGAATTAAACAGCAGCAATTTTGTTCATAACACAGAATCTTATCATTTATACAACCAGAATGCTTTGTTGTCCAGGAAGTCACTTAACAAACGAAAAATGTTCCTGGGTGTCCAAGGCAATTTCACAGCATTTACAGAACCTTATCTAAAAACAGAATTGTATTCTTCTGCTACGACAGAAAATTGGCCCCCAGAATATCTATTTCAGACCCAGCCTACAGTTCACACCAGTCATCAAAATACTTTACAGGGAGCCACAACAGACTCAATTGATTCTATTCATAACTTGGAAGGCCTTAATGAAACAGGGAAGGGGAGGTCATCAGAACTGATTACCCAGGAGATTGATCTCATTACCCCAACAATTCATCCATCAATTGTTCCTGAAATGGTGACAGTGCCTTTTAAAGCCACACGGTATGGTATACAGGATATACTGGGGGAAAACAATTCATTGATAAATCCAAGCCAGAATGCAGATCAGGTAGCCTTTTTTCCTGGTTCTGGGACAACAACAACAGAAGTATACCTTGAACAATCTAGTCAAAATGATGTTGATGCCAGTCTTCCCTCCTTATATGCAACAGGGAGCTCTATTGAGGAACCAGCTACCACACTGCATCCCTCTGTACATAATGCTAGCTTGCCAAGCAGTACAATGTCAATGGAATCCTTGACATGGCTTCCAAGTTCCACTTCAACAGCCACAAAGAATTTCCTAAACAGACTGGTAACTGCTGTTACCAGAAAGCCTGATGTCTCAGGAAATGTTTCTCATGTCACAGAAAGGGACAAGCCCCAATACAGAACAACTATTTGTCTCAGCAAAGTGGATATAGCATGGATCATCTTGGCCATCAGTGTACCCGTATCCTCATGCTGTAAGTTGAATGTTTCTCTATATATTTATGCCCTGTGGGATATAACATGTATCAAATAATGATAATGAAAAAAAAGTTCAAAAAACCTAATTATAAAGTTTCAATGATCCTCATAATATGACTCCCATATAATTAATAATCATCCTACGTTATTTCAACATCCTTACAGTTGTACACCCAGGCAATGTTGAGAACACAGCAGAATTAGCATATGTTTTGGTCTCTCCTGTAAACACAGTTTTTCTATTAGGGTGCATAGAATCCAGGAGCATCCTTTTTTCCCCTCATCCTTGGCATATAATTTTGATCAGATAAGAAATCACAGCAGATAGTAATCTATTAAGGTAAAGGTTCCCCTCGCACCTATGTGCTAGTCGTTCCCGACTCAAAGAGGCGGTGCTCATCTCTGTTTCAAAGCCGAAGAGCCAGCACTGTCCAAAGAAGTCTCGGTGATCATGTGGCCGGCATGACTAAATGCCAAAGGTGCACGGAACACTGTTACCTTCCCACCAAAGGTGGTTCCTATTTTTTCTACTACATGCTTTCGAACTGCTAGGTTGGCAGAAGTTGGGACAAGTAGCGGGAGCTCACTCCATTACACAGCACTAGTGATTCGAACCGCCGAACTGCCAAACTTTCTGATCGACAAGCCCAGCACTTTAACCACTGAGCCACCACATCCCTTAATCTATTATCCTTTCATAATTTTGCCATGAAAAGTTCCCACATATCTGGAAATTAGCACTCACCTGCATAATGCCTATCATTCCGCTTTCTCATTGTCTCCATTATAACCCTTTTACTCCTCGAGAAAAGGAGAAAAGCTTTGGTTGGGAAACCTTATTTAATAATTGTGCAAAACAATTGGTCTAATTTATTTTTTGATATTACTTCACGGAAGCTAATTATAGCGAATTGCCAGTTCATCAGAGAAGATTAAGAAATTGGCAGTGAAGTTATTTGTATCATTGATATTTCAATTTTCAGTTAGTATGTTCTGCAACTCTCTTTAAAAGTCTTCTGAGATTTCAATATTTTTGATGACACCTCTTTCATCAGAACAGCAACCAGACTTTGCATTCCATCTGGAAACATGGTAAACTACAAAAGAGAGAGAGAGAGACAAAGAGACAGAGAATGCAGTTCTGATATCTGTTCTGCAGATGCCAACCATTTATGCAATAACTTTTACAAGACTCTTTAAGTTTATCAGTAATAGCAGCTAGAACAAATAAGCCAAAGATTCCCAAATTGTTTTGATTCATGCCATTTCCCCTCCTCCACCAAACTCACAGTTCTGCTTATTAAGTAGTAAAATATGCCACACTGTCCCTATTTACTGCAACATTCTGGGATGGTGTGATAGTGTACCGTACAGCTTATGAAGCGTTACAATAAGCAAAGGAACAATCTGGCATTTGGGATATTTTCTCAAACAAAGGCCCGTAATTGGGAGAGGACATGTCAATGATAAAGCACCTAATTCAGGGGTGTCCAAACTTGGCAACTTTAAGACTTGTGGACTTCAACTCCCAGAATTCCCCAGCCAGCTGGCTGGGGAATTCTGGGAGTTGAAGTCCACAAGTCTTAAAGTTGCCAAGTTTGGACACCCCTGACCTAATTTATTACATTTTTTACATACAGAAGTTCTCAGGCCTCATATAGAAGAACTACAACATTTCTGGATAGAGCTAGACACTTTATTATCTGAATCTCTGGGAACTTCTGAGCCACTAAGATTCGGCATAGCTAATATTGAGTTAGATGAACCAATTTACTTTATTATATGGCAGATTCTTTTATGGTGGCAAGTTGTATTAAACAGTTCCTCAGATAATTTAATACCAATACTATCCTTCAATATAAGTTATCCCATTAAAAATATATCCATATTATTACTTTAAGTTTTTAAAAATCACATCTTGGCTGTGTGCAAATAAAATTTCTATGGAGATTCTTAGCAATCCAGGTCCTGATTGTTCCAAAAGTGGTTTTTCAAGAGGCAACTGGACTTTCTTGGTTTTTTAAAAAGATATTTCATTTCTCATCCAAGAAGCTTCTTCAACTCTGACTGGATCCTTCCATTCCCCATCATTCTCTCAAGAGCGGAAGAAGCTTCTTGATGAGAAGTGAAACGTCTTCAAAGAAAAATAAGGAAGTCTAGTTGCCTCTTGAAAAAAGCACCTTTGGGACAATTATGACCTGGATGACTGATAATCTCCATAGACATTTGAGAAGAGAAAATAATAAGTAAGTTATGGATACTGTCATTGCCAATTTCCTTTTGGAAGAAGTTTGAAGAATGACTGCAGGGTTATTCAATGATGCATTCTGAAATTTTCATAATAAAAGTCAGTAAATTATATGCTGGTTAAAATGGTTTTAAAAAACCTCAACTCAAATCCTCTGTATAGTGGGTGAGAATTGAAACTAGAATTATTAGAACAGTACAAAATGTATATGCTTCATTTCAGTGATTAGTTCCTTCAAATTAAATAAATGACCTTTTCCAGAAAACCACCCACATGCCTCTTGCAACTGAGGTCCGAATAGGTTTGAACTTAATTTCTTCTTTATCATCATTATTGGAACAACCCAATAGTGAATTTATTGTCACTGTGAATCAGGCTCCTAAATGATTGCCATTAAACATTAGTTACCAATAATAGCTTTTGATCAAATTTTAGAGGTTCCTCAAATATTTTCTATTAATGTGCACATAGAAAATTTAGTAGAATAATGTGTGTGTTATTCAGTGGTGGGATTGAAATAATTTAACAACTGGTTCTCTGCCCTAATGACCATTTTAAGTATAAAAAATAATACACTGAAAGGGTTAGTGTTAGGGTTAGTGCTTCAATGTTAGGGCTGCGAGGTGGCTTGAATGTCAAGAGAACTAGGAGTGGAGGGAAGCAGAGACTGCCTCTTTTCTATCCCTGCCCTGGATCGGGGAATCTGGCAGGCACACGGGGCTGGGGGCTGGCCGGACCTCAACCATCTGCTTCTCTCTCTCTCTTATCTTCACCCCGAAGTAGCCTCCGGGGGTGGCCTGCTCAACCCTGTTGGGAGTCCTGAGACATCTCACTCTGGGATATGACTCAGGTTTCACTGGTAATGGAGGAAGGCTTTGGAAACCAAAGCCTTTCATTTACATTCCTCATCAATATTATAATCCGCCCTTTATTTTTCAAACATGATTTGTGTTTACCATGATTAGCCACTTTGAACGCCAATGGGAAGGTGCGGTATGAATTTTGTACATAAGCCACTGAAATATAGATACTTGCACCCTCAAAGCTTACAATGCTTCCTCGCACCACTGCTTTACTGGTGCATTCAACTTTGCGGCTCAGCTAAACTGATGTGGCGGGCTGCAGTTCCCATCAACTTCTGGAAGCCTCGGCGATGGAAACCTTAGGCCAGGCTCCTTGCAACTGAAGCAATCTGGCTTGCCCAAGGTCAGATTGGCTATCTTAGGAGACTTGTCCCGCATATGCAGAAGAGCTGGAGGATGGGGAATGGCTCTAAGATTAATTAGAATATATTAGAATAATTTTGTCACTTTGAATGTACACTAATTTGAATACATTAAAATGAAATTTTGTAGGCACTTAATTTAGTTTATTTACCATTCTCACAAGCGATATACCGCACTATCACGTGACCTCTGCTATCTCTCCTATGGTAATATAAATCTTCTGTTTTTTCCCATTTCAACAAAATGTTTTATGATTGGGAGCTGGAAGTTAGTTTTATGAGAGACTGAGGAAACTGGATATATTTAGTTTTCTGACTATCAGGAGCCTAGTGCACAGAAGAAGCTCAAGAACCAATTATTAAAACAAGGTTGATCTTTGCTGAATGTGTCAAATTGCAGGCTAGGCAACTGACTGTGAGGGAATACACTACATAAGAAGTAGACTTGCCTAAACAGATTATTCCAATGGAGCCTATGATTTATATGTGTATCATTTTATCCTTTATTTTATTCAATTTATATAAATATAAATTATGATTTTATTTATACATTATATAAATTATGACTAAAAAATTATAAACTATGAGAAGAAGAAAAAAAGGGAATAAAATAAAAGTATTCCCCTCCATAAATGAACTGGAACAGCCAATTCCTGCTTAACCTCCAAATCAGTGGTGGGTTCTTACCAGTTTAGACCGGTTTAGCTGAACCGGTAGTAGTTTGGTGGCCTGGGTCGCTAGAACTGTCAATGACCCAGGCCTGCCATGCTCTTGAACCAGTTCTCCACACGGCATCTTGTTTTTTGTTTTTGCGCATGCACAGCCACAAGTGAACCAGCAGTAGTGACTGCCGGAACCCACCCCTGCCCCAAAGGGCCCTGTTTCTCCTGAAGGGAGGGGAAATAGCAAAGAACACTCTTCCCTCTGATCCTTTTTCAAGCTGATGGGAGGGCAAGCTCTGGGATGTGTGTGGAAGCTTCAATCAAGATCCCTAATGACAGTGGGAGAGGCAGGAGGTTGGAACCCCAGAGCAGCCAAAGACAGTCCTTAGGATACTCCGATTATGAAAAATAGATTTTCCCCAGAGGAATATTTGAAAAAGAACCTTTTTTTGAATATGGCCTGTTTTAGCTGCAGCCCTTTGGTTTCTGAGCCACACCCCTACTCTGGGGCTGCCTCCCTGCCTCTGGGGGATGCCCGGACAGTGGGGATGTCCTTCCCCTCCCACCACCCAGGAGACCTTCCCTCCGTTGCTCCTGTGTGATTCATCCCTCCCTTCTCCTCCTTAGTCAGCCCCCAGCCACAGCCCCCCACATTTCAGGGACCTTTTCCCTTCCCCAAGTGTGGTGGAGGGACCACAGAGGTCCCTTTCAGAGAAAGCCCAGGCATCCCTTCAATGTTACCTGGGGCAGTTTGAACCTAAATGAACAGTTAGTCCACCCCTCCATGCACACTGACTGAGAATCATGAAGAGATCACAGAAAGTCCCTTCAGGGCTGCCATGAACTCCCTCCTTAAGCTGCAGCCTCCCTCCCAATACCAAATGCATCCCCCCTTCCCAATTTCTCTGCTTGTCTTTCTGCACAGAACACTCTCCTCCATGGGTTAAGTCACAAAGGACTCTCCCTGGGGACCAATGATGGTCTGAGAATCCCCATTAGTCCTGCCCTGCTGTTCTGACCCAGATTCCCAAACACGGCCAAACCTTTGTAGTTAAATCAATGATTCCTTTATTAGGAGCCCAGCAGCCCTGGCAAAAAGTCTTTCTCTCTCTCACAGCAGGCTAACAAGTCTGTCCAGCAGGGAGATGAATAGTCTGCCACATCTATTCATCTCTGTCCCCTGCCTTTTATCCCCAGAGCTAGAGTGGGGCTTTGCTAGCAGCAGTGGCTCTTCTGTCCCAAAGATCAGCCCACAGATTTTCACTGCTCTCCTCTCCTCTGCCTTCGGTGTATCCACATGTAAGGCACTGTTCCTCCTTTTCTTCATCAACCACCTCCAGACTTGGGGGATGTTGACTCTATATCTGAGGGCTGACAGACAGCCTAGGCTCTGCCCCCCCTCTGACAGCTTCATTCCCTCTTCCCCCTCAGAGTCTCAGGTTTCCTTGATGCTTACCCTGACTCCCATGCCTCCTCATCTGATTTGGCTGTTGGAGGGGCCGGTGGCCGGCAGGCCACAACACTCTTGTTCTGGCCTCTCCCATTGCAAAAGTCATAGATAAACGCTTCTTCCTCCCAATTCAGACCTGATTCCACCTCTGGAATTGGAAGCATATTGCCGGGGGATGTCCTTCCCGCCATTCATTTCACAGATGAAGATTTCTGCCTGTAAGAAGAGTTGTTGTGCTGGATGACAAGAGCCTTATGAATCACAGATAGACACCCCCACCCCAATCTGAAGGGAAGCCTCCTAAAACACTCAGCTAAACCAGGAAGAGGCAGAGAAGATCTGCAGGAATCCCTCTTAGCCCATTTGGATCCTGCCACCAGCCCCCTTCCCCCCTCCCCAGGGTGAATCCTCTACTCAGCTCTCTCGCAAAAGGCTCTGTTTTGCTTCATTGGAGAAAGTGATTTCCTTCCTTGAAACACGTATCTCTCTTACTTGGAACATTTGGATGAACCAGCCCCTTCTTCGCTGAACTGAACAAAAAGGTAGCTATTGGTTCTAGTGAACTGGTACAAACTAGCTGAATCTCACTGCTGGTGTTTATAGATGTCAACTACAATATCATCTCCATTCAAAGAGACCTGTTACATGCCAGCTGGATGTTGTATGGATTTTAAAAGGTCTTTTACCTTAATCATAGTGCCATCTTGTGGATACATAATGTAGATGCAGGAAATATTAGGATATGCCTCCTTTCTCTTTCAGAGCACAGCTATTCCTGAAGCTTAGGTATGAAAAACATTTCATACTGCATATTTATTTAAATAAAAAGCACTCTCTATATCATATTAGTGTAGTGTATGTGTGGATCCAAGTTGTGTGGCCTTTTGCAGTTGACAGAAAATCTGCATATTGACAAGTTTTACAAGTGTAGGCCAAGATTTTTTGGTATGCCACCCAGTGTGGTGGTCTATTTTAAAATAATAACAATAATAATACAACAAACCAAAATCAGTAACAGAATAACTACAACTCAGATCAATAAAATTAATTCAGATCCTGATAAATGCATATTGTTTCTAAGTTAACAAAACATTAAATTAACACAAAGCAACAGAATTTGGCAGAACTCTATAAAGCAGGCATTATCCCAGGATAATTTCTTATTTTTCCGTACTGCTTTTCTTAATCTTTGAAGGTGAAATGAATGTATTGCATATCAGTTATGACCACAAAGAAGCAATTCTTCTTATAATGTCATATGAAGGACCCACTGAATCTGATAAGCAAACAATTTGTTTTATTTTCCTGAAATTTTGGTTTTTCGGAGGAGTTGCTGCTAGCACTCTTTGGTTCACTGCTGATCACCTGACAATTCTGTTGCATATTAAGATAACTGCTGCCACCTTCAATATACAAAGGAGAGATAGACAGAAATCATCCAGCAGCCACTACAACGAGACTGCTAAAATCGTGTGATTGCTCCCACTCAAATATCTCAGATACGAAAAATTATTTATAATGGATAAGCTAAAACATTTATATGTATTTTCAAGTGTATGTGATATGATCTTGAACTTCTCAAATGGTTTGAAATTCAGTTTGGTGCCCTTTTTAAAACTGGAGAGGAGAATAAATTTTATAATACTCCATTTCCTGATAGTATAGTGGAACTAGGGAAATTAAGTGTTTCCAGCAATTTATTTTTGAAGTTTTCAAATTTTCCAGCCATATTATGAGAGCAGGATCACTTGTAAGCTATTTTGAACTATTGGAAAAATTATGGAATATAAATTGGAATGGAAAATTGATTTCCTCCTACTGGCTTTTGCAAAAACAGCTGGAATCTTCCATGTTTCAACAATGTTTTTAGATGAAGAATTCTCCAATGTTTTGGTCTAGGGGCTTTTTTTGATCTACAGGTGCATCAATAACCAAATGTAGATGTACATCTTAACAAATATAAAAGAAAGCTTGTAGTGTCTCAATTCTTTCATAAAGTTGTTTCTTATAAAATATATTTGTAAGGGGATTTCCCTTAATTCATATCCCTCTTCTTTCTAGCCTAACCACTGCCTCATAGACTGTATGAATGTATTGCTTTATCAAATATGCCATTTTGTTTCAGAGGGTCCCATCTAAGTTTGGGTTGTTTTCACTTGCAGGATAGATTTTAGTTGAATATTACAGGAAGCATCTAAGAATTAATGAAATCAATACCCTGGAGAAGAAATGTTCCCCTTGCTATAAATATCTTCATGTGGAAACTAGAATACATTTTGTGGCTCTACAATTTCTTGCACTGAGCAGAATGTTACAATTCTATAATAACTATTAAATTAGCAAGTGGGGAGGTAAGTTTCCATAAAAATTGTTGTTACCATAATATAAATGAGGGTGGCCAACAAAACTATTTTATCTAGGTTTCATAAAATTGCTGCCATTCTCAAGTGGTAATAAGATAAATCTTCCAATGATCCAAAGCAAAACTGACTATACTAGCAGATTGTCTCACAGCTAATTTTAACTGAGAAGACAATGTGCTGTGAAATATGATTACATTTACATTCTTAGTCATTCCAGTTTACTCTTGTGTGTTAGTTAAAGGATTATAAATCCTGGGGATTTAGGATTTGAAGATCAAGATTTCTGAAGACATGAAAACCAACAACCCTGAAGACCAATATTCAGACTGAACTAAATATTACAGCAAATCAATTAAGTGGCTTCCCTCAAGAAAAAAGTATATTTCTGGGAAAATGCAGCCAAGGAGAACTGCTGAGAAGGAGACACTGCTTAATATTTCCCTCTGCTCATTTTCTACTCAAAATTCACTTAGAGGAGGCTCTGAAACTTGGGATGAAGGGAAAGGTAACAGTAACAGTTGGGACCTTGGAGGTCATATAGTCCAACCCCTTGCTCACGCAAGAGTCCTGCTTTTCATTTTAAAACATGAGAGCCTATTTGGTATAGTGGTTAAGGCACCAGGCTGGAAACTGGAGACTGTGATTTGTAGTCTTATTTTAGGAATAACGCCAGCTGAGTTACCTAATTATTCTTTCTCAGTCCTAAGAAGACAGCAATGGAAAATTAGTTCTGAAATCTAAAAACTGAAATACAAGTTGCCAGGAGTTAGTACTGACTCGAAGGCACAAATAGAGTTGGATAACTTACCTCAGACATATATTCTTATAAATAGTATGTAGGGAAATTGGTGCTCTGCAGATAACCTTGAGTTATAAGACCCACAGTTCTTCATATTGGCAACTGATTAAAAAAAATCTGGGGGGTTCCATGTTATTTACCACTACTATATATGTAAAAGTCTATCCCATTGAGTTGAATCAGAACTTATTTGTAGGAGTTTATAAATAGTTGCAGTCACAATGTCATGAAACTTCTAGTGACAGATGTATCTTTTTTATAGACTTGTTTTTGCATCCCACAGACAGTCCTGAAATAAGTACAGTCTTCAATTTACAATCAGTCATTTAATGATCTGTTATGTAATGACTTTTAAAATGCTATTTACCGCCCATTTTTGAAGTTACAACTGCCACAATCATTCCTGACTACACTATTTCATTTTGGGAGCTTGGCAACTGGCTTGCATTTATGACCAGTTGTGTCCTTCCTTGGCTATATGATTTCAATTTGTGGCTTTTTTGCTGTTTTCCAGCACAAAACAACAAAAAACAGTCATTGGATATTCTCAATTCACTTTACAATCATGTGCTTTGTTTACTGACCGTGTGAATTGCTTTACAACAGTGATGACTCGCTTTATTATTTTTACAAATAACTCAAGGTAGCAAACAAATTC
This sequence comes from Natrix helvetica, assembly GCF_964273705.1. Lineage (NCBI taxonomy): Eukaryota > Metazoa > Chordata > Lepidosauria > Squamata > Natricidae > Natrix > Natrix helvetica. The sequence goes on along the minus strand of NC_138554.1, from coordinate 85,004,940 downwards.
AATACTCAATTCCTCCTCCTATTTTCCCTGTCAGGTGAGTTGAACAGAGAGAGAATGACTGGCCCGAGTCACCCAGCTGGCTTTCATGCCCAAGGTAGAATTAGAACTCAGTCTCCTGGTTTTTAGCTTAGTGCAGTGATGGCGAACCTTTTTTGGCTCGCGTGCCACAAGTGGGGGGAGCACAGGGGGGTTGTGTGCGGGCGTGCTGCACCAATAATGCAATGCGCGACCCCCCCAGTGTGCATGCGCGCACAACGCGCGACACCCCCCCAATTTTTACATGCTTTTTTCGCCCTCCCCAGGCTTTAGAGGCTTTATAGGAGCCTGGAGAGGGCGAAAAGAGCCCCCCCGCCCCCCCGGAGGCCCTCCGGAGGCTTCAGGGACCGTCCGGAGGCTTCCCTGAAGCCTTCGGAGCGCTTAAAACCACCCTCCGAGCAAACCGGAAGTGACTTCTGGTTTGCTCGGAGGGTCGTTTTAAGCACTCCGAAGGCGTCAGGGAAGCCTCCAGACGGTCCCTGAAGCCTTCGGAACGCTTAAAACGACCCTCCGAGCAACCCGGAAATCACTTCCGGTGTGCTCGGAGGGTCGTTTTAAGCACTCCGAAGGCGTCAGGGAAGCCTCTGGACGGTCCCTGAAGCCTTCGGAACGCTTAAAACGACCCTCCGAGCAACCCGGAAGTCACTTCCGGTGTGCTCGGAGGGTCGTTTTAAGCACTCCGAAGGCGTCAGGGAAGCCTCCGGACGGTCCCTGAAGCCTTCGGAACGCTTAAAACGACCCTCCGAGCAACCCGGAAGTCACTTCCGGTTTGCTCAGAGGGTGGTTTTAAGCGTTCTGAAGGCTTCAGGGAAGTCTCCGGACGGTCCCTGAAGCCTCCGGGGGGGCGGGGGGCTCTTTTCGCCCTCCCCGGGCTCCTATAAAGCCTCTGGAGCCTGGGGAAGGCGAAAAATGGCTTTTAAAAAGGTGAACTGAGCTGACAGGGCAGCGCCTTGCGTGACCTGACAAATGGCTCCATGTGCCACTTGTGGCACGCGTGCCATAGGTTCGCCATCACTGGCTTAGTGTCTTAACCATTACACCAGTCTCCCAATTTAAACTCCTAAATGAATTTGGAGTTTTTATAATAGAATTCTAACACCCAGCACAAATCAAATATACTACCACTATCTTCCTAGGCATTTGTAAAATCAGAACATCTTTTATGGGGAAAAAAGGATTGACTTAACATACAATACATGTCTAAAATCCACACAGGAAAGTAATACAACTGAAAATGCAACCCAGATTTTACTAATAAGACCTGTAGCTTCCAGGTTTTAGGGTAGTTTCTAATTCTATGCAGGATTATTGCTTTAGCTGTTGATTCATGGAATAAAGAATTACAGGTAGTCCTTGAATTATAAACGTAAAGGAGCCTGCCGAGTCCATTTGTAACCCAAGGACTTGTAGGAGTGAATCTTGTACCAGGAACAATCACTGCCTGCTTTCACCCACACATTCACTAATCAAATGTGTGGCTCATTAAGTGCACATGAAGTATCTCGGAGTGGGGAAGGTCTGGGGGGGGGAGAAACCTGATGATGGAATAGGCCACCTGCTTCAGACCACCCAAGACCTCCCTCGACCCAGAGATACCTCATTCTCCCTCCCCTGGGGTCCCCACAATTGCCCCCCCCCATTCTGCCATCCTGGGTCACTTATGAAGATCTGCTTCCTCTCCAGCCTGTTTCTTTGCTTGCCCCCTCCTTTCTAGTCAGCAAAGGGCTTGAAGAAGCCTTTGGCGATGAAAAAAGAAGCCTGGAGGGCTGCGCACAGCCTTCCCAGCCTTTCTCACCGCCGAACTACCTGAGTGGGCCTTCAGTGATGAAAAAAGAGGTTTAGGTTTCTGGAAATGCACCAAAAGCCTGAAGCAGGCAAAGAAACCGTTAGAGATCTTTGCAAGGTAAGTGAGTCTTCACATGTGAAGTGCCTGTGAAGATCCCGGGGGTGGGGGAATAGGCAGGGGGAATGTTGCAGAACGTCTGCAATAATTCCTAAGGGCGAGCAACTGCCATGGTGCTGAAACATTTGTTATTTCTGGACTTGTTTGTAAATGCTAGAGGGCGCTTACCACGTAACTTTGAATGTTCACTAAGGAAACATTTGTAACCCAGGGATTACATGTATTAAGATGTGTATAATTCTAAAAATCTACGTTAAAATGTAGATATTGAATATTGAGCTTACATTGGTTCTATGTAGTATATTTTTGGGACTACAAGACGTTCTTGACTATAAGACGCACCTAGCTTTTGGGGAGGAAAACAAGGGGGGAAAATCTGCCTCTGCCTCCCAGCAATTTGCCTCCTTGCAGCAAACAGCCTGGTCAGCTTCAGCACAGCCTGATTTAGCACAAGCAGCTGATTGGTGGTTGGACCTGCCTCCTGGAATACTGCCAATCCTCTGTTCCAGGCTGCGGGGATCATTGCTGCCCATGGCATTGCTACTGCCCATCACTGCTGCCACCTGGAACGGGCTGAAAATGGGATGCAGAGGCCAAAAATGGAGCATGCAGAGGCAGGGATGGGTGGTGGCAGCGATCTGCACAGCCTGATCAGCGGTATTACAGGAGGCAGATCCAACTGCCAATCAGCTGCTCATACTAAATCAGGCTATACAGTAGCTGATCAGGCTGTTTGCTGCAAGGAGGCAAATTACTGGGGGAGGGGGGGCAGAGGCTGAATAGTGGGTGCCGGTGGGTGGGCAGGGCTTTGGCAACATTCGCTCTATAAGATGCACAGACATTTCCCTCCACTTTGGGGAGGGGGGAGTGCATCATAGTCCGAAGTCTATACTGCTAAAACACTCCTGTTTGTTCATCTATTTATATCCTTCAATCAACCAAATAATGCATCAAAGCACAAAAATGTCTGAATCAAGGTACCCCAAATCTGCTAATTTAAAGAAAGTATGCAAAATCTGGACCCTATTATTCATGTGCAATTGAAATTTCAAAAATCTTCACACGTAACCATGATTTCCAACTACATTTTAAGAAACCTGTAGGTTGCACAGCACAAGGGGGCATTGAAGGGCATCCTGCTTTCTTTCCCCTCTCCAGCTCCTATGCCCAACTGGTTGGTGACTGGCTGATTTGGAACTGAGGGCAAAATTCAAAATATCTTAACAGCAATGGGCAGTGAGAGAAAGACAAGAAAATATGTGACTAGTCTGGCTGTTTGAGGGGGGGTGGAGAGAACACAGCAGCTATCTCCTTGGAGAATACAGAAGAAGAGGCTGCTTAACTGGGACTCTGCTGAGAGTTAGGAGAAGAAAGGGAACAGCACCAGGTCATATTATATATAGAAAGAAAGAGGTGATATAATATAAATGCTATTATAACATGAATAATTTATTTTAAATATTCTCTTTTTATGTAAGAAAATAACTCTGAAAGGATGACCCAATGGATCATGGATTGTCTAGTTTTATAATAAAACCATCACTAAATCAGTAAATAATTACTTGATAGAAAGTAAAAAGGAAGCCTCCAGAGGTAATGTATCTAATCATCAAGTTGTGTAGTACAGTATGTATCATGTTATTAGAGATGAGGTTGGAAAGAGCCTAGTAAAGATAAGTAGAAGACTCCAGATGTTTCATACCAACAATCAGTCCACTTGATTCATAACAGAAACCCAACGTTTGTATTTACAGCTGTGCTATTAACTGTCTGCTGCATGCGACGAAAAAAGAAGACATCAAATCCAGAAAACAATCTGAGTTATTGGAACAATGCAATCACCATGGATTACTTCAACAGGCATGCGGTAGAATTGCCAAGAGAAATACAATCCTTTGAAACATCTGAGGTAAGATTTCAACCCTGTTGGCAAAGCAGTGTTGGGGAGATTGAGATTAATGTATATCCGTTTTCTTCTTGTGGTGATGGGAAACAGCAGAAATGTTTATTTTCACAAAGTTCTTTGAAGAAAAAAAGAATCATATTGGTTCATCATCCCTTGGTTTCCTGAACCATAATTCCTTTTCATACACTTTCCTCCTCCTTATAGATTCAATTACTCTTTATCAATAGTTTTTGTTATATGACTCTAAAACCTATATTTTCCCCTGCTTTTAAGCCCCATTCCTTTCTCTTATTCCCACTTGCATGACTTATCCCTCTTTGCCCACCTGGTTTCTGCATCATACGACAACTTTCATTTTATTTCTTTTTTATTACAGTTTTTTATTCTGCATCTGCCTTATATTCAGTTTCTGTTTCTCAGTTCATCATCTGCTCTTTTGGGTTCAGCAAGTCTCATTTTATGCTTGTTTTTATGCAGTCCCTTATTGACGGGATCAAGTGAGGTTTCCATATGAGTGACATTTATCATTAAGATGATAAGTGATCTTATCATTATGATTACACAGCTATAGCATTTTTCTTTCATATCACTCAGTAGAGGGGAAGTTAAAAAAGCAAGAAAATTGGAAAGTGTGTAATATAAATTGGAGATAAGTGCACTAATGAATGAAACAGGGAGTCACAAACAACAGCCTGATCTGAAAGCATTTCTTGTTTCTGTATCACAATATTTGCAACTGGATCTTTCATTTTCCAACTGAGCTTAATTGTTGGTAAACATTCTGCTGAATGTTTTTCCCTTAGTGGCTAGAAAATTCAGGAGGATTCTATGACATTTTAACAGAGAGCATATCCGGCATTTAGTTTCCATCATGATAGTAATATTATAGAAAAGTTGCATCTCGCAACTTCTATTCTTCCACGTTTATCAATGGTACAAAGAAACTACTGTATTTTTCGTATAAGATGCACCTTCCCCCCACAAAAAAAGAGGGTGAAAATTTGAGTACATCTTATAGAGCAAATGTAGCCCCACCTCCCACCAGAGGCCAAAAACATGAGGCATGGAGACAACGATGGTTTGTGGCAATCCCTGCAGTCTGTATAAAGCTAATTGGGGGTATTCCAGCAGTCCGATCTCTTGCCAATCAGCTGTGCTGAATCACCCACAGCTGGATCAAGAAATGCCTGAAAATATTTGGCATCAGCAGTAACATACAAAAATTCATGGAAACTTCAATGAATCTCTGGAGAACGAAGCTTATGGAGAAGAACTGGGTAAAGTTGAAATTAAATGAGGCATTTTCCAGGGTGATTCCCTTTCACCCCTACTTTTTATACTGTCAATGCTACCACTGACAACCATTTTGAAGAAGGTGAACTGTGGATATGAACTTGCAAAGAAAGAACTGAAAATTTCACACTTGGTATTCATGGATGATTTGAAGCTGTTTGGTAAAACAAAAGCTGAACTGAATTTATTAATTGAAAGCACTAAAGAATTTAGTCAAGACATTGGCATGCAGTTTTAAATTGACAAATGTGCAACAATGGCAATCAAAGCAAGCAAATAATATAGTGTAGGTTAATAAAAGTAGAACCTTGCATGAAGTGATTTGCATTTGTTTGATCTTCCAAATGATGGGAGATTAAAGATCTTAGCTGTATCTCTATCTTAATTTTTTTTAAACTGAATCATGAGATTTTAGGCACAATTGACAACAGAGCTCCATTTTACATGTTGAAACTTCCAAGCCTTTCAAAGCAATGGAGCCCTTCAGTTGTACATGAATTATAGTTATCTTCATCCCAAGCTACTTGGTTATAAAGTAGTTCTACTTGGAGGATATTAGTTCAGAATCAGCTAATCTACATACAAATCTTAATTATATAGTACTTTATATAAAACAATGTTATAATCCATTTGCATGGCAGGAATGAATGTATCACATTTCATTTTATGAAAGTTAATGTGATGAAAATTTTAAATATCTTTTTTCTCCCCCTCCCCTCAATATTTTCTAGGACCACCTTTCTGAACCCCGTTCTCCAGCCAATGGGGATTATAGGGACACCGGCATGGTTCTCGTGAACCCTTTCTGTCAAGAGACGCTCTTTGTAGGACATGAACAAGTGTCTGAAATATGAACCTTGCTCCAGTTCTTCGTTTTATCTTTACGATCTCCAAATTATGAATATAAATATATATATGTATATTATAAATATAATCTTTGTGTAGCCATGAAATATAAAAAAAACATTTTCAGCTCCCTGCCTCTTTTTTTATGTGATTAAAAAGTTTACAGACCAAACTTCAGCTTTACAAAATAAAAGCTATTTCTAAGCAAAAACAACAACAACAAAACCCTTTGTATTATTCAGTTTGGGTTTTTTCCCCCCACCACTCTACATTTAAATTTCTCAATTTAGGCAAGCTATCAGTCTGGGCAAATTTATGTTTATTCTCTATACTGCTCTCTACGTGTATGGTTAGTGAAAATACCTATTTCTATTGCATTTGGCCAGCACAGATTTAAAAAAAAGATTTTTCAATAAATTAAGATACAAAAATTTGAGGTGATAAAAAAGCAGAGATAGAATTCATATAATGATCAATTTCTTAAAGAAATTTTGTTTCTGCGATGAACAAGAATAACAAATATTTAGAGTGTATGTGTGGGTAGAACTTGCACTTTACACATTTAATGTACAGATATGTAGAACTGAGCCTGAGATATTATGTTTCCAAGATTTCTCTGAATATTTAAATATCATATACAAAGTAGATTTCAGTATAAAGATCAGCTTCTTTTTGCTGTATAATGTAACTGATAAATGTTTATAGGAGCAAGTGATTTAATAATTGACTGTTCAAACCTGCTTACTACAGGAGGGCTTTCTGATAAAATCCCTGATGTTGCTACAACTCCCAGCACTTGTCATCTTTGGCATTGTGGTTAGTTGCAAGAGATATAGACTGACTTATACATTTTTAGCCAAGAACCTAGGATAGGTTAAAGATATTGATGGTGTTAAAGATATTATCACAATATGTAAGCTATTCCAAGTAAAGTAAAGCTGCCTTTTGTAACTGACCAATGGACATTTTGTCCATATCAATGGTATTTGGTGCTTCAGATATTTTGGGACTGAATTCAACACAATCTTTGCAATTTTTTTTGTCACCATCATTCTACTTCTTTTCACAAGTCTTTGTATATTGTGATTTTTCTCGGTACTTTTCCTTCTATTCTGTTGTCAGCCAAATCCATTATTCAGTGTTAAATCTAGGGTATTATGTGGTAAGTGCCAGTCTTTGAATTCTAAAGTCACTTTAGCGTCTTCATTTTCTATGACTTTTTTATTTTATGGCCCCAGCAGTTCTTCTTTGAAGGTAACTGGTACTTATTGCAGATCTTCCAATGTATTATTATTGCTGCTTTGTCTTGTCATTGTTTGTAGTCAGTCTGTACAGTCTTCTTGCAGTAGCTAACCAGACAATTCTCTGTTTCTTCAGCTTCTTTGCCAATGTGGCACTTGCTGTCTGTTGACTTCTCAATTCTGGTTTTGTATGTGTTTGTTCTTAAGTTTTGGTCTTGTGCATCCAAAATTACCCCCTTCTGTCTTTTTGTTATCTGTTTTGCCTCCTTTTTTTAAATGTACTGGTTATGTAATACTTTATCTTCGCATATATCTTTGCTTTCTTCATTTGATCTTTCTTGTGGAACAGTTTGGTCTTTCCAATACTCAGTAAGCCTTCCTGGCATACTAGCTTCACTGCATTCTCTTTGATGTCCTTTAGATATTTTTCCAATGCCCTGTTTTCTTCTTCAACCATCTAATATACTTGCAACATTCCAGGCCCACTTATTTTCCTTGCTAAATAAAGTCTGTCAATATTGCTGTGAGGAGAAAAATTCATTGTCATTATTTTTCTGGTCTTCTTATCCAGGCTTTTAGCTCTGCTTGACTCCAGTCCATTATTCCAGATGTGTATCTAATGACTGGAATTGCACAGGTGTTTATTGCCTTGATGGTATTTCCTTAACCGAGTTTGGAATTTTAGATCCTCCTCTCTCTTGAAGTATTAACTTCTGGCTTTGTTCTTGACTTCAGCATGCTTGAGTTTATTGGCTTGAAGGATGCCCAGATATTTATAGTATTCATCTTCATCCAGACTCTTGGTGTTGTTTCCATAGGGATCCCGATTCCTTCTGTTTTCACTATTTCTCTCTGTTTGATTGAGGATTGCACATTTGTGGTTGAATATACGATGATGTTGAGTTGCAATTGTATTTCCATACAGCTTTAGATTATCCATATAAAGGTGGTGGGATAACGTGTCAGATATTTTTCATGTTTGATAGCCATGGACTGAATTATTCAGTATTGTTAATAGAGGAATAAGTGCAATCACAAACAGTAGTGGTGATAGTGAGTTTCCTTGAAAGATTATTCTCAATATTAATCTCTCTCAATCTCTCACCATTGACTAGCAACCGTGTCTTCCATTGTGCCATTGATCTTTCCACAAAGCTTCTGATGTTTCTACTGACTCCTGGTATTTCTAGGCACTTGATTATCCAATCATGTGGCAAGGAGTCAAACCACTTCTTCTAAACAATCTGTGCTACATTTAAGTTGGTCTTTTATCTTGTCAGTTAGGAGTTGATTTTTGTTCCTCTGCTGTTAGGGCAGTTTCCTTTCTACTCAGGTAGAACCTTTTTTCAACTAGGTGCTATTGGACTGCATAGCTACTATACCAGCGATGGTGAACCTTTTTTGGCTCGCGTGCCACAACTGGGGGGAGCGCAGGGGGTCGTGTGCGGGCGTGCCGCACCCATAATGCAACGCGTGACCCCCCCATTTTACATGCTTTTTTCTCCCTCCCCAGGCTCCAGAGGCTTTATAGGAGCCTGGGGAGGGCAAAAAGAGCCTCCCCCGCCCCCCCCCCCGGAGGCCCTCCGGAGGTTCAGGGACCGTCCGGAGGCTTCCCTGAAGCCTTCGGAATGCTTAAAACGACCCTCCGAGCAACCCTGAAGCCTCCATGGGGGGCAGGGGAGGCTCTTTTTGCCCTCCCCAGGCTCCTATGAAGCCTCTGGAGCCTGTGGAAGGCGAAAAATAGCTTTTAAAAAGGTGAACTCAGCTGGCCAGCGCGTCCATGCGCGCTGGCCAGCTGACAGGGCAGCGCCTCGTGTGCCTTGACAAATGGCTCCATGTGCCACTTGTGGCACGCGTGCCATCGGTTCGCCATCACTGTACTATACTGTTAGAAGGCAGTTAATTGGCCTATAGTTGCCTGATGCTGCTCTTTTCAGCAATAGCACTTAGACTTATATACTACTTCATAATGCTTTACAGCCCTCTCTCTACATCATGACCCATTTCTGGTTGAGTTTGGGCAGAGAAGCCAGGGTCTTTGCTGCATGTTTTCCTTGTGTGCAGTCAAAAGTTTGCAAAAGGCAAGAAGATGAAACGCCAAGCTTGGCCCATACTAACACCTTGCGTATTAACCACCTTCTCAGCCTACTGCCCTACGGCTGATGAGCAGAGAGGGGGGTATCTGGTTTAGGTGACTACAATAGAGCAGGCAGGCAGAAGTGCGGGCTCTCCTCGGATTTTGTTGGCCGTCTCATCACAGTTTGATTTTGCTTGAGATTGCTTGAGAGGGAGAAATATCAGAAGCAGGCAGGCAGATGCAGCAGGCCCAGCAGCCGGGCAGAGGTAAGGAGGGGAGAGTAGATTCCAACGCATCGCACTGCCTTCTGCATTGTCATTCTGCATTGCCTGAGCAAGACCCAAGCTCCAGACCTAGCAGGGTACAAACCATGGTCGCTGCCTGCTCCAGAGCCACAAGATGAGCTGTGGAAGAGAGGGACGCTCAGCTGCGAGGTTGCCTGGTGCTGCGGGCAGGGCCAGGACTGACAACAGTGTGCTGGAAACACCTCCAGGGGCCCAGAGAGACAAAATGAGAGGCAGCTCCTGGCTCTTGCTGGCTCAGCTGATCCTTGGGGCCGTGATTAAGGGACTCAGCCTCCATATGCTGGTCACCCCCACCCCTTCACTATGGCTTATTTTTTGGGTAGGACTTACATTAGACACAGGTATGAAAAGCAGGCTAGGGCTTGTTTTCGGAATAGAACATATTTTCAGGGGAACACGGTATTTCCAGTGCTTCCTTCATCTTACTTGTTTCTAGGTGATATTTTTTCATCAGGTATTCCTATGTCTTGTTATTTAGCTTCTTTTATTTCATCTGTTCTAGCTTGCTTGCATTTGATCCTAGTTTGCTGATCTTAATTTTCCAATCTGATCTTCCATTATTATAATCATCATCATCAATTTCCAATGACTCTGGAAGGTTCTCAAATAAAAAAGGGGAGAAACAAATATAACAATAATAAAAATATCCTGTTTTCCCCAAAACAAGACCTCCCCAGATAATAGACCCAAACAGGCTTTTGAGCGCATGCACTAAAATATGCCCTCCCCCAAAAATATTGTAACACAGCAACAGCCATGAAATGACCACACTTGCCACCTCCTGCCCCTCAAAAATAAGACCTCCCCAAAAATAAGGCTGAGTGCTTATTTTCAAAAGACAAAAGAAAATAAGACCCTGACAAATTTTCAGAGAAACACAGTAATAAAAAATAAGGCAAAAAACAGACAGCATTCCCATTCTTCAGAATGAGCTACACTTATCCTAGCTAAAAATCTGAGCAAAACGTCAAAAATTCAAGACCCTACAAAATACCAGCAGAGTGTGATTATCCAGATTTCAGGAGTAGGGCTCGTTCCAGAGGTTAGGTACTGCAACAGAAAATGCATACTTCTAGGGTTCCAACATATATATATTTTTCATTCAAGAGTGCCAAGTAGAATTAAATTGGTCAGGCAAATACTATGGGGAATAGATGATCTGCCAAGTAAGTAGATCTTATGCCATTTGGAGGGCTGCAAGTACTACAACCATTTAAAAGCAATTGCCAATAGCCAGTATACATTCATTTATTTATACATTGATTCACCACCATTTCTGTTTCAGAATTTTTGAAAGTGTGTTGAAATTGTTCTGAATAGTTTTATGTACTTATTAATATTGTTCAATAAGTACTGGACACAGCCATATTAATATGAAACTAGAATGCATTACAATGGACATTACACTTTCACATTCCATCTTGATTCCATCTTCTATCATGGGTCTCTCTCTACTTACTTCTAATCATGGTATGAATATTTCTTGCAAGTTTTTTTTTCATTGTCTTCATTGTCTTTATCTCATTTCTGGCCAATGATGTACTTTTCCCATTAAGCAGTAACTCATATATATAATTTTTCCTTATGTCTATATCTCCAAGAAACGTTCAAAACATCCTATGCATCTTAGATAATTTATATGATATTAAATACTACTGGTTCATCATTTTATTTTATTTTTTTAAATTATAATTCAATGTGAATTTCAGGCCTTCAGTCCACATATTTTCCTATTGCTTTAACATTTTATTATAACCAACATTTACAGACTATTGAATAATACAATGTTTGGCATGCTCTCTCTGTAGGTCCAATGAAACATTTTATAAACCTTAGCTTTAAGATGTTCATTAGTACATAGTATATTTCAATGTCATTTTTAGCAACTTCAAAACCATAAATTTTTTATCCAAAGCAAACCCTTATTTTCTATTGTAGATAGGTAAACCAGTGACATGTACGACTTTCTAGCGCTTCTTTTGATTTAAGAGTGGGTTCACTTTGAACAAAGGATATTACTTCATTATAAATCCATCAGTGAGGGTTCCCTGTGATTTCTTTCTTTAAAAAGGCTTCTTGGGGTAACATCCAAAGAAAAGATACTTTTCTCTGTATTTATTCCAAACTTTATAAATGTGGTTCTTAAAATCCACATTCATTTTAACTGTATCCTATCACAGATAGGCATAGCAATTCACAGCAGTTTCAAGGTCATGGTTGTTAGAGTCCACTGTACCAAACAGCAGCCTGTCAGATAATTACATGACTGCTGGGGGAACAACACATTAACACTGAAAACCTGACTCTAGCAAAACTACACTGGCTGAAATCAAGTGAGCCAAACGTTTAAATGCAAAGAGGATCCCCACCCCCACAATCTATAATGATCCTCTACTACATTGTCCGTACTGCATGGTGCTCTTCTAGCAGATTTCTCATGAAATAGATTGCTGACCAAGTGAAATGACCCAAACAATTGTTCTAACAAATATGCCTGAGGTAGGCAGCCCCAAACAATGAGAAATGTTCCAGAAATTTATGAGAGAGCACTTTGCAGATTTCTATGAATATGTGCAACATCAGAGGGGCAGGGGAAGGAGATTGAATTCATTTAGTGCAAACCTTCTGAAGTACAGCATGTCCTTACCCAAAAGCAGGGCATCTTTTGCAGAACATGAACCCTCAACTTCTATTGAGGAAAGGTCAGTGCCCATAAGCCATAGATTTAGTATTAGCAGAGGAGGAAGCCTCTTAAGACCATCTGCTGCTTACATAGGTATTGTACCTATGGAAAGTGTCAGCAGCCTGGGCACACGGATATCCCGCAGAGCTCTGGGGATAAGCAGTGTCTTCTTACAAGGTCTTCATAGTTCTTGTACAACCATACCACTATTCCAAGGATTGGAAAAAGAACGAAGCCTATCTTATGAAAATATGAACAGATGCTTGGTGGATTACATTGAAAAGGTGAAAACTTTGGAGCAAGTCAACCAGGAACTTGAAGGACATATCCGTGCTTACCTGAACAAGAAATCTTCCACTGACAGTAAATGGGGATCTCTAAGGGAGAACTGGGCAACCATTTATTATCAAGTAAGTATGAAATGAAGCATTTGTTAACCACAGCCAAAATTCAAATTAAGTTTGAGCATTTCCATAGGGTATCTGTAATTTTTTACTGCTTTATTTAGTGTATCACCAGACTCCACAATTCTGAGTGGTTCACAAGAAAATATGAAAAAATGCAAAGTTGTTTCTCTTTGAAGTAGTTATTGAAGAGGATTGAACAATTAAGAGAAATACTGCCAGAACTGTTTATGTTTATGCAATTATATAACCTTTTTACCAGTATTATTCTATATGTAATGAAGAAAGTACAATTTTCATTATATTTTCAACCTTGTCACATCTTAGAATTACAATTTTGTTCAGGGAATAGAGACACGCTAATCAGTGAAACTTAATATCATTCAAAGCAAAAGTGCTAACAGCATAGGGAAGCCTCGTTTGCAAGTCTCCCACAACTGCTTTTCAGCTTTTGGAAACATAATCATACAAGTACAATATGTGGGAGCTATCATGTTATTGGCTATCCACTCATTTACCAATGATAAACATGTCCAAAAAAGCTAATAGTGTATATGAAATAATCACACATTTCAAACATATACACAAACATAACTTATTTCAGGGGATCGAAAAATAGACAAATTGGAGGAGGGATGGGCTTGATAGATAAGATATCAAACAACATGCTTGTTATGAAAAGTCAAACTCCTATGAGAAATATGTCAACATTTGACCTTTTTTTTTTACATTTAAGGATTTACAGTCATCACTTAGGAATTATCAGATATTAACAGAGGAATGCCATCTCATTGAAAATACAGTGTACAGGAAACATGCTTGTAATATACAGGACATACAAAAGCTGTTTTAAATAATTCTAATAGCAATAGTGCCATGCGGATGTTAGTTACTCAGTGGTTCACTCTGAAGATTCATCCATTTTTCCACTTTACACTGCTGTCAGGAGAAGATTAAGCCACGTCTATGCAAACATCACCTGAGTAAGATGTTATTCTAGCAGAGAGTTCCATCCATATACAATTTTGGATATAGATTATATATTTTGTTTACCTTTGACTCTTTGAACTGTTATAGGTAGGGGATGCAGTTCTGGAAAATGCCCGCCTCATGTTGCAAACAGAAAGTATTCAAGCCTGTGCTGAAGATGTTAAAGACAGGTAACATTAAATTAAAAGTAAAAATAAATATGCATTTTAATATTTAAAAAACAAAGGAATTGTACTGGAAATAAATTTAGGAAACTGGAACCCAATCCTCTTCCATCAGTAGAAGGCAACTTCAATAACTAGTAGTTCTTCATGCCAGAAGTCTAAACTTTGTGATATTATTTTGACATATTCTCATTTATACTGCAGGTATGAAAATGAGCAACCATTTCGAAAGGCAGTAGAAGATGAAATTAATTCTCTCTATAAAGTAATTGATCATGCTAATTTGACTAAAGTAGACTTGGAGAGTCAGATAGAAAACATGAAGAAAGAACTAGCTTTGCTGTCAAAGAATCATGAAGAGGTAAATCAATCCTGAGAAACAAAAAATTATAAGCATTCTACTTCTATCTAAACAAAAGATGGAAATGAACTTTAGGTCTGACAAGGACATTTTAATACCAGAATTTTAATGCCATCAATAAGCATTTTATCATTTTGTAATACTATGCACTGATGAAAGTCTAATTAGCATTAGAACCAGTGCTGGGTTCTTCTCCCTATCGCTACTGATAGGCTGCGCACGGGGCCGGGCGTCCTGGTTGTGCATGCACGCTGCGCACACATGCGCACTACACTGCCCCTGCGACACCCAGTTGTTTGTCAGAGGTCTCACAGGCGCCGCACGCCTTAGTAATTATTCAAAGTGTTATAAACTGAGACAAACAGATATGTATTCAAGGCTGTTCTGTTTTTTCATAGAACATCAGGGAAAATAAGCAATGACTATTTCATCATCATGGTTGTAAATATCACTGGCTGTGGAATCCAAACATTTTGGAGTTCCCAGAGAGATCTGGCTATCCATTATGGGAATAGTGGTAAATTAGATGGGCTTTCAATATGTACCAGAAGGGCTTTTTATGTACTTATGAGCATCAAAAAATGTAACCATGTACCGGGATTAAATAAAAACCTTTGAAGCAATGCAAACCATCTGAGTCATAGCATTGTGATAACTGTTTATTAGACTGACAAGTTAAATTATTTTTTAAACCATTCATTCGTTTTAAGACTCTTGAACATGACTGGTTCTCAAGAGAAATATATTCATAGTTGCCACTTAAAGTGACAAAGAGATTTTTATGTTTCTATTAAATTCTAGCAGTTATTGTGAAATACAAGTTGAGAAATAGCTCTCTTTCAACACCTTACTATAGAGGCAAATACACTGCATAGCAACAAAGGTGCATCAAATACTAATTGCTCTGAGTTTTGTTAAAATATGTGCTTCTGTTTTTTTATAAGAATTCTTTTATTTATTTAAATGAATTGGTCATCTATTTGTAACAACTTTATTTTCAGGATATCAAAATCCTTTACAAACAGCTTGCTTTATCACCACTGGAAGAATCAGAAATCCCCATTGAAATTAGCCTGGATGACATTTTGAAGAAAATCCAGATTCAATGGGAGAAAAATATTGAACAAAACTATGCTGAGACTGGTATCTTGCTCCATGCTAAGGTAAGCATGGAACAAAATTAGCTGCAATAATTAACTTCAAATTCTTTTAAGTCAATTAAACATAATCAAACAGCATACAGTATAGCTTTTGAATTATGCAGAATTCTTCAGCAAAATTGTAAATATAACCAAGAATGCAGCAGGAAATTGTAAAACGCCAGACTCACAGGATTTGCATTTGATCCAGTGTATGTGTAGAAGAGGACAAAAAGTCATGCAATGCATATAAAAAAAGGACAAGCCTTCAAGCACATGGTTGCAGCTGCCTTTTTGACTTTTACAGTAATCCTCATTGTGGATGTCCCAGTAGTGGGTTTCAAATTTTTTTAGAACCTATTATGTAGGTGTGGCTTGGTGGTCATGTGATCAGGTGGGCGTGGCCAACTTGGAAAATGTGGTGAAACTCACTTAATGATGCTCTTGCTTAACAACCAAAATTTTGGGCTCAATTGTGGTCATAAGTTCCCTTCCTTCCTTCCTTCCTTCCTTCCTTCCTTCCTTCCTTCTCTCTCTCACACTTTTTTCTTTTTTTCTTTCTTTCTCTTTCTCTCTGTTTCTCTTTCTGTCTCTCTCTCTGTGTTTGTCTGTCTGTCTCTCTCTGTGTGGCTTTGTCTCTCCCTCCCTCCCTGTCATTCTCTATGTGTCTGTCTGTCTGTCTGTATCTCTCTGTCTCTCTCTCTCCTCCCTCCCCCATCTGCCACTCTGTGTGTGTGTGTGTCTGTCTGTCTGTCTGTCTGTTTCTCACTCTCTCTCTCTCTCTCCCTCCCTCCCTCTCTACCCTCCTTTCCTCTCTCTCTATCACTCTGTGTGTATATGTGTATGTGTCTGTCTGTCTGTCTGTCTCTCACTGACTCACTCACTCACTCAATCATTCACTCTGTGTGTCCCTCTCTCTCTCTTTCTGTCTGTCTGTCTGTCTCTCCCTCCCAACCCGCGGATGGGCTCTGGACCAGCGGAGCCTCATCCTTCTTTTTAACCAGGCGATCTTTCCTAAGATATAAAAAAGAACCTTAATTGCAGACTCAACAAAAGAAGCTAGAAAGAGATACTGAAGCCAGGAAGCTGAAACCTGGGACTGGAGAAAAACCTTTTCTGTTCCCTTAGCAGCCCATCCAGGAAGATGAGTAACATGAGGGGGATCCCTTCCCGCACGGATGGGCTCTGGACCAGCAGAGCCTCGTCCTTCTTTTTAACCAGGTGGTTATCTTTTTTTTTGCCAGGTGATCTTTTTAACCAGGCAATCTTTAACCAGGCGATCTTTGGCTGCTGCACAAGCCCATGGGCATGCACTGCCCTTTCTCTCTGATAGACGCCTGATTAAAAAGAAGGAGGCAGCTCCGCTGGTCCGGAGCCCATCCGGGAAGATGAGGAACGTGAGGGGGATCCCTCCCCCCGCAGATGGGGGGGGGCTGTCCACTACTCTCCTGACCCCCTTCCCTGCTTCTCCTCCTTCCCTCCCTCCCCCAATCTTCGGAGAAGGATGAATCAGGGAGAGGGAGGGGAAGGGCCACTGACCAGGAAGCAGAGGGAGGGAGGGGGTTTTCAAGAAAAGGTAGAAAGGAGCAACCACCAGGCAGGAAGGGAAAATCAAGGCAGAGTTTAGCGCCCCCCAAATTTGAAACACGTGACGGAGTTCCCACGACACATGGGAACAAGCGGACTCGGCTGGTTCTCCTGGGATCTCCTCCCGGGGTGGGGTGGGTGAGGGGTGTCAGAGAAGTTGCGTCTGGGGAAACAATCTAAAGAGAGGCCAAAAGTCTCGGCTTTTGAGAGAGAGGCACCGTCGCGGGCGCTTCCTGTGGGTGAAAGAGCACGCCAAGAGCACCACCCCACGGAGCATTTAGGCTCCGGTCGCCCACTTAAAAGGCGCCGGCTTCCGAGGCTTTGGGGATCACTCGGAAGGGGCGAAGTGCTTCCCCTTCGAAGCGGAGCCCCTGGAGTTGCCAAAGTGGGGCCAGGTGAATCCTCGCAGCCACTTAGATGCTGGCTGGGAGTTCACTTGGACAGCACCGTGGGCGTGTGGGGACGAGCCGAGGCTGGCCAGTCAGCCAGGCCTACAAGGGGGTTGGCAGTGCTTCTTTCCCACTTCGCCCAGAAAAACTGCCCACCTTCCTCCATTCCTCCTCCTCCTCCCATCCCCAACGCCACTTCTCTCTCTCTCTCCCTCTGTGTGTGTGTGTGTGTGTGTGTGTATGCGTGTGCACGCGCGAGCCTACAAAGAAAAATCTGTAGATCTCTTGTCCTGGGCCGTGTCCCCTCTGTAACCCTCCGATGCGGAGTTGCGGGCTGTTGACACAGCTTTACCTGCCCTACATCGCTTCCCTATAAAATCCCAGCACAGTAAAACTATTGGTAACTTAATCCCGGTGCCCCTCTCTCTCCCTCTCTCCTCCACCCCCCCCGCTTTATGGGGACAGGAGGAAGAGCGGGGATGGAGCTGTCTTGCCAGTCCTGCTCCCCCTTTTCTCCCCCTACCCCCTTCCACTGCCCCCTACCCCTTCCCCCCTTTCCAGCAGAGCCTCGCCCTTATTTTTAACCAGGCGTTTATTTTCTTTTTAGCCAGGTGATCTTTTAAACCAGATCTTTAACCAGGTGATCTTCAGCTGCTGCACAAGCCCATGCGCTGCCCTTTTCTCTCTGATAGCCGCCTGGTTAAAAAGAAGGAGGCGGCTCCGCTGGTCCGGAGCCCACCCAGGAAGATGAGGAATGCGACGGGGATCCCTCCCCCCGCGGATGGACTCCGGACCAGCGGAGCCTCGTCCTTCTTTTTAACCAGGCAGTTATCTTTTTAGCCAGGTGATCTTTTTAACCAGGCAATCTTTGTCTGCTGCTGCACAAGCCCACGGGTATGTGTTGCCCTCTTCTCTCTGATAGCCACCTGGTTAAAAAGGAGGAGGAGGCTCCGCTGGTCCGGAGCCCATCCGCGGGGGGAGGGATCCCCCTCGCGTTCGTCTTCCCGGATGGGAAGGATGTCGGGCTGGAAACCCAAGCTCCATTAGTCCCAAAAGCCTCTTCTGGACGTCTATTGCAGTCGCGAGGAGCCATGGATAGTGCGGAGAAGAATGCGAAGGTTCTCGGCGCTTCAGGAAGCTGCAAAAGCCATCCTCGGCGTTTTTCGCATCGGGGCGTGCTGCAAGAGTGAGTGAGTAAAGACCTTTTCTGGCCAGCGCAAAGGACTTCCCCGGACTTGCTTTGCTGAGCATGGGGCGACGGGCCCGCACCTCCACCACCAGCAATCTGGAAAAGGTCTTCACTCACTCCCTATTGCAGCACACCCTGATGCGAAAAACGCCAGGATCAGCACGCTTGGGACTGCTGCTGTGATGTCCAGGGAGGCTAAACCAAGCTGCGCGCCTCTCCCAGCCACTTTCACGGCTTCCCAAAGCGCTGAGAACCTTCACGATCTTCTCCGTGCATTCCTGGGCTCCTCGCAACTGCAACAGACGTCCAGAAGCTGCGGGGGCTGTCAGGCTGGAAACCCAAGCCCCATTAGCCCCAAAAGCCGCTGCGCCAGCAAAGAGCTTACTTACCCCCTCGGCAGGCAGCAATAGAGAGCCAAGGGCTCTCTATAGGGCTCTTAGTGGTGTGGTGCGGTTGGGCGGGGGGAGGGAGCGGACAAGCGGTGATCAGATAGGCGGGGCCTGGGGGTGAGCGAGCGAGGGGGCGTTCCACCGGTGGAACTGGCTCTAAACGGCACGCTAGATTTGTGGAACCTCTTCTAGTGAACCGGTTAGAACCGACAGGAACCCACCTCTGGGATGTCCCTAACTTGGATAGTAAAGGAAAAAATTTATAGTCATTCAAATTAGGCTCTTTGGATGCTCTTTGATGGTTGCAAATTGCAACTAGAATTATCTATAGCTCTGCAATCTAGCAATTGCTGCTCCTCTATTTTATCACAATTTACCTTCAAATTGTCAAGTGGAACTATTGTTAAGTAAAAAAATGGAAACCCCCCAAACAAATATTAATTGGTTATCCACCCCCAGTCAAAAGCAGGTTAATCCAAAGGTCAAGAGTATGGGAAGCTTTTGATTTCTCCAGAATTGTTCATCAATAAAGTGGTTATGTGCTATTAAATTATTTTCATTTCTAGCAACCACATAGTTTTTTTCTGCAACACTCTTGCTCTAACCTGTTCTTTCAAATCTCCCAATGGTGCACTTACTCAGGATAACTGACTCTTGCTGTTGGTCATCCTCTTCATCCCTTTCCTTCTTTTCCAGCATTAGAGCCATTTCCAGAGACCTGGGTCTTTGCATGTGTCTAAAGTAGGTTAGGTAATGCTGACAAAAAGCTGGCTGTTGAAGGAAATTAAGAAATTTAGGCAACTGCAAGTTCACTGACTTGGTTCCTCCCTATAAGTCATACTTATAGTATAACTATACTTACAGTATAACTTTATGGGTCAAATTATCTCACTTCAATGGCATCAGTTTTACTGGAATTGAAATGACACTAGTATAATCTAAATCTAACCCAGTTGTGTACTTCTATATTTAATGTAATGCTATTCATTATTAAGACTGTCCAAAGCTTCTGATTTGATTAAGAAGAGATGTTTCCAAATACATAGAAATGTATTTTGACAAATGTAGCCTTTATCTGTGACTCATTAGAACAGGCACAATCCTGAAAACAAGAGCCACTGAAATGAATTATAGGTGTGGTGTTTACTTAGACAAACTCAGCACTTCTTCCTAGCAATCTGAAGCACTACTCATTAGCAATAACTTTTATTTCCATTTTCTTCTGACAATATTTCTATACAATGAGTATATGTATTTATGTTAATAATCAAAAAGCTGGATCGAAAACGCAATAATTTTCCTTTCATTTTTCTCTAATATACCTATAAGAGATTGGAAAATAAAACAATGCTTTGTTTTATCACTGTTATGTCAGCAATTCACAGAAACAGTGCCTGCTGTACAAACACAAGAGGCAGAGTTGGCTGAATCCCTAAGGGCAGAGTTTCATGAAACAGCTTGCAAAATTCAAAGCCTGCAAATAGAGACTGAATCTCTGAAAACACTGGTGAGTAAGGGAGCAGGCATCTCTTTCTGGCACAAATCACTGATCTGGTTCACATATTATGTGAAAATGGCTTTATTTTGACTTGGAATGTTAGTGGACCTATGTTATATTTATAAACCATGGCTTCTATCTGAATAATATACAAAAGCAGTATTTATTCAACAAACATAGCTCACTAAAGCCAAGATTAATGCAATATGTCAATTCAGCCATTTCTCCTTTGAACTTCACCTGTGGTACCATCTTTCTACTATGAAAGGCCACCTTTCATAGTAGTAATAAGCTGTAAATCAGTGTGTATTAGGAGTTAGACAAAAGTAAAACTGATTTGTTCTTCTCTCTAGCAGCCAGTTTAGGAAAGAATACACAGATCTTATTTAAAGTCTGGACTGATCTCTTCAAGAGGGCTTTTCAAATTAACTGAAAAATAGCAGGTACCCCTTGACTTAAGATATAAAACTTTTATGTTAAAAGGCTACATATTAGACATCACAGTTTTTCCATTCCAATATTAAAATGCCTAATTGTCTCTTTTGCTCATATGCATTACAGTGGAGCAGCCATTTTATGAACTGGATCCCTCACCCCTAGAATGACCATTTTCTTTTGAGTTCACATGTTCTTAAAATATTAAATGGTCCCCAAAGCTTGGGGGCTTCTACACTATGCATTCTTAATAAACACCTTACCAACTCTAAACTGTTTACCATCAAACAACACTTTTCATGAGTTTTTACAAATCATGAACTAGAACCCACTTTCTGATAAAACAGTAATCATTACTATCATTACTAAATTATTCACTTTTAACTTGAACTTTGGAATGCACTATGATAATACGAACAATACTGATGTCATCTGGAAAAATACTTTTGTCCTTTTACCAAAATATTGAGGGCAGCAACAATAGCACTATTTAAATGCTCTTGATCAGTATTTATTTTGATAACCAAATAATCTCTTTGACTGGAATTCTTCAATCTATGCATAACAGATATTTTGCAGGAATAATTTATTAATATCTTTTTTTCTAGAAATTAATATGTATCTGAGAGGATTCTATATTTGAAAAACTAGTATGTATGGATTTAATAATTGTTTCTCTAAAGACAGAAATGCAAAATATTTAATGTTCAACATTCCATGGATGTTTTGTCTTTACAGAAGAGAGGCTTAGAAAACTCTCTTTATGATATCAAGCATTGGCATGACATAGAGCTTCAGAATTTAGGCTCTGTCATTGCCAAACTGGAAGCAGAAGTAAGAGAAATCCAAGGAGAAACTGAGCAGCAGCAAAGAAATCATGAAACTCTACTTTCCATTAAAACACAACTCGAGTCAGACATTGCTGCGTATCACTGCCTTCTAGAGACCGAAAGCAGGTATTCTTTTTCATGAGTGAGAATTGTGTGTTGAATGTACATAACAGCATCTCTCGGCCCAAGGAAAGAAGGAAAAATCAGAGTAAGCTGATTCTGAAAGGAGAAAAAAAGCAGAATATTCCTAGTTGTGGGTTATATTCATAGAAAATGGTAGAATTCCTGGTTTACCCAACATGCTCCTTCTACCAGCACCTGTACTACAGGAAGAATGAGGACATCCTTCAAACTAAGTCATTCCCTCCAGCAGATGGGATCTTAAGATAAGTCTCTCCCCCAGTGCTTTTTCTGCACTTTATTGAAGAAGGAAAACTGGAGTGTGGTGAAAGCTCTCAGCAGCCATATTCAGATGCCATATCAACGCTTCTTGCCATCTTTTGTAGTCCATATCCCCTTGTTAAGGTTTTTGAGCTCATTATGTGTAGCCAGTGCCATTTTGGTTCTTTGATCCAAGAATTGCATTTCTGCATAAGAAAATACAAGCAATTTATTAATAATTAATAATTAAGAATCTATCGCAAATACTACTTACCAAATAGGAATGCAGTTATGCACACACTTTATTCATATATTTGCTTTCTCTAACTTGATACCTTTCTAGATTGCAAACATTGTCAGCTAATAGTTCAGTTTGTTCAGAGTCTAAGCCTACAATACAGTACTACTTTCTTTAATCAGAGCAAAAAATAGCAGGCAGCTATCAAACTATCAAACTACAATGCCAGTCAATCCTAATTAGTGTTCCCAATACGTTTAGAAAGCACCAGATGTATGGTATATATTATTGAACATTTAGTTGTGCTTCCCTGTGTACTTTTATCAAGAAAACCGTAACTTTTACTCCTGGCATTTTTAAGGTGACATTTAAAATTAAAACTAAAATTAGAAAATTGTAATATTTTAATAAATTAGTAGCATTTGCAATTACCATATCTACACTGTAAATAAAAAGCATCAAGTCCAATTTAGTAACTTCATTTGTATTCTAACATTTATTCAGCCCTTAAAATGATGAGAAAAGTATTCTTCATTGACTCAGGTTAGGTGACTATCCTGTTTATGGCATAGCTCTTACTAATCATTTACATGAGTGTAAGGACACATGGCTCCTAAGGGACCCGATTATCTCAGTGGATTTTCAAAATTAGTTTCTACTGAATGATACCTTCTGAGATAGCCACATCTGGTAAATTTCCAATGGTCCTGCATAAGATATTGTGAAATTTCAGGAGGTAACACCTCAAAAGAGAGAAATCTTTTTAATAATGGAAAATTTACGAGATTTAAGAGAACTCTTAAAAGTATTTGCATTGAGTTTATTGTTCACAAATCTTGAATGAGATCAAACTCTTACAAGAAAATTGTTTTTTTTAAATAGCATCCATGACATTGAACAATAATGGTACTCCATACCTGAGAAGTTTGTTAACTCTTCATACTAATCCATACATATACAAAATGTATTTGCGTATTGTAATTTTCTTATTTTTCTCTAATTTTCTCTTGCTAACATTAATAATTTTGTTTTGTTAATAAGTTAACAAATTGTTCTTTTAAAGGAAATAATAACATGGCATTTTTTGCATTTAACTTTCAGCTGATCTCTTTCTCATCAGAAGACAATTATTACCATTCAAAGAAAGTATTTTATTGGCAAGTGTTCATGGAAAACATAACAATAAAATTTCTGTTTGATTTGCCAATCTAAGCAGGCCAACTTGCCTAATTATATTAAATGCCCTAAATGACTGCTTTGCATAAAAAAGTATAATAGAATAAAATATTAGGTTCAAGTACTGCTGTCCAGTTTTTTAAAAATACCGAGCAACTAAAATATTTCTACAATTTTATATATGTAACTTGGAAGTTGTACTCCATTAATCATAGTGGAATTAAAGGAACAACTCAGGAATCAGACTGGCAGAACAATATAAACTAAATTGTATTTTTGTAGAACAAGCTTTGTGCACTACTCACTACAAATGTTTATGTTAACCTTGTAAAAGTTATTTGGAGTTTGTCTATTATTGATTGCACTCCAAGAATGTAGATGTTTCTAGACTACCTTTTCTGTTTAATCTTGCACAATGGTCTCAACAGAGCCCTAAGCGACTATTTTATACTATCAACTTAGCCAAGAGACAACTATTTTTTAAAATTAAAAACTGTTTGAGGGGCCATACTGAATCATACCTTAGTACTGCAAATGGTCTTATCTCTGACCCCATTGCAGTTTTCTAATTTAAATTTCATACATATCCATAATAGTGATTTTTATTTTAATTAGACAGTAATAGGGATGCAGTGTATCCTAGAGATTTTCTCCTATGGAGCAAGTAGTAATTTTGCAGAAGAGTGGAGTATTCAGGCTATGCAAAGAGATTAATGTTGATATCCCCTTTCATGATCCCAATCCAATTCAGTATTCTTCCCTTTCCAGAGAAGCTCTGAAGCTTCAAAAGTTTCAAAATGCAAAATCTACTACCATATTCCCTGAGAAGGTTCTGGAGAATTCCAGAATATTCCATTTAAAGAAAAATATATTTTGCACAACTCTTTAAAAAAATAGAGCATTGCATTTAGAAATGTATGGTATTTCATCTTGAGTTACATGAGTTCAATGTAACTCATTGACCTAAGAAAGAATTCCCTATAGCAACATTTAAAAAATGTTGACTTAACATCTAGAAAAGGGTTTGTGAAACAGAGTTCTTCCAGCAATCAGGAACTTCAAATCCTAAATCAAATCAAACTCAGTGCTCCTAATATTCACAATAGATTATGTTTCTTTTTTGGAGGGGGTGGGGAGAACGCATTTCTGATCATGCATCAATCTAACATGAAGTCCTTTTATCATTCCAACCAGAGATCTATAATGTTATAAAACTAAATAGGTCCATTTACAGATAATGTTTCATGGTTCAACTCCTTATTTCCCTCGTTTTTCTTTTGTGACTGTGATGGTCAAAAGAATAAACTGACTTTTATAATGGTAAGTAAAATTTTTACAAAAACCATTTCATGGTTTAGCACCCGAATCTTACTTCAAATACATGCTGCAATTTCAATTCACGATATTACTTCAACTAATAAAAATAAGGTTTTAAATGAACATAACTTTTAAAAGGAAAACACATACACATAGAAAATTCAACGCAACTGAAGTTGCATTTAATGTAGTATATTTGTATCAATATATGGAACTAAGTTGTGCCTCTACATCATGGCAGGATTGTGTCTTGACTTTATTGCTGTGCATTCGTAAACTGCTAATAACTTGGGAGCAAAACCTTTTAAATTCATTTTTCTGGTATATCTAAAGAAAACTTTACTGTAGGATATAAAAAACACGAGAAAAAGCAACTAGAAGGCTTATTCTCTGACTATAGGCGGCTCCAAACTCGTCAAGAAGATAATTAAAAGGAGAATCCTCTGAACCAATAAGCCAGATTTTCGTGACCTTTGCTGTCCACTTTCATCCACGCGTCGGAGAAGTCACTAGAAGTAAAGTCAAATTGCGTACTCCTCTCCCGCCTCATAGCGCATGCTCCCACCAGGCTCCGCCCACTTTACGATAACGAATCACTTCTCAAAATTCTGTCCCCATGCATGCGCACTAAATAATTCACCCGCAGGAATTCCTAACGTTCTCTGCAGCCGGCACTCACAGCTACGCGCACGTCAGTACACCTCACCCCCGCGCCTTTTGATTGGCTCCAAGACTCTTCGTTTCTTTCAGCGGGTTGGTCGGCGGAGGGATAAATGCATGCGCTCTCCCTCCTTCCGACTCTGATGCCCAATAAAGTGGTTCTTTGAGTACTACGTTAAAAAAAACTCTGCTCCTTGTCGAGGCCCCTCCCTCGCTCCTTCCCAGTCTCCTCTTTCGGCTGTGACAAGTCGTGGCCACCAACGTGGGGAGTGGAAACTGTTCTGCTCCTCTTCGAACGAACTGCGTTGAGGCAGGAGCAGGAGGGAAAGAGCGCGTGCGGCGGCAGTTTAAGATTGGGCCTTCTGCTTCCTACAAGAGAACGGAAGCGGCGGGGACCCAGACGAACGTAAGGACCACGCGAGGCTTTGGGTGGCGCCAAGTTCTCACCGCCCTTTCTCCTCTCCCCTCTATCACTGAGGTTTTGGGGATCGCTACCTCCTTAAGAAGGAGACGCGACTGGTCAGTCCGTCAGTCATATCCGGTCTGAACCGGAGTGCGAGGAGGAGCTACCGCCGCCACCGCCATGGCTGAAACCGAGGAGAGGAGCTTAGACGACTTTTTCGCGAAACGAGACAAAAAGAAACGGAAAGAGAAAACCAGCCGAGGAAGTGCCACTGCCGCGCCTTCCTCGGCTGCCTCTTCCAATGCCACTACCGCGGGTATGACTGGGGGAAGCCGGCAAGCAGAAGGCGCCCATGGAGCCGCCTCTAATGCTAACGCGGCCACCGGCGGTTCTAAGGCAGCAAACAAGGTAAGGAGACCGAGATCGATCAGGCAGAACTGGGAGCGTTATGGCCTCGAGTTGGCCAGGAACTAGAGTGGAAGAGGATTGGAGAGGAGGAGGAGGAAACTTTACCCTGACTACTTCCTGTGGGCGTTGGTAACTTCCTTTCGTCGCTCCATCCCAGCTAGGCCATCTTGGGTTTTCTCTGGGCCGCATGGGAGGCAGTTTCTCAGTTTTCTTCGCTCATGGGGTCGGGGCCGAGGGCAATGGGAATCCATTTTGTTAGGAAGTTGGCTGGTACTACGTGCTACGGGGAATCAAAGCGGATAATTGTTCAGTCTTGCTTGTCCAGGTTTGTCTCAAATTTCCCATCAGGACTTCTCTGTTTGAACCTGCATCTCACTGCTATAGACGTGAGCAGAGGATATTTTCGCATTTGCCGTTTTGAGCAACAGGAGTATCTTCCTGTTGAGGCAGGATAAGAACGGGGCACTCACTTCAAAGTATAAAATATGAGAATGGTACACGCTTACCACGATTTTATTGCCTCCCTCCAAAAGAAGCCATTGAATATAAATGTATCCACAGTGTATTGGATCAAACCAAAATTGATCTAGTCCAGCATTCTGTTTCTATACGCCACTAGTTCTCAAGATTAATGGTACTGTAGACTAAAACAATATACTAATTTTTGTTCACACATATCTCAGAACAAATTATGCAGAAAAGCAAGGCTTTTAATGACTGCAAGAGGAGGCATGCCACTTGAGAAACTGTCCATATATGACAAGAGGCTAAGTTTCACAATCAAGTGTAATTGCCTGCCTCTCCCCCTCGAAACAAACAAAAAATTACACTTCAAACAAAGGTAGACAACCAAGACACCTTAATTCTGATCTAGTCAGCTAGGGTAGCAATTAAGAGCAAGTTGGGGGCATTGTAGGAGCCATTTGCAATTGTACCTTTTGTACTAATGTAGTTTCTCTTTGAAAATGGCTATTACTCCCAAGAAAGACCTGGCTCCTCAGTTTCTCAAACCTTTTGGCAAACTTTATTCTTCAACAAAACTTTATTCAGCAGATGTGCATTGGTTGCAAAGAACCGGACCATCAACAAACGGCAATCATCGATTAACAAAACATTTGATATCATCTAGAGGTTAAACCCCAAACTATGGGTATAAGCTATAAACAAACAGACTTGTGCAGACTGCCAGTTTTTGAAAACTCAGCAAATTCACTCATCCAACATTACTGCCATCAGGAAGGATCAGCCTCCTCTACCTCAAAAGATATATTATGGAGCACCTTCAGGCTTTGACACTACCAATTCATTGCTGCTGCTGTCACTAAATAACTGATTGATGCACCATCTATTCCTTTGTAGCCCTTTCTGATCTGAATTGTGCTGGCATGTTATAAGGAATATTAAAGTGTTCAATTAACTGAAAAGCAAAACAATATATATAAATATAGAGACAGGGAATTTCAACTGAAGAATCACCACTCACAGCCCTTAATATGTTGCTTCTTACACTGCATCAACCCATTCTGTAAGAGTACAGTATAGAACAGCAAAAATTTAGGGTAGGCTGATTTCCTGCTGACTGGAGGGAAAGGGAACTTGGCAAATAAGTGGACAAACATGGCCTATATCAGATAATGGTAAATGAAGATCCATTCCATCTTAACATCATAAAACATTGTTGACCATATGTATATGTCATTTTAATGCAACAAAATCGTTTTTAACTTGCAAATAGTTTCTTCTATGTTTTCTCAGATATATAAATTGACTATCCTCACAGCATGTTGCTGGTGACAAATAATTATTTTGTAGTATCTTCTAAGGTGGTTAGTAACTTGGGTCTAAACTAAAATATAGCCAATTCTCTCTCCTCCTTTTCATTCCTTTGTAAGCTTGCTCTAAAACGGGACTCCAACTCTCACTGTGGCATCACATGACGTAACAGGACTTTTTTTCCCCTTCGCTAAACCGGGCATGGGTGTGGACAGTGTGATGCATCTGGCCTTGTGGGCCATGAGTTTAACAGTTCTGCTCTAAGAAATTGAAGAGTTTTGATTTCACCGCTCCCTTTTAAATAAAACTCTGAAATGGTCACATCAAAGTTAATTTCTATGTGAAAGTGGGTATATACGACTAAATATCAGAAGTGGAAATAGTCTATCTAGTTATAAAGTTGGCACTATTCAGCTTCTGATATAATAGAAGAGTTGGAAATATTTAAATCCTAGGAGGATGACCTTTTTTTCTGTGACAGTCATTCTATAACTTCACATGCTGATGGTTTTTTTTATTAAGAACTAATAATGAGCCTATGTAATCTTCATATTTCAGGAAGAAGATGACTGGAAAGAATTTGAGCAGGAAGAAATAATTGACTATAGTGGCCTCAGAGTTCAGTCCATGCAAATTAGGTATTATTGTCTTGAGTGTGTGTGTGTGTGTGTATTGTGTCACATCAGCACAAATGCAACAAATAAAAAAAAAAACTATAGTTCTGCATTTGTGAATGATTCAGTTACTATTTGCAAGTTCTAGGTGAAGAAAAACTTAATCAGGTCTTATCTCTAAGCTTGCCACATAGTAGCTGGTAGTGCTTCAAAACATCAATACTTGCTGTTCTTAAATACTTTAATATTTCTGTGCTTGATGGAGAAATTACTATTAAGTATTTAATCTTAGATGGTGATTATTAAAAACCAGGTTTTTTCATACCTAAACATTTTGCATCCTCTATTAATTAGGAGTTTATAGTTATTGACATGATTGTGTTTTAACTGTCAGTTATTAGTATTCATAACATGAGATTGGAGATGTTCTCTTTTGTTTTAAGTAGCTTTCAGTACTACTGTATGCTCACTACTATATATTACAGTTTACATGTTATAGTATGAATGTGTTTACATAAGTGGTAAATGCTGTAATAGCTTTTTTTGGTCAGTGAAAAGGATGAAGAAGAAAGTGAGAAAAAAGAAGAGCCAAGGGATAATAATGAGGAACCAGCTGGAAGTATGGAGAAATCATCTGGTCCTTGGAATAGGTCTGCTCCTACACAAATACCTGTTGCTGAAATTATTGGTGAGATTTGCTCTGTGTTCCTTTTAATTTACCAATGTTTACTGAATCAGCCATTTTATCTCATTTTTAACTAAATGAAAATCTGTTGAATGAACTTGAAATACAGCTATGATTTCTTGCTACAATGAATACTTCTTTGGAAATATTTTATTTCTAACATTTGTTTAAATAATAGTTGATCTGATACAAAGGAATCTTTACTTACACAGCCAGGATCTTGAATGAATATTAAATTGAAAAATATTACTTAATATTTATCTAACTACATCTGATTGTTTTGAGTTTTTAAAATTCTTTACAGAAAATCCAGAGCCAGCACAATCCAGTGGAGTATATAGGCCTCCTGGTGCAAGAGAAGGCAAGATACGAAAAGTGCCACAAGGTCCCCCAGAGATCTATAGTGATACACAATTTCCATCATTGCAATCCACTGCCAAGCAAGTAGATACTAGAAAGTAAGTATGGCAATGATCTAAATATTTCCTTAAAACCATTCTTCTTCCAACGAAGCAATCTCTTCATAACTTTATCCACAGATCATAAACAGGTATACAATGTGATCTGCACTAGAGGAAGCAAATGTGTTTTAAGCATAACTAGGGAGAATATGGATTTTATCAGATTGAAATTTCTAAAAGTTTCTCGATTAATGCAGTGCTATTTAGAGAGGTGGGATGTGAGATTGTTGTATAACTTGATCTAGTATCAATTACCTTCTAGGGGACTTGGTCCATTACAGAGCTTCAGTATTTTAATTGATACTAAGTGGTTCAAATTTTAATTTTAGGAGGTTTATCAATGTTCAACTTAAGCAGTAAATTACAGTATATCTGTATTTGTACCATAATGTACACAAAGATGGCATTTGCCAGATTTGTTTTGTAATGTGTTACTGCACTTGGGATTATAAATGTATTAAGAATGTGTGTTGTGTGTTTTAGACACTCCCTACATAATTGATTTTATTTTAATGTCAACTTTCTTGTAACAGACTGCTTATAAATAAGTATTCCTAATCAGTAGGTGCTTTCATGAGACTTAAGTTCAGTTAAAAAAACAAGCATGCAGAAACAGCTTTGCGGTTCTTTGCATTTAGCCTATGCTTTGGAATAGTTTCTGAATGTTGCATTTAGGACATTTCTATATTCATAATTATTGACATGTTGCAATGTTAGTCTATTTGGGATGTTGAGACACATTTTTGTGGATGAAATCCAGTGAACTGCCTCGGTAATGCTATCAAAAGTTTTGAATTTATATTTTTTTATAACAGAACCCCGTTTGTCACTTCAGAAAAAAAATTATGAAATGGCATTGAGGTTTGTTCAGAGAAATGTCATCAGTACTTATGCAAGCCCTTAATCATGCCTGTAATACTTCTTGGGATTATGGTCTCCTTTGTTAGGGCCCTAGTCATGGAATTTTGCAATTAAATTAGTGTCATTGATTAATATTGCTAAAGGGCAAGTGTGTCTAAGACAGTTACTGATTACATTTATTTTCCCTTAGGGATAAAGAAATGGAGAAGAGCTTTGAAGTAGTAAAACACAAAAATAGAGGTAGGGATGAGGTTTCAAAATCCCAGGCAACTAAACTTCAGCTAGACAACCAATATGCTGTGCTTGGGGATCAGTAAAGCTGCACACATATTACAATTAAGGAATGGTTGTTTGATACCCTTCCACTCTTAAGGTAACTAAACTACACCAATTATGAACATGCCGTCTTGTTTCTGCTGGATCTTCTACAACAAGTGCAGACTACTTTGACGTAAGTGATTGCTTTTCTGCACTTTGAAAGTATACTTAATTTGATACACCTTCGTATTATGAGGGAAATTAATGTAAATTCTTGAAAAAGAGTTCCCGGTGTTTTGATTCCTCTGCAGCCAGTGGTTATTTCAAATTTTTTTATGTTCAGATACTGAGCCTTCGTAAAGGTTGTCTACCTCAGACTTGCTGCACTCATTGTGGATACCATGTGGATCACAACTTCTGGAAAAGATTACAACTCTTTGGTGGCCATCTGAAACTCGAAACCAGCTCTACTGGATTCCTCTAAAGAAATCCTGGAGAAGTCAGCCATCTGAGTTGATAATATAAATGACAAATTTAAGTGACCTTAAATGTGCCCCATTTATTATATCCTTTCACATGTAGCCATAATTTACTAGGAACCTCTAATGCACAAAGATTTTTTTAAAAATTTGCAGCATAGTGTTGAGTTTTTCTTTTAATTTAGTTATCAGAAAATAAATACACATCCAGACAGAAAATTTATGGACACTAGTGTGTATATTCTGGTTTCATCTGTGTAAACTTTTCATTTGAAAAATAGCTCTCTGTTCTTGACAAATTGCAATATAGTCAGGTAAGTTGCATGGAATATGCAACTATATATACTTTACTGGATCTCAAAGAGTTAGGTTTTCTTTGGATAAATGGTAAATAAATATCTGCTCCTATAATATCTGGGACTTTTTTTGAGAAGTTCATTCTGAATATATAGCCTTAGCAATCTGTTAAGAAGTATCAGCTATTGTTCACGCATGCCATCAAATTTGCAGATGGAGATACTTATATGTATAGTGAAAAATGTCCATTGCTGTACTTTCTTACTGTTTGAGATTTGGATACATTTTGCGAATAAGATTTTGCATTTAATGCATTTCCCCCCCTGCTGCCCAAATAGTAATGGCAACTTCAGTTAAAATTCAGTTTCCTGGCCAGCTACGTATCCATTTATTTGAACAAATATTAACAGTATTTTAATACTAATTTGTGCTGTATTATGCTGTATAACATTAACTGTGAATAGAATTCAAACCAACTCCGAAAGAGGTTCTTGCTCCCGAGTTAATTTTTTTTTACTTTGTTGTTCTTCCAATCTAAATCAAATATGGCCACTCCTAATATGTCTTTCCAAATGCCTGGCTGTTTTTTGGACTGTCAAGCCAGGATTTAGACAAATGTATTACTTACGAGGTAGCTATGTACTTATAAAAAGATGGCATTGCAATTAAGGAGTGTTTAGGATATGAAATCATTGCTTTAAATGAAGAACAGACTGCTTAGAATAATTTATTCCTATTAAGAATTGTGAGATATATTCTTCTAAGTAGTTGTGTTTTACACAGATGCAGAACCAGTCCTCTACATGCTTAGATCACTGGAAATAAAACAGCTGACACCGTTGAGTTGTGTATCTTTGCTGAAAGTTGTCTATTTGCCAACAAAGCCTTTGCAGGGTATTAAAGCTGCTGAACTAAGATTATGTGAAACTTACAATTTTAAATTCCAGCTTTGACATTTAATTAAAATTGTTACACATGAATCAAGTTTTAATATTCTGTATGATAGGGTAGATGAAGCTGTCCTTGTATATTCACTTGAGTTCTTGGGCATACTTGGCATAGAAAGTTAATATTGTAACATTAATAAATATAGAAATGTTCATGACCTCTGGAGTCTAATGAATGAACATATACATATACATATATATATGTATATGTATATACATACATATATACATACATACATGTTCTGATGCCATGCATCACTTCAGTGTGGCAAATACATGATCATGGTGTTGAAACATAAGGCTGTAATCTTATGCATGTTATAAGAAAAAAAGTTCAGCTGAGTTCATTCATAGGTATGCATTGAATTGGCTGTTGCAAAGTATTGGTGGCCCGTAATTAACTTGAAATGTGTGGTTATCATCTACCTCACTCTATGTCACTGCTAGCAACACCACTGATATCAAGTGGCAAAAAAATGTAGTTTATTCTTTAAGAGGAAACAACAGTTAAAGTTGACAGCTTTTTGTAGTGAAGCAAAATCTTTCACATCTTGATCCTAGATATGTTATTAGTGAATATGCTTTCATTGAAATATTACACCATTGAATTAAATGAACCAGTGCATATTTCACCAGTGAACAAAGTGCATATTTTATATCCAAGAATTATTCCTTGAGATTCTTAATTTTGGGAGCTCATATACACGTGGTTTATGACTTCATCCACTCTGAAGTTCTGCATTATCGATCCTAACAAATGTCATATATGCTAATATATACTTCTGTTACACAATTGCTTTGTGATCCATGGGCAAAATGACTGATTATAAAGAAACAAATTAAGGTGATCTGAATACAAATGAGTATTCTTTTAGTTCAGATATCTAGTTGTGAGCTGATTAAAATAAATGATAGCTTGGAGAAAACAATTCCAGTTTTTAAACAGTCTGTCTTTGAACTTCAGAGTATTTGATTCTTCTGCAATCATAGTTTGCCTAAAGTTGATTCTGAATTTGTATTTAGGTTCATTGCTATTCTACGAATGCCCAGAAAAACTGAATACCTCTGGAAAACCATATACGTATTTTAATTTGGCTGTAACTTCCTAGCTGCATAACAGTGACTTGATGCTTTTAAAATGAAAGAAGTATCTATGTTCCTAGTCAAACAAATATGAATTATAATTTAGCAAACTCTTAACAGTCAACTTCAGACAAGGGAATCTAAGCGACAGATAAACTATATTTACATAAGCTATCATTTTGATAATACACAGCAACACAGAATATACGATAATAAAATTTTTATTTGAGCAGCTTTTTTCTGCTCTTGCTAGCACATTTTATATGATATATTTTACTGGTAATAAAAACAGTAACTTGGGAGGTACTGTTCTTGCAGTAGAAGCATTAGGACTTCCCAAGAACATTTTCTGAGGCTTCTGCAGGTGAAACTTGAAAAATTAGAATATCATGCAAAAGTTATTTATTTCAGTAATATAACTTAAAAGGTGAAACTAATATATGAGATAGGCTGATTACATGCAAAGCAAGATAGTTCAAGCCGTGATTTGTCATTTGTGATGATTATGGCTTACAGCTCATGAAAACCCCAAATCCACAATCTCAGAAAATTAGAATATTACATGCAATCAATAAAACAAGGATTGTACATAGAACAATATCGGACCTCTGAAAAGTATAAGCATGCATATGTACTCAGTACTTGGTTTGGGCCCCTTTTGCAGCAATTACTGCCTCAATGCGGCGTGGCATGGAAGCTATCAGCCTGTGGCACTGCTGAAGTGTTATGGAAGACCAGGATGCTTCAGTAGCGGCCTTCAGCTCTTCATTGTTCGGTCTCATGTCTCTCATCTTTCTCTTGGCAATGCCTCTTAATTCTCTATGGGGTTCAGGTCAGGCGAGTTTGCTGGCCAATCAAGCACAGTAATACCACGGTCATTGAACCAGGTTTTGGGGCTTTTGGCACTGTGGGCGGGTGCCAAGTCTTGCTGGAAAATGAAGTCAGCATCCCCATAAAGCTCGTCTGCGGAAGGAAGCATGAAGCGCTCCAAAATCTGGTAGACGGCTGCGTTGACCCTAGACTTAATGAAGCATAGTGGACCAACACCAGCAGATGACATGGCTCCCCAAATCAACACAGACTGGAAACTTCGCACTGGACTTCAAGCATCTTGCAGTGTGTGCTTTTCCATTCTTCCTCCATATTCTGGGTCCTTGGTTTCCAAATGAGATGCAAAAGTTGCTCTCATTAGAAAAGAGGACTTTGGACCACTGAGCAACAGACCAGGTCTGTTTTTCTTTAGCCTAGGTAAGACGCTTCTGACGTTTGTTGTTGTTCAGAAGTGGCTTGAAAAGAGGAATACGACATTTGAAGCCCATGTCCAGGATCCGTCTGTGTGTGGTGGCTCTTGATGCACTGACTCCAGCCTCATTCCACTCCTTGTGAAAATCCCCAACACTTTTGAATAGCCTTTTCCTGACAATCCTCTCCAGGCTGCGGTCATCCCTGCTGCTTGTGCACCTTTTTCTGCCACTTTTCCCTTCCACGTAACTTTCTATTAATGTGCTTTGATACAGCACTTTGGGAACATCCAACTTCTTTTACAATTACCTTTTGAGGCTTTCCCTCCTTATGGAGAGTGTCAATGATGGTTTTCTGCACAACTGTCAGGTCAGCAGTCTTTCCCATGATTGTGATTCCTACTGAACCAGACTGAGAGACCATTTAAAGGCTCATGAATCCTTTGTAGGTATTATGGCTTAATTAGCTGATTAGAGTGGGACACTTTGAGCCTAGAATATTGCACCTTTTCACAATATTATAATTTTCTGAAATTGTGGATTTGGGGTTTTCATGAGCTGTAAGCCATAATCATCACAAATGACAAATCATGGCTTGAACTACCTTGCTTTGCATGTAATGAAAGTATCTCATATATTCGTTTCACCTTTTAAGTTACATTACTGAAATAAATGAACTTTTGCATGATATTCTAATTTTTCGAGTTTCACCTGTATATAGATCCTAAAATGTATACTTATAATTCAGAACATATGCAAATGTGGCTTTAATAGCAATGTCTATATTCATCTAGTGGATACTCACTTGTACCATGCTATTTAGCTAGTGTACCTGTTCAAGGTATGTTAGCAGTTGAATGGGGATCAAGCTACATAGATCCAATCGGCACAATTCATGTCATTTCAAGAACTTAGTCTTGGACTATATAGTCAGTCATACTGAATTCAAATCTGATGTGTTGACAATGATTAGGCTGTGACCTTAACACTATTTTCAGTCATGTACAGTAAAAGCACTGTACACAGCATATCTTCTATATTCTTATTTCAGTACTTCGGTAAAAAACATGTTTTATGCAGAGGCCTTAAATCATTCAAGGTAAATATCATTTTTAAACAGATGGGATGCTGGAAGAAGCTTAGTTTCAGACAATCCAATTGTTTTTGGATAAATTGCCTAAGCCAAATCAACTATAGAGACAACTGAACTGATTGCCTTCAAAATCCATTTTTAGGCAAAATGGGGCAATAATTGACCTGCAAAATAAACTTTTTAAAATAGACTTCCTATGTCCACTTCTCCAAAAGAAACACATTTATAGTAAATGCTACATATTTGAATATGCTGCTCTTTACATCTGTATTGGGTATTACAACTAGCTTACAAAATTTTGTTTAAAGAGAACACTGTGAATTAAAATTAGCAAGAAAAAAACATTAATAATAAAGAATGTGATGAAGTGTGTATGTACCAACTCAGGAGGCAAGCTACATCTCTGAGTGATGTTTTAAAAAATGACTGAGGGGGAAGTGTGTCTCAATCTTAACGGAAATTTGTAAGGAAAACAGAAGAGACCCTAAGCCATTTGGGACTAAGAATTAATAGCAGCTCTTTAAATTATACTTGGCACACAATTGGTAACCAGTGCCAGCAGTTTATGAACTTGGTACCTTACATAATTTGGCAATCTGCATCCTGGATTTTGCACCAAATGAAATGTTTGGGTATTTCAAGGGTAGCCCATAGTACATGTTGCAACAGTCACAATAGGATGTAACCAGTGCATGGACAACTTGTAAAAATCTAATCTTGGAAGGAATGCAGGTATCATAATAGATATAATTGTACAAAGATTCATCAGCATCTGCAAATTCAGTGGGATTTAATAATCAAAGCAGCACTTATTAACTATAAATGTTTTCACTGGGACTGCAATCGTATCAAAAACAGCATATATCTCAGTCTCAGAATCCAGGTCATCTTTTTAACCAACAGTAACATTTACCTATTATCAAACTTTACCTAAATCTTCAAAGTTATCAGATGCTTACTTAGAAGCCTAGCAATGACATCTGACATCAGCACTCCCCTATCAAATTCAGAATAGGGGTACAAAATTAGATTCAAATCAAAATAATGGGTACTGTCATCTGGATATTATTTGTTAAGAAAACTGGAAGCATTGTAAAACAATACCAAACTTCAGGCCTCAGGCAGTCCATAAGGTTATTTCATTATCTTATCTTGGTCAAAAGCCCAATTGAAATGGATCCACAGAATCATTCTACTTCAAATGCCAATGACCTTAACTGCCTTCTTTGGAAAGGGAAATATAGGGAGATAATGATTGTTAGTATGGCTTATCGAGGTCATTTAAATCAGACCAGAAAATGAAAATTGCATAATTAGGTAACAGCCATTATCATTCTGTACCTCCTGTCCACTTCCTTAAAATCTACAATCTGAAAGAAATCCAAAATAGTTCTCAAGATTATGTCCTTAGAATCTGCCCAAGCTCTACAGTCCTTCTACATAGTATAGTGGAGACTAGCTGCTTAATGTGGAAAAACAGTATCAGACAGTTTCTGGGGAAGAGACCTGGTTGCCTGTACTATTGCAGTTAGGATTTCAGATGGGTTTCACTCTATGTAAGATCTGACTCATTCTAAGAGTTACTTCATAGCCCATTAATTTCATTATTTAATAAATTAAGATGATCACTTGGCTCCAGGACAGGGATGCAAATGCTTAAGATGTCATTTGCCCAGGGAGTTTCCCCATTCATGTTTAAAAACTATTACATTCTGGTAATTAACCTTAAATATACCCATAAGTTAATACAACCTTATATTGATTCATTTGTACATACAGGATTAAAGTTTCATAGAGGTTAAAATACTGAATAGTTTCCAACATACAATGAGATAGAAATAAAAAGATGGTGAGAAGGTTCTGTGGAGCAAAAGATAATCTGCTTTGGAACAGTTGCTTACTATAAAAAAACACAACCTCAATAATACAAAAAAGATTGAAGACCAATCTGTAGTGAGATAGGATAGATTAGAACTCTTGTTTATTCTCTTGGATGCATAGAATGCCTCTTCTTTTTAGGAGCAAAGTGAAAAGGGGTAAAACTTCAGATTATCTGGCCATAAATATGCTAATGTTCTTCAGATAAAAGGCTGTTATTGAAATACAAAAAATAACATTTCTAACATTTGTTCCACCAAAATGGAAATTATAATGGATTTCAATGAAATTTCTTATTTACAAATACATAGAAAACTTGTCAAGTGGCAAATTCAAGAATATGAAGAAGTTTGAAACCACTGCGAAGGAGGAAGCGTTGTATCAAATACACCATCGGAAATTAGATTATGTTTATTTTCTAAACTACAAAGACAATACTTCCCTATTTCACAGGGATGTTGTGAGGTTAACTTCAGCTTTATAAAATGTTTTTGAGTTTTCCAATGAAGGTGCTATAAAAGTACAAGGTGTAATTAAATTTGCTGAAATCTGTCACAAAAAGAAAATATTTAACTTGATTTTATTTACAGTATTTTACTACTACTAGAGAAAGTTCTTTACACATATATTAATGATAATGTAATAATGGACTTTCCAAAAAGGCATGGTTGATTTTTCAAACTTTATACATTTCTTTTTGGTTCTGTGTGATTACTATGCTGATATAATTGTATTAATAAGGTTCTTGGGATTTGCATGGATGAGATGAATTATCATTTTTGTAATCTCTCTGAATGAAATAAATTTAACATTCAGTTTGTTATTCTTTTTGTAGAAATCTTCTGTTATATGCTTTTTCAAGACAAAAGTAGTGTTATCTTAATTAGTTATATTGCCTGAGAAAAGGCCTGAGAAAAAGCCAATTAGCAACTGTTCAATATTGCATCAAATCTGTTTGTTTCTTATTTACTGTAGACACCAGTTAGTTTTTTTTAAAACAAAACTAGCAAACACTAGGTTGAGTTTTAGTTTTACTATTAAAGAATATTATCTAAATCTTAATTTCCAAATTCTCCAAACACTGAAATTATTTTTTTTCTCATTTGCACTTTTTTGAAATTATTGTTGAAAAGTGAAAACCCAATAAAATTTTGAAAGGAGACAGTGAATGATCTCTTCGTTGTTTCTGCAAGGTAGCTGTTACTTGAAATCTTGCTATTCCTACTACTGCTATTGAAATAAATGAATAGAAGGCCAATTTAAATAAATTGTCTCAGATGTGGCTGATACTTGCTGTATACAGATTCCTTGATACTGCTATTAAAACATTGATTTAACAAATGAAAGAATTGGGAGAATACTTTAAACATGTCAAAATTAGAGCTTTATATAAATTACATCCCAGTTAATAAGTTATTTGGAAACAAAATAAAAAGTCTGAAATTTTGGTTAGACAATTCTGATTTTTTAAATTTAAAAAAATCAGATGACCCTTGGTCTGAAAGGTAATGTTCTATCTTTTTAGAGAAGCTTAACCATTCTCTCCATTGAAAAGAAAATTCCCAAGCTGCTAAAGCTAAAATGCATGTTTTTAGAAAAGGAAAGATAAACTATAAAAGCAGGAAAAGCTTCAATGGGGCTATGCCCTAATATAAGCTGATATAGTAACCTATATTTACATTATATAATTGTCTTGTGGAAACCAATAAGAAAAGACAAATGCAGGCAAAAGTTACGTTAGGTGGCCTTGTGTGTTCTATCTAAAGTTTTTTTATGCATTTACTGAATAAAGTACACTTCAAGGACCATTTCAAGTACAATATGAATCTAAATACCTATTCCTCCAATCCTGTAATAAAAGTTCCAGAAGTTTAATTTTGAAAAAGTGGCAGTTATTTCCTGAAATCTAAGGCACACAAAAATATAATAAAAATTAATATCTTTTATCTTGGAAAGGAAAACAAATAGAAATTGAAAATTTATATTTTCAGATTAGTCGCCTCAGTGAATTCTGGATCTCTTTGCTGTATGCTTTTCTTCAGCAGCTTTACGTTTTTGAGACAACCCAATTCCAAGTATTTTACTATTCTGGAGATAAGAAGCAGCTTCTGGTAAATGATAGTTTTCCATTGAAGGTGGTGGTTCCTTAAAAAAAGGACAGTTTTTGAAAGAGGTTTAAGAATTATACTTTCAGGTTTTTTTATCTGACATTTTCTTTTTAGTCTAATATTCCTGCTACCATATATTCCTTGTTAGAAAAACAATGGAGAAGCAAATTACTACTTGAAAGCATTATCTTATATTGCTGTCTGAAAAGTTTATGTTGAAACCAAATAGGAGTAATTTGTCATAATCTCTATTCCTGAGACATAAAGTGAATGTAAGAGATTTTCTACCCTTTTAATTGTGCACAAAACATTCCACTGCCATAGAGCAGCATGCAGTGATGGGTTCCGGATCCCATTCCAACCAATAAGGTTGGAATGGGCCCGGCGTCATCTACATGGACCTGTGCACACATGCGCAGCGCACGCATGCGTCTTACTATTCAGCGACGCCTCTGCGATGCTCCAGCTGCTCAGTGGAATGTTGCGCAGGCGCTGTATGTGCTGTGCGCGTGCACAGAAGCACCGAAGATTTGAAAGACAGGTAGGAAGCGAGGGAGGGAGGACCTTCCGGAGCACCATACCGGACAGGTACCTGGTGCTCCGGCACGCCCGTACTGTGGTGTACCACCTGCAATCCACCATTGGTGGCATGGGCCATATTTTTATTTATTTTTATACTGTGCTTTTGCTCAATGAGTTTGAGGCAATGTATACAGAGCTCTTAATTTCTTCTATTGTTGGGTAGGTTGGACAGATTGTTGGTGGGAGTGGGATAAAGAAGGGGAGGGGAGAGAACTCTAAGTCATCTAGGGAGCCTTGAAGGCTGTGGATATTTAATCTAGTCTACCTGAATTCAGGTAATCATAATATCTGAATATAAAGATGAGCCCTTGATTTAAGACCCACAACTGAAATCAGAATTACAATTGGAAAGGAATACAGTTGTTAAGCAAGTCATCATGTGACTGGATGTATTTTATGAGAGTTTAAAGTTTGGTCATTAAATGCATCACATAGTGATTAAATAATTAAATAATCTGGCTGCTCCAGTTGCATTGCTTAAAAGCCATAGCGGCACAGTAGTTAAAATGCAGTTCTGCAGGCTACTTTTGCTGGCTGCCAGCTGCCTGCAATTTGGCAATTCAAACCTCACAAGGCTCAAGGTTGACTCAGCCTTTCACCCTTCCGAGGTTGGTAAAATGAAGATCCAGATTGTTGGGGGCAATATGCTGACACTGTAAACTGCTTAAAGAGGGCTGTAAAGCACTGTGAAATGGCATATTTAGTATACTAGACCAGTGGTGGGCAACCTTTTTTTTCAACTGAGCCAAATCTCGCCAAAACCACGATTGAAATTTATTTTGAGAGCCACATTTTAAAAACCGAAAATACATAGGATGGTACACTGTTTTTAGTTTCAATAAACTCTGGCATTTGAAGCACGCAAGTCTTAAAGCTGTCAAGTTACAAGATCCTTGCATCCCTAACCCTTTAGGAAAAAAACCCCAGGGGTCTTCAAACCTGACAGCTTTAAGACTTGTGGACTTCAACTCCCAGAATTCCTCCTCCAGTCATGTTGGCTCAGGAACTCTGGCATTGAAGCATGCAAGTCCTAAAGCTGTCAAGTTGCAAGACCCTCGCACCCCCAACCCTTTAGAAAAAAACCCCAGGGTCTTCAAACCTGACAGCTTGAAGACTTGTGGACTTCAACTCCCAGAATTCTGAGAATTGAAGTCCACCAAGGGCATCAATCATATTAGCCCAGGATCTGCAAAATTGGCTCTTAAGACTGGTGGACTTCAACTCCCAGAATTCTGAGAATTGAAGTCCACCAGTCTTAAAACTGCCAACTTTGCAGACCTCTGTGTTAGCCCAAAGCCTGGCGCTGGGCGGGCCTTGCTCCCCCATTGGTGGAGCCCCAAGAAGCGAGGAGGGAGAAAAAGAGACGGAGGCCAAGGAGCTTCCCCCTCTCCCCCTCCCAGCAAAAATCTAACCAGGGAGCCGGGTGGGCAGTAGCAAATTAGCCGATCACGCCGCGTGGGCAGTAGCAAATTAACCGATCACGCGCCATGATCGGCTAATTTGCTACTGCCCGCCTGGCTCCCCGGTTAGATTTTTGCTGGGAGGGGGCGGGGAAAGCTCCTTAGCCTCCGTTTCTTTTTCTGCCTCCTCGCTTCTCGTCCCCGCCCGACTTCAGGATCCTCCCTAATCATTGTGGGTCAAAAAGAAAAAAGGGAAAGGGGCGCTTGTTTTGAAGTGCCCGAGAGGAGGGAGGGGAGCGGGCGCCCGGCACACAGAAGAGCCGCATTAAAATGTGTAAAGAGCCGCATGTGGCTCGCGAGCCGTGGCTTGCCGACCACTGTACTAGACCATCTAAATGCTATTGCTTGTCAGATGCTGACTGGGAAAGTTCCAAATCATGATCATTGTGACTGCAAGACACTGCAACTGTTATAAATGCAAGGTGGTTGCCAAATGCTCAAATTTCAATCACATGACTGCAGGGGTGATGCAATGATAATAATTTTGGGGGTGATTCGTAAGTCACTTTGCTGAGGTTGAATCATTGTTAAATGAACAATGAACAAATACGTTGAGGACTTCTTGAATGTAATAAAACATAGCCTTGATAATTCAAAATTGTATTATGCCACTAATATACAAACCTGTATCAAGTAGTCAGCAATGTATTCTGGCTTCAGACAATTAACCCCTTGAGCTGTAGCCTCTCTTATATTAATTCTCACATCTTCTGGCTTCAATTTATTAAGATCAGCAAAAAAATGAGTAACTTCTCTAAAGATAGGTGGAGAATATGCAGATAAAACCTGTAGATTCAATCAGGCAGAGATTCTGCTTTACTTATGTAATATGTATGGAATTAGTTTTGTCAATTTCAGGAACTGAACAAGACCATCTAATATGTAGCCTTCAAGAAAACAGCTTGTCAGATTTTTAAAAATGTACACAGCATTTTGCTGAAATATAATACAATACTAATGATGGATGATTAATGTCTGCTCATGTGGGTAAAACTCATGATATTGCATCTGCATTTTGCAAAAACTTACTCTAAATCATAATTACTTAATTTTTTTGTTTTACAAATAAATAATGTGCTCTCCCACATTTCCCCCTGTGTATATCTGAATGAATAACACAGATCTAAATATATGTTAATAAAATTCTTATCATTTAACCAGGCAAGTGCATCATAGGGCAACAATTTTTGAATCAAGGTAATTTGATTCAAATAATCTAATTTACAGAATGGGTCTAAAATCCAGGATTTAGGACTTCTGCCCTGCACCCCTGGTAGATTGGGTCTGACCTGCATGAGTCCATTCCCAAACACCCTTACCAATCCATGCCACCCAGGTATGCCATTCTTGACCAGCATGGACCCTCTCACATAACCCTGAGGCCATCCAAGCATTCTGATTCATGCTACTCCACACATGTTTTACCTTACTTGGTGGCACCTCATATGCACCCATGGCCCCATACATCCTACTTGACCTACACAAACCCATAATCCTCCGTGATTTACACAGCACTTCTTGGGCACTCCCAGGCATCCTTCCTGACCTATGCCATTCACCCACACCTTCCTCAATCCATACTGCATTTCTGATGCACACCCATACAAACCTCACCCATATGCCCTTCCTTTTTTACAATTGAAATAATTCCTTCAAATGGAATTCTTTCAATTATACAGAATTATTAAGGTTTAACATATAATGTGAAAGCATTCTTTTTTATTAAAATAGCAACATTTTCCTTACCCATGATTATCAAATATATTGCTATCTGAACAATTAAATGTATACACAACCTTTGCACCTCCTGATTCTAGAAGACGCTTGAAGCCTGATTCCTTCGCTGGATCAACATTCAAAATAACTCTCCAACCACCAAATGCCCCCTAAAAAGGACAGAAACATTCATTTATATTTATATATATGTCTGGGTGTTCACCAAAATATGGTGTGCACCAAAACGTTTGTCACACTGAAATATTTTTACTTTTTTACCATTTACATTTCAGGCTCAGATAGACAATGCAAGTGAATTCTAAGATTAATTAATCTTAGCAATTTTCAATCAAGAAAGAAATATAGATTAATGTTCTTCCCTGTTCCAATTCAAATTGTGCCTTATTCCTGCACAAGATACTCTACCTAACAGCATGTGGTTGGACTCTCAAAAGGCAAAAAATGCTGTTACCTGGCTCAGAGGAAACTGCAGAAAGACTTTAGCAATACCACCACCCACAAATAACAAGTCAAAACCTTTCTGTTACTTCGAACACAAAAAGGAAATAAAATGAATTACATCTATAGCCCTTCCGTGTTTCAGTACATGTTGCGAGAATAGAGTTATCTGAATATGTACTCAAATTGGTCACACACACATAAAAAGTGTCTCTCAACTGAAAGATTGTGAACTGAGTCTTTCAAATCATGGACAGCAAACTCTGGAGTACCGTATTTTTTGGACCAGAAGACGCTGTGGATTATAAGATGCA
The DNA here is from genome assembly GCF_964273705.1 of Natrix helvetica. NCBI lineage: Eukaryota > Metazoa > Chordata > Lepidosauria > Squamata > Natricidae > Natrix > Natrix helvetica. The sequence goes on along the minus strand of NC_138554.1, from coordinate 84,960,383 downwards.
CCTAGCTTTTGGAGAGGAAAACAAGAAAAAAAAATCTGCCTCTGCCTCCCAGCAATTTGCCTCCTTGCAGTAAACAGCAAACAGCCTGGTGAGCTTCAGAACAGCCTGGTTTAGCATGAGCAGCTGATTGGCGGTTGGATCTGCCTCCCGGAATACTGCCTATCAACTGTTTGAGACTGGGGATTGCCAACACCCATCGCCGCTGCTACCCATCACCGCTGCCACATATTGCAGGCTCCACGTGCCCCATCTTTGGCCTCTACATGTCCGATTTTCGCCCTGCCCCATATGGCAAGGATAGGCAGCAGTGGTGATCCCCACCACCTGGAACGGACTGAAAATAGGGTGCGCGGAAGCATACTTGGAGACCAAAAATGGGGGGCATGGAAGCAGTGAGGGGGCGCACCAGTAATGGGCAGTGGCGATTTCCAGAGCCTTGAACAACTATGCTATGCACCAAAAAATATGGTAAGTCCAAAAATGTTCATTAACTCACAGATTCCTTCAGCTCTCTGTTTCACTGAATATAATAAAGTAATAAAGCTCATAAGAAACTTAGTGACTTAAACATCATTTGGCAATGAATTACTATCAAATTTTCCTAATTTAGATACATGAGTGGTCTGAGAAACGGAAAATTACACAGAGGAAACCGCACAAACAGAATGATAGGAAACCACAGGATTCCAATCAAAGTTAAAAATCATGTTTCTTAAATCTCTCATTTGGGCATTCATTTAACCACTATATAATAAGGTGTTTTCAATGTTGTGTCTTTGAGTCAGTATTGATCCCTAGTGACTATGTGGACTAGTTCCTGCAGTTTTATTGGCAGCATTTTCATAAATTCATGGGCTATCCATCAATAAAAAAGTAATTTGAGTAAATTAAAGTGGAATAATATTTCTATTAGATGAAATATACCTCTGTCCACGTTACAACTCATGATGTTTGTGTGCAAATACCTCAGCAGAGCTGTTTTGCTCTCTCCATTGTTGTATTGTCTTTCTCCATCTCATTGCTGCAACTGCTAACTTCTTCTGAACTATATTGATTCCGGTCAGTACACTAAGTATAGAGTCGCTTCCCCACTCATAATCTTCCTCCTATAATGATACAGGTAATCCTCCAGTTACGACAGTTCACTTAGTGACTATTAGAAGTTACAACATAACCCCTCCAGTTCTTAGGACACAGTCCCGAAGTTATGAATGTTGCAACACCGCAGCTGTTTTTTATCCTTAAGAATGACCACAAGGGCACTGCAACATTTGCCCTGGCTAAAGTAGTGTGAGATCATAGGCTCCAGAAGCTTCCAATCTCAGCATGAAAAGTGTTTTCAAGCTGATGGGAGGCTTGAAGCAAAGTGTTTTTGCTGCTCCAAAGTCTCATCATCTTGTAAATGCTTTTCGCGCCAAGACTGTAGGCAAACAACTGCGGCAAAGAAGCTGGAGAGTAGACAGCTTGATTGATCTTCACAAGGTAAGTGATCTGGTGCAGCAGAATGGGAGGGGGAACAATTGTGGGGACCCCAGGGGAGGAAGCATGAGATATGTCCGTGGGTCAGGGGAGGCATTGGGTGGTCTGAAGCAAGTGGACTGTTCCATTCCTGCCCCCTCCAGGCCTTCCCCAACTGAGATACCTCAGGTGCACTTAATGACCTGCGCATTCGATTAGCGAATGCATGGGCAAATGCAGGGAATGATTGTGTTCATTTTATGTGATTCACTCCAACGAATCCTGTAATGGCAGGCACCATTATCTTTCTAACTCAAAGATGACGTATTTAATTCTTCAAGTTTAAAGGAAATTTCAAATAAAATCTTAAGACAAATCATTGTCATGTGAAACTGGACAGAATAGTAAATTTTTTTAAAGCTCAATCTATTAAAAAAAATTTCAGTACAGGTAGTCCTCAACTTATGACCACAATTGAGCCTAAAATTTTTGTTAAGTGAAAAATTTATTAAATGAGTCTTGCTCCATTTTACAAACTTGCTTGCCACAGTTGTTAAGTGAATCACTGCAGTTGATAAGTTAGTAACCTGGTTGGTAAGCAAATCTAGCTTCCCCATTGACTTTGCTGATCAGAAGGTTGCAAAATGGGATCACATGACCTTGGAACACAGTAATGGTCATAAATATGAACTGGTTGCCAACATTCAAATTTTGATCACATGACCATGGGGATGCTGCAATGATTGAAACTGAAAAATAGTCTAAATCACTTTTTTCAGTGCTGTTGTAACTTTGAATGGTCACTAAATGAACTGTTGTAAGTTGAGGACTACTTGTATTCATGCGATAGCCAAATCCAATATTATTTTAACTTTCTTGGAAAAGGAACTCTCTTCCTGCTTCACATTTCAAGCAAATTTCAATAAGACTTCAGAATTTCAGAAAGCATACTTCATTTGACAAAAATTCTAATTCAGATTTATACTTATTAGATCTCTCTTCAGACAACTTGCTACTCACATTCATAATATAGATATAGCAATTTTTATGCAACCACATCCATCTATCATTCCTAACAAACCTTCCACTGAAATTTGATCTGTTTGTATCTAATGAAAATGAAAGGTAATGGATTTTAATTTAGCACCTTTCCTTAAGTTTAGAGAAAGAAATGGAATCACACATAGGGAATTTGTTCAATTGCTTTCCTCCCTCCCAATCACTTGCTAGTTTTACGCACCCCTCCAGAATAACAGACGATGAAGTGCTGCAAAACATGCTTCCTTTCCCACTTCATTCAGCAGTGGGATTCTGAATAGGATGCTGGTCAGGGCATTAATGTTACATCCCAACAGAAGTAAAGGATATACTGCTCAAGTCTATTGAGACCTGTACTATTTCAAAGATTTAAAAAGAGTCAGAAAAAGACAGAATTCACTTGGGTGAATGGATACATTGAGACAAGCAGGGTTTAAAAAATCCCAAAGTCTTAGATGTACTGTAAAAAACTACGGTACTCTTGCTAGTTTAGAATTTATCAGTTTTAAATGACCAACCATGCTGTTACACACTATCAGCTTTAGATGAGATCACAATGAGCCGTGGAAATCCTACTACCTTTATTAAGAGATCAGTTGCAATATGGCTAACTCTGTAGTTCAGGGGTGTCAAACTCAAGGCCTGTGATGCTTAGATCTGATCTGTGGGGCTATCCTGGAAACAGCAAAGGACTGGCCCTTTGCCAGCAAAAACAGAGCTCAGCCCTCCCATGCCTGTGTTTGGCCGTGACAGTCTCCTGCAACCCTCTGCCAGCGAAAACGGGGAGAGCTCGGGGGATGTTGGTGTGGCATGGGCGGCCCTCCTGGAGCTCCATTTTTGTTGCAGAGGGCTGAAGGAGGCTGTTGCGGCAAAAAATGGGACACAGGGGGGCCCCACACATGATCCCCCCGGGCTCCATTTTCACTGGCGGGGAGCCAGCAAAACAAACTAAAAACAAAACAAAACGAGAAATGTTTCCTTATTTGCATTTGAGTATCCAAAAAGGGACAGGAAAGGAGAAAGGGAAATAGGAAAACAAAGAAAAAGAATGGAAGATAGGAAGAGAGCAAGGAAGGAAAAATAAGGAAAGGAGAATGACGAGGAAAGAAAAAAGGAAAGGAAGGATATTATAATGAGAGTGAGGGAGGGTCTGAGGAAAGTTTTGTCTTAGCACTTGGCCACCACAGATGCCCCCAGACATGAGTGAGGGGTTCCTACCAGCCGCCTTGAAAGAGGCGGTTGTGAGGCCCTTACTCAAGAAGCCTTCGCTGGACCCAACTGAGCTAGCTAATTATCGTCCGGTCTCCAACCTTCCCTTTTTAGCGAAGGTTGTAGAGAGTGTGGTGGCTACGCAGTTCCCACGCCACCTGGAGGAAACTATCTAGACCCGCGCCAGTCCGGTTTCCGACCCGGGCACAGCACAGAGACGGCCTTGGTCGTGTTGGTTGATGATCTCTGGAGAGCCAAGGATAGGGGTTGTTCCTCTATCCTGGTTCTGTTAGACCTCTCAGCGGCTTTCGATACCATCGACCATGGTATCCTATTGCGCCGGCTGGAGGGGCTGGGAGTAAGGGGCACCGTTTTACAGTGGTTCTGCTCCTACCCCTCCGACCGGACGCAATGTGTGTTGGCAGGGGAGCAGCGGTCGACCCTGAGGCCACTCACTTGTGGGGTGCCACAGGGGTCGGTCCTCTCGCCTCTCCTGTTCAACACATATATGAAACCGCTGGGTGAGATCATCCGTGGCTTTGGGGTGGGATACCATCTGTACGCTGATGATACTCAGCTGTACATTTCCACCCCGAACCACCCCAACGAGGCCGTTGACGTGATGTCCCGGTGTCTGGAAGCCGTACGGGTCTGGATGGGAGACAACAGACTTAAACTCAACCCCTCCAAGACGGAGTGGCTGTGGCTACCGGCCTCTCGGTTCAATCAGCTGACTCCATCACTGGCCATTGGGGGCGACCAACTGGCCCTCGTGGAACGGGCGCGCAACTTGGGCGTCCTCCTAGATGCCCGGCTGTCTATGGATGACCATGTGGCAGCCGTGGCAAGGGGGGCGTTCCACCAGGTTCGCCTGGTGCGCCAATTGCGCCCCCTATTGGACCGCGATGCCCTTCGCACAGTCACGCTGGTGACGTCTCGTCTGGATTACTGTAATGCTCTTTACATGGGGCTTCCTTTGAGATGCACCCGAGGACTGCAGTTGGTCCAGAATGCGGCCGCGCGGGCAGTGATGGGGAGTACGAGGTACTCCCATGTGACACCTCTCCTGCGCGAGCTGCACTGGCTCCCTGTAGTCTTTCGGGTGCGTTTCAAGGTGTTGATCACTATATTTAAAGCGCTCCATGGCATAGGACCTAGCTACTTGCGGGATCGTATCCTGCCCTGTACATCCCTGCGACCAATTCGCTCTCACAGGGAGGGACTTCTCCGGGTGCTGTCCACCAAGCAATGCCAGAGGGCGGCGCCGAGGGGCAGGGCCTTCTCTGTGATGGGCCCAGCCCTCTGGAATGACCTCCCCCCCGACATTAGGACAGCAACCGATCTCCGCTCCTTCCGCACGAAACTCAAGACCCACCTGTTCCAACTAGCAGGCCTGGCCTGAATTATAGCTACTTTCTAATCCCTCTGGATAAAATTTTAAATTAAGTTTGACTCTGGGTATTTTAATTTTTTTTAATTGCATTTTGCTGTTCTTAATTAATTGATTATTTATTTATTATGTGTTGTACATTGCTTTTTATATCTCCTCCTTGTTATTTATTTGTTGTGTAATAAATTGTACGCCGCCCCGAGTCCCTTGGTGGAGAGGGTGCGGCATATAAATTGGATTAATAAATAAATAAATAAGATATCAAGCTGACCACAACTCCTCCCGGGCCACACACCCAGAGGTCAAACACAATGCTGATGTGGCCCTCTATGAAATTGAGTTTGACACCCCTGCTGCAGTTTAACAAAGATAGCAGCCCACGGCATTTCAGTCCTTTCAGCAGTTCCGCTTAATTCTTTATTGTTCTGTTTATGGGCTGAAATTGTGCAAAGAAGTAGACAGGAATCCCAAAAGTACTTTTTCAAAAAGCAACTGGACTTTGTTTTTCCTTTTAGATGTTTTGCTTCTCATGCAAGAAGCTTTTTCAGTATGTATGTATGTATATGTATGTATGTATGTATGTATGTATGTATGTATGTGTATATATATATATATATATATATATATATATATATATATATATATATATATATATATATATATATATATATATATATATATATATACACACACACACACATACATACACATACGTGTGTGTGTGTGTGTGTATACATATATACATATATACATACACACACACACACTAAACCCCAAAATACACTAAGGCAGAAGCTTGTCCACCCTAAGGATAAAATACCCAGACGTGACTGAGCAATGCGATATATGCAGTACAATGCAGTGAGACATGTACCTATTTGTACTTTGGAGAAACAAAACAACCACTTCACAAATGCATGGCACAACGTAAGAGAACAATCCCATCAGGACAACATTCAGCAGTCCCATTTGAAAGAGAAAGGTCACTCTTTTGAAAAGAGCAAAGTCCACATTCTGGATAGACAGGACTGCTGGTTTGAAAGAGACATCTACATTAAGATTGAATAACCCTCTCTCAATAAAGAGGGAGGGATATGACATTACCTATCTCCTGTTTACATCACAGTCCTTTGAGCAGTTCCAAGAACATTCCACACCCATTTGCACTATTTAGGTGACCATGAAGGCAGAGATAAACCTCCAAGTGGTCTCAACAACTCTCAAAGAGCGCTAATGACCAGACGACTGCAAGCAATATAAATCCTTCCATCCTCCACCATTCAGTCGGAACTGAAGAAGCTGCTTGGTGAGAAGCAAAATGTCTTCAAGGAAAAACAAACTCCAGTTGCCTTTTGAAAAAACACCTTTGGGACAACCATGACCTGCATGACTGGGAATCTCCATAGACAAGTAGACAGGAGAAATATTCTTAATTAGGATATATTTGTTGAAGAGTGTTTATGTAAAGTGTGTACTAAGGAAGGTAAGGAAAATAACTGAAAGGACATACTGGAAAAAGCCTATTTATCAATGACTTTGCATCCTGTGATTTCCTGCCTTCTTAAGACACTAAGAGAGATAGGTTTATATTGTCTCCAAAAGTCAACAGGTAATCTTGGGAATATCTATGCCTATATATATGTATATATTATACATTGGTTGGATTCAGATAAATATTTATTTACCATGAAATAGATATTGGGACATTATGTTCTAGAGCAGTGGTGGCAACCCTATGGCACGTCTGCCAGAAGGGGCACTCAGAGCCCTCTCTGTGGGCATGTGTGACATCGCCCCAGCACAGAGTTCATCAGAGTTCGACAATTGAGGCAGCCCTGGTGGGATCAGGCATCTCGCGGGGTAGCTTGGGGGCGAGGTTCTCGCCCTGGGAAAAAGGGCGGGGGGAGAAGAGCCTGATGGAGCTGGAGTCCTCTTCTCTCCCCCCCTTCACTTTGTCCTCGCACTTTGGGTCCTCACACTTTGCCAGGGTGAGGACCCCACCCACTAAGCTGCCCCATGTTCCCACAGAGGCTTCCCCAATCCCCTTCTCGAGCTTCACCCCCGGAGGAAAAGAAGCAAGGAAAGTCTAATGTGAAGCGCTTGGTTAGAAAGAACTAGAACCTTTCTCCGCGGCGGATGGGTAGCACCGAAGTCACAGGCCCATCAGGCAGTGCCATAGACAGCCCTTGCTTGGCCGGGACCTGAATTAACTGTCTTAATTTGGCTACTAAGGGAAAGTAACCACCTGAATCATGATACGTACAAGCCTCATCCATATAGCACTCTAAATCATAAAGGGATTTTTTGGCTTGGTAAAGTCAACAAAGTTGACCATTTTGAGCAAAACAGTGCAAAATATGACATAGGTTGCATGAACATGTCATTAAACATATTCATTGATGAAGTTCTAGACTGGGATCATACTAAGGCACAATAGGATTTGTGGTAGGTTGTGTTCCTTCAGAGAGCTTTGATGAAGCTGTTAACACAACTTGCCTAATAGAGTCTTTTATGTGCCCAGCATGTTGTACAAACTAAGTATTAGAATCATAATTTAGTCTCTGAAAAAAGGAGGATGGATGGATTACTTCAGTTATCAATGACTGGGTAATTTGTAGAGTTTAAAACAAATGTTGAATGTTGTTTTAAAATAATATAAAACAAAATAGAAATGAGGATAGAAAAAATTCCTCACCCTCTCCAAAGAAACCCAAGATATATTCCAATGGTGCTAGTACTTACAATTAAGACTCTTTTTGCCAAAAGGGCTAATAAACACAATAGCTTTTAATTGCTGTAAATCGTCCCTAAATCAATAAATTCTCAATCAAGTGGTTAAATTGATAGGGATGTTAGCCATTGTTAGCCCATGTGTAAATGGATCTGAAAATATTTGTCTGATTGTGTAACGCAACAGACGTATTTGACAGTCCACAATTAGACGGAGCATTGCAACCAGGAATGCTTGGTGTCTAAGAATAGATGAAGTGGGACATACACTTGCTAGAAAGATGAATGGGAAACCTGTGTTTGATTTTAGGATTCAAATCCTCTATTAATGTTGCCCAAATGTATTTGGGGACAGAGCTGCCATCTGCAAGATTCCCTCTTTGAGGGAGATGGACAGTTCAGAAATGTTAAAAAATAATTAAATAAAATTATGGTTGAGATGGGCCCAAAATTGTAAATATCAAAAGTTGTTTGTATCATTGAAAGCTCTGTTTTGGGGTTTTCTTTTAAGACAAAATATGTTAATGTATGAGTTGTTTTTTCTAAACTAAAACCGCGTTGTCACTTTGTGATAAATAAGTGGGTTTTGGGTTGCAGTTTGGCACTCGATCTCTAAAAGGTTCACCATCACTGGTCTAGAGTGTAAATTACATTAAAATATTAATGAATTTTAAATGGTCTTAATAATGTTAATACCTTTACAAAGCTGTGTGCTGCTCTGCATGCTTCCAAATAGGAACGATGAAGCACCCATTTTCCTGCTGCCATTGATGCCAAGAATTTCTCATTGCGAAGAGGCTGTCCCACAATTGTATGTGTGCAGCTTGAATCAAAGCATTGCTTCTCCAACACCACTCCCCCTAAGGAATATATTTTTGTATTGTTATTTTAAATCAGAATTCCTTTTGTAGGAAAAGCAAATTTAGGAATTTAAGAATTATTCAGTAGTTCAAGCAGTTCAAAAGAAACATGACTCAACATCTCTCTATGAGAATCAGGATACAACACTCCAAAAAGTCTTTGAATCACCTACCTAGTTCTTCAATTAGCTGATAATAATTAATTCGTTCCTGAGGATTAAGAGAAGAGAGCTGAAATCTGTGCATTTTTGTTGGTTCTTCATAGTCCTTTTGGTCAATTTTAGTGATCTGAATATAAAACAAAGGAAAAAAACTAAAGGGTGAATAGGATGCATTCTAATTAAAAATATCTTCTTACATAAAAAATTATTGCATATATTTAGCAAGCCATCTTACATAAGTTTAGACTAAGTTATCAAACTTAAATTATCATGACTACAGTTCCAGTCCTTTAAGAAGCAGGTTATCAAGTCCCCCTTTTCACATATTGCAGTGCTACTACACTATCATTTATTACAGTAATACACTGCCACTATTTAGTATATAATAATTATAACAATAACAATAATTTGTGATACATTTTTAAATGTTCAGTTGACTGAGTTTCATGTTTAATGAATAGAGGAGGAAATAACAATAACAACAACAATAATGGTCAAGATGTCACAGTGGTTGGGGGCCGAAGTGTACCGTTTATTGATATTGCTACACCAGGAGATGTCAGAGTCGAAGAAAAATAACTGGAAAAAATCACGAAATATGGCGACCTGGCCATTAAAACAACACAGCTATGGATAAAATATGTAACAGTGATACCCATTGTCATCTGGGCACTTGGTACCATGTCCAGGAATTTTACAAAATGCATAAACAAATTGCAGCTTCCTGCAATAACACCAGCAGAGCTGCAAAAAACTGCGCTACTTGGAACATCATATATTTTAAGAAGATACTTGGTTGATACCTAGGACGCTGGCAGCAACCCATATCAACCTTTACCACCAATCAATGGTATTTATGACACATTTTTAAATGTTCAGTTGACTTGAGTTTCATGTTTAATGAATAATAATGATTTTGTTCATCATACAGTCAGACAGATGTTCAGACTGGATTTGGCACTATGGTCTACCTACTGAATCCTGTCCAATGACTAGTAGAACTAGATGACCTACAAGGTCCCTTCCAACTCTGTTAATCTGTAACCTAACCTGGGATACGCAGATGTGGATATTTCATGGTGTTACAGATATTATTGCAGGATGTAAGCTGTTCCGAGTAAAGTTGCCTTTTGCAATTGACTGATGGTGAATTTGTCAATACCAATGATGTTAAAGTGATGTTTCAGTTGTTTTGGGATTGCACCCAAAGCACCTATTATTATTGGGACTATCTTTGCTTGCTTCTGCCACAATTGTCTAGATCAAGGTGTCAAACTAGGGGCCTGCAGGCCAGATGCGTCAAGTGCTGGCCACCCCACTTTTAGCAAAGGGGGGGAAGTTGCAATACATCACATGACAACAACATGATGCTGCAAGTTTGACACCTCTGCTCTAGATGATTCTAAAGGCATGCATGTAGGTATCTGTTCTGACCCCCCCTCTCCACGCCTGTGAATAAACCATAACACAGGCTTGGCTGTTTACCACTGTTTAATTACTGAGATAACGAATCCTTTGGCTGAGGGCTCAGACTACTCATGTTCAATAGAGCAACCCAGATAATTCGAATGAAGTAACACAGGTAGTCCAAATGAGCAGACACGGCTAGAATACATAGATTTTCTTAACTACTAATTCGAACGGTTGTTTCCTGCAAATGTCTCCTCCCAACACTTCACCTATAATCCCTCTTGGGAGGGGCCAATCCACAACCACCTGTGCTTAATTATCTTCTGTGAGTCTGCCTACAGAGTTGCTGCTTCCTTTTCTCAGCCCTTCTCAATCTAGCATCAGGGACAAACTGCTTTTGATCCTCCCCACTGCTCCATGCCTCAGGCGCCTTCTGGTGGCGAACCAGCCTCTGTGGTTCCTGCTCTGAGTCTGAACCCTGCATAGGGTCCTCCACATCGTCCAGGGCAGACTCATATGGTTCCTCGCTATCCAAGTCCATCAGCAGCTCAACCAGATCCTGCTGGGCCACAACAGGTATCGTATCTCTCTACTAGTAAAGATGACCAATTAAATTCCAATTTCTAGTTTCTTAATCAAGAAGAATAAAGTCAGAAATAGTCAATTGCAATTAAATATTAAACTTAGCTACTATGAATATTTATTACGAATTTTGATGTTTAACTTAGGGTTTCCGTTGAACTTTGCAGCATTGGCAGGAGTTTAGTTTTCCCAGGCTTTCAACTAAATTTTAATCAAGGAAAAGGATTTCTGGCAGGCTAAGAAGAGAATTTAAACTGATCAGTTTCATGAAAGGCCTGTTCAGCTGTCTTCCAGGTGATTTTTCATAAACATTTTAAAAAATTGTATCGTTGGTCTACCTGGGGGATGAGAGAACTAAATTCATAGTCAATTCAAATTCTGTGAAGTGAAATCCATTATTTTAACTACAAGTCACAATTTACTTCCTGTCTGGATTCAACGTCTTCATTACTCTTTAGCAAATAGAAGAAATTACAAGATTGAAAGTAAATGTTGGGAAACTTCTGAAATGAACATTTTTTCTGTCTTGTACATCTACTATCTATAATTTAATATTATCTTATTGGTAGCTCCTAAGAATATTTCAAACTAGAGATACAATTTCTCACTTTATGTGTTACTCTATGTATCCATTTACCATGACAGAACATACATCTCCTTTTGGCTGAGGAGCGACTGGAGGATTTGCCAATGGAAAAGCAATAGCTGGAGCCAATGGAGTTGGGATCAGATGATCTTCTTTTATTGGTGTTTCTGGATTTCTAATTAGAAGACTTGCAACCTCCACTGAATCAATTTTCGTTGAATCATTAATCCCTTAAATAAGAAAAATATTAGTGCATGATTTTTCATATTTGATGGAATTGAACAGTTTAATGAGCAAAAGCAAATAAAAATGGACCAGTAAAAAAGGAGCATGATTTAAACCTGAATACTGAAAAGCAAAGTTCACACGAGTCATTTCCAATACTACAAGATAGCTATCTACTTAATAGTAGGTAACTATTTCAACATAAATTGAATTTTCTTCTGAATAAACATGATTAAAGCTACAACCCAAGCTTTATAATAATAAGTTTGAATTTATTAGCCGCTCCCTTTCCAAGTAGGACTCGGGGCGGCGTACAATGGGGCATATAAAACACAGAAAATATATAAAAACACATAGGCGTACATACAGAACATACATACAGATACACAAACACGGACTCGAACTCGGAGGAGGTAGACAATTTACATCATATAGACAGTTAAAAAACCCGCATTAAGATACCCCAATTATAAAAACCCCATATAGAATTAAAATTTAACGTTTAAAATACAATTTAAAACCAGTTAGGAGGAATAAGAATAATTACGATTGAGCCAGGCCAGATAATTGAAAGAGGTGGGTCTTCAGCTGTACACGGAAGGAGCGGAGATCGGAAGTAATCCTGATGTCACGGGGGAGGTCATTCCACAGGGCTGGGCCCACCACAGAGAAGGCTCTGCTCCTGGGTGTCGCCCCCCGGCACTGTTTGGCGGACGGCACCCGGAGAAGTCCCTCTCTGTGTGAGCGAATTGGTCGTAGGGATGTGTGAGGCAGGATGCGATCCTGCATATAACTAGGCCCTGTGCCATGGAGCGCTTTAAAGATCATAATCAAAACCTTGAAACGCACTCGGTAGACCACAGGAAGCCAGTGCAGCTCGCGCAGGAGAGGTGTTACAGGGGAGTATCTAGTCCTCCCCATAATCACCCGCGCGGCCGCGTTCTGGACCAACTGTAGTCTCCGAGTGCATCTCAAGGGAAGCCCCATGTAGAGAGCATTGCAGTAATCCAGGCGAGACGTCACTAGCGCATGGGTGACTGTGCGTAGGGCATCCCGGTCCAATAAGGGGCGCAATTGGCGCATCAGGCGAACCTGATGGAACGCCCCCCTTGCCACGGCTGTTACATGGTTATCCATGGACAGCCGGGCATCCAGGAGGACGCCCAAATTGCGCACCTGTTCCATGGGGGCTAGTTGGACGCCCCCGATGGCCAGGGATGGAAGCACCTGGTTGAACCGGGAGGCCGGAAGCCACAGCCACTCCGTCTTGGAAGGGTTGAGTTTTAGTCGGTTGCCATCCATCCAGACCCGTACGGCCTTCAGACACCGGGACATCATTTCGACGGCCTCATTGGGGTGGTTCGGAGTGGAAATGTATAGCTGAGTATCATCAGCATACAGATGATATCCCACTCCAAAACCACGGATGATCTCGCCCAGCGGTTTCATATATGTGTTGAACAGGAGAGGCGAGAGCACCGATCCCTGTGGCACTCCACATGTGAGTGGCCTCCGGGTCGAACTCTGCTCCCCTGTCAACACACGTTGCGTCCGACCAGAGAGGTAGGAGCCAAACCACCGTAAAACGGTGCCTCTGACTCCCAGCCCCTCTAGCCGGTGCAACAGGATACCATGGTCGATGGTATCGAACGCCGCCGAGAGATCTAATAGGACCAGGATAGAGGAACAACCCCTATCTCTGGCCCTCCAGAGATCATCAACCAATGCGACCAAGGCCGTCTCCGTGCTGTGACCGGGTCGGAAGCCGGACTGGCGCGGGTCTAGATAATCATTTTCCTCCAGGTGACGTGGGAACTGCTGTGCTACCACACTCTCTACAACCTTCGCCAAAAAAGGAAGGTTGGAGACTGGACGATAATTGGCTAGGTCCGTTGGGTCCAGGGAAGGCTTCTTGAGCAGGGGCCTCACCACCGCCTCTTTCAAGGCGGCCGGTAGAGACCCCTCACCCAGCGAGGCGTTCACCAGGCCCAGGAGCCAGTCACGCGTGACCTCCCAGGATGCCAGTACAAGCCAGGAGGGACACGGGTCCAATAAACATGTGGTGGGTCGCAGACGTCCACGCAACCTGTCCAAATCCTCGATGGCAACCGAGTCAAACTCCTCCCAAAGCGGTCCCTCAAGACTCGCAACGGGCGTCTCTACTGAACCACTGAAAGGGGTCCATCCCATCCGGATTTGAGCGACTTTGTCCTGTAGATAATTCCCAAACTCCTCTGCTCTACCCTGTAAAGGGGCTTCCCGTGGTCTCTCAAACAAGAGGGAACGGGTCACCCGAAACAGGGCGGCAGGGCGGTTATCTGCAGACGCAATAAGAGCAGCGCAATGTTGACGTTTGGCCGCTCTTAGTGCCACAAGGTACGTCTTCAAATATGCTCGTGCCTGTGCTCGGTCAAATTCGGAACGGGAGGATCTCCAACGACTCTCTAGGCGTCTCTTGTGGCGTTTCATCACCCTTAGCTCCTCGGTAAACCAAGGTGCCAGGGTGGTTCTTCGTCGCAGGAGAGGCCGCAAAGGCGCCACCCGGTCTAGGGCCCCGGTAGCCGCACTATTCCATGCGACTACCAGGTCCTCTACTCGGGGGCGGGTCAGGTCCACAGGAGGTGGCCCAAGTTCCGTCTGGAACCTATCCGGTTCCATCAGGCGCTTGGGGCGGAACCATCTAATACCTTCCAGTTCCGCCTCCTCGCGGCGGGGGGTAGCACCAGGGAAGTCCAGCCGGAGAAGTGAGTGATCCGACCATGACAGGGGAATAGTGTCTAGATCCCCTATTCCCAGATCACTCATCCACTGGCCAGAGACAAAGACAAGGTCCAGCGTGTGGCCTCCCTCGTGAGTAGGGCCCTGAATTAACTGGGTCAGGTCCATGGCTGTCATGGAAGCCATGAACTCCCGAACCCCCTCAGACGCTTCTCCCATCGACGGCAGATTAAAATCCCCCATCACTAAAAGTTTGGGGGTCTCAACCGCCACCGATGAGATCAGCTCGAGGAGTTCAGGCAGGGCCGCTGACGTATAGCGAGGAGCCAGGTATACTATCAGCAGGCCCAACTGCCTCCCTGGGCCCCATCTCACGACAAGGGACTCACACCCGGATGTCTGTGGCACAGTGAACTCTCTCGGCTCTAAGTCTTCCCGGATAATCACTGCTACCCCACCGCCCCTTCCCTGGGCCCGAGGCTGGTGAAATGCTCGATAACCTGGTGGGCACATTTCCACGAGGGGAAGACCTCCCTCGTGGCCCAACCAGGTCTCGGTTATTCCTGCGAGGTCCGGCTCCCCCTCCAAAATTAGATCGTGGATGAGGGGGGCCTTATTGACAACGGACCTCGCGTTGCATAACAGCAGTCTCAGGCCTTGGGTCTGTAGATCCTGACCACCTAGTATGCAGGGGTTGGTACAAACGACCGGGAATGACCAAAAACCCCGGTCTCCCAACCGACTACGCGCTCTTGATCTGTCCTCGTACCTGCCCCTCCCCACGACCGTTGGTATCAAAGAGCCCTGCACAGGAATGCTATCTTCCCTCTCCTCCCCCACTCCGCTCCCTCCTCCTTCGACCACACCTAGACGCCTGGCTCTCCCATCCCTCCTGACCTGTACCTCCCCCCCATCCCTGGAACCCCTTATAATTTTTAAAAGATTTTTAATTAAAAAACCCCTCAATGTGCGCTTCCGCCACATTACACATGAAATAACAATATATATAATGTAAACACAATTACATATAAGATAGAATAGAACAGAATTCTTTATTGGCCAAGTGTGATTGGACACACAAGGAATTTGTCTTTGATGCATGTACTCTCAAGTACAAGTTACCTCGTCAAGAATCATAAAGAACAACACTTAATGATAGTCATAGGGTCCAAATAAGCAATCAGGAAATAATATCAATTATAAACATTAGGTTAATCCAAACACGTCACAAAAATATGTTCTAAATTCTACTTCAGTCTCAGTACAAATTTCTGAATCCAAACATTTTGCATGAGAAAGGATTTCAAATTCATCAAGACTATAAAAACATAAAAATAAAATACCTTCCAGGCAGATTTATTAAAAAGAATAAAGCATTTAAAGTGCTCATGTACAAAGTAACAAATAATCCAGATAACCTTGACTACGTGACTCTTTGCTTTTCTATATAAATTTTAGAAGCTCCACAAATTGTCAAGCACTGAAATGAAAGCAATATACCTAATTCAGCCCAGATATCTTCCATGTCATAAATAAAAAATGATAAAGGCAGCTAAATTGTGCAGTTTTTAACTACAGATTCTCATGCAATAATGAAATCCAAACTCAAATGCTGAAATGCCATTCTGCCATTTATGCTGCAACTTACCCATTTCAATAATGTTTGTATCACTCAAAGACTTTCTAAGTGAAAGTTCTCCTGGGGGCACTGCAGTAGTTTGAATTTGTTCTGAATACTGTGAAGGACTGTTAGGCCACTGAAGGTTGCTGGCAAGCTTTGCTCTCTCCTCTCTTGCTGTAGGGTCATCCCAAATTATCTGTTCATTCTGGGATGGCTCAGTATTGACATCAATTGCTCCATCATGTGACTGCCTGAGACATGAGGATATATAGCAAGTGTTTGGAAAAAAAGGAGGACATAACGTAAGCTGCTCTGAGCAATTTTCCTAAGATAACAGACCTGAAATCTTAAGATATTCTAGTTAGTAGCTACCTTAAAGCTTCCAAAATTCTACTGCGGCCATTACGAGCAGAACGAGGTCCATCTGGAGTTGCTGGAGAATTCTCAAAACCATTCCGAGATAAAGAGTTCCTTTGTCTTTGCAGCTTTGCTAAAGTTGTGGCAGTCATGATTTCTTGGAGTTGCTTCTGAAAGTTTTCCCTCATTTCCAATGTCTGTGTTAAAACTTAGATACAAAAGAAGAATCAATAAAGAATCTATTACAATCAAAACACACCAATTGGCCTTCTATTAAAAACTGCAATAGATCCCTTTTTATGTCACACTTTTCCCATTTCACAGTCTAATTTTTTAAAAACTCAATGAAAAATTCTAGTACTTAATAATCGGGGCCAAATACACAAAACGTTACCTCCTTTTGGTTCATGCTCCTTTTGTTCAACTTCATTTATTTGATCAATAACTTTTTTTGTATCGTTATCATTCAGTGAATTATTCTGAAATAATTGAATAACAAAACAATTCAGGATTAAAAAGTATATACAAAAACCCAAATAATACACTATAGGCATCAGTAACTACAACTTCTGAAGACAACTTGTTCCACTGATTAATTGTTCTAACTGTCAGGAAATGTCTCCTTAGTTCTAGGTTGCTTCTCTCCTTGATTAGTTTCCACCCATTGCTTCTTGTCCTGCTCTCCGGTACTTTGTATAGCTTGACTCCCTCCTCTTTGTGGCAGCCCCTGAGATATTGGAACCACTGCTACCATGTCACCCCTAGTCCTTCTTTTCATCAAACTAGACATATCCAATTCCAGCTACCGTTCTTTCTATGCTTTAGTCTCCAGTCCCCTAATCATTTTGTTGCTCTTGTCTGCACTCTTGAGTCTCAACATCTTTTTTACATTGGGTGACCAAAATAGAATAGTTTTTTTAAAGAGAACTATAGCAAGGGAGGATGTATGTCTCTCTCATATACATATACATATAATTATCATCATTACCAGGTTCAGGATTTAGAAACATTTTATTTCCTCAAGCCTAGTTTGGATAGAGCAGGGGTGTCAAACTGGTGGCCCACCGGCCAGATGCATCATATAAAGGCCATACCCACCCCAACTCCATGAATGGGAAAAATGTCGCAAAACATCACATGACAGCAATGTGATGCGGTGAGCTTGACACCCGTGAAATAGAGCTTTAAACCAAAATGTTCTATATTCAAAGCATTACTGGACTGAAGTATAAATTTTTAAACTCTTTAAAAAGTTTACACATTTTAATAATGATATTCTGATTATTTCTATTATACAATAGCAAGCAATGTTTTTAAAAGTTGGTATTATCTATAACTGATATGAATGAAAGCAAATCAGAAAACCATTATTGTTATTTATACATACAGATTAATATTATCAAACTGAATGGAAGAATAGAGTGAACAAAAAATATACTTTGTCTCCTTTCCCTTCTTTTCCAGCAGAATCAAGCCTTTGTGAGAATCTGTCATCTTCCACACCACTAATATTCAAACTCATTTTAGGATTATATGTATGAGGATAAATAGATTCAGCTAGTCGTTTGTATTCTCGTGCGCTCTGGGAAGAAAAAAAAAGGTCAGAAAAAAAAGATTAATGCCACCACTTTAGAACAATAAATGCAGAAATAAATATTGTTTATATATGTATGTATGTATGTATGTATGTATGTATGTATGTATGTATGTATATATATATATATATATATATATATATATATATATATATATATATATATATATATATATATATATATATATATATATATATATATATATATATATATATATATATTTAAACAAACAAGCACAGACAAACATAAAACCATCTTCCAGTTTCCTAGAGTATGTCGATTGGTTATAAAACTTTTGTGCATCCTCACCATAATCTTCACTTACAATTTATATAGAATCTCTTGTTAGCAATCTAATATATGTGTATACAACTATTATCATTGTTAAACATTTATTTGACTATAACTATTATTACTTCATTTTATGTGAGATATTTTAAATTTTGAATACATTTATTTTATGGCACTTCATTACATCAATCCTAAATACATCCAGTATCTTTATAAAATTCTCTAGCATATTTCCATATTTTTTTGTCTCACCATTGATAAGTTCCATATTTTATAAAATTGTTTATCTTTGGTTACAAAACTTTTGTGCATACTCTCCATAGTCCTCACTTACAAATTATATAAAATCTCATATTATCAATCTAGTATATATGTATACATTATTATCATTGTTAATCATTTATTTGATTATAACTATTACCTCATTTTATGCAAAATATTCTAAATTTAAATAAATTCAAATTAATTTTTATTATAGCATTTCATTACATTATCCTGTATCCAATAGTAGTACAATCTTTTATCTCTTGCCATTTTTGGTATTTGTATTCAAATTTATTTTTAAATAAATCTTATATGGACATCTCTTGGCAACTTGTATTTCACTGTATATCTTGTAAAGGCTCAAAACCCCTCATCTGTTCCTTCCATCATCTTCTCTTTGATTATCACCAATGCTTCTGCCAGAATTTCTATCATTGCTTCTGCCTTCTTCTATATTCTGGAATCTGAGGTAAAATTCTAGTCTGTCGATCTCCCATTCCAATATCCCACTCTTGTCTTTTTCAACCACGCTCAATCTGCTGTCAATATTTCCAATTTTCTTATCTCTTTGTTCATCTTTTTCTTCAATTTTTTGAAATCTGTCCACATAGTTCTTCATCGTTTGGTGGATATTCTCAAATTTTCCATCTGTTTTTTCTATCCTTTGTTCAATATTCTCCTTTCTCTTTTCAATGTTCTCTGTTCATAATTGTATTTTTTGAATTTTATGCAAAATCATCTGCAATGTCACTTCCTTTTCTTTTTCCTGCTGCAACATCGTCTGTATTGATCTTTTCCTTCGGATAGTAAACACTGCCACTATATAGAATCCAAGGCTCTTTTCCAAACAAAGTTAACAATTCTCTTTCCGAGTTCACTGCAATCTTTCAACTCCAAGCTTTTCACTCCAATCCAACTACTGATAGTACCCAGAGGAGCACCTGTATAAACAATCTGTGCTCATCCCACCATCATTTTCAATAAATAAGCTCAGAGTCCTTGAAGTGTCTTACTTTGCATAAGATTATCAAATGCTCAAACAAAGAAAAGAAAAAACAATATTTCGAAACCTCCAAGTGGCAGTGTTATTTCTTTTCCTCTACTTTTACTTCCCTCTTTATATTCTTTAAATTCCAGGAAAGAAAACAGTTTTTAAAAGGAAAATACTATAGGGTGTTGAAAAAAGAAAGTCTTAAAAAAATAAAAATAAAATCAATCCAGTTTAAAAAATAAGAAGCGTTTGTAGAAATTCCAGCAGTAAAAGGATTAAAGAAAAATAACACACTAAGTTTGACTCAGGCTTAATCTCACCGCTTGTCCTTTTCGGTCTTCAATTTTAACTTTACTTTTAATCTTTTGGGGTATTCCCTCATCTAATAATAAAAATTATCTCACCAATTCGACACACTTTCTCTCCAACTTGCCTTCCGTTTCTGCAGCTGTCCAGACTTTCAGCAGCTTTAATGGCTGCTTCTCTGTTGCAGGAAAAAAAAGGTTCTCCTGGATCTACCAGGGACTTTGCGATGTCCCTGGGATCAGCAGGATGTGCCCTTCTCTATCACCATCTCTACAGGACGGTTTAGGTCAAAAAGGACTGTCCAGCGACAGAGATATCGATGGCGATCTTGGAGCTTCAAGATCATATGACCATTGCGACGTCAGCCCTGCCTCTTAAATATTGTTAATATATATTTTCTTCTTTCCTGCCTAATAGATAATGAATAAAAGATTACTTTGTTTACCCACAGAAAGTTCCAGTAAACATGTCCTAGATCACAGACCCAACCCTTTGGCCACTAGTGACTGGTTCTGTGGAAAGAAGTTTTTCCATGGACCACAGGGGAGTGGTTTTGTGTGCTGCCTGCATCCCGCAAATGGGACTTTGCTTGCTTGTGCAATCCAGTTTCTGGCATGTTGCATACCAATGCCAGTGTTCGGACCAGGGGTTGGGGATCTCTGACCTATATAGTCACTAATCAAAGCTTGCTTCATCAGATGCATGAAATTAGAAAAATAAGAGGCAGCCCAAAAGTGATGTACCATATTTTTTTCACTATAAGATACTCTGGACCATAAGCCGCACCTAGCTTTGGGGAGGAAGACTAGAAATTTTTTTTTTGCCTCTGCCTCCCAGCAATTTGTCTCCTTGCTGCAAACAGCCTAGTCAGCTTCAGCATAACCTGATTAAGCACAAGCATGATTGGCAGTGGGATCGGCCTCCTGGAATATCACCAATCAGCTGTTCCAGGTTGTGGGGATCTCATTTTTGGCCTCAGCATGCCCCATTTCGGCCCATTCCAAGTGGTGATGATTGTTGCCGCCACCTATTGCTGCTGCTACCATTGTTCAGCAGCAAGCTCTGCTGCCTGGAACAGGCCAAAAATAAGATGTGCGGAGGCCAAAAAATGGGGCTCATGGAGGCGGTGATCCCTGCAGCCTGGAACAGCTGATAGGCAGTATTCCTGGATGCCGATCAACTGCCAATCAGCTGCTCATGCTAAATCCAGCTGTGCTGAAGCTGACCAGGCTGTTTGCTGCAAGGAGGCAAACTGCTGGGAGGCAGAGGCCGAAAGGTGAGGGCCAGTGGGCGGGGCTACAGCAACATTTGCTCTATAAGACAGACATTTCCACCCACTTTTTTTGGGGGGGGGGGAAGAAGTGCGTGTTACAGATTGAAAAATACGATAATGCAAGAAGAAATAATTTATTTCACTTCTGATCCCATCTTTCCAATCCTATCTTTTGGGGGAAGGGAAGAAAGCAAAAGTAAAAAAAAAATTAAGGTCTTAATTGCTTGACATCATCATCTCTATTATACTACTGCTGCTGCTGTTGCCACCATTGCTACTACTGCTGAAGAAGGAATACAGAATTCCTTCACTCAAATACAGAAGATAAACTGTTTCTAGCGCAGTCCTTGAGATATTTTTGCAACATTTTATTTTTAAAATTTTAATTTAAACAAGTGTGCTCTACCCTTCAAAATCAAGATTTTGTATTGCATAACACTCAAAAACAAAACATTCTTTGATTTAGAAACTTCTTACTTAGCAGCATTTATTCTTGCCTTTTTAGGACAGTGCTTCATTAGATGGGGAAGAAACAAGATGGCAGCAATGGAGGAAGCATTGTTACATCATGGGGAGAAAAGTTGTTATTAAATGACAATAAAACAGTAGGAAGTGGAGAGGGAAAGATAAGTTATAGAAAAAGAAAAAAGATTGGTGAAAGGAAAAAGAGGAAGGTTGGCGAAATTAGAATAGAAAGAGCCCAGCTGCAAGGCCTACCCAAGAGACCAGAGGTCCATTGAAATGAGGTGAGTGGAAAGGCAAATGGACTGAGGACAGCAAAACCAATTAGCGGTGAGTGAGTGGGGTCAGCTGCAGAGCAGGGAAGAAAATCAGCGATGGGACGGGGAGGCCACAGACAGAGGGCAGCACAATGACCAGTAGAGAACAAAGCAAATGAGAGAACGAAGCAGGGAGGACGGAGAGGAGAGGCAAGCTTGCTGGGGATCATTCAGGCAGTCCTGTTTGCAGTGTCCCCAGCATGACGGACCAGCAAATGGGAGCCACATGGCTGCAGAGCAAAAAGCAGTGGCAGTGCAGCAGGGAGAAAAGCTAGCAGCAGCAAGGGGCAGCGAGATTGAGCCTGAGAGCTGGGGAAAGAGATAGTGGAGCTGAGTGGCAGGCTGAGAGTAGACCAGATAATGGAGCTGAGCCAATCGGAAAACTGAACAGTAGGCCAAGAGAGCTGACCAGAGTAGAGACGAGGCCGAAAAGACTGAGCATCGAAAGACAGAACAGAGTTGGCAAAGAAAACAAGAGGCCAGAGCAGTGAACAACATAGGCATTATACATAGGTGAAATAAATAGGCAAATGATAAGGACAAGAGTGGAACACTACAAATCAAGGAAGAATAAGGTCAATCAAATAAATAAGGCAAATCTTAAAAAATAAGGTAGGGAGGAATTGCAGCTCAAAAACTTTAAAAACATATAGGGAATAAAAGGATGAATAAAATTAACATAAGCCAGTTAAATAAGGTAGAAAACAAGCACAAAAGCAGAAAAGGGATAGCAAAAAATCCATACTCTTTCTTACCTCTAAAAGAACGAGCAAAAAGAAACAAACTCATGGAACAGGTGACTGATACTATTGTGGTATGCAACGTATGTTCCATGTTTGTGCTTATGCCCAAAGAACACCCAAATTATAAATGTATTAAATGTAAGCTATGTGAACTACTAGAGGAAAAAGTAAGAGATCTTGAGGCAACTCTAGCCAAACTCAAACCTACGCAAGAAAGCTATACCCAAATCAAGCCAAATAATGAACAAATAACTCCTGGATAATTTGACCCTGCTGATAAACCCTTAGAGGAAGACAAATGGAAGTATCTCACATATACTGTGTTTCCCTGAAAATACAACCTACCCCAAAAATACCCCCTAGTGAAATGGGCGGGCGTGACAGAACCCTTCCCTTCTCTGGTCATCTCATGGCTGCTCGGCCCCTTAATCACAGCCCTCGGATCATCTGAGCCAGCGAGGGCTGAGAATTCTGTTTCTCCGGGCGCCTGGAGATATTTCCGGTGCATTGTTGTTAGCCCCAGCCCTGCCCACAGCGCCAGGCACCCTCACAGCCAAGGGCCCCTCTGTTCTGCAGCTCACCTTGTGGCTCTGGAGCAGGCAGTGACCATGGTTTGCACTCCACCAGGCCTGGAGCTCAGGTGTTGCTCAGGCTGTTGCTAAAATGAGGCAGAAAGGCATGCGGCTTGTCAGAATCGGCTCCCCCCCCAAGCCTCTACCTGGTTGCTGGTGCTTGAGAAAAGGGCGGTCGGCAGGCAATTTTAAAAGATTGTGGGAAGTGTATGCTTATGGTAGAAGCAAAGCACAGGCTGTCCCTTTCAAGCAATCAAATGTCTGTTTGTGTGCGTGTGTGAAAGAGAGGGGGGGAGGGAGGGAGGGAGAGAAACAGCGGAGGGGAGTAACAGCATTGCAGGCAACGCTGTTTGAAAGGGTTTCCTATTGGCCGTCTCTCTCTCTCTCTCTCTCTCTCTCACACACACACACGGTAGAGGGCAACCAGGTAAGGGGACTGAGCCTCCCCTGCCCAGAAGCAGCATGCAGCCTCTCACAGTAACAAGAATTGCAGGCAATTCTGGAAGATTGTGGGAAGCACGTGCTTACAAAAGAAAAAGCACAGCCTGTCTCTTTCAAGTGTCCCTTCAGAAAAGGACGATCAGCAGGAAAATGTGGAGGGGTTTTTTTCCTGCTGATTTCTCAAGCAACATTTTATCACTTGAAAGGGACAGCTGTCTGTGTGCGAGAGAGAGAGAGAGAGAGGGAGGGAGAGAGAGGGGGGGGGAAATCCCTTTCAAACAGTGTTGCCTGCAATTCTTGTTACTCTCCTTGCTATTTCTTTTTCTCTTTCACTCACTCTTTCTCTCTCACACAGAGACAATTCATTGCATGAAAGAGACTGGCTGCACTTTGCTTCTACTGTAAGCACAGGGTCCCCACAATCTTCCAGAATTCCATGCCGATTCCGACAGGCCACATGGCTTTCTGCCTCATCGTAGCAGCAGTTGAGCAACACCCAAGCTCCAGGTCTGGTGGAAACAGTGGTCACCACTTGCTCCAGAGCCACAAAGTGAGCTGTGGAAGAGAGGGGCCTTCAGCTGTGAGGTTGCCTGATGCCATGGGCAGTCCTAACCATTTTTTCAGGGGTCAAAAGAAAATAAGACTGGGTCTTATTTTGGGGGAAAATATGGTAGAAGGAAACACAATAATCAAAGAAAGCAAGCAGCATACATCTAACTAATCCCTACAACCCAATCTAACCCAACCAGAAGGAGCCCCATTAAAGCAATCAATTTCTGCTTCTAGATGAAAATATGCAGAACCAAAATCTTTCCCCTCCAAAAAAACATGCAGACACTTAGAAAAGAGACAGCACCAAATATTCCTAAAAATGTCACACTGACAAACTTACCTGAGATAAACAGAACACCCCAGACTGCACCCTCCTAAAAAGGAAGGTGAATGTTGGTGATAGGAGATTCCATTCTCAAAGGAACAGAACCAGCCATGTGCAGATCAGATACAGCATCTAGGGAGGTATGTTGTCTCTCCAGAGCAAAAATCAAATATGTGGCTGAGAACCTAACCTAAATAATTAGGCCCACAGATTACTCCTCCTCCTTCACAGTTGGACGAATAACACAACGAAGAATCTGAGTGCAATATTGAGAGATTATAAGCAACTAGGCAACAAAGGAGTTAGGAGCGCAAGTGGTGTTCTCATCAGTACTCCCAAGAAAGGGCAACACCCACTGAGGGGAAAAAGAATTCTAGAAATAAACCACTGGCCAAAGGGTTGTTGTCATCAAGAAAACTTTGGTTTCCTGGACCATGGACTACATTACCTTCAGGAAGGATTCTTGGCAAGGGATGGGCTGCACCTCATGAAAACAGGAGAAAATGTACTCAGAAAAAGACTGGCCTAACTCATCAAAAGGGTTTTAAACCAGGGTAGATAAAAATTGATGAGTAAAAATCTATCTAAAGATAGTTTTAAGATACATTAATAATTTAGTTTATTCGGCATGAAATGGAGCATAGCATGAGCTATATATTCTGCAATATTGGGACTGTCAGTGAATCAACAGCAGGTCAGAGGAGAAGCTGCTGTAGTACAGAGATGACAATTTCTCTTCAAAAATTATGATTTAAATCAACTTGATTTAAATCAAATCCATCCTGCTTAATCAAAAATTGAAGGAGGAAAGTGACCAATCTTTAGAATCTCTAGAACACAAAACCAATCATAAAAGCCAAGAAAACAAATCAAACAATGAAGTAGGGAATGAGAAAAAACCTCAAACAACAACTAAGTGATGCAGGAAACATACCTACACACAGGCATAAAAGTCTTAAGTGCTCAAATGCTCAAAGCTTGGAGAACAAATAGGGTGAACTAGAAGCAATAATACACGAGGGTAGATATGACATAGTTGCCATTAAAGAAACCTGATGGGACAAAACCCATGACTGGAATGTACTGAGGGATAGATATAAATTGTTCAAAAGAAATAGATCAACAAAAAGAGGTTGAGTTGCACTATATGCAAGAGATCACTACATACCTACAGAAATGCACATGATCAAAGAATCCAGAATCTATATGGGTCAATATAAAAGAGGAAAAAGTGACATTGCCATAAGTGTATATTACAGATCACCCAGAAGAAGAAATAGATGAACTCTTTGTCAACCAGTTAGCAAGAAAGCACATAGAAAGCATACCACAGAAAGCATATAGAAAGCATATAGAAAGCATACCACAGTAGTAACAGGAGACTTCAAATATCAACTGGGAGACTAACTCTGCAGCGAGCGGGAGATCAAACATATAAACTGAGGCATAGACTCAAGTTCACGTGAAGCATTAGTACCACTTTATAAAGCCCTAGTAAGACATCTGGAATACTGCAACCAATTTTGGTCACCATACTAAAAAAAAATGTTTTTTTTAAAAAACAAAGTTTTTTTTATTTTTTGTTACATATTTTAACATTTTTTTATAAACAAAGGGTTGTCCTGGTTTCCCCCCCTTATACATCTTCTATTATGCATAGTACATTTTACATCATATTTCCATTTTACATTTCAGTTATCTTATTTTTATTCCATATTCTCTCGCTTAATTTTAATTTTTTTAATATATAGACAATATCATTATTTGCCTCTCCAAATTAATCAAATTTAACACATTATTTCCATCTATTATTCTGTTTTACTGTTAATAACATATCCTCAAGTTTAATTTAATGTAGTAAACATTTCATTTAGTTAGTTATCCACAAGTAATAGTTTTAATCTATTTCCTTCACATTGTATTGAATATATAACGTTGGCTATATTTACTATATTTTATTCTATTCTACTAGTAAATCATTTTCTTTCTTTCCTCCTTTCAACCATTTTCTCTTAGTCTCTCAGGAGCTTCACTTCTTATATTCTCTTCTCTCCACCCATTTGCCTAGCTTTTTCTTTTTCTTGATCTTGAAATTCCTATATTTTTTCTTTCCAATCTTTTTTCTCCTTTTTAATTCTGTTGCTTTAGTACCTCTCCCCTCATCTTTCCCCATTAATCCCACCTTTGCTATTTAATTTTCCCTTTTTGGGGGCCACTTCCCTCTTGCCTCCTTTGGGTATGTAACTGTAAATCCCAGTATAATCATCTAAGTATTTTTCTTTTTCAATCTCTTTCTTCTATGTTATCTTCATGTTCTTCATTCAGTCCCTTTCCTTTCTCCTTTTCTTCTTCTCCTTGTTCTAAGAGTTCCCTTGAGTTTCCACAGTTTTTTTTCCCATTTAGCGTTTCACGTACATTTTTTAACTTAACAAGTATTTCATTATACATCCAAAATCTCCATATTGTCAGTTTAATTAATTTAACAAATTATTTAAACTTTTTCTATTATGTCACTTTTACTTAAGCTTAAAGTTCTTTTTTTTCTTTTCTTATTTCCAATTTCTAAAGTCCAACTCCACTTTTTATTTACTTTTTGTTTTCCCCAAAATCAGTAAGTCCAATCCACAACACTGTTGCAAAAACTAATCCTCGTTATTCCTCACAGCTTCAAAGTATCTTTATTTGCTACAGTCAAGGTCAGGTTACAGATGTACTTTCCCCTGTCAATTTCTATTAGGTTTGTAGTATCCTCTTCTCACCACTAGATATCTCCCTCTCCACTGTAGGCAATGTGTTCTAGCTGTCAAAAGCTGTCAAAATCCATATTTATTCCATAAAAAATAGAAAAAAGTAGCAAAAGAAAGGAAATGCCCCTCCCCCCCAAGTTCTTTTATTATTTTTGATGTTTCTAAGTCCAAATTTTGGGAGTAAAAGTCTTCTAGGGATTTCCGTTTTGTCTCCGCTCTTTCCCGCCCCCTCTGTTAAATCACCCTTTTGCCAAATAGCTGCTAAATTCCATTCCCGGTCTCTTTTTCATCCAAATTTAAAGTTTTTTGACCTTGGGTTGATCACCCAGGTCCAACATTTATTACAAAAAAGATGTTGAGACCTTGGAAAAAGTTTAGAGGAGAGCAACTAAGGTGATCAGAGACCTGGAGACTAAAACATATGAAGAACAGCTGCAGGATTTGGGTTTGGCTAGTCTAAAGAAAAGAAGTATCAGGGGTGACATGATAGCAGCATTCCAGTATTTTAACAGATTAATATTTGGAAGAGAACGTATAGGTCATCTAGTCTGACCCCCTGCTACAACGACACCATTTCTGACAAATGGCAGTCCAATCTCTTCTTGAAAGTCTCAAGTGATAAAGCCCTCACAACTTCTGAAGGCAAACTGTTCCATTGGTTGACTGTTCTCAATGTCAGAAAGTTCCTCCTTATTTCTAGATTGAATCTCTCCTTGGTCAGTTTCCATCCATTACTCCTTGTCTGGCTTTCAGGTTCTTTGGAAAATAGCTTGACCCCTTCCTCTCTGTGGAAGCCCCTCAAATATTGGAACACTGTCTTCCCTGATCCTTCTCTTCACCAGACTAGCCATGCCCATTTCCTTTCACCTGTTCTTCATATGTTTTAGTCTCCAGTTCCCTAATCATCCTAGTTGCTCTTCTCTGCACTTTTTCTAGAGTATCAGCATCTTTTTATAGTGTTGTGACCAAAGCTGGATGCAGTACTCTAGGTGTGGTTTTACTAGAGCTTTATAGAGTGGTATTAGTACCTCACTTGATCTTAATTGTACCTCTCTGTTAATGCAACAGCTGCATTGGGTTTTTTTGGCTGCCACTGCACATTGCTGAGGGACTGCCACAAAGAAGAGAGGGTCAAATTATTCTCCAAAGCATCAGACAGCAGGCAAGAAACAATGGTTGGAAAGTAATTAAGGAAAAAAGCAACCTGGACTTGAGGAGAAACTTCCTAACAGTGAGTACAATTAACCAGTGGAGAAGTGCCTTCAGAAATCATAGGCACTCCATCACAGGATGATTTAAAAAGAGTCCAGACCAGAGGTGTCAAACTTGATGTCATTGGGGGCTGCATCAGGCTTGTGGTTGACCTCAGTCAGCTGGCTGGGTGTGACAGGGATGGGCGTAGCCAGGTCAACACAGCTCGTGGCTGGGGGCGCCTGTGGAGGCCCGGATGGGGCCGGGGGGATCCATTGTCTCCAGCGGAGGAAGGGGAGACCATGGCAAGCACCAAACCCTTGTCTACCAGAGCAGCCTTGCCATCCCTCTCAGGCCATGCTGAGGTCCACCAGACAGCGGCAAAGGCTGCCTGGAGCCCTGGAGGGCAAGTGCCCAGCCTCCCCCACCTCCTTTGGAGCTGCTACTGCTGTGCTCACTCTCCTTGGTCAGGTTTCTCATGATGTGTGCAGGAGGGTAAAGTGTGTAGGTCAGAGGAGACCTGGCTTTGTAACTAAAGCATTTTCAACTATAGGACCAGGAGAGGTCAGGCAGAGGGAACAAGGGGATGGTGAAAAGGCAGCAAGGCTGTGATAGCCAAGACAGGACTTTCTTCAGACCCTCCCTCCCTCTCATTATAATTTCCTTCCTTTCCTCTTTCCTTCTTTTTTCTGTTTCCTATTTCCCTTTCCTGTCCCTTCATGATGAATTTCTTGATGCCTCCTTGCTGTGATCAAATGTCACTTTTCCTAGTAGTTTGTGGCCATTTAAAAGACTGAGAACAAACCAAGCTCAGTTTATTCTGTGCTTGCATTTAGTGGGGCCATCCACAGACAACAGTACAGCTGTGGCTGTACTGTGATAGTTGATCAGCGCTCCTGTTTTTTATGTGCAACAGCTTTAGCATTTAGAAACAGAGGATACATAATCCTTAAAAGTGCTCTCCTGTATGGACTCTGATATGGAGACTAAAACATATGAAGAACGGTTGCAGGAACTAGGTATGTCTAGCTTAAGAGAAAGAAGGACTAGGGGAGACATGATAGCAGTGTTCCAATATCTCAGGGGTTGCCACAAAGATGAGGGAGTCAAGCTATTCTCCAAGGCACCTGAGGACAGAACAAGAAGCAATGGGTGGAAACTAATCAAGGAGAGAAGCAACTTAGAACTGAGGAGAAACTTCCTGACAGTTAGAACAATTAATCAGTGGAACAGCTTGCCTCCAGAAGTTGTGAATGCCCCAACACTGGAAGTCTTTAAGAAGATGTTGGATAGCCATTTGTCTGGAACGGTATAGGGTTTCCTGCTTAGGCAGGGGGTTGGACTAGAAGACCTCCAAGGTCCCTTCCAACTCTACTATTGTATTTATTTATGTATTTATGGTCTAATTCAGACTGGAAATATAGCAGAATAAATTTTTCCTCACTCTGCTTTGCAACACACAGGAGGTGATACTTTCCTAAGAGCTCACAAATCAAGAATACTAATGTTAACTTGGATTACCAACAAAGTTCTGTCTGTAACAAAATAGAACACAAAATTGCTTTCTCCTTCAACTGGGGCATCTCCAACCAAGTTTGCCTCTCCCTCCTTCCTTTTTTTTAAAGCTGCCAGATGATCTGGACAGAGGCTCCCCATTTTGACCCCTCTTCCCTGTCATTGCCTCTGCACCTGAGGGGCCTCTGTATGGCTCTCAGTTCAACTCTCCTGGACACCACCACCATGTGTGTGCACCCAGCCCCATGCTATGACATAAGAGAGGAAAAAAATGGGAGAAGAGAAGCCGGGATGGGAGCTCTTTACAGCCTTCCCTGGGAATGGGGGAAGAGCTGGGGGGCAGAGCGCAATGCGATTGGAGGCAGGTTGGGGGAGATGTGCAGTTCACAGTACCTTGAGCACATACCATTGAAGTGGTAATAAGTGAGAAAAAGAAACAAGCACTCCCCCAAAATGGCTTTTCGTTAGTTTGCAGCTTGACATCGCAAAAGGTCTCTGTTCAGGGCGTGGGGCTGCAAGGTGGGGGAGACCCCACACACAAATACCCACAAACATGTGTGCAGGTCTAGGAGATATGAGTGGAGAGCCATGCAGAGGCAATGATGGGGAGGGGGGGATCAAAAGGGGAAACCTCTGTCCAAAGCCTTTGGAAGCTTAAAAAAAACCACTTGATGAGCAGAGGCTTCCCTTTTTGTTCACCCTCCCCTCCGTTGCCTCCACGCCTTTGCTGCTTCCAGGGCAGTCCTGCAGGCTAGATCTAACCACCTTGCAGGCTTTGAGTTTGACGCCCCTGGTCTAGTTTGTCACTTATCTGAAATGGTATAGATCAGTGATGGCGAATCTTTTGTGGCTTGTGTGCCAAAAGCGGGGGAAGTGCAGGAGGGGTGTGTGCGGGTGTGCCACACCCATAATACTATGTGCATGACCCCAGTGCGCATGCACACACAACCAGCGCTCCCCCATTTTTGGTGTGCTTTTTTCACCTTCCCCAGGCTTCAGATGCTTTATAGGAGCCTGGGGAAGGCAAAACAGCCTCCCGCGCACCCCCCCCAGAGGCTTCAGGAGCACCTCCTGAACCCTCCCGAGTGCAAAAAAACGGCCCTATGGGCAAACCGGATGTTCGGGAACGGACTTCCGGTTTGTTCATAGGGCTGGTTTTAGTCCTCTGGAGCCTTGAGGCGGACTTGAAGGAAGCTCCTGAAGCCTCCAGAGGGCAAAAAAAAAAAAAAAAACAGTTACAGGATTTCCTCTGGAGTTATTCTGTACTTTACTGATACAGAAACCAGTATCACAAACAATAAAATCACAGAAAGGCATGTTATGAATTCCAGAAGAAAACACACATAAACACAGAAAACAGCTGTGGTTATTACCATTTGTATTTCCTATTAGAGACAACCCAACAGATACATAAAGAACTGTCTTCTGAATGGAATTTGTGAATACATAACCAGAATAGGTTCTCCACTATGGTTTAGATGTACCTTGGTTTGCACATGCCAAATTCTGGACAGCTTATGGTCAAAGAATCTTTATACACTCAAATGTACCTCAGTCTGAACTAAACCCAGTTTATTAAAGACAGCAGGATATCTATCTTTATATAGTCAGGTTAATTCACATGGAACATCTGACGTAAAATACATTTTTATATTAACTCCTCAGTTGCATGTAAATTATTCTTGTGTTCTTAATTGCCCAGTATGCATTCAATACATGAAGCACAAAAGTAAAAAGTAACGGGACTCTGAAAGTCTAGATCTTTTTCCTTAAGCAAGAAAGCAAAAGTTATAGCTAATCACAATGTCACAAAGTCACATAAATCTTAACTTCCCATATATACACAACAACATTTTACACGCAATGAGGCTAAAAATATATTCTGCAAGAAGAGAAGGTAGAGAAATTACTTTTTCTCTTGATTGGTCATATCTCACAACCATCCAATACCTAGCTTCTGAAGGCTCTCTAATACCCATCCATCAGTGATTAAACATGACACATCTAGCTGTCAACATTCTTTTGTTGAAAAAAGATAATGCTATACTACTATAATGATTTAGAGGAAGAGACTGGGATATTGAAGGAAGAGCCATGGTCATAATAATGGCCAGATAAGAGGCAGTTTAACATGCAGTAGGAATGTGGCAAACATCTAAAAATATACTCTCCCTAGTTTGTTGAACTGTAAAGGTGACAGGGAAAAACATACATTGAACATTCTGTTCATGTAAACTTTTAATAAATTAGAGATAGTTCCTTTTATATGCTTCTTGTCAGAACTATCTTGCAAAGACTGACATTAGCTCAATCAGTCTTACGGGTGTCAGATTTGTGGCATCACGTTGCAGTCACTTGACATATCACAACGTTTTCCCCTTTCTGGAATTGGGATGAGAGTGGGCTGTGTGTGATGCATCTGGCCCATGGGCCACCAGTTTGACATCCCTACTGGAGATGATCCAGTAAAATAACTGGCCAGAAGTTATTGAATGTCTCAGTCCTCATTTCTTGATCGTCTAGATATTTGCCTCAGCCCACATTTCAGTATCTTCACTGCAACTCAGCTTATTTGATGACACACAGTTCCTTTATATTGATGTTGCATGAGCTGTTTTTATGAAGAGTTCTGCTTTCAGAGAGTTTGCAGACCCATAGTCAATCGGACATTTGTTCATCAGAATTTAGTTGGATTATAATTGTCTGCTGAAGTTGTCTCCATGTTGGAAATTCCCAGAGCTTCCATGCAATCATTATGAGGGCAATATCAACACATTGCCAAGTTGTTATACCTAGCAATCCTTCCTCCATATTTCCATTTATTGTTATGATAGTGCTTTTCTTTTATCTTTCCAGGTTTCCAGGGCAGCCCTCAGAAGATAAAATAATCAGCATCACCTGGATAGCACAGCATCCTGTTATGTTCCCTAACAGCTGAGGGATGGCCAGAAGGAATGGGAGAAGGTTTACTGTGCAATATTCTTCAATTCACTACTCTTCTTCAGCTTGACACACACACACACTGTCTCTTGCTTTTCTTGCCTGTTTTTTTTAAAAAAACCACCTCAATAGGCTAAAGATGATGGCAATTCTACTGCTCTCCTGAAGAAGGCAAAGTCAAACAGCAAAAGGGATTTCCCTTCAAGGAATAAAATTATTTTCACTAAAAAAAGAAGTCAATCTATGGAGTTGGTTCCATCAATTCAATTATAAATAATAAACATGATTGGATAATAGATATGTGTGAACATGTAACTGCCAAATGAAATACGAACCAGACTATTAAAATATTGTATTTTTATATTCACAGTCTATAAATGCAATGTAGCATGTGTAAAACATGCCTAGTTCAGAAATACATGCAAATTTAAGACAAAATGTCAGCTATCTTACTTTATGTTCAAAGTTTTTTAAAAACTGCCTTGATCTGGCAGAACTTTGCTGATGAAAGTATTTCCAAACCATCCCTTTGCTGTTTGCAGCCTTTCTTCTGAACTTCAAGTGGATTGTCTGCCAACCTTCTGTAGTAGAAGGTGAGGGAGGCAAATAATAAACTGGGATAAAACCATATCTCTATCCTTTTTGCTAATGAAAACCTCAGAGTAAATGAAGAACCTTTCACCAACTTATTCTTAAAAAACTTTAGTAGGTTCCCACCTGCCTAGACAATTTTTGTGTAGATTCATACAACTCCAGAGATCTTCAAGGCTGGTTCCAATTGGTGTTAAGAGGGAGCAAAATATCCAGCTCACAGCACTTCTTTGTGGTATGCTGCAGGGCTTGATGCTCTCATCTCCTTTTTAACATCTGTATGAAACCACTGAATGGGATCATCTAATACCATGAGATGAGGTATCATTAACATGCTAATTTAACTCAACTTTACATCTCCATCCATAGTGACCCAAGTGATGATGTAGCTTGCTCTCTTGCACTGCCTAGAGTCTATGGGTGTCTCTATAGCTGTGGGTTCAAAATATTTTGGGATTTGGGAGTTTATAATTTTTAATTCTGGATGGGGTTGAAAGGGGGAGGGGATTGTCTTAGATTCATAATACCTGTTCGAAGCGCAGTTGGTAGTCATGGCTATGAGTCTTTGTACAACTATGTACCACTTGAGCCAATTCCTGGGTTGTGAGGCTCTGCATGCAGTTACCCACGCCCTAGTCATCCTTAAGTTGGATTACTGCAATGTGCTCTACATGGACTACCCTTGAAGAGTATTCAGAAGCTACAACTGGTACAGAATGCAGTGGCACGGAGGTTCTAGAGGTCCTTTATGTGGCAAATGTAATACCGCTGTTCTGTGACCCGCATTAGTTGTTAATTTGCTTCCAGGTCCAATTGAAGGCGTTGGTCATTACCCTTAAAGCCCTTTGTGATATGGGTTCAGTATATCTGAATAGCTGTCTCACCTCAGTGGGACTAGGGATTCCACTCATGCCAGTGGAAGAGGCTAACTGCAGATCTTGCCTGCCAAAGGGTCCAGAAGAGCCTCTGAGAGAAGATCCCCACGTTGCTCATCCCCTTGATTTAATCCTTAATTTTAACTGCTTTATTTCTTTACCTTGTTATTATATTTTAAGCTGCCCAGAGTTGCCATTAGTGAGATGGATAGCATAAAATTTAATAATTAATTATAAATTATAAATAAATAAAGTAAAATAATCATTTTCTTCACTTTAATATCAGAAAGAAAGGATATCCATACCTCCAAGAGCCAATGCTCTGAAACAATGTATATGCCTCTTTCTTTAGCAGATTTGTATTCTCGGTTGTTATCATTCTGTCTTCCCTGGTAGATGAAATGTGTTACAGTTTCATCAAAGCACCACCTAGAATAAATGCAGACAATCAACACTTGTTAAATAATTGCTAATTCAGAAGAAGATAATTAGTTTGCACATAGCAGAATTCACCTAGATAGTGAATATTTCTGTGATAATAAATTTAGCCATTACCTGTCTACATAAATTGAAACTTTTCTTAATCATATTCTGATACACAGGGATATATAAATAAAAATCCATACAGTCCTTAACAATTTGAATTGTTACTTCCTGCCCTGTATGTTTAAGCAGAATGGATATTCCCCAAGTCGCATATATTAAATGTTGTTAGAACAAAAGAAGCATACATTTTGTCACATTTCCTGCCTTTTAGAACAGGGCCTCCCCAGAGAGGTAGAGAGAGACAATGCCTTCTCTCCCAGAGTTCTGAAAGCCAGTAAGATCTGGCTCTGATCCCCAATGTGCTTGTGAGGCCCTGCTATGGTTTGCTATTTTTATTATTATTTTAGTCTGGGCTGCCAGACTTTTAGTGTTTGTGCATTTTGTACACCAACTAGAATTTATTAGAGAGGATGATTAGAATAAATTTAAATAAATTTTAGATTTTTTTTTTAGGACCAATGTTCAAGGACGATTTACACTTAATGTAAAATTGAATGTAATTCCATAATATGAATAAATGTTAGTATTTCATTAGTATAAATATATATATATGTATGTATGTATGTATGTATGTATGTATATGTATATATACACACATACATACACATATATATGTTGTATTTGTACTGATAAATAAATAAAGGGAGACTAGTATAGATCTATTTCGAGCTAATTAGCTCTCATCAGCTAGCCATACCCTTACTGGGATTTGAATATATATATATATATTCAAATATATATATATATATATTCAAATATATATATATATATTCAGTAATACTATAATTATATATTATATAATTATATATGTTACATCCCTAACAGTTTTCATGTTTAATTTTCTACAACCATCATCAAATATTTCATAAAATGGATTACAATATATAGTCCATTTGAATCTATAGAGCTATTAAAATTTAAATCTATAGTCCTTCTAACAGTGACTACATTGCTTACAGCTGTATATACCTGTAATCTGCTCCAAGAGATGCAGCAATAGCATTCAATTCACTTTGCTTTTTACTGAGCTTCTTACTCACACAGATAACAACATCTGCTAATGGTTTTGATTCTTCTTCCTGAGCAAGTTAGGAAAAATATTTGAAAGCTTCAATTTTCAACATTTCCAAGTTTCCAGCATTCATTTTTTATACAACTCTTTAAAAAGTTAATATTTAAGGGAAGGGGTGGGATTCATTTAATTCTTTCTTTCAATAAAATAGCTCCATTGTGCTAAGTTTAAAAGGTATCTCCAAACAAAAATGGCATTGCTAGCTACCGACTCATCCCAATAATAAGCCCAACCCTATTTTGGGGGAGGGGGGGTTGGACCTATTACCCCTACCCTGAAAATAATACAGGTATAATTAAGGCCAAAAAAAACCCTTGGTTTTATTTTTAAATGACATTACAAAGTGATGTCATACCCTCAGGTCATTGAAACATTCACAATGATTGCCCATTCACTTTATATTATGATGTTAGACATCTGAGGACAGAAGAACAATCATAGCACAAGAGAAGCAAGGACTCGGCAAAACCAGAGCTGCAAATTCTGCAACAATGGTACCCACACATTCTGCTTGACTTGTGGCAGAACATTTCATGCCCGTATAGGCCTTACCTGCAGACATATAATGGGCAACCCACAACCTGTTAGATGTGAAGATCCTCTTCGAACACAATGGACGAACATCATCATCATCATCATGATGTAATAAAGATTTACTTTAAAAAAACTGCCCTACATGACTTGAAGATTATAATGTTCCAAAAGTTTGAAAATTAAGACAAAACTTTCAGCAATATAGCAAAAATATGTAATTAAAAATTACTGAAGCTGAAGCTCCATACACCAGGTCAGCCCAAATATAAGAAAGCCATAATTACAATAACAACAACAATAATAAAAATTATCTTTAGCAAACGAGTAAAAGATCTGTTAACTTCCATAAACAATGTTTTAACTTCCATCCCATCCAACTCACTATATGAGACCAACCAATTAATGTATAGCACAGCCACCATTATAACTGCAGAACTGGGTTATAAAATGTCAAAAAAAAGAAACTCACTGGAACATCAAAGATGTTATCAAAAATAAGAAATAAGCACTAGAGTGGAGATTTTAAGCAGAAAAACATGAAGTCTGATGTCAATTAACACTAGTATTTACAGAATGATATAGAAAATTATGAAATCTAAGCTATTAAAATCTTTGAAGAACAAAGCAGAAAATTAATAACTACAATAATAACACTATCAATAATGATGTCTGCTGCTATGAATAGACTACCATATTTTTAGGAGTAAAAGACGCACCAAGGTTTTGAAGGGGCAAATTAAAAAAAAAGTAGGTAGGTAGACAGATAGAGAGAAAAATATAGTAAGTAGGTAGGTAGAGAGAGTGTGAAAGTAGGTAGGTAGATGAGAGAGAGAGGGGGGGGAGGGAGGGAGGGAGAAATACAGTAGGTAGGCAGGGAGAGAGAGTATGTGGAGGGAGAGAGGGAGAGAAATAAAGTAGGGAGGGAGGGAGAGAGTAGGTAGGTAGGTAGATAGAGGGATAGAGAAAGAAAGAAATACAGTAGGTAGGGAGAGAGAGAGTAGGTAGATAGATAGAGGGATAGAGAGAAATACAGTAGGTAGGTAGGGTGAGAGAGGGTAGGTAGGTAAGTAGATAGAGGGATAGAGAGAAATACAGTAGGTAGGTAGGGAGAGAGTAGGTAGGTAGGTAGATAGAGGGATAGAGAAAGAAAGAGAAATACAGTAGGTAGGCAGGGAGAGAGAGTAGGTGGAGGGAGAGAGGGAGAGAAATAAAGTAGGTAGGGAGGGAGAGAGTAGGTAGGTAGATAGAGGGATAGAGAAAGAAAGAGAAATACAGTAGGTAGGCAGGGAGAGAGAGTAGGTGGAGGGAGAGAGGGAGAGAAATAAAGTAGGTAGGGAGGGAGAGAGTAGGTAGGTAGGTAGATAGAGGGATAGAGAAAGAAAGAAATACAGTAGGTAGGGAGAGAGAGAGTAGGTAGTTAGATAGAGGGATAGAGAGAAATACAGTAGGTAGGTAGGGAGAGAGAGGGTAGGTAGGTAGGTAGGTAAGTAGATAGAGGGATAGAGAGAAATACAGTAGGTAGGTAGGGAGAGAGTAGGTAGGTAGGTAGATAGAGGGATAGAGAAAGAAAGAGAAATACAGTAGGTAGGCAGGGAGAGAGAGTAGGTGGAGGGAGAGAGGGAGAGAAATAAAGTAGGTAGGGAGGGAGAGAGTAGGTAGGTAGGTAGATAGAGGGATAGAGAAAGAAAGAGAAATACAGTAGGTAGGCAGGGAGAGAGAGTAGGTGGAGGGAGAGAGGGAGAGAAATAAAGTAGGTAGGGAGGGAGAGAGTAGGTAGGTAGGTAGATAGAGGGATAGAGAAAGAAAGAAATACAGTAGGTAGGGAGAGAGAGAGTAGGTAGTTAGATAGATAGAGGGATAGAGAGAAATACAGTAGATAGGTAGGGAGAGAGAGAGAGTAGGTAGGTAGGTAGATGTTTCCAGGTATACTTATCCATGTGATGGAGAAGGAAATTGCTGACAACCTGCAGCACCTAAGATTTGTTTCTGCTGGCACAGCACTTGATCAATGTAATTCTCATCAATTACTCTAACTAAAGATCTTTCCGAAAGGGGAAAAAAAGATTTTGTACAAAATCGCGAAAATGGGCCATTTTTTTTCAAATAAAAGGCATGAATAGCCTTATGGAGGCTTATAGAGTGCTGCTGTGGGCAAAAAATGGCCCATTTTTTGCTTATTTCTGCCCTCCCCAGCTTCCAGGAGCTCTCTGAAAGCCTCCATAAGTGTATGCACAGCCATTTTTGTGAAGATAGCGGCGTTTCAGGAGGCTATAAAATGCTGTATTCAATGTACAAGACGCACCCAGATTTTGAGCCTCTTTTTTTGAGGAAAAAAAGTGTGTCTTATACTCCAAAACATACGGTATATGTAATAGAATGACATAATGAAGAGATGACATATGTGGAACAAAGTTTATCTGATAAGATAAAGTATGGAATGTGGAACTAAAGATGAGAAGATGAGAGAATGATTTTAAAAAGAACGCTTTACTGAATATATAAAAGAAAGCTCCTGAAGTTTTAAAAATTAAATACAAATAATAGGAACCACAAATGAGAAACCAAGAGAATAACTCGGAAAACATTGTTATTGGATTTACAAGAGGTTTGTTAAAGTTTTGAAGATATCTGCGTGATGGGATAAAGAATAATTTAAGAGAAAAAAAATATTACAACAATAGTTAGCTGAATTAAAGATTAAAACTGATAAAAGTACTGTAAAAATAGGGGTTGTAAATTTAGTTTGTTCAAGGTTAAAATAAGATATTTTGTTGCAATTTTCCAGTAATCCTTTATAAACTTTTTGCTGATATAGGAATTCAAAGGCTGACACCTTATGGCAGTGATGGCCGACCTCTTCCGGACTGAGTGGCCAAAGTGCATGCACAACCAACCCCAAAATGCAATGCCCGTGTGCCCCCACACATGCCTGTGCCCCCCCCACGCATGCAGTCCCTGCATGTGACCTGTCCCCCCCCCCACGCACATGCACGACAGACCCAAAGACCAGCTGACTGGCAGAAGGCATGCCCGCATGCGCAGCAGAGCTGAACTGAGGCGACGGCTTACGTGCCTACAGAGAGGGAGCTGCAGGTCATCTCTGGCACGTATACCAGATTTGCCATCAGGGCCTTATGGGTTTCTTTATGTATAAGGGATGGGATATGAGATAAAGATATATTTGTGTAACCTTATAGGGGTTGAAGAGTAAATAATCCATCATAATGAAGATTTGAAGTCACTTCTTTATATATTTCTTTTTTATATATTATAACCTATTTTTATTTTTTCTTTCCATTATCTTTTTCCATTTAGTTTTTATTAGTATTTAATATTGTAATTAAAATTATATTTGAAGAGATTTACTTCCACAATAAAATGACTACCATTTCAGGAAATAATAATTTGCCAAGAGTAAATGAAGTTTGATTCCATACTTGTATAATGGAACTAAATGCTAAGCTCACCGTTTGCCAGCATGGAGCTTTTAGCTGCGGACTGGCAGTGATTGCAACTGTTTGGCGAGTGCTGTTGGCCAAAGCTAGTTTTAAGTTCCTGCCAATGACTTCAGAAAGAGGAGTACTTAGATTTATGTTTTCTTGGTTAGGACCACCTGGAGTTTCCAAAACTGCCAAAGCATCCTAGAGGAAAGGAATTTTAAAAGGCATTAATGATTGTATTCTCAAAATGTTTCTCATAAACTAATCAAATAAATGAAACAGTTTTGTTTTATTCTTCTAATTATATAAAATATCCAATCAAGTCATATCAAAGAAGCTTTTATATTATATTAGAAGATTTAACAAACGTTACTTTTTATACAGACCAAAATAAAATCTGTTAGTTTTATTGGCACCAAATTAAGCTACCACAAGAATAAGGAAAGTCATCATTCAATCTAGGGCAAGAGCTCATATTATGTTATAAGTCCGCAAGGATATTGAGAAGTTACAGAATTGTTATGAAATAGGCAATCATCCTATTATTCATCACATTATTCTACATTCTAAATTGTGATTAAATGTACACAATTACAGTAGAGACTGATTTTGGTCATAATTTGAGGATTGGTTATCAATCAGTCCTCAAATTATGACAATTGAGCCCAAAAGTTCTGTTGCTAAAAAAGTTAAGTGAATTTCACCCCATTTTACATTCTTGCTATAATAAAGTGGATGATTGCATTTGTTAATTTAGTAACAGGGTTGTTAAGTGAATCTGGCTTCCCCATTGACTTTTCTTGTCAAAGGGTCATAAAAGGTGATCAAATAACCCTAGGACATTGCAACCGTCATAAATACATGGTAGTTGTGAAGTGTCCAAAGTTTGATCATGTGAACATGGAGATACTTCAGCTTCAAAGTATGAAAAGCAATCATCAGTCATTTTTTTTCAATGCTACTGTATTTTTGAATAGTCATTAAATGAATGGCTGTAAATTGAGGACATGGCATGAAATAGCCACAGCTACTTAAAAGCTCAAAATGACTGTTTCAAGGCATTCCTGAATTCTTCTGTTGAAGAATTCAGGAACTAATTATGGAGAAATTATGGAACTAATGCTAGGGATTATCTAAAATTCTGAATATCATTATAATGTTCTAGTGATGATTTATAATATTAAATGTGTAATTAAAATGTGATTTGAAGCAATAGTTGATGGACTTTGTAAAATAAACAAAACTATGACTCAAAAACTATAACCATTATTTTTGCAACAAGTAAAGGAATTATATTGAATTAAAGATTTTGTCAGAATAGATTCAATTAAAATTAATCCTTAATTAAGAAATCTATCGTGTTTTCCCGAAAATAAGACATGCCCTGCTAATAAGCCCAATCGGGCTTTTCAGAGCATGCGCCATAATAAGCCCTCCCCCGAAAATAAGCCCGCCCCCAACTATTTAAGCGCATGCGCAATTGGTCCCCGCCATTACCACTGTACCACCTATTGGTACAGCTTCCAGGACAAAGAGGACCTGCCGCAAAAAGAGATGCAGCCCAAGCAAAGTGCTTCACGCCCCGTTCCCTCCTATGCAAACAGCCCGCCGCAAAAAGAGCGGCGGGCCAGCAATGCGATCACCCCCTCCTGCCTGTTCCCTCTTGTGCAAAAAAACACCGCCCACCCCACCCCAATGGTAAAGGCAGCCTGCCTGGTTCCCTTCCCTGCCGCCCTTTTAGCGAGGGGTGGCAGATGAGGGGGGAGAGAAGCGAGGCTCGTGTCCTAGCGCTACCAGACTGACAGCTCCACTACGCTCCTCCAAAATGCTGGGGAATAGCTAATAAATCCTTTGCAATCCCCCCACCCCAAAATGCCTGGGAATAGCTAATAAATCCTAAAACAGTAGCCTTATCTGATTCATTTCAAGAACTGATAGTCCCAGAGAGGAAATAGGCCCTCTCAGGAGAAAGAAATCTTCCCCAGCATTTTGGGGCGAAATAGGCGGGCGAAGGGCAGGAGGAAAACAGTCCCATTCCACGCTAGGACGCGTGTCTCACTTCTCTCCCCCCCCCCTTGCTAAAGGGATGTCGAGGAAGGGAAGAAGCCAGGCAGCTGTTACATTGGGGATGGGGTGGGAGGTGGCAGGCCAGCAACGCACCTCGCACCCTATTCCCCCTCACACAAAAAGAACACCTTCCACCAAGCCCCAATGACAACGGCGGGCCTGGCTGCTTCCCTTCCCCGATGTCCCTTTAGTGAAGGGTAGCAGTGGGGGGAGAAGCGAGACGCATGTCCTAGTGCTACGGGAGACTGACAGCTCCGCTGCGTTCCTTACCCTTTCGTCCTTGTAAAAAAAAACCTTGTGAGTTCAACTTTTTACAAGGGGTTTCACTGGACAAATGGGCGAGGAATGCAGCAGGGCTGAACAGGTAAGAGGCATGCCTCGCTTCTCCCCACCACACCTGCCACCCCTTGCTAAAGGGGCGGTGGGGAAGGGAACCAGACAGGCTGCCTTTACCATTGGGGCAAGTGTTGGGCCGTGAGGCACGCTTCTTACCTTTCCAGGTCTGTCGCGTTTCTCGCCATTGTGTCCAGGGAAGCCTCTGGTTAAAAAAAAAGAAAAGAAACCCTTCTCGCGACTTCAAGAAGTTTGATAGAACTCGTGAGAAGGTTTTTTTTTTTTACTAGCAGCTTCCCTGGACACAATGGCAAGGAAC
Organism: Natrix helvetica; assembly: GCF_964273705.1. Lineage (NCBI taxonomy): Eukaryota > Metazoa > Chordata > Lepidosauria > Squamata > Natricidae > Natrix > Natrix helvetica. The sequence goes on along the minus strand of NC_138554.1, from coordinate 84,917,736 downwards.
GACGGAGCTGGAAAGGTAAAAGGCGTGCCTCACTTCTCGCCTGCCCCAGAAAATAATAAGCCCTCCCCTATAATAAGCCCAAGGTCATATTTTGTGAGTCAAAACAAAATAAGACCCTGTCTTATTTTCGGGGAAACACAGTAATGATTTCAAGAAGGAATTGCAAAATAATTGAAATGTTTTACTATAGCACTTTAAAGGCAGTGAGTGAGGTCCAGAGCATTCACCAACTTCCCAGATATAAACAAACTACTTGACTGGAATTTAGAAAAGATTGGGATTCATCACATCTACTATATAATTATTTCTGGAAGTAATGAATTAAGTATATGGAACAAGGGAGCACAATTTTGGATCAGTTCAATTTGGAACTTTCCTAACATAAGAAGAAAGCATAGAAGTTGAAATACAAATGAAAGAAACTTCCTTGTCAGAGGGAGGAGAAAAGCAGATCAGTCATATAGCCTTGTCAGTATATTAAATTTAAAAATATATTCTAATTCTGCTTCTAACCAACAAACAAATACACACACTTTAGAACATATTATTAATATTCCATATAAAGGACAACTTTTATTTACTCTACAACATGATCATATCAATGTTATGTCATAATACAAACTTGGAAAATAAACTACCCATATAATAAAATATTCATTCAAGTAAAATAAATAACTATAGATATAAAAAGTAGCTTAACATTAAAACACAGCATACTCAATTTGCTTTGAAATTAAAAAGAAAATTAGAACTAACAAACAAATTGATATTTATTGATAGTTATATTATAACTGTTTTCTCAAACATTTACAAGAGGGACAAGATTTCCAAAGTATTTACCTTGACATCAAAAGAAGGTTTAAATAGCTTGTCTTTCGATAAAAATTTAGATGGTGTGTCCAGATGCAGAGAGGGTTCCTTCTGCACTGCTTTGCTTCCAATTGGAGGGCTAGGATTTTTACCAATATGCTGTGAAATAACACTTTGGAAAGCTTTACTTTGGAAACAATTCACATCCAGAGGTGTCACTGTTGTTATCTTTCCAGTTTCAAGGACATTACTAGGATAATCAGGTGTATTTGTAGATGTAATACTTTTCGCCATTTCTTCTGAAGAATTTGTAAGGTTCTTTTGTTCATCTTTAAAAAATGTAAAGTACAATTTAAAAATATTTTAAACTATGTATTTCACGTTTCATTACAATAAATAGTAAGGCAAAAATGTGGTCTCCTATGCTACAATTTGCAGTGATTTTTGATAAAAATTACCTTGGTTATTCTTTAATATGTTCAGTTATAACAAAATAAACAACAGAGTTGTAAGTTTGCCCTTTCAATTTTGAAAGTGGATACTATGTTTCTTGGGTGCTAAAAAGACATTCCTTAGCTAATAATTTTTATAACGTTATGATAACAACATACTATTTCATCAATGGTAGCAAATATTATATAATATGTATAATTATCAACAGAAAATTAAACTGTAAAGAAATACCTTATTATTCGGAGTATAAGATGCACCTTCCCCCCCTAAAAGAGCATGGAAATGTTGATACGTCTTATACACAGAATACAGCCTTTTTTGGCCTCCCAAAGCCCTGCCCCCACATCCCATTTTTGTGAAAAACAGGTGGAAAATGGGGGCATTTTTGCCTTCCTCCACCCCCCAGCAGAGCTGGGGAAAGGGAAAGATGCCCCCGTTTTGGTGAAAAATGGGCTGTTTTTCGCAAAACCGGGGGCAGTTCTGCCTTCCCTGTACACCCTCCACACCACCAGAAGCACGCTGCAGTCTTCAGTAGGGCTGGGGGAAGGCAAAAATGCCATTTTGGCAAAAAAAGGGGGCATTTTGCCTTCCCCCAGCCCTGTTGAAGCCTGCAGAGTGCTCCTGCAGGTCGGGGAGAGCAAAAACATTTTTTTCCTGTTTACCTTTGAGTATACTTCGAGTAAACTAATCAAGGCATCATGCTGTAAAAAGCATTGGATTAAAGGGCCATATGTCATTCAACTGCAAAGCTTACTGAATGACTGAGCATTTAAGAGCAATGTGACACATTTAAAGACCTGCATAATCTATTAATATATCACTATATTTATTCCATGATTGAGGAAAGAAATTATGGTGAAAATTATATGGATTAGCACCAGGGAGATGTCACATGTTTTTCCACTTCTCCAAGTCTGATTTCATTTGTTGCAAAGCCCTATTAATAGTGTCCTGACCTAGTGCAACATCAGGGCCATCTAGCAATTGTCAGTTGGTCTTACCTGAATTGCATGTCTCAAGGGTGGTGTGGGAGCAGTCACTGGATGGGTATTATCATGGCCCAATTGCCTGGAGACTGAGGTAAATCTGAGGACACTCCTCTGCTCCTCCTTCTAACTCCCCAGATTAACCGATGGTCCAGATGAAGAGGAACCTGTAAAGGAAGGGATAGAGACACCCAACTCCCTTCCTGGTCCCTGACTGAGGGACCTACCTACTCAGGCCCGGCGCAAAAGGGCGGGAAGTGACTGCTCCCACACCACCCTTGAGACATGCAGTTCAGGTAAAACCAACTGACAGTCTCCAAGGTGGGGTGTGGGAGGAGTCACTGGATGAGACATACCAAAGCTAGATGTCCATGGGAGGGATTACTGGACCTGAGTCTCCCGAGTGTCCAGCACACCCTGAAGGACCCTCCTCCCGAAAGATGCCTCGGCTGAGGCATTCGTATCTAGCCTGTGGTGTCTGATGAACGGTGACGGTGAGGACCAGGCGGCAGCCCTACAGATGTCCTTGATGGGGGCCTGGGTGGCCCAGGCCGCCGAGGTGGCAGCGCTCCTGGTGGAGTGAGCTATGATGCCCTGCGGCACAGGTAGCCGCCGCGCCTTGTAGGTCTTGGAGATGGCTAACCTGATCCACCTGCTGATGGTGGTCGGGGAGACTTTAGCGCCCCGAACCAAGGAATGGAAGGAGACAAACAGCGCCTCGGAACGCCTGAAGGGGCTGTGCACTTGATGTAGATGCGCAGAGCCCTTCTCACATCCAAACGGTGCCAGGACCTCTCTCTCTGTGTCGCAGGGGAAGGACAGAAATCCGGAAGGATTACCTCCTGGCCCCTATGGAACGGAGAATTGACCTTGGGCATGAAGGCTGGATCGAGCCTGAGCACGACCCTGTTGTTATGAAAGATACATAGATCCGCCCTGGTGGAAAGAGCGTTAAGCTCGGACACCCTCCTGGCTGAGGTGATCGCCACAAGGAAGACCACCTTGAGGGTGAGGAATTGAAGGCTAACCTCTCTAAGGGTCTCGAAAGGGGCCTCCGGGAGTGCCTGGAGCACCGTGGGAAGGTCCCAGGAGGGAAGGCGGTGGATCACGGGGGCCGGAGGTTGGCCGCCTCTCAGAGAAATCTCTTGATGACCGGAACCTGTGACAGGGACTGGGAGCCCCCCCCCCCCGAAGGATAGTGGCTAGGTCGGAGACCTGCCTAGGGAGAGTGCTATGAGCCAGACCTCTCTCCAGTTGGTCTTGGAGGAATTCCAGTACCTGAGGAACTGATGCCGATGAAGGATCTATCTGGGAAGTCTGGCACCTTGTCGTGAAGGACGTCCAGGTCGCATCTCCTCCTAGAGGCCTTGATGGTGCTGATGACTCTAGAGGAAATCTGGGCGTCCCTCAGTTGCTCCCGCTCAAACGCCAAGCGGTCAGCTGGAGCCACTCTGGGTCTGGATGCTCCAGACTCCCCTGGCGTAGGGCCACCTCCCCCTGTGGAATTCTCCAATGGGGCAGGATGGACAGCTCCACTAGTTCCACGAACCAGGGATGCCGTGGCCAGTGTGGGGCCACTAGGATGATCTCTGCCCTCTCTACCACTAACTTCCTCAAGACCCCGGGAACGAGGGGAAGGGGAGGGAAGGCATAAAGCAGGCCTGCCGGCCTTCTGTAGCATAGGGAGTCGATGTTGATCGCCCCTTGCGATGGGAAGCGCGAAATGAATCTTGGAAGTTGGGCGTTCGACGGGGAGGCAAAGAGATTCACAGTCGGGTAGCCGAACCTCTGGAAGATCTGGTTGAAGATGTTGGGGTGAAGTTGTCATTCCCCGTGGTCTACTGTCTCCCTGCTGAGCCAGTCCGCCTGCTGGTTTTCCACTCCGGAGATGTATTCTGCCCAGATTGATAGGAGGTTCCGCTCCGCTCAGCATCCCAGATGTCTTGCCTCATCGCGTAGAGCCACGGAATGGGTCCCCCCGTTTGTTTACGTGGGCCTTGGCTGCCAGGTTGTCCGTCAGTACCAGAATGTGGTTCCCGGTGACCGTCTGCTTGAACTGTTGAAGAGCTAGGTGGATCGCTCTGCGCTCCAGCCAGTTGATATTCCTCCGCATGTCCGGCGGCGGCCACCAGCCCTGGGCCAACTGGGACTGCAGGTGGGCACCCCAGAGAAAAGACTTGCATCCGTTGTTAGGACCAGCCTGTCTGGTTCCCTGAATAGGGAACCCTTGACAGGGCTGGGGACAGCCACCAGCGTAGGGAGAGAATCACCTGTGGGGTCATCAGGACCTTGAAGCTTGCATCGCTTGTTCCGTTCCTCTGGTGGGAAAGGAGGAACCACTGCAACTCTCTGGCATGGAGACGAGTCCAAGGGACGATCGCGATGCAGGAGATAAACTTCCCGAGAAGCCTGGAAAGTAGAGCTACGTGGACAGATTGAGACCTACGAATCCCTTGAACCAATTCCGCAATGCTGTCCCTACGCTCGAGATAGGAACACCTTGCCCTCCCTTACCTAATCAATAATGGTTCCCAGATGTTGAAGCCTGGTGGAGGGGACTAGGTGGCTCTTCTCGAGGTTAATCGAGAACCCCAGGGACTTTAGGGTGCTAACGGTGGTACTGTGATCCCCTTCTGCCCAAGCCACCGAGGGGGCTAGTACTAGGATGTTATCAAGATAACAGTAAGGCGAACTGGGAAGGAACAAAGGTGGTCCTGGGAGCAGAGGCCAGCCCGAAGGGAAGAGCCCTGTATTGGTAATGAGAACCCTGGTACGAGAACCTGAGGAACCTGCGGTGATCAGGGGCAACCATGATGTGGAGATACGCCTCCATGAGATCGATGGAGGCTAGGTAATCCCCCTGTCTGATCCCCTCCAGAATGGACTTGAGGGAGGCCATCTTAAATTTACGATATACAATTCTGGAGTTTAACAACTTGAGATCCAGGATTGCCCTCCAACCCCCTGAGCTCTTGGGGACTAGGAACAGTTTGGAATAGAACCCTGACCCCTTCTCCCCCTCCGGGACTGGTTCTACTGCTTAAATCTCCAGAAGGTGATGAATGGCTTTGCGCATGAGAGCACGCTTGGCCGGGTTCTTGGAGGAAGGAAAGGTGCGGAATCTATTGGGGGGTTGGGAGCGGAACTCCAGATGGAGCCCCGTCCTGACTGTCTGGAGAACCCAGGCATCCATGATGATGCCCTCCCAGCAGTCCGCAAAGATGGAAAGGCAGCCGCCAATGGGGTGATTCGGTCCCGAATCACTTGCCTCTGCGGAAGGGATGGCCGCCCCCCACCTCGAAAGGACCACTTGCCAGGCTGCTGGAGCCTATATCTATCCCTGGAAAATTGCCTATCCCTCTGCCTAGGATACCTGGGGGCAGAGTACCTCTGCTGTTGAGTGTCCTGCTCAGGAAGTCGATAGGAGGGTCTCCTGGAGTAAGGTGCCGCCCAGTGGTCTGCGCGTCTGGACGTGGACGGGAAGACTTTCCTCTTGTTATTGTCCTCAACAAGAATGGAATCCAGGGCAGGGCCAAAAAGCTTGTAATCTGCCTCCGCCAGATGCCACTTCGTCCGGAACTCAGCCTGCCAGTGCCGTAGCCACAGCAAACTTCTGGATGCCACTGAGGATGACAAGGCCCTGGAAGAATACTTTACCACATCCAGGGTGGCGTCTGCCGAGAACTGGGTAGCCGCCATCAATTTCGTAATATCCTGTAGAAGTCTCACGTCTGATGCTGGTGTCCTGTCGCGGATCTGCTCCAGCCATAGAAGGGTGGACCTGTTAAAGAAAGATGCAGCCACAGCCGCCTTGATCGCCCATGAGACAGCCTGGAAGGTCTTGCGCATGACCATTTCCGCTCTCCTATCCTCTGCCTTCAGGCAGGTAGATATATCCTCTGTCACCACGGCAGAAGAAGAAGCCAAGGCTGCTCCTGGGGCATCCATGGGAGGAACCTGTAGGGCTTGTGTGAAAGAAGCATTCAGTTTATAAAATCTGCAATCATTGCTACCTGGTGTGGGAAAAGAGCCGGGCTTGGACCACTGGGATTTGAGGACATCCATGAAGAGGTCTGGAGTGGGAATCTCCTCCTTCTCCACCCGGGGTCTGTGGAAAGGGCCCTTCCTCTTCCCCCCGCTAGTACTGGGAGTAGAGGAGTCCTGGCTAGCAGATGGGGTAGGGTCCAGATCTGCCGTGGCCTTAGCCTTGCATAGCAAGGAGCTGAATAAGGAAGGAGGAAATAACCCTGTGATGGTAGGGGCCTCTGGGGCTGTGGCATCTTCATGCTCTAAGAACCCAAGGTCCTTCTGCTCCTCCCCCTCTGATTCTGAGCCCTCGCTAGCGGTGGAGGGTGAGGAGGCTCTGAAATTGCTGGAGCCTGAGGGCTCTCTGCGCCTCGCGCATGTGCTCTCGAATCCAAGATGGCGACCGCCGACCACGTGGTCCGATTGCCTGAGCCGGCTCCGATCGAGCCACTGCTTCCTCGCCACTGAGCCTGGAGTGAAGATCCCACGCTGTCCTCACTGCTCCGGTGAGGTTGGTGGCGGTGCGCAAGCTCAGGGGACACCCCCCCACCGAGGCCAGAGGCTCAGGGCCCGCGAAAACTGCCGTGAGCATAGCTCGTGCAAGACAGAAAGAGAGCGCAGGAGAGAGAGGTAGGAGGATAGGAAGAAGAGGTAAACAACTTAAACAATTTAGGAAAATAGAAAAAAATCCGGAGAGTCAGGAAATAGCTCCTTTTAGGCCGAAGACCGAGGTTAATCTGGGGAGTCAGAAGGAGGAGCAGAGGGAGTGTCCTCAGATTTACCTCAGTCTCCAGGCAATTGGGCCGTGATAATACCATCCAGTGACTCCTCCCACACCCCACCTTGGAGACCAATAATATTTATAAATTATTTTTCTTTATAATGTGTATCTTTTTAATAAAGTTGAACAAAGGTTTGATTCAGAACTTTGACAGCAATTTGATCAAATCTCAAAATTGACTTTTCATATCATACTGTATTCGGAAATTGAACTGATTACCTCTGAAACAATTCACCATTTTTCTCAAATTCACTTTTTGAGTTGGACTGATTCAATTTGGCAATCTAAACACACACACCCACACACACACTATATATATATATGTGTGTGTGTGTGTGTGTGTGTGTGTTTTTGTTACAACCCCTGGTATGCCCAAATTTGTGTTGTATTTGTGCTGATAAATAAATAAATCCATACTAGTCTCCCTTTATTTATTTATCAGCACAAATACCACACACACACACATACACATATATACACACACACACATATATACATACATACATACACATATACATACATACATATGTGTGTATACACACATATATTTATATACACACACACATATACATATATATACATACACACACACACACACAGAGAGAGAGAGAGAGAGAGAGAGAGAGAGAGAGAGAGAGAGAGAGAGAGAGAGAATTGCTTTAAAAACACAAACCGATGAGTCAAATGTGGCATCTAGCAACAAATAATATTTATATATTATTTTTCTTTACAATGTAATAGAAAAAATGCTTATGGATGGGGTGTGAGGGAATATATTAATGCTTCTATTGTTTACACAGATATGTGCTAGTGTGCACCATTAGGTGCAGCTCCAGTCCAACTAACCTTTGTTGTCTATATTTTCAATCAGGAATTTACTTTCATCAGCCTTTTTTCCCATCCTAGCAGACTCTAATAGCCAAGCCATGGTAATGGCAGGAAGATTCCACTTCTTTGCTGCTTCATATTTAGAACCATCTGGCTGTTTTAGCACCAGGTGAGTACTAACAAGCATTCCTTTCTTTGGGTTGGCTCTTCTCACGAAGAATTCCTGAACTCTAAAACGACATTTTAAAAAAAGGTATTTCCCATAAGTATCAATATTATTATTAAAAAGAAAAACTACCTAAGAATGTTTTATTTTTTGAAAAAAATCTTAACTATTTTTTCAAAAATAAATACAAAGCTATGAACAATATTTTTCAATAATTTGGTAGTAATTTATATCATTAGCCTTTTTGAAAAGCATATACATTTTCTCCTTTCTCTTTTAATATGACAGAGATTTAATATTATAAGATGCCAGAGCATTGTAAAAAGTCATGGTGTACAGACCTTGCCCCAAGCTGACTTGCCAAACATACTAAAGATTCTCTCTCTGCTCCACTAAACTGACTGAAAGACAACACAAAATGCTGTAATGGGGTGGCTCCTTCCTTCATTGGCACTGGGCTGAAAAGTGGACTTGATTGAGGATCTATCAGAGTCTGTTGTTCTATACACATCACCTTAGATAATGAACAAGAAGACATTAAACAACTTAGAAATGTTTTCAAGCATATTAATTCAAGAGTCTGCCACACTAAAGGATCAAACGGCATATGATTGTAGGCAATTATTTGAAAACTTCAACACAACATTGCCTTCTTAAGCTCTTATTTTTAAATACAAATGATATTGTAAATGTTTTGTGAATTAAAGTTAGCATTATATTAAATTATGTGTCTTCAAATCAGTGCTGATTCCTGGTAACTCTCTAGACAAGTCACTGCAATTTTCTTGGCAACATTTTCAAAAATAAATTGCCATTGCTTGCTTCTAAAGCTATGAGAGAATGACTTACCAAGTGGAAACAGAATTTAGTCTCCTGGTTTATTCCCTGTATCCCTTACCATTACACCAAAGTGACTCTCTAAAGTTAATTTTAGTTTTAGTTAACACAAAGTGAGGCATTAGGACTGTTAAAATTGTTGTAGCTGTTTTATTCAAATATCCAATTATTTATTAACAGTATTCTATTGGTGTTTGGGGCTTAATTTACATTTGCTATAAAATCTCAATGATTAAAATAGAAAGAATAAAATAAGACCATAATCCTAATTTAGCATATACATATAATTTGGATGTATATTATTCTTCAATAGTAATTTTAAAATATCAACAATACCTCCTTTGTTTATTGTTTTGTTCTTTAATTAATATATGTTTGAAACATTATTTTTCAACTTATTCTTACCAGCCATGTGTTTGTAACCACATCTTCTACAGTTGATATGACCTTGTTTCCCAGAAGAGGAACCACAGCATAATCAGCAATTACTCTTTTTTCCTGGAACAGAACCTTCCCAGCATTCTCTTCAATCAGAGCTCTTATGCAAGATTCATCTGCTTTACCAAAACCAAGAATGAGAAACTTCTTTCCACTAAATAAGGCTCCTTCAATAACTGAAGAAGACTCTGCCAAGGAACTAACTGTGACCTCTTTTCCATCTTGAAAGACAGTGTGATCAGTTTCAGTGTGGTCATCAAAATGAACTAGAAGATAAATAAAATGTTAATTTTCTTTTTTTAGTATATTGGTGAACTATTCTGGAAGAATTTATAACACACTTTGTATATGGACCGATAGTTAAACAATCACCTATGTGCAGGGGTGGGCTGCTACAGGTTCAGGAGAGTCCATAGCAAATGTTATGGCCGGTTTGGAGAACCTCCAAATCCCATCACTGGCTGGCCCCGCCCACCCCACCCCTCCCAGGAATTTCCACAGAGCCTATTTTGGATGCGAGATAAGTGCAGGGCCCGCACGGAGGCTGGGGGAGGGGGGAGTGTGCCTCCCGGAGCCCGGGGGAGGATGATTTCACTCTCCCAAAGGCTCGAAGAAAGCCTTCGAAGCCTGGGGAAGGCAGAAACACACACACACACACACACACACCGTGGTGCAGGAGGCCAACTAGGCCATGCCCACCATGGTCATGCCCACCCAGCAACCGGGCAGATAACCTGTGCCTATGTGAGAAATCTGTTACATCTGGGAATTGACAAATCAGTTGTTTTGAATACATCATGCAATTTTTAGAAATGTAAGAGCTTTGCAATAAGAGAAGAGAATGGAAGAAACTAAATTTAGTAGGTAGTAAGGAAAATCCAAATGAGAAAAGAACTAATAACAGGGTCCAAGAAGCAAGGTGATAGACAACAATTACACAAAAAAGATAGCAAGCTGTAAATTAAATCCTTGAAGAACAGTAGCTAAGGTTATCAAAAAGCAAATGAAAAAATAGAATACAAAAAATAAAAAACATTTAAGGATGTTTAGGACAGTGGTACATAGACTATGGACTACTAATAGATAGAGGACAAGTGTAAGTATAATGATGATCAAAGAATAAATTAAAGAGAACAGATGATGATGGAGTACATTTGCTGATTGATAACCATAAAAAAGATTATCTATTTATTCTGCCTGCTGAATGCCTGCTTCCCTGTCCGTCTCCTTGCTTTTCATGGGCCTGTTACCTTACCTGCTTTGGAATCATGAGTAACATACTGAGATAGCAATTCTTCATCAGTATCTGCAGCTGCCATAGTATTCACATGTTCTTTCTTTAACATGTCATTTTTTGGGGAGATGAAAGGTGGCTCAGAAGATGGAATATTCGCTTGTTGATAACTTGCAGGGGCATATTGTTCTTCAGGTATTAAATAACCTTTTCTAAAGCATTCCAAAAGCCATTGTACTGTCACAGCATGTGGCCTGTTATTGAAAAAAACTATGAATCCACCATGTAGGAAAAGCATTCTATACCTCCTATGAAACCAAAGCAAAGTTTCTAAACATCATACCATGTTTCCCCGACAATACGACATGTCCTGAAACTAAGACCATGCCAGATTTTCGCGGTGGGCAAAAATATAAACCCTTCCCCTAAAATAAGCCCTAGTGAAGGGGTGGATTTAGCCAGAACAGGGGACAGCCCTTCCCTTCCCCGGGCACCTCAGGGCTTCTTGGCCCCTTAATCGGATCAGTTGGGCTGCTCCGTTCAGAAAACAGCTGATTCGCGGGTGCCGCTCAGGCCTCTACCTACAGCAAATGCCGGTCGCTTTTGCAGCCAATCGCTGCTGCAAAAGAAGCAGGAGCCCAAGCAACACAATCCAAATGCCTCATGCCCTCCTTGCCTAACGGTGACAGTCACAGCTCGCAATTCTGTCCACGGAACAGGAAAAGAAGGCATGGAAATCAATACACCTGGGCCATCGGAAGAAACCATGCGAGGAGACGCTGCTGCCGAAGTTCAGGAAATCTCCTCCCCCCCCCAACCTGCAAATCGTCCTTTCAAAGAGGAGTTTCACCAGGATGAAGGTGACACAAACGCCTTCATCCACCTCTTCATCCTGGTGAAACTCCTCTTTGAAAGGACGATCTGCAGGTTTGGGGGGGGGGGGAGATTTCCTGCATGTTGGCAGCAGCGTCTCCTAGCAGGGTTTCTTTCGATGTCCCAAGAGTATGGATTTTAATGCCTACAGGAGGTAGGAGCTTCTCACCTGCATATTCACATTGAAGGCTCGAAATGGGACGTTTTTGCGAATGGCTTGAAAATGGGGAGGGAGATATTCCTGGCTCTGCCCCTGTTCTGAAGATCGGCACAGGATACGTAAGAGACGAAATCCCCCCTCCCCATTTTCAAGACGTTTGAAAAACGCCACATTCCAAGCCTTCACATTATCCAGGATTGCAGGATTGAAGGCATGCGGGAGGGAGGATTTTGTCTCTTATCGTGTGACCTTCAGAACAGGCGGAAAGGCAGGAATACCCCCCTCCATATTTTCAAATGGTTTGCAAAAACGTTCCATTTCAAGCCTTCAGCATATTGCAGGATTGACGGCTCGGAATGAGGCATTTTTGCAAACAGCTTGAAAATGGGGAGGGGAGATTTTATTTTCTCTTACCCTGTTCTGAAGCTCAGCACAGACTCAGAATAGGATAAGAGGCAAAATCCCCCCACCCCTTTTCCTGGCAATCGTTCTTTCCTTGGGATCTCAGCGCAGACGCACATCCCCCAAATGCTCTATCCGAAACCTTCTCTGCGTCTGTGCAGAGCTCCCAAGGAAAGGATGGGGTGTGTGTGTGTGTGTGTGTGTGTGTGTGTGAGAGAGAGAGAGAGAGAGAGAGATATCCCTAATCTCCCCCCCCTCCCCGCAAGGCAGCCACATCCCTCCACTAACCTGCTTTCCTGCTTCATTCTCCACTGCCACGTGCAGGGCAAGAAAAGTAGTTTGTTAGTTTACTTCCAACTTTGTGAGATCTTTTTTTTTTTTTTGCGAGAACTTGGAAGGTATCTTCTGGGATTTTTTTTACCATAGGCACACAGTCTACTTTTCTTGTCCTGCACGTGGAACGGAGAATGGAGCTGGAAAGCAGGTTAGTGAAGGGATGTGGCTGCCTTGGAGGGGGAAGGTGTCTGTGTGTGTTCGTTCGTTCTTCCAGGAAGAGCACTCCCCCCGCGAGGCCAGAGCAGCACAGTCAGCTATTCCGAGGCCAGCAAGCAGGGCAGGCGAAGTCCAGGATGCAAGGAGAACTTGGGTCATTGTGGCCGCAGGCAAGCAGATGGTGGGACGGAGAGGGTGGGGCTGGTGGGCTTGCTGCTTCCTGCACCTGAAAAATAATAAGCCCTCCCCCTCTAATAAGCCCAAGGCCATATTTCGTGGGTCAAAAAAATATAAGACCCTGTCGTATTTTCGGGGAAACACGGTAATACAAAGTTGTGTCTAAAGTACACATTTTTGACATTGTTAACTGTGTGCATTTAGAGCAGAAATTTTCCCAGAGAAAATATTTGTATCATGACATTTAACCATGATCTATATTTCTGAACTTAGTTTGTATAGAAATTGTCTTAGATGTTTACAGCTTTTGAGATCACAGTTGTGGCAAATCAATCTTTTAATTTAATTCCATATTATTATTATTATTATTATTATTATTATTATTATTATTATTATTATTATTATTATTATTATTATTATTATTATTATTATTATTATTATTATTATTATTATATTTAATAAAGTTGAACAAAGCATATATATATATGCTTTAAAGACACAAACCAATGATTCAAATATGTACAATCCACACATCCCTGGTTTTAAATATTTCATTCCAGAATTTTTTTAAATTAATAAATATCCTCACCACTCTTGAGAAAATGATAAAAATTGCAATAAACTATTTTACATGCTGAATATTTACCAAAATTTTAGTTTTTAAAAATGCCAGTAAATCTTAAAACTAGTTATCAATACCTCTGATCTGTTTTCTTCAAAAATTGTTTTAATTCATCATCACAATCCCCCACAATAACATGTGTCACATCTTCATTTAGTTGATTAAAACGAACAGCACCACCAGAGTTAATCAGCTTTTTCATTTTATCTAATTTTCTGGCACTAAAGCCACAAAGATAAATCTAAAAGAAAAGCAGAAAAATATTTGAACTAATATAGGAGCACTAATTTAAGGCAGATTAGACACTCCGTATTCAATAGAAAAGAGTAACTTAGGGGTGAATTGTGGAGTCCTTGGTTGTTTGCTTGCAAAAATCAAACCATGGCTATCACGGGCAGAACATAATTTACACAAAAGTCAAAGAATTACTAGAAGACAAAGAAACCTTCATCTCAGTAAACACAATCCATTACAAAAACTGGACATCCCCTCAAGAGACGAGGAACACTATAATCAAGAAAGGTAAATTCAAGTGGTGGGTGAAATTAGTGGACTCATCCTCCCAAGCTTCTATGGACACTCAAAAATAGAAGACTGACATATCTCTTTGTCTAACTGTATCATTACCAAGGACCCCAACACACAAGATAGCAAAAAACTTACAATGGAATTTAGACACTGCACAGAAGAAAGTGAATATACTACCAACTCCCCCCTATAGTGTCTCCAGATAATTAAAGATCTAAAAAAGAAGAAATTTAAATTATGGTTTCATTCAATGTCACAACACACTTTACATCCATAGATTCAGAACTAATCAGAGACAGCAGTACTACACAACCTAGCCAAATTCACTAAGACTAAAATATCTAGAATCATGAACATTATCAATCTCCTCCTCCCTACCTATTTGCAGTTGCTGGACAAATATACCAACAAATCAGAGGAACACCCATGAGATTATCATTCTCAGGAATCGTAGCAGAGATCATAATGCAATATCTAAAAACTATAGCACTCTCACATATAAAATCAAAAGTATGGTTCAGTATGTAACTGACACCTTCACCATAATAAAAAAGAAACACTAACAATGTAACATAAAAACAATAAATTAACATACTCAGAGGAATAAAATTCACAAGGAAACATGAAAACAATATCCCACTATCGGTCTGAATATCCTTTTCTTCATTAGAAGAAACAGCAAATTAGAAACACAAGTTTATCCAAAAAAAAGGCAAGTAAGCAAGTGCTCCATTACCAAAGTAACAACATAACTCCACAGGTGACATGCAAAAACATTATTATGATGTAAATAAACACACTGCAACAACGTGGACATAGGAAAACTAAAACAGGCAACCTATATAACATCTTCCAACAAAATGAATACCATGCAACTTTATCAAGAGTGCCTAATCACTCAATGCACTGTAGCACATCCAACACAAATTATGGAAAGGATATCCCTGGCACAGCTGCTTAAGATATGATAAAGTTAAAGTTAATTTTAAGAATCACTTTGTTGGTCTTGCCATCCTGAGAGTTTGGAACAGTTACAAAGCAAAAATGTTTCGATAGTTCCAAAGGTGCTTTTTCAAGAGGCAACTGGGCTTTCTGTTTGTTTGTTTTTTGGGAAGATGTGCTGCTCCTCATCGAAGTTTCTTCAATTCTGACTGGATGGTGGTTAATGGCAGGATTTATATTCCCTTGCAGACAGCTGGTCATTTGCATTCTTTTAGCAAGTTGTTAAGGCCACCTGGAGATTTATCTGTGTCATCAAGATCACCTCAGTGGTGCAAATCGTGTGGAACCTTCTTGTAACTGGAGAGAACTGTACTGTAGATTAGAGATAGATGATATCATATCCCTCCCCCCCTGTTGAGAGGGCTGTTCAATTTTGAACATAGATGGCCTCTTTGACCCCTCTGTCCAAAATGTGGACTTTGCTACCTTCAAAAGAGTGCCCTTTATCTTTTAAATGCAGATCGACTGTTGAATCTTGTCCTGATGGTTTTGTGCCATGTCTCCTATGTTGTGCTATGCATTTATAAAGTGGTTGTTTTGTTTCCCCAATGTACAGAGCTGCGCATAGCTCGCTGCATTGTACTGCATGTATCACATTGCTCAGTTTATGTCTGGGTATTTTATCCTTGGCATGGACAAACTTCTGCCTTAATGTATTCTTGGGTTTGAAGTGTGTGTGTATGTTGTTGGCTGAAAAGCCTCCTGAGTTTTTCCAATATTCCTGCAACCTATGGAAAGACGTTGCTTCATTTATTGTTCACTTTGTTGTCTGTTATGGAGGAGATCCTTAAGGTCTTTTTTAGATTTGATGAAGGCCTGCTTGGGATAGCCACATGTTGTGAGGACTTCCTTGATGTGTTTTCGTTCTTTTTCTTTCCCAGGCCTTCAGCTCGGTGGAATAGGGTTCTCATAACTTCCATTTTGTGCTCCAGTGGGTGGTGGAAATCAAATGTTAATATTCATCTGTATGTGTGGGTTTTCTGTAAACTTCAATGTTAAGACTTCTTTCTTCCTTAACGTATACTTCACAATACAGGAAGGCTAACCTATTTTCTTTAGCACCTTCCAGTGTGAATTTGATGTATCTGTCCAGAGAGTTGATATATTTGGTGAACACTTCCAATTCCTGTGTTTTGATCTTGACCCAAGTATCATCCACATACCTATACCAGTGAGTGGATGGAATTCTTGTGAAGGAGTGTAGAGCTTTGATTTCTATCTCTTCCATATAGAGATTGACTACAAAGGGAGACATAGTAAACCCATAGCACAGCCGTGTTTTTGTCTGTAGAAACGTCATTGTATTTAAAATAGGTAGTAGTCAAGCAGAGCTCCAGCATGGGGTCTTGGCTGAGGTTGGTTCTGTCATCCAAGGTGCTGTCTAGTAGCAGTCATTTTTTCATTACCATGACAGCTTCGGAATGCAGGTGAAGAGGGAAGTATAACATCATAGGGAAAAGCACCTTTGGGACAACCATGACCTGGATGACTGAGAATCTCCATAGACCAATGATGGTGAATCTTTTCGGACACCAATTGCCCAAACTGGAACTTATGTGCATGCGCGCTGGAAACCCGAAGACCAGATGGCCAGTGCACATGCCGACCAGCTGGTCTTTGGGGTTTCTGGCACATGCCAGCATGCATATGCCTGTTTTGGGGGCATTTTTTTGGGCTGTTTTCCAGGGCTTCAGTACCCGCGAAGACCAACTGGTGACGCTTCTGGCACGCATGCCAGAGGTTCGCCATCATGGCCATAGACAATGTTTCAGACAGTTCCTCTACAATTATCATCACAGAAAGCCTTTATTCGAAGAGAATTGACAGTTAAATCCACTGCTTTGATTATTTATTTATTTTTATTTATTAATTCAATTTATAGGCTGCTCCCTCTCCACCAAGGGACTCGGGGATTAGAGATAAAACATTAGGTACTTTCTTTTCTATATGAAGACCACTTTTGGCCTTTTTACTTGATAAAGAAAAAATGAGCTCAGATTTTGGGGTTTGATTACCAGATTAGTTTTAGTTATAGTTATAGAAATACTGGGTGTTGTTGAAGTTTAATAAGTATATACTTTATGTTCTTATCTATTTGTTTAAATTTAAAGTAGATGTATTATAAACATTTACGAAATATGTGTGGGATTGTTCTTATGATACATTCATGGATTATATGTTTTATTTAGAATTAAAGTTTATATTATATATTTATGTCATTATTTAATTGTTTGGAATGTATACATTTCATATTTAATTTTTTATTTGTTTTTCATTAAATGAAAACAAAAAAGTACTTTATCGTGTATCCATCCCTAAGAAGATTGGAAGTAATTTTTTCTTCAATTTTTGAGGTTTTGTGTGATAGTTTTTAAATATTCCTCATTGTTCACCTTCCAAATTTTCCCTTTTTATGGTAATTTTGTATTTCAAGTTTTACTTTTGAAAACCATTAAATCTGCTATATATAAAGCATACTACCACCATATATCGAAAACATTTCAGAAACAACCAACAGGCTATTACAACCACACAGCATCTTCTTAGAGCACAAACCAACTAAAGGCTTCCAAAACAACTTAAGAAAACCAAAACATCCACTAACCCAGGCCTGTCAAACTGGCAGCCCACTCTGGTTTCCGCAAAGGCAAAAAAATTCATGATACATCATGATCCAGCCCGATAAGATCAAATGTGACACCCCTGCACTAACCCAAGAACAACAACAACAAAAAATGAGCCATGTATATCACATAATGTAAGGACTTTAATAGCCATTAAGAAGGACAAACAGGCAGAAGACGAGCAGAGTGCATTAATGAATATCAACTAGCAGTCAGAAGCCACAAGAAAAACTCATTAATTATCTATAATCAAGATTTGAACAATACCCTAATCCAGAAACTAGCAAGAAGAAAACCATACCCCATCAACAATGGCAGGGCAAACTACTAATCATAATCAATGTGTGAATTAGATGGCCATATACATTTATCAAATAATAAACAAACAGGGAGCCCACCTCACACTTACTAACATTGATGATGTTACCCAGTAAAGTAATGAAGCATCTGTAAGCAAACAACCAATCTTAGAGAACATTGATTCCACTTCCTTTTAGTTACAGCATTATTCAACTTTTATCTAAAGTATTATAGTATTTTTCATTGTGGTATAGTTTTTTTCTTCCATTCAATCATATCTGTTTTGTCAAAAGTGATTTGTCATTGTCCCATTCCCATGGTTGAGAGAAAGTGACTGGCTCAATGTAATCCAACTTGCTTTGTGCCTCAGGAGGGAATATAACTCACTCTCCCAATTTCTAACCTGATTACATAACCACTATACTAAACTGGCTGTCATAGTTCATTACTATTTACTATATATTACTCTGGTACTAGCACAACTTAGCATTCAACACTTCTTCAGCATGTTCCTACTACTGATCATTTTTAGTTTGCTATATTATCAATGAAGTATTGTATTAAAATATGTTACTTAATTCAGTTCCATGAGGAAAGAAAATAATTTAACAGAGTTTGTAAGTAATGGCTTTTGCCTTCTTTTTTTCAGTCCGATGTGCAATAATAATGGACAATTGCTTTTAACCAATTATTCAGAGGTGAAACATCAGATTCTGCCTAGTCACATGCATGAACAATATACTCTCACAAATTCTAAAATCTATAGAATTATCTGGGTAATTTTACAATTGAACATGCACTATTAAACATACTCGGCATCCATCCAGTAAATCCTCACGTGCTTGCAAAGAACTAATATTCAAGTTGTTCAGATCATCAGGCGAAGGATCCAGTCTGCTATTCAAAACAGAACTATATGATGTTTCATTAATGTCACTTAAGTTGATATTTGAAATATGACTAACATCCGAAAGTGTTCGACCTTTAAAATTCAGACGAAAAAGTTGTTTATGAATTATTTTGGAACATTGCATGAATATAGCAATTATAACTTACTTTCTAATTTCATAGAAGATTAAGCAAGAATAAAAATCATACTGGACATTAGTTAACTTTCATTCTCCATTAATTTCTTTCTTCTGTTATGCTAAGTGCAACATAGTTTGTTATCAATGCATGCAAAAAGCGCGGAGTATTTTCAAATGCTTATAAAGTAATGGCTTATTCATTTTTCAGGACACATTATTTCAGGTTATGAATATTACTTTTAGGAAATACTACAAAAGGGAAATAAAAGGACATTGAAAGAGAAAAAATTATGAATTTGTTACTTTATTCAAGATAGTTTACATTAAGCCTATTTTTATTTAACTCCATAACAACAATCCTGTCGTTAGTAGTCTGCCCGAGAAAGAAACTGGCCCAAAGGCATCCTGTAGTTTCCATAGCCTCCCTAGTTTAATCCAACAATTCTTATATTAGCCCTCATGAAGAGATAGAATGTGATTCATAGAATTTCACTGTAATGATTTCATATATTGTCATAAACATATTTTGTAAGACACGCTTTTCATCGTTCTACACATAATTTCCTTCACTGAAAAGATATTAGCTATTTTATCTTCAATAAAAACTTCTTTTTCCCAATAGGTTTTGATAGAATTGTGGACATAGGAGTGAAAACCAATGAAAAAAGATACTGGAAAATGTAGTTCAATCTTAGCTACCAAATGAAGTAACTCATCTTGCTATTCAGTAGAGTTCTTCAAACCTTTTGAAAGGTACACTGCAATTTGTACTAGCATGGCTGAAATGGGACAACATGCTGCAGCCAAATCACCATAGTGAACTCAATACAGTCAACTCACTATTGCCAACTTGCCCCAGGATAACTCACTGCAGGACAATTCAACAATTCAATTTAATCATTTAAAATATTTTAAAATATTTTAATTTTTGTCATTTACATTTCATTTTGTCCCACGCTTGGTATCCTTTCTTTAATGATTTTATTTCTCTATTTTTTCAATATTAGTGTAATTCTTGTCCTGTGATGAGTTGGCTCTGGCAAGTTGGCTATGAATTGTCATGGATTCTGTCTAAAACATCTCTTTTCAAATCAATAGAACAAATTTATCTCTTGGGGGGCTCATATGAGTGCAAAAAGATATAGTTGCTTTATTGATTTGAATAGGTTTTCAAATGCATTTCCGCACTATGCACCCTCTTTTTAAAGATCATGTACAGCCTTATTTAATTTAAGTGCTGCCTATATCACCTAGAGACAACTTTAGTGATTTATAATCAATAAATGCAGCTATATGAAATATTAAAACAATAAATAGAAACAATAAACTATCTTAAAATTAATAAAGATTGGAAGGGAACAAGATACACATGAGGAGGAAGCGGGGTCTTATTTTAGCCCTTTAACCACATCCAGAATGATATACCCCCATTGAAACCTCAGATTGTTGGCAGAATCAGATCTTTAAGTCCTTTCAAAAGGCCAAAAGAATGAGTGCAGTTCTCACTTTGGCACAATGTTCCAAAAGCAGAAACCATGGCAGAAAAGGTTTTTCTCGCAATATAACACTAGGGGCTTCAAGAACTGTCCATGCAGTCACATTTTATGTGAATTGTAGATTCCAAATATTTCTCAAGGATAACCCCATTTAGAGCAAGGGGATGGCTAAAGGGGAAGTTGAGGTATAATGCAGGTAGTTGACTTATTATCACAATTAAGACCACAATTTCTGTTGTTAAGCAAAGCTATTTTTAAGTGAATGCTATCCAATTTTATGATTGTTTTTGCCATGGTTATTAAGTGGATCATTTGCAGTTGTTAATAGTTCAGTTAGGCAAATCTGGCTTTGCTGTTGACTTTGCTTGTCAGAAATTCACAAAAGGTGATCACATGATCCAAGGACACTGCAATTGTAATATATACATGCTAAGTACCTGAAATTTGATCATGTGGGGATGCTGAGATGTTTATATGTCAAAACTACCTGTACTTTGTTAAAAGACTCATTTCTTCTACTTAAAAATGTAACAAAAATAATGAGCATAGCATCCCAAAGTAAACAGCCCCAATAGAATTCAGACCTTTGAAATATTTATGGGCCAGTACTTTCCTAAAAACAAACAAATGAATAAATAAATAAATGAATAATAAAAATAAATTATGCAATATTAAGTCAGTTAATAATTATAAATCTAGATAATATAGGAAATCTGTCCCTTTATGTATTACTTACTGTCTGGCTTGCTAGCTTGATTTGTAGGAGTTGAAGTGCTTGGTGCACTATCTTGCTTTGTGCTAGGAACTATTAAATAAATTGATTCATCCTGGCAAAATCTCTTTTCAATGCTGTCAAAAAACCACTGCATGGATATACAATGAACATTCCACCTTTTTGCACATTCATATTTCTGACCTTTTCCAAGAAGAGACAAAATCATAATAAATACATGTTTCAATTCTTCTGAAGCCTGTAAACTGCATGAGCATAAATATATGAAGCAATATTTGTACACATTTTCTTAAATAAATATACTAAATCTTTTTGCCCCAATTAGTTCTTTGTTCTATCTACAATACTGTGACAGAAAGTTTGGAATAAAGAAAGGCTCCTTACTCTAAAACTACCAACTGTACTTATAAGCTAAAATGCTAGAGACCTTATTCTATATACTTTTAAAAATCAACTTAAAAGTCTGCACTCACAAACTTATTTTTTAGACTACATTGAAATATAAAGTGCTTACATTTTCCTTATAAAAATGATTCCTTAGCTATACATTGACACTGGTACAATATAACTATGTCCGAGACTTTTTGCACATGCAATTATGTATAATTAGGTCATCACAATGGCAATATATCATTAACAAAAAGAGGCTTTACATTGCAACATCAATGGCTGGATAATGCTATGTATCACTAGAACAGAATGCCTCTCTATTAAGCCCTACCTGCTGCATCAATAAAATATCATGAACAACCAATGAGGCTCAACATTATTTTCTATTTGGTTTTACATTATATATACCTAAACTCAAAAATTCAAACGTGTCCATGAAATCACCCTTACAATTAATTTAATTCAGTAAGTAGGAAAAAAATGGAATTGGATCCATCTATAAGAACAAACTTATATTTTTTTATCTATTCAGGCTACGTTAACTACAATGTATTCATCATTTAAAAATTTTCTTTAAAGATGATTCCTAAATTTAAGCCTATATAGAAAATAATCACTCTATTCTTGAGAATTGTAATCAGATACATTGCTCACTGGTATGTTTTCAGGTTTGATTTAAAATGCTGGCGTCAACTTTTAAAGTTCTGAGCACTTTTAGCTTGAGTTACTTAAAACATCTATTCCATCATAATACTTGCAAGCCTTCCTTGTAATTAATCAGATATTTATTACAGTCAGTGACCAGCCTTTCTTCTGTGTTACCTATAATACAAGTAGGCATATATAAAGGACTTTGTTAGATATAATCTGCCATTCTTACACAGGGAATCTGCCACATCCCTTCATTACAGCTTCCAAGAAAATTGTAAAGATTTATCCCTTTATATTGGTTTATAATTGTGTTTAGAACTCTACCTGACTGTTCCATATATGAAGCCTTCTGGTTAAGTATTTTATCATTGCTTTTATTATTATTTTTAACCTTGTGTTTATGTATTATGCTTCCAAATTCTGTTGCATGATTTGGAGGAATTTATTCTAAAAGAATATATTAAATATATTTTAAAATAAATCAAATGTTATTGTAGACACTTTCTCTTTCCTTAAATATCAAAATCCTTTTAATAAATGCAGGGAAAATGAGCAAAAGGTAACATGAAATTCAGAAGTGCAACCTTAACATAAAGACAGAGGAGAAAAATGAAAATAGTATTTGAAGAATTCCAAATTAAGTTTAAAACATTTTTATTTTCATTGCCATAAAAAACTATAGTCAGTTGAAGTACTACACAAAAATATCACTAACACAATTTGTTTGCAGCAAATCCAATAGAAAGGAATATGAGGGTACATTCTATGTTCAAATTTTAAGCCTAGTACAAAGTGAAATCTGATTCTCAATCTGAAAATATTTACACAAACGCAAGCCTCCTCTTAAATTCAATCTAAACAAAAATTCAAAGATTTCTGTTTTACCTTTTGGTTCTTGAACAATAAGATGGGTACATTCATTCATCTTCAGTTGCCCTGTATATTGACCACCATTCTCAGTGGTGAGACGCTGGACTTCTTGTCTATCCATGCTGCTTAAACCAGTTACGCAGATTGTACAACCAAGAAATGGAGGACACAGAAACTCTCCCATATTTATATCTGTGTATCTAATGATCCTTTTGAAAACAAGAATAATTATCTCTTGATCATTCTTTGTAAAATCAGTGATGAATGCAGACTTATTTGAGTAGACAATGATGTTAATGCATCTAATTCAGAGGTGTGCTACTCTGATTTTAATTGATGTGGATGGGGTGGGGCTTGGAGCCACAGTCCAAAAGTTACATAAGGCTAGAACTAGGAATAAGCTGGATGTAAATTAAATGGACAGCCAATTTGATGCAGTGATTAAGGCCTCAAATTACAACATGGGAGCCTTTGAATTTAGTCCTGCTTTAGGCATAAAGACACCTGAGTGACTTTAGGCCAGTCATTTTCTCTCATCCCTAGGAAGAAAGCATGAACAAACCACTTCCAAAAGTGTTCCCATGAAAACTGCAGGGACTTAACTACTAGCAACTGGCTGGACAACTGTCTTAAGGCACACAGAAAAATATAACTTCATTGCAGTTAATAAAATCATTCCATACATATATAATTGTCCTTTCTGTCCCATTAAAAAGAAGAATTTGTTGGGAATTTTTGGAGTGACACTGGTGCTTGCACTCAAGCATAAGACGTGCTTATTTTAATGAGTTTATTTAAAATGTGATTATATTTTGATCCAGGACAATAAGAATTCTGTATGAATAATTGAAAATAATACAGATTTGATTGTATAAATTTTCCCCAACAGTTTTTTTTTCTTTGTAGAATTTCTCATTAAAGCATGACCCTTTTGCAACAAGAATGTTAATTCTTTGTTAAGAAATATTGCAGGTCAGAATTGTTCAGGTAATCCAAATCCATACACAATTATCTTACCTGCGCTGTGATTTATCCCATAGTGTTTTTATCCAAATGGGAAGCAAAATGGGTTTTTTTAAATTAGCAGCAACTAAGTATTTCTTGCTTCCAACTTCTCCAGCTATAAGGTGGGTTACTAATACATTAAGATCTCTGTATACACGACCACCCATCAACTGTACATATTCATGGACTTCCTCCTATAGAAAAAAAATCACTAGTAGATATAAGTAGGAATCAAATAAAGCTGCTAGTTATTTTCAATATAAACAACACCACATTTTAAGAATTTTCATAGAAGTGTAACTAATCAACAGAGTGTTCTATTGTTCATTCACACATTTACCCTGATAAATTTGAGAAGATTCAGAAAAGTTATAAAACTTCAGAAGATTATATAAACAGAATAAGAATAATTTAGGACTGGGATGAAAAAAAGTATCTTGAAATATTTGAAATATCACTTAAAATGAACCTGCTCTTACCAAAGCAAGAATAAATGCTTTTAACCAATCATGTTATACCTTAAAGATATTAAGGCAGGGCAATTTATTTCTAAAACATCTTACGTGTAAAAGTAGGATTGAAGAGTTTTTAAAGTTACTAAACATCTGTTGAAGGTACTTTGGGTAAAATAATAAAGAAATCTGATCCCTTTTATTTTGAATTGTATGCTTCTGTATCTATTCTATCATTTACCATATTTATAAGACTATAAGACGTTCCAGAGTATAAGAAACACCTAGCTTTTGGGAAGGAAAACAAGGGGGGAAAAATCTGCTTCTGCCTCCCAGCAATTTGCCTCCATGCAGCAAACAGCCTGTTCAGTTCAGCACAGCCTGATTTAGCATAAGCAGCTGATTGGTAGTTGGCTTGGTCTCCCAGAATACCATCAATCAGCTGTTCCAGGATGCGGGGATCACCGCCACCCAATGCCACCTCCATGCACCCTGTTTTTGGCCTCTGCGCGCTCAGTTTTTGGCCTCCCCACGTCCCGTTTTCAGCCTGTTCTATGCCTGAAGCAGGCAGAAAGCAGGATGCGTGGAGGCTGAAAATGGGGTGCGCGGAGGTGGCAGCAATCCTTGCAGCCTGGAACAGCTGATCAGCGGTATTCTGGAGTCAAATTCAACCGCCAATCAGCTGCTTGTGCTAAGTCAGGCTATGCTGAAGCTGACCAGGCTGTTTGCTGTTTGTTGCAAGGAGGCAAATTGCTGGGAGGCAGAGGCTGAAGGACAGGCAGGACTTTGGCAACATTTGCTCTATAAGACGGACAGACATTTCCACCCACTTTTGGGGGGGGTGTCTCTTATAGGCCGAAAAATATGGTAATTGATAATTAACATGACTAGAAGCCAAATATAATTTTATAAACACTGAGAAGTTAAACATCATCTCTGTATCTGAATTCTATATTTATATATTTTACCCTTGTTTCCTTTGGAAGACTTGTACAAGATATTGTTACATCAGCCATTGTCATATTAAATACTGGATGGTCAGCCTTTGGAACACATCGTTGATTCTGCATACAGTAGATAACTACCTGTGGCCCCACAATCCTACAACCAAGCTGAAAAAGATAAAGCAAGAAAATTAATAGGGCTCTTTTTCACAAAGCAATTTTCTAGCCCCTTACATTATCTAAAACAATATCCATGCAGATAGCCTGGCGATTTTTGAAAAGATCAATAAATTCAGTCATCTTTTTCTCTCAAACTACATACACATACTTAAATAAGTATGGCAGAAGAAAAATTGGCACAAAAACATTAACCCATACTACATCATCATTTATTGGTTATTTGTTTAATAGCCAAATACAGAAATGGAATCAACAAAATTCAGTACACTGTCATTTATCTGATGATGTGTCAATTTTGTCTCCCAGTGATGGCACAGTGTTTATATCTCTACTGATTTTCCACTTTTTATATAATTTTCAAAGGTACACTTTACCAAGGTATGACAAAAAATAACAATATAAAAAATGCAAACCTTTTGAAGATGATTAAAAACAATGCCACTAAACTGATCACATATATAAAGGGATTTGTCATTCTCTTGTATTTTAAGTGCAGCTTCCTTATCAAGAATCTGAAGACATTCTTCTGACTGAAATTCTTTGATGGACTGCAAAATACACAAACAACAAATAACTCACTGCAAAAAGCATTCACTTTACTCCCAAATCATTTTCTCAAAAGCACTGCTATCCAATTTCTAGCAGTAAGAGCCAAACTGAATTTGTGCAGCATGGTAAATATGAACGTCGGTTTTCATTTTATTTCTGTCCGTTTATTATTTTTAAAAATGACTCAAGGCTATGCACATATCTAACACACCTTTCTCCACCTATTTTTCCCACAACAACAATCCTTTGAGGTGAATTGGGCTGAGAACGAGTGATTGGCTCAAGGTTATCCAGCTGGCTTTCATGGGCAGGGCAGGACTTTAACTAGTGGTCTCTCACTTTCTAGCCTGGTGCCTTAACCACTAGATCAAACTAGACCAACCAAGCTTTAATGTTATTACTGTAAAAATTAACTTTAAATATTGTTTTATGTTGAAGGAAGTAGAAAATTTGTTTTCAAAGAATATAGTTTTCAATAAGAAACATGTCACTGAAATATTTTTCTTATACTATGAAAAATGCTGCAGGCTTTTGCAGTAAGTTGAAGTGATATTTCTAAGGCTTTCTCAATAAAGATAAATGCATTTTAGTCTTTGCTGTGATTGACCATATTCATAATTATCTGTTACCAAGTTTCCAAACGTTATGGTTTGTTTTTATGGAGAAAGAATTGTATAATTTATATGAAGCTTTTCTTTCATTGATATTGACTGAGGAGAGCAAGAATTCACTGTACCCAAAATTTCAAGAACACCCAGGGATATAACTTTATTTAACAAATGCTATTTAAAACTAAAGACATACACTTTATACTTGTTCATGCAAAATTACTATTTTATATTTTAATAAATGTAAAGGTTCCCCTCGAACATATGTGCTAGCTGTTCCCGACTCTAGGGGGGCTTAAGCTCTTCGGTTTCAAAGCCGAAGAGCCAGCGATGTCCAAAGACATCACAGTGGTCATGTGGCCAGCATGACTACTGTATTTTTCGCCCTATAAGACGCACTTTTTTACTCCAAAAAAGAGGGTGAAAATCTGGGTGCGTCATATTCGCCGAATGTAGCCACCTGGGTCATCTAAAAATGGGGCAGGCAAAGCGGGTGTTGCAGAGATCGTGATGGCTGGAAAGGAGAGAGGTTTCGCTTTCAGAGCTCCCGCTTGGCTGGGCTCCCAGGAGGGCTTAGGCGGGGGCGGGGGCAGCGGCTCCTCACATTGCTGGGGAGTGAAGTTGTTATGGCCATTGCCTCCCCTGAGCTGCCCCCCCGAATCTCTGAGGCACCTTTCGCTTGCAGGAGGAGGAGGGTGAGCTCCGAGTATACCAAAGCCTCTGAGTAACTGGGAAAGAAAGCCGCGCTTGGAACCTGCCGAAAACTGCCGCCCGAAAAGCACGCCTTTCTTTCCCAGTTACTCAGAGGCTTTGGTTTAAGGAGGCGCTCCTTTAAGGCTCCTGAGAATCCAGAGAGATTTGGGGGGGGGGGAAGGGAAGGGGAACAATCTCCTTTTTACAAAAGCTTTTCTCAGAACGCTAGATTGGGAAGTTAAAAACCTAGAAAGGGATACGATCAAGCTTGATTCAAAGGCTTTGCTTCCTGAGAATCCGGAAAGATTGGGGGTGGGGGGGTGGGGGAGGAAGGCAAGGGAAGAGGAACGATCTCCTTTTTACAAAAGCTTTTCTCAGAACGCTAGATTGGGAAGTTAAAAACCTAGAAAGGGACACGATCAAGCTTGATTCAAAGGCTTTGCTTCCTGAGAATCCGGAGAGATTGGGGGTGGGGGGGTGGGGGAGGAAGGCAAGGGAAGAGGAACAATCTCCTTTTTACAAAAGCTTTTCTCAGAACGCTAGATTGGGAAGTTAAAAACCTAGAAAAGGACACGATCAAGCTTGATTCAAAGGCTTTGCTTCCTGAGAATCCGGAGAGATTGGGGGTGGGGGGGTGGGGGAGGAAGGCAAGGGAAGAGGAACAATCTCCTTTTTACAATCTCCTTTCCAGCAGCATTCACTCAAACCAGATGCATATGAGGGGGTTAGAGACCACCAGATGAAATATTGGGTTAGAGAGCACCAGATGAGATATGAGGGGGTATGAGACCACTAGATTCACTGTTTACTGACTTTATTAACTATTAATGAGAGTAAAGATAGTTCTTAATATGTTACATGGTTGACATAAAATTGTTCTTAAACTGCTGTTAACTTTATACAGTTGATATAAAATATTTTACTACAGTATTTGGTTCAGAATCTTTTTTTTCTAGATTTTCCTCCTTTAAAATTGGGTGCGTTCTATATTCCGGAGCGTCTTATAGGGCGAAAAATACGGTAAATGCCAAAGATGCACAGAACGCTGTTACTCTCCCACCAAAGGTGGTTCCTAATTTTCTACTTGCATTTTTACATGCTTTCAAACTGCTAGGTTGGCAGAAGCTGAAACAAGTAACAGGAGCTCACTCTGTTACGCGGCGCTAGGGCTTCGAATCACCAAACTGCTGACCTTTCTGATCGATAAGCTCAGCATCTTAGCCACTGAGCCACCCTTTTATATTTTAATAAATAAATTTGATTCAATTCAGTTGTACTTAACATAGACCTACTGAAATCAATAGGACAAAGTTAGTCATAACTAGATTCTTTCTGTCTAGTTATTATGAAGGAAAAGAGAGAGGTCTTAAGAAATTCCTGCTATAAAAACATATTTAATGATTATAACTAACTTACCAGGCAGTTTTAAATACATTAAATAAGCATACCTCAAGGGCTTGAAGAAAACACTCTGAACTTTCCAGAGTTTTTATAAACTTCACAAAATACGGCTCCTTGCTATCTTTCATTATTTAACTAATAAAGAAAAAAGAAAAGTCAATAAAAAGCTGATCAATGGAACAACAATCTGTATTAATGAAACAATAATCTGGATAATGCTGTATCCTAGGAACATTTTAGGTGGTTTGACTGTCAATATTTTTATAAATCAAGTAATGGTCAATAATATTAAAAACATATTTCATTTGTTGTAATACAGGTAACCCTCGACCTTCTTCATTTAGTGATTGTTCAAAGTTACAACAGCACTGAAAAAAGTGACATGATCGTTTTTCATACTTACGAACATAGCAGCATACCCATGGTCAAAATTCAGATGCTTAGCAACTGACTCATATTTATGATGGTTGCAGTGTCCTGAGAGTCAAATGATAACTTTTTGTGACCTTCTAATAAACAAAGTCAATAAGGAAGCCAGATTCACTTAACAATGCTGTTACTAATTTTAACTGCAGGGATTCACTTAACAATTGTGGAAAGAAAAGTTGTAAAGGGAGGCAAAATTCACTTAATAACGGTCTCATTAAGCAACAGAAATTTTGGGTTCAATTGTGATCATAGGTCAAAGGCTACTTGTAAAGACAAAAATCACAAATCCGATCAGTGATGACTAATCCTTTCATCTAAAGAAGTGGCCCCGAATCTTTTTGATACCAGGGACCGATTCTGTGGATAAAGGTTTTTCCACAGACTGGAAGAACCATGGTTTTGCCTCCTGCTTGCATCCCACAGTCCAGTTTCTTGGCATTCTGTGGCTTGGTGTCAGGCAAAAGACTGTCACAAGACCAGAAGTTGGGGACTTCTGTTCTAAAAATCATTTAGACCAGGGATGT
The DNA here is from genome assembly GCF_964273705.1 of Natrix helvetica. Taxonomy (NCBI): domain Eukaryota; kingdom Metazoa; phylum Chordata; class Lepidosauria; order Squamata; family Natricidae; genus Natrix; species Natrix helvetica. The sequence continues at coordinate 84,888,044 of NC_138554.1, read as the reverse complement.
CAAACTTGATTTTATTGAGGGATGCATCAGGATTTTATGACCTCGGGGGGGGGGGGGGCAGAGTAGCCTTGGCCAGGGTGGGCATGACCACCTCAACGACATTCGTGTTGGGGACACCTGTGTGGGTCCGAGAGCTCTGCCAGCAAAAACAGGCTCCCAAGCTCCGTTTTCGGCTGCGACGGCCTCCTGCAGCCCTTTGCCAGTGAAAACGGGAGCTCGCGATGACCCGCGTGTGGCCCTCTTGAGCTCCATTTTCACTGGCAGAGGCACTGCTGGCCGGTCCTTCCAGGGCGGCCCCACGGGCCAGATCTAAGCACCCCGTAGGCTGGATCTGGTCCCTGGGCCTTGAGTTTGACACTCCTGATTTAGACTGACGTCAGCTATCTGTAAAATAATTATTATTTGGGTAATTTTGGAACAATTTTTAAACCAATGTAAAGTTGCTGCTCTAGGAGCAAATACAAAGAGAGCACTACAAATGGGACCTTAATTTTTTATATTAAAGGTGGATAGAAATCTAATAAATTAGAAAATAAATGGTTTTTTTTCTATCTCTTGTACTACCATTATAGGAAATCTAAAAGCCTAGATCTTCCCTAAAGAGCTACAGCAGACAAATACATTTGATAAAGTCTTAAGGGAAATGTGTAATTATAAAACAACTGATTGTAGCATCCTATTTTTATATGGGTAGATGTTCAATGCTCCCTAAATATAAAATCATTCAGAGTAGAGAAGTAAATGGAAAATCAAGAGGTTTTTTTTGCAAATCATTGTAATCTGGCTCAAGACTTCTCAAACTTTCCTATACTAAAGTAAAAAAATAAACAAAAAAATCTTCAATGACTGGCAGGCTATTCCTGCAGGTTTAACCATTTTTAAAACTTGCTGTTTTGTGTGGCTCACATAGGACTTGTTTATTATGCAAAATGTTGGAAAGAAAGATGATGTAATAATGTAGTAGCATGAATTTAAGACTTATATTTTACAACAGGTGTAAAACCATCTCAGAAATGGAAGAAGTCTCAGAAAGAGAAATAGGATTAGACAAGTAAGAGATCCTCCTTCTCACTCCTCAGAAGTCCTGAACAACTCGTTTTCATGTCATCCCTGTTCTAATTTGGGACCTTCCAGATGTGTGGAACTACACACACATATATCCCAGCATTCCCACTTAGCAGGTGACCTGCTGCAAATTCATGAAGGCTTGGGGTGATTATGGAAGATATAGTTTCACACACTTGAAAGGTTCAGGATCAAATAAAGTCGCCTCAAACGCTTTAGTACCCGAGATAGATGGCGATTTGACTTGGGAAAAAGAAAAACTTATCCCTAATTTCAGACATGGGCGACGATTCTATATTCTCCCGCCCACTTCAGAAATTGCAGTAGAAACCGATCTACAGAAAAAGCGGAGACGGAAAAGAACAGGAGATTTAGAGGAGAGGAAGACAGAAGCGGTGCGAGACAAAATTCTTACGCCTCTTACCCCTGCCCGCCCCCCAACTTCGGCCTTCAGTCAATTACCTTCCTCGTAGTCTTTCCAAGAATTCTAATCTTCTGCAAGCTGGCGGGAAAAGACCAGGACGCCAAACTACGCATGCGCGAAAAGCTTCTAAACCTCTTGCCATTCTTGATTACGTATTGTCATGTGACTAAGAATTAAGCCGAACTATCCTTAAAGGTGCCGCAGAACTGATGGAGACGGGCTACAAAAAAAAAAAAGTTTCCGGGAGTTTGCGGCTCCTTTAAGCATTAAGAGGCGGGCATTAATTTATGCGATTTAAGCAAGATTTCCGGTGAGTTTTTGTAATGAATTTGTTTTGATGAAATATTTGTTTTTTCTTAATTATTTTTATTATACATTTTCTTTTATTATACATCACATTTCCAGGTGTGCAACAACAGTATACTGGCTGTATCGTCCTTTTTAAGTATGTATAGTATTATACACCCTGATTATAACCATTATTCTCCTATATAGTGTAGTCTCCTTTAAATGCATAATGTCTTACGTCATAGTTATAACCATTATTTTCCTAGTTGTACCATAACGCTCTATACATTTATCACTATACGTTTTAATCTATAGTCATGTACAGTCCAAATATTGCTTACAGTATGTGTGTGTGTATGTATGTACGTACACACACAGAGAGAGAGCATTTATTTCTATTTTGTTAATCTTCTTTCGTTATAAAGTTACTAATTGTAAATAAAGTTACTAATCTGGCCTAATTATATTATAATCGTAAGTGTATTTAACATCTATTACAAACCTTCCTGGATGGCTTTTTAAATTTTATATTGGGGTTTTAAACGGGTTTTAAAATTGTTTTTTTAAGTATTTAAATTGGTTTTGGGATTTTATATACAGACAGTGTGTGTGTGTTGTTTCTGCTCTATGTCTTATGTTATTTTCTGTTGTTTTGATTATGAATGGTCTGTACACCGCCCCGAGTCCCTACGGGGAGAGGGGGCAGTCTATAAATTAAATAAACTATAAACTATAAACTAAACTAATCTCTGCACTTGTTTTCTAACCATTTGTACAATAAGTCCCATGTTAGGTAATACTGTTTCCTCTTTATCCTTAAGTTCCATCCTTAACCTGTCCCAATTCGGCACATTCTAATATTTTCTTTATTACTATTTCATCTATAGGTATACTTTAGTTTTCCCAATTTTGTGCATATGTGATTCTAGCTGCTGTTATTACATGTAACATTAAATATGTGATTCTTTTATTGTATTTCCCTGGTAGTATATTTAGTAAGAATAGTTCTGATTTTAGATCTATTTGTTGTGATGTCTTCTAACCATTTTTTATCTTTGACCAATATTTTTTCGCTGTTGGACAGGTCCACCACATATGATAGTAGGATCCTGGTACCTGTTTATGTTTCCAACACACTGGTGACATATTTGGGAACATTTTTACCATTCTTGCTGGTGACAAGTATCATCTATAAAACATTTTGTACAGGTTTTAGTTGTATGATGTTGACATCGTTAATTTGTAATTTCTTTCCCAATTTTTTTTGCCAATTATCTAATTCTATAGTATACCCCAACATTTTTGACCATACTATCATGGTTTCTTTTCCATATTCTTCCATTTTTAGATTCAATAGGTAATTATAGATTTTCTTTATTAATTTTTCATCTGTCCCTAACAGTATCTCGTCCAGTTCTTGGGGTTCCTTATAAAATCCATATGTTTTTGTATCTTTCTTATGTCTCTTTTGTATTTGGATATGTGGCTACCAGCCCAAGTCAATTCCCTGATTTTTTAATTCCTATTTTGATTTTAAGCCCCCTTCTTCAATTAGTATATCTTTGTACCTTACAGTTTTATCCAGATTTAAAACATTAGGGTGTATTAGCGCTTCCATCATGGATAGCCAGATCAGTATTTTCACATAGTGATTTTGTTTGATTTTTCCCCCATACTAACAACAGAACATTTCTGATATAATGCCTTTGGAAGTATCTATGTGGTTTACTTTTCCCGTACCATACAAATGAATACCACCCAATTGTAAATCATGCTCTTCTATTGTCAATAGTCTTTTGTTCTTCAGATTTATCCACTCTTTCACCCATGTGAACACTAAATCCTGGTAATACAGCTTCCAGTTCGGTAGCCGAACCCCCCCCCCCCCTTGTTTTTGGTATCTCATAGCATTTTCAGTTTGATTCTTGTTTTTTTGCCTTGCCTGATGAATTTTAACATCACTCGTTTAAATCCTCAAAAAACCTTTTTCCTAATTTTATCGGAATTAAAATAAAAATAGCAATTTTGGTAGAATATTCATTTTTGTTATGGCTATCCTTCCGACCAACGACAGCTGTAGGTTTTTCCATTTGTCCAGATCTGTCTTTATTTGCTGTATTAATTAATATAGTTATCTCCTTTTATGGACGCACCTCTTGCTGTTAGTCAAATTCCCAGGTATTTTACTTTTTTAGTTATCCGCATGTCCATCTTTTCCATCATTTCAATTTTCTGTTTATTTGTAAAGTTCTTTGTCAATATTTTGGTCTTTTCCTTGTTTATTTTTAATCCTGCCATCTCACCAAACTCTTCTATTTTCTTTATTAATTTGCGTCCTATTTCTAGGGTCCTGTTTCTTATTTATCCAAAATAAATACTAGGTCATCTGCGAATGCTTATATTTATATTGTTCTTTTTTTATCTTCAAATCTTTTATTTCTGGGTGTTGTCTGGTCTGTCTAAGTAAGACCTCCAGGGTTAGTATAAATAGAAGAGGGGATAGTGGACATCCTTGTCTTGTACCCTTGTTTATGTTAAATTTTTGTATTAAATTATGTTATTTCTCGGTTTACTATCACTTTCACCGTTTGATTGGATGCTAAGCAACACAGTAAAATTAAAATGAAATATAAACTTATTCATTGTTAAGTGATAATTTTAGGTCAAAAACAACAATTTTGTGGACTCTTTTATTCTAAAATGGGTGTCAAACTCGTGGGCTGGATTCATCATGTGCTGGTCACCCCCAGTTTAGCAAAGGGGGAAAAAAGTTGTGATACATCACGTGATGACAAGACGATGCTAGTTTGACACTCCTGGCCTAAAACAATAAATAAAAAAACAACCAATTGTTGAAAATTACTACCGGTAAGAATATTTCCTTTTATTCTATGTAATCTCTGTATGATTTTATACACACACAAACATGCACAGAGAAAGAAAGAGAGAGAGAGAGATTTCTATTCTCCAGTGTGCTGCTTGGAGAGTCCAAGGAAGGGTTAACACAGCCTATCTGCCCAAGGACTGAGTTGATTTTTCCCCTAGTCACGCCTCCTTTGCCTCCTTAGATTCAGTTTTAAAAATTCAGTCCGCCCGATAGGACTAGCTTTGGGAAGCTCTCAATCATTGGTCAGATAGGCTGGGCTCTCCAGAATATTTTAGTGTAAACATTTAGTTTAGTAATTATTAGGATTTTTCCCTTTTTCTTTAATTTTGTTTTAGTTGTGTTTCATTTAGTTTGGATTATCTTTGTTTGAAATACTTGAATTGGTTGCAGTGTTCTGAGGCGACGATCAGGGTCCCCCTGCTGATTTAGTTCGCAGCGTGTGGGACGTGTGAGACTGCTGGTCCGGTGACTGCTGGCGAGCGCAGAGAAGGCTGCGGCTTTCTGCGTGCCTCCGGCGACTCCAGGGAAGGAGTTAAAACGATCCTTTTCTAGCGGCGTCTCAGCACAATCGGGAGGGTGCGCAGGCCATTTTGAAAGCGACGTGTTGGCGCGCTTCCTAACGGCCGCTAATTGGATGCCAGCTGCATTCCGGGCCGCTCTCTAAGCGCGCAAAAACCGTGGCAGCCATCTTTTTGCCTCAAACTTTGCCACAGACAGCAGCGGCATCTCGCACCTCTCCGCCTCTCTGCAGATCGCCGCCAAGGGTTGCGAGGGCTTGTCCGGAGCGCCAGCAAGCCTAATCTTCCCTCTCAGCATACCCCACCCCCGGGGGGGGGCAGCAGGGAGTGTCCTGGTGCCTGTATCCAGCCTCCAGTCTCAGCTTGATCTGCGGATGCTTTGGAGCTGTCTGGCCAGCGTCCAGTGCCCTTCCCGCAGCTGCTTCGTCTTCTACCCGGACCAGCTCCTCTGACAATGGCAGGTGAAGGTTTGGAGCAACGGGAGGAGCTGGCAGGGCCATCTGCAAAGTGCAGTAGGCCAGATCCCTCGGGTCAAGGGAGAAAGGGGAATAAGGGCACAAGGGGAAAGGCTTCCCATACCTCTTCTGGGAGCAAGGGCCCCAAACACCACGGGGACAAGGGGCAGGAACCTCCAAAAGAGAGGCCTGTTAAGCCTCAGGTTCCTCTGCCTCCTCTGACCTGTGAGGCTGGGCCGAAATCTCCTCTACCCAGACATGTGGGAGAGGAGTCTCTTTCTAATCAGGGGGATCAATCCCCTTCCTTCTGTGATAGAGATTCATTGTAGGTTCCCCTGCAGCCTCCCTGGGTTACCCAGACTCTCCTAGCTCTTCAGTGAGAGAGGAGCTGGTACCATTCCAGTGTTGCCTCCACGAGGAGGACTATAGGGGTCCCGTTAGCAGTGATAGAGGTCAACCCTCTTCCAGGCCCAGGCCTGTGGAGGATAAGGGCCCAGCTCTGTCAGCTGAGATGAGGGAGGTCATTGCTCAAGCTATCTCCCAGGGAGTAGTGGAGGCCATGCGACAAAAGGAAGGTATAGGTAGCAAGGCTTCTAGGGCTTCTCACCCCCCCACGGAGGGTAGAAGCCACAACCTCGATTCCCCGGGCACTTCTGTTACCACGGAGGTGTCTGCATGGGAAGAGGATGTTGCTGATGAGTTTGAACTTTTGGAGGATGATGACATGCCTCCGGATAAGCCGGCATTCACGGGCCTGTTCAAGCCCTCTTTGTTTAAGGCTATCTTACACAAGGCCAGGGCTTCAACAGAGCTCAGAGCTAAACCTAAGGACAAGGCCATTCCCTCTTCTTCTCAGGACCTTAAGATGGGGCTGTTTAGTGAAACTACCCCAGACCCCGAGCTTATCCCAGTCCCTGACATGTTCATGGATGTGGTTCAGCGCCAATGGGCGCAACCGGGCACCTTGGCCAACCCCAGTGGTGCGGACAAAACCTTATAACCTCTGGAACTGAAATTAGAGGATGTGTTAAAGATGCCCGAGGTGGATGCTCCGGTGGTCTCGTTGACCTCCAACTCTACTCTTCCAGCTGATCTTTTAGAGGGATTGAAGGCAGAGGATAAGAGGTCCGAAAAGGCCTGCCATAAAACACGTCAGGCGGCCGCCTGGGCTATCAAGGCATCCACCTCCACCTCCTTTTTTACGAGGGCCTCCCTGCTCTGGCTATGCCAGCTGAGATCTCAGCCTCCTTCAGAGGCATCTTGTTGGCGACACGATCTTAACAAGATCATTACAGCTGTAGAATATACAGCGGATGCCTCCCTGAATGCAGCAAAGTTCGCATCCAGGGCGCTGGCTTCCAACGTGACTTCACACCACTTGCTGTGTCTTCGGCACTGGCAGGCGGACATGAAGGCCAAATGGAAGCTGGCTTCAGCTCCGTTCAAAGGGGGCTGTCTCTTTGGGGACTCCTTAGAGAAATTCTTGATTGAGATGAAGGATAAACGGAAAATCCTTCCGTCTACTTTCAAGAAGAATGAGAAGAAGGGTTCCGGGTCCTTCAGGAAACAGGCTTTTCGGGCATAAGACAGTACCCAGGCCTCCACCTCATCCTATCCCTATCAGAGGTCCTACAACCAGTCTAATGACAGGACCCAGGACCGGAACAACATTACCCCCAGGGGCAGGCAGCACAACCAGGGCTCCTTTTGAAAGCCCTTTCGAGGGGGTTCCCACAACTGACAGTTCAGGCGCGGCAAGTGACCGCCAGAACCCCCCTCCCATCGGGGGCCAACTGCAACTCTATGCAGACCGCTGGGAGGGAATCACCACGGACTCGTGGATCCTAAACACCATCAGGGGGCTGACACTAGTATTTCTATCATTTCCACCACAGACGTTTCTTTGTTGCCCCCTGGCCAAGAACCCTGTAAAAAGGTCCCTCATGCAGGCAGAAATCGAACATCTTTTGCAAATAAACGCCATAGAGCCAGTTCCCCCAGAACAGGAAGGGAAGGGATTCTACTCCATTCTCTTCCTGGTCCCCAAGAACTCAGGGTGGTGGAGGGCCATACTAGATCTGAAGCACTGAACTGACATCTGGCCTACAAGCACTTCAAGATGCAGTCCCTCCAATCCATTCTAGGCTGCATAAGGCGAGGCGACCTGCTCACCTCCATCGATCTCAAGGAAGCATATTTGCATGTGCCCATTCATCTGTCCCACAGGAAGTTCCTACGGCTGTGTTACAACGGAAGGCACTATCAATACAGGGCTCTGCCGTTCGGACTCTCGTCAGCACCCAGAACGTTTACCAAGCTCCTTGCGGCTGTGGCGGCTCATCTGCGTACACTCCCCATCCGTCTGGAATGTTACCTAGACGATATCATCATTCACTCAAGGAGTCGTCTACAGGCAGTGAGAGACGTAAGGATCACCATTCGCACCTTACAGAAACACGGGTTCTCAGTAAACGTGGAGAAGAGCCACCTAGACCCTGCTACGCGCATCCAGCACCTGGGCACCATTATGGACTCAGTCTTGTGCCAGGTGTTCCTGTCTCCGGACAGGCTCTGCAATCTCAGGAGCAGGATTTGACAGTGCCGCCGGGCCATCTCTTTGCCGATCATCCAACTCTCCCAACTATTGGGCATCATGATATCCTGCCTCAATGTGGTTCCCTGGGCTCGTCTTCATGCCAGGGAACTGCAGTGGTTTCTGCTGCCAATGCAGAGAGCAAAGGCAAGCAACTCGCCCAGGAAGGTTCGGCTTCCACTGAAAGTGTCCCATTCCCTGGGATGGTGGCAGTCGAAGGCGGTGGAGAGGGGCTGTTTGTTCAAGGAGCCCGACAGGATTGTAATGACATCAGATGCTAGCCTCTACGGTTGGGGCGCGCATTGCCAAGGTCAGTTGGCACAAGGCAGGTGGTCGTGCGCGGAAGCAGCCCGAAGCATCAATTGGCTGGAGCTGAGGGCAGCCCGACTCACCCTGAGACGATTCTCAAGCCAACTGGCGGGTCGCCACATTCTGTTACTTACGGACAATATAGCTACAAAGGCCCATGTGAACCGGCAGGGTGGCACCCACTCCAGGAGACTCATGGCAGAGGCGGAAGCCCTGGGTCGTTGGGCGGAGATCCACTTAGCGTCATTGAGAGCGGATCACATCTCCGGCACCAGCAACATGAGCGCGGATTGGTTGAGTCAACAGACGATCGACAACTCAGACCTGTTCGGCCAGATTGTGAGACGGTTCGGCCTTCCACAAGTCGACCTGTTCGCTACGGCGACCAACACTCAACTTCCGCAGTTCTTCTCACGGTACCAATCAGGGCAGGCGGAGGGGACGGACGCTCTAAGGGCCAGGTGGCCTCCGGGACTCCTGTACGTGTTCCCGCCTCTCCCTCTCATTCCGCAGGTGATCAACAAGCTCCTGGTGGAAGGGGCGGAGCTCATTCTGGTAGCTCCACATTGGCCCAGAAGATCCTGGTTCGCGGATCTGGTCCATTTTTCTGTAGAGAGGCCATGGAGGATTCCCCGGGAGAGGGTTGCCCTGAGCCAAGGGGCCATCAGTCATTGAGAGCCCCGGTGGCTCCAGCTAGCCATCTGGCGCTTGAGGGGCAGCTCCTGAAAGATCAGCGTCTCTCGGACAAGGTCATCCAGACCATCCAGGCTTCCAGACGACCGGCCACGACTCGCATATACGAAGCGACCTGGTCTGCGTTTTCTACTTGGTGCAAGCAGCGTGACGTTGATGTTGAAGTGTCCATACCACAGTTGCTGGACTTCCTCTAGGAGGGATTGGACAAAGGTCTGGTGCCCGCCACTCTCCGGCGTCAAGTCGCAGCCTTGTCCACCATTCTGGCTAGAAACCATCTTCAGTCCTTGAGTCATCACCCCCAGGTCAAGAGTTTCTTGAAGGGGGCTTCCAATCTACGACCTCAGACGGTACATAGGTACCTGTCCTGGAACTTACCGTTCGTCCTACAGGCATGGACTACTACACCATTTGAGCCTTTGCGGATGGTCTCGCTGCGCCACTTGACTCTTAAGACCGCCTTTCTAATAGCGATCACTTCTGCTAGAAGGGTGTCAGAGATTGTGGCCTTTTCAGTCAGGGAGGAGCTGTGCATCATCCACCCAGACCAAGTCATCTTGCGCCTTGACCCTACCTTCTTGCCGAAGGTGAACTCTCATTTCCACAGATCCCAGGAGGTGATACTCCCGAACTTCTGTCCCAAGCCCCAGCACCCCAAGGAGCACATTTGGCACAAGTTGGACGTGCGGCGAGCTGTTCGTCTCTACATGAAACAAACTAAAAACCTCAGACACTCTGAATCCTTCTTTGTGTCGTTTCAACTGGGATGTTGGGTCGCAAGGTCTCTTCATCGACAATTGGGCGCTGGCTAAGGGTCTGCATTAAGATGGCCTACAAGCACCGGGGCAAGGCTGTTCCGGCTCGGGTGACAGCTCACTCCACAAGAAGCGCGGCCACGACTGCGGCCTGGGCGACCCAAGCGTCTATTCTTGACATTTGCAGAGCTGCTATGTGGGCCTCTCCCACAGCTTTCATTAGAAACTACAAGATTGATTCCTTTGCCTCCGCCGAAGCCTCCTTTGGAAGAAGAGTTTTGCAAAGAGTTATAGAGGCTCCGGACAGTAGTGACACTCCCCGCCCTGGGACACAATAGCTTGGGTATGTCCCTTCCTTGGACTCTCCAAGCAGCACACTGGAGAATGACCGTTGACTTACCTGAACGGTCGTTCTCGGGGCGCTGTGGGAGAGTCCAAGACCCACCCAGGGTTGATAAAAAACACCAAGACTGTTATGTGAAGTTAAGTGACCTAGAGGCATCCTCAACGGACAAGTCCTTGTTTTTAAAACTGAATCTAAGGAGGCAAAGGAGGCGTGACTAGGGGAAAAATCAACTCAGCCCTTGGGCAGATAGGCTGTGTTAACCCTTCCTTGGACTCTCCCGCAGGGCCACGAGAACGACCGTTCAGGTAAGTCAACGGTCATTTTATTCACTTCCTTTTCATCAAAATGGATGTCAGCCAACATGTGTTAACTTTAAAAGTTGCATTGTATGAGGAAATAACTATTTTACAAAGACCCCACACTGAGTGAGTTTTGATCCTCAAGTAGAGACTGTCCCAGAAATGGTTGTTTGAGGAATGAAAACCTAATGAAGGTCATCCTTGGTAGAGTAATGATTTAAACAACTCAATGGTCATCCAGTACTGTGACTGAAAGCTTTAAAATAGTTGGGGAAACCATACTTCCAGTTAGAATTGGCCCTGGCATATAGTGATATTATTCTGAAGTTGGATTGCTTTCTCCATTGGATGGGGAACTAATTTTACTTGTTAGCAGTGAATAGTATACCATGTTGTAAAGGAATAAGTTGCCCCAATATCCTATGAATTGTACAGATTCAAAACATTAATTTTCCAGGAACCTATAATATACTCAAACAATATTTGCTATAATTATTGCACCAATGCTAACAGTTTTTCACCACACTACTGCTAAAACAATTATATTAAAATAATATTTTTAAAACGTTTTTTCCTAGTTCAAAAAAAAATACCTACAGGAGGAATTTTACATTTTGATGGGATATAACAACCTTGAAGGACCTTTCCTCTTAGAATCAATACATTTCTAAACATTCTCATCATGCTACATAACCTTTGCTGCCATCCCAATTGATAGCTTAGTAATTTTTTGAAACATTAACTTGGACTGTGTCCATCTTTATAGAGTAATACAGGAAATCTGCAATATCAGAATAGTATACAAATACAGCATTCATAATGCAATCTCTTTCTTGATTATACAGAAGTAAAATTTAAGTAAGTTCATGGAGACTTATACTAACACTACCAAAAATATTAATAAAACTACAGCTTCAGTATATTTAGAAAAGATAAAGTACTTATGTTTTCAAAAATGAATTGAAATTCTTTGAAGTTAAAATTATCAAATGTGTCCTGCTATAAAAGATATTTTAAATATATATCAGATGTGATAGGGTATATATAATATGTTTTGCTCAAGCAAAGAATTGATTCTTTTCACTATGTGCAGAGTATTCAAATCTATAATATGTCAATTTGAACTGCATGTGATATTCATGCACTGTATAATTCGTAAACTAACATCACCAAAAAAGATGCTGAATAAACTATATCTAAATATCGATCAACGTTCAAGAGGACAACGAAAAAATTTCCACTGTGGCAGCATAAAAAAAAGTTCCCAGCATAAATTTTGCATATTGTGTCTCCAAATATCCAGTCGTGCATTGAATAATAAATTTGAAAGAGAAGTGAAAAAAATAGCAGATCAGAGATGGCTAAATTTAACAGATATATCTGTCATGCTCTTAATCTTCTTATATTTGATGAGGTCCAGTAGAAACAGCACATTGCCCACAAGGCCAAAGATAAATACCAAAGAGTAAAATGCTGGCAGGACATTGGAAACAAATGTTTGCAAACCCACAGAATCTGGTGTTCTAAGACAAAAGAATCTGGTCTAAAACAAAAGTAGCTTCGTTAAAAATGACTTGATCCTTAAAGCTAAATCATATTTTACTCTACACACGTTCTGTAAAATTGCTGAAATGTCTTCATTTCCGTTAAAATGTTAATATGTGAAACTGTTCTGTCCAGAGGATCTTTATACAGAAAAACACAGAAATTTCATGGATGGCAAAGGCTGATAACATATTTTTTAAACTTATCATTAGCAAAAGCGTAGATCAAAGGATTGATACTACAATGAACTACTGCAAGTGTTTCAGTCAGTTGCAATGCTATATTCATTCTCTTTAAATTGTCACAGTTGTCAGCAAAAAATGAAGTGTGAAATAACTGAAGCAGAAAAAAAATGTCGTTTGGGGCCCAGAAGAGGAAATAAATAACTATGATGATGAAAATAAGCCAAGCACTCTTCACATTTCTGGATTTTAATAGGGCACTTAAAATGGGTGCATAGCAGAAGATCACAATCATCATTGGAAAAATCAGACCTATGAAGAACATTTTCAGTGTAAAAAACTCATTCCATGGAAAATGACTTTCATGTGGAAAATTAGAAGCACAAAGTTTCTTATAGTTTTCCACCTGTAACCTGAAAAAAACTAATCCTGATGAGGAGACTAAACCTACCAGGCCCCATGTGTGAATGCTTGTAATGAAACCATATTACTCGGGATTTTAATGCAGATGTTAAATAAACTACATCTAAATATTGATCAATGGTCAAGAGGACAATGAAAAAACTTCCCCTGTGGCAGCATAAAAAAAGATTCCAGCATAAATTTTGCATATTGTGTCTCCAAATATCCAGTCATGCTTTCAATAATAAATCTGAAAGAGAAGTGAAAAATTGAAAAGCAGATCATGGCTAAATTTAACAGATCTGTCATGCTCTTAATCTTCTTATATTTGATGAGGTCAAGTACAACTAGCACATTGCCCAGAAGGCCAAAGATGAATACCAACGAGTAAAATGCTGGCAGGACATTGGAAACAAATGTTTGCAAACCCACAGAATGACATGGTGCTAATGCATCATCCTAGTCAAATTCAGTGATGGGAAATGTTTCATCATTTATTCTAATCATTGGAGGATTACTTGTTCCCTGTAACTGAAAAAAGAATTTACATATTAGAAAGAGACATTTATTTGTGCCACAAGCAAATAATAAAATACAGAGATTTCCATTTACAAGAAAACAGTTTGAACCAATCTAAGAAAAAAAAAAGAAATAAAAAGTAGTTTAGTGTTCAACTGGATAATTGTTAAGGTACCACGCAACCAACTTACTGAAGATCTGTTGCAGCTGCTATTAGACTAAACTACTAAACTGAAAAATGCTGCATTTATGGAGAAAATGAAAAATCTATTTCTACTAATTGACCTGCAGTAGATTTTGAGGTCATATAAAAGTTTTCAAGAAACAAATACATCCAAATGAATTCTGTTTTCTAAAACCTTGGATCACCCAGAATTGTGATTGCAACAAAAACTGATAAAAATAAAAAATGACCTTACTGAGTACCATTTAGTCAACTAGATGCTCAGTTTTTGTTTGCATTCAAATGTGGATGTTTGAAAGAGGGTCAGTTTTGGATCTTTAACACTTTCTACCATTTAAAACTGAAACATCAGGCAGATGAGGATTCAGGTGTAGATTTATTTTTCCATAGCTACAAGAGAATGCAATTTTAGAGGCAATGTTAGACATTCTGGTTTATTTAAACAATTGTGTTCTGAATTTCTGATTATTTTTCATTGTCTTTATTATGAAGTGAAATCCCATAGTAGCATCAGGACTTTGCTTTCCTGTAATACAGCTGCAATGTTCACTCTCCAAACTATCAGATATAAGATAATAGTGATAATCTAACATCTACACTTCTCTCAAATAAAAAAATGCTGAGATCAAGAAGTGAAAATCAGTTTGTCATGACCCAATTGAGGGAAGTCACCCCTCCTAGAAGAATGAAATATATTGAGAAATATTTAAAAAGGCAGAATATTATATTTCCCTAAAGGGGAAACATGTTTCTAAAGGCAGAAACTCAGACCTTCAGCTCCTTGCCCCCAGCAGATAACGGGATTTGGTGCCTATTGAGAAGGACTGGGCCAGCCTGTCTACAAAACAAAAGACCTTCAGCTCCGGGATGATGGGATTAAGACATGATCCTCTGGGACATAATAGGATTATCTATCAGCAGAACTCACTGCATTGTAAAATCTCCTAAGGACATTGCATCTTCCTCCAGACTTCAACCAACTTGTCAGACAACCTATAAGGTTAGCTATGACTCCTACAACAGCCAATAGAATACATGTTATTGCATAGGAACAGGAAGCTCAAATACAAAGCCCAAATAAGGTATAACTCCCCCCATTCTCAACTCCATTTTGTCAGCTGCCCAGAATCACACGTGGTTATGCTTCATTATTAAACCATCTTTCCAACCAGCTTCTGTATTTCCAGTATCTTTCTCCCCGCTTGGAACTGAAACATGAATATTTCTTCCAACACAATGTACTCCCATTCTTTTTACTTTGAATTAAAAAGCTAAAGAGCGATAGAAAAAAAAGGGAATGTCATTGTAAAAAAATGCAAAATCCATGTTTGTAAAATATATTTATCTAAGAAAAATATTCAAAAGTTGAGTGCAAGTTTTTGAGTTTCCAAAATTGTTCTTTAGGCGTAGAAATTACAAATCATGGATGATTTGTATACATAATAAAACAGCTGCTTCATTTTTTAAGTAATCTTTTGCCCTATCTCTTGCCACCCATGTTTTAATCAATGCTGGGCAGCTATATATTGTACCATATAGTATAAATTCTGCATTTTTCATCAAGAATAAATGTCAGGGTTCCAAGTAACAAACCCAAAGCAATCAAAACCGTATTATAGAGTTTCCTCTATAATATCATATTAATACAGCTGGTGAAAATCCGACTTGAAGGACCTGAGGTTTTCCCCACCTAAATCAAAACCCAAAGTTCTTGCCCCCAGGTCACATGTCCATCACATGGTCCAATTAGGTCACAGTCCCAACTTTGGCTGACTTTTGTCCATGCTCCTTCCATACCTGGTAGGAGGTCCTTGGCTTCCATGGGAAAGAATGTTATTTTGGCTACACATCCCTCAGCAATCTCTATCTCCCACCTCACATTCCCACAGCTCAAACAGTCCTTGCTGTAGCAGCCTTGAAGATGCTCCCAAAATGGCTTCAGGGCTGACAATAAAATAGTTATCTTTATTTGTTATAAGTACCTGAAATAGTCTATGGAGAGATACATGGTATATGAATAATGTAAGAAGGAATCATCACAGTTACGTACTATACATATTTAATCTTCAATATTATTCACCTAACAACAGTATGAGAACTTTTTCAATGGAATTCTTTTACTACTATTAGATCTGTGAGAAGAGTATATCCATATGGCAAGAATTAATTGAAGAAAATAGTCTCAAAGTATTGTATTTGTATGCTCTCATAGAAATGAAATAACAACATCATCTGAAGGAGAGAATTTTTTTAAAAAAGAAGCATGGAAACTGGAGACATTAATAAAATCTTCATATTGATAGTACAACCGTACTGAAAAAAATCTGGTGTGGGGGGGAATTGAATCTAATTGTAGAAACCTTTTGTGAAGCATTCCAGATTTTGTAGTTACTGAATATGCAGAGGAATATTTTGCAACTTCACCTTACCAGCAGAATTGTAGTTCCTACATATAGTTCTGTGAAGAAATAGTAGTAAATCTATGGGAAACTATTACAGAAATTGTAGCAAACATATTACAAACAAAAAACAAAAAAACAAGAAACAAGAGGGATATAGATGAGGTATATTGAATTCATACGAACGACATCAGGAGGCATAGGCTTCCAAAACAAATACACATATTTTTCACTAGACAATCAGTAAGGGATGAAGTATGTAAGAAAGTAAAAAGAAGAACAAATAACATACAAAGGAAGAGAGATACAAATTCTGAGACAGATACCAAAAATAGTCAGAGACCAGAGAAGACACTACCAGTTCCTTGCACAACAATTAATAAGACATAATGGAGAAGGCAGGCAAGCGGAAGGCCGCTTGGAAACCAGGGAAGCATGGTAGGACTGCGGGGAAGAGTGTAGGCTGCTTGCTCCCTTCCCCTGGGGCTGCTGCACATGCGGCTGCAAGTGGACATCCCGGGGCTGCTGCACATGTGCCCGCCCTGTTTCTGCAAAGGCAGAGCCCCCCCTTGCAGGGCAATCCAAAGAGGGGAGGGGGATGCTGCAGAAAAGGCTGCCTTCCACCTGGGCCCGCGTGTCTCCCGTGCCGGCTTTGCAGGGCTTCATGTTCCGAAGCAGTCCACTGGCTTCTCACCTGGCCACCTGCCTGCTCTCTTTGCAGATCAGGGTGGCTGGCACCCAGAAACACCTGTCTGGGAGTGCCAGACAGTTGTGAGAAACTTGGTGGAAGGAGACTTGGCTGCACCGCCACTTCCCGCTGGGCTAGTGTCTCCCGAAGCAGTCAATGTTGCAGCTGCAATGGGCACGGGGGCAGCCTGGCAAGTTGGGCGCCCGGAAAGTGCCCGGAGTGGCCCATGAGCACAGGGTGCTTGGTTGGCTCCGGCTGCACCCGAGCTGCAGAAGGCAGTAGTTGCGAAGCCATCTCACCCCAAAGAGATCTACATCTTACCCCGAAGAGTGAGGGGGTCTGTTTTTGTTCTGCAACTGCAACAGCTGGCTAGCAAGTCCCCACTCCGACTCTCCTTCCCGAAAGGCCACAGTCACCTGGGAGGATTCGCTCACTTGGTGCGCCCATCCAGGTGCTGCCGGCTCAAACAGCAGTGCCCGGCCCAGGTGTTGGTCCTGCCTGCTGGGGAAGGGACACAGCGGAACTCAGCCATCAGTGTGGGGCTGGGAGAGTCCCAGGGTTTTTGGAGCTTTCGGCCCACCAACCCATGCCCCTAAGTGTTGCTGTCGATGGCCACAGTTTTGCGACCGCCCTCCCAGATAATAGCCGAGAGGAGGAGAGCAGAGGCAGTGTGCCGGACAAAGTTTCTCCTGCCAGATCCCAAGTCTGGATTGCACCTTCACCACCTACACCCCGGAAGATGCATTTTGTGTGAAGAACTGCATGAGAGCCGCTGGCTGCTCCAGCCAAGCTGCGTCTGAGGGGCAGATGCTTTCCCGGCTAGAGCTGGTCTCAGGAATTCTGGACCAGCTGAAGCCTCCGGGTGCTCTTCAAGGGCAGCCCCATGTAGTTGCAGTAGTCCAGGCGAAAAAGGATGAGGGCATGAGTGACTGCATAGAGCAGTGATAGCGAACCTATGGCACGCATGCCACAAGTGGCACGCGGAGCCATTTGTCAGGGCACGCAAGGCGCTGCCCTGTTAGCTGGCCAGCGCGCATGCGCGTGCTGGCCAGCTGAGTTCACCTTTTTAAAAGCTATTTTTCGTCTTCCCCAGGCTCCAGAGGCTTTATAGGAGCCTGGGGAGGGTAAAAAGAGCCCCCCACCCCCGAGGCTTCAGGGACTGTCTGGAGGCTTCCCTGAAGCCTTCGGAGTGCTTAAAACCACCCTCCGAGCAAACCGGAAGTGACTTCCAGGTTGCTCGGAGGGTCGTTTTGAGCGCTCCGAAGGCGTCAGGGAAGCCTCCGGACGGTCCCTGAAGCCTTTGGAATGCTTAAAACGACCCTCCGAGCAACCTGGAAGTCACTTTTTCGCCCTCCCCAGGCTCCGCGACCGATCCGACTGATCCGACAGGTAGGAGGAGAACCATGCCCCCCACTCCCAACCCCCCGAGTCGTCGTAGTAGGATACCATGGTCGATGGTATCGAAAGCCGCTGAGAGGTCTAATAGGGCCAGGACAGAGGAGCAGCCCCTGTCCCGGGCCCGCCAGAGATCATCGACCAACGCGACCAATGCCGCCGCCGTGCTGTACCCGGGCCTGAAACCCGACTGAAACGGATCCAGGTAGACAGCTTCATCCAGGTACAGGGGAAGCTGACGTGCTACCACACTCTCAACAACCTTTGCTACAAAGCGAAGATTGGAGACCGGACGATAGTTGGCTAAAGAAGCTGGGTCCAGGAAAGACTTCTTAAGGAGGGGCTTCACCATCACCTCCTTCAAGGCAGTGGGACAGAACCTTTTTCTCAATGAAGCGTTGGTAATCGCCTGGAGCCAACCTCGTGTCACCTCCTGGGAAGCTGAAATTGACCAAGAGGGACACGGGTCCAGCACACAAGTGGCAGCACTGAGTCTCCCCATAATCCTGTCCATGCCCTCGGGGGTCACGGGGTCAAACTCATCCCAGATTGTCTCCACAAGATTCATCCCCGTCGACTCACCCGAATCTACCCAGTCAGAGTCCAAGCCTATCCGGATCTGAGTGATTTTATACTGCAGATGCTGAAAAATTCTTCAGCCCTACCCTGCAAGGGGTCTTTCCCAGTTCCTTGGTTAAGTAAGGATCGGGTCACCCTAAACAGGGCAGCTGGGCAGTTATCTGCGGACGTGATAAGAGTGGGAAAATGTTGCCGTTTTGCCGCTTTTATCGCAACTAAGTAGGATTTTAGATGAATTCTTACTAGTGTTTGATCAGATTCGGACCAGCTGGCCCTCCAGCTACTCTCTAGGTGTTTTTTCTGGCGTTTCATCTCCTGGAGCTCCTCAGTAAACCAGCGAGCCACCCGGGATCGACACTGTGTCAGAGGCCGCAAAGGCACAACACGATCCAAGGCCCCAGTGGCCGCTCTATCCCAGGCTTCCACTAGGGCTTCGGTTGAGTTGTGATCAAAGGATTCAGGAAAAGTCTCAAGCTCCATCAGAAACCTTTCAGGGTCTATCAGGCGCCTGAGGCGGAACCATCTAGTCGGTTCCGCCTCCCTGCGGCGATGGGTAGCTGTATGGAAGTCAAGCATGATGAGGAAATGATCAGACCATGACAAGGGTTGAATAGAAATATCCCCTAAATCTAGATCATTCATCCACTGCCCAGAGACAAAAATCAGGTCGAGGGTGTATCCCCTATTATGGATAGGATCTGGAATTAACTAGTTAGGTCCATAGCCGTCATGGAAGCCATGAACTCCCGAGCTGACCCGGATGTCTCACCAATGGAAGGCAGATTGAAATCCCCCAGGATCATAAGCCTGGGGAAATCAATCGCCAATCCAGCTAACACAATCAGCAGCTCCGGCAGGGCCGACGAAACGTAGCAGGGAGACAGGTACATAACAAAAAGGCCTACCTGAACTCCAAGGTCCCATTCACAAAATGGGACTCACACCCGCCTATCTGAGGCACAGTGACCTCTTGAGATCTGAGACTTTCCCTAATAACCACCACCACCACTCCAGCCCCTGCCCTGGGCTCTCGACTGGTGAAACGCCAGGAAGCCTGGTGGGCATAGTTCGCTAAGGGGAACACCCCCCTCATGGCCCAACCACATCTCCGTAATGCACGCCAGGTCCGCTCTACCCTCTTGTATGAGGTCGTAAATGAGGGGAGCCTTATGTACCACGGACCTGGCATTAAGCAACACCAGCCGGAGACCAGGGTCCTGTAATCCCGAGGACCCGGGGGTGCGAGAAGGGCAATGAGGGTTGGAACGCGCGATCGTTCTTAAACAGCAGACCCACATCCCCTGAACATAATTGGGCCCTCAGCCCCCACCATATCTGCCTCTCCCACAAACAGTAGAGATGGTGAGCCCCCCCAATGGAATGGCTTAATGTCTCCCCCAGAATCCCAACCCTTCCCAGCACTCCCAACCCATGCCCATTAGTTAGCTCTGGCCTGTGCCCTGGCAGACTCCTCCCAAGCCTGTCTAGGCCATCCAAATTAACCCCCCCCTTAAAATTTGATTTAAAAACCCCTGTAAAAAACCTCTAAGAAATCTCTTCTTCGCATGCCAGAACTGTAGATTGATTCTAAGTTTCTAAAGGGTAACCCACCCTTATAAATTTCATAAGAAATTTCTCAATAATGGCGACCAGAGGCTGCTCATCTTCAACTTTACAGAGAAGATTTAGTATTTCAAGCTTCTTCCTGAATAAATTTGAGTTCATTTAGGCTTTGTGAATTCCTTAGGGTGCATTTTTCTCCTCTGCTTGAATTCTATTTTGTGGCATTAAAACATTTTTCTATGGCATCAATTGTTTAATCAAATGTGTCAAATCCAGTAGCAATTTGGCAAGTCACTCGACAAATATTTCGAAATTTCATATGATGCATTTATTACAAGAAATGAGGAAATGAGCTGTATTACACCAGCATGAGATCCTGATGTTACTAACTATGGGTAATGATAATTAAGCACCTATACATGGTTATATTACAATGTTGTATACAGATTCAAGTTTTAAGTATTACACAAACATACTTTTCAAAATAATATTTTTCTAAGATTGTGGGGAGATAAAATGCCTGCTGATATGTACTTCAAACAAAAAAATGATAATATTGTGGTCTCTCATTGAGCAGGTTTCTCTTAATTGTTATTTCACCAGAAACCACAGAAAAAATTGTTTGTGAGCAATAGTTCTATCATATTTTATTAAAACTATTGAAAAACTACAACCTGAATTCAGCCAAATATGTATAATTTCAAAAAGTACGTCAGTATGAACTACTCACTTTTCTCTTTTAGACTTATGTTCCATAATTATCTTGTTATCAGGATTTGTTTTGCACTTTACTTATTTAACACTGTCAGAACTTTCAGCTTCAGCCTTGTTTGCTAAATGCCAGCCTGCCATAAACTATGGGGGGAGGGAATTGTTGGAATTGTGGGCAGGAGGAAACTGAAACTACTCATCATGCCATCCCGAGACATCACCTCAGCACCCCAAGGCCAAAGGCCTGGGAGAGGAAGCACAACAGTTCACCATCTAGCCCATACATGTCAAATCCAAGGCCCACAGGCCAGATCTGCCCACAGTGTTTATTTATTTGTTTGTTTGTTTGTTTGTTTGTTTGTTTGTTTATTTATTTATTGGATTTGTCAACCGCTCCCTCTCCCCTAGGGGACTCGGGGCGGTGTACAGACAGAATAAAAACATTATAAAAAACATTATATACAACAATTACAAAACCCCATAAAAACAAATTAAACACAAGTCTGTACAATAGTGCAAAGATTAATTAATGATTAAAACCAAATTAAAATACCCCAAAATTTAAAATAACCGGTCAGGAAAGTCAAGGGATTAGATCATAATTGCGATTGGGTCAGGCCAGCTAATTGGAACAGGTGGGTCTTGAGTTCCTTACGGAAGGAGCGGAGATCAGTAATGATTCTAATGTCAGGGGGGAGGTCGTTCCAGAGGGTCGGGCCCATCACAGAGAAGGCCCTACTCCTGGGCGTCGCCCGCTGGCATTGCTTGGCGGACGGCACCCGGAGGAGTCCCTCTCTGTGAGAGCGAATTGGTCGCAGGGATGTATGGGGTAGGATGCGATCCCGCAAATAACTAGGTCCTGAGCCATGGAGCGCTTTAAAGGTGAGAATCAACACCTTGAAACGCACCCGAAAAGCCACAGGTAGCCAGTGCAGCTCGCGCAGGAGAGGTGTTACATGGGAGTACCTGGTACTCCCCATAATTGCCCGCACGGCCGCATTCTGGACCAGCTGTAGCCTTCGAGTGCATCTCAAGGGGAGCCCATGTAGAGAGCATTGCAGTAATCCAGGCGGGACGTCACCAGAGCGTGAGTGACTGCGCGAAGGGCGTCCCGGTCCAGTAGGGGGCGCAATTGGTGCACCAGGCGAACCTGGTGGAAGGCCCCCCTAGCCACGGCCGTCACGTGGTCGTCCAGCGACAGCCGCGCGTCTAGGAGGACGCCCAAATTGTGCGCCCGGTCCACGGGGGGGAGTTGCTCACCCCCAATGGCCAGAGATGGAGCCCACTGGCTGAACCGGGGTGCCGGTAACCACAGCCACTCCGTCTTGGAAGGGTTGAGCTTGAGTCTGTTGTCGCCCATCCAGACCCGTACGGCTTCCAGGCACCGGGACATCACCTCGACGGCTTCGTTGGGGTGGTTCGGGGTGGAGATGTAAAACTGAGTATCATCAGCATACAGATGATACTCAACCCCGAAACCTCGAATGATCTCACCCAGTGGCTTCATGTATGTGTTGAACAGGAGAGGTGAGAGGACCGAACCCTGTGGCACCCCACAAGTGAGTGGCCTCAGGGTCGACCTCTGCTCCCCTGCCAACACACATTGCGTCCGTCCGGAGAGGTAGGAGGAGAACCACCGCAGCACGGTGCCCCTCACTCCCAATCCCTCCAGCCGACGCAACAGGATACCATGGTCGATGGTATCGAAAGCCGCTGAGAGATCTAATAGGACTAGGATGGAGGAACAACCCCCATCCTTAGCCCTCCAGAGATCATCCACCAACGCGACCAAAACCATCTCCGTGCTGTGACCAGGCCGGAAACCGGACTGGTGCGGGTCTAGATAGTCAATTTCCTCCAGGTGACGAGGGAACTGTTGCGCCACCACACTCTCTACAACCTTCGCTAAGAAGGGAAGGTTGGAGACAGGACGGTAATTGGCAAGCTCTGATGGGTCCAGGGAAGGCTTCTTAAGTAGGGGCCTCACCACCGCCTCTTTCAAGACAGCTGGCAAGGACCCCTCACTCAATGAAGCGTTCACTAGTCCCAGGAGCCAGCCTCGTGTAACTTCCCAGGCTGCCAGTATCAGCCAGGAGGGACACGGGTCCAGTAAAGATGTGGTGGCCCTCAGTCGCCCGCGTAACCTGTCCATATCCTCGGCGGCAACAGAGTCATACTCCTCCCAGAGTGGTCCCTCAAGACTCGCCTCCGACGTCACCCCTGGATCACTGAGGGAGACCCATTCGCTCTGGATTTGGGCGATTTTATCCTGCAGATATTCCCCAAATTCCTCTGCTCTACCCTGTAGAGGGGCTTCCCGCAGCCTCTGTGAAAGGAGGGAGCGGGTCACCCGAAACAGGGCGGTGGGGCGGTTTTCTGCGGACGCAATAAGAGTGGCACAGTATTGACGTTTGGCCACCCTTAATGCCACTAGGTAAGTCCGTAAATAGGCTCTTACCTGTGTTCGGTCAGATTCAGAGCGTGAGGATCTCCATCTGTTCTCTAGGCGTCTCTTGTGGCGCTTCATCACCCTTAGCTCCTCGGTAAACCAAGGCGCCAGGGTGGTTCGCTGCCACCGGAGAGGCCGCAAAGGCGCAACCCGGTCCAAGGCCCCGGTCGCCTCACTATCCCATGCGGCCACCAGGTCCTCCGTCCGGGAGCGGGTCAGGGCTACAGGAAATGGCCCAAGCTCCGTCTGGAATCTATCCGGTTCCATCAGCCGCCTGGGGCGGAACCATCTAGGACCTTCTGGTTCCGCCTCCCCGCGATGGGGGGTAGCGCCTGGGAAGTCGAGCTGGAGAAGCGAGTGATCTGACCATGACAGGGCTGTAATAACTAAATCCCCTATTCCCAGATCACTCATCCACTGGCCAGAGACAAAAATAAGGTCCAGCGTGTGTCCTCCCTCGTGTGTGGGGCCCTGAACTATTTGGGTCAGGTCCATGGCTGTCATGGAAGCCATGAACTCCCGAGCCGCCTCGGATGACTCGCCCGTCGACGGCAGGTTGAAATCCCCCATAACTATCAGCCTGGGGGTTTCAACCACCATCTCTGCGATCATCTCGAGGAGCTCTGGCAGAGCCGCTGATGTATAGCGAGGAGCCAAGTATACAATCAGCAAGCCCAACTGACTCCCTGGGCCCCATCTCACACCAAGAGATTCACACCCGGATATCTGTGGTACAGTGAACTCTCTCAGTTCTAGACTTTCCCGTAAAATTACCGCTACCCCACCACCCCTACCCCGGGCCCGAGGCTGATGCAATGCACGGTATCCTGGTTGGCACATTTCCACGAGGGGTAAGCCCCCCTCGTGGCCCAACCAGGTCTCCGTAATCCCTGCAAAGTCCGGCTCCCCCTCCAAAATCAGATCGTAGATGAGGGTTGTGGTTAGATGTGGCCCATGGGGCAACACTGAAGACACCAAGGGGTCGGCTCTGCTTCCTCAGCCCTGGCCCACCCCTTAGCACTTGACCACCAGCAGCCCTGGTGCTCTCTCACCATCACCTTACCATCTCCTCCTGGCTTTCCCTGATGATCTCCCATGCTATAGCTGAGGATGCTTTGCTTACAGAGCTAGGTCTCCTTCAATGGTAAGGGAGTGGGCCTCCCTCTGACTTATGCACTTTGCCCTCCTGCACTCACCATGAGGAACTGGCCAAGAGAACGAGCACAGCATCAGCAGACTTAGGTAAATAGAGGTAAGTGCGGCCAGGGGCTCCCTCAGGGAAGCAGGGCTGGGCTGGGCTGGGCTGCAGGATCCCAGTGCCCCATGATCTTGAGGACTGGGCTGAGTGCTTGCCATCCACCACCATCCAGAGATCTTCTGCATGGCCTGAGAGGGACAGTGAGGCTCCTCTGATGGCTTAAGCTTTGGCACTCACCTGGTCTCACCTTCCTCTGCTGGAGACCTCCAGATCCCCCCTCCCAGCCTTGCCAAGCCTCCCACAGGAGGTGGAGGAAGACGCTGCTGCATGTGGAAGTGCAGAGAACAAAGTTTGCAGGAAATAGTTTCCTCCAAGCCCAATCTCTGCCTTGACAGATCTCTGGAGAGGAGGAGGGGATGGTGGGGGAGCTGCATGCGGGAAGTCTTCCCCAATAAGCCAGCATTCTTACCACACACAATTGGAAATGGGGATTCCCTTTCAAGAAGGCCCAGCCTCCTTCATACAGGACTGGTAAGCGCTGCTCCCCTGCCTCCTCTTTCTCTTCAGAGATCTATGAAGGCAGAAGTTGGACTTAGAGGAAACTGTTTCCTGCAAGCTTTCTCCTTCATGCTTCCACAAGCAGCAGCAGCAGCATCCTCTGCCTCCTGCTTTGCTAGAGGGGGGCACTGGACAGGGAAACGCCAACGATGTCTGGGATTGAGATAAAATGTCTCCTTTGGTGTGCTGTGCACATGCACACAAACACATACACATGCATACATATACACACCATTCGAAGCTTGGAGACTTTTATCCACATCTGAGCTTGCAAACTGCCAGTCATGCCTGGGCTTGGGGAGAAGGCTCTCTTCTTCCTCTGTGGATAAAAGTCCCCAAACTTATTTGTGAGTGTATGCGCTTGGCTACCAGGAGAGGAGCTTGTGGGGCATCGAATTGTTCCCATGTCAAGTTAGCTGGTGCAACTTGTTCTATTCTCATCCAGCCGCACACGTCAGCCACAACCAGTAAGCGATGTTGAACCGACCACACCTACCCAGCCACACCCACCTGTCCACTGTCATCATAGTCTTACATGAAACCATAATGCTGATGCAGTCCTCAATGAAATTGAATTTGACACCCTGATCTAGCCCCCCAATTCATGGACCGTTAGCAAAACAAAACCTCTGAATATAAAGAGATAATGGTGAGGGGGAGGAATGGGAAAGGGAAAGTTAACCAGGGAACCTTCATGCATAAAATTTAGTACTGGCTTTACTATACTGTACTGTAATCACTGTTTAAATACACCTTTAGTAAAAGTATATCTTTCACACAAATGAAGTCGAGGGTCCTTTTTTCCAAAGAAACCAAGGAGAAACTAACCAGGTGTGATACACACATTTTAATCATATTTGTTCCCAACATATTGTAATATAAAAATATTTTTTTGCTAAAGAAGAACAAGAAAATGAGTATGTCACTTCTTGGAAGTCCTTAAGTGGGTTCTGGCTACTGTTATGTAATGATAGATGTATTTTCATTCTCCAGACCTTTCCTAAACTATTTCATAGTTGAATAAAAACAACACATAATATGAAGATGAAACTTACTTTTTTTTTCTGAAATTGTTAAAAACCTGTTTTTCTTTGCATTTTTCATAATGTATTATGTAAAATATTTTTTTCTTTCATTCATCTTAGATAGTTTAAGGTTTTTATATGTAATAATTATGATTTTTGCATTAATAAGTTACATTTCAAGCTAAGATATTAATGCAACATTTCTAATCCTAACCTTTGCTTCTTATCTCTATATCAGAATGCATACATATATGTGTGTGTGTGTTTATATGATCTTTTGTTTAGGTAGAACAATAAAGTATAATTATTTTGTTCAGGTGAAAAAAATGAAAAAATGCACATGAAGCAAGGAAGAATTGTTTCTATATGAGAAAATTTCTGCAAATTACTATGGATCAAATTTAAAAATCTCACAATAAGTTCTCTTAATAAATAATTCCATAGCACTCTCCATAAATTTCCTATATATAACAAGCACTTGAAAATAACCAGAACTCTGATATTTATTGTATAATATGAGTTATCAGAGAAAATATACCCAAAGTACTATCTTACCCTTTACTGCACATTTCCACTAGTCAAGGTCAATTGCTTTAGTATCTAAATTTCAGTTAGAAAATAGATTAACATTGAAGCTGGATTTGAATTTTTGCAGTTGGCACTGGTTTGCTGTGCTCTTTCATTTTTTATAATTTAATTTTAACATTTAAAAGCACAACTTGGAGCTGAAATAATGCCTCATTAAAACTGCAGAATTAAAAAGAATGTTTAATACGATATAGTTTGTTTCTTTGCTAACTGATAAGAAATTAAGATATCACATTGGCATCAACATTGTGGACAAGGAATGCTAACTGAAATACCTTGGGTCTTAGAAAATATACCTTATTTAAAAATCAAAGCAATTAACGTAAAACATTTTAAAGTATTCCATGCAGGCAAAAAAACACCAAACCCAACACCAAGTCAGCTGCACTAAGGAAGAGAAAGGAAGAACAACATAGTGGCAAAGACTGCTAGAGTCAAGCCATGTTCAGTTTCTAATGCTTTTAAGCACACCTACACTGCAGCTGGTGGAGTAGTGGGTGCTATTACAGAAGTTATAATAAAATGGGTCAAAAGGCCTTAGAGAATTATTGGTAAGAAAGGATAGTTTCAAAAAGTGTTGTGGGTGCATTTATTGCATTTTGATGCTTTAATTTGTATACATAACATACTTCAATTTGCAAACAAGTTATATGGGCTTGAATAAAACATTATGCTTCTACATCCATAACTTTAGTTTAAATAAAGATAGTCCTCATTTAATAACCATTTGTTTCAATAGCGCTGAGGGAATTACCTCCAGTCCTTATGGTTGCTCTGCCACTGTGTCCCCATGGTCATATTATTGTGATATGGTTGGTGCAGTGTGTGTGTGCTCACCTAAATAGAGTTCTTACACAACTTCTCTTGTGAGAGGTTGAGTTATTACTTTGGTAATGGAGCACTTGATTGGTGTGGGTAATTTCTTTTGTACATTTGTATTTCTAGTTTGCCATCTTAGACTCTGCTGATCAGGATATCCAGGAAGGGTAGTAGATTGTTGTTTTCTTCTTCCCTGGTGAATTGAATTCCTTTGAAGGTATTCATAGTTGGGTGGGCATTCTCTAATTACTCCTTTTTTATTTTGGTGAAGGTGTGATCTATATAGTGATCCATATTTTGGAGTGTATTTGTGGAAGTGCTATCAATTTCAGATGTTGTGTTTTGACCTCTGCTATAAATACTAAAAGTGGTGAATCCATACCTTTGATTTGTTGATAGGTTTATTAAATTGAATGTATATATTTAGGCAGACGCTGATAAGATCCATAATCATGGGTGTTTCACGTATTTGGTTAATGGTGTGTTGTAGAGTAATGTTGTCATTGACATAGATTCGTTGGCTAAATCCAGGTTTATGCCCATGAAAAGGGCTGTGACATCAAATGAGACTATAATTCATCAAACTATATACATAATCCTCATGTATTGTCATCTCTTTTATTCTTTGAAAGTACAGTAATGGGGAGTTGGTGGAGTGTTTGCTTTTCTTTGTGAGATGCCCAAGCTTTGCTGTTAATTCCTTTGTGATGTTGTAGGTAGGGGTTCAGAATTGGAAAACTGGACAGAAAGATATGTCAGGCATATATATTTGGGGGCATTTATAGAAGCATGGGATGATGGTCCATTGCTTCTCATCTACCACTGTTCCTCTTTGGTTATGTGGCCTTTCTTGAGATCACTGAGAGTTCTTTTAATACTGTTGTCTAGTTTCTGTATTTGCTTGATATTACTGTAAGTTTCTTTGTCTTCCAGTAATTTTTTCAATTTTTGCATATATTGTAATCCATCCATAATAAATATTTGTAAGTAGCCCTGTAGAAATAATATCAAGAATTTGGATGAGAACAATCATCCACTACAAATCCCTGGGCATCATTAAAGCTGACAGCATAAAGCTGACAATATAAATGAAATCAAGAAAAAAGTTAGAAATGAATACATCAAGAGATTAAAGAAGACCTTGAAATCCAACTCAGTAGAGGGAAAACCATCAAGACAATCGGCACCTGGGCAATTCCACTCATTAGATACACTGCTGGAATAGTGGCTTGGACTCAAGCAGAACTAAAGGCCCTGGATAGGAAGACCAGAAAAATAATGACAATAAATCATGCCGTTCATCCACAGAGTGACATTGACAGATTCTAGGTACCAAGGAAAATAGGTGGGCATGGAATGTTGCACATACATCAGATGATTGAAAAAGATAAAAAGAGCATTGGAAGAATATTTGAACATGAAGAAGGTGCACTGAAGTTAGATACAAGGAAAGCCTACTGACTTGGAGAGACCAGACTGGCCTACAAGAAAGATCAAATGAAGAAGAGAAAGGAGGCATGGGAAGACAAAGCATTATATGACTAGTACATTAAAAAATAGCAAGAAAAATAGATAATAACAAGACCTGGCAATGGTTAAAACAGGAAAGTTGAAGACTGAGAGGCCAATTCTGGCTGCACAAAACCAAGTCTTAAAAACAAATGCATACAAAGCCAGAATTGAGAAAATGGTAACATACAGCAAATGGTGTTTCTGCAAAGAAGCTGAGGAAACAATAGACCACCTGGTTAAGTAGTGAAAGAAGATAATCCAGACTGACTACAAGCAATGGCATGACAAAATAGCAACAATGTTGCATTGAAAGATCTGCAGGAAATATCATTTGCCTGCAACCAAGAACTGGTGGGACCACAAAAAAGAGAAAGCCATAGAAAATGAAAAAGTTAAATTGCTCTGGGACAGATAGACACCTGTCACATAACACCCCAATTAACAATTGCTGATAAGAAAACAAAACAGAAAAGTCTGGCTCGTCGACATGGCAATACCTGCTGACAGCAGAAGAGAAGAAAAAGAACTGGAAAAAATTACAAAATACAAAGACCTATAAATAAAAATAGAACGATTGTGCCAAAGGAAGCAAAAGTAATATCAATAGTAATAGGCATCTTAGGTGCAATCCTGAACAATAGGAGCACCAGTTGAACACCATTGGCATTGACAAATTCACTATCAGTCAATTTCAAAAGGCAATTTTACTTGGAACAGCTTACATTCTGCAACAGTATCTGTAATAACATTCACATCTTCCTATCACAAGCCCTTGGAAAGGACTCGATTGGTAGAGAAAAAGTCAAACCCAGTCTGAACATCTGGCTGATTGTGCAATGAACAATCCACCACCACCACTATCATCATCCAGATCAACAAGATTCACATTGAATTATATGACCACTGGCTGTTCAGTGAAAAATATGCTACAGGGCTCAATTCCCTCTGCTAGGCAACCAGGGCATGGTGTTGACAGGTGACTGGAAGAAAAATGAAAAAAGTGAAAAATCTGGACAAAAGAAGAAAATTACTCAATTATGGAAACTTATTATCAATCTGAGACAACACTATGTGGATTTCAAAAGCATATGTTCAAGTTTTGGAAGGAGAATCACCTGAATATGGAAATAAATGAACAAAGACTTATGGACCAGAGTGTGTTATTTTGAAGCACAAGCTCTTCACTAATGTAGAATGACGAGAGATTGCAACAAGAGCAGCACAACACTAAGGCTCAAATGTAACTGCTAATAAAAATAATTTAGAAATGGAACAACAAGTAAAGGAAAAAAGGAAGGAAATCAGATGAGGAACAAGAAACCAGAGCTGGATTAGATCTTGAAGAACCAACAGCTAAAGCCGAATTAGCTGAGATTCAGACTCAAGTGGAAGAAATGGAAAGAATTTGATTGCCAAACTGAATCAAGTTAGTAAAAGAAGTTTAGCTAAATTATTGAAGATTGTGAATGAAGTTGTTGAGACTATTTCAACAAAATCATTAGCTGAAACAAACTAACTAATATATGCAGCAGCTTACGTTACTACTGGGATATGTTACTACTACATTACTACTAGTTGGACTTGAAAATTGGAAAGAATAAAGCAATTAGGAAGAGAAAACTGAAGTGGAAAATCTGTCTTAAAATAAAAAATTAAGTTAATAATAAAGAAAATTCAATTTAATTTAAGTAATTTGGAGAATTTGAGGTAAGAAAAACTGAAGAATAAAACAATCAGAATTAGCCTGGCAGCAAGATTAGCAACTCAAATGAATCTGGTTCTGGAAACACCAGAAAGTGAAAAATGACTAACAATTGGAAGAACTTTTTTGATTCAGAAGGATATAGAAAAGGGAAAGAATCCTGAAAATTGCAGGCCAATAACTTGCCTGCCAACAACATACAAAGTACTTTCAGACCACTTTTGCAAACCAAATTTATGGACATCTAGAAAACAAGGATCTGCTGCCTGTAGAAAAAAAAGGGTGCTACAAAATTCAAGAGAAGATCAAATGATGATTGATAAACTGGAATCTCACCCTTCTTATACCATAAGAAGGCATGCCATTCCAATTGCAAATCACGACCCTCCAGTGTTAGTAATCTTGTATTCCTCAAATTAATCCACTCTTTCACCCATGCTGATGCTTGGTAGCATAATTACCAATCCAGAAGACCAAAACCTCCTCTACCTTAACAAGTTGTAGCATTTTTAATTTTATTCTTGCTCTTTTATCTTGCCATATAAATTTAAATATCATCTAATTTAACTCTTCAAAATATCCCCCCCCCCCAGCTTGATTGTCTGAAATAGGTACAATAATCTCGGCAGGATATTCATCTTAATTGTTGCTATTCTACCCAATAGAGATAATTGTAAGTTCATCCAGTTGTCCAAGTCCATTTTAATTTTTGCTTTCAGTTTATTGTAGTTATCCTCTTTGAGTGATACACATCTTGCTGTTAGTTGGACTCCTAAATATTTAACTTTCTTTACAATCTGCATATTCATCATTCTTGTAAATTCTTTTTTTTTATCTGTAAAGTTTTTAATCAATATTTTCATTTTTTCTGGTGTAGCTTGCAGGAGGGTGCAGGAATAGGTATTATCACGTCCAATTGGCCTAGAGACTGGGTTAGAATTGAAGCCACGCCTCTGTGATCTCTCTGCCTGGCCCTTTGCATGCGGGGTGATATGGGGCTGTCAAAGTGTGCCGGATTCCCAGGACAGCTAGGAATGCCTGGCTGTGAATTGTGGCCTGTTGTCAGATATGAGTGTCTGTCAGGCCATGGGTGGCAAAAATGTGCTGAAACTCCTTGACGGTGGTGGACGTCATGAGCAGCAGCTCCACCCATTTAGAGAAAGTGTCCACCACCACCATGAAGGTCTGGCCGTGGAATGGGCCAGCAAAACCCATGTGGACCCTGGACCAGAGTCCTCTAGGCAGCTCCCATTCTTGGACCAGTGTGGTGGGAGGCACTGGCTGGGACTCTTGGCAGGAGCGGCAGTTAGCCACCCATGCCGCGATGGCTTCGTCCATCTTGGGCCACCAGACATAGCTACAAGCGAGTGCCTTCATCCGAGCTATGCCAGGGTGGCCCAAGTGCACATGGTCCAGGACGGGAGTATTCAAGGTTGGGGGAACCACCACCTGATCTCCCCATAGCAAACACTCTCCTTGGGCTGAGAGTTCCAGCTGGCATTGCTTAAATGGCAGGAATTCTGTGGCCACCTTGCCGAGTGGCCACTCCCTGTGCACCCAGTCCAGAACTTGGGTGGTGACGGGGTCAGCCCTGGAGTGGGCGATGTCACAGGTGGAGGTCCTCTATGGAGAGAATGGATGATGTTGGGGCTGGGTCTTTTTCAATGGTGGGGAGGGGGCAGTGGTTCAGCGTGTCAGCGTGGCCTAGCTGCTTTCCTGGGCAGTATTGGAGAGCGTAGGAGTAGGCTGCCAAGAATTCTGTCCACTGAGACATGTGTGGAGACAGAATGGGGGTGGGGTAGGGTGGTCACCAGCCAGAAGCCCAAGGAGAGGCTTGTAGTCAGTGATTAGGGTGAAGTGCTTCCCATATAGGTACTCGTGAAACTTTTTAATCCTGGAAACTGCAGCCAGAGCCTCCTTGTCGATCTGGCTGTAGTTTCTCTCATTTGTGGAAAGAGTCCGGGAATAGAAGGTGATGGGGGCCTCCAAACCATTGGGAAAGAGATGACTGGGGACCGCCTCCATGCTGTAAGGAGAGGCATCGCATGCTAGCGTTAGCGGCAACCTGTTATTGTACTGAACAAGAACCACCGCTGACATAAGCATGGATTTGGCAGCCGCGAGTGCATGTGTTTCGTGGCTGCCCCAGTACCAGGCTGCCAAACTATCACGAAGTTGATGGAGCAGCTCGGCCAGCGATTCCTTGTGGGGAATGAAGGGGGCATAGAAATTTAAAAGGCCGAGGAAGGCCTGTAGTTTTTTTTTTTTTTGCCAAAAACTTTTTTATTTATTTTTAATTTTCAAAACAAACATAAAAATCCTCCTTCTTTACATCCTGTAGAAAGTGTATCAGTTGGTTACAAAAGGTTTTTGTGCATCTCTTCTACCGTCATCAAGTAAAATTCATATTAACTCTAGTATCTTAATTCAAATGTTTATACATATTACCATCATCATACCTCCACTTTTATTTGACTATAATTGTTTAAACGTCCTTCATCATAAAATATAGCAGAATTTAATACATAACCACATACTGGCATTTCATTTACTTATTTATATAATCCTCCATTAACATTAAATCCTTATATCCTATTCTAGCTAAACATCCATAATATTTAATAACAAAGTTTTCTAATCCTCCTTTCCAAATCACTGTTTAGAATTTACATCCAATTTCCTTATATTATACCCATATATATATATAGATTATTATTATTATTATCCTTTCTTTATTTGACTATATCCTATATCAGTGATGGCGAACCTATGGCACGCGTGCCACAAGTGGCACGCGGAGCCATTTGTCAGGGCACGCAAGGAGGGTGGTTTTAAGCGCTCTGAAGGCGTCAGGGACCGTCCGGGGGCTTCCCTGACGCCTTCGGAGTGCTTAAAACCACCCTCCGAGCAAACCAGAAGTGACTTCCGGGTTGCTCGGAGGGTCGATTTAAGCATTCCAAAGGCTTCAGGGACTGTCCGAGGCTTCCCTGATGCCTTCGGAGCACTTAAAACGACCCTCCGAGCAACCCGGAAGTACTTCCGGTTTGCTCGGAGGGTGGTTTTAAGCGCTCCGAAGGCTTCAGGGACGGTCCCTGAAGCCTCCAGGGGGTTGGGGGAGGCTCTTTTCGCCCTCCCCAGGCTTCTCTAAAGCCCCTGGAGCCTGGGGAGGGTGAAAAAAGCATGTAAAAATGGGGGGGTTGCACGTTGTGCGCGCATGCGCACTGGGGAGGGTCGTGTGTTGCATTTGGGTGCGGCACACCCGCACTCAACCCTCGTGCGCTCCCCCCACTTGTGGCACGCGAGCCAAAAAAGGTTCGCCATCACTGTCCTATATCATAATATTTTCCCCCTAATAATCAAAATTTAACTCTGTCTAGTTTAGTTCTTCTTTTTTATTGTTATTATTATTATTGACCTTTATATATGATCCAAAAGGATTTCTAGGGAAGGCCTGTAGTTCTGTTTTATTAGTTGGAGCAGGGGCGATCCTCACGGCCTTGATTTTAGATGGGGTGGGGTGAATTCCTTGAGTATCGATGAGGAAGCCCAAGAACTCTACCTGGGACACCCCAGCATAGCATTTGCTGCATTTTAATTTTAGTCCTGTGTTCCCGAAGAAAGAAAGGACATATATATGTGTGTGTGTGTGTGTGTGTGTGTGTGTGTGTGTGTGTTGTATTTGTACTGATAAATGTATGTATGTATGTATGTATGTATGTATGTATGTATGTATATATGTATATATGTATATATGTATATATGTATATATGTATATATGTATATATGTATATATGTTTTCTGAGGTTTTCGTGGGTGTTTGTATGTACGTCTTTGGTTGTTCGGGTTTTCTCCCGCGTAGAATTGGAAGTATCTTCACGACGTTTCGTTGAAGTCTCATTCATCATCTTCAGGCTGGTGCTTCCGGCTTGGTGCTTCCAGGAGCAATGTGAGATCTCAGCCGGTTCCTCTTTTAACTGCCAGTGGGGGTGTGAGCTGATTGGGTGGGAGCTTGGCTGCATTCTGATTGGGTGGAGGTGTATTCTGATTGGTAGGGGGCTTGGCTGTGCTCTGATTGGATGGGAGTTTGGCTGTGTTCTGATTGGATGGGGGCGTGTTCTGTTTGGGTGGGGGCCTGGTTGTGCTTGTGTTAGTCTGAGTTGCAGAGGGATTTGAGCTGGTGAGCTGCGTTACTGTTGTTTGGCTTCGCGTTTGTGGTTGTGCCACATCTCCGTGGTGGGCATCAGTTTGCTTCATGTATGGATTGGAGGGGTTTAAAGTGGCTAATAATGCAGCTGTGGTCTGGCTTCTGGTTTGTGGTCGGGCCTCTGGTTTGTGGTTATCATCGGTGTGGGTTTGGTTTGTGGTCATCATCGGTGTGGGTTTGGGCTTGCTTTTTGCACTATCACACATCCACGCAAAAAGCAAGCCCAAACCCACACCGATGATGACCACAAACCAGAGGCCCGACCACAAACCAGACGCCAGACCACAGCTGCATTATCGAAACGTCGTGAAGATACTTCTAATTCTACGCGGGAGAAAACCCGAACAACCAAAGACGTGTATGTATGTGTGTGTGTGTGTGTGTGTGTGTGTGTGTGTATATATTTGTTTTCGTAGATTTTCACGGGTGTAGGTATGCTGGTTTTGTTGTATTCGGGTCTTTTCCCTTGTAAGGTTGAGATTGTCTTTGCAACGTTTCGGCAGGATCACACCTGCCAAAAAAAAAAAAAAAAAAAAAAACCAATGGCTCCCTAGGACACACCATCTACCAGAAAAAAACACACACCAACCGCTACTTAAATGCACAATGCACCACCCTGCACAGATCAACTCTGTAGCCAAGACCCTCATCTCCAGAACCAAACGCCTAGCCGACAAAGACCACCTGAAAACTGAATTACACAAACTCACAAATGTATTAATCTCCAATGGATTCCAAAGAAAAACAATCACCAACCTAATCCAAAAGGAGACTCCCCCAAAAAACCAAGATACAGAACAGGAAAATGGCATCGCCCTCCTCCCTTACATCAAAGGCACCACAGATAAAATCAGCAAAATTCTCCACAAGCACAATATCAGGACAGCCTTCACCACTGACCAAAAAATAGCCAACATCTTAAGAAACCCCAAAGACAAAATCCAGCTAGAAAACCAAGGAGTCTACGAAATACCATGCAAAATCTGCCCAGCAATATACATAGGACAAACAAACAGGAGAATAAATGCACGCATCACAGAACACAAAAATGCAGTAAGAAAAAAAGAAAAAACTTCTTCCCTTTTCCAGCACCTTAAAGCTACAGGACACGAAATCAACTTTGAAGGAGCCAGGTTAATCTCCAAAACAGAACACCTCCACAAGAGAATAATCATGGAAGCCATCGAAATAGAGAAACACCCCCACAGCATGAACAAACGTGATGATACCTCCCGCCTACCAAACATCTGGAAACCAGCCCTAGCCAACAAACGAACACCACCCACCACCCAAGCCGTTAAAATACAAAACAACAATGCACACACAACCTGCACCAATCAGCACCAATCTACCAATCATGATACAACCACACAACCAATCATTCCACTTACTGAAACAAAGCCACCACCCCATCCCCTCCCACCAAGACTTACAGAAAGACGGCAGCTCCGTTCCCATTTTAAGCCCACAGCTTGAAGATGGCAGGTGTGATCCTGCCGAAACGTTGCAAAGACAATCTCAACCTTACACGGGAAAAGACCCGAATACAACAAAATATATACAGCCCGGGTTCTAATCCCAGTAAGGGTATGGCTAGCTGATGAGAGCTAATTAGCTCGAAATAGATCTATCCTAGTCTCCCTTTATTTATTTATCAGTACAATTACAACACACACACACACACACACACACACACACATATATATATATATATATATATGTTACTGTGGAAGACCGAATATTTCATTACATTGTTTTACATTCGGACCTTCACCGGTGAATGTCGACATTCACATAGTCGCTTGGTGTATGTCCGAAAATACCCTTATCCTCTCGACACCCTTACCCTAATCCCCTTACCCTAATACCTCGGCTCCTCACTTCCTTTTAAGCGTCTTCTTAAGGATCGCAGGTTTTTTTTAAAAAAACTCCGCGAATAGAAGACGCTTAAAAGGAAGCGAGGAGCCGAGGTATTAGGGTAAGGGGATTAGGGTAAGGGTGTCGAGAGGATAAGGGTATTTTCGGACATACACCAAGCGACTATGTGAATGTCGACATTCACCGGTGAAGGTCCGAATGTAAAACAATGTAATGAAATATTCGGTCTTTCACCGGTGAATGTCGACATTCACCAGATTTCGGTCTTTCACCGTAACATATATATATATGCTGGTTTTGTTGTATTCGGGTCTTTTCCCGTGTAAGGTTGAGATATTTAAAACAATGCAATACCACGGAGTCGGAGTGACCATACATTCACATTATGTACAGCTAGTTTCAACCATTAACAGTTAATTTACTTAATACATTGTCTGTCCTTCTATCCAATCACAATTGGATACATTTGTTCCAGTCTTGTCATCTTGTCTTATACCAATCATAAAATCTGTTCCATACTTCAAAATATTCTGATTCCCCTTTATTTTTAAGTTCAAGAGTGAGCCTATCTGCTTCTGCATAGGCCAACACTTTTCTGATTGTATCAAGCTCTGATGGTGTATTTTCTTTTTTCCAATACTGTGCATAGGTTATGCACGCTGCAGTTAGCATATGTATAATTAAATAAACTCAAAGAAACCATGGTCGCCTGGGCGAAAAATTTCGGTTACAATGTGGAATTGGCTAAGTGGGAAAAACTTTGGATACTTAATCAGAAACTCACATTGGTTACGGCGTATAAAGAAAATCTTTATAAGATGTTTTACAGATGGCATCTCCCCCCAGCACGGCTTTCCAAAATGTTCAAAAATCTGGCCCCAAATTGTTGGAAGTGTAAAAAAACACCAGGCACTTTCTATCATATGTGGTGGACGTGCAATGAGGCAAAAAAATATTGGAAAATGATTAAATCATGGTTAGAACAAATGGTGGGAGAACAAATTATGTTTAAACCAGAAACTTTTCTCCTAGGCATAATACCGGAGGGGTTTAAGAAAGGACCTTCTGAAGCATTTTGATGAGTTCTGATCGGCTGCCGGCAACAATCAGAACATCACTGAAATATGGAACAACCCCTGGGAGGCCATGGAGCAATTTCTCCATTACACTCTGGAAGATGCCAGTGGCCACGGACATGCCGAATTGCATGCCGAATTGCCGAATTGCAACCTTTGGAGGCGGAAAACACCCCAGTGGGAGACAATGGTCTGCGCGGCCGTGGCCTCATCATCCACCAGGAGCTGCTGGTAGGCCTAGGCCAGGGGTCTGCAACCTGTGGCTCTTTCATCCCTCTGCTGCAACTCCCTGTCACTCAAACTATGAGTCACAACTGCCAATGTGCAATACCAGCATGCGATTTATTGAGGTTTTCTTTCCTTTTTCAGAATTCAAAATACTTTTTGTTGCACATAGAAATAAAAAATTGTTTTCTTTGTTACAGTTCATTGATTTCATAAAAGAAACACACTATAGTTTTTTTTATACCTAGCATAAAGGTAAAAAAAAATAATATATGCAGTGCTATCTTCATTTTAGATGTCAAAAGGGTTTTGTGGCTCCTGGTGTTTTCTTTTCTGTGGGAGATGGGTCTAAATGGCTCTTTGAGTGTTTAAGATTGCCGACCCCTGGCCTAGGCCATATCCAGTTTCACGAAGATGGAGCCTTGTCCCAAACAGAGGAGCAAGTGCTGCACAACAGGAGCTGGATATGGTTTTGCTTAGAGGCCCTTATTGATGGTTGATTTGTAATTGGTGCAGATCCTGATGGTCCCATCGGCCTTAATGGGAATGACTATAGGAGTCTCCCGTTTGGAATGGTCAATGGGTTCAAGGATCCCTTGCGTCAGGAGCTTCCTATATAGGAGATAGTTAATCCCCTAAAGCAGGTGTAACCAACCTTTTTGGACCTAAGGGACCACTAAATTCATAGTTTTAAATCCCACAGATCACTAATATTATCTGCCTAATGACTGGCTGGGTGGGCATGTGACTCACATTGAGGAGTGCCTTGCCAGCCCCTTCTTGCCACTCCTTGCCTGCCCACCTAGGCTCCTTAGGGCCCCAGCAGGAAGCAGTTGCTGGAGCTAAGCAGCCCCCATGAAAAAGAGTTGGCAAAACAACTGGCTCAGTTCAAATTGGATCTGACCGAGAAGGAGACTCAACAGAAGCACCTCACTAAGGACTACGGGCATAGGCTTTCCAAGCAGAGGGAAGATCTGCAGTAGTGCAAGGCCAGGTGCTAGCGTCTGGCAGCATAGCGGGTTGAGATGGTCAGCCAGTTCCAGACCATGATGCAGTCCCACTAGCCCTCTGGCTCTTCGCCACCAGTTACACTTCCCTCCAGCCTTTGCCCAAAGCCGCGCACCAGGATGCTGAAGCAGACCCCATCGGAATTTCTGCCCCCCTCCGACCCACAGAAGAGGACACAAAGGGGGAGATTCTCTGCAGCATCACAAATGTTCATTGCACGTACATGGCCTAGGGGCCGTAATTTGAGGACCCCTAATTTAGTGCAATATTAAAAATGCAAATAATTTTTCTGTGGACCACCAAAATTTTGTCATGGACCACAGACCACCAGGTGGTCACTCTGTCCTAAAGTATGCTTTGACTGTATACCATACATTTTGCAGGGATGTTTCTCCATTTTTATTCTTTTTTAAAAAGAGGTCCATTTCTTTCTCCATTTTTTGTATAAACTTGTATATCTTTCACTGCTGACAGCTTTATTGTCCATCTTGGTTTTCTTATTTGCACCTTCCATTTAGCTTTTATTGAATTATGGTCTACCCACTTCTATTTCTTGTATATTCTCTTGCAATTCCGATGACATCCATATCATGTCAATTCTCGATCATGATTTATGCATATTTGAATAGAAAGTGGTTTTTCTCTGGATTTAATTCCCTCCAAGCATCTTTAATTCCTATTTCCTTGTCATTTTTAAAAAAGGTCTTTGTTAAGGTTCTCCTGGCTCTTTGGTTTGTTTTATTACTTTTATAGTCTAATTTTACATCAACAATTGCATTGAAATCTCCCACAATACAAATGTTATCGTATTTCATTTCTATAATTTTTTTCGGAGTTGTTCATAAAAGACTTCTTGCTTGGTATTTGGTGCATATATTATTGTTAACAGTGTCTGTTTACAGTTTATCATTACTTATCCCATCTTCTCCCCTCTTCATCTTTGTAGATTTGTTTTGATTCTATTGATTCTTTGATGAAGGAGGCCACCCCTCTTTTTTTCTGCTGTGTTAATGATGCAAATAGCTTCCCTATTTTAGGGTTTTCCAAAAGTTTGTAATGGTCATTTTGAATATGTACTTCCTGGAGACAGATCAAATCTAAGTTCGATTTTTTTAATTTGTTAAAAATATTCATTTTCATGGGAGAGTTCAGTCCGTTAACATTAACTGACATTAAAGTAATTTCTTCTTCCATCTAAATAGGTCTAATAGTTCTGCTGGTACTTATTTTTCTCTGTTATTTTGTTCTAACTCCTTCCCATTCTGCTTTTTTTTTTTTGGCACCATTTCACCCTCTTTTAACTGTAGTGGTTCTTCTCCAGCCAGTACTTCTTGTCTCTTGTCATCTGTTTTCTCTCTTTTCTTGTTCTCTTCCTCCATGACGAAGTGTTGCTCATCGAATTCAATTGCCTTGTCTATTAAATCTAACTTGAATCTTTTCTCATGCCATGTCACCAATAAGCCTTCATGTACCAACCATCTGAAGCTGCTGCCATGGCTTCTTTCAACTTGTAATGGCTGTCTATCATTCATTGCTGATCTGAGAGGTTTTCCTCTCTTCCCACAGGGATTTGTGGTTTCCCTGTGATTCACTGGGTATCCTCTCTTCTTCAACCACCCCTACAGGATAAACTAGGGTCCCTATGGATCCCTGGTCAAGGAAATTTCAACATTTTCCACAGAGCCCCCTGGAATCTCATCATATTGCTGCAGCCCTAGTCATGCCTCCGCCCAAAAGAGCCTTCGTTGAAGGAAGTAAAGAAAGGAAATCTCTTGAAAACACAAGATTAAAAGCCAATTATCCAAAGGAAACAATTGAGCTTTGAGTTTTTAATTTGAAAAAGAAGCCTATGCACAGTCAATACCTGAAGGATATTGAGGGAAAGGCAGATACAAAGCCAGTAAGTTGAAAATTGAAGTTGAGGGGAAGGCAGCTGACCCTGCAGCGAGGTGGTGCAGATGAGCAGTAGCTCCATGAAGTCCCACCAATTTCTTGAAATCTGGAGGCTCTACTGGTGAAGATAGCCATTATGGCTGAACCAAAGCTGTGAAGACAGCTGAAATGGAAGTGAAGAAAGGAAAGATCTTGTAACAGTGTGCTCGGTCTGAGTAAGAATTCTTCTAACTTTTGTTGTGGAATTTTCCCTAAAGCACCCCTTTTGGAAAGTGGGACTCAACGGAGGTAAACAGCAGCGACTAAAGACCTGGATCTACTGTCAGATTTGATAAAGAAAAAAAAATACAGTCAGAAGTAATTTAAAAAATAAAAAACAGACTGGATTGGTGAGCCCTTTAAAAATTAAATTGTTTCAAAATTCTGGCTATACTATTACTACCACCTCAACTTGAAGAACTTTGGGAAACTGTTGGAAAATATTTTTATTCGGAGACATTTTATTTGCAGCAAAAGTGGAGAAAAAAGTAACTGTGACACCTGCTAGCTGAGGAAGGCAATATAGAGTTTGAAAAAGTGGATGAAGTGAAAGTTGTTATGACCAGGGTAGATTGCCTGGAATACACTAAACACCTGCAACTAATTATACTTGGTGCTTGGAAATAAAATGAATGAAGCCATTCATTAGAACCTTGAAGATTATAAATATGTTGGACA
The DNA here is from genome assembly GCF_964273705.1 of Natrix helvetica. NCBI lineage: Eukaryota > Metazoa > Chordata > Lepidosauria > Squamata > Natricidae > Natrix > Natrix helvetica. The sequence goes on along the minus strand of NC_138554.1, from coordinate 84,846,393 downwards.
GTGTGTGAATGTGAAACAGCTTTGAGTTCTGAAACAAAGCGGAGACTGTTAAGGGACTAATTAATGGAGTGATTGTCTGAATATCTTGGTGTGACATGGTGTGACTATCTTGGTGTGACATAACTGGGACATTGGAATTCTGACAGATTACTGAGTAAAAATTATTTATTAAAATTAGATAAAATGGGACTGCAAGGGGAAATAAATGTCCTACTAAAAGAAATATTAACCCTCCAAGGTATGCAGGAAATGATGACAAGGAACCATAGGGAGATAAAAGAATTGATACATGATGTAGTTATGAATCCAGAAAACTATTACCAAAAGACTTTAAACAAGAAACAGGAAATTCAGGAAACAGAAAATAAAATAGAAAGAACAGAGGAAAGGACAGGGGAGGGGAAATGACAAATGACACAAAAAGATAAAAAAGAAGAAACAGTCAAAGCTGAAATAGAAATGGTGAATTACACTTCAAGAGATCAAAAGTTAGGAGACACAGAAAGATAACCCTGAAGGGTGGAAAATATCATTGAAAGGTGTATTGAAGGTTCAAAAGAGTGAAGAAGTGATAGAGATAATACTGTTGAGATACGAAAATGGGGCTTCCCTTGAAATGCACCTGGAGGCTACAGTTGGTCCAGAATGCAGCCGCGCGGGTAATTATGGGGAGTACTAGGTACTCCCATGTGACACCGTTCCTGCGCGAGCTGCACTGGCTTCCTGTGGTCTATCGGGTGCGTTTCAAGGTTTTGATAACAATCTTTAAAGCGCTCCATGGCTCAGGACCTAGTTACTTGCGGGATCGTATTCTGCCCCATACATCCCTGCGACCAGTCCGCTCGCACAGAGAGGGCCTCCTCCAGGTGCCGTCCACTAGACAGTGTCGGGGGGCGGCGCCTAGGAGTAGAGCCTTCTCTGTGGCGGGCCCAGCCCTGTGGAATGACCTCCCTCCGGATATCAGGAATACCTCTGACCTCCGCTCCTTTCGTATTAAGCTTAAGACCCACCTATTCCAAGCAGCTGGCCTGGCTCAACTTTGATCTAACCATATCGCTCCTGACGGGTTTTTAACTGGGTATTTTAATTATTTTTAATTAATCTAGGGGTTTTTAAATACTGTATTTTAATTGTTTTTATTTATCAGCCGACCTCCTCCTTGTGTGTGTCTCGGTTTATGTCTCTGTTATATGTTTGTTTTGTCCACATATTTATTTCATATGTTTCATTGTACGCCGCCCCGAGTCCTTCGGGAGAGGGTGTGGCTAAGAAATAAATATTATTATTATTATTAAGACATGAGGGATAAATGCAGAATACTGTTTAATACAGGAGCTATACCATTAAGAATTAGTATAAAGATAGAAATTAGAAATGGGGAGAAAATCACTTTTTTTGATTTGGGAACTACTCTATTAACTGGTAGAAAATAGCAGCAGAAGTTAGAAATCCAGAGGGGAAACCGGAAGTGTCATGGTGAGAACGGCTGGAGAAATAGCAAGCTCTGGGGAGCCTCATGAAATACCTAGCCAACGAACCGTTGTCGGGCAGTCTCTAGACCAGAACTGTCCTGAAGGGATGGTGAAGGAGAGGCATTTTGAATGACCATAAGGGGCAAGGCAAGCTCTTCGGCAGGTTGGAAACAAGCTCTCCAGACCGACAGCAGGAGTGGCAGCCATCTTTCAATGTCTGTTCTGCAGCCGAGGCAACCGGACCAAGTTTGGAGCAGAAGCGGTGTTTAGACAGAGTGTTGGGACCGGGAGAAAGGCTGGCCAACCCAAGGGTAAAGAAATTTAAATTTGGCTTAAAAATTTAAGAAGTTTAAAACAACAAAGGGAAAGATTCTGAGAAAATAGGATAAATTTTCTCTGTGGATTTAGAATTTTTGGTTTCTGGAAATTTTGACAATTTATTGATTTGATTGAATTGTGGGATTGTAAAAGCCACCTACTGGAGGAAAGAAAGTTCAGCAACATCTTGAAACAAAACCCAGCAGCAAAAACCTGACTGTCAACTCTCTGTGTTAACATTCCATGTAGAGCGGCGGCTGAGCCGGATCTCAGATTACAGTAGCTGGGTTGAAATGAACGAAGCTATTGCATAACACGGTTTATGACAGGCAGAAGGGAGGACCAAAACACGGGCAAAGTTCAAAAGCAGATAAAGAAAGCAAAAAAGATGGCTGCGAATAAGAAATGCCTAATGAAGAATGCCTAATGAAGCTGTTAATAAATCACTGCTTTTTGTATTACAATATTGGGTCACTTATTATGAAGCAGGTATCATTAGGGTACTGCCTACCGTGACATTCCAAACTGACTCTCTGAGTTGTTCCGAGTAGCAATAAAAGTCGACAGCGGTCTGCATGCCAACGACATGAGAAAGCAACCGGACATAAAAGAGAGAGGTCAACCTGACCTGAAACCACCCAGCCGACAGGGAACCACAGCACCACAGTGGGCCCTGAGACCAGCCTCCCTCGAAGTCCGCTGAAATGCTACAGATGCAAGGGGATGGGCCATATGGCATCCCATATGGGTGCACGATCCCAACCCCGATGCCGAGGCCAGAGCTACTACCCAGGGCACGATGGGAACACAGCCACAAATGGGCTACCCACGCATCCCAGAAGGCATTCCAGGCTTCAGAGGTCCCTCGCCAACCAAATGAAGGGGGGAAACCCAAGGCAACAATGACCAGTCACCAGAATCCTATGACAATGACGACGAGGGTGAAAATGACCCAATGGTGAGAGGACCAATTTGTCCTTTCCTTTTTCCAATATGCCTTGCAGCCCCAAAGACAGGAAGCCAGGGGGATTTTCAAGCCCTAATAGACTCAGACTGTACTAGATGCTTGATCAACATGACCACAGTCCTAAAACTGGGGATCAGAGCAAAAAGACTGGCCCACCCAATCCAGTTCGAACAGGTCGACGGGTCCCTAATGGGGGGGCCCTAAGCCATCCACCTGACCGAACCAGTGAGACTAGAGCTAGTGGATCACTGGGAAGTAATTTGATTCATAATAGCCCCCAAAATGACAGATGCAGTCATACTGGGACTCTCCTGGCTAGACAAGTGGGGACCAACCATCTGGTGGCAAGGGGGTACTCGCAGGCTTAGGATAGAAAAGGGGTCCCAACCCCCTTTCCACCAGCAAGCGGGAACACCATCCAAGCAGGGAACCCCCCAAAAGAGCACACAAGAACATCTGGGATCCACATCCAATGAAACCCCAGAGACCAAACAGTTCCCAGGGGAATATCAGAACCTCGCAGAAGTATTCAGAGAGACAGAATATCATTTGAAGCTTCCTGAAGCTAGGATTGGAGCTGCTGGAGAGAAGGAGGGGGTGAGTCACAAGACAAAGATACTGAGGTGGGGGCCCTTAAACTACATATCATTTGAACCTTCCTGAAGCTAGGATTGGAGCTGCTGGAGAGAAGGAGGGGGTGAGTCACAAGACAAAGACACTGAGGTGGGGGCCCTTAAACTCCATATCATTTGAACCTTCCTGAAGCTAGGATTGGAGCTGCTGGAGAGAAGGAGGGGGTGAGTCACAAGACAAAGACACTGAGGTGGGGGCCCTTAAACTCCATATCATTTGAACCTTCCTGAAGCTAGGATTGGAGCTGCTGGAGAGAAGGAGGGGGTGAGTCACAAGACAAAGACACTGAGGTGGGGGCCCTTAAACTCCATATCATTTGAACCTTCCTGAAGCTAGGATTGGAGCTGCTGGAGAGAAGGAGGGGGTGAGTCACAAGACAAAGACACTGAGGTGGGGGCCCTTAAACTCCATATCATTTGAACCTTCCTGAAGCTAGGATTGGAGCTGCTGGAGAGAAGGAGGGGGTGAGTCACAAGACAAAGACACTGAGGTGGGGGCCCTTAAACTCCATATCATTTGAACCTTCCTGAAGCTAGGATTGGAGCTGCTGGAGAGAAGGAGGGGGTGAGTCACAAGACAAAGACACTGAGGTGGGGGCCCTTAAACTCCATATCATTTGAACCTTCCTGAAGCTAGGATTGGAGCTGCTGGAGAGAAGGAGGGGGTGAGTCACAAGACAAAGACACTGAGGTGGGGGCCCTTAAACTCCATATCATTTGAACCTTCCTGAAGCTAGGATTGGAGCTGCTGGAGAGAAGGAGGGGGTGAGTCACAAGACAAAGACACTGAGGTGGGGGCCCTTAAACTCCATATCATTTGAACCTTCCTGAAGCTAGGATTGGAGCTGCTGGAGAGAAGGAGGGGGTGAGTCACAAGACAAAGACACTGAGGTGGGGGCCCGCGCGCCTAACGGCGCGCGAATCATATATCTATAAACCAAAATAGCAATACATTCTGGATTAGTGTGTTTGAGATTGTGATTTTATTTATTTCAAAATGACTGGCTTAGTTCAATGTAATAGCTGTTTTGCACCTGTCTTTCGCAGTACTCTTTTCAAATTTGGATACTGTCCCCTTTGTAAACAAATTACGAGTCTACATAGGCAGATTACCTATCTAGAATCTGTAATCTGTGCTCTCCAAGCAGAAACTAGGTGTCTACGTCAGCCATTCCACTCTATGGTGAAGCCACACTATCAGCCCCCTCTGCCACAAAGATCTTGCAGGAGAAGAGCTGTCTGGACAACTGTGGGATCTGGCAGGTTGAGAGCTGTGAACCATAAACCCAAAGCTTTTGCTGTGACCCAGCAAAACAGATATAGTGCCCTTGCTGACCTTAATGGGGACACTAAAGAGATAGGTCAAGGCAGTTGTGATAATGATGACTCAAATAAGCAGGGGATCGTGGTCCAAAACGAAGAACTTTCTTCGGAAAGGCGAAAAGGGGAACCAGGTATCACACATCAGTCGCAGAAGAAGATCAAGGTATGTAAAAAGAGAAGTCACCTTCTGGTTGGTGATTCAATCGTAAGAGATGTTAATTTAGGAGAGGATAAGGAGGTTAAAAGAGGTCAGGTGTCTGCCAGGTGCTACTGCCAGCAGAGACAAGAGGCGTATTCTTAAGATAGTCAAGAATGCAAGTAAGGACTGTGACGTTGATGCTATTATACATCTTGGCACTAATGATCTATCCCAGAAAGATGTACTTTCTGTGCAGAATGATTTCCAGAACTTGGGGTATGAACTTAATAGTATAGGTTGTAGGCTTATCTTTTCAGAGGTTTTACCTGTATATAAGGAACAAAAAGGGAAGGGCCAGCGTGTAGCAGAGTTTAATGTTTGGCTAAAGGAGTGGTGTAAAAGGGAAGGCTTTGGTTTTATTAGTCATGAAGCCTGTAGCTGGTCCAATGAAAAACTGTACAAAAGAGATGGGTTGCACCCATCCAAGAAAGGAACTGAGTTACTTGGCATTAAATTCACAGATTTTCTTGATAAACATTTAAACTGAAGAGCGGGGACAGAGAATTAATAGATACAGAACATCTCTGTCCCCAGCAAACTAAAATTCATAGGGTTATAAATGCATGTAACATAGATGTGTGTGTGGGTAAGATTATCACTCCTGCTGTCAAGCAAAACCAAGCATGTAATAGTGATTGTCATACCATGTGCATGAATCACACAAGTGGCAAGAAAATAGGGGCAGTCAGGCATAATACAGGTTATGTAGACAGTAAACACAAGGTCAATCAAAATGGACTCAAATGTCTATATACCAATGCACAGAGTATGAGGAATAAACAGGGAGAATTAGAAATTCAAGTAAAAGAGGGCAGATATGATATTATTGCCATTACAGAAACTTGGTGGGATGAAACTGACAAATGGAACATACAGCTAGAAGGATTTAAATTATTTAAAAGAAATAGACCAAATAAAAGAGGAGGTGGAGTTGCACTATATATAAGAAATAACTATGTCTCTACAGAAATAGAGCACAACAATAATGAGAACTATCTTGAATGCATTTGGGTCAATATTAAAGGTTGTGGGGGAAATGACATTGCCATAGGTCTATACTACAGGCCACCCAACCAAGCAGAGGAAGAAGATGAACTTTTTGCTAGTCAGCTAACTAAGGTATGTAGGAAGCACACCACAATAGTAATGGGAGATTTTAACTACCCTGACATCAACTGGGAAACAAACTCTGCACCAAGTGGAAGATCCAACAGGTTCCTAACAAACCTAGCAGACAACTTTGTTTTCCAAAAAGTAGAGAAGGAAACAAGGGGATCAGCCATACTGGACTTAATTCTCACTAACAGAGAGGAAATGATAGAAGGTGTTGAAGCCATAGGAACCCTGGGGGCAAGTGACCATGCAATATTGGAATTCAACATTATCCAAACACAAGTAGTAGAACAAAGTCAAACTAGAGTCTTGGACTTTAAGAAAGCTAATTTCAATAAACTTAGAGAGAGCTTGGGAAAAATTCCATGGATGAGAATCCTCGAGGGGAAAACAACTCAAGAAGCTTGGGAAATTTTGAAAAATGAGATTAGAAAAGCCCAGTCTAACACAATACCAATGATGAAGAAAAACAACAGCTCCCAAAAGAAACCAGCATGGCTGCATAAACAACTATCTGACAAACTGAAAGACAAAAAAAATAAGTATAAAAAGTGGAAGGAGGGGGACATAACTAAGGCAGAATATCAGCAAATAGCCCGAGCCTGTAAAGATGAAGTGAGGAAAGCTAAGGCTCACAATGAAGAAAGGCTTGCCACAAAAGTAAAAATTAACAAAAAAAGCTTCTTCCAACATGTTAAAAACAAGAAAAAAAGTTAAGGAAACAATTGGTCCATTGCTAGGAGAAAGTGGCAAGAAGGTGACAAGCAACAGGGAGAAAGCAGAACTATTTAACTCATGTTTTGCATCTGTCTTTACACAAAGGGATAAAACAGTCCAACCTATCAAAAGCAGCACCACAAAATTAGGAACACAAATTGAAATAGGGAAGAAAATGGTAAGTGAGCACCTGTCTACCCTAGATGAGTTCAAATCACCAGGACCGGATGGATTACACCCCAGAGTTCTGAAGGAACTAGCAGACGAGATCTCAGAACCACTGAATTATATCTTTCAGAGATCCTGGAACACCGGGGAACTACCAGAGGACTGGAAAAGAGCTGATGTGGTTCCCATCTTCAAAAAAGGGAAAAAATTAGATCCAGGAAACTACAGACCTATCAGCCTAACCTCAATACCAGGAAAGATTCTGGAAAAAATAATCAAGCAACGAATTTGCGAACACCTAGAAGCAAACAAAGTAATAGCCAAAAGCCAACATGGATTTGTCAAAAACAGATCATGCCAGACTAATCTTATTGCATTCTTTGATAATGTGACAAAATTAGTGGACCAGAGGAATGCCGTTGATATAGTTTACTTGGACTTCAGTAAGGCTTTTGATAAGGTAGACCATAACCTACTACTAGATAAAGTAGAAGAATGTGGGTTAGACAGCATCACCACCAGATGGATTGGTAACTGGCTGACCAACCGCACTCAACGTGTAGTTCTCAATGGAACTGCATCTACATGGAGGGAAGTATGCAGTGGAGTACCCCAAGGCTCTGTTTTAGGCCCAGTACTCTTCAACATCTTCATCAATGATTTGGATGAGGGAATAAATGGGGAACTCATCAAATTTGCAGATGATACCAAGCTGGCAGGAATAGCCAACACTCCAGAAGATAGGCTTAAGATACAGAAGGATCTTGACAAACTTGAACATTGGGCACTATCTAATAAAATGAAATTCAATGGTGAAAAGAGTAAGGTTCTACATTTAGGCAACAAAAACGGAATGCACAGGTACAGTATAGGTGATACCATACTCAGTAGTAGTAACTGTGAAAGGGATCTTGGAGTCCTAGTGGACAACCATTTAAATATGAGCCAGCAGTGTGCAGCAGCTGCCAAAAAAGCCAACACAGTTCTAGGCTGCATCAACAGAGGGATAGAATCAAGATCACGTGAAGTGTTAATACCACTTTATAATGCCTTGGTAAGGCCACACTTGGAATACTGCATTCAGTTCTGGTCGCCACGATGTAAAAAAGATGTGGAGACTCTAGAAAGAGTGTAGAGAAGAGCAACAAAGATGATTAGGGGACTGGAGACTAAAACATATGAAGAACGGTTGCAGGAACTGGGTATGTTTAGCTTAAGAGAAAGAAGGACTAGGGGAGACATGATAGCATTATTCCAATATCTCAGAGGTTGCCACAAAGAAGAGGGAGTCAAACTATTCTCCAAAGCACCTGAGGGTAGAACAAGAAGCAATGGGTGGAAACTAATCAAGGAGAGAAGCAATTTAGAACTGAGGAGGAATTTCCTGACAGTGAGAACAATTAATCAGTGGAACAGCTTGCCTCCAGAAGTTGTGAATGCCCCAACACTGGAAGTCTTTAAGAAGATGTTGGATAGCTATTTGTCTGAAACGGTATAGGGTTTCCTGCCTAGGCAGGGGGTTGGACTAGAAGACCTCCAAGGTCCCTTCCAACTCTACTATTGTATTGTATTGTATTGCATTGCTGATGAGAATGCAACATTCTGCTCCCCCACCACAAGGCAGATTGTGCCATCGAAATCATCCCCAGGGCAAAACTACTGAAACCCAAGCTGTACGCCACGACCCCCCAGGAAATGCAAGAAATGTGCAAATACATAGACAAAAACTAGCACAAGGGTTCATCAAGCCAGCCAAGCTACTGGTTGCAGTGCCAGTCCTTTTCAAAGAGAAAAAAGACAGAACTATGACGCTGTGTGTGGACTTTCGAGGGATAAATGCCATGTGCGTACACAACCTATATCCTTTCCCCCTCATGAAAGATATGCTATCTCACTTGGCCAAGGGAAAAGTCTTCACCAAATTAGACCTCAGAGAGGCATACTACTGAATATGGATCAGGGAAGGAAATGAGTGGAAAACAGCATTCAACTGCTCCCTGGGGAGCTTCCAATTCAAAGTGATGCCTTTCGGACTACAGGGAGCCCCCGCAATGTTCATGCAGTCAATAAACGAGGTGCTGCATGAGCACCTCTACAAGGGTGTCCTCATCTACCTGAGTGACATCCTCATCTACACTAAGACCATGCCACATACCCCTGGTCTGCCAAGTACTGGAAAAACTTCTGGCAGCCAACCTGTACATCAAGCTATCAAATGTGAATTCCACAGTGAGCGACTAGACTACCTAGGCTACCGAGTGAGGGAATAGAGATGGACCCAGCCAAAGTGCAAGCCACACTAAGCTGGCAACCCCATCACACCCGCAGACAGCTACAAAGCTTCCTAGGGTTCGCAAACTTCTATAGGCAATTCATCCCCTCCTTTGTGAACCTCGCCTGGGACAACCTCTACAGAGAGACCTACGCTGCCAAAAGGCATTCGAGACACTAAAAAAATGTTTGCAAAGGGACCAGTGCTGAAGCATTCTGACCCCAAGCAACCTTACATGATCCAAGCAGATGCCAGCGACACGACAGTGAGAGTGATGCTACTCCAAAGAAACAACCAAGGAAACCTACAACCCTGCGCCTACACCTCCCGCATGCTCACAGACACAGAGAGACGATGGGCTGCATGGGAAAAGGAGGCTTTCGCAGTGAGATGGGCACTGCTAACCTGTTGGAAGGGGGCCAGAAACCGTTCAAAGTCTGGACTGACCATAAGAATCTGGAGGCTCTTAAGACCCCACGGAAACTATCACCCAAACAAGTCCGATGGGCTCAATATTTCAACAACTTCAACTTCGTACTAAAACACATTCCAGGGCAGAGGAACTTTCTAGCTGACACCCTCTCCTGCATGCCCCAGTACAAATGCGAATGGAAGCAGGTGGTGGACGCCATCATTCCCTCTACTCAAATAGCTGCCCAAATGACTACCAGATGACAATGCCGTGACTGGCATGACCAACCAGCAGCCGACCTAACCACGAGACTGCTAGCAGACTTTGGTTCCAAAACGACCAACATATCTTGACAAAAAGAGATGACTTTGCATGGAAGGGGATGAAACTCTATGTCGTGGAATCCCTACGCACCGTAATTCTCCAGAGGAGCCACGATACCAAACCGGCAGGCCACTTTGGATTACTGAAGACATTACACTTAGCCCGGAGGCAGTTCTGGTGGCCCAAAATAAAGAAAGATGTGGACAGTTATGTGAAAAGTCGCAGGAAACCTCCCCCCCCCCGGATTGCTGCAGCCAGTAGCAGAGCCAATGAGGCCGTGAGAGGAGATTGCAATCGACTTTATAGTAGAGTTGCTGAAAAGTGGGGGAAACACAGTGATTTGGACTGTAATAGACCTGTTCTCCAAACAGGCGCACTTCATACCCTGCAGTGGACTACCCTCAGTTCACAAGCTGCCCAAACTGTTCCTGAAGCACACCTACCGCCTGCATGGAGTACCTCAAAGAATTATCTTAGACAGAGGGGTCCAGTTGACGGCTATGTTCTGGAGGGAGTTCCTGCGGTCCATTGGGTCATCCCAGGGCCTTAGCTCAGCTTTTCGGGGGGGGGGCAGAGAGGCTGAATGCTATGGTAGAACAGTACCTGAGGCGCTACATGAACTATCAGCAGTCCAATTGGGCAGACCTTCTGACCTTCACTGAGGTTGCGTACAATAATGCTGTTCACAGTAGCACAGAACTAACACCATTCAAAGTAGTGAGCGGCATGGACTTTGTCCCAATGCCTGAGTATCCAAGGAATCCCCCTTCCTCAGTCAGCTTGACTGACTGGATGTCAATACTAAAAGCAGCCTGGGAGAATGTTTAAAAAGTGCTAGCTAAAGCAGCACAAATCTATAAGAAACAGGCAGATAAACACTGAGCTCCACAACGACCATTCCTGGTGGGAGAGAAGGTTGACCTCTCCACAAAATATTTGAGGTTAAGACTCCCTAGCAAGAAACTGGGGCCAAAGTTTGTGGGACCATTCCCCATAGTAAAGATCATCAACCCAGTCTCAGTGCAACTGAAACTGCCCCGACTGCTAGGGAAGGTACACCCAGTATTCCTTAGTAGCCTCGCTTGTCAGAGGCATCTTGGGTAAAGAGTAGAAATATCCAGGCTGATCACCTTATAGAGAGATTCTATGAAAGAAATCCAAACAAGCCTGGGGTGAGGATGCAGCCTTGAATCCCATACTGGTACTCAAATTGTTTTTGCTTGCACAGATTGTCTTTGAAAAGTGAGGGGAGACGGGAGACGACTTCCGGCAGCCGAAGGCGACGGTCGCGTGCATCTGCCTTCTCGCTGCTTCGGTGGGCTCCCCTGAGTCCTAGGGGGAGCACAGGGTGCCTTGGAGGGGCGCCCTGCTGTAGGGGCAACTTGCTGGGATCCCCTGGAGCGGCGGCAGCCGTGGGGGGGTCTCCAGCTTTGCCCCAGGAGCCGGAGAGCGTAGGGAGTGCGCGGAATGCCACCGCGCGCTTCGCCGAACGCAGCCTGGAAGGAAATGATTAATTTGAATGCAACAGCTGAAGCGCGGTGAGGTGGGGGGTCTCCCCAGGTCTTTTACAGTTTATTACCTTATTGACTGATCTGCAGTTTTTGGGGGGGACTTTGTTTCAACCTTTGGAGGAGTTCAGATTGGAGGGGGGGAAATTTCCACCCCCCTTGGAAAAGCGGCACTTGGAAAATCTCTCCCTTGTAAGGGAGAGAGAGAAAGTTTAAAATCTACTTTCACTTCCCTTAAATAATGGGGGGGGGGGAATCTCTTTTTTTCTTTTGACCACAACTGTGAGAGAAAGGATGGCTGAACTGATTCTTCTCTAAACTATGCATGGGAACTTTGATTTTGTTGTTTCCTGACCACCTGTACTGGCTGAACCAATATGGCCAACTTCCTCCTTTTTCTTTGTCTTTGTGCATGAGACTCCTCCCTTGAAAAACTTTGTGGCTTTGAACTAATTTCCACCCCAGAGACCTCCAAGAGCCTCTTCAAATAAGTTTTTCCCCTGGATTTGGAATATTTTGATCCACCTATCTGCTCTAGTTTTGTATTAAACAATTTATTCTCCTTTGGACTTGCCTGTCTGGTGATCTCTACCGGCTGTGCTTTCCCACGGACACCATTTCTCTGTACAGAACAATAACTATCTCCGAGCTTCATGATGGGGTCCTAAGAAGTTACCGCCTGGAAAGGCCTCATCAGCCACGACATCTTCTATGTCCAGCCCCATTGCTCACCAATCACAACTGGGATCTTTTCTACAACCCAAAGCCCCTGAGGAGAGCTCAAAGGATTTGTCCATTCATCAGATGCTTCAAGCCATCTTAAAGGGACAGGACGAAATGAAAAAACAACTGCAGGACTTAAATGATCAGCTCAGAGAGACGCAACAACAAACCACACAGAATGAGCAGAGAATAGGTGTACTGGAGGAGGGTGGGGTTGGGATGAGAGATGACCTGAAGACAATCCAAAGGGGGAATGTAGAATTTGAGAATCATGTGATAAAAATGGAATTTGAAAGGATGTATTTTTTCCTTAGGTTCCAAAACTTGCCAGAAGTTGAGAATGAAGATCTTAAGGAGATTATGACCACAATGTTAGCAGAATATATTAACAGAGACAAACAACAGCTTGGGTGGGATATTGACCTGATCTATAGGATTAATTCAGCCTATGCAAGAACACACAATGTTCCAAGGGAGGTTCATGTTAATTTTTTTAGAAAAACCACAAGAGATGAGGTTCTAGGAGCTCAAAGGGGAGGACCATTAAAATATAAGGATAAAGAAATAACCATTCTTAAGCAGATCCCAAAGAAAGTAAGAGATAAGAGAAGGAAATATTCCTTCTTAGCAAAAAAATTATACAATAATGGGATTTGGTTTAGGTGGTTGTTACCAGAAGGAATGTTAATTTTTTTGGGAGGGCAGTAGAATTAGAATTAACACAGTTGTGGAAGCAGAGTCTTTCACTAAAAACACAGTGCTCTCTTAGGTGACATGGGGGATCTTACACAAGAAACAAAGGAGGGAGGGGCTGAGGCTCTGCCGGTGGACGGGGGGGGGGGAGGATGCGACAACTAGAAGACTCAGATCACAAAAGTGATTTGAAACATCATTGCAAATGTTGTTACAATGTACCTTTATGGAAGTGATAAAAAGCAAAATGATTGAAACATACTGATGATTTTGTGTTAAACTTAAAACTGCTAATATCTATGTAAATGTTGATAATTTTCTATCTTTTTTTGTAAAAGGTGCGAGACCTGGGGGGCACTTCTCCCCCCCCCCGCACGATGTAGCTGTCAAAATGTTTTATAACCTTTCAACCCCTTTTTCCCTGTAAAACTTTTAAAATCAATAAAATTTGGACAATAAAAAAAAAGAAAAGTGAGGGGAGACGGATGTCAACTCTCTGTATTGACATTCCATGCAGAGTGGCGGTGGAGCCAGATCTCAGATTACAGTAGCTGGGTTGAAATGAATGAAGCTATTGGATAATATGATTTATGGCAGGCTGAAGGGAGGACAGAAACATGGGCAAAGTTCAAAAGCAGATAAAGAAAGCAAAAAAGATGGCTGTGAATAAGAAATGCCTAATGAAGAATGCCTAATGAAGCTGTTAATAAATCACTGCTTTTTGTATTACAATATTGGGTCACTTATTATGAGGCAGGCATTGTTAGGGTTCTTTACACTGACCTTAACAAAAAGAAAGATAAGTGGAACATACTAAGGATTTTTAAGGAGTGTATCACACTTCCCTATTGTTTTGACTTTGTTTTGTAATGACTAAGAAAGAAAGTTAAAAAAAAAAAACTTTTGAAGTGGACTATACTAATTTAGGACCAGATATTGAAGCTGGAGAAATTGGAAATAAGAAGAGGGACTTAATTAATTGTGGTAAAATATAAAGGTATTAAAAGTTTGTTAAATAACTGGAGTGCGGGATGTATGAAGAACTTCTTGAAATGTTAAAAGATGCACGTGCAACATTAAAAGGTATTAAAGAATCAGAAAAACTGTTGAAACTCTTAGAACAGGAAACAGGAGAGGAACTGACAAAGAGGAACACAAATGAGAAGCAAAAAGCTAATATTGTAGAAAAAAGCTGAAAATAAAAAGCAGTTAAACAACTCTATCGAGATTTACAGAGACACAAAAAAAGCAGAGAGGGAAAAAAGGGAAATAATATCCAAAAAAGGAACAATTCAAAAGCAAAGAAAGAAATAGTGGGAAGCGAAAAAGAGAAATCCTGGGGAGGGATGCTCAAACAATCCATCGAAGAGGGATAGAAAAGATTCAGAAGAAAAGATATAATACATTTAAAACGGGGGGGGGGAAAAGGAATCTAAGAGCATGCGATAAAAGGACAACCAGAAAATGGATGAAAAGTGGAATATTAAAGAGAATAAGATGAATTAAGAGAAAATGGATAGAAAGGAAGGAAGAGAAAGAAGGGATATAGTAGTAGAAGAAAATGAAATACGTTCTGTTAATGATATGTAGCTAAACAAGATGTGATGGAATTATATTTATATTAATATTGTTAACTCTGGATAATTAATTAAATAAAATGATTATTATATAAAAATTGAATTTGAGGATATATGCCACCTATAGAAAATAAAATAACAGATAGAAAATGAAATGATAAATTTGGTTTACTTCTGAAGGGACAAAAAATGATATTGTTTATATGTTAAGAAAAAAAATAAGTTTAAGATGGAAATATGGGAAGAAAATAATATGGCTGAAATTAGGAATGGCATTATGATGTAAAATGAATTATGTATATGAGATAATGTAAAAGGGGAAAAACCTGGACAACATTTTGTTTACAAAAAGAATTTACAATTTGTAATCAAAAATAAAAAACATTATCTGTAAAAAAAGAAGTTAGAAATCTGGATATGTAAACAAAGATGTGTAATAAAATAATGAACATTGAATAATTAAGATAAATAAATCTTAGAACTATTTTGAGGTTAATTGGCTATAAATGTGATGTCTACTTCATGTTTATAGATGTTTGATATTATTAATGGATTATAGATAAAATAGAACAGAAGGTCCAATCAAACAATGTAAAAATCTTAACAAGGATAAGTGAAGATGAAGAAGAATAGGTGTTGAGAATAATAGTTACAACTACTCTGTATATAAGATTTATTATTGGTATTCAATAGAGAATGTAGAGCTTGTAACCAGACAGTACATTGTTACTGTGAAAATAGAAATCGTATATATAACCAAGAAAATTGTACAATAAAAAGTAATAATAAATTTTTTAAAAAAATTGAAGTTGAAATATTGTGGAGGAAGAAATCTATGGTTGTACCAGTAATAGGAGCACTTGGAGCAATACCCAAAGGACTACCTAGGTTAATGGAATTTTTTTAACTTATTAGACTTGAATTGTCTAACGTTGCAAAAAACCCACCTTATTTGGAACTGCCTATATATTATATATACTGCCTATATGTACTGCCTATACTCAGATATTATCTTAACACAGTGATGGACAGAACATGTGCGTGCACATGCTCATCTGGGGCACAACCCAGAAGAGGAGCTGCCCAGAGGGCCTGTGCATACTGGAAAATGAACTTCCAGTATATGGCACATGAATGCACACTGACCAGTTAGTCTTCCAGAAAATGGAAAATCAGCTGTTCCAGTTTCTGGCCCTGCAGCACGCACAAAGTCCAGCTGATCATCGCACACACATGCGTGCCAGAAACCTGGAAGAGGGATGGGCAATGCCACACATGCCAGGTGACATGGCTACATGTGCCACTTTGGGCACGTGTACCATAGGTTCACCATCATAGCCTTAGCTATTAGGTCCTTAGTTAGGACTTGAGTTGCTAAGTTTTTACCAGTCCCAGACTGTGAACCAAAATGAAAATTAAATCTATTATTAATATTATCTCTTTTATTCATTAAACATGAAACTCAGTCAATTGAACATTTAAAGATGTATCACAAATATTATTGACTGACACTGATGCTTGATAATGGGCACTGCGAACATCCTAGGTATCAATCAAGTATCTTCTTACAATGTATGATGTTCCGAGTAGCTCAGTTTCTTTGCAGTTCTGCTGGTGCTATTGCAGGAAGCAGGGGTGCATTTCAGCAGCTACGCACCGGTACCGGTGTACCGGATGGTGAAATTTAGTGTGCCTTCCCATACCTGTTCTTCCGGAGGCCCAGTACCAGAATGCTCCCTCCCCTCGCCTGCTCGCTCCCCACGGCCTTGCTCGCACCACCCATCCACACCATGCTTGCTCTGCCAACCCACTTCCTTTGCCCACCCAGCAGAGGCTGCAAGCAGCTGGTGAGGTGGGGGAGGGGAATGCTGCCCCTCTGTCTGTTCCCTCCAGAAGCAACTGGGCGGGCCCTGGGATGATCAGCAGCCCACGTGCCACTGCCATGTGACTGCTCTGGGGGTGCAGCACCTGCACAGATGTGGCTGCAGCTGGCAACAGGACACGAAGGAGAGACCATCCAGCAGAGGGTTCCAAGGTCAGTGGGTTGGCGGGGAGGTTGAGCAGGGCTGGAAGCATCAGGGAGGTGGGACATTGAGGCCACCCTGGGTGCCTGCCAATGGGATGCGGCACCTGCTGGGTGGATACTCCTTTGTGCCCCGTTGCCGGCAGCAGTTGGCTTTCTCCTGCCGATCTTTCCTCTCCGGGCATCCGGGTGGCCCCTGGGTCAGTCAGCAGCCCGCGCCTGCCACCATGTGACTGGTCTGGGGGTGCATCCAGGAAGGATCGCTAGGAGAATGCCAACTGCAGCTGGAAGTGTCCCCAGGTTGGTGGGGTGCAGGGAGATTGTGAGGGGCTGGACTGGAGGCGCCTGTAAGGCAGGGGTTGAGGCTACGCCCCTGTACCAGCAAAAAAAAGAATATCCTGGAACTGCGCTGCAGGTCTTGAGAGAGATCTTCCCTCCCCCTCCAGAGAGCCCATGGTAAGGGAAGCAGGTCTTGGGAGAGATCTTCCCTCCCCCTCCAGAGAGCCCATGCTGAAAGAGAGGAGGTGGGCTGGATTGAATGTGGGCAAGCAGGTGGTTTATTGGCTTGCCTTCTTTGCTTGTTTGGGCAGGTGGAAAAAGAAAGGAGGCATGCGATAGCCAAGGATGAAGATGCTCTCCTTTGCCCTTGGCGGCAGGGGTGCTTTATCACATGCCTCCCTCCTTTCTCTGCCTGCCCGAACGAGGCAAAGGAGGCACTGGCCCCAAACCACCCACTCGCCTGCATTCAAACCAGCCTGCCCTCTTCTCTCTTCTGGCATGGGCTCTCTGGAGGGAGAGGGAAGGTTCTTTCCAAAGACTGGCTTCTTTCCTTCCCTCCTGTGGCTGGCAAAACAGACATTTTCACAACGGCGGCTGAAACACAATCCCGGGCAGTCAGTTCTGGCTCTCTGTTCCCCAAGCATGTCCCGTTGCTGCTAGAGCCGCTTTGCTGAATCCGGTGTGGTGGTGGGGCTCTTGCCATTGCTGAGAGGTTTGCTGCCAGCCGCTTCTTGCCATCGCCGCTGCACCAGATTCAGCAAAGCAATGAGACATGCGTGGGGTAGGGAGAGCCAGAACTGATTGCCCGGGATTGTGCTTCAGCTGCCGCTGTGAAAATGTCTTGTTTTGCCAGCTGGGAGGCTGGCAAAGAAGCCTCCATTTTCCCGTCGCTGCTGAACTCTCTGGGGCAGAAGGTCGCTCCCAGCCAGGAAGGATCTCCAGTAGAAAGCCAATTGCAGTGGGATGTGAAGGAGCGGCTGCCCAGCAGAGCCCGGGGGCTGGAGGCGGCAGTAAGGCAGGGGTCAAAGTTGCCCTGGGCACTTGCAATGGGACGCAGTTGCCAGGGTGGGAGGTCGTCAGATGTTCTCCACCCGCTCCATGGCTGATTTGGGTCCCGCTTGAAGGGACCACTGCTTGAAGGAATAGGCGCTGGGTCTTCCTGCTGTTGAGCACAATGCCGCTGGGAGCGTCCGCACTGAAATCCCTATTGCAGTTGATTCAGCTGGGAGAACGGACCCTGAAGGCAGGGTGTGCTCTGCCACCGCTGCTACAGCTACCGCTGTCAGGCGCATCCATGCAGAAGAACACACCGATGCGGCACAGTTCTGGCATGGCAGAGAGCTAAAGCAAGCTCTACCACCACTGTCACCATCTATGTGGCCAGACCAGAGGTGTGTGTGTGTGTGTGTGTGTGTGTGAGAGAGAGAGAGAGAGAGAGAGAGAGAGAGAGAGAGAGAGAGAGAGAGAGAGAGAGAGAGAGAGAGAGAGAGAGAGAGAGAGAGAGAGAGAGAGAGAGAGAGAGAGAGAGAGAGAGAAGAGAAGAATAGACACTTTGGGGAAATATAATTGATCTCAGGATCCTTTCTGGATATAAGATGATGAACTATAACTAATTTTTGTATAATGTTGACATATTAAAGATTGTGAATGGTGTCCATCCTGTAAATTTCAAAGGTATTTTTGGGTCCATCTGGATTCATTACAAAATTTCAAAGAATATTTCCCATGCTGGAAAATAGATTCAGAAGATGGAACTTCCTCCCTCCCTCCCTCCTCTTTATGTCTGTCTGTCTGTCTGTCTGTTTGTCTGTCTGTCTGTCTGTCTACCTACCTACCTACCTACCTACCTACCTACCTACCTATCTATCTATCTATCTATCTATCTATCTATCTATCTATCTATCATCATTATGTATCTCTATTTACCTAGCTAGCTATCTTGTGGCATTAAGAGCGGCCAAACGTCAACATTGCGCCGCTCTTATTGCGTCTGCAGATAACCGCCCTGCCGCCCTGTTTCGGGTGACCCGTTCCCTCTTGTTTGAGAGACCACGGGAAGCCCCACTACAGGGCAGAGCAGAGGAGTTTGGGAATTATCTACAGGACAAAGTCGCTCAAATCCGGATGGGATGGACCCCTTTCAGTGGTTCAGTAGAGACGCCCGTTGCGAGTCTTGAGGGACCGCTTTGGGAGGAGTTTGACTCGGTTGCCATCGAGGATTTGGACAGGTTGCGTGGACGTCTGCGACCCACCACATGTTTATTGGACCCGTGTCCCTCCTGGCTTGTACTGGCATCCTGGGAGGTTACGCGCGACTGGCTCCTGGGCCTGGTGAACGCCTCGTTGGGTGAGGGGTCTCTACCGGCCGCCTTGAAAGAGGCGGTGGTGAGGCCCCTGCTCAAGAAGCCTTCCCTGGACCCAACGGACCTAGTCAATTATCGTCCAGTCTCCAACCTTCCTTTTTTAGCGAAGGTTGTAGAGAGTGTGGTAGCACAGCAGTTCCCACGTCACCTGGAGGAAAATGATTATCTAGACCCGCGCCAGTCTGGCTTCCGACCCGGGCACAGCACGGAGACGGCCTTGGTCGCATTGGTTGATGATCTCTGGAGGGCCAGAGATAGGGGTTGTTCCTCTATCCTGGTCCTATTAGATCTCTCGGCGGCGTTCGATACCATCGACCATGGTATCCTGTTGCACCGGCTAGAGGGGCTGGGAGTCAGGGGCACCGTTTTACGGTGGTTTGGCTCCTACCTCTCTGGTCGGACGCAACGTGTGTTGACAGGGGAGCAGAGTTCGACCCGGAGGCCACTCACATGTGGAGTGCCACAGGGATCGGTGCTCTCGCCTCTCCTGTTCAACACATATATGAAACCGCTGGGCGAGATCATCCGTGGTTTTGGAGTGGGATATCATCTGTATGCTGATGACACTCAGCTATACATTTCCACTCCGAACCACCCCAATGAGGCCGTCGAAATGATGTCCCGGTGTCTGGAGGCCGTACGGGTCTGGATGGATGGCAACCGACTAAAACTCAACCCTTCCAAGACGGAGTGGCTGTGGCTTCCGGCCTCCCGGTTCAACCAGGTGCTTCCATCTCTGGCCATCGGGGGCGTCCAACTAGCCCCCATGGAACAGGTGCGCAATTTGGGCGTCCTCCTGGATGCCCGGCTGTCCATGGACAATCATGTAACAGCCGTGGCAAGGGGGGCGTTCCATCAGGTCCGCCTGATGCGCCAATTGCGCCCCTTATTGGACCGGGATGCCCTACGCACAGTCACCCATGCGCTAGTGACGTCTCGCCTGGATTACTGCAATGCTCTCTACATGGGGCTTCCCTTGAGATGCACTCGGAGACTACAGTTGGTCCAGAACGCGGCCGCGCGGGTGATTATGGGGAGGACTAGATACTCCCCTGTAACACCTCTCCTGCGCGAGCTGCACTGGCTGCCTGTGGTCTACCGAGTGCGTTTCAAGGTTTTGATTATGATCTTTAAAGCGCTCCATGGCACAGGGCCTAGTTATATGCAGGATCGCATCCTGCCCCACACATCCCTACGACCAATTCGCGCACACAGAGAGGGACTTCTCCGGGTGCCGTCCGCCAAACAGTGTCGGGGGGCGACACCCAGGAGCAGAGCCTTCTCTGTGATGGGCCCAGCCCTGTGGAATGACCTCCCCCGCGACATCAGGATTACTTCCGATCTCCGCTCCTTCCGTGTACAGCTGAAGACCCACCTCTTTCAATTATCCGGCCTGGCTCAATCGCAATCGTAATTTTCCCATTCCTCCAAACTGTTTTTTAAATTGCCCTTAAATATTAATTTTTTGGGTTTTTACAATTGGGGTATTTTAAAGTTGATTTTTAACTGTCTATTGATGTAATTTGTTTCCTCCTCCGTGTATGTATGTATGTGTGTTGTGT
The DNA here is from genome assembly GCF_964273705.1 of Natrix helvetica. Classification (NCBI taxonomy): domain Eukaryota; kingdom Metazoa; phylum Chordata; class Lepidosauria; order Squamata; family Natricidae; genus Natrix; species Natrix helvetica. The sequence continues at coordinate 84,825,748 of NC_138554.1, read as the reverse complement.
ATGTATGTACGTTTGGTGTTGTTATATATTTTTTATGTTTTATGCTCCATTGTACGCCGCCCCGAGTCCTACTTGGAAAGGGAGCGGCTAATAAATCCAAATTTATTATTATTATTATTATCTCTGTCCAAACAGTATTAAACCTGATAGGGTACCTGAGTTGATAAAATGTCTGATCCTCTCAAGCTGTTCTTTTTATCCAGACAAATAAGACATCCGCAATAATGCCTTTATATTGCGTGGATACAAGAGACAAAAATATTGGCCCCTCGTTTCATCCTTTTCCATCACTAGTTCAGAATACTATTTCACCAGCTTTGGATGAAAAGTAAAGTAAAGCTGGCTGTTCCCTCAGATTAACAATGCAGCCCATTTCTGCCAGCTGATCTCTCTCTTCTCTTATGGAAATAAATATGTTTATAAAGCCTATAAAAAGTGGAATACTAGGTAAATACAAGGAATATTTTTTTCACAGCAGTGAAATGTCTGTTGCTCATTTGGTGGGTCAGCTTTGTAAGGTGGCATATGTTTTATGGTGCATAACATCTAGTTAGATCCACCTATTGTGTCCCTTTGGAAAGAAAGAAAGAGTAAGAGTGAGAGAAAGAGAAAGAGAGAAAGAAAGAAATAAGTAAAGAGAAAGAAAGGAAGGGAGAGCGAGACAAGAAAGAAGGGAAGGAAGGAAAGAAAGAGAACATGACCACAATTAAGCCCAAAAATTTGATTGCTAAACAAGAGCGTTGTTTAGTGAGTTTCACCACATTTTGCAAGTTGACCATGCCCAGCCAGTCACATGAATACCAAGCCATGCTGACCCAATCACATGACCACCAAGCCAATCCCACTGGTCACATGGCTGCCGAGCCACTCCCACAAAACAGGCCACACCTACGGAATAGGTTCTAAAAATTTTTGAAACCCACCACTGGCAGAAAGCTGCAATTTCTCGATGTATTTTGCAAAATTCTTGGATATGGTGCCAAGTGCCCCAATGACAATGGTATCACTGTCACATGTTTCATCCATAATCACTTAGTTTCGATGGCCAGATTGCAATATTTTGTGATTTTTTTTCTAGTACTTTTTCTTTGATACTGGTGTCTCCTAGTTCAGCAATATCAATAAATTGTATGCTTCGGTTTTCAACAACTATGATATCTGGCATGTTGTGTTCTAAATGACTATTGGTTTGTATTCAAGCGGCTGGAGAGAGCTCAAAAGAATTATCTGTCAACCAAATGTTTCAGGAAATTATGAGAGGTCAAAACGAACTGAGGAAGGAAGTGGCACATCTCAAAGACGAACTCAGAGGGGTACAACATAACACAACAGAAAATAGACAAAGAATTGTGGTGCTGGAGGAGGGGGAAACTGGGATGGGGGAAAAGTTAAGGAGGTCTGAAAGGGAAATTTAGAACTGGAAAATTTTATGGCCAAAATAGAATTTGAAAGAATGTCTTTTTTTCTCAGGTTCCAGAACCTACCAGAGACAGAAAATGAAGATCTTAAAGATATTATGAGAACAATTTTAGCAGAATACCTTAAGAGAAAGAGCAGATGAGGTGGGGTATGGACCTGGTCTATAGAATTAATTCAGCATATGCCAGAACCCATAATGTTGCAAGAGAGTTACATGTTAAATTCCTCAGGAGGACCACGAGAGATGAGGTGCTAGGGGCCCAAAGGGAGGGACCTTTAAAATACCAAGATAAAGAAATTACCATTCTAAAGCAAATTCCGAAAAAGATAAGAGAAAAAAGGAGGAAGTATTCTTCCTTATCAAAGAAACTATACAATAGAGGAATTTGGTTTAGATGGTTATTGCCAGAAGGAATGCTGATCTTCTGGGAGGGAAGCCGAATTAGAATTAAGACAGTGGATGAGGCCGAAGCCTTTATTAAAAAACATTTTTCTCTCCCAGAGGACGAAGATAGCGGAGGTGGGGAAAAAGGCAGCAATGTACAAGATATGGGGAAGTGGGGGCTATGGCTCCACCTGGAGACAGGAAAGAGGGAGCAATATCGAAAAGTCTCAGGTCACAAAAATAAATGTATCTGAAATATTATTGTAATTGTTGATATACTAGAAAGTGACAAAGAAAGAGATGGTTGAACACATGGTTGATATAAAGTAAGAATTCTGTATCTTTTATAGGTTATTTTTTAAATTGTAGAAGCGTGAGATTTGGAGGGATTTCTACTACTAACATTGGAGCTACCAAAATTTTCTATGTACCCTATTACTTTTCCCCCATGGTTTTAAAACCAATAAAAAAATTTTTTTTTACAAAAAAAATTTCACCATTTTGTAAAATTTCATTCAGTTGCCTGGTCAATATTGCATGTAAACTGGTCAGATATTTGAGCCAGAAACCATGTAATTGGTCATTTCCAGGTGATGTCCAATTCTTTACTTTTTTTACTCAATTTTTGACCATCTCAGTTGTTATTTCTAATACTTGCATTTGTTTGTTATCAATGCTTTCCTCAAAGTCATGTATCCACTTTGCTTCCTTATTGTAGTCCTTTGCATTTTCCCACAATTCTTTCCAGAATTCAGCTGTGGCCTGCTTTTCTGGTTTTTCACTTTTGGTGTCACCATTCACATTAAGACTTTGATAAAAACGCTGTTGGTCGGATCGAAATTGTTGATTTTGTTTGTATTGGATGATTCGTGCCTCATACCTCTCAATTTTTCTAGCTGTTGCTGTTATCTGCTGTTTTACAATCTCCACAGATTCATTGATATTTCTTGTATCCAATCTATATCTTCTGATTAGATTATCTATGATTTTGCTGTTTTTAAGCCGTTGCTCATGCATGTTCTTTAAGTTGCTAGCATCTGCCCTTAATTTTTTAACTTTTTGTTCTAATCGGATTTTCCACTTTGGCTTTGATGCTTTTTCCATTGTGTGATTAGGTGCTTTGATTTTAATGCCTTTTAATTTTTATTTAATATTTATTAATAATAATTAATATTAATATTAAAATATTAATATCAAAACAATTAAATTAAATTTTAATTTTAATTTTAATTTTAATTTTAATTTTAATTATTATTATTATTATTATTATTATTATTATTATTATTATTATTATTATTATTATTATTATTATTTTCTTGCAGTGAGTTGGTGCTTGTACTTGATATTGCAACATTTACATCTTTTAATGCTTGTGGTAGCTATTTCTTTGAAACAAGCTTCAATGCAGGCAGCCTTATTCTAATGTTTTTGTGTTGTTCTAGAAGCTCAGTTATTCTTTGTTTAAATTCTTTTATTTCTTTAGTTAGAGAGCTTTGTTTTTCCTGAGGCAGAGGAGAGGTTCCTGGTTTTCAAATGAAAACAGTTTTATATCTCTGCTGGGTTCCCTTCGCTTGTCTCTATATTCTAAATTACTTCTGGCAAGGCTTTGGTTTCTTTGCCCTTGGCAAACTTTTGCAGTTCTTCCAATTCCACTTCTGTGAATACTTTATTTTATATTATAAATCAACGTTGGTCTGCTAGCCTCTGTTCTAAAGAACACAGGCCATGGCTATCAAACATCAAAAATACCTGCCAGACTATCCCACCTCTTTTACATGGATGATCTGAAGCTGTATGGGAAAACTCCATCTGAAATAAAACTGTTGCTCAACATTGTCCATATATATACACACAAGATATTGCAATGGAGTTTGGATTGGACAAATGTGCACTATCAAACAAGGAAAAACAGTGGAAAACTGAAGGAATCAAGATGCCCCATAAAAATAACATGAAGAGTGTGGATAACAATGATTACTACAAATACCTGAGTATCTTTCAACCTGACAACATCAAGCACTCTAAAGTCAAGAAAAAGATTAGAGGTGAATACATCAAGAGAGTGAAGAAGATCTTAAAGTCCGAACTCAATGGAGGAAATACTATCAAGGCAATCAACACCTGGGCAATATCAGTCATTAGCTATACAGCTGGAATAGTGAACTGGACTCAAGCAGAACTAAAAGCAAGGGATAGGAAAACCAGAAAAATAATGACAATGAAACATGCCCTTTATCCTCGCAGTGACATTGACAGACTCTATTTACCAACACAAATAGGTGGGCATAGAATGTTGCAAGTATATCAGATGGTTGAAGAAGAAAAAAAGGCTTTGGAAGAATAGCTGAAGGATAATGAAGAAGATGCACTGAAGTTAGTTTATCGGGAAGGCTTACTGACTGTTATGTCCTGGCGTAGCTGCTGGCAAGCTAAGAAGATCCCTATTGGCTGAAGGGCGAATGCTGGCTGGTGGGAGAATAGCGAGCACTTGATTGGCTGCCTGTCTGACAGTTAACAGTATAAATAACTGTCAGACAGGAGCCAGCCGCTCTTGTTGTGTTTTACTAATTCTGTTAATAAAGCCTTGTTCGTTATATGAGCATCCTCTCGTTCCTCAGTAGCTTCAAATAAAGCACTGGCGATGAGGATGGGATCTGGGATTTAAAAAACACCCACCCACAGAGAGCTCTGATGTACTGAGGAGATTGAAGAGGAAAAGGAAAAAAAAGATTTTGAAAGGGAAGAAAGAAATTTTTCCTCACAACGCTGTCATGTCTACGATTCCCACTTTTGCCGCTTTTATGCCTGACAAAGAATCTTGGGAAGCATTTCTTGAGAGGTTTGAATGCTTTCTAAAGGCAAACGATTTTGCTGACATTTCCTCAGACAGAAAACAAAGCTATTTCTTACGTTCCTGTGGCCCGGAAATGTTTTCCACGGCTAGGGCTCTAGCTGCTCCTATTCCAGTGCATTCAATCCCTTGGGAAGTCTTAATTACAAAATTAAGAGCCCATTACGCGCCAGCCCCGTCTCGTATGGCACGGAGGCATTCTTTTCGAAAGTGTTATCAGGGTGAAAGAGAGACTGTTAATCAGTTCATGGACACCTTACAAAATTCAGCTATACATTGTGAATTTCAGAACCTTGATGAGGCTCTCTTGGAGCAATTAGTCTGTGGAGTTAAGGACTTGCGACTCCAAAGACGTTTGCTAGCCCGTTCTGAGCTTACTTTACAAATAGCTATGGATGAGGCTAGAGCGGCTGAACAGTCTGACAGATCTGCCGCTGAAATTCAAAGATTCCAGGCTGTACGGAACCAAGCTCTTTCTGTGGCCGTTGCCAATAACCAGTATGAAGGGGTCAGAAGCGCGATGGGTGACAACGATGATATCAGTCGCCTCAGAACACCTCAAGGGGACAAGTGGAAGGCGCAGCTGAGAGGTCCCCGATCTACCTGCTTAAGTTGTGGTGGTAACCACCTGTGCTCCAACTGCAAGTTCAAAACGGCCACCTGCAGATGATGTGGGAAGACGGGTCACCTATCATATGTGTGCCATGCCACCCTCCCCTCCCCTGAGATGGCATCACCGCGGTTTGGAAATCAACAGTTTGGCAAATGCTCCAACAAGCCCAGTGAGAAGTGTCACATTATAAATCGTGCTGCTGCTGATTCTGAGAAGCAACCTGGCATTAAAAAACGTTACCTCACAGTACAGCTGGAAGGCACTCCATGTAAAATGGAAATAGACACCGGGTCTGCTCGGTCCATTATATCATGGAGTAACCTCAGGAGGTTAATGCCTTCTGTTAACATGCAGAATTTGAACTCGTGTCCCTGTAAATTAAGAGACTATCAGGGCAATTACATCCGAATTTTGGGTTGCGGGGATTTCAAAATTGAATATGGGTCTTTTAAAGGGCGCCTGCTGCTTATTATAGTGGCTGACCCCCTGGCTACATTATTGGGGCTTGACTGGTTTGACTCATTAGGTCTTTCTATTGCAGGGGTCCACGCCATGAATTCTAAGGATGACTTCGCCACCCTGACCAGGGAGTTCGAGGATGTGTTTAGTGACACACTTGGTAAATATACAGGGTCGCCAATCTCTTTTAATTTAGATCCGAGCATCGCCCCAATACGTTTAAAAGGCCGGCGTGTTCCCTTTGCTTTAAAAGCTAAGGTGGACGCTGAAATTGATAAATTGTTGGCCCAGGGAATATTAGAGCCTGTGGATTATGCCCGTTGGGAAACCCCCATTGTGATTCCCCTTAAGTCAGACGGATCAATTCGGATCTGTGTCGACTATAAGACAACAATAAATAGGGCCCTTCAAGCTAACCCCTACCCTGTTCCAGTAGTGCAGGATCTGCTGCACTCCCTGGGGCAGGGTAAGCTGTTTGCCAAACTCGACCTTTCCCAGGCATATCAACAATTGACTGTTGATGATGCGATGGCTGATGCCCAAACTATAGTAACCCACCGTGGGGCTTTCCGATGCAGATGCCTCAAGTTTGGAGCATGCGTGGCTCTGGGCATTTTTCAAAGTATAATGGAGCGGGTGCTCCAAGGTCTGCTGGAGGTAATCCCCTATTTTGATGATGTTTTAATTGCAGCAGATAACCGGCTAGAATTAGTCTCTAAAGTAAGGAGTGTCCTCCAGCGGTTTCGCGGCACTGGCCTTAAATTAAAAAAAATGTTTCTTAGGGGTAGAGTCTGTTGAATTCCTGGGGTTACTAATAGATGCCCAAGGAATTCATCCAACCCCGTCCAAAATTGAAGCCATACAAAATGCCCCTGCCCCCACGAATAAGGCGGAACTGCAATCTTTTTTTAGAGCTCTTAATTTTTTACGCAATGTTCCTGCCACATAAGGCTACAGTGGCAGAGCCCTTACACAGGTTGCTTGATTGCTCAGCTTCCTGGAAATGGGACAGCTGCGAAGCGCATGTGTTTGCGGCTGTCAAATCTCTGCTGACGTCATCTGCTGTCCTTATGCAGTACAGCGATAAGTTGCCCCTCATTTTGGCTTGTGATGCGTCCCCTTATGGTATCGGGGCTGGGTTGAGCCACCGATGCCCTAATGGGACGGAAGCACCCATTGCTTATTTCTCTCAGACTTTGTCCAAGACTGAGAGAAATTATAGTCACTTAGGTAAGGAGGCTTTGGCAGCCGTATCTGGAATCAAGCGGTTCCACAACTATCTCTACGGCCGCCACTTTCTGCTCCTTACTGACCATAAACGGCTGTTAGGGATTATTGCAGGTGATCGCTCTACCCCGACCATCCTTTCCCCGCGCATGTCGCGGTGGACTGTTTTTCTGGCAGCTTACTCGTATCAACTAGAGTACTACCCTGGTAAGAGCATGGGGCATGCAGATGCCCTCAGCCGCTGTCCATTGCCATCTTTAGGCCCAGATCCAGCTCCGGCCGCAGCTGTCCTTTTAATTGAGGACTTAAAGTTGCCGCTATCGGCCACTGACCTAGCTGTTCACTCTAAACTGGACCCAGTACTTTCTAAGGTGCTAGATTGGACACGCAGAGGGTGGCCTAGGGAAAAACTACCGGATGAATTCCTTCTGTATGTTAGACAGCGTATGGAACTTTCAGAATTAAAAGACTGTTTGTTGTGGGGCAGCAGGGTGGTCATTCCACCTTCACTCCGCATGACAGTGTTAGAATACCTCCACGATGGCCATCCAGGCATTGTGAGAATGAAATCTGTTGCCCGCAGCTATGTGTGGTGGCCCAACCTTGATCAGGAAATTGCTGAGTGGGTCGGCAGCTGTCAGCCATGTCAGCTATCCCGACCGGCTCCCCCAATTGCATCACCAAGGGAATGGGAATTGCCTCGTGGACCATGGTCCCACATCCATTTGGACTTTGCGCGACCAGTCCAAGGGCAAATGATATTAGTAGTTGTGGACGCCTTTTCCCGTTGGATGGAATTGGTACCCATGAACTCAACTACTTCAGAGAGTACAGTAAGAGCTCTGCAGCGCCTTTTCGCTACCCACGGACTGCCGGACATGTTGGTGTCCGACAACGGGCCCCAACTAACATCAGCAATCTTCCAAGTGTTCTTGGCAAGATTGGGTATCAGGCATATCCTAGTGGCTCCTTATCATCCGGCCAGCAATGGCAGGGCCGAGTGGACAGTTCAGTCAGCCAAGGATTCATTGTCAAGAATGGCCCCAGGTAATTTAGCGACTAAGATAACTCACTACCTAGCAATCCAACATTCCACTCCCTGTCCAGTGTCTGGCAAGAGTCCTGCTGAATTATTAATGGGGCGGCGATTACGCACATTACTGGACCGATTGCACCCCACTTATGAAACGGACGCCCCTCACGTTGGAAGCGGGCACACTAGAAGTTTCATTCCAGGGGACAGAGTCTATGTCCAAAACTGCTAGGGGGATCCCAGATGGGTGCCTGGGGTTGTCACACATGTAACTGGGCCCTGTTCTTATAGGGTCCGACTAGATGATGGACGCCAGTGGCGCCGCCACATAGATCAATTGCGGCGCCTGGACCTGCAACACCACCCTGCAGATGAGTTACGTTTGAATGGCGGTCAATGGCCCAGCCAACCCTTGGTTGTCACCTACCGGCCAGACCCATTTCTTCAACCCGAGCATCGTTCTGAAGCATTTTCGTCAGGTAACTTACCTGTTGTTTCCAACGCGCCGCCGTGGGGGAAGTCTCCGATCGCCAATGACATCCATCGGCCTGACATGGAGGAGCCCAATCAACAAGCTGCTCTTCCGGCTCCTGCCCAGGAACTGAGACAATCAGGGCGGAGCCGAAGCCAGCCCGCCTATTTAAAGGACTACGTCTGCACGATCCGGGGGGAAGGAGTGTTATGTCCTGGTGTAGCTGCTGGCAAGCTAAGAAGATCCCTATTGGCTGAAGTGCGAATGCCGGCTGGTGGGAGAATAGCGAGCACCTGATTGGCTGCCTGTCTGACAGTTAACAGTATAAATAACTGTCAGACAGGAGCCAGCCGCTCTTGTTGTGTTTTACTAATTCTGTTAATAAAGCCTTGTTCATTATATGAGCCTCCTCTCGTTCCTCAGTAGCTTCAAATAAAGCACTGACTACTGGAAAGTCCAAACTGGCCTATAAGAAAGACCAAATGAAGAACAGAATGGAGACATGGAAAGACAAAACATCACATGGCCAGTACATTTTAAAAAATAGCAGGGAATGGCTAAGAGAAGTAAAGTTGAATGGACTAATTCTGGCTGCACAAGATCAAGTCTTAAGGACAAATGTATACAAAGCCAGAACTGAGAAGACAGCAACAGACAGTAAATGTTGCCTATGCAAAGAAGCTGAGGAAACTATGGACTACTTGGTAAGCTGCTGCAAGAAGGTTGCACAGACCGACTACAAGCAATGGCATGACAAACTAGCAGCAATGCTGCACTGGAAGATCTGCAAGAAATATCATTTGCCTGCAAGCAAGAACTGGTGGGACCTTAAAATTGATAAAGTCATAGAAAATGAAGAAGTTAAATTGCTCTGGGACTTTAGAATTCAAACAAACAGGCACCTGCTACATAACACCCCAGACTTAACAATTGTTGATAAGAAAGACAAAAAAGTCTGGATAGTGAATGTGGCAGTGCCTGGAGACAGCAGAATAGAAAAGAATGAATTGGAGAAGATAACCAAATACAGAGACATACAAATAGAAATAGAATGACTGTGGCAAAGGCAAGCAAGGGTAGTACCAATAGGCGCCTTAGATGCAATTGCAAAACAACTGGAGCACCACTTAAACACCATAGGCATTGACATTAATCAATTGCAGAAGGAGACTTTACTTGGAACAGCTTCCATCCTGCAACAATATCTGTAACACCATCAAACATCCAGATATGCCTATCCCAGGTCCTTGGTAAGGACTCAATAGGTACACAAAAATGCCAAACCCAATTTGAACATCTGGTTGACTGTACGATGATTAATAATAATGATAATGACAACAATATACTTACTTTAACAGCTTTTAGGTCCTTGGTTAGGACCTGAACTTTTTAGTTTTTACCAGTCCCAGACTGTGAATCAAATTGAAGCTTAGATAATAAGAATGAGGAGGCGGAGATTGAAAAAGTGGTCACACTGCAGCTTCAAAGAGCTCTTGAGAATATAAAGTTTTTTAACAACCTCCAATCTGATTTTAGAGTTGGGTTACAGCCAAGGACTGCCTTGAGAATGCTTACAATACTATCAACCCTGTAAAATAGTCCAGATTAGGAATAATCATACCATGGGATATGAGTATAGACTACTTCCACAATGGTGCATTCTGGGCAATGTTTTGTCTTAACAGATCACACAGACCCACCAAAACCACTTCCAGGAATGCAGTCCCCCCCCTCCAATATGGAGTCATCTGAACAGAATACATATAGTTCAAGAATGTCCCCTCAGGAAATTCCAAGGCACTTACGATGTTGTCACTACATCTATAGTATGGTGGTTTTATTATGGTTTTATCTTAATTTAATATATTATCTCCTGGAGAGAGAGGGGGGAGGGAGGGAGAGAGGGAGGGAGAGAGGGGTCTCTTCCCACTTTTATTTAACATTTATTGAAGCCACTGGGTGAGGTCATTTGCTAGCATGGGGTGAGATATCATCAATATGCTGATGATACTCTGCTTTATATCTCTGCTCCTAGCCTACAAAGGAATGCATTTGAAGTTATATCTCATGGTCTGGAAATTGTAATATGCTAGGTAGGGAAGAACAGATTTCAGCTCAACCCCCACTCACATCTTAGTCACCTTCCAAATGGATTGTTGCTTTATATAATGCTGCCCTTGATGGACACCCAAAAGTTGCAGCTGGTGCAGAATGCAGTGGCCCAGGCAGTTATGGGATGCATGTTATATCACTGCTCCACAAGCTGCATTGGTTGCTTTTTTGCTTCTAGGGAAAATTTAAGTTTTGGTTGTTATATCTAAAACCTTTCATAGCATGGGGCCAGCTTATTTGCAAAACTGCTTCTCCCTCATTGTTTCGACCAATCCTATTGGATTCAGCAATATAGGCATACTGTAGATCTCCTTGATGAAGGACCTGAGGAGTAGGTCTTTTCAGTTGCTGCCTCTGCCATACAGTACAAAGTATTGTACCACTCAAAATTAGATTGGCAGTTCCTTTACAACTCTGCCAGTTTTTCAGAAGTAATCGAAGTATAGTTATGTTCCCAAGCATGGAATTTGAAATGTTAGCAGAACCTGTGATGTGAGAATTCACCCTTATTACTGTCAGAAGAATAATTTGGGGTTCCAACTTGAGGTGGGATTCCACAAGAAAAAATAAAAATGAAAAGCAGACAGCTGTTAGGAAAGGATATTTATTCATTCCCAAGTCAAATAAGTTTGCTTGCAGGGTTAACTACAGAGAAAATGAGGTACAAAATAGTTTTATAGGGGAGTTTGTCATTGATGTGGGCCTTGAGAGTTGTGTATGTGTGTATGTGCTGGTTCTAGGGTGACACTTGATAATAATAATAATAATAATAATTTGAATTTATTAGCCGCTCCCTTTCCAAGTAGGACTCGGGGCGGCGTACAATGGAGCATATAAAACATAGAAGATGTATAAAAACACATAGACATACATACATACAAAATACACATACACATACACGGACACGGACACGGAGGAGGTAACAAATTACATCATATAGACAGTTAAAAATCAGCATTAAAATACCCCAATTGTAAGCACCCAATATGCAATTAAGAATTTAACGTTTAAAAGACAATTTAAAAAACAGTTAGGAGGAATAAGAGAAATTACGATTGAGCCAGGCCAGATAATTGAAAGAGGTGGGTCTTCAGCTGTACACGGAAGGAGCGGAGATCGGAAGTAATCCTGATGTCACGGGGGAGGTCATTCCACAGGGCTGGGCCCATCACAGAGAAGGCTCTGCTCCTGGGTGTCGCCCCCCGGCACTGTTTGGCGGACGGCACCCGGAGAAGTCCCTCTCTGTGTGAGCGAATTGGTCGTAGGGATGTGTGGGGCAGGATGCGATCCTGCATGTAACTAGGCCCTATGCCATGAAGTGCTTTAAAGATCATAATCAAAACCTTGAAACGCACTCGGTAGACCACAGGAAGCCAGTGCAGCTCGCGCAGGAGAGGTGTTACAGGGGAGTATCTAGTCCTCCCCATAATCACCCGCGCGGCCGCGTTCTGGACCAACTGTAGTCTCCGAGTGCATCTCAAGGGAAGCCCCATGTAGAGAGCATTGCAGTAATCCAGGCGAGACGTCACTAGCGCATGGGTGACTGTGCGTAGGGCATCCCGGTCCAATAAGGGGCGCAATTGGCGCATCAGGCGGACCTGATGGAACGCCCCCCTTGCCACGGCTGTTACATGGTCATCCATGGACAGCCGGGCATCTAGGAGGACGCCCAAATTGCGCACCTGTTCCATGGGGGCTAGTTGGACGCCCCCAATGGCCAGAGATGGAAGCACCTGGTTGAACCGGGAGGCCGGAAGCCACAGCCACTCCGTCTTGGAAGGGTTGAGTTTTAGTCGGTTGCCATCCATCCAGACCCGTACGGCCTCCAGACACCGGGACATCATTTCGACGGCCTCATTGGGGTGGTTCGGGGTGGAAATGTATAGCTGAGTATCATCAGCATACAGATGATATCCCACCCCAAAACCACGGATGATCTCGCCCAGCGGTTTCATATATGTGTTGAACAGGAGAGGCGAGAGCACCGATCCCTGTGGCACTCCACATGTGAGTGGCCTCCGGGTCGAACTCTGCTCCCCTGCCAACACACGTTGCGTCCGATCAGAGAGGTAGGAGCCAAACCACCGTAAAACGGTGCCCCTGACTCCCAGCCCCTCTAGCCGGTGCAACAGGATACCATGGTCGATGGTATCGAACGCCGCCGAGAGATCTAATAGGACCAGGATAGAGGAACAACCCCTATCTCTGGCCCTCCAGAGATCATCAACCAATGCGACCAAGGCTGTCTCCGTGCTGTGCCCGGGTCGGAAGCCGGACTGGCGCGGGTCTAGATAATCATTTTCCTCCAGGTGACGAGGGAACTGCTGTACCACCACACTCTCTACAACCTTCGCTAAAAAAGGAAGGTTGGAGACTGGACGATAATTGACTAGGTCCGTTGGGTCCAGGGAAGGCTTCTTGAGCAGGGGCCTCACCACCGCCTCTTTCAAGGCGGCCGGTAGGGACCCCTCACCCAACGAGGCGTTCACCAGGCCCAGGAGCCAGTCGCGCGTAACCTCCCAGGATGCCAGTACAAGCCAGGAGGGACACGGGTCCAATAAACATGTGGTGGGTCGCAGACGTCCACGCAACCTGTCCAAATCCTCGATGGCAACCAAGTCGAACTCCTCCCAAAGCGGTCCCTCAAGACTCGCCACGGGCGTCTCTACTGGACCACTGAAAGGGGCCCATCCCGTCCGGATTTGAGCGACTTTGTCCTGTGGGGACATGGGTGTGTTGACCTGGCCAAGGAATTGATTAAATCAAGTGATGTGGATTGAGTCTCTTCATTTGAACTGCTATAATTATATTTACATTAAGTGTTTAATTAATTTTTTATGTTTGCTGTGAGTTTAAAGGAATTCAAAGGCTGTTAATCAGTAACTTTGTTGGAGCCTGGGTTAGTTAACATATGATTCCTTATACAATATTTCTGACAGTTATAAATTTATAAATTCTTCCCATATGACCAACTGCAGGAACACTGCAGCACCCTCCACCTATCTCCCACCATCTCATCCCACCAAGTTCCCAGAAACGTTGGACCTGTTTTTGTGCCCCACTGAGTCCTCACAGGTGTTGGGCTTGCTTCCTGCTCCACCAGTCACAAACCTTCCTCCTCAACCCTTGTCAATGATCATCCATTTACCTTCTGTAGAACTTCAGACCTCCAGAACTTGTGTTGGGGAAGGGAGCAGCCACTCCACTTTTCAGTATCCTTAAGTTACATGGCTCTATTCTTGAAGCAGGTGCCATTTTCAGAGCAAATGCAATGAATTGTGGGTGCTCTGAAAATGGACCCACTTTCAGGATGGCACCATGCGACCTGCAGAGATGCTAAAGTGGTGAGGTGGTCTGCTTCCCTAATGGAAGCTCCAGAGATACACAGAGGCAATTGAGTGATTGGTGATGTGGAGTGGAGGTGGAGAGACGAGGAGGGGGTGGGACCTGGAGGGATGGGAATCACTCCCAAAGACTGCAGAGACCACAAAGGACAGGCAATGGAGCACAGGGTCCCTTGGGGGTTGGAGGAGATTTGGAGGCCTTTCTTTCCTTTCTACTTTCCCATTTCCTTTCCTTTTTCCTTTCCTTCTTTTCCATTTCCTTTCCTTTGTCTTTTCCATTCCTTTCCCTTTCCTTATTTCCTTTTTCCCTTTTTTCTTTTCCCTTCCCTTTCCCTCCCTTCTTCATCCTTTCCTTTCTTCTTTCCCATTTCCTTTCCTTTCTCTTTTCCTTTCCTTTTTCCTTTCCTTCTTTTCCATTTCCTTTCCTTTTTCCTTTCCTTTTCTTCTTTCCCATTTCCTTTCCTTTTCCTCCCCCTCCCTTCCCTTCCTTCCTCCCTTCCTGGGAATCTGAGGGAGGGGGAGGGGACCCTTTTCCTCCTTGCCCCCCTCCCCAACATCTGCTCTGATGGCAATTATGGCTAAAAAAAATCAGGTGCTCAGGGATGAAAATGTGCCGCTCAAACACTATATTTTTCCGCACACACTGAAAAAAAATTAGAGGGAACATTGGAGAGCAGGAGTGACAGTTACATTGCATCCCTAAAGGGAAGGCTCTTGAAGTCAAGGACTACATGTATATAAATGGATGGAGGGATGGATGGAGGGATGAGGGAGGGAGGGAGAAAGAGAAGGGGGCAGGAAAGAGGCGGGCGGGAAGGAAGGAAGGAAGGAAGGAAGGAAGGAAGGAAGGAAGGAAGGAAGGAAGGAAGGAATTTCTCCCATATGGTCTCTCCACACCATATAGATAATGATACCAGTAGATGTTGATCTACTGTGCAGGGGATTCTGGGATGTGATGGCTGAAGCATTCCTTAAAAAAATGAAATTGTTGGATGTCAATACTAATTTAGCTGTAAATTGGATTATATGTTTACATCTATTTAGCTTAATGATTGAGCAAAAGTCTATATACTGTAAGGAAGAACATATTATCCACATTTCTATTTGGTATTCTTTTGTGCATTTGATATTTTTCTAAGCTGAAAAGATCCAAATGTTACTATTTTTCCTCATTGATTATGCTTTTTGCAGCATGCTGAATGTGTCTCTGACCAGAATTGTACAATATTGGAAATGTGAGTGTATTATTGATGTTCTCAGACCAAAGAAAATTCTAGAATAATTGTTGGGTAAATGGTAGTGGAAGTCATTCTTAATAGAGAAATATTTAATTTAAGTTATACTGAAACCTTATAAGTATTTTGGAGAATCCTAATTTCACTTAGAGTCTTCCATGGCTTCTTGAAATTGTCTTCTAAAGTTGAACTGTTTTCCCTATTGGATAGGGCAGGGGTGGGGAACTGTGGCTCTTTTGCGACTTGTGGACTTCAACTCCCAGAATTCCTGAGGCAGCTATGTTGGTTCTGGAATTCTGGGAGTTGAAGTCCACAAGTCGCAAAAGAGCCACAGTTCCCCACCCCTGGGATAGGGGAATGTTATAATGTAATGTCATGTTATAATGGAATGAGCTACCCCAATGTCCCATATATGATCCATGAACCTATGAAATAAAAATGTCAAGAACCCAGAATTTGAGCAAGCAATATTTAATTAATTAAAATTAACACCAAACCACCTTGTATAGTTCAATTTCTAACTAGTAGCTGTTGTCTTACCAGGAAAGTATGGGCAGAATTTCAATCTTGATGAAATTAGAGAAGAGGAAGTCTTGCTTTTACAAGGAACTGCGGCATAATAAATGTCACTGAACTAACCTACATATTCATATTGTATTAGAATTAGTAAACATATGTCCTGCTGCAAAAGATGCTTGAAACTTATCTCAAATGCAATCAAATATAATATGCTTTGCCCAAGAAAGGCTTTTTTTCTCTTATTGCAAAATGATTATTACATTTATAATTATTCAACTGACATTATATGAACATTGATATATGGTTTGGTTTGTGAATTAACATAGCAAAACAAATCTTTATCCATACCTTTCAACATACCTTTTCACATCAAAGTTGTATTGATTCCTTTGAGAGGAGTTTCTTAAATCCAGTACAGATAGTCCTCGACTTGCAACTGTTCATTTAATGACCCTTTTGAAGTTACAGTGGCACTCAAAAAAGTGATTTATGACCATTTTTGACACTTATGACTATTGTAGCATCCCCATGATCAAAATTCAGATACTTGGCAACTGATTCATATTTAAGATGGTTTCAGTGTTTCTGGGTCATATGATCCCCCTTTGCCAACTTCTGACAAGTAAAGTCAATGGAGAAGCCAGAACTTAACAACTGCAGTGATTTACTTAACTGTGGCAAGAAAGATTGTTAAATGGGGCAAAACTTACTTAACAAATGTCTCATTCAGCAATAGAAATGTGGTCTCAGTTGTGGTCATAAGTTGAGGACTACCTGTATTGCAAAGGTCCATAAAAATGCACCAATAAAAATCACTCAATTTTTCCCCTAAAGATATGCTTTATAAGACTGCTGAAATGTCTTGCTCTCCAGTAGAATGGGAGTACGTGGAACTGGCCCGTTCCAAAGGCTCTCGATACAGAAAGATACAGTATTTTGAGAGACGGTGACCACCATGTTTTCGGAAAAAGGTAATAGTATATTTTCTAAATTTCTCACCAGCAAAAGCATAGATCACAGGATTGATACAGCAATGAGCTATTGCAAGTGTTTCAGTAATTTGACTTGCTATACCGATACCGCTTAACCTGCTGCAGTTATCCATTTGAAACAAGTGGATCAGAAGAACAATATTGTATGGGGCCCAGAAAAGGAAATAAACAATCATTATGATAAAAATAAGCCTGACTGCTTTGTTCTTCTTCTCATTTCTGCATCTCAACAAAGTGTTTATGATGCATGCATAGCAGAAAGTCATAACCATCATTGGAAAAATCAAGCCTATGAAGTTCACTTCCAGTGTAAAGAACAAGTTCCATGCAACGTGACTTTGAGGAGGAAAATGAAAAGAGCATGTTATCCTACCATTTTGTTCTTCTACCATAGGAAAGATTATTCCTGGTGAACAGGCTAGAATTGCTAGGCCCCAGGTAATAATGCTTGTGATGATGCCATAGAATACTGTTCTGGCTTTTAATGCAAACACTGCATAGACTATGGCTAAATACCTATCAATAGTCAAGAGGATTATGAAAAAGCTTCCACTGTAGAAGCTTAAAAAATAGATTCCAGAAATAATTTTACACATTGCATCTCCAAATACCCATTCATCTCCTGCATAATGAATCCGAAATGGCATTGAGAAAATGAAAAGCAAATCAGAAATGGCTAAATTTAATAGGTATATATCAGTCATACTCTTGAATTTCTTATATTTGATTAGAATCAGTACAACTAGCATGTTACCCAAAAGACCAAAGATGAATATCAAAGAATAAAGGGTTGGCAGGATATTGGAACCAAATTTTTGGACAGCCTTTGCTTGGCATGGTGTTGCCATATCATTGTAGTCATATTCAGTGGTGGTAGATACTTCATTTGTTCCATTTATTAGATTGTCCATCTTGTTCCCTGGTTACTGAAAAAGACAGAGTTGTTTACTATTAAAGGGAGACAAAGCAAAGCTTTTAAAAATATTGGAAACATATAATAGTAACAATGCCATATTGATTTCCATATATAAGAGAACACACTGAATTTAATCAGGGAAAGAAAAGATAACCTTTCATCTTCATAAATGTTACCGTATCTGAGATGGAAAATTGACTCACTGAAGATTTGCATCTGCTAGAACTTGACTAATCCATTGTGCCCATTAAAAACAGTTTTATTTTTGGAAATGCAACAAAATAGTGAAAGCTCTATATATGCTAATAGATCTGTAATATGTCTTACACTCATGTAAATACATTAAATGGGAGTTAACTTTCCAAAATCTTGGATCCCAAGCAATGAATTCATTTAACAAAAAGTCAAACCAGGTTTCACGGGATATTAGTCACAGAAGATTTTCATATTTTTACATTAAATTTACATAAAATATTTGAAGCGTGTCCATTTTAAATCCTATTATTTATTACTTATTAAATCCTTCTACTATCAAAGGAGCAGCTTATATAGCCCTATGGCTGAAATGTGTTTGGAAAGTAACTGAGAAGAATGTGAATCGGAATGAAAACTTGATTTCCCACAGGTTCCAATGGATTCCAATAGAAGCAGTCCTGGGAATAGTGGATTTTCTTGAACTACATACACTATTTTCTGACTCGCCATTTATTTATTTTAGGTTTTTATTGTGAAGCGAAGCTTCATAATAATATCAGGGTTCCCATTTTGTAAAGCAATGCTACTATTTTCATTCTCCAAACGTTCAGAAGCAAGTTGATGATTGATAGTGAAACCAATCAGATCAGCTTCTTTTCCACCTTATCTTATTTCGAATTCTGAAGAACTAGAAATGTCGCAGTCCTTTTTGCCTTGACAAAGTTCTTGATTAATATGAATAATGATTCTGCATTGTTTTCACAAATTAGAATAGTTATTTTTATTTGTTATCATCACCTTAACTAATCAATGCCAGAATATATATTAATAAGGGAATATAAATTAAAAAAAAGAAATGAAGGAGCTATCACATAAAAATATGTTTTATGTTCTTTCATAAAACATATTTATGCTTCAATGTTACTTACCTAACTTTTCCAATGGAACTTTTATTACTGTTAGACTTTCAAGAACGACATATCCCTGTGGCAGGAGTTAACTGAAGAAAATAGTCACAAAGTCTTGCATGTACATGTTCCCTGAGGAATGAAAGAGAACAACATCATCTGATGTTGGAGGGAGAACAGAGTTTTAAAACAGAATTAGGGAAACTGAGGACATTCAGAAATATCTCTATATTAATAGTACAATTATACTATGCTCAAAGTCTTTAGGGATTCAGCAGTCATAATAATAATACTTCCATATATTATTATTGTACGATAATAAAGTTGCAACTGCAACAGAAAGATGATGAAGAAAAAAGAGCAGTGAAATAATATCTGAAGATCACAGAAGATCCACTGAAGCTTCTATACTATGAAGGCTTACAAAGCTAAAGAAATCAAACTGGGCTATAGGTAAGATCAAATGAAGAAACAGAAAAAGACATGCTAATGCAAAGTATTACATGGCCCTTACATAAAGAAAATTGTAGGCAAAGCACATACTAATCCCTGACAATGGCTAAGAGCAGAAAAGTTGAAGAAAGACACAGAAGTATAATTGTGGTTGCATAAGACAATGCTCTAAGAATAAATGTATACAAAGCCAGAACTGAGAAGACAGAAACAGACAACTGCCACCTTTGCAAAGAAATAGAAGAAACAGTAAATCACCTGTATACATGCTGCAAAATATCACACAAGGCGGCAGCATAACAAAGTAGCAACAGTAGTTGCAAGGAATATCATTTGACTAAGAATTGGTAAGACCCCAAAATAGACAAAGTAATAGAAAACAAAGCAGCTAAAGTGTTTGGAACTTTTGAATTCAAATAGAGCAATATCTGCCATGTAACACCCAAAACTTAATAATTGTCTTGATAAGAAAGACAAAAACGTCTGGGTATTGGACATGGTAGTCACTGAAGATAGGAGAATAGAAAAGAAAGAACCAGAAAAAAATCATAAAATATAAAAATCTACAAATAGAAGTAGAAATACATGACAAAAAACCGTAGTAATAGTAATAGGTGCCTTGGATGCAATTCAAAACCATCTGGCATACTACCTAAATACCATCAGCATTGACAAAATCACTGTCACTCAGTTGCAAAAGGCAGCTTTACTTGGAACAGCTTATATCTTGCAATGAAAAGTTTTATAATATTAAATAATATCTACCTATCCAAGATCCTTGAGAAAGATTTGATATGTGTACAACACACCAAATCCAGCCTAAACATCTATCTAACTGCAACAATCAATAATAGTAATAATAATAGTAGTAAGACCAAAAAAAGCAACTTATACCTGAGTTTAATTGTAGAATCATTATGTAAAGATCTCCAGATTTTGTAATTAACATGATATGCAGAGAATTATTCTGCAATTGCATGTGGTCATCAGAATTTAATTGCCTACATTTTAGCATGTGATCTAGTTGCTTTATCTGTGGACAAAGCCATTCCACCTATTAGTTTCTGAGAACTCTATCTGTACAATTGAACCACAAATTAAGAAGCAAAGAGGAGGAGCAGTGCAAGGTCTGAATCATGTCTGAATCATGGGGAAATGAGACCTGGAGAAAAGGAGATGCCTTTCCTCCCTCCCTCCCTCCCTCCCTCCCTTCCCTTCTACTTTTGCCAAATTCAGAGGAGCTCTGCCAGTTGTAGCTATTGAGAAATAGGACAAAATATGACACACAGAACATTTCTTCATTGCCATAGCTTTCAGTTAACACTACTGGAAAGCTGCTCAGGTAGACTTCACTGCAATGTGGCATTCTGGGAAGCTAGAACCAATGTTAAGAGCTGTTGAATTACAAGAAATATTAGGGAATAAGATGCTTCAAGTTTATCAGGAATAATAAGCAACAGCAATGCATAAGAAGAAGGGACAAATATCAGCTTGTTTCATTCCTTTCTGGCTGCTAGAACTCCTTGAAAATCTCAATGTGTACCAAATAACTAGACTGCCTCCTGCTCTGAACTTGT
The DNA here is from genome assembly GCF_964273705.1 of Natrix helvetica. Taxonomy (NCBI): domain Eukaryota; kingdom Metazoa; phylum Chordata; class Lepidosauria; order Squamata; family Natricidae; genus Natrix; species Natrix helvetica. Next base: position 84,805,038 of record NC_138554.1, on the reverse strand, counting down.
AATGGAAGCAACCCATCCCATAGCAACTGGGAGCCAGCTGAGGCCCACTAAGCCTGTTTACATCTAGCAGCAAGTGTGAATGGCCGGAAAAACAGCTGCAGCTGGAACTCCCCTTCTTGTCATACTGAGTTTTCAAGACTCAAATGTGCAAATACTTGTCATAAAGGAAATTCAGTACATTGTCACTGTTTTTCTGTTTATTGCAGCTGATAAGGTGGGAGAAGACATAGAAATGATTTGACATTTTCAGTAGAGAAAAAGCAAAAGGTTGAGAAAGGCTGAACAGTCCATATCAAGATATTTTTAATTAGAATTTATAGAGGGGGGAGGGAGGACAATTTCAGGACAATTGTTTCTGCAAAATTATTGAAATTTCCTTTATTTATTTAAGTAAAATTATGTATCTCAGGGTATGTTAAGAGGAAGAAGCAGATTCATTCCATATTTAGAGAAATGCATGTTCCACTTGCCCATTTCCTACGAGGCTGCCTGTGGGGAGTAAGAGTGACTCATCTTTCCTATATGCAAAGGTCACTGAGCTGGAATGCCATCCCATATTTTTCCTCCCATTTCTATAGCTGGGTCAGGAGCAGCCCTCCCTTAAAGCAGTGTGGTCTGAGTGCAGTACTGAATGGAGAGGTATGTTAGATGTGAAACTATTCTTTGCTAGAAGGATTATTATTGTCTATGAAATTTGGATTCATCTGTCTATCCTTGCAAGGTGTCTTCTGAAGCGAGACATTTATTGACAGAATTGCAGGTACATCATTACTAGGGGAATAGCAAAAAATGATCTGAGAAGGAAGATCCAGACTTTGATCAGGGCACACCTATACTTGGATTATTTGCCAGTCAGAAAGAAGCTCCAGGGTACTATGAGCACTGGGAAAATAAGTCAATGTAATTCTAGTTCAGCTGCAATGTAGTTGAAAGTGCTGTTTATTGCTGTCAAAAGTTGTGGATACTTCATCATTGAAGGTTTTTAAGAAGAGACTGCACAATCATTTGTCTGAAATGGTATAGGGCAGGGCTGTCAAACTCCTGGCCTATGGGGCAGATGCATCACGTGCTGGCAACTCCCATGCCCGGTTTAGCGAAGGGGGGAAAAGTCCTGATATATCACGTGATGTCGCCGTAACATTGTGAGTTTGACAGCCCTGATATAGGGTGTCCTGCTTGAGCAGGGGGTTGAACTGGAAGACCTCCAAGGTCCCTACCAGTTCTATTCTGATTGATTGGTTTAGGGTTTTGCTCTGTTTTAATTTTTCAAACGGAATGGCTTTGTATTTCCTTTGAAAAAAAATCTCCCCTTACTTCTTTTCCCAGCTCCTGAGTGCTACACAGATATGCAAACAACAAACCAAACAAAATCTAACTACAGAGGTCACATGCAATCTGCCAGCATTGTTTTCTCACTTCTGCAGTTCAGTCCAGTGGAGCCTTTATAGAATTTGGGGAGTATTGGAAAATATAAAAGCCTCTTTTGCATTAAGGAAAGGAGCAAAATTGGAGTACCTAAGGAAAAATAGATGCTTTGAGCTTTCAGATGTATATTTGAACTTATCCCCCAACACACTTGGTCCCGTGCTGGTTTCTCAATAAAAGTCTCTGCTAAACAAGTCTATTTTAACAGCCTTCCTAAAGGACATTTGGAAAAATCACTAGCCAATATGTCCCAGAAAGTCTGGTGCGTGCCTTGTGTGGTCAGTAGTCATACTACTCTGTTAAGAATAATGCTGAGGAGGAAGGCTATGAAGAAATCTGTTTTGAAGGGCAAAATAATTTGAAGCACATTTCTCCTGGAACTGAGCAGTTTCTTCCACAATTGCTGCCGAAGTCTTGATGAAAAGATACATTTGGTTTAATGTTCAAACAAGGGCCACATCTGCACCCATAATTTGTCCTTTGAATCTACATCACTGCACTACTATCTGCCAGATTCCCAACTCTGCTTTTTCCATTTAGTAACGCAAGCGAAGTGAATGCAGAGAAATTGGTGAGAGCTTTGCCAGTTTCCATCTTCTCTCTATTCATAAGAAGAAAGAGCCAGGATACTGTTTCTTTTCTTTTTCATGAATCCCGTTCAATTTGCTTTTAAAAGTTTGGGGAATGAAAAGAATGGTAATGTGGAGCTGCCCTAAAATGATATTCCTATCACTTGCATTGGAAAACGGTTTTGAAAGGTAAAAACAAGGAAGGAAGCAAGAATAAGAACAACTCCAAAGGTTCCCCACCCAAATTAGAAGCATATTCAAAGACCAAGTGATGCAAGCATTTTTAAACTCATAAGTAGTAACTTCAAAATAAATTAGCTCTGAAGATGATTCAGTGACTTTATAGTTTAAAGATGGAGAGTCTGAGGTCCTTCAGATACTGTTGAACTAAGATCCCAGCACAGCTCACCACTGAACATACACTTTGAGTCATCCAGGTTTTACAGTTCAGCGACAGCTGCGCCTATTTTAGTGGGGCCCTTGTGAATTTTCTGATAGTTCTAATTCTCAACCACTGCATAAATTGAATTAAAAACCAGTCCCTGCATTACAAAGAATCTGAAGGTGCAGCTAATCAGCTAAGGCTAGATTATTGCTGTCTGGATGGATGGGTGGGGACAGTTAACCTCATCTAATACTTTCTATAAGCATCATTGTCCTCCTTTAGTTTCTTCCATACTAATAGTTTCATGTATATAGGAAACTTGGCATATTATTTAGTATGCATAAATGTAAACTTAAGCCTGCAGAAGTCTTCTTGTTTAACAAGTAGCATTTATGGCAGAAGTAGGTAACAATTTTGGGCTGGTAGACAAATTGGAATTTTGGAATATGTTGTAGGGATAAGTACAAAATGGATGCCATGGGTAGGGCTCATCTATTAACAGACTCTGATTATCATAGCAAAATAGAAGCCAGTCAGAAAACCATCATTTACCAAAAAGAACCTGATGAAATTATTCTGTATTATTTTTGTTGCTTCTAATAATTTGTCTTTTCTAGAAAAACTTTTAAACAACGCACTAAACAATTCTTTGTGAGTCTGAATGGCATCCTTATAAAAATAATATTAATGATTGTATATCTTTGTGTTCCTACTTATTTATTAAATTAAGTTAAATTAAATTACACTTCATTACAGTTACATGAAAGTCTGGAAGAGCATAAAACTGTTTTCAGATATCCATAAGCAGTATGTTTGATAGACCAGTAATAATTTATTTTATTCCCATTTATCTGAAATTATAAAAAAAAAAATCCCCTCTGTGTATATATATTCACACATTTATATATTACAAGGCTGGGACCTCTCAGAGTTTTACTCCAACAGCATCTTTGAAAAAGCCTGCATCAAACCCAAGAAAACTATTCTTTTCCATATAGAAACCAGTTTTATCTCACAGCATAACATTCTCATTTAAATTACTATAAACAGGTTATTATCCAGTATATGTAGATATTTCTACTATAAAGCCATGAACAGATTCAAATTTTACAACATTACAAAAAAAAATTTCATATGGGTAAATTAATGTTGTTTTTTCTCAAATTTCAATAACTTGAATGACTGTTATTTAGAACTAATATTGTTGATCTATCAGCATTCTCTTCTTTAGTTGTCCACAAAACAGAGTAGAGAAGAATTACTGTGCACAGACAATCATTTATATTCAGTCAAACTTCTGAAATGCAAACATAGCCAAAGATGTATACATTTAAAAAGCATGGCATGAAGAGTTGTTGTTTTTGAAACTCAACATTTCCCTTCAAGCTTTATCTTCTATCATGCTTTTAGCAGGGTTTGTAATTGCAGATGTGAATATATTTTATTCATATTTGTTCTCTAAATTTTTGTGCTATAATAAAATAAATTGACTTACCAGTTTAAAAACTTTTAAAAGGTGATCTTGACAGGATCATTCTTTTTTGTTAGGTACATTATAAATTAAAGAAAAAAGATACATAAGGCAAAAAATAAAATACTATCTCTCTGTAAAACTAAGGATTGTTCAAATTCTGCAAACCGTTAGCCAAGAAAGTATATCTTTTATTTAAAAAAATTAAGAATCAGTTCCTTTCTTCTAAAAATAATACCCTTTTCTGATTGGCAATTTCCCATCTGTTTCTTCTATATTTATTTATATCCCAACTGTATTAGTCTTACATATAACTTAAAGTAGAACATATATCCAATATATCTTTATTTTCCTCACAGCAACAATCCTGTGAGCTGAGTTGGGCTGAGAGAATGTGACAGATCACACAGCTATCTTTCATGCCAAAGATGAACTAAACTCAAGAGTTTCACAGTTTCACCCAAGTCTGTAGATGTCATTGCACAATTACAGTGCGAAGTGTCAAAATACACCCCAAAGCTCTTACCATCGCCACACATACATACACACACACTACTAATTTTCAGATAAGAAATGTGCTATTGTTTTTTCCGGTTGTATGGATTAGTATCTATAATATCAGAAGTTAAGATTTTACTCAATTTGCTTTTCAGAATACACAGATGTATTCTAGTACCGACTAGAATATTTACTCGTGTTTCTGATAGCAAGATTCCAGGTCAATGCTAGATAGGTCTGAATATCAAAATTGAAGAAAATGATTCTAACTATCTGTTGAGTTATTGCTTTCCTTTCTGGTCGTTGGAGAATCAAATGAATGATATACATATCCCTAGAACTAATAATACAAAAGCAGTTTTCATTCCACTGAAATGGACACTCATAGGATGGAGAAATAGAAGGATAAAGCAGAAGGTTGATAACAAATATAATGAAGGAAGGAAGACTGAATCCTACTGAAGAAGATCTGACCTTGTAATATCCAAATATCCTCAAAAATTTTTTCCTGGTATCATAATTTCAATATTATTTAGAGGTCAAAGACTTAGAGATAGGGAGAAAGAAAGAGAAGTATGTAATATAAAGAATGGGTATTAGGTACAAAAGGCAAAAAGGAAAATGAAAGGCTAGTCCAATCATTAAATATTCAGAGACTATACTGTAGATGAAGGCTTCAGGTGCAATAGGATAATAAGAGGACTTGAATCTTGGACCTTTGAAGACAAGATGAGAAATTGCTATAGAAGTGACATATTTGGTGATGGAATCAATCAATTATCTTACTAGAGTTTTAGAATAATATTAGCTGTAGTCACTCAGCTGTAAACAGACACTATTTAGATTATTTTATGATGCCTTGGTGCATGTATAAAGAAAGACTACCATATTTTGATCTAGGATGTACTTTGTATGTAATCTATGTATGGTACATACTGTGCATTATTCCGCAGCCTATTTTATCCTGCTCTGCTGTTTTTATTGTTTTAAATCTTTTTAAAACATTGTAAATGATTCAAATAAAGTCTGTTCCAATCCGTGTTCCAGTTCCAATATATAAGCTTTAGAAATAATTTTGTTGATCATGTAAACCAACTCATTGACCAGCATCCCTGGCAGTCTCTGTTCAAATACATCTGAAGAATGTGAGTTCACTACCACTTAGAGCAATGTGTTCTACTATTGAAGCACTGTTGCTATTAGGAATTATCCTACTTGTCAAAGCAAAAATATATTCCCATTGCATCTAAAGTATTGCAGCTTTTAGCAATATTTTAACTACGATCTGAGCAAATGAGAATACAAATGGATGGTGATCTTGACACAGTATTTCTGCTGCTACAATGTCGGATGGAATCTCCTTTTTTTGACAGTTGCATCACACTTTGAACTCATTTAATTTATGATTCACCAAGTTATCCGGGTCCTTTTTGCATGTACTCGTCCCCAGAATAATCTTCCTATTTGTGTCATGCTTTTGATTTTGCTTATCCAAATAAATACTTTTGCATTGTCTCTATTACAATTCATCTTGCTATTTTATGTCCGTTGCTCTGGCTTACCAAGATTTTGTCAAATCTTGATACCATCCTTGAAAATATTTGCTATCCTATCTATGTTTTATTCACAGATTTCTGTCTCTCATGCAAGTAATTTTCTATGTTGAAAAACAGGAAAATTTTGCAAAATTAACACATTATATCACACACTGACTGTGTAGATATTATGACTAGCCAGCTGAGGCACCACATTCCTAAGTTCTCCCCTCCCCTCCTTGAATGGCAAACAATAAATGAAGCAGAATTAAGCATGGTTTCAGTTGAAGTTGTTTTCCAGGTTGACAGGCAGCTCCTCCTAACAAAGCAAGGACCACCTGGAAAACAAGAGGAATAGTTGTAGAGTGAATGTATCTTTGGTTAACTTTGCCTTTCCCTGGAATTATCCTTGGACTTTTGGGGATTCTGCTTATGAAACTTATTAACTTATCTTTCAGCCCTCACATCCCAACTTTTTACCCAGGTAGCTTCTGAAAGGGGGCAACTCTTCCACTGAACTAAGTATTGCAGCCTCCCTTTGTATAGAGTCCAGGATTCGCTTGATTTCATAATGAGTTTTCCCTTCTATTACCATGAAACTAGGTGTGTCCTGGTCTACTGGCTCAGCTCTGAGCTTCGGGCTGGCTTTAGCAGACTGCTATGGAATATGGGGTGGACTTTTCCTAGCAGCAGAGGAAGCTTTAGTTGCACCATAATTGGGTTGATTATTTTTACTATGGGAAATGGGCCTATGAACTTAGGCCCTAGTTTTCTGGAAGGGAGTCTCAGTCTAAGATACTTTGTGGAGAGAAAAACTTAGAAGCTAGGAGTTTCTTTAAGACTTGACAGACTAATTTGATGCATTCACCCATCATTTTGGTATAGGTGAGAATGTTATTTAAGTACACTAGGACTCCCTTGTACAGGTGCTCATGCAGCACTTCATTTATTAACTGCATGAACATCACAGGGATCCCTGCAGTCCGAAAGGCATCATTGGAATTGGAAACTTCCTAGTGGGCAGTTGAAGGTTGTCTTCCATTCATCTCCCTCCCTGATTCTCACTCTGTAATATGCTTCTCTTAGGTCTAGCTTAATAAATACTTTCCCCTTTATAAGGTGGGAAAGCATGTCTTTCATGATGGGAAGGGGTACATATTTTCCACATACATACCATTTATTCCTCTAAAATCCACACATGATCTCATTGATCCATCCTTTTTTCCCTTTAACTAAGACTGGAGCCGCCACTTGAGACTTCACTGGTTGAAAGAAGCTGTGGACTAGGTTCTTGTCTATGTATTCCTTTAGCTGCTTCATTTCTTTGGTGGACATGGAGTACATCTTAGGCTTCGGTAGCTTCGCCCCTGGTATGATCTTGATGACACAGTCAGTTGGGCCATGGGAATTCAGCACCATGCCCTGCTTGACAGCTATTTATACAGGAGCTGTCAAGAAGGGTAGCCAATAGGAATGCAACATAAAGCCCGCTTCCAGCCCGGCGTATCTCAGCCAATGGGCGTGAGCCCTTGATTGCCGGGCTGTCAGTCGCATGTCAAGGACTTGTGGCCAGTCGTAAGTTGAGGACTTAGGACCGGTCGCAGGTCAAGGACATAACACTCCTTTCCAACCAGCGAGGACACATGTGCGGAGATGGCACACACGTACTCACTTAAATAGGCGGGATGGCACCAGAATGCCTCAGTTGCAGCTCAGTGGGCAGAGAGGTAGGTTGTCCCTGTAGTAGCTTCTCCCCAACAGGAGTGGAGCTCCGGGTGATATCACCATGGCCCACCCCTGGAAGCTGGCTTGGTTCTTCAGGTAAGTGTCAGAGCACTGTCGCAGCGGATTGAGGAGGAGTGTGGTCAGGCTGCCAGTAGGCGGTGGCTTTGAAGGAAAGGCATGACTGGGGGAAAGCCTCAGTGGGTAGGTGGTACCTCAGTTGGTCAACGTGGCACTGCCATTCTCTGCCATCGGGAAGTCCGACCCTGTAAGAATCGGGGCTGGTTACTTGGGTGATGGTGGCAGCACCCATCTAGGGTCCCCTGAGAAATTTTTGGCAAAGACCAGGTCCCCCTCCCTGAATTGATGCAGAGGAGTCCCCAGGGTGGCAGGCTGTGTGATGCAGCCTGTCCAATGTGGTCCTGAGGCACCAGCCCATCAGCAGCTCCGTGGGGCTTTTGTTCATTAGGGGGCACAGGGTGGAGTGTTGACTGAGGAGGTAGGCTGCCACCTTGTCCAGTCAGCCCCCTTGGTCCATGCATTCCAACGCTTCTTTGGCCGAGTAGACAGTGCATTCCACATGGCCATTACAGGCGGGGTGGTAAGGGGCAGATCCAGGATGTCGATGGACAGGATGGAAGAAGAAGGGGTGGGATCAGGGTCAGTGACAGGGAGAGGGCAGCAGCTGAGGGCATCAGCATGCCCCATCTACTTGGCCAGATGGTACTGCAGCGTATAAGAATACTCTGCGAGGAATTCTGTCCAGCGAGACATACAGGAGGACAGAATGGGTGGGGTAGGACGGTCACCGGCCAGAAGTCCAAGGAGCAGCTTGTGGTCAGTGAGTAACATAAAATGATGTCTGTAAAGATAATCATGACTTTTTTAAGATCTGGAGCGGATGGGCCCCCTTCAGTGGACCAGAGGAGCCGTCAACAGTGAGTCTTGTGAGACCATTCTGGGAGGAGTTTGATTCTGTTGCCCCCGAGGATTTGGATAGGTTGCGTGGACGGCTGCGACCGACCACATGTTTAATGGACCCATGTCCCTCCTGGTTGGTACTGGCATCCTGGGAAGTGACACGAGGCTGGCTACTGGGCTTGGTGAACGCCTCTTTGAGCGAGGGGTCCTTGCCTGCCGCCTTGAAAGAGGCAGTAGTGAGGCCCTTACTCAAGAGGCCTTCCCTTGACCCGATGGAGCTAGCTAATTATCGTCCAGTCTCCAACCTTCCCTTTTTGGCGAAGGTTGTAGAGAATGTGGTGGCACAGCAGTTTCCACGACACCTTGAGGAATCCGAATATCTAGACCCACGCCAGTCCGGCTTCCGGCCCGGACACAGCACGGAGACGGCCTTGGTCGCGTTGGTCGATGATCTCTGGAGGGCCAGAGATAGGGGTTGTTCCTCTATCCTGGTCCTATTAGATCTCTCGGCGGCTTTTGATACCATCGACCATGGTATCCTATTGCGCCGGCTGCGGGGGATGGGAGTTGGAGGCACCGTTCTGCGGTGGTTCGGCTCCTACCTCTCTGACCGGATGCAATGTGTGTTGGCAGGGGGGCAGAGGTCGACCCTGAGGTCACTCACTTGTGGGGTGCCTCAGGGGTCGGTCCTCTCGCCCCTCCTGTTCAATGCATATGTGAAGCCGCTGGGGGAGATCATCCGTGGTTTTGGGGTGGAGTATCATCTGTACGCTGATGATACGCAGCTGTACATTTCCACCCCAGACCACCCCAACGAGGCTGTCGAGGTGATGACCCGGTGTTTGGAAGCCGTCGGGGTCTGGATGGGGGACAACAGACTCAAGCTCAACCCCTCCAAGACCGAGTGGCTGTGGCTACCGGCACCCCGGTTCAGTCAGTTGATTCCATCACTGACCATAGGGGGCGAGCAATTGCCCCCTGTGGAGCGGGCGCGCAATTTGGGCGTCCTCCTAGATGCCCGGCTGTCAATGGATGACCATGTGGCAGCCGTGGCAAGGGGGGCGTTCCACCAGGTCCGCCTGGTGCGCCAATTGCGCCCCCTACTGGACCGGGATGCCCTACGCATGGTCACTCATGCACTGGTGACATCTCGGCTGGACTACTGCAATGCCCTCTACATGGGGCTTCCCTTGGGACGCGCTCGAAGACTGCAGCTAGTCCAAAACGCAGCCGCGCGGGCTATTATGGGGAGTACTAGGTACTCCCATGTAACACCGCTCCTGCGCGAGCTGCACTGGCTGCCTGTGGTCTTTTGAGTGCGTTTCAAGGTGTTAATTACCATCTTTAAAGCGCTCCATGGCTCAGGACCTAGGTACTTGCGGGATCGCATCCTACCACACACTTCCCTGCGACCGATTCGCTCTCACAGGGAAGGACTCCTCCGGGTGCCGTCCACTAAGCAATGCCAACGGGCGGCGCCTAGGAGTAGAGCCTTCTCTGTGATGGGCCCAACCCTCTGGAATGACCTCCCCCCCCCCGATATCAGAACCACCACCGACTTCCGCTCCTTTCGACAAAAACTGAAGACTCACCTGTTCCGTTTAGCCGGCCTGGCCCATTTATAGTTTTATTCTACCTCCTGGCAGATATTTTAATTGGGTATTTTTAAGGTATTTAAATATTGCTTTTAACTACTTTACTTCAGATATGTACAGTTTCTTATTGCCTCCTCTTTGTGTTTGTATTTTCTATTTATTGATGTGTTTTTATTTGACTGTACACCGCCCCGAGTCCCTTTGGGGAGAGGGGGTGGTATAAAAATCTAAATAATAGTAAAGTAAAGTAAAAGTTTAATCCCCGACACCGCAGCGAGAGCCTCCTTATCTATCTGGCTGTAGTTCTGCTCAGCAGAAGAAAGTGTTCGGGAATAAAAAGCTATGGGAGCTTCTGAGCCATTGGGAAGGACATGGCTCAGGACAGCCCCCACATCAAAAGGGGAGGCATCACATGCCAACATCAATAGCAACCTGTCACTATATTGCACTAGGACAGCTGCTGATGTAAGCATGGCTTTGACACCCCGAACGCATGTGCTTCACGGCTGCCCCAGCACCAGGCTGCCAATCAGTCAAGCAACTGATGAAGCAGCTCAGCTAGTGATACCTTGTACAGTAAAAATGGTGCATAGAAATTCAAGAGGCCGAGGAATGCCTTGGAGGTAGGAGTGGGGGCATTCCTGATGGCTTCAAGTTTTCAGGGGGTCGGGTGGATTCCCTAGGCATCCAAAAGGAAGCCCAGGAACTCCACCTGGGGCACAGCAAAGGAATATTTGCTGCATTTTAATTTGAGACCCGCAGCCCGAAAACGGTGGAGGACCTTCCTTAGAACTTTGATGAGCCCTGATCGACTGCTGGCAGTGATCAGGACGTCATCGAAGCCAGGGAGTCCATGGAGCAATCGCTCCATCAGGCTTTGGAAGATCCCCGCTGCCACAGAAACGCCGAATTGTAGCCTGTGGCAGCGGAATACCCACCATTGGGTGACGATGGTATGCGTGGCTGCAGCCTCATCATCCACTGGAAGCTGCTGATAGGCTTGAGCCATATCCAGTTTGGTGAAGATGTAGCCCTGCCCCAAGGAATGGAGCAGGTGCTGCACCACTGGAACTGGATATGGGTTTGCCTGGAGGCCCTTGTTGATGGTTGATTTATAGTCAGCGCAGATCCTGATGGACCCGTCGGCCTTAATGGGGACCACAATAGGGGTCTCCCATTTGGAATGGTCGATGGGTTCAAGGGCGCCCTGCAACAACAGTTTGTCGAGCTCAGCATCCACTTTGGGCCTCAAGAAAACGGCACCTGGTGGGCCTTAAGTCTGATAGGGGCAACCTGGGGATCTAGGTTTAGGGAGATGGGAGATCCCTTATATTTACCAAGTGTTCTGTCGAAGACATCAGTGAACTTGGTGATGACATCTTCGACAGAGTCAAGCTTGGTAGAGATCAGCTGAACCCCTAGGAGAGACAGGAGGGCCAACAGGGGGTTTCCCACAACTAAGATGGGAAGATTGCCATGGAAATGGCCATAGTCCACCCAGACAGTCATGCTACCCAGGGTAAGGATTTCAGTCTCCTGGTAGTCCTTGAGGGTGTTGTTCGTGGGGGTCAATTGGTCACAGGTCACTCCTGGGCACAGGCGGAGCAAGGTGCTCCAAGAGAGGAGGGATCTGGAGAAACCAGAGTCCACCTCCATGGAGCATGGAGCTCCTTCGATAAGGAGGAAGATGGTAATTTCCTTAGCGTCAGCCAACTCCTTGCTGACCAATGCGGTGGGGAGGTCTTCTTCCAAGAGACAGCATAGCAGTCATCCCTGGACAGTGGAGGGCGGCGTTGCTGGTGGCCTCCCACCAGGGCGGCAGTCACTGGTGGCTAGAGGTGGCAAGGTGGCATGGCAGACGTGGGTGAGGTGGCCCTTTTTATTGCAGCGCTGGAAAACCACTGCTTTAAAAGGGCAAACAGCGCGAGCATAGTTGCCGCCACAACCCACGCATTGGCTAGCTTGTGGTCTTGCTAGAGTGGGAATGGCCATCCATCTGGGCTGTGCCCTGAGGCAATTGACCTGGTCCTCCTCGAGGTCATCTAGGGGGGGCAGCTCATTGATGAGGCAAGTGCACGGTGGTGGTGTGACCAGCTGCTGGCACTTTTGTATCTCCACTGTGGACCAGTCAGAAAGCTAGAAAGTTAGATCATGGGTTGCCACTTATCTTGCCATGCTAGCCCTCGAATTATTGACTCTGTCATCTTAGGGACGACAACAAACCAGATCATCTCCCAGTGCTGGGTCATCTCTAGCCTAATTGGCTCTATTAAAGTGGGTGGTGGGTGCTCCTCCCAGCAGGGAGCCACCAACCTTCTCAAACTTAATGGATTTGGATAGTCTCTTTGCTCGAATCCCCAGCTTAATAGCAGCTGGCAAGCTAATAAGGCTATCGGGGCCTCGAACTTCCCCTGAGCTCTGAGTTGGGTGCTGTGATGGTAATGGGAATAGAAAAAGGATAGATGGCTCCACTTACCATCAGGTCACTCTCCCCATTGTCCTCGCTGTTGTAAAGAGCCAGTGTAGGCTCCCCATTGGCCAGAGTTCCTTCATCCTTTAAGCTGCAGGATGGGACCTCCTAGCAAGTGACTTTGGACTTTTCAGGCGCTTTTCTGAGTGGCTTCCTTGGTTTACTGGGGCCTAGTGGGCCAGTCTTCAGCTTGGGGCTCGGGGCTGGGCACTCAGTGGTGTGGTGGCCTGAGTGGCCACACCAGAAGCACTGCAATGAGGTCCAGGCACCTCTTTCAAGGAGCTCCATCACAGCAGCTGGGTTTACTCATTTCTCAGTGGGTGGCTTCTCCAGAGCCCTTCATAGTTTCAGGCTGGTGTCTCCTTGGGCTTGCATTCTGGAAACCAGAAGAACAGCTCCCTGGCACACATGTAACACCTGGTCTTTGTGCACATGCCTGCACACCAGAAACTGGAAGCTCAGATTCCCAGTGCACACATATGTGCTGGGGAACTGCTCTTCTGGTTTCTTGCACTCCCACACATGTGCACCGGGGAGCTGCTCTTCTGGTTTCCTATGTGCTTACACACATGTGTGTGGTCTCCCGTTTTGGCACTCAGTGCTGGAAAGGTTTGCCAACACTGCCCTAGAAGTCACAAGTCCTGGATTTTGGATATGTATGTTAGCTTATTTAAAATAACTTGGTTGAAAAGGTTTGCTATCATGCATCATATATACTCCTTTTACCACCTCCCTCCCACGGTTAGGATTAGGGTTAAGGAGTTTGGGTTAATGTTCTGATAAGGATCAGCATAACTAGCATGTTGCCCAGCAGGCCAACAATGAACACTAAAGAGTAAAGTGTTGGTACAATCTGTGAAACAAAATTTCCAATGACTTCATAATGAATTGGTTCAGGAAGACACTATGTAAATAGTTGGGTTTATCTCATATTCTCTTCCAAAATAATTTTCCATCTTCCTTTCCCTAGGAATTAGAAATGTGATAATTGGGGATAAAGTCATATAATAAAATTTAAAAAAACTGTATGGGAACTTAACATTAGTAAAAATTATTAATAAAGAAATATTTAATGGACAACAATTTGAGAACTCAACCAAACTCAACAGCCTAGGGAGTGCTCCTGCATGGCCCCATGGGAGTCTGACAACCAATCAAAATACATTTCTTACACAGGAACAGGAAACAGAGAGGTGGGGCTGAACAGATTATAAAAAACTCAGCAAGCCCCTTCCTCGGCCCTTCTCTTCTTCCTCACCCAACATTGAAGCATGTGATTACCTTTTCTGTTTAGGACTCAAGCCATGTGGTCCTGTCCATCATTAAACCATCTTTCCAAGCAGCCTCCATGTCTTTTTCCCCACTTGGAGCCGAACCCAGAAGGACATTTCTTTCAATACTGGCTTCTGGTGTTTTTTGATACTAACCTCAGTATCCCTCTTGATCACATGTTAAAGCCCTGCGTTGTTTGGATGCATGCTAACTGGAGAATGATTCTTTTTATTTTACCTCCAGCTCATTGAGACTCCAAGTGCTTTCTCCTAAACTTGCCATTAGCTTCTCTTGCAACTAACGGTTGAACCTTCTCTGTAGCCATTCCACTATTTTGAAATGTGCTATCCTGAGTGGAAGGTCTTAATCATTTGGTTTCTGATTTTAATGTTGATTTCATATTTTTTTTGTAAATCATTAATCTGCCAATCAATCTGACACTTGACTGAAATGCTGATTAAAATATGTTAGCTACATATTCAATTATTGGCAACACAGGTGGGCCAGCTTTCTTTCTTCCTTCTGCTCTACTGTTAATACCAACATAGCTTAAAAATAGATTTCTGTTCATATATTTAACTGGTATTTGCATTTTAGAATGTTGTTTTCCTTCCAGTAACAAGAACCACAAGGAAGTGAACATAAATTAGTATTTTTTTAAAAACTGGATCTCTCACTGATGAAAAAAATGTCATTCTGGGTTCGGCTCCAAGTGGGGAAAAAGACACTGGAGACATGGAGGCTGCTTGGAAAGATGGTTTATTGGTGGACAGGACCACATGGCTTGAGTCCTGAACAGAAAAGGTGATCACATGCTTCAATGTTGGTGGAGAAGAAGAAAAGGGAGGACTGAGATGCTGAGTCCCTGGTTTTATGCCCTTTCTGGCCTTTGATTTGAGCTTGTATTCTGGTTGGTTGTCAGACTCCCATGGAGCCATGCAGGGGCAATTCTCTAGGCTGCGTTTTGAATCCAGGTTTGGTTGAGTTCTCAGATGCCATGTGGTGAGTTGGGTAAAGGACCAATATTATCATGCCTTAATCCCATCACCCTGGAGCTGAAGGGGAGAACTCTTTATTATGTAAAGGGACTGGCTTGGCCTTCTTAATGGCCCATTGACAAAGTGGGTGGAGGCAGGAAGCTACAGGGAGCTATTCTCAATTTAAAACATGTTTCTTCCTTTTCACATCCAGGGAAATGTAATATTCTGCTTTTTCAATATTTCCTAGGATATTTCATTTCTCGGGGGGGGGGGGGGCTGGGTGATAACTTTCCACACCACCAAATGAGTAAGATTTAATTTTTAAAAAACATGTTTCACATTCTCAATGACAAATTGATGAAAAACTGCTTATGACTGGCTATCCTTTAAAAAAGAATTGTAATGTCATTGAAAATAGAAAAAAATACTTCAATAGAAACAATATATATTTTTAAATAAGCATTTTTTACTGTCAAAAATCCGGATAACCATGATAAGTTAGCAAAAAATCAAAGTTTTTTGAATCTCCCTTCTTCCATTTAGTGCCCTCCTGAATTTTTGCAGCCTAGATATATTAGAACTCCTTTTTGGTATTAAAAAAATAAGATCAATGAATTACATTGTAGATCAATCAAAATTAAATATAGAGCAATGTTCTTTTGACAGTGGTGGAATGATGTTATGATGTTGAACTAGAATTAAGAATGTGGATTCAAATCCATAATCATGATATTTATGAAATGCTTTTGATCAGATGATATCCCCTCTCACATAATAAATTTCAAAGTTCTTGTAATAATCAACAAATAATCTAATGAAACATGCTCTAAGGTTAGAAGTCAGAAATAAGATTTAAGAGAGAGATAATAACCTCAGTGGAAATCTCTAGATAGAGAAGAAAGTGTTGAATGTTCATGTATACTCTCAATATTTGTTTCCTTTTTGTTTGATTTTGTGTTGTTTATTTCTTACATTTAATTCTATAATTTTTTTACTATTTTGTCCTAATATTTTGTTTGCTTATAATATTTATTCAGTGTATAACTTTATTTTCAAATAAATAATCTAAGAAGAAAAAATAATCATGACAACAATTTAACACAGCAATGCTTCAGAAACAGAAGAGGCTGCAGTATATATATTGCATCAGTGAAAAAAAATAGAAACACAATAAAGTAATAAGAGCAATATCCAGAAGAAAACTGAAAGACTTTTAAAAATATTTGGCTGCCTGCAAAAAGTGAGATGCAACATGTAGCTTCTCTTTGAGAATGATAAAGATATTATCAACAATAGCTGTGAGATTTTTCTTCTGTGTGTGATGAGGTCTTATAAATAATTTGCAGTCCATGAAGCTTTATGCCATAATAAATTTGCTAACCACTTTCTAAAAAAAACAAATCACATAACTAAGTTTTAAATCAAAGCCAAACTGAGCAATCTTTCATTTCACAGATTCATGTACAATTTCACAACTGTTCAATGTAGTAATATTTCTAGTCACTGAATTAGGACAGCTAGTTCCACGTTGATTAATTTTGAAACTTGCACTGTCACCAACAATAATACTATAGTCAGAGGTATTAAGACAGCCAATTCTATTTTGCTTAATCTGAACTTGCATTTTTCCAACAAAAATATAACAACCAGAGGAACAGTCAGGAGCATAAGTAGAGTTCTCTGAGCTGCAAGGTAAACATCTTAAATGGACCTACTCATATCCCAAGCCTTCTTCCAGGATGCAGTAATTGAGAGTGGGAGAAAAGGAAGTTGAAGTTCTCATAGCTCCTCTTTCCCTTTAAGCAATAATGGGCCAGTTTAGAACCCTTCTCCCCACTCACCCAGAAAATTCTTTTTTCCCATCTACTAAACCAATAGACTCAGACTGTATTCCAATTCCCATTTAGAATATTTCTGGATCTGCATATAGCTTTCACAACTAATCTCAGAAAATTCTTAGTTGGCTACCTGGAAGTCATTTACTCTACAGTATATCTGGGCTACAAAGATCTGGTAGAGCACCAGATGGCAACAAAGTTCCTGTATCTCTTTGCCTCCACTAAACAGCATGCTTTTATTCCCTTGTAGATTCACAAAAGCAAAAGAAAAGAGCAAACAAAGTAATGTCCAGAGACGCTGCCAAGGTCTTACTTCCATATAACAGATTTGGGAAAAGCCATAAAAGAGGAAGTGAAAGCAGCAACAGCTTCTGTTCCTTCTTTTTTTGATTTTGCTATTCTGTAGAACATGTAAATGAAGACTCAATGATCTAGGCCAACTGTAGAAAGGTCTTTGAGTCTTCTGCTTCAAGATTACCATGGCAGGACTACAAAAACTCAGGTCATTAGAAATATCAAGTTCAGGAATGCTGTTTTATACTTTTTTTGTGAACTCTACCAATTAGAGCATGTTCAATAAAACATAGTTCAATAAGTAATCACACAGCAAAATGTATGAATATAGACACTGACTTATAAGAGTGTCGCATGATGTAGCTGCATTTCAGAATGATAGGCTTTGGATTTAGTAAAGGCTGGGTAATGAAAATGCTCTATGTTCCTTATCTCATAAGTGATGAAAACTTCAAATAGCAGCATTTACTCAATTAGTCTTTGGGTACTTCCGTTTCAGTGTTTTACACCCACACAGAATTGGCTATGACCTATCTTGGTGTATTAGCAGGTTATTTGATGTTGAGCTTACTTTCCTTTTGAATCAGTTTGATCTTGTGGCTTCCTTCCCCCATTGATGCCGATTCTTGTCTCACCCTGACTCTTACCAAAAATGAACCCCTTTTTCTCTCATCCTAAACCTCATAACTGTTCTGTGACTTGTTGCTAACAAGGTATTTCACAGCTTACAGTATTGTTTTAATGTAACAGAAGAATGGCATCAAGGGGGATGGGGATGTTGGAAATTTTCAATGCTTTCACTTTTGATGATAATCTTTTCTCCCATTGCTTTCCTAAGGTAACCTCCTTTTCTTGCAAACAAGGTCAAATACATGTCTTGGAAAATCACTGTTGCTAGTGATGAGGCAACAGCTGCTTTGAAATAGTTGGTGGCAACTATAGTGGTCCTTTCCTCACTTGTTCCTTATTTTCTTCTGCTGCATTATTTCACTACACAGCTCTCAGATTATCATCCCCACTCAATAAAAATGCAAAAAAAGGCTAGATACTGCAGCAGTGAGATACTGAAAACTCTGTTGGTGGTATGACACAATTCAGACATTTTTAATAACTCCTGAAAGTACAGGAAATAGGGGCAGGGGCAACAGGATAACCTGAGCCAATAGAGTATATCCAAGAATATGCTGAGACTGACTTTAAAACTATAATAGAAAAAAAAATCAGACACTCTTCTACAGGATTACGCATGATTAAAAAAAATATACAAGAAATAATTCTTATTTACAAGTTTTTTCTTATATCTGATTGTAGGGAGTCAGTAACATGTAGATGCATGCAATTATTTTGGCTTCCTTTTGTCCATTGGACCACACTTTTGGTATGGTTCAGCATTACATTAAACAGACCGCAAATGCAAGTATCTATTGCATTATCCTCTGGAACAAAACAATGGCTTTCATAACCTTCCCCTGGAATAATATATACAGACACTCACAAAAGAGCATTCATCAATAGTTTCTTAAAAATAGGCACAGCCCAGCATTTCTGCAACAGGAAGAAAAATATTCCAAACTTCCCTAAGGAAAAAAAGGCGAATATTGGTGGTGGGAGATTCAATTCTTAGGGAAACAGAAACTATAGTCTGCAGATCAGGCAGTCAATCTAGGACAGTGACGTGCGGTGAGGTTTATGACTGGTGAGGCTGGTGACATCATCAAACCGCGTGGTTGCTCCGATCGCACGGGCGCAGCCCAAACGGAGAAGTTTCTCTTCTCAGAAATGTCAGAAAGGGACAGACAGGCTGCAGCAGCTTCACTGAGAAGACATTTCTGAGAAGAGAAATTTCTCCTTTCTCCTCCTTCCCCCCCTTCCCTTCTAGCACTGATGATGTTACCTAGGCATTTTTTGCATCGGGCGAGCCTGGGATGCTTGCAAGGGGAATGGGACAATGTGTGCAGGGGGCTCCTCAGCAGCGCATAGCCTCAGATTAGCACAGCCGCGATCCCCTTCCCCTGCACACGTGGTCCCATTCCCGTCCTTCCTAAGCCAACATGAAGGGGACTGCGGCTGCGCTGATCTGAGGCTGGCATTGAGGAGCTGCCTGCACACGTGGTCCCATTCCCCTTGCAAGGATCCTGGGCTCGCCCAATGCAAAAAATGCCTAGGTAACATCATCAGTGCTAGAAGGAAATGGGCAGGGAGAAGGAGGAGAAAGGAGAAGTTTCTCTTCTCAGAAATGTCAGAAAGGGACAGACAGGCTGCCGCAGCTCCACTGAGAAGACATTTCTGAGAAGAGAAACTTCTCCTTTCTCCTCCTCCCCCCCCTTCTAGGACTGATGATGTTACCTAGGCATTTTTTGCATCGGGCGAGCCCGGGATCCTTGCAAGGGGAATGGGACCATGTGTGCAGGTGGCTCCTCAGCACACAGCCTCAGATTAGCACAGCCGCAATCCCCTTCCCCTGCACACGTGGTCCCATTCCCCTCCTTCCTAAGACAACATGAAGGGGACCGCAGCTGCGCTGATCTGAGGCTGGCATTGAGGAGCCACCTGCACATGTGGTCCCATTCCCCTTGCAAGGATCCCGGGCTCGCCCGATGCAAAAAATGGCGAGATCGGCACACTTGGGGCTGCTGCTGAGATGTCCAGGGAGGCTAAACCAAGCAGTGCGCCTCTCCCAGCCACTTTCACGGCTTCCCGGAGTAATTTTTTTTATTTTCA
Source organism: Natrix helvetica (assembly GCF_964273705.1). Classification (NCBI taxonomy): domain Eukaryota; kingdom Metazoa; phylum Chordata; class Lepidosauria; order Squamata; family Natricidae; genus Natrix; species Natrix helvetica. The sequence goes on along the minus strand of NC_138554.1, from coordinate 84,785,342 downwards.
TGATGAGAGCAGTGAGGCTCTGCCTCCCCTGCCTCCCCTGACTGCACGTCACTGATCTAGGAAATTACATAGTCTCTCTGGAGCAAAAATCAAAGATGTAACTCCTTAATAAAATAATCAACCCCACAGATTACTACTCCTTCCTTTTCCTATTTAGGGGGACCAATGACACAACAATGAATATGAAAACAATAACAAGAGATTTTGAACAGCTAGAGAAGAAAAGGACGGAAGTCCCAGTTACAAAGTAGGAGATAAAGAAACATACTCAAGACCAATAAAGGACTCCAATGCCTACACCCCAATGCTCAAAAGTTTAGGGGGAAAAACAGGGTGAACTTGAAGTATTAGTACATTGAAGGCAGATATGATATAATTGCCATTATTGAAACTTGGTGGGATGAAACTCATGACTGAAATGTATTGATGGAAGGATATAAACTATTCAGAAGAAACAGACCTAACAAAAGAGGAGATAGAGTTGCATTATATATAAAAGATCACTACATCTCTACAGAAATCCACAAAACCAAGGATGAAAATCTCCTAGAATCCATATGGATCAATATAAAAGGGGAAAAAAACATTGCTATAGATGTATACTACAGGCTATTCAAACAAAGCAGAAGAAGTAGCTGAACTCTTTGCTAATCAATTAATAAATGTATGTAGAAAACATACCACAGGAGTAATGGAAGGCTTTAACTACCCTGATATCAACTGGGAGACAAACTGCAGCAACTAGGAAACACATTACAATAGTAATTGGGGATTTCAATTACCCTGACATCAATTGGAAGAATTCAACCCCAAGTGAGAAACCAAATGGGTTCCTAACCAACTTAGCTGACAACTTTGTCATCCAAAAGGTAGAGGAGGGAAATAGAGGAAAAACTATAGTGGATTTAATTCTTACTAATAGGAAGAATAATAGAGGGAGTTGAAGTTGCCAGAACCTTGGGTGAGAGTGACCATGTCATACTGGAATTAAATACAATGCAAAGCAATAGAATATAATCCAATCAGTGTCTTAAACTTTAAAAGAGCTGATTTTTTAACAAACAGAGAAAGCCTAAGCAAAATTTCATGGATAAAAATCCTAAAGAGGAAAACAACTCAAAAAGCATGGGAAACACTGAAAAACATGATCATAAAAGCCCAGTCCAACACAATAATACTAAAAAAGAAAAACAAGAAATCGAAGAAGAAGCCAGCATGGTTGTACAAAGATATATCTGATAAACTGAAAGACAAAAAGAGAGACAGATAACTAAGGCAGAATATCAGCAGATGCCCCAAATCTGCAAAGATGAAGCCAGGAGAGCAAAGGGTCAGAATGAACAAAGACTTGCAACAAAAGTCAAAGATAATTTTTTTTTTAAATATTTCAACATATAAACAACAAGAAAAAAATCAAGGAAACAGCCAGTCCACTAAAAGGGAAGATAGTAAGGAAGTAACAGACAGTAGAGAGAAAGCAGAGCTATTTATTTAACTCATTCTTTGCCTCACAAAAAGAAAACTATAGCCCAACCTACCAAAAATATAACTGTAAAAACAGACTAGACATAAAAATTAAAATAAGAAGGAAAATGGTAAGAGAACACCTGTCTGACCCTGATTAATATAAATCACTGGGACTTTGTGGATTGTATCTCAGATTTCTGAATAAGTTGGCAGATGTTATCTCAGAACCATTGTATCATATCTTAAAAAAATCTTGGAGTAGGGGGGAACTGCCAGAGGATTTGGAAAAAAACTGATGTGGTTTCCATCTTCAAAAAAGGAAAAAACAAACAAAAAAACAGGGATGGGTTTCAAAATTTTTCCTACCTATTCTGTGGGTGTGGCCTATTCTGTGGGCATGGCTTGATGGTCATGTAACCTGGTGGGTGTGGCCAACTTGTAAAAGGTGGTGAAACTCACTTAACAATGCTCTTGCTTAGCAACCAAAATTTTGGGCTCAATTGTGATCATAAGTTCTCTTTCTTTTTCTTTCTTTCTTTCTTTCTTTCTTTCTTTCTTTCTTTCTTTCTTTCTTTCTTTCTTTCTTTCTTTCTTTCTTTCTTTCTTTCTTCCTTTCTTCCTTTCTTCCTTTCCTTTCTCTTCCTTTAGAAGGTGAGTACTTCTAAATTTTAACTTTTAAGCCCTGAAAAGCATGGAAAATGTGTGTATGCATGTATGTGAGTGAGAGAGTCCTTCTCCCAATCACAGCTAGATCTTGTTCCCTCTGTGCATTTCCTAACCACAGAAAGACCAACAGATTCTGGAGATCGTGGGGGTTTTCCAGAGCAGAGGACCTTCTGTTAGAGAAAGGAGAGAGTGTGTGAAATGGAATAGAAAAGTGAATGAGAGAGTTAAATGGGCAACCAGCTGGGAAGTCACCTAGCAAAGCCCTGTGTTGGTGAGGTGCCCATGCTAACTGCTTAGGAAAAGCAGCAGGTCCTCCCAGAACTCCAAGGGTCTGAAAACTGATAGGCATAATTTTAAGAGGTGTCTATACTCATTGTGTAGGGCAGCAATGGCGAACCTTTTTTGGCTCACGTGCCATAAGGGGGGAGTGCAGGGGGGTAGTGTGCAGGCATGCCGCACCCATAATGCAATGTGTGACCCCCCTAGTGCACATGTGCACACTACAGGCATGACCCCCCCATTTTTGCATGCTTTTGTTGCCCTCCCCAGGTCCAGAGGCTTTATAGGAGCCTGGGGAGGGTGAAAACAGCCTCCCCTGCCCCCCGGAAGCCCTCCGGAGGCTTGAGGGACCTTCAGAATGCTTCCCTGAAGCCTCCGGAACAGTCAAAATGAACTCCAAGCAAACCGGAAGTGACTTCCAGTTTGCTCGGAGGGTTGTTTTGAGCACTCCAAAGGCCTGAGGGACCTTCAGGACGCTTCCCTGAAGCCCCCGGAGCAGTCAAAACGAACCTCTGATGAACCTCTGACGAAGTGACTTCCGGTTTGCTCGGAGAGTCGTTTTGACTGCTCCGGAAGCTTTAGGGAAGCGTCCTGAAGGTCCCTCAAGCCTTTGGAGCGCTCAAAACGACCCTCTGAGCAAACCGGAAGTCCGTTCCTGAACTTCTGGTTTGCCCGTAGGGCTGGTTTTTTGCACTCTGGAGGATATGTAGACTTTAACTCACAGAATTCCCTAGTCACCGGATTAAACTATCTGGCTAATGACATTCTATCTCTTTAATACGTCCAGAATTAGGACTCAGTGTGGCAGAAAGTACAAAGCAAGAGAGAGAGAGAGAGAATTTGGTAGTTGTTAAGTGGCTGGCTAGAAACTGGAAACTGAGAGACAGTGAGTTCTAGTCCTGCCTTAGTCATGAAAACCAGCTGGGTGACTTTGAGTGAGTCTGTCTCAGCCCAACCCACCTCACAGGGAAGTTGTAGGGAAACTGGAGGCAGTATTAGATATGTTCAGTGTCTTGAGTTGATCAAAATTTATTAAACAGTATTACAATGTCTACTTTTAGAGGATTTCTTATGAATGAATATCTGTAGAATCTAATATTAAATATTATGTTACCCTAATTAAAGTGACATAGTATATCTCATGAACTTTCCAAATCTGGTAAGATTTCCAAATTTTCATGTGAGATTTCAAATATTTTGTTTTTCTTTTAAGGGACCAAAAGTAAATATTCATTGAAAACACAAAGGTATTCAGCTATTTTAAAACATTTTAAACATTTTTGCCACCAAATTTTCTTGAAAAAGGGCGGAAAACTCAGACCCAGAATTCTGGCATGGATTCTCAAGTATAGAATATGAAAACTAGCTATAAAAAGGTGGAAATTAATTTCTTTGACAATTGCAGGAGTGATGCAGGCACAATGAAGTGAACAGAATTTGCTTACAAGTAACTTTTAAGTACTTGTAAAGTATTTTGCTTACAGATAACTTTTAAGTACTTCTACTTGTAAAGTATTTTGCAATCCTTAAGTAGTTAGATCACTGCACAGCTGTAAACTATGCTGAATTGAATCATTTGAATAGAATCCTATTACTTGGAATACAAAACAACTGATTACTTACCGTATTTATCGGCGTATAACACGCACTTTCCCCCCCGAAAAATAGGGGGCAAATGATGTATGCGTGTTATACGCCGATATACGCCAGGCGATATACGCCAGGTGCACAGAAAAGGATCACGGAGCGCTTCGCCCCAAAAGCAGCTGCTTTTCTGTGCGCCTGGCGTTTAAAACATCCGGCTATCTATCTAAACGCCAGGTGCACAGAAAAGGATCGCGGAGCACTTCGCCCCAACAGCAGCCGTTTAGATAGATAGCCGGATGTTTTAAACGCCAGGCGCACAGAAAAGCAGCTGCTGTTGGGGCGAAGTGCTCCGCGATCCTTTTCTGTGCGCCTGGCGTTTAGATAGATAGCCGGATGTTTTAAACGCCAGGCGCACAGAAAAGCAGCTGCTGTTGGGGCGAAGCGCTCCGCGATCCTTTTCTGTGCGCCTGGCGTTTAGATAGATAGCCGGATGTTTTAAACGCCAGGCGCACAGAAAAGCAGCTGCTGTTGGGGCGAAGCGCTCCACGATCCTTTTCTGTGCGCCTGGTGTTTAGATAGATAGCCGGATGTTTTAAACGCCAGGTGCACAGAAAAGCAGCTGCTGTTGGGGCGAAGCGCTCCGCGATCCTTTTCTGTGCGCCTGGCGTTTAGATAGATAGCCAGATGTTTTAAACGCCAGACGCACAGAAAAGGATCGCGGAGCGCTTCGCCCCAAAAGCAGCTGCTTTTCTGTGCGCCTGGCGTTTTAAACATCCGGCTATCTATCTAAACACCAGGCGCACAGAAAAGGATCACGGAGCGCTACTCAGCGGGGTGTGGGCGAGAGGAGGAGAGAATGAATGAGCCGTCTCTCCTCTCCCAGACACCCGACTAAAACACTTTCTTTCGCCCGCGGAAGAGCTCGGGCGGGCGAAAGGAAGCGCTTTAGACAGCGGGGTGTGGGTGAGAGGAGGAGAGAATGGATGAGCCGTCTCTCCTCTCCCCGGACTCCCGACTAAAAGTTAATTAAAAAAAGGAAGGAGGGAAGGATGGAACTGGAAGGGAGGCAGGGAAGGAGGGAGGGAGAAAGGAAGGATAGGAGGATAGGGAAAGAGGAAAGAAGGCAGGCAGGCAGAAGGGAGGGAGGTGCAAGGAAGGAAGGAAGCATAGATAAGCAGGAGGGAAAGAAGGCAGGCAGGCAGGAGGAAAGAGGAAGGAGGGAGGCAGGAAGGAAGGGAAGGAGGAAGGGAGGGTGGAAGATAGTAGCAGTGAAAGCAGCAGTGTTCATAGTTGCTTTTACTGTCCTTTTACATTATTTACCTTATAAGTGGTAATAATATTAATAAAAAAAAAGTTCTGAGCTACCCTTATTTTGCTTCAAAGTTCTTTATTTGAAATTTAAATTTTTTTCCTGAAATTTCCCTCTTAAAATGAAGGTGCGTGTTATACGCCTGTGCGTGTTATACGCCGATAAATACGGTAATCTTCTTATCAATATATTTTCTAGAATCAGTGCAGTAAATAACATTCTAATTATGAGATACAGTATATGTCTTATTTTATAGGTCTGAAGCTGCATCTACTTAGTTCATACTTATTTTTAACAATACTTTTAGATGTTTGGGAAATGAAAATATGAATATATATACGTAGATACTTTTATATGTATGTAATATTTATACAGAAATATTGTTTCATATTTAGAGATGACATGGCTTGGCATGGCATGGGCATAAAGCAGCATTGGCTGGCATCAAGCACCAGTCTGCCTCACTCCACACTTGATTGATTGGCTAATGTGCCAGCAAGTTTAATTCTTGGCAACACTGGCTGAACCCCAACAGCACTACCTTAAACTCCAGCACTTTCTTGCCTCAGTCCCCAGTACTGGCATGCCTGGGCTTCCTAGTACCTGTCCATAGCACTTTCCAACCCACTCTTTGCTGTCACACACCAGCCTGCTTGCTTGGATTCCTGCCTCTTCCCAGACTATGAAAACAATTAAGTAGTCAGCTGGGGTGGCAGCAAGGAAGGGGGCATTAATAAATTTGAGCTAATTCCTAAGTAACCAAATTTTGATCACATGACTGCAAAGGCTGGTACTTTGAGGATAAAACATTCCAATTTTTTCAATGCCATTATACTTTTGCACAGTCACTGAACCAATGGACATAACTCAATGCCTACCTGGTCAAGTAGATAAGAATAACTACTGGCTGCTTAAAATAACAATTATTCTAAATATCAGAAAATATAGAAAAATCTTGAAGAGGAGCTGAAGTCATGACGGAACGATGTGCAATCTCAATGCTCTGAGATTGCAGTCGATACTTTTGCCATGGGGGGGGGGACGAATTTGGACCTAAACCATCCCGAAGAGATGGTGAATAGGAAGATTACGCCTTGCTGATTTTGGGGATATCGCAAAACCTCCGAAGGAAGCAAGAGAAGATCTTCAAGCCGGTGACAAAAAATCCAGCCAAAGCTGACAAAGTCAGGGCAGCTCCAAACGGAATGATGTGGAAAGAGAAAGTGTTTCCAGCTGGTGAGGAATTTTTATTGATTTTTAAAAAAGATTGCCTATAAAAACTTAAAAACCAACTCAAATTAAAGAATAGAAGAACTTAGCGGCGAATTTGATCTTTGGAATGGTCTTGGACAGTGGTTATCATATTTTTAAAATGTTATTTACATGGATGGAATCTGTGCAAACTTTTTGAAACAGATGGATCAAGCTTTTCTTTTTCTAACTTCTCTTTGTGACTCTCTGTAAGCTACAGATTAACTTTTTCTTCTTTTATTGTTGTGGGAACTTTTTTCTAACTCACTTAAATTGGATTTCTTTGCTTAATTTGACATATAAAAGAGATACAAAAAAAAAAAAAAACCACCCTGGAGGCTGATCGGAGTCTTTGTGAATTCAAAGACGGAACGTTCTTTTTTCTGTGTCATGGATTGTTTTGACTTCGGCATTTCAAGGCTTTACTGCCTGGCTGTTTGGCTATTTTAAGAGTCCACAGCTGTCCCCTTCAAGTCTGTTTTTGTTCACAGAGAGGTGAGAGGAGCATTATTTGTGAAAAACAGTGGTCTTTATGAACACATGCTTTAATCTTATCTGACCTTGTAAGCGAAAGCAACTGTGTATGAAAATGGCATCTCAAAACAACGTGGAGGATTTGAATTTGCAAGGAATATTTTTAGAACTGCAAAAATTATTAAACACGGGGGGAAAAATTGAGAGAAAATTGGAATTCTTGGTGTATTCAACTATAAAACATGGAAAAATGGAGGATATTCTTCAAATACAAAATGTGGGGATTGAAACTCCAAAAACCGAAATGGAAGATGAACATAAAGAAATTAAACTTGTTGATATCTATGGCAATTGGTATATTTCTGAAAAAAGAAAGAATGGAATATTGAAAGAGGAATTAAATGGAGAGGAAATTTATTTCAAAGGGCAAGATATAGAAGAAGAAAAAATTAAAGAATCTATGGACTATGAAATCCTATCTGCAAAATATTTGATAACACTGTTGATAATCAAAGATAAGCTGAACAAGGAAGCAGGAAGAGGGCTTCAAGAATTCATGAGAGATTTGGACTTCCAGTTCCGGCGGCTGAGGCGATGGGCAACTCGTTTGCTCGCTCCGGCTCCCCGGTGGGCTTTCCCACTCCTTGGGGGGCACAGGACGCCCTGAAGAGGCGTCCTGCCGGAGGGGCGGCATCACGGGGGATCCCTGCATCGGCGGCGGCCGGCAGGAGGTCCCCTGCGCGCTCAAGGCACCGGGGAGCAGATCGGAGGGTGTGTAAGGCGTCTTCACTGACAGGCTGCACGGAGAATGAAAAAGCAGAAGGAAGCAGCGGCGGTGCGGTGTTCTTCACTCCCTTTGTTGATTTGAAGAACTTTTCAGCAGCTTAAAACTTTCTCTTTCGGCTAACTTGGGAGGCGCGGCTGGAGGGAGGGGGATTCCCCCCCCTCGGACAGGCGGCTTGGAACAATTTTGCTCTCAGCCCCAGGGGAAGGAGGAGGGGGGAGAGCCAACCAATGATGCCACACCCTTGCTTAAAGTGACTTTCATTGAACTTAACTCCATAATATACTGATGATCTGAGGACTTTGGGAACTTTGAAAACTTTGTTATGCCTCTAAACCTGAAGCTGGCAGGGCAAGATGGCACACTTCCGTTGTCTTCATGAACTGTGAAACCTGACTCCACCTTTAAAAATTTAGGCTTCCGGTCTTTGTCTCCGTGCTACTCAGATGAATCTCTTGTGGATTGCTACTCTTTGAACTCTCTGGGGTGAAAAACTTTACTCTATTGCCAGGCTGATTAGAGAAATTCTCTCCTGCTTGGATCCTCTGCCTCCTGGACTCATCTGGCTGCTCTGCCGCTCTAGCTGTCCATTCTCTACACTGACTGAGCTCTTTATTCTATAAACAATGTCTCCTAAAAGACCACCTCCTGGAAAGCCTGGCTTTGCTACCTCTGCCCCGACATCAGCAACTTCCAGTCCTACTACACAATCAAAGATAACAGACTTGATGCAACCTAAAAGTACAGAGATGGATTTGCAACAAATGCTTCAGCAACTCTTACAGGGACAAGAGGAAATTAAGAGACAATTAAAGGAAATGAAAGAAGAAATTAAAGAGAACCAAGCCCAAATCCATAAGAACTCACAGAGACTGGACCTTGTGGAGGGTGGGGTGGCGGAGATGAGGGAGGGGTAGAGGCGGTGCAGAAGGGAAACAAAGAACTTGATACCCAACAAATGAAAACAGAATTTGAGAGAATGTCCTTTTATCTTAGATTTCAAAACGTGATGGAAGCAGAGGATGAAAACATAAGGGACATCATGATAAACATTTTGGCTGAATATACCCACAAAGAAAAACAACAGATGGAATGGGAGATAGATCTGGTTTATAGAGTGAATTCAGCCTATGCCAGAACACACAATGTACCCAGGGAGGTACATATTAAATTCCTTAGAAAAAGCACAAGAGACGAAATTCTGGGTGTACAAAGGGGGCAAGCCCTGACATACCATGATAGGGAAATAACTATCTTGAAGCAGATCCCCAAGAAAGTTAGGGAAAAAAGGAAAAATTATTCGCAATTAGCGAATAAATTATACCAGAAGGGGGTGTGGTTCAGATGGTTGATGCCTGAAGGTATGTTAATATTCTGGGAGGAGACAAGAATTAGAATTAACACACCCATAGAGGCACAGGCCTTTATGGAAAAAAACAAAATACACCTAGAAAAAACAGAAGATCCTACAACGGATATGCAGGACACGGGAGGGGCCGGAGCTCTGCCAGCGGGGGGAGATGGGGCAATACCAAGAAAGCTCAGATCACAAAAATGAATAAGAAAATCTCTTTGACATAAACTGACCGAAAGTAATAATGGAATTAACATGTGGACCATATATTACTATGTATTAAATTGATTGAAAGTAACAATAGAATTAATATGCTGATTATATATGACTATGTATTAATGACTTATACCCAGATGTATACTATGAGTTTGAAGGGAGGGGGCGCCTACCACACTTTGCAACTGCCAAAATTTGTATACTTTTCCACTACCTTTTTCCTTGCAAATTTAAAAAAAACCCAATAAAACTTTGTTTTTTAAAAAAAAAGAATTCATGAGAGATTTTACAAGCAAGAAGTTGCTAAGAGGAGTCCATAAAGGCTTGATTAAGAAGATGTTTGGAGGACTGGTTCCACAGATGGCAGAATATATGAGATTGTTTTGTTATTGGAAAGTACAGGTTAATAGATGGAAGAGTATAATTTAAAATTAGCTAAACCTAGCTAAAGTTAGTGATAAATAGGTACAGCTAAATGAAAAATTGATAATGATAGTAATGTATACAATGTGTAGTGTTATGATAAGCAATAATTGCATATGAATATTGAATAATACCCTTGAAGAGAAGGTTAGAAATCCTTTTGGATTACATATAAAGGTTAATAATAATAATAATAATAATAATAATAATAATAATAATAATAATAATAATAATAATAATAATAATAATAATAATAATAATAATAATAATAATAATAATAATAATAATAATAATAATAATAATAATAATAACAACAATAAAAAAGAACTAAATCAGACACATTTAAGTCTTGATTATTAAGGGGGAAATGTTATGATATAGGATATAGTCAAATAAAGAAATGATAATGATTATATATATATATATTCCCATAGATTTTCACGGGTGTAGGTATGCTGGTTTTGTTGTATTCGGGTCTTTTCCCTTGTAGGATTGAGATTGTCTTGGCAACGTTTCGGCAAGATCTCACTTGCCATCTTCAGGCTTGGGCTTAAAATGCGATCGGAGCTGCCGTCTTTCTGTAAATCTTGGTGGGAGGGGATGGGGTGCTGGCTTTGTTTCAGTGAGTGGAATGATTGGTTGTGTGGTTGTATCCTGATTGGTAGATTGGTGCTGATTGGTGCTGGCTGTGTGTGCATTGTTGTTTTGTATTGTAATGGCCTGGGTGGTGGGTGGTGTTCGTTTGTTGACTAAGGCTGGTTTCCAGATGTTGGTAGGCGGGAGGTATCATCACGTTTATTCATGTTGTGGGGGTGTTTCTCTATTTCGATGGCTTCCATAATTATTCTCTTGTTGAGGTGTTCTGTTTTGGAAATTAACCTGGCTCCTTCAAAGTTGATTTCATGTCCTGTAGCTTTAAGGTGCTGGAAAAGGGAGGAAGTTTTTTCTTTTTTTCTTACTGCGTTCTTGTGTTCTGTGATGCGTGCATTTATCCTCCTGTTTGTTTGTCCTATATATGTTGCTGGGCAGATTTTGCATGGTATTTCGTAGACTCCTTGGTTTTCTAGCTGGATTTTGTCTTTGGGGTTTCTTAAGATGTTGGCTATTTTTTGGTCAGTGGTGAAGGCTGTCCTGATATTGTGCTTGAGGAGAATTTTGCTGATTTTATCTGTGGTGCCTTTGATGTAAGGGAGGAGGGCGATGCCATTGTCCTGTTCTGTGTCTTGGTTTTTTGGGGGGGTCTCCTTTTGGATTAGGTTGGTGATTGTTTTTCTTTGGAATCCGTTGGAGATTAATACATTTGTGAGTTTGTGCAATTCAGTTTTCAGGTGGTCTTTGTCAGCTAGGCGTTTGGTTCTGGAGATGAGGGTCTTGGCTACAGAGTTGATCTGTGCAGGGTGGTGATGGGATTCTGCATTTAAGTAGCGGTTGGTGTGTGTTTTTTTCTGGTAGATGGTGTGTCCTATGGAGCCATTGGGTTTTTTGTAGATTAGGACATCCAGAAAGGGAAGTTGGTTGTTTGCTTGCTTGCTTGCTTGTTTGTTTGTTTGTTTGGATTTATATGCCACACTTCTCCAAAAGGACTCAGGGCAGCATACAACATTGCTTCTATTTCCATGGTGAATTGTATTTTGGGGTGTAGGCTGTTGAGATGTGTGAGGAAGTTGTCCAGTTTTTCTTTCCCGTGTGGCCAAATCACGAAAGTGTCATCAACATATCTGTGCCAGAGTTTGGGTTTGTGTTCAGATTTGTCTAAGGCGTTGGTTTCAAAATGTTCCATGTATAAGTTTGCAATGACAGGTGAGAGGGGTGATCCCATGGGTGCTCCTTCTATCTGTTTGTATCTTTGTCCATTATGGATGAAGTATGTGTTGGTTAGGCAGTGGTTGGTCAGGTCCAGGATTTATTTATTTATTTATTCAATTTATAGGCCGCTCCCTCTCCACAAAGGGACTCAGGGCGGCGTACAATTAAATATACAAACAAATGACGAGGAGGAGGTATATACAAAAACATTTTACAATACATAAATAAATAATCATAAGTTAAAACAACACAGTAAGATTAAAACAATTAAAATACCCAAAAAGTCAGAATTAATTTAAAATTGTCCAGGGGGATTGGAGAATGTAGTTATAATTCAAGCCAGGCCAGCTAGTTGGAACAGGTGGGTCTTGAGTTTCTTGCGGAAGGAGCGGAGATCGGTAGTTGTCCTAATGTCGGGGGGGAGGTCATTCCAGAGGGCTGGGCCCATCACAGAGAAGGCCCTACCCCTCGGCGCCGCCCTCTGGCATAGCTTAGTGGACGGCACCCAGAGGAGTCCCTCTCTGTGAGAGCGAATTGGTCGCAGGGATGTGTTTAGGGGGGTTGTGTTTGTTCTGGTTGGCTGTCAAGGCTTCTTTTATAGGCACTTGGGTGAAGAGGGATATGACATTGAAACTCACGAGTAGGTCACTGGGTTGTAGGTTTTGTTTCTTTATTGTTTCTATGAAGTGGAGTGAGTTTTGTACGTGTGAGGTGATGGATTCTGCATAGGGTTGGAGTTGTTTGGTGAGGAATTTGGCAAGATTCTGTAGAGGTGAGCCTATGGAGCTGACTATGGGTCTGAGTGGTATCCCTTCTTTGTGTATCTTGGGGAGGCCATAGAGCTTGGGGCATCTGGAAGATTTCTCTCTGGGGATGATTCTTTGCTGGATCTCTTCACTGATGGCAGAAGCTTTTATTTTGGATTTGGTGGTTTTTTCCAGGTAGGTAGTGGGGTCTGTGTTTATAGGTTTGTAAGGAGGGTCTTGGAGTATTCCTTGTCAAAAGAATTGCATGCATAGCCTTATGGAGGCTTATAGAGTGCTGCTGGGAGCTGGGGGGGGGGGGCAAAAAATGGCCCACTTTTTGCTCATTTCTGCCCTCCCCAACCCCCAGGAACTCTTTAAAAGCCTCCATAAGGGTATGCACAGCCATTTGGGTGAAGGGGGCAAGGCTTTGGGAGGCAAAAATGCTGTATTCTGTGTATAAGATGCACCCAGATTTTCAGCCTCTTTTTTTGAGGAAAAACAGTGCGTCTTATACTCCTCAAAATATGGTAGTTGTTTGAAAAAAAATTCTCTAATTTAATCGGTATTGTTTGAAAAAGATAAAGTAGTTTGGGTAATACATTCATTTTTATTGTTGAAATTCTGCCAATTAGTGATATCTGTAATTTAGTCCAATTATCCAAGTCTTTTTGTATTTGTCGTAGCAATTTATTGTAGTTATCTTCTTTTATTGTAATACATTTTGTCGATAACCATATTCCCAAATATTTAATTTTCTTGGCCCTCAAAATTCCCAGTTTCTCCTCCAGTTCTTCATTTTGTCTTTTGGTTAAATTCTTAGTTAATATTTTAGTTTTCTCTTTATTTATTTTAAGCCCTGCCATTTTATCGAATTGGTTTATGTCTTGTAATAATAATAGTCCATTTTCTAGGAGTTCCTCTATGATAAATGCTAAATCATCTGCAAAGGCTTGCACTTTGTATTGCTGTATTCTAATTTTCCATCCTGTCAAGTCGGCCTCCCTCAGTAACCAAGAAAGAAACCATTTAACTCCATTTTGAAGAATTAAGAGTACTTTTACTGGTTATGAAAAGATAGTAGGTAAGCAAAGCAAGATCTGAGGCAAAAGCACGCGAAATCATACATATCAATACGTGACCAACCCTCTTCCCCTGGCAACCCTCATTCCACTGTCCAATCTGTAAATCCCTTAGGTGTCATGTGAGTTCCATCTTCAAGGAGCATCATCAGGAAGGTATGCAGACAGTTGGCCTTGACCGACACCAACTGCTAATCTTCAGCATGCGCAGTAGACAGTCTTACCAAAACTCCCACTTTACAATCTCTTCTGTACAGAAGCTTCCCCTCCCAAATATCTGGTCCCCCCTCCCCGTTTCAATGGCAGCCAAAAGCAAATAGCGAAACAGATGCTGACATCCAGCCCTCCTTCAGGAAAAGAAGTCATCCCTGCAAGAAAATAAAACAATAGAAAAAACAATATAAGACATGTATGATATAAATATGATCAAGGCTTATCAGGATACTTAGCGTAAAACTTCTGTAAGAGTCTAGGAGCTCTAACATGAGATTTATCCACCCACTCAGACTGTGAGGGGGGGAAATGTTTCCAGGACACCAGATATTGAATTCGATTCCTATGTTTCCTGGAATCCAAGATTTATTTAACCTCAAAATGTTTCTCCCCCTCAATAAGAAGAGGGGCAGGGGTGGAGGTAGGGGCATACGAAAAGAAGAAATGTTTCAGGTTTCAACAGGTTGACATGAAATACAGGATAAATCTGCCTAAGATGCTTTGGTAACTCCAATCATACAGAAACAGGATTAATGATTTTCACAATAAGGAAAGGACCGACATACTTCGACCCCAGTTTCCTTGATTGCTGGGTGGCTTGTAAAAACTTGGTGGGCAAGAATACTCAATCTCTTACTTTGTACTCCCTTTGCTTCACCCTCTTTTTGTCAGCCTGTTTCTTGTGCGCCCGGTGAGCAGCCTCCAATGCCTGGCAGGTCATGGGCCAAATTTGGCGAAGCTGGTCACTCCACTCGGAGAGGGACAAAATTTACAGTTTCTCTTGAGGCAACTCAGGAATTGGTACAAAGTCCTGTCCAAACACAACTCTAAAAGGTGTCAAGCCAGTACTGCTGTGCACTGATGTGTTGTATGCCACCTGGTATATGAGAAGGGGGGTCAGAACAGCCACCTCAGCATGTGATCACAGTTCAGCCCAGTTATCTTGTTGATAATTGATGAAACACCGGAGGTACTGTTCCAAAATAGAATTAGTCCATTCACAAGCCCTGTTGGTCTGAGGATGGTGGGCGGAGCTTAGGCCCTGGGTGGAGCCAATTAGTTTAAGAAACTCCTTCCAGAAAAGGGAGGTGAACTGAACCCCCCTATCCAAAATTATGTGTTCAGGTACTCCATGTAAGTGGTATACATGTGAAATAAACAATTTAGCTAACGATTTAGCTGATGGGATTTTGGAACAGGGTACAAAATGAACTTGTTTGGAAAAAAGGTCAGTAATTACCCAAATCACAGTGTTTCCTAAACTCTCTGGCAACTCAACAATGAAGTTCATCGATATCTCCTTCCATGGGTTCTCAGGGCAGGCCACACTTTGGAGAAGGCCCTGGGGTTTTCCCGGTGGGCGTTTTGCAGCAGTACAAACGGGACAGCTGGCTATGTAGGACTCAATGTCTTTTTTCAGTGAAGGCCACCAAAATTGTCTCTTAACCAGATGTAAAGTCTTTACAAATCCAAAATGGCCAGCCATTCTCGAATCGTGGGCCTGTTGAAGAACAATAGTTTTCAGGTCCGCAGGAACATATAATTTAGCTCCTACCCAAGCCAGAGCATCCTTCATAGTGCATTTGTTTGAATGTCTTTGAACCAGTCATTGGACTCAAGGCCCTCCTTGACTTTGCACATGAGGTCTGTCGTGACCACTAAATTCGAAATGCCTTGGCTTCTAGTAATCATCGGAGCAGCTAAACTTTTTGCTGGGATGACTGGGTGAACTACGCTCAGCTTAGAGTTGTTGTATTGGGGAACCCTAGACAAAGCATCAGCCATGAAGTTCTTCCCCCCAGGAATGTACTTGAGGGTAAAGTTGAAACGGTTGAAATGTTGCACCCAACGCACCTGTTTAGGAGATAGTTTACGTTGGGTCTTCAAAGCTTCCAAATTTTTATGATCAGTCCATACTTCAAAAGGGTGTTTCGTCCCTTCTAGGAAACGTCGCCGGGTCATCAAAGCCCATCTGACTGCAAAAGCTTCCTTTTCCCATATAGCCCATTGTCTCTCTGTCTCTGTCAGTTTGTGAGAGGTGTAAGCACATGGCTGCAATTTTCCATCAGCTTTCATTTGAAGTAATACTGCCCCCACTGTCACATCACTGGCATCAGCTTGAATGATAAACGGTGTCAGCTGAAAAGAATCACTTTAATTTCTCAAAAGCGGCTTGACACTCCATAGACCAGTGATGGCGAACCTATGGCACGCGTGCCACAGGTGGCACGCCGAGCCATTTGTCAGGGCACGCAAGGCTCTGCCCTGTCAGCTGGCCAGCGTGCATGCGTGTGCTGGCCAGCTGAGTTCACCATTTTTAAAAGCCATTTTTCGCCCTCCCCAGGCTCCAGAGGCTTTATAGAAGCCTGGGGAGGGCGAAAAGAGCCTCCCCCTCCCCCCTGGAGGCTTCAGGGACCGTCCAGAGGCGTCCCTGAAGCCTTCAGAACGCTTAAAACGACCCTCCGAGCAAACCGGAAGCACTGGGGGGTCGCACATTGCATTATGAGTGTGGCACGCCCGCACATGACCGCCCTGCGCTCCCCCCACTTGTGGCACACGAGCCAAAAAAGGTTCGCCATCACTGCCATAGACCAATTCAAAGGCTTACCCGGTCTAGGTTTGGCCTCCCCTTTTGACTTTAGGAGATTTGTAATGGGCAGAGCATGCTGGCGAATGAGGGGATAAATTGATGATAAAAATTTACAAATCCTAGAAAACTTTGTAATTGTTTGTGGGTGCGAGGAGCTGCCCATTCAGTCACTGCCTGGACTTTCACTGGGTCCATCTCGATGCCATTGTGGGAGATGCGGTAGCCCAAGTAATCAATTTTCTCTTGATGAAATTCACATTTAAACAATTTGGCATAAAGTTCTGCGGCCCGGAGTTTCTTGAGTACTGATCGTACTAAAGTCACGTGTTCATCACATGTTTCCATGTAGATAAGGATGTCGTCAAGGTTTACGGCCTTGTACAAGTGTTTATGTAAACCATGGGTCATCAACCTGGTCCCTACCGCCCACTAGTGGGCGTTTTGGGATTCCAGGTGGGCGGTGAGGATTTTGGAGGTTAAAACCTCCTTTTGAACTAACATGCGCGAGAAGCGCCGTCCCGTCGCCAGGGAAACAGTGAGTGAGGTGAATCACGTGGTTGCTCAGATCACACGGGCACAGCCCGAGAAGACATTTCTAAGAAGAGAAACTTCTCCGGTCGGGCTGTGCCCATGTGATCTGAGCAACCACGTGATTCACCTCACTCACTGTTTCCCTGGTGATGGGACGGCGCTTGCCTGCGCTTCACCAGCTCAGGCGCGACCGGAGAAGTTTCCTCAGCTCCTCACCACTCCACTGAAGACATTTCTGAGAAGAGAAACTTCTCCGGTCGCGCCTGAGCTGGTGAAGTGCTAGAAGGGGGAGGGGAGGAGCAGAAAAGACAAAAAGGAGAATGAAAGGGAGAAAGAGGAGGTGGGGGATAGGGGATCCTTGCTGCTTTCTGAGCTTGGTGGTTTTCTTAGACATTTCATTACCAAACTAGGTAACATCATCACTGCTAAAAGCGAGTGGGGTTGTGGGGAAAGGAGGAGGAGGAGAAGTCGAGTAGAAACTGATAGCAGGGACAGGCAGAAGCGGAGCAGAGCAGTTGCAAAATAGGAGAAAGAAAAGGCAGGAGAGAATTGTTGTTGGCTAATAATAATAAGTGGGCTAACTAGCTCAGCCTTACTTTTGTACATAGCCCTAAGGAAGATAAAAAAAGGAGACAAAAAGGAAAAGCACCGAAAGAGGAGACCTTCGTTTGTTCCTTACGAAAATCGAACCAGATATCAAATATTTAGTCTCGCAGCATCAGCCTCAAAGATCTCATTAATCACTAGTAAAGCTAATTTCAATTTACTTTATTGTTTTCTAATTAAACTTTATAAAGTTAAAAACATTATAAACATGCAAAAAGTAGAAATAAAAAGATAAATGTATGTACATTTCTTTTTTTTAAAAACACCCTCCTTTCTAAAAAATATTCTGCACTTGCGCAAAAACTGGTGGGCGGTAAGGAAATTTTTCCATCAAGAAAGATCCATTAGTGGGCGGTAGGTAGAAAAAGGTTGACTACCACTGATGTAAAACTTTGTTTATTAATTAATTGTTTAATTAATTAATAATTAATTAAACAATTAATTAATTGTTAAGAGAACTGAGAACTGAGAACTGAGAACTGAGACGCCGGATGGGGGGGTCAAGGTGAGGATGTTGGGAACCAGTAGGAAGAAGAAGACCTTAAATAATGGTTGGGGATGGCCTGGAACCTTAGAGGTCACTGGAGACCCGTGTTAGGGCCATGGATGAGCCTAACTGACTGCCCAGACTAAGACTAAGAACAGCTGGGCTTAGAAGGCCACCCCCCATTCACTAAGGAACCCACATCTGTAACTACATCTACTTTCAACCACCTTGGACTGTCCCCCATTTTTATGATATCTCCACCTGCTTCACCTTCGCGTTCTGGAAATATTTGGAATATTTTCCCCTCCAGCTCCCCATTAACATCTTAGCCTCCGGCTATTAACTATTAACTATTACCATCTGCACCCTTACCCAATTGGGTTTTAATATTTTATCAATCTACTCGAGGCTAGACCTGCTCCGCCTGCGAGAGGCCCCTCTCTCGCAGGTATGGCCCTTGGCGCTTTCAAGGGCCTGCCTTGATGACAGGTTTGTGAACCCCGAGAGGTGGAAGAAATGGAAGCTGAGGGGCTTTTTATCGAAATGTTTTACACTGTTCTTAGGGGGTTCCAGGGAGGGGGGGTGGGTTAACCAAGCTGGGAGAGAAGCCAGCACCAGACGAGCAGGTGGGTCAAGGAGGGGAGTGAGCGGGGTGGGGGGGGAGAGGTAACAAGCCATTCCAGTAGAGGGTTGTTTTATTACATCGGTCGTGGGGAGGGGGGGATGCGAGGACAGGAGAAAATCACGAGGTCGGTTGGGAGACCGTGGCTGTTGGCTACGCCCGGTCGTTTGTACCAACCCCCGCAGACTGGGTGGTCAGGAACTACAGGGCCAGGGCATGCAGCTGATGCTGTGCAATGCAAGGTCCGTAACCAACCTCATTAGTGAGTTGATCTCCGAGGGGGAGCTGGACCTTGCAGGGATAACGGAGACCTGGTTGGGCCACGAGGGTGGCTTACCCCTCGTGGAAATGTGCCCACCGGGTTTCCGTGCATTCCATCAGCCCCGGGCCCTGGGTAAGGGTGGCGGGGTGGCGGTAGTTATTCGGGAGAGTCTAGAACCGAGAGAGTTCACTGTTCCTCAGATACCCGGTTGTGAGTCCCTAGGTGTTAAATGGGGCCCAGGGAGGCAGTTGGGACTGCTGATTGTATACTTGGCTCCTCGCTATACATCAGCGGCCCTGCCCGAGCTCCTCGAGCTGATCTCAGAGACGGCGGTTGAGATCCCCAGGCTTATGGTCATGGGGGACTTCAACCTGCCGTCGACGGGAGCAGCATCTGAGGTGGCTCGGGAGTTCATGGCTTCCATGACAGCCATGGGCCTGACCCAACTAATTCAGGGCCCCACACACGAGGGTGGTCACACACTGGACCTTATTTTTGTATCTGAACAGTGGACGAGTGATCTGGGAATAGGGGACCTAGTTATTACTCCCCTGTCATGGTCAGATCACTCATGTCTCCGGCTCGACTTCCCTGTCACTACCCCTCACCGCGAGGAGGCGGAGCCAGCTCGTCCAAGCTGGTACCGCCCCAAGCACCTGATGGAACCGGAGAGGTTCCAGACAGAGCTTGGGCCGCTACCTGTAGCCCTGACCCACGCTCGGTCGGAGGACCTAGTGGCCGCCTGGAATATGGCGGCGGCTGGGGCCTTGGACCGGGTTGCGCCTTTGCGACCTCTTCTGCGGCAGCGATCCGCCCGAGCCCCTTGGTACACCGAGGAGCTGAGGGCGATGAAGCGCCATAGGAGACGTCTAGAGAGCAGGTGGAGGTCCTCACGCTCCGAGTCCGATCGAACACATGTAAGATCCTATTTACGGACCTACCTTGTGGCATTGAGAGCTGCCAAACGTAGACATTGTGCCACTCTTATTGCGTCCGCAGATAACCGCCCTGCCGCCCTGTTTAGGGTGACCCGCTCCCTCCTATCACAGGGGGCGCGGGTGGCGCCCTTGCAGGGTAGAGCAGAGGAGTTTGGGGAATATCTGCAGGATAAAGTCGCTCAGATCCGGAGCGGATGGGCCCCCTCCAGTGGCACGGATGAGCCGTCAACAGTGAGTCTTGTAAGACCACTCTGGGAGGAGTTTGACTCTGTTGCCCCCGAGGATTTGGACAGGTTGCGTGGACGGCTGCGGCCCACCACATGTTTAATGGACCCGTGTCCCTCCTGGCTGGTACTGGCATCCTGGGAGGTGACATGAGGCTGGCTTCTGGGCCTGGTGAACGCTTCATTGGGTGAGGGATCCTTACCAACTGCCTTGAAAGAGGCGGTGGTGAGGCCCTTACTCAAGAGGCCTTCACTGGACCCAATGGAGCTGGCTAATTATCGTCCAGTCTCCAACCTTCCTTTTTTAGCGAAGGTTGTTGAGAATGTGGTGGCGCAGCAATTTCCATGACACCTTGACGAATCCGAATATCTAGACCCACGCCAGTCCGGCTTCCAACCCGGACACAGCACAGAGACAGCCTTGGTCACGCTGGTTGATGATCTCTGGAGGGCCAGAGATAGAGGTTGCTCCTCTATCCTGGTCCTATTAGATCTCTCAGCGGCTTTTGATACCATCGACCATGGTATCTTATTGCGCCGGCTGGAGGGGATGGGAGTCGGAGGCACCGTTTTACGGTGGTTCGACTCCTACCTCTCCGACCGGTTGCAATGTGTGTTGACGGGGGGGCAGAGGTCGACCCTGAGGTCACTCACTTGTGGGGTGCCGCAGGGATCGGTCCTTTCGCCCCTCCTGTTCAACGCATATGTGAAGCCGCTGGGGGAGATCATCCGTGGTTTTGGGGTTGAATACCATCTGTACGCTGATGATACTCAGCTGTACGTTTCAACCCCAAACCACCCCAGTGAGGCTGTCGAAGTGATGTCCCGGTGTTTGGAAGCCGTCGGGGTCTGGATGGGGGACAACAGACTCAAACTCAACCCCTCCAAGACTGAGTGGCTGTGGCTACTGGCACCTCGGTTCAGTCAGCTGATTCCAGCGCTGGCCATAGGGGGCGAACAGCTGCCCCCTGTGGAACGGGCGCGCAATTTGGGCATCCTCCTAGATGCCCGGCTGTCAATGGATGACCATGTGGCAGCCGTGGCAAGGGGGGCATTCTACCAGGTTCGCCTGGTGCGCCAATTGCGCCCCCTCCTGGGCCGAGAGGCCCTACGCACGGTCACTCATGCACTGGTGACGTCTCGCCTGGACTACTGTAATGCTCTCTACATGGGGCTTCCCTTGGGACGCGCCCGAAGACTGCAGCTAGTCCAGAACGCAGCCGCACGGGCAGTCATGGGGAGTATCAGGTACTCCCATGTAACACCGCTCCTGCGCGAGCTGCACTGGCTGCCTGTGGTCTTTCGGGTGCGTTTCAAGGTTTTGACCACCATCTTTAAAGCGCTCCATGGCATAGGGCCCAGTTACCTGCGGGATCGCATCCTCCCACATACATCCCAGCGGCCAATTCGCTCTCACAGGGAGGGGCTTCTCCTGGTGCCGTCCGCTAGGCAATGCCAGCGGGCGACGCCAAGGAGTAGGGCCTTCTCTGTGATGGGCCCAACCCTCTGGAATGACCTCCCCCCCGACATTAGAACCACCACCGACTTCCGCTCCTTCCGGCAGAAACTAAAGACTCACCTGTTCCGACTGGCTGGCCTGGCATAATTTCAATGCCTATCTCCTGGCATTTATATTTTTACTGGTTTTTAAGGGGATTATTCTGTAGACTTAATTTTATTGGGTATTGGGATTTTAATGTCTGTTTATTTTAATTATTTATTAGCAATACAGTCCTGCATATCTTTTATCCTCCTCTTATCCATCTATTTTATATTTGTATATATATATTGTCCATTTAGTAATTTTAATTGTTTTAATTTTGTTCTTTGACATGGACTGTACACCGCCCCGAGTCCCTTTCGGGAGAGGGGGCGGTCTATAAGCGCTAATAAATTGAAATTGAATTAATTTGGCCCCCTGTAGGCCAAATGGGAGTACTGTGAATTGAAAACACCCAAGTGGGCAGTTGAAAGCAGTTTTCCATTCATCACCTTATTTGATTGTGACTCTGTTGTAAGCCTATCTTAGGTCCAATTTCATGAAGATCTTCCCTTTACCCAATTGGGCCAACATATCCTTCATCAGAGGGAGGGGGTATACATTTTCCATGAACACAGAATTGAGGTTCTTGTAATTTACACAGAGACAAAAGGAGCCATCATTCTTTTCTCTGAACAAAACATGGGCCTAGCAGGTTCAATAAATCCCCTTTTCAAATTTTTGTCAATAAACTTCCGTAATTCCTCCATCTTGTGTGGGGTGATTGAGTAAATCTGGGGTTTTGGAAGTTTTACTCCTGGGAGGATCTCACTGCTACAATCCATTACATGGTGAGGGGGTAATTTATCAGAGGATTTTTCACTGAAAACGTCCTTTAGGTTCCAATATTCCTTTGGGATTTTCTCCTCCCACTCAATTTTTTCCTGCAGCGAGGCCGCTAGGTTAGGTTCAACATTTGTAATATTGGAAACCCTCCCATCTCGTTCAGGGTCTATAGCAGATCGCATGCGCAACCACCCTTTCTTCCAGTTGATGTGTGGATTCCATTTACGCAACCAGGGTAAGTCAAGTATGAGAGGTCGGTCCATCCTCGGGGCCACAATGAAACTTAATGTTTCCTGGTGATCTCCCATCCCCATGTCTATGGGTTCGGTCACAAAATGGGGCAGCCCCCCAGCCAGCTATAGACCCATCAAGCTGGCCCAATCGGGAACTTACAAGACGGTCGTCATCGGATTCGGTTTCACTTTCCCCTGATGAGGAGGACGGTTCTTCTTCTCTTGGGATGGGAGGGAACTGCGCAACAGGTTCCACCCCTTTCATGGTGGTGCCCCTTCTCTTCCTGGGTTAACTGTCTGGCTTTCTCTCCCCCCCACCCGGGCAGAGAGTTTTGGGACAATCTTGGAGCGGCAATTTATTGCCCGGTGCCCCTCCTTTCCGCAACGGAAGCAGTGGAAGACCAACTTGTAGACCAACTTTTCCCTCCTTTCGGAGTTCCTTGGGAGGGGTTGGGGGGGTGGCTTTCTCTTTCCCATAATCTTCGTGGTACTTGTCTCTAGCTAGATCGATCTCCATGTCTGCTGCCAATTCGTACCAGCTTTGCAAGTTACCGGGTGGGTGGGTGGGCTGTTTACATAGTTTTGGTATATATCTTTGTTTAAACCATCCATGAAGCTGTCCATTAAAGCTTCTTCTGACCAACCCCTCATATAAATGGACAATTCACAAAACTCTGTTTTCTGTTGGGTAGAAATCCATTTTGGTCTTATATATATATATATATTTATTGTTTTTACATTTAAAACAATGCAATGCTGCGGAGTCGGGGTGATCATATATTCACATTATGTACAGCTAGTTTCAACCATTAACAGTTATTCTACTTAATACATTGTCCTTCTGTTCGATCACAATATATACATTTGTTCCAGTCTTGTCATCTTAACTTATACCAGTCATAAAATCTATTCCATACCTCAAAATATTCTGATTCCCCTTTATTTTTAAGTTCCAAAGTGAGCCTATCTGCTTCTGCACAGGCCAACACTTTTCTGATTATATCGAGCTCTGATGGTGTATTTTCTTTTTTCCAATGCTGTGCATAGGTTATGCGCGCTGCAGTCAGTATATATATAATTAGATAGAGTGTATCTTTCTTAAACCCCTCCGGTATTATGCCTAGGAGAAAGGTTTCTTGTTTAAACATAATTTGTTCTCCCACCATTTGTTCTAACCATGATTGGATCATTTCCAATATTTTTTGCCTCATTGCACGTCCACCACATATGGTAGAAAGTTCCTGGTGTTTTTTTACACTTCCCACAATTTGGGGCCAGATTTTTGAACATTTTAGAAAGCCGTGCTGGCGGGAGATGCCATCTGTAGAACATCTTGTAAAGGTTTTCTTTATACACCATAGCCAATGTTAATTTCTGATTAAGTATCCAAAGTTTTTCCCACTTAGCCAATTCCACATTGTAACTGAAATTCTTTGCCCAGGCGACCATGGTTTCTTTGACATGTTCTTCCTCTAGTTTATATTCCAACAAAAATCTATACAGCACTTTGATCAGTCTGTTTTCTGTCTGTATCAACAGTTTATCTAATATTGTGTAGTCTTTGGCAATACCTTCGTTCTTCCTATCCTGTGCATACCTTGATTGTATCTGTAAATAAGACCACCATTCTACCTGTATTCCTTGTGATGTCAATTCTGATCTAGTTTTGATCTCCCCCTGCCTGTTCAATAGCTCTTTATATGTGACTATATTTTCCACGTTAATTAAATTTGGGTGTATGTATGCTTCTATCGTAGATAGCCAAATAGGTATTTTGTTATAGTGGTCATGTTTAATTTTGTTCCATATTATTAACAGAGATTGTCTAATGTAATGTCTAATAAAATATTTGTGTGCAGATCCTTTTTCATACCAGAGGAAGGCATGCCAGCCTGCTTGGAGGTCATGACCTTCCAATTTGAGTAATCTTTTATTTCTCAGCATTATCCATTCCCTTAGCCATGTTAATATGGCCGCAGTATAATAGAGTTCCCAATCTGGGACGCCAAATCCTCCCTTTTCCTTAGTGTCTTGCATAGCCTTAAGTTTTATTCTTGGTTTTCTTCCCTGCCAGTTAAATTTCGAAACCAATTGATTCAAATCTTTGAAGACACCTTTTTCTAATTTAATGGGTATATTCTGAAATAGGAAAAGAAATTTTGGTAATATATTCATTTTTATAACTGCAATCCTGCCCATCAGGGACAGTTGTAGGTTTTTCCATCTTTCTAGATCCTTCTTAGTTTTATTAATCAGATTGGTATAATTGTCTTCTTTGATGGTCACACACCTCGCAGATAAATGTATACCAAGATATTTAACTTTTTTGACAATTTGGATACCCAATTTTTTCGTTAACTCCTCTTTTGCTTTTGACTTCATATTTTTAGTCAGCATTTTGGTCTTTGTCATATTTATCTTTAGACCCGCTATTTTCCCATACTCTGTCAGTTCCTCAATGAGTTTCGTACCAGACTTCATAGGATCTTCTAGCACAGTGGTGGGCAACCTTTTTTTTCAAGTGAGCCAAATCTCGCCAAAACCACGATTGAAATTTATTTGGAGAGCCGCATTTTTAAAACCGAAAATACATAGGATGGTACACTGTTTTTAGTTTCAATAAGTTTTTATTGAGAATATTCCGCATGCAAGTATCCACATAGGTCGGGAGGATACAAATAACACAACTAATAAAATAAAAACTTTAGAACGATATTATTTATCGATAACGTTAAATTCCGTAAAATTTGCCTTACAATGTAGAGAAAATTACATCCTGACAATGACTGACAAAGTCACAACCACTAATGTGAACATTGGCCTTGCATTTCCTTGGATAGTTTGAGTAAGTCAGGTTTGTATGTTGTTGCTTTTAATTTCATCTCCCTCTCCCACTTTCTTTCTTTTTTTCTTTTTCTTTCTCTCTCTCTCTCTGGCTCTTTGTCTCTCTCTCCCTCCCTCCCTCTCTGTCTCCCTCTGTCATTTTCTCTGGGTGTCTATCTGTCTGTCTCTCTCTCTCTGTATCTCTGTCTCTCTCTCCTCCTTCCCCCATCTCTGTCACTCTGTGTGTGTGTGTGTGTGTGTGTGTCTCTCACTCACTCTGTGTGTGTGTGTGTGTGTCTGTCTCTGTCTCTCCCTCTGTCTCTCTCCCCTCCCTCTCTCTCTGTCACTGTGTATGTGGGTGTGTCTGTCTCTCACTCATTCACTTAATCACTCACTCTGTGTGTGTCTCTCTCTCTGTCTGTCTATCTTTCTCTCCCTCCCTCCTCCTCTGTGTGTGTGTGTGTGTGTGTGTCTGTCAGTCTCTCTCTGATTCCCTCTCTCACTCCCTCTCTCTGTCTGTCTGTCTCATTCACACACACACACACACACACACGCACACACACACACACACACTGTGGTCACCTTGTTGAGTGTTCCAATCACATTTGAAATGTGATTGGAACACTCAACAAGGTGACCACAGTGTGTGTGTGTGTGAATGAGACAGACAGACAGAGAGAGGGAGTGAGAGAGGGAATCAGAGAGAGACTGACAGAGACGAACCAGAGAGGTACTTTTAACTACCTGGCAGCGACGTTTTGCCTTGGGGGGGCTCCTCAGAACTTCCCAAGACTTCGGAGGGAAGTTTACAGCCCTCCCTCGGAACGCTTCGGAGGGAAGCTTCTTCAAAAGCCCTGGCGAGTGACAAGAAGTCTCCCAGGCTTTAATTTGCCGAGCTGTGCGCACGCGCCTGTTTTCCACGCCGTGGAGCAGCGGCGAAATTCTGCGCGGCGAGCGATGATTCCAGGGGCCATCCGGGAAGATGAGGAACGCGAGGGGGGACCCTGCCCCCCCACTGATGGCCCCCGGAATCATCGCTCGCCTCCCAGAATCTCGCCGCTGCTCCACACCGTGGAAAACAGGCGCGCGCGTACAGCTCGGCAAATTACAGCCTGGGAGACTTGTCTCGCCGGGGTTTTGCAGAAGCTTCCCTCCGAAGCCCGAGAGGAGGGAGGGAAGCGGGCGCCCGGCACACAGAAGAGCCAGATTAAAATGTTTAAAGAGCCGCATTTGGCTCGCGAGCCGCGGCTTGCCGACCACTGTTCTAGCACAAACACTAGATCGTCCGCAAAGGCCTGTAACTTAAATTGCTCCTTTTTAATTTCTAGTCCCTTTATCTGTACCTCTTTACGTATATTCCTGGCTAGTACTTCTAGAGTTAGTATAAACAACAGGGGGGACAGGGGGCAACCTTGTCTTGTACCTTTCTGGATTACAATACTTTGTGTTAGTTCACCATTGATTATTACTTTGGCTTTTTGGTTTGTATAAATTGCTCTGATCGTGTTTATAAATTTATCCCCACAATCCATATATTCTAATTGTTGGTGCAAAAATTCCCAGTTGACATTATCAAATGCCTTTTGGGCATCGAGAAATATTAGTGCAACCTGTTTGTCATTGTGCACTTCATAATATTCAAGAATGTCCAACATAATTCTCATATTGTTTTTAATTTGTCTTCTGGGGAGGAATCCGTTTTGATCTGTATGAATGAACGATGTAAGAAATTTTTTCAGCCTTTCTGCTATTATTAAGGCAAAGATTTTGTAGTCTGCATTTAGCAGTGATATTGGTCTGTAGTTTTGTATAAGCACCTGGTCTGTGTCCACCTTAGGTAATAGTACAATGTTAGCCTCCATCCATGATAACGGTGTCTTCACCTCTTTCAACACAGTGTTGTAGACTTCCAACAACGTTGGGACAAGTATATCCTGGAATTCTTTATAAATTTCTGCTGGCAACCCATCCGGCCCTGCAGCTTTATTATTCTTTTGTCTTTGTATGGCCTCGGTTATCTCTGATGTTTTAATGTCTTCGTTGAACATGTCCTTAATCTCCTCTGGTAACTTTGGCAGATCTGACTTTTCCAAATACTGTAATATTCCTTCCTTTGTATAGTCTCGGTTTTCTTTATATAATTGATCATAAAACTCTTGGATAATCTTTTTCTTTTCCTCTATTTGGTAGCAGATCTCGCCTTTTTCATCTTGTAGTTTATTGATCCAGTTCTCTTGCTTCTGCTTCCTCAGCCTATAGGATAGCCACCGCCCCGGTTTATTTGCATTCTCAAAGAAGTTTTGTTTTGCTTTTTTATAGATTGTGCCAATTTTGCTTTTTCATATATAGCCAATTCATGTTTAATCAGTTCCATATTTCCTTTTATACTTCTCTTCTACGGTTTCTTTTGCAGTTCGCTCTCTAAATTTCTATACCTTTCTTTCAGCTCTCTTATTTTTAGATTCTCGGTTTTTTTCTTCCTGGCTGTAGCTGATATTGTGACCCCTCTTATAAATGCCTTAGTCGTATCCCATAGGTTCTGTATGGATGTGTCTCCTGGTCCGTTTTCTTTGAAGAAGAATCTTAATTCTTGGTTGACTCTTTTAATATATTCCTGGTCTTTTAGAATTGACCTATTGAGTAACCAACGATAACTGCCCTTTTGTTTTTTCCAAATAATCCTCATGGGATTGTGGTCAGCCCATAGATTGGGTTCTATATCTATCTCCTTCACTTCTGAGATTAGCTCCATCGGCAGCTAGACCATGTCTATCCTTGACCAGGATTCATGTCTATTCGAGTAGAAGGTATATTGCTTACCCTCTGGACATCTTTCTCGCCATACATCAAACAAATTAAGTTCTTCAGCCATTTGGAAGAATGACCTTGGCAATGTTCTCCTAGTTCCTTTTCTCTTCTTTCCACTTTTATAGTCCCGTTTTGGGTCAACTATAGCATTGAAATCACCCAGTAAACAAACATTTTCGCTTCCCATCTCTTGAATAATGCTATGTAGTCTATGATAGAAATTTTCCTGGCCTTCATTAGGTGCATATATTACAACCAGTGACACCTTTTTTTGGTTTAACATTATTTCCACGATTAGTATTCTCCCTTCCTCATCTTGATAAATTAGTTTAGTCTGAATTGTGTCTTTGACATACAGTGCTATTCCTCTTTTCTTTTGGTCAGCCAGTGCCGCGTAAAGTTTACCCAATCTAGGACATTCTAAAATCTGGATCTGTCTTTTAGTCATATGGACCTCTTGCATTGCAATTATATCATAGTTCAAATGTTTTAATTTATTAAATATTGTTTTCCTCTTCTGGAGTGAGTTTAGACCATTAATATTCAATGATAGGATCTTGATTTCTCCCGACATACTTCTATGTGTATTTGGGTCGTGTGCTTCTTGTTGCCCTTATTTCTCTCACTTCCTTTGGTTCTTCCCCTTTTTCGTCTAGAACGACTTCTTTCTCCTTTCGTATCTCCACTGGTTCCTTTTCTCTTCTTATCTGTACCCTGGATCCTTGCCTCCTTGCTCCCGCCTGTTCTCCTCCGTCTTTCTCCTCCTCCTGCCCAACTAGGGTATTGTAAAAGTCTTCCGCTTGTTCTATTGTGTCTATTCTAAATCTTCTATCTCTCCAGGTTACCAGTACGCCCTCCGGCATCAGCCATCTAAAGTTAATTTCAAATTTGTTCAGGACAGATGTTAAAAATTGGTAGGGCCTTCTTAATTCTCTGATTCTCCTCGGTACCTGTTTTAGAACTGTTAGTTGTCGTTGGTTGTAAATTATCGGGTCGTCTCTAGTTCTATTCAGCACCTTGTCACGTATTGACTTTTTAACAAACTTTACATGGACTTCTCTTGGTAGATTATTCTTTTTTGCGTAATTTGTCTGTATTCTATACGTCTCGTCGATCTCACTTGCCATCTCATCCTTTTCTATTCCCAAAGCCTTTGCCATTAGGTCTGCCATCGTGTCTGGTAAATTCTCGCCTTTTTCTTCCTTTACGTTCTGGAACCGTAGGAATTGGGCTGCTTTCTCCGATTCTAATGCGAGGACCGTTAACTCAAGTTCCTTGTTTGCCTGGATCAGCCTAGCACTCAGCTGCTCCATTTTTTCATCCTCCTTTTCCAACCTTCCTTCTATTACATTTATTCTTTGTTCGTGTTTATCGATCTGTTCCTGGAACTTCTCAAATTTATCGTCCATCTTCTGCATTCTCTCCTTTAATTCTACCATATCACTCCTTATTTCTTTAATATCCTTTTTAAGTTATTTGTGATTTTTAGCCATTGCCTCTTGCATGGACTGTAGCATCATCTGCAATTCCTTAGTTGAGTTGGATCTTTCTCTCTGAGGCATATCCTCCGAAGATCTTTGGTTCGACGGACTGGCAGCCGCTAGGGATGGCTGGGATTCTGGCTTCCTCCCCGTGCCAATTTTCGTAAAATTTGTACTACTTGTCATTTTTTGGAGGAATTGGATCCCTACTTTAATTTTTTCCCAGAACTCCCACTTACTTCTCTCCCTCATGACTTTCTCCAGTCCCCCTTCTTTCTTTCTTTCTTTCTTTCTTTCTTTCTTTCTTTCTTTCTTTCTTTCTTTCTTTCTTTCTTTCTTTCTTTCTTCCTTTCTTCCTTTCTTCCTTTCTTTCTTTCTTCCTTCCTTCCTTCCTTCCTCCCTCCTTCCCTCCCTCCCTGCTTCCTCCCTTCCTTCCTTCCTTCCTTCCTTCCTACCTACCTACCTACCTACCTACCTTCCTATCTTCCTTCTTCTCCCTCTCCTCTTCCCTCTACCTCTATTCAAATATCAATTTTAAATAGTGATAGGGGATAGTAAACTCTATATATCGATTAATTCGTGTGTTATATAGGGACAGCTGTCATAGGATAGTGGGATAGTGTGAGAGACTTATCGGTTAATCACTGTATATATATATGTGTGTGTGTGTGTATGTCACATTTATAATACTCCTAACTTTCTATTAAGGGTAGAATGCTTATAGTTATTATTTATATTATCCTAGATTAATCAGTACTAGTGCCAATAATATCGAAAGAAGTTAGGGTTAGTAATCTTACAACAATAACAATAGCAAAAACAATATATTCCTTTGATGGTAATATTATCACATTAATTCCTAGGTTTTAAGTTCAACCTTAGATGCGTCCCTCCTGTGTTGGATAATTATATGAAAATGTTCTGAGTTCCCCTGCTCCGATAGATCTTCTTTCTCTCTCTCCAGATGGTAGTATCCAAAGGTTGTCCAGAGAATATAGTCAGCAAAAATCCTGTTTTATCTTAGGGTATTAAGAGGGGGGGGGATTCCAGATTTCGCCAGTAGATGTCGCTCTTCCACTTGTCCAGACGCTGACCAACTGTAATCACTCCACCTATATATGTTGCTATAATATATTTTTCCCTTCGAGCCTTCCAGACTTGTATAATTAACTCAAACCCCCCTGAAGGTATCTGTATAGTCAGAGTTATTTACAGCCGGCTTTGTTATGTTAACAGATTAGGTTTAGGTTCAGCTTATCAGACAGTTCAGAGAGTAAAAAGATAAAGTCTCCATTTTTCACTCAGCATATTACTTCTTGCCGCTGTGATAATGGAGGGGAAAGCAGCTCCCCCCCCCCCGCTTCTTCTTGGAGCCCTTAATCTCTTGAGCTGTTTTGGGATAGAATTATCTTCTCCAAGATCCGGAAGCTGTTAGGTCACTCGCAACTCCGACAGCTCTCTGGAATAAATCCTCGCTTGCTTTGAACTCTTGTCAGCATTTTGGGACGGCCATTACTGTTGCCCTCTTCCACGTCTGGGGATATGAAGGAGATTTCAAGCACAGACTATGGATTGCCGTCCTATGGTCGTGTCAAACCAACCTTCTCTCTTCAGTCTTTCCTCCAGGAAGGCTTGGCTTATCAAAATCTTTTCAGCAAACCTCCTCCAGACGTTAGATTTGGCTGCTACTAACAGAGCTCTCTGTCCAAGCAGCCATTCATGCTGGCAGCAAGTCCCGCCATTTTGGTCTTGATGTATTATTCCATTTAGTATATTTTTAATTCTTTCCACTATTATTGTCATAAATATTTAAAATCAGTATTTAGCAGCGAGATTGGCCTATAATTTTGGATCTTTTGTTTTTCAGTGTTGACTTTGGGAATTAATGTTATTAGTGCCTCCATCCAAGATTTTGGTGTCTTAGCTCGTTCTAGTACTTCATTATACATTTCTAATAATATGTTCTCTAATGATTTTTGCAATTCTTTATAGAATTCTGCTGGAATTCCGTCTGGGCCCGGGGTTTTGTTATTTTTTTGTTTTTGGATTGCCCTTTTTAATTCTAGCCTTGTTATTCTCTCATTTAGTGTTTCCTTTGTTGTTTCCAGTAAGGTTGGAAGATTCCTCTTCTGTAGGTATCTTTTAATATCCTCCTCTTCTATTTTCTCTCGGGTATACAGAGTTTGAAAGTATCTTACTGCTATGCTTTTTTTTTCTTTCTTTTGGTGGTGTATCACCCCTTCTTCGTCCTCTAATTGCTGTATTAATTTCTTTTCTTTTTCTTTTTTTAGTTTATAGGCTAGCCATCTCCCTGGTTTGTTGGCATTTTTGAAATAATTTTGCCTACTTGATCTAATTTCCTGGGCCACTTCTTCTTGTGTAATTAAATTTAATGTATGTTTAATTATTTCTTTTTCTTCTTTAACTTCCTGGTTTTGAGATTATTTCTGGATTTTATATTCTAATTTCCCCAGTTTCTCCTGGAGCTCTGAATATCGTTTCTTTTTATCTTTGTTTCTTCTTATTGCATATGCTACTATAATGCCACGCACATAAGCTTTGGTTGTATCCCATAGGTTTTGAATGGCTGTCTGTTCATTCCAGTTTTCCTTTAGGAAAAATGCTAATTCTTTTTCCACATATTGAATATAGTTCTTTTCTTTCACAACCCTCTGATTAATGGTTCATCTCATTTTCCTTTTTGCCTCTCCTTTCCATTTGATTGTTAATAGGTTATAGTCTGCTCACATGTTCGGTGTTATTTCTTCCTCCTCTACATCCTTCTCTATTTCTGGATCCATCCACACCATGTCAATCCTGGACCATGAATTATGGGGGTGTGAAAAGAATGTGTATTGACTCTTCTGTGGGTTGATTTCTCTCCAGACATCTTTTAGTTTTAATTCTATGGCAATTTCAAAGAATGCATTTGGTAGCATTCTCCTTTCATAATTTTTTTAATTATCTGTTTTATAGTCTTTCTTTGGGTCTACCACCGCATTGAAATCCCCTAATAGACATATGTTGTCCAGTTTGAGTTCTGCAATCCGCTTATGTAATTTACTGTAGTATTCTTTCTGATTCATGTTTGGTGCATATATAACTGCAATTAGTACTCTTTTTGTTTTATTGATATTTCAATTAATAATGTTCTTCCCTCTTCATCCGCATATACCTGTTTCGGTTTTAGCCAGTACTTTATATATACTGCAATTCTTCTTTTTTTTGTATTGGCCAAGGCCAGATGTAATTTCCCTAAGTTTGGAGATTCCAGGATACTACCATTTTCTTTTTTAAAATGAACTTCCTGTAGGCATGTGATGTCCATGTTTTGTTTTTGGAGTTTAGAAATTGTTTGTCTTCTTTTTATAGGTGAATTTAGTCCATTTATGTTGATCGATATTAATTTCACTTCTTCCTCCATCCTGTTACTTGTTTGTCACCTTTGTTCCTCTACTTGGTTTTGTTTCCCTTTGGTTTCTTGTCCTCACTCCTTCTCTTTCCTGACGTTCTGTATCAGTCTTCTCTCTCACTTCTTGGTCTAATCCTTTTTCCTCTGTCTGCTGCTCCTCTTAGATTTTGGTTTCCAACTCCTCTCTGCTGCCTGATTCTTCCTCTATGTAATGTTCATAGAATTCCTGGGCTTTCTCTATGGTGTCAATCCTTATTTTGTTATCTTGCCAGGATATTAACATGCCTTCCAGTATCAACCAGTGGAACATTATTTTATATTTTATCAGTTGTGTGGAGAGAAATTGGTAATTCCTTCTTTGCTCTCAGAGAACTGTGTCTTACTATGTCTTATAGGCAGAATTGGTTTTACAATATATAATAAACCAAAAGAAATTGGTTACGGCTTTAGTATGATGTCAAATTCAATGACATAGAGTACCTAATAAAAGGGTCTTCGATGCTGATGAATTTTACATTGGCACAGATATTACACAAACAGTTTTTGTATTACTGATGGCCTCTTATTCACTATACTTTGAATTACCAGCATATTAATACACAATAAAAAACATTCCTAAACTAGAATCTCCATTAATAAGAAACTAGATATGACAATGCATCCAATACTTTCAATGTGCAGGAACATATTATGAAGCACTTCTTTTTGAATTGTTCAAGACTTATGCAAAGCAAAACATGCATTCAAGTGAGGAAAGAATCTGAAACAAATTCTGAAGTTATTGGATGAGATCTGCAAAAGATAAGGCTGCTATGATTGCTCAAACTAATGCTTCCGGAGTAGTCCTGTGGATTACAATTTGCTTCATTTGAAGTTCAGCATTTCCCTAAAAGATTTGTCTTTGACATTTAAGTATAATTTTTATAAAGCATTTTTAAGAAATTGACTTGTTTATTGTAGTAATTGTTTTCCCAAAACAAATATAGTGATTAGGGTTACCAGATGTATGAATAGACAATAAACTACATGTAAACTAATTTATGGCTTATGATAGGTTGGCATTATACTTTACAATTTAGAACAAATGACCATGATAGTGCAGTGGTTAGAATATAGTACTGCAGGCTACTTCACTGACTGCTGGCTGCCAGAAATTTGGCAGATCAATTCTCACCAGCTCAAGATTGACTCAGCCTTCCATCCTTCTGAGGTCGGTAAAATGAGGACCCGAATTGCTGGGAGCAATATACTGACTTTGTAAATCATTAGAAGGGCTGTAAAGCACTGTGAAGCAGTATATAAGTCTAAATGCTATTGCTATTGCTCAAACCCAATAATTCACATATGCTTAACCAAAACTAAACAATCATCATATAATGCTTATTGCAATGTGTGAGCCCAATCTATACTCTTCTTAAATATAAAATAATTGTTAGATTGATGAACACAGTCAAGGGTCAACAGACCATTTTCTGATCTGAACTTCAAGATGTATTAGGATCTCTCCTAATATTTCAGAATCAATGTTCTTCATCTTAAGGTGAAGATTCTCTTTGAGTTTCTACATCAGGGGTGTCAAACTCACGTCATCACATTGCCGTCATGTGTCGTATTACAATCTTTTTCCCCTTTACTAAGCGGCTGGGCATGGTCAGTGTGTGATGCATCTGGCCTGTGGGCCATGAATTTGACACTCTTGTTCTAAATAAAAGATGAAAAAGACCAGAGGAAAAATCTCAACATAAGTCCAGTCTAACTCAACCATTAGATTTCAGCTGGGACATAAGCAGAAAAAATGGGAAGCTGGAAATACTTCACTGTTCTTGGCAGAGGTTCAATAAGGATGTCATTTCTCTAAGGGTTCAAGATGGAGGTGCATGGGTCCCCCCCTTCCATCGATTCCTTACAAGAATTAATCTATTTCTGAATGTCATTGGAAGAAAGTAGTTGGGGAGCTATTTGGAATAATAAATTCCAAACAATAAATAGGACTGGATTATATCAGATGTATTTAACTTCTATCATGTGATCTCATACCATGATCTCAGTAGAATGTTCTGATATTAAAAATTTGTGAACTATTTGGTTAGTTATTGATTCTTAAGGACACAGTTCTCATTTATATGTTCGTTTTATAGCATAATATTGGAGCCCTTTTTGCTTTCAAATTCAGATTTCATCTTCCATTTTAAATATCTTTTCTGCTTGATAACTTGCTTTGAACTGATATTGAGAATCCACTTTGTGGGATGTTGCATCCTTGTATTTCTTGCCTGCTATATGGCTTCAAACTGAAAATCAGTAGGATTCTTCTGAGGGAATACACATAAACATTCCATATCATAATGTTCCACAGGAAGCTCTCCTGAAGCTTGCTGTGGCAATAGGATGACCAGTCTTTCTAAATAAGTTCAAAGCTTTTTTGGTTTCTGTGTTGTAAGGGAAATATCTGAGAACGGAAGTGTTGCAATAATTCTGCTTTACTATTGCAAAATGTGCAATATTGCAAAATTCTCACAAGAAATTGGTGCTTAGTATGGGAATACATACATTAATAGAACTACATCACACATACAACAGAGGGGGGAAATTGTGACATGTGAAAACAGCATCATGAAACAAACAGAAGGTGTAATCACTGTCTAGATATCCAAGTCTTATAAATTGCTACTTTTTCTTAATGAACCATAGATTTCCATCCCATGTCAAACCTTTATCTCCTTTTAAAATTTCACTGAGTTTCAGAATTAGTTTTCTATATGGCATTGTTGAAGGAATGCCAACCAAGAATAGTAAATTCTATTTTGGTGTGTGAAACTAGATGGCACTGTTTATAGATACCAGTAATAGAATTTATAAAATATTAATTTCTAAATACTGTATTTTAATTGTTTTTATTTATCAGCCGACCTCCTCCTTGTGTGTGTCTCGGTATATGTCTCTGTTATATGTTTGTTTTGTCCACATATTTATTTCATATGTTTCATTGTATGCCGCCCCGAGTCCTTCGGGAGAGGGTGCGGCTAAGAAATAAATATTTATTATTATTATTATTATTATGCAATTATGCCAAATAGCCTTGACTCTTCCATACACAAGATGATCTGAATGAGAGCATCTCCAACACTGCAGCTCTCAAGTAGATTTCCAACAAGAAATCTCAGAAGGCTATTGTATTGGGCTGGGATCATCCCTTCCCTTTGTTATAGAAGTGCAC
The DNA here is from genome assembly GCF_964273705.1 of Natrix helvetica. NCBI lineage: Eukaryota > Metazoa > Chordata > Lepidosauria > Squamata > Natricidae > Natrix > Natrix helvetica. The sequence goes on along the minus strand of NC_138554.1, from coordinate 84,749,128 downwards.
TGCCCCCTTGAGTTGGTAAACCTTTATAAGCATTTGCAGGTATTTTAAGTATTATGGTTTGATGTTCAGATTCAGTCTTTATTTACACAACGTCCTCTCTTTTGCTTTACTTTGCTTTAATAATGAATCTACTTTTGACAAAAGAGACTCTATTGGCCAGATATTATTCAGATATAAGGTAAATTTGTAAGGATTAATGTTTATGACTTGAAATAATCATTTCCACATGCACTTTTGTTTTATCATTTTGTCAAATGAAAGGCATCTGAGAATTTAAAAGCGCTCACATTTTATACGGTAGAAAAACTATTTCTTAGCTTCTTCAATAATGTTCCTGCATTTTGTTCCTATCAGCTGTTTGAATTTTAGGCCCTAACATTGTTGTTTCATGAATGCTGATTTGCCATTTAATCCTTACTCCTGGCTTTGTTCCAAAGTTTCTGGTTCACCTGTTTTTTGTGGTCCATTCTGAGCATCCATAACTGTGAGAGATGGTTACAGGAAAAATGTCCAGAAATATTACTTCTGGTACCTGGACAATGGTGGACCACAAGCTCATCTACTTCACTTCTTTCCCTCAAAGCATATGAATTGAAGTCACATTAGGAGACTTCCTTTCACCACTATGTATCACTGGTTACTGTGGAGTGGGGACAGTCTTCTCAGCATTCTTAACAGTAGTCATGCTACTGAAAGTTCTATTTCAGAATTACACAAAAGGCTACAGTCAGCTGTGTCTTTAGGATCTTCACTGCTGAAATGAGAATGAAATAATAATGTCATGACAAAACAGAGGAAACTCTGATCATTTAGGGTTCTGTATGATGTTGCAGAGCATAGACAAAGGGGACAGGATGTACATTGTAGGGCTACAATGCTCCTTTCAACATTCTGACCTCCTCCTTGCTGTATCCTGCAGATAGAATTGACCACACTTGACAGAGTTCAGTAATGACATCAGAAGACATACACTACAGCTGCTTAGAATTAATGGGATCACTGAGCCATTAAGAAGTCACCTTTGTGTCAAAACAGATTTACAATCAGATGTCCTCACTTAAAAGCAATTCCAATTTTGGTCAGAATAACATGATTGATGAAGTAGGCCACCTTCTAAACCTTTTTTTCTGGGCAATTTTCAAGGTCTACATTTTTTGCTGAATATGCTATGAAATAATTGCTTTCATAGAATGCACATACTTCTATTTCTTTGTCTCTTTAGTTATGTACTATCTCCCTTTTTTCTTTCATGAAGGGGGCTTAAGCCAGATGAAAGGTTCAGAAAATGATTTACATAAAGTTTTAGTAATCACTACAAATGCATAAATTAAAAATAGTACAATATCCATCACATTAGTAGAACAATCTCCCATTATGATATGTTTTTTAAAAGAAGTAGCTATTTTAATTTGCAGCTGTTATTAATATATTGAATTTTTATGGAAAAAACTCTACATCTCTAATTCTCTGAAAAAAATGTCTTTCTTAAAAAAGCAATGTTTCCCCTGTTCCTTTTATTTAAATTTTCATGAGATCAGCTATCTTAAACACATACATTTACTTTTTTATATGCAACATTTTGGATGAATCATTTGCAGGGATGTTTGCAGACTATTGTCAAAAGATTCACTATGATGGCTGCAACAAGATGATTGAACTTCCACCCTTTTTTACATGAATCTCATGCACACCAAACATTATAAATTGATAGAAATTTCTAACTAACTGCTGCAGCCACTATCTTATTTTAAATACACCATGTAGACATTCCTGCATCATTGACAAACAAGTGTGTGCATCTGTGTGTGAGTGAGAGAGAGAAAGAGTGTAATTTTTGAATGGAGAAAGATGTGTCCTAATAGACTGTATCAGGTTGTCATATGGGTGAATCCCTAACAATCACTATTTTAAAATATAAATATGTCTTTCATTTTTTGAAAGATGTTTCAGATTGAATATGGGAGTTTATGGGCTCTTCTTTTTTTTGTAAAGAATTTTATTGGTTTTAAAACATTTATGGGGAAAAGGTAAAAAGGTACATAGAAAAATTTTGGTAGCTCCCATGTTAGTAGTAGAAATCCCTCCAAATCTCACACTTTTACAATTTTAAAAATAACATATAAAAGATAAGCATAAACAGAATTCTTACTTTATATCAACCATGTGTTCAATCATCTCTTTCTTTGTCACTTTCTAGTATATCAACAATTACAATAATATTTCAAATACATTTATTTTTGTTACCTGAGACTTTTCGATATTGCTCCCTCCTCCCTGTCCCCAGGTGGAGCCATACCCCCCCTTCCCCATGTCTTGTACATTGCTGCCTTTTTCCCCACCTCTGCTATCTTCGTCCTCTGGGAGAGAAAAATATTTTTTAATAAAGGCTTCGGCCTCATCCACTGTCTTAATTCTAATTCGGCTTCCCTCCCAGAAAATCAGCATTCCTTCTGGCAATAACCATCTAAACCAAATTCCTCTATTGTATAGTTTCTTTGATAAGGAAGAATATTTCCTCCTTTTTTCTCTTATCTTTTTCGGAATTTGCTTTAAAGTGGTAATTTCTTTATCTTGATATTTTAAAGGTCCCTCCCTTTGGGCCCCTAGCACCTCATCTCTCGTGGTCCTCCTGAGAAATTTAACATGTATCTCTCTTGGAACATTATGGGTTCTGGCATATGCTGAATTAATTCTATAAACCAGGTCCATATCCCACCACAACTGTTCTTTGTTTCTCTTAAGGTATTCTGCTAAAATTGTGCTCATAATATCTTTAGGATCTTCATTTTCTGTCTCTGGTAGGTTCTGGAACCTGAGAAAAAAGACATTCTTTCAAATTCTATTTTGGCCATAAAATTTTCCAGTTCTAAATTTTTCTTTTGGACCTCCTTAACCTTTTCCCCCATCCCAGCTGCCCCCTTCTCCAGCACCACAATTCTTTATCTATTTTTTGTTATGTTATGTGGTACCCCTCTGAGTTCGTCTTTGTGATCTGCCACTTCCTTCTTCAGTTCGTTTTGACCTCTCATAATTTCCTGAAACATTTGGTTGATAGATAATTCTTTTGAGCTCTCTCCAGCCACTTCTTTTTGTAGCAATGAAGTAATTTTTGGCTGCTGGGTACTTGGACTGGAAGTTGCTGAAGCGGAGGCCGATAGTGACTTGCCCGTTGGTGGTTTCTTAGGTCCCATTGTCTAAGTTCAGAGATGGCAAATCTTTTACAAAGAAAATGGCATCAGTGGAGCGCGCAGCCGGTCCGGTCCAAGGTAGCAGGCAAATCCGAAAGTAAAAAGTTAATTCTCCTTCACTGTTCCAAGACACGGAGGTACACCAGAAAGAGAAAAATCAAATAATCAAAATCCAGAAAGTCCACGTAACAGAAGAGGTCCAGGGCACCCTCAGGGGAGGTATTAAAAGATACCAGAGATTATCATTTCCCCCCCCCCCAAGGTGGTTTCAAAAGGCAGACTTCATTTATAAGTACAAAAACGAGAACGGAGGGGAGCCATCTTGACTCCTCCTTTTCGCAGGGAGAAGAGCAAAAGTTTCGATTTTTAAAAACAGCTCAGCAAGCACCTCTTGCAACTGCGATTTCAGTCTTTCTCGCATAGTTAATTCAAGTGGCAAGTCAGCCTTTGTTCTCTCTCCATTCTGATGTAGAGATAGTTTAAATGCCGCTTTGTCCGAGGGGGGTTAAAGAAAAAAACAAACACCCCCCTCTAATCTTCAGTTTTAAATAGATTGAACAGGAATTTACAATAGTCTGCTGCTTATCCGATAGTTGAAGAGATTAGGAAGGATCCTCCACGACCAACATTTCAGCCACACTTCCTTTGATTGACTTGTTCCTCCTAGAACCCATTCGGCAAAGGGGCAAGCATGCCCCCCCTTCTGCTCCCTGGCTCCTGGGGCGAAGCTGGAAAAACCCCCACCGGCTGCCGCAGAGTCTGGGGGGCTCCAACAAGCCACCCTGTGGCAGGGGACCCCTCCAAGGCCCCTGGGCTCCTGAACGGAGCCCACCGAGAAGACAAGCAGCAGACGAAACGTCCGTCGCCTACAGGGGCGGGAAGTCGAATGGAGTTTATGGGCTCTTCTGTTGCTCTATTTGCATCCAAACACATACTGTATTATTTTTAATTGTACATTTCACATTGCTCATTTTCAATTGTACAGTACTTTGGAAACCTATTGCTGTAACTATTTCCAAACAACAGGGGGTGCAATAAGATTAATAACAATAAAACAAAGTCTGAATTTTTTGAACAATCCATAGTAACATTTGTATGTGCTACATTAAGAACACTAAAACTGATTTCATATGGGCAGGGAGGCTTCATTATAGTGAGCAGAACATGGTAAATAGTGCTGTGGCTGGGATCGTGGTAGTGGCAGTATTAGAATGGCCCAACAATTGTGTAAGTAAAGTGCAGAACTTTAGTTGCATAGTTGTCATTGCCATTTGATTTTTTTGACACACACACACACGAAATCCATGAAGCTCACCACTTTTCAAATGTTGCTTCATTAGCATGATTGAGATTAATGTGTTAGACCAGGGGTGTCAAACTCACGGTCCACGGGTCAGATGTGTCACATCTGGCCCTGTCCTGTCCTGGTTTAGCGAAGGGGGAAAAAGTCTCGATACGTCACATGGCGACACCATGATGATGCCATGACGATGTGAATTTGACACCCTTGTGTTAGACAGTAAATTAATAAGGTAGTTCTCATCCAGCAGTTAATTTTTCTAAAATATTACTTTTAATTTACAGGTCCATTTTAAAGATTTTTTTTAAAGTGTAACATCAAACTGAAGGATATATTTAGGAATGGTAAAGAACTGGTAAAAGATGCTACTGTTGCTCTGTCCCTTTTATGTTAATTTTAGTTAGCTTCAGAATTTATTATAGTAATAGCACTTACATACCGCTTCATAGTGCTTTATAGCCCCCTCTAAGCATTTTACAGAGTCAGCATATTACCCCCAACAATTTGGGTCTTTATCAACCTCAGAAGGATGGAAGGCTGAGTCAACCTTGAGCCTGGTGAGGTTTGAACTGCCACATTGCAGTCAGTCGGCTGTCCTAAAAGTAGCCTGCAGTACTGCACTCTAATCACTGTGCCACCATGGTTCATTATTATTATTATTTATTTCCAATGTTTCTTCCATCTTTTTCCTTATTCTCACTTAAATCCATTACTGAGGATAAAAGAAGGGCCAGATATATGAGAAGGCAATAGATAAGATAACTTTATTGTCATTTTTTTTTTTGTTGGTACTCTGGCACACATTAAAAATGAAATTCCGTTGCCTGCTCTCAAAAGTGTACACATACATAACACACATATAGACAAGTTATATCAGGGGTGGGTTCCTGCCAGTTCTAACCTCTTCTATAGAAGACGTTCCACAAATCTACAGTACCGTTTAGAACCAGTTCCAGCTCCCTCCCCGTCCGCACATCATCAAGATGAAGAGCGAGAGGAGGAATTCTGGGAGTTGAAGTCCACAAGTCTTAAAGCTGTCAAGTTTGAACACTCCTGGGGTTTTTTTCTCTCTAAAAGGTTAGGGATGCAAGGGTCTTGTAACTTGACAGCTTTAAGACCTGCATGCTTCAAATGCCAGAGTTTTTGAACCGACATTTTGGTTGCTAAGCAAGAGCATTGTTAAGTGAGTTTCACCACATTTTACAAGTTGGCCACGCCCACCCAGTCACATGGCCGGCAAGCCACTCCCACCCAGTCACATGGCCAGCAAGCCACTCCCACAAAGCAAGCCACACCTACAGAAGAGGTTCTAAAATTTTTTGAAACCCACCACTGTGTTATATGCATTCATATGTACATACCTATATCCTAACATATAAATACATATAGATATTAATCACTGTCCATCGTGAATATATAGCGGAAAGAGGAAGCTTGAGAGTTCATAAGGTTGAAAATTTATGGAACAAAACTGACTGAAACTGGTTGTTCTACTTTGGATACCACAAGGGTAACAAGGAAAACTGGTTGTGAAGAGGATGTGTAGAGTCACAGACAATCCTGTGGCCCTGCTCCTATGGCCCTGCTCAAGCAACGCTTATGTCCTTTATAACTTGATGGATAAACCATACTTTGCAACATGTGAACTCTATATCTGCAATTTAATTAAATATTGTTTTTAAAAAGTTACATGAAATTGGGGAGCCCCAAGGGAACTGTTTAGTAACAGTTGACACAGCTTCCTATATAACTCAAATGAGACGTTTCTGAAATGCTAGTCATTGTCTATAGTCATGTCTATAGGCTCCAAATAAATACAATTGTAATGCTCTTATGGAAGAAAACATGACCTGTTTTTAAAGCAGGAAAGCACTAAACCTGTGCTTAATAGAAACCTGATTTAAATTACCGTATTTTTTAGAATATAAGACGCACCAGAATATAAGAAGCACTGGAATATAGACCTACCAAGGTTTTGAAGAGGCGTTTTTTTAAAAAAGTAGGTAGGTAGATAGAAGGAGAGAAAAAGAGAGAAATACAGCAGGTAGGTAGGGAGGTAGAGAGAGAGAGAGTAGTTAGGTAGGTAGGTAGATAAAGGGATAGAGAGAGAGAGAGAAATAGAGAGAGAGAAATACAGTAGGTAGGTAAGGAGAGAGAGGGGATAGGTAGGTAGGTAGGTAGGTAGAGGGATAGAGAGAGAGAAGTAGAGAGAGAGAGAAATACAGTAGATAGGTAGGTTAAAGTTAAAGAGCTTTCCAAAAGGGGGGGAAAAAGTTTTTGCACTCTGCAAACCTCCCCAAAATGGTCCATTTTTCACGAAAACGGGCCCGTTTTTAAAAAAAGGCATGAATAGCTTTGGGGGGGCTTGCAGAGTGCTCGGGGGTGGGCAAAAATGAGCAAAAAATGGCCCCGTTTTTCATGAAAACAGGTCCACTTTTTGTCAAAAAAATTGCATGCATAGCCTTATGGAGGCTTAGAGAGTGCTCCTGGGGGCTGGGGGGAGGCAAAAATGGCCCATTTTTGCTCATTTCTGCCCTCCCCAGCCCACAGGAGTTCTCTGAAAACCCCCATAAGGGTATGCACAACCATTTTGGTGAAGGGGCGAGGCTTCAGGAGGCAAAAAGTGCTGTATTCGGTGTATAAGACGTACCCAAATTTTCAGCCTCTTTTTTGAGTAAAAAAGGTGCGTCTTATACTCCGAAAAATATGGCAGTAAAGAGAGCTGAGTTCCTACAGATGTGTGCTGGTAATTCAATTATCACTGGGAGTGTTGCAAGTTTATGGTTGCATCTGTCAAAAAATGATTTTTTTGTGAAAGTCCTTTTGACTTGTTATGACTTTAATTATGGATAACAGCAGTTTGCCTACTCTGGGATGCCCAGTTCTAGATGCTGCCAGTTACAAAAGCAGAACTGGGTTTATTACCCACACTGTAATTCCATTGCAGCCCTAATTGTGGACTGAGCTTGTTCATTACGATTGCTCCCACTCATTTCATACGATATCCCAAACATAAATGTAGTGCTTGTACAGATAGTCCTCAACTTGCGACCACAACAGAGCCCAAAATTTCTGTTGTTAAGTGAGATATTTGTTAAGTGAGGTTTGCCTCATTTTACAACATTTTCTGCCACAGTTATTAAGTGAATCACTGCAGTTGATAAGTTAGTAACCTGGTTGTTAAGAGAATCTAGTTTCCCCATCAACTTTGCTTGTCAGAAGATCACAAAAGGGGGTCGCATGACCTTGGGGCACAGCAGTCATCATACATATGAACCACTTGCCAAATATCTGAATTTTGATCACACGATCATGGGATGCTGGAAAGGTCATAAATGAAAAACAGTCATAAGTCACTTCTTTCAATGTTATTGTAACTTTGAATGGTCACTAAATGAACTATTGTAAATTGAGGACTGCCTGTACTCAGATAGTCAGATAACTTGTGTGACTAAACACATTATTCCAAGTATCCGCTTACATTCATGCAATACTGCTCCAGCCGCCCCTTATCAATTGACTGTTGTTTTATTACCAGGAAATTATGTGTGGAGGAAGGAAAAATGAAGCCAGTAATGTTTACCTTGGGGTTTTTTGTATTTAAAAAGTGAGGGCAGCAACCAGATGCTATCCTCATTACTAGGATAGAAAGGGCTTGGCAATCAAAGCAACAAATTATATGCTAGTATATTTTTTGCTGGCTCAAGAACTGAGGGTTTAGCAGTTCAACACTGCTATCTGGTTTCGCAGTTTTAACTATACAGATAGTCCTTGACTTACAAACTGCATTTTAAAGAGTGACTTATGACCGTTTTTCAACGACCATTGCAACATCCCCATAGTCACATGATTAAAATTTGAATGCTTGGCAACTGACTGATATTTATAACAGTTACAATGTCCTAGGGTCATGTGATCCCCTTTTGTGACCTTCTGGCAAGCAAAGTCAAAAACTGACAACAATTAACCAGAGGAATAAGTTTTGTTTAGAAATTGTGGGCATTCCAGCATTGGAGGTTTTTAAGAAAAAACTAGACAGCCACTTAGCTGAAACAATATTGGTTCTCCTGCTTGAGCAGGGGACTCAACTAAAAGACCTCCAAGGTCCTTTACAGCTCTATTCTATTCTATTCTATTCTATTCTATTCTATTCTATTCTATTCTATTCCTACTGGACTCTATTCTATTCAAATCAATGGGGAAGCCAGATTCACTTAACAACCCTGCTACCAGTGACGTGCAGTCAGGTGAGGCAAGTGAGGCACAGCCTCACCACTCTCATCATGAAAAAAAAAGTAAAAGGAAAAAGCTGAGCTAGTTACTGCCTCACCGTGGATGACTCTGCTTAACTGTTAAAAAAAGCTGGAAAAGGTATGTGTGGGTTGGAGGGAGGGGGAGGAATTCAAAATTCATCCTCCTGGTGCTGTGCAGGACTTTGGGCAAAGGCTGGAGGGAAGGACCCTGGCTCGCTTGTGCTCTCCCTCCCCAAGAGTAGTTTGATTGCAGGCAGAGCCACGTTGTGGGGCCTGTGTGTGTGCTACAGCATGGCTCTTTGCCTGGGTTCCTTCCTCCTCCTGTGGTCTCCTCACTGGTGCTCTCCCTCCCCAAGTGTAGTGACTTCCTCCCCAGGCCCCCATTCATTTCTCTCTCTCACACACACAGCTGGATAAAACTATATAAAAATCTAGCCCAGCTTCACTGATTACAAGTTTGAAAAGGCAACGTGGCTCCGCCTGCAATCAAACTACACTTGGGGAGGGAGAGCACAAGCGAGCACTGAGGAGACCACAAGAGGAGGCAGGAAGCCAGGCAAAGAGCCATGCTGTAGTACACACACTTCCCCCCAGCCTCTTTCTTTTGGATCGGCTCCCCTCCGGCTTCTCTGCCTCTCCTCTCACCCCAGCCTGCCAGCAGGAGGTGGTGGGTGGGCTTTATTGTGTTCCAGGCATTTCCCACCCAGACAGCAGGCTGCATTTGCAATGGTGGAGGTGTTTGGGAAAGGCAGCAGGGGAATGGGGGGGGGATGGCAGAGGAGCTGCTTTCAAGCCACTGGAAAAGATATCCAATCCAACTTTTGTGTGTGGGGGGGTTTGTTTGAGAGTGAGTGAGAGAGGGAAGGGGTAGGAGAGATAGTCCAATCCAACTTGTGTGTGTGTGTGTGTGTGTTTGAGAGAGGGGGAGAGAGGGAGGAAGGAGGGGAAGGAGAAGAAAAAGAAAAAGAAAGAAGGAGCAAAGGAGAAAAACAAATGCTGTTGCTTTAAATTGGAACTGAGCATGCCTGGCTGTGGAATTCTGGGAGTTGAAGTCCACAAGTCTAAAAATATTTGAAACTCAGCACTGTGTCAGTGCCTCACCAGTCATAAACCTCACCGCACGTCACTGCCTGCTACTAATTTAATAACTGCAATGATTCACTTAACAACTATGATCTTAGTTTCTGACTTGCCAATTTCATCTTTTCCATTTTTAAATGTATTTAATTGTCACCATCTCTGATGGCAAATAATTTTTTGTGTAGTGAACACCAGCCTGCATTTATCATATGCAGACTGTGAAGTGCATGTTAGAAAGGCTCAGTGAATAAGATAAATATTCACTTTGTCAAATAGACATAAAATGAAAGCCTGTACACCTCTTACTTTTCTGGAAATAGGAAGATGTTGAGTCCTTTCAAAATCCATCAAAACTGAAGAAACTATGGATGGAGTGTGGGACAATGGAAAAGGGGACAGGAATTTTCCAGACACCAATACATACTTCTATTTAAATAACAGTGATATTTTACTACCATACTTTTAGATAATTTTTATACTGATTTCTAACATAGACATTGGCTTCAACATAAAAAATTAGAATTTTTTTCTGATTTGTTTTTACAGTTCATTAACTGTGTCATTCTCTCTCCCTTTTCAATTCTGTATTCCTTATTGCAACTTTGATATACTTATTTTATTAGCATCTTCAGTACTTTCACTTTTGGAGCTTGCTTTTAGCCTAAAGGTGAAAAGAAGGGAAAACAACACGGGGATGCTATCAGAATTCCAGCACCTTTGCCAAGCTTTTCTTGCTGATTTTTGGTCTGTCCTTTCCTAATGAAGCTTTTTCCACCAGCTCGTTCATTCTGCAGATCCTTCTTCCAAGCCTACTTGCTCTTCTAGGCTCTCAGTTGTGGCTGTGCCTGAATTCATTATTCACGTCCAATCCACATAACACAGACACAACACCAGTAATGTCAAAAGACTACCAACAACTTTCTTCATCACCAATGATGTATGTACCTGCTTTCATTGTGTTTATCAATCAGCATCACCTATGAATGCAGCTGTATCGAAGGACACTTCCATGAGTGTCCAAATGACTTCATGCTTCCCTTGAGATTTCTGCCTGCCTGCTTACTGTTTCCATTAACCAATATTTCCATTAACCATCTTCCATCAACACTTGCAAGATGGATACCAAAGAAGGAGGATACAAAGAAAGATCCAGAATGCAAAGAAAGATTCAAGGCTTTAATGAAGCTTGGGGAGGGGGCTGTTAAGAAATTGCACCTAAGTACTTACAACAAAATGATATGACTTCAACTAGCTGGGTGAGCCCTAACAGCAGGTAGGTTAATGTTCTAAAATGTTTTGGCGAAAAGGGTCAAATCTTATAGTCTTTTTCTCCACTTTCCCTTCTTTAGAATCCTGCTCTCAGTTCTGGGATAATTAGCAAGGGGAAATCGGTGGTTGCATTTTACCTGTTGGAAAGGAAGAGATTAATGCAATGACTCGAATCCATAGTTCTACCTACCTGACACGCTACGTCAATGACACCTTCATCATCATCAAATGCTCCCAAATTGAAGAAACACATCACCTACTCAATAACATATTCTCTGGAATCAAATTCACATGTAAAGAGGAAACAGATAACAGATTACCATTCCTTGGGAGCAAACCAGAAGTAGTGACTGCCGGAACCCACCCCTGATTGCAACCAATTCTACATGAGACAAACATCACCTCAATTAAAAACCAGGATCCATGAACACCAGCTGGCAGTTCAACTGGAGCAACACAAAAATCATCGGCCATGCTACCACCCATCACGCTCATGATCATCACGCTTATTAAAGCTTGGCACTCCACATGCAATTCCATCAACAGACACATTGACCTTCAACAAGCCCACAAACCTTTCAGAATCCAAATAAACCATACAGCCAGTGGTGGGTTGCAGGCGGTACGCCCCAGTACACACGTACCGGAGCCAGCCCAGAGCACCAGATACTGTTCCAGTATGGTATTCCGGAGGGCCCGCCCACACACCCGAGCTCTTTACCAGAGTTTAAAGACTTTTGTGCTTCCGTGCAGATGCATGGCGCGTACAGTGCCTGCATGACGCTCTACAGAGCAGCTGGAGCATCGCAGAGGCGCTTGAATGTATGCGCATGCTGCCGGCCCCATTCCAAACGTACCGGTTGGAATGGGATTTGCAACCCACCACTGCACACAGCCTACCAGAGGCAACACCGACCCTCAACCAACCCATGCAACCACCCACCAGCAGTTCATCTCCCAATGACTCTGACCTGATGTAATTTCCTTAACCCAAGAACTATCACAAGACTCACTGATGACTCATACCTGATCCATCACAAGACTTGGTTCGAAGTTGACACGTCACTTGACACACCCACACCTTATAAACAGAGAATATTGATATTGACATCCTCTAAACTCTGCTGAAGATGTTACCTAGCCCAGTAGCAAAACATTTGGAAATCAAACCACAAACCTTCACACTCAAGGAAGAGATTACAAGAGGTAAGCAAGCACACAATGGAGAATACACATTGAAAGGAATGCTTTTTGCCACTACTCCCAGCCACTTCAGATACGAAAGAAAGCCTTTGGGATTAACCTATATACCAATTTCAGATAGTAGGCAAACTGGGTCTGGATGCTAATTAACCAATCAAGCTTGAAGAACTGAGCTAATTTGTAGTTAGCACTTTTCAGGGCAGCGCAGCCTACATACAAAGAAAAGCAATTTAGAAAGAGATAGCTTGTTCAAACAGTCTCTCTCTTCAATTGAAGAAATTGTAGTTAGCAGAAACAAAGAGAAGAAAAATTTAAAAAATACAAGTTAGGCAGTAAAACACAGGTTGTCTGTCTCATTCCATTTAAAATATATGGGAAGCTAGCGTAAGCAAGATAGCCAAAGCAACATACCAAGCTCTGCCATGAATGTGTGAAAGCTTGCCTGTTCTTCAAAATAATCTTGAAAGTAAAAATAATGATATTGTGGCACTCCTGAGGGGTTGTTTTTTGTGTGTACCCCACCTTTTATAGTGAAGCTCAAGTGGTGGCAAAGTTCTTGATAGTTTAGATTTTGCTTTCTTGTCAATGGTGGGTTTGTGATTAATCATATGCACCATGGCAGATATTTTGCAATTGTTATCAGAAAATTGCACCTTTGGGACTATCATGGGGATAGATATATGGAGGGTCCCTGTGTAATTTACCTTGGCCTCTTAGAGAAAGTGGAAAATATAAAAACATTGATGGATGGGGAAGTGCCAACATTCCAAAATTTTGCAGGTGTTCACTATGATAATTCACGTTATATACCATGTTTCCCCGAAAATAAGACCAGATCTTATTTTGGGGGGCTCCAAAATAAGCACCACTTATTTTCAGGAGATGTTTTACTCCCCCCCCCCAATGTATGTGAAGCCCTCTGTAAGGGTTCTTCTCCTAACTTAAGAAAGTGAAGACTCTTGAAATTGAGTATTTCAAAAGGAACCTTTTATTAAGAAGTATAGAAACCATTCAGTTCAAAGCAACATCTGAATCCCCTTAGACAATGTGAGTAGAATTAAAGCAGTAGAGACCCCTCCCATTAGTTAGAATGCAGATTTTAGCCAATACACAAATGTGAGGATGCTTCCTTTATCAACTGCCCTGAAAGCCGAATAAACATACATTCCCATGGCTATCTTCCGTTAGACATTAAAGTGAAATGTCCTACACGGCTATTATAAACATTCCCCCAAAAGGTGAGGGGATCTCAAAGCACTTCAGTGCCAGGAAACCAGTTGTAAAATATCAGTTGTCACAGGCACTGCTAATGAATTGACTCCAAGGCCCCCATCCTTCCAATTGAATGGCAGTATCCCTTTTAGTAATCTGACATGCTGCCTTCCTTAGAAAGAGGAGAGGTCCACCTGTGAAAAAATAGAAACAAAAATTCCATCATAGTATTTTAACATGGTTTGTCAGGGTATTGGGAGTGAATCTCCAATGTGGAAAGGTTTGTGTTCCACTCTTTTCTTGTCAGCTTGAATTTTAAAAGCCGCTCTAGCTTCCTCTAAAGCTAATCTAACTACTGGCCATGTGTTCCACAAAGTGTCTATCCATTCCTTAAGTGAGGGGATAGTGGGTTCTTCTGTGGGTAATTCAGGCATGGGGCTGAAATCCTGGCCTGTTGCTACTCTAAAAGGGGTAAAACCAGTACTTGAGTGTACAGAGTAATTGAATGCCACTTCCGCAAAAGGTAAAAGTTCAGTCCAGCTATCCTGTTGAAAGTTAATAAAACATCTTAGATATTGTTCTAGGACCAAATTAATTTTTTCAGTTTGACCATTTGGAAGTTTGGAAGTTTGGGAGTGGTGTGATGAATTCAACCCTTGGGTGGTGCCAACTAAAGTTAAAAATGCCCTCCAAACTTTTGAAGTGAATTGGACCCCTCTGTCAGAGATGATTCTCTGCAGGGCTCCATGAAGATGATAAATGTGTATCTCAGGAATAACAGTTGGGATCGTTTGGCAAGGCATAAAGTGTTCCTGTTTTGAAATTACAGTATTCCCTGCATTTTCTGGTAGTTCTACAATGTCCATAACAATCTCTCTTCAGGAGGCTGAAGGTTCAGCTACCTTCTGTAAGAGTTCTGGGATTTTCCCTTGACGTCTTTTAGCTGCCGCACAAATAGGGCAGCTAACTACATTGCTCTCTATGTCCTTTTTTAGTGATGGCCATCAAAATTGTCTTTTAATTGTCTTTTAAAAGTGTCCAGCTAATTTGGAGTCATGGCACCTTGCCATTAAGCGCAGTCTTTGGCTAGCTGGAACATACAACTTCCCTCCCACCCAAACTAAGTTATCTTTCATCAGGCAGATGGATTTGTGGCTCAAAAACCATTCATCAGTGGCTAAAGTTTGTTTAAAAGTTCGGGTGGTGTCATTATCCATCAATGTTTTTTGTTTTTCCTGGGATCTGGTGATTACTTTAGTGGCAGCCGAAGGCATGCATGGAATTTCTCCTCTCCCCCCTATGCCAGCCTGATAATAGTCATGGCGACGCTTTAGGAGTTGGCATCCAGCTCCCCACCCTTCCCGAAAGAGACCTGTGTGACACAAATACAATTTGAGTACAGGTATATAACTTAAGGATGTGTCCCTCCCCCAGGCTTGCTTGGATTTTCTGCATGAAATTTTTCTATGAGGCAATCAGCCTGGATATTTCTGCTTTTCATCCAAGATGCCTCCAATAATGGGTAGCCCTTCCACTTGATTAAGTATTGGAGTTGTCATCTGTGCCACCTTGAATCAAAGATTCATTGAACTTCATAATGGGTTTGGCCCCCTATGACCATAGGGCCCAGGGCTCCCGGGATAGTGATCCCAGAGTGGACCTGATCACAGGTTTTAAGAGGCTACTATGAAACGTTGGGTGTATTTTCCCCAACAATCGAGGTAGTTTTAATTGCACTGTAACTGGGTTGATGATCTTTACTATGGAGAATGGTCCCATAAACTTTGGCCCCAGTTTCTTGCTAGGCAGTTTTAATCTCAAATATTTTGTGGAGTGGTAAACCTTCTCTCCCACCCAGAATGGCTGTTGCAGAGCCCGGTGTTTGTCTGCCTGTTTCTAATAGGTTTGTGCCGCTTTAGCCAGTGCCTTTTTGACATTTTCCCAGGTCGCTTTCAGCATCGACATCCAGTCAGCCAAGCTGACTGAGGAGGGGGGATCCCTTGGATACTCAGGCATTGGGACGAAGTCCATACTGCTCACTATTTTGAGCAGCGTGAGTCCTGTGCTACTGTGAACAGCATTATTGTACGCGACCTCAGCAAAAGATAAAAGGTCTGCCCAATTGGACTGCTGATAGTTCACGTAACACCTCAGGTACTGCTCTACCATGGCGTTCAGTCTCTCTGCTGCTCCATTGGTGCTCAGATGAAAAGCTGAACTAAGACCCTGAGATGATCAAATGGACTGCAGGAACTCCCTCCTGAAGTTAGCCGTGAACTGGACCCCTCTGTCTGAGATAATTCTTCGAGGTACTCCATGCAGTTGGTAGATATGCTTCACGAACAGTTTAGCCAGCTTGTGAGCTGAGGGTAGTTTTCTACAGGGTATGAAGTGTGCCTGTTTGGAGGAGAGATCTATTACAGTCCAAATCACTGTGTTTCCCCCACTTTTTGGCAACTCTACTATAAAGTCCATTGCGATCTCTTCCCATTGCCTCGTTGGCTCTGCTACTGTTTGCAGCAGTCCCGGGTTTTTTCCTGGTCGTCTCTTCATTGTGGCGCAGATGGTGCAACTTTTCACGTAACTATCCACATCTTTCTTTATGCCAGGCCACCAGAATTGCCTCCGTGCTAAGTGTAAAGTCTTTAGGAACCCAAAGTGGCCTGCCAGTTTGGCGTCATGACTCCTCTGGAAAACTAGGGTATGTAGGGATTCTGGGAAGTAGAGTTTTGTCCCCTTCCATGCAAGGTCATCTCTTTTCATCAAGATGTGTTGGTTGTTTTGGAACCAGGGGTCTGCTAGCCGTTCAGTTTTGAGTCTCATGGTTAGGTTGCTTGTGGGTGGCCTTGCCAGTCACGGCATTCCCCCCTGGTGGTTATTTGGGCAGCTGTTTGAGTAGAGGGAATGATGGCGTCCACTACGTGCTCCCATTCGCATTTGTACTGAGGCATGTGGGAGATGGCGTCAGCTATAAAGTTCCTCCCACCTGGAATGTGCTTTAAAACAAAATCAAAATGGTTGAAGTATTGAGCCCATCGGACTTGTTTGGGTGATAGTTACCGTGGGATCCTCCAGTTTTTTGTGGTCGGTCCAGACTTTGAATGGTTTCTGGCTCCCTTCCAACAGGTGTCTCCAGGTTAGCAGTGCCCATCTCACTGCAAAAGCCTTCTTTTCCCATGCGGCCCATCGTCTCTCTGTGTCTGTGAGCTTGCGGGAGGTGTAGATGCAGGGTTGTAAGCTTCCTTGGTTGTTTCTTTGGAGCTCCCACTGCCACATCACTGGCGTCTGCCTGGATCTTGAAAGGTTGGTTTGGGTCAGGATGCTTCAGCTCTTGGCAGGTTGGTTCCCATGGTAGGGGTTGTCCCGGATGAGGTTTCATTCCTCGGCTCCCTGTCTTCAGGAGGTCTGTCAGGGGTTTGGCAATCTTTGCAAAGGAGGGAATAAATTGCCTGTAGAAGTTTGCAAACCCTAGGACCGTGATGGCGAACCTATGGCATGCATGTCAGGGCACACGAGGCGCTGCCTTGTCAGCTGGCCAGCGCGCATGTGCGTGCTGGCCATCTGAGTTCACCTTTTTAAAAGCCATTTTTTGCCCTCCCCAGGCTCCAGAGGCTTTATAGGAGCCTGGGGAGGGCGAAAAGAGCCTCCCTCCCCCGAGGCCCTCTGGAGGCTTCAGGGACCGTCCAGAGGCGGAGGGTCATTTTAAGCATTCCGAAGGCTTCAGGGAAGCCTCTGGACGGTCCCTGAAGCCTCCGGAGGGCCTCTGGGGGGGCGGGGGAGGCTCTTTTTGCCCTCCCCAGGCTCCTACAAAGCCTCTGGAGCTTGGGGAGGGTGAAAAAAGCATGTAAAAATGGGGGGGTCACGCGTTGTGCATGCATGCGCACTGGGGGGGTCACGCGTTGCATTATGGGTGCGGCACACCTGCACACGACCCCCCTGCGCTCCCCCCACTTGTGGCACGTGAGCCAAAAAAGGTTTGCCATTGCTGCCCTAGGAAGCTTTGTAACTGTCTGAAGGTGCGAGGGGGATGCCAGCTTAGGATGGCTTGCACTTTTTCTGGGTCCATCTGTATTCCCTCATTTGACACTCGGTAGTCTAACTGTGCATAGTGGAATTCGCATTTTGATACCTTGACGTACAGGTTGGCTGCCAGACGTTTCTCCAGTACTTGGTGGACCAGGGGTAGGTGGTTGTCCATGGTCTCTGTGTAGATAAGGATGTCATCTAGGTGGACCAGGACCCCCTTGTAGAGGTGCTAGTGCAACACCTCGTTTATTAACTTTATGTATACCGCTGGGGCCCCCTGCAGTCCAAAAGGCATCACTTTGAATTGAAAGCTCCCTAGGGGGCAGTTGAATGCTGTTTTCCACTCATCTCCCTCTCTGATTCATACTCGGTAGTATGCTTCTCTGAGGTCCAGTTTGTTGAAGACTTTTCCCTTGGCCGGGATAGTATATCCTTCATGAGGGGGAGGGGGTATAGGTTGTGTACGCACACCCCATTTATCCTTCGAAAGTCCACACACAATCTCATGGTTCCATCTTTTTTTTCTTTGAAGAGGACTGGTGCCGCGACCCATGGCTTGGCTGGCTCAATGAACCCCCTTGCTAGGTTTTTGTCTATGTAATTGAACATCTCTTGCATTTCCTGGGGTGTCGTGGCATACAGTTTGGGCTGGGGTAGTTTTGCCCCGGGGGGTCAATGCCTAAGGCATTTCCATGACTACTATCACCTTAAGAAGGGGAGGGAAATTCCATGCATACTTTTGGCCAGAGTAAAAGTCGCATATTTCCATACTGGGATGTGAATGCGCATGTCCAGAACCCTGCCATAACATCCTGTTGGAGAATGTGATTGATGACCTCAGCCAGAGGGGAGGTGGCACAGGGGTAAAGGTTAGACGCCATTAAGTGTGATTTAGTTTCAGCTACACAGAAGTCCGTGCCAAGATGTTAGTCCTAATAAACGAATGGTTTTACTTTGAATTTCGTCTCAGGGCTTGTAAATTAATTAGGGCAACTCTTGGAACCCTCACAGATAGCTGAAACTCACTTTTAAACATCTATCAAGATTTCCCGGCTTCCTGAAGGTGGGGCTGATGTCACAACGAGAAGATGTCTGTTCCAATTCCTCTGGAATAGCCGTCTAAATTCAGATCATCTGGACAACTCGATCTGAGTCTAAGCTGTCCCGAAGAGACGGTGAAAGGTAGGGGGAGATCCAGTGGTCCCAGAGACATTCATGAAGTCTCTGGTGATCCAGAAAAAGCCCCCTTTGCCAGCGATTGCAAATCAGCCACCAGGCTGCTGAAACTGCTGACAGCCCCTACACGTAAGCGCAGGAGAGAAGCATATCGTGTTGGTGAGAGTTTTTAATCCCTTTTTTTATGGGAAAGAGAATGCCCTGAATATGGAAACTTAGCTTAAAATAAGGCTGACTAGAGAGAAAAGTGGCGGATATCAGTTTACCAATTAAAGCTCCTTTCCCCCCCTTTTTACTCTTGGAAGCCAGGCTGGATTCTCATCGCAACTTAATGTGGATTGGTTCACAGCGGGGGTTTTTTTAGGCTTTTAATTTTGGACCTTGTGGGGGGCTTTGAACATACTTAAATCTTAATTTCCCTGAAGATTCTTTCTTTTTCTTTTTTTTTGATTTGGCTACTTTTGTTTTATTGGCATTATTTGGTTTATAAGAGACTTAAAAAAAGTCGGAACAAGCAAGCAATGAGAGTTGATACAAGTAACACTGCCATCTAGTGGACTTGAAACATTGTTACTCGACAGAGTCGTTTCCCTTAAAAATTCAGAACTGTGAGAGGCAGAAACACATTTGTTTGAACAGCTGTTTTCTGTGGAATCTTTCAGTATCTAGGAACCTACTTTAGACTAAACAGAAGCTTTAAGGGAAAGCTCAGAGTGACCTTGGAAAGACTCTTATCTTAAAAAAAAGAACAAAGAGACTGAATCTATTTTTTCTTAGCTTGGTGGCAGTTCTAATACTATTTTCATATTATTTTGCTGGGAAGATGGTGATTTTTTGGGGGGGGCTCTCTGAAGTATTGATTTTTGATTTTTTTTTTCTCTTCCTTGTTGCTCTCTTCATTTTATGCTTACTTTTTGAAGATACTAGACATAAATGGATGGTTTGCCTTAAATATGAGTAAATTGGATTGAAGATTCTTTTTTACTACCTTCTTTTTTACTGTTTTTTTATTCTATCCTTTTTATTCTCCTTTTTCCCCTTTCTCTCTCTTACTTTCCTTTCTAAGTGAAAGAGCTTTATTTTTTCTTCTCCCGCCTTTTCTTTTTTTCTCACCCTCTACTTTACCTATAAACTTTTAACCCCGTAAGTTGATGTACAAATTCTAAATTTAAATTTTTTGTGATATTAACTGGATCAGATTGTAGAAGGAAAAAAAATTAGAAGATGAGCATAAAAACAACACCTGTTGGTTCCACAACAACAACCCCTACTTCCTCACCAGCAGGAGGTCAAAGATCAATACAGTCAATGCTCCAATGAGAAAAGGAGAAGGGAATAACTTTAGATTCAATTATGCAAGCGATACAGAAATTACAAGCAGGAACTGATAGTAAGGATGAAAGGTTAGATACCATTGTAAAGAAGACTGAGAACATAGAGCAGCAACCCAAAAAATAGAACAAAAAGTTGCTAAAATGGAAGGAAAAATGGAAGATATGCAAAACTGGATGATCAAATATGAAAATAGAGTTCAAAAAATTGAAGAAAAAGTCCAACAAGAAGAGAAGCAAGTTGAGGAGTTAGATAGCAGAGTGAGTGATGTGGAAAGGGAGAGCAGTGGAATATTAGCATGGGAGATGGATAGGTCCAAATTCTTTTTAAGATTTCAAAACATAGAAGAAGAAAGAGGAGAGAACTTAGTTCAGATAATATCTGAGATATTGACAAATGTTTTAGAGACATCCCAAGAGAAGATGATGGATGGTATAGATGAAGCATTTCAAGTTTATACAAGATATGCAATGAGAAATGCCAGCCTCATGCCAGCCTGATAATAGTCAAGGCAACGCTTTAGAAATTGACATCTTATACAAATGCTCATATAGCACTTTGTTTATTAATTTCATAAACACTGTAGGGGCCCCTTGTAGACCAAATGGGAGCACTTTAAATTGGCAGCATCCAAGAGAGCTGTTAAATGCCGTTTTCCATTCGTCTTCCACTTTAATTGTGATATGGTAGTAAGCCTCCCTTAAATCCAGCTTTGAATTTTTTTCCCCTTTAGCGAGGTGTGCTAGCATGTCTTTCATGAGGGGGGGAGAGAACGTGTTCTCCACACTGATTGTATTTAAGCTTCTAAAATCTACATAGAGATGTTTAGAGCCATCCTTTTTTCCCTCTAAATAACACTGGGGCTGCAATTTTTGGTTGGGTTGGCTCGATGAAACCCCTTGCTAGGTTTTTCTAAATAAATGTCCTCAGTTCTTCCAGCTCCTATGGGGACATGCTATATATCTTGGGTTTAGGGAGTTTGGCACCAGGTAGATTTCTATCACACACAGTGGAAAGGTGTGGGGGGAGCTCATCAGATGCTTTTTTGCTAAAAACCTCAGCCAAGTCTTTGTATTCTTTGGGTATGCCCTCGGTTGGCATAGTGCAGTGTTTCTCAAATAGTGGGGCTCCATAAAGGGGGGCGCGAAGGCTCCCTTTCCATCTGGGTGCAAACGAGGAGCCAGGAGCAACAGGCGGGGTCCCGCCACCACGTTCAACAGTTTGCTTTCAAGTAGACTCAACCCGTGTGTAAATCTCCTCTTGCAACTCTCGCTTGCTCTGGGGATGAAGAGTAGCGGGCGGCTGCGAGGGGGTGCTCAACCCTTGCACACCCTGAGCCGTCAGAGCTGCTTTTGGGCTTACCTGCCGCCTCTGGGCTAACTGGCGGCGAAAGCGGCAACGGCGGCGGCGGCGGTGGACTAGAGTTTCCCGATGAGGTTGCCTGTCCGACCAGCCCCCGCTGGCTCCTGGCTGAGGGAGGAGCTGCCGCTCCGCCTTCTCCGAGCGGGATCCGCGCCCTGCAACTGGCCACGGCGGGCGAGGGGAAGCGGGAGCAAAAGATTTTGCTATCAATCCAGAAACCATATTTTTTATGGGAAGTACGAGAATGAACTTCAATTTCATAATGATATCCCAAGGAACAGAAATAGCATTTTAAAAAGTCTTTTGAAAATCTCAAAGTTCCTTGTATCTGGTGGGTGTTATCCTTTATCTAAAAGGGTTCGAACTTTGAAAGATTTTTTTTCACTATTAAAGTTCATAACATGTCCTATTTATAGGAAACATTTGGACTGTATTTTTGTTTGATCCTGCTGATAGGACCCTACAAGGAAAGGATTATATCATATCATTGCAGTTGTAATTGGATTTGGAACAATAATTGTTATAGACAAATGATACTATTTACAGTCGCGTGGGGGGGGCGCAAAATGTTTTCTTCTTCCTAGGGGGGGCATGACAGAAAATAATTGAGAAGCACTGGCATAGTGTAAGCAGGCATTTCTGTTTCTTGGTTCTTTGCCCCCTCAGTTTCTCTGTATGGATTCTCAGCAAAAGTCGCTTGCATCTGAACTTTTATGATGCTTTGCTTCCAATTAATTTTGGGGTTCCATTTTTTCAGCCATGCAAGACCCAAAACTAATGCCATTCCATGCCAGGTGCCACTATAAATGTAAGTATTTCTTTGTGGCTCCCAATGCCTATCTGTAAAGGCTCCATGGCAAAAGAAGCTGGCTTCCCTCCTCCTATTGACCCATCTAGTTGGCAAAAAGCTATGTACATTCAGCTTCCTTACATTAATCCTCGACTTTCTTACCAGGGTTGGTATGATCAAACAGCGGGCGCACCCTGAGTCCACTAAAGCAAAGATTTTTTTATCCCCCTCTCCCAGTTGGGGATAAACAGTCTAAGGGGGAGGGTAAGCATTTTAATTGGATTGCTTACCAGTGGTTCATCCTCTGGATCGTTTCCAGATGAGTATGGTTCCTCCTGCTGAAAAGCCGGGGTTTCCTCCTCAAAGAGGGGAGGGGGTGGAGATTCTACGATCTCCCTGCTCCTCAGGGCCGTCTCCTTCCCGCTCTGGACAGGTTTCATAGGTTTCGCTCCAAAAGGGCGCTCTGGTCTCATACCCAGTGTTTGAGAATCTTGGTGCCCCTCCTTTCACTTGAAACAGGCTGAGGGTTTTGGAGAAGATGCTGTTTGCAGATTGAAAGTTTCTTGCTTCCATTGGCGTGGGGATTTCTTTCACACTCACCCCATTTGGTTCCTGGCCATGTGGATATCATCCTCTTCGGCAGTGAGATACCACTCATGTAGTGGTTCGGTGCACCTCAGGCCATGCAGGCATTGTAGAGGTCATCACTCAGCCCATCTTTGAAACACCTTACCAGGATATCCCCTGGCCAGTTTATATGACATGCCAGGTCTTGGAATACTTTGGTTTACTTTGAAACTGGCCAGTGGCTGCTGTCCCTGCTTCACAAATTTAATGCGGTCACGTGCTTTGCAGTCTGTGAGGGGGTCCTTGAAACGTTGTCAAAGGCCATCATAAACCAGTTGAAGTCCCACAGTTCTAGTGCATTGGCTTCATGTAGGGTAACCATCCATCTGGCAGCGGCTCTTTCCAGGTTTAGGGTAACCACTGGCACTCGGGATCCTTGGGTTTGAAAAACATGCCCATATTCTTGCATGTAGGTGATCACATGTGCCACAAAGAATCCCAATTTTTGCGAGTTCCCATCAAACTTCACCCTAAGGGAAGGAGTTTTTCTTTCTAATTGCAGGTTTTGGGGTTGGTTGGGAGTGGGCCCCAATCCATGTGCTAACTGGGGGAGGGTTTGCTGGGTCCCCTGCTGCTGCTGCTGTGCCATCTGCTTGATCAGCAGGGCCCAGAGGGGGGGGGGTAGCCACATTGGCATCATCGACGGCTGCTGCCCTTCCCATGCTACATTCCTGCTGTTGTGGTTCCCCCTGGATGTTGAGATTTTCCAAAATCTCCATCACCAACTGGGTTACCTGTCTCTTCAGATGATCTTCTCTCAGCGAGGCTTCGTTTAGCTCCTCCTGGTCAGAGGGGGCTTCTAGGTCCAATTTCCACCCCAGTTTTCAATTACCACAGTTGAGGGTGACTCCTCTGGTCCTTCCATCCCAGCTGTCTTTCATCCCGATGCCGATTGACTGGCGGGGATTTTTGGGTACGCCAGGTTCACTTCATCCTCTCCAACATGGTAGATCAGGCCTCTGGTGTGGGGTGGGGGTGGTGACGTCTCCCTCCAGCATTCAGCTTCTCTTTGCTCACTGTTGTGCTTAGACATGGTACCCCTGGTAGAGCAAAAATTGCTTCTCCGGTCTGACCCTTTTGTAGAGATGTTGCTTTATTTAAGAGTTCCTCTCCTAACTTAAGAAAGTGAAGACTCTTGAAATGGAGTATTTTAAAAGGAACCTTTTATTAAGAAGAATGGAAACTATTAAGTTCAAAGCAACATCTCAATCCCCTTAGGCAATGCGAGTAGAATTAAAGCAGTATACAATAATACAATAATACAATAGTAGAGTTGGAAGGGACCTTGGAGGTCTTCTAGTCCAACCCCCTGCCTAGGCAGGAAATGCTATACTGTTCCAGACAAATGGCTATCCAACGTCTTCTTAAAGACTTCCAGTGTTGGGGCATTCACAACTTCTGGAGGCAAGCTGTTCCACTGATTAATTGTTCTCACTGTCAGGAAGTTTCTCCTCAGTTCTAAGTTGCTTCTCTCCTTGATTAGTTTCCACCCATTGCTTCTTGTTCTGTCCTCAGGTGCCTTGGAGAATAGCTTGACTCCCTCTTCTTTGTGGCAACCCCTGAGATATTGGAACACTGCTATCATGTCTCCCCTCGTCCTTCTTTCTCTTAAGCTAGACATACCTAGTTCCTGCAACCGTTCTTCATATGTTTTAGTCTCCAGTCCCCTAATCATCTTTGTTGCTCTTCTCTGCACTCTTTCTAGAATCTCCACATCTTTTTTACATCGTGGCGACCAGAACTGAATGCAGTATTCAAAGTGTGGCCTTACCAAGGCATTATAAAGTGGTATTAACACTTCACGTGATCTTGATTCTATCCCTCTGTTGATGCAGCCTAGAACTGTGTTGGCTTTTTTGGCAGCTGCTGCACACTGCTGGCTCATATTTAAATGGTTGTCCACTAGAACTCCAAGATCCCTCTCACAGTTACTACTATTGAGCACGGTACCACCTATACTGTACCTGTGCATTCCGTTTTTTTTTCCAAAAAATTTTATTGGTTTTTTTAAAAACATTTACTAGGAAAAGGGTATGTGGAATAATATACAAATTTTGGCAGTTGCAAGTATGGCAGACGCCCCCTCCCTCCAAACTCATAGTATACATCTAGATATAAAACATTAATACATAATCATGTAAAATCAGCATATAGAAATAAAAGTTTTCAATCAACTTATATATTATAACATATTTTCTAAATATAATTTCACTATTACTTTTGGTATGTTTATAGCAATGTGGTTTTCTTATTCATTTTTGTGATCTGAGCTTTCTTGGTATTGCCCCTCCCCCCCCCCCCCCGCTGGCAGAGCTCCGGCCCCTCCCGTGTCCTGTATAACCGTTGTAGAATCTTCTGTTTTTTCTAGGTTTGCTTTATTTTTTTCCATAAAGGCCTGAGCCTCTATGGGTGTATTAATTCTAATTCTTGTCTCCTCCCAGAATATCAACATCCCTTCAGGCATCAACCATCTAAACCACACCCCTTTCTGGTATAATTTATTCATCAATTGCGAATAGCTTTTCCTTTTCTCCCTAATTTTTTTTGGGATCTGCTTCAAGATGGTTATCTCCCTATCGTGGTATGTCAATGTTTGCCCCCTTTGTACACCCAGAATTGCGTCTCTTGTGCTTTTCCTAAGGAATTTAATATGAACATCCCTGGGTACATTATGTGTCCTAGCATATGCTGAATTCACTCTATAGGCCAAGTCTATCTCCCACTCCATCTGTTGTTTGTCTTTGTGTATGTATTCAGCTAAGATGTTGGTCATAATGTCCCTTATATTTTCCCCATCTGTTTCTATAACATTTTGAAATCTAAGATAAAAGGACATTCTCTCAAACTCTGTTTTCATTTGTTGAATATCAAGTTCTTTGTTACTCTTCTGTAAAACTTCCACACACACCCTCGCCTCCGCCACCCCACCCTCCACAAGGTTCAGTCTCTGCGAGTTCTTATAAATTTGGACTTGATTCTCTTTAATTTCTTCCTTCATTTCCTTTAGTTGTTTCTTAATTTCTTCCTGGCCCTGTATGAGTTGTTGAAGCATTTGCAGCAAATCCAACTCTGTGCTCTTAGGTTGCATCATTTCTGTAATCTATGACTGTGTGGCAGGGCTGGATGTTGCAGATGTCGGTGCAGAAGTAGCAAAGCCAGGTTTTCCAGGTGGTGGTCTTTTTGGAGACATAGTTTATAAAACAGAGAAGTCAGTCAGTGTAGAGACTGGAAAGCTGGAGAAGTAGAGCAGGCAGATGAGTCCAGGAGGCAGAAAATCCAAACAAGTGAGAGTTTCTTTGGTCAATCTAGCGTTAAGAAAAGGTTTCCTCTCCAGGAGGTTCAGGAAATAGCAATCCACAAGAGATTCCTCTGGGTAGTACGGAGACAAAGACCGGAAGCCTGAGTTTTAAAGGTGGAGTCAGGTTTCACAGTTCATGAAGACAACGGAAGTGTGCCATCTTGCCCTGCCAGCTTTGGGCTCAGAGGCATAGTAAAATTTCAAAAGTTCACAAAGTTCTCAGGTCATCAACAAATTATAAAACTAAGTCCAGTGAAAATCACTTTTACAGGGGTGAGGCATCATTAGTTGGCTCTCCCCCCTCCTCCTTCCTCCTAGGGGCAAAAGCAGAATTTTTTCAAGCCGCTTGTCCAAGGGGGGGGAAATCCCCCCCCTCTAACCGCACCTCCAGCGAAGCTCCGAAAGTTTAACTTATAATCTTGCTGAAAAGTCCATCAATTCAACAAAAAAGGAATGGAGAAAGGAAGCATCTCACCATATCGCCGCTGCTTCCTTCAATTTTACGCTGCCCGATCGGCATGGGGCGAGACGCAGGCGCGCCCTCCGAAACTGCTCCCCGGTGCCTAGAGCAAAGCGGAGAAGCCCCCACCAGCTGCCGCCGATGCCAGGGCCCTCCGCGAGCCGCTCTCTCAGCAGGACGCCTCTTCGGGGCGTCCTGTGCCCCCCCAGAAGCGGGGGAAGCCCACCGGGAGAGCGGGAGCGGGCAAAGACTTGCCCGTCGCCGTAGCCGCCGGAACCGGAAGTCGTGTGCATTCCGTTTTTGTTGCCTAAAGTATAGACCTCTCCTATTAGTTAGAATGCAGATTTTAGCCAATACACAAGTTTGGGGATGTTTCCTTTATCAACTGCCCTGAAAGTTGAATAAACATAAACATACATTGAATAAACATAAACATACATACATACAAACAAACAAACATACAATAAACATGCATAAACAAACAAACAAACAAACATACAATAAACATACATTCCCATGGCTATCTTCTGTTAGACATTAAAGTGAAACATCCCACATGGCTATTATAAGCATTCCCCCAAAAGGTGAGGGGATCTCAAAGCACTTCGGCACCAGGAAACCAATCCTAAAATATCAGTTGTCACAGGCACTGCTAATAAATCAACTCCAAGGCCCCCCTCCTCCCAATTGAACACTAGAACAGGAGGCTGCGCAGCCTGCCAGTGCCACTGGCATGAGGCAGGGGTGGAGCTGCCCCACGAGCCCTGTACCAGTTTACATGAGAGCCTCACAGCCAGGCCATCTACACACAGGTGGGCTTCAGTCAGTTTGGACTGGTTAAGGCAAACTGGTTGTTAAGATTTTTTGGAGAACCACTAACCATTGCAAAACTAGCTAAATTAGGCTTAGAGTCTGGGGCAGGAGGACAAATTTAACAGGTGGGAGCGGGAAGGACAGAAAGGCAGCAAAGCATGGTTCATTAAGTAAACTCAAGTTTCTTAGCTTGAACTAGCAAAAGGTGGCAAGTGGCGGCAGCAGGGAATACGAAGGACAACTGGAGAGATGGAGCAGCATTTGGCCATTTAGGCTTAAAAGAAAAGTTCATTTTAGGGCAAGGGGTGCAGCCGATGCCATTTTCTAACTGCTCCTGCTAAGCTCCAGATCCTATAAAACAAGCCACGGTGTTCAGTCCATGCACCCACCTTTTGCTTTTCTAAAGGGACACCTCCCCACTTGCTCCTGCATGTTTCCACCATGGTCCCACCCTTCACCACCTTGGCTCACTTACACTCCATTTCCCTTCCTTGAGAGACCCCTTACTCTCCCTCATCTTCCCCATGACCACCTCTTTCTTCATCCAAACATACACACAGCACACATACACATCTCATGGTGCTGGAGGGACTCGCCCTGCATGCATCTTGTCTCTAATTACAAGGGGGGAAAGCCTTTTCTAGAAGATAGAGTCAGGGAGGGCTCAGGCAAGAGGAGAAGGGGGTCTGGTGGACATGGCAGTCTGTTTGCTCTCCTACTATGGGATTGTGGGGGAAGCAAGTCAGAAAAATGTGGGTGGGTGGTGGCTATTGGCATGCTGCCCTGAATAGGTCTTGTCCTGTTCTGATGTAGCGCCAACAGCTCAGGGTGAGCTATATGGGAACAGGACAATGCCGCTTCCATGCGGTGGGAGCTTTGGAGAAAGGGTGCCTTTGTCTCTCGGAAGGTGAAAGGAGGAACGGTTGCTCTCTGCCACCCAAATTAGCAGTCCAAGCTCCATTTGCCTGAAGGACAGGAGGGGGAAGGTGTGTTTAGCCTGAAGAGGGCCTGGCTGGGGGCCTGTGAGCCTGTGTACAATTTTATGCCTGCTGTTAGCTGCCCTTCTCCAGCCTGCCAGAGTGCCGTCTTCCCTGCTCCCAGAAGACACAGCCTCTCTGCAGTTGGCCGAGGAGGGCACCAGCAAAGGAAGAGGTTTACAAGTTTGCAGGATCATGGAGCTATTTGTCTGAGGTTTTTACAGCCTGCTGGAACTGTGAAATCCAAAACGTTCCCCTCCCCAAAACGTAATATGTATACTGTATAGTTTTAGTTTTGTAAGATTTATGTTAGATCACAAAAGGAGACCAAAGGGAATATGTAATAT
This sequence comes from Natrix helvetica, assembly GCF_964273705.1. Taxonomy (NCBI): domain Eukaryota; kingdom Metazoa; phylum Chordata; class Lepidosauria; order Squamata; family Natricidae; genus Natrix; species Natrix helvetica. The sequence continues at coordinate 84,720,415 of NC_138554.1, read as the reverse complement.
GAGGAATAGATGGGGAAATCGTTGAAGGTAACTGCATGGAATGTACATGGCTTGGGGGAAAATATAAACGAGCAAGAATTGAAAAATTAATTAACAAAGAGAAAATAGATTTTGTATTCTTACATGAAACACATCAAAAGAAAGAAGGCTTGAATGAACTTAAGTTATACTGGGCTGATGTATATGAAAAGGCATTTGATACATCAAAAGCAAGAGGGATAGCAATCATTGAGCTAAAATATGTGAATTTATGATAAAACTATAGAAAGGGATGTTTTGGGGAGATTTCTTATAATTCAAGGATTGATTTATGGACAAGAGGTTACCCTAGCAAATTTGTATGCATCTAATATAAATCAAAGAGAGTTTTATAATAGGTTATATAAAGAAATAGAAGAAGTCAAAAAAGATTATGTGATAATGGCAGGTGATTATAGTATGGTTATGGATAATGAAATTGACAAATCCAATCCATCAAAAGCAGAAATAAAGTATAATACAGTAATTGTGAAGGTTCCAAGAGTTGGCCTAATTAATTTACGAGCCCCGAGATGAATTTTTTTAAAAAAACCATTCATTTATTAGGACTAACATCTTGGCATGGACTTCTGTGTAGCTGAAAACTAAATCACACTTAATGGCATCTGAACTGTACCCCTGTGCCCCCTCCCCTCTGGCTGAGGTCATCAATCGCATTTTCCAACAGGACGTTATGGCAGGGTTCTGGACATGCGCATTCACATCCCAGTACAGAAATATGAAACTTTTACTCTGGCCAAAAGTATGCATGGAATTTCCCTCTCTTCTCAAGGTGATAGTCATGGAAACGCCTTAGGCGGTGACATCCGACTCCCCTCACTTCCTGAAAGTGACCTGTACAAAACAAAGCAATTTGAGTACAGGTGTATAACTTAAGGTTGTTTCCCTCCCCCAGGCTTGCTTGGATTTTCTGCATGGAATTTTGCTATAAGGCGATCAGCCTGGATATTTCTACTCTTCACCCAAGATGCCTCTGACAAGGGGTAGCCCTTCCATTTGATTAAGTATTGGAGTTACCTCCTGTACCACTTTGAATCAAGGATACGCTGAACTTCATAATGGGTTTGGCCCCCTATGACCATAGGGCCCAGGGGCTCCCAGGGTAGTGGTCTTAGAGTGGATCCAATCACGGGTTTTAAGAGGCTGCTATGAAATGCTGGGTGTATCTTCCCCAACAATCGAGGCAGTTTCAATTGCACTGTGACTGGGTTGATGATCTTTACTATAGGGAATGGTCCCATAAACTTTGGCCCCAGTTTCTAGCTAGGCAGTTTTAATCTCAAATATTTTGTGGAGAGGTAAACCTTCTCTCCCACCCGGAATGGCCGTTGTGGAGCCCGGTGTTTGTCTGCCTGTTTCTTATAGGTTTGTGCTGCTTTAGCCAATGCCTTTTTGACATTTTCCCAGGTCGCTTTCAGCATCGACATCCAGTCAGCCAAGCTGACTGAGGAGGGGGGATCCCTTGGATACTCAGGCATTGGGACGAAGTCCATACCACTCACTATTTTGAATGGCGTGAGTCCTTTGCTACTGTGGACAGCATTATTGTACGTGACCTCAGCAAAAGATAAAAGGTCTGCCCAATTGGACTGCTGATAGTTCACATAACACCTCAGGTACTGCTCTACCATGGCGTTCAGTCTCTCTGCTGCTCCATTGGTGCTCGGATGAAAAGCTGAACTAAGACCCCGAGATGATCAAATGTACCGCAGGAACTCCCTCCTGAAGTTAGTCGTGAACTGGACCTCTCTGTCTGAGATAATTCTTCGAGGTACTCTATGCAGTTGGTAGATATGCTTCACGAACAGTTTAGCCAGCTTGTGAGCCAAGGGTAGTCTGCTCCAGGGTATGAAGTGTGCCTGTTTGGAGAACAGGTCTATTACAGTCCAAATCACTGTGTTTCCCCCACTTTTTGGCAACTCTACTATAAAGTCCATTGCGATCTCCTCCCACGGCCTCGTTGGCTCTGCTACTGTTTGCAGTAGTCCAGGGGTTTTTCCTGGTCGCAAATGGTACAACTTTTCACATAACTATCTACATCTTTCTTCATGCCAGGCCACCAGAATTGCCTCCGGGCTAAGTGTAAAGTCTTTAGGAACCCAAAGTGACCTGATGGTTTGGCATCACGACTCCTCTGGAGAACTAGGTTATGCAGGGATTCTGGGACGTAGAGTTTTGTCCCCTTCCATGCAAGGTCATCTCTCTTTGTCAAGATGTATTGGTTGGTTTGGAACGAGGGGTCTGCTAGCAGTTCAGTTTTTTTTAAATTAAAATTTTAATGAGTTTTACAATTGTTTTCTCCCTCCCCTCCCTCTCCCCCCAACCCTACCCCGTCTCCATGCCTCCCTCCCCCTGACCTCCCAGAGCAAATTACAGGGTAAAATCATTTGGCAAACATATGCTAACATAAGCTAACTAATTTTAACATTCGACCATTCTTGTGCTTTAACTCCCGCTTTCTCCTACTAACTTTGAATAATTTGTAATATTTCTTATGCCTTCATTCATAAGCTAATTGAAGCTTTTTAGTCTGGCATTTCTTTTGAATATAATCAATCCATTTTTTCCAGTCCAGCTTATATTTTTCATCTGTGTGGTCCTTCAAATACGCTGATATTTTGGCCATCTCGGCTAGGTTTACTACTTTTAATGTCCATTCTTGTATAGTAGGCAACTCTTCCTTCTTCCAATATTGCGCCACCAATAATCTTGCTGCCGTCGTTAGATTCAAAATCAAGTTAGTTTCTATAACAGTAGAATCTGGAACTATACCTAACAAGAACAACTGGGGCAGGAATTTTATCCTCTTTTTCAAAATATTTTGAATGATCCACCATATTTTTATCCAGAATGCTTTAACTTTTTTACAGGTCCACCAAATGTGGTAATACGTGGCACCAGCACTATCACATCTCCAACACTTGGATTGTAAGTTTGGGTACATACACGGTAGTTTTTTTGGATCAAGGTGCCATCTATAAAACATTTTATAAAAATTTTCTCTCAAATTCTGAGCTTGTGTGAATTTTACATTTTTTACCCAGATCTTTTCCCATGTTTCCATCATTAATGGTTCCTCAAAGTTTTGTGCCCACTTTATCATGCAATCTTTGACTAACTCTGTTTTGGAGTCTATTTCTATTAATACATTATACAACCTTTTTATGTGCATTGGACCCTGGTCTCTAATTTGCTTTACCAAGTTATCCCCATTTTGAATAATACCAATTTTCTGATCTTTTTGCCATCTAGCCTGTAACTGACCATACTGGAACCACGTTTGAATTATCCTTTCGTCTTTTAATACATCCAAAGATTTCAACTGCAGCACACCTCTATCCATACTGAGAAGTTCTCTATATGTAGTCACATCTTGTTTTTGTTTTATACTTATATTCTCTATTGCGTGTCTGGGCACCCCCCATATAGGTATCTTGTCATTTAGTTTATATTGATATTTTTTCCAAACATGCAGCAAAGCATTCCTTAAGATATGGCTTTTAAAGATGTTGTCTACTTTTTAATTATATATTAAGTAAGCATGCCAGCCATATAGCAAATCATAACCCTCAACGTTCAGTATTCTATCCTCTGTTAGATTAATCCAGTCACTAATTGTTGTTAAAACTACTGCTTCATAATACAATTTTAAATTAGGCATTTTCAAACCTCCTCTTTCACGTATATCTTGCATTATTTTAAGTTTTATTCTCAGTTTCTTCCCTGCCCAAACAAATTTATTAATACCTTTCTGCCATTCTTCCAGGTTTGTGTCTTTTTTAAGTATTGGCACCGTTTGAAAAGGAATAAAAACTTAGGCAAGACGTTCATTTTAACTGCTGCTATCCTTCCCAACCAGGACAGTTGTAATTTTTCCCACTTGTTCATTTCTATCTGTATTTTTTGCCATAGTGGTTCATAGTTATATTTATATAGTTTCCCATTCGAGGTTGTAATGTAGATTCCTAAGTATTTGACCTTTTTTACTATCTCGCATCCTGTTGCTCTTTGTAGTTCTTCTTTTTGATTTATAGATATGTTTTTAACTATCATTTTTGTCTTTCCTAAATTTATTTTAAACCCAGATATTTGGCCATATTGATTAATTACATTCATTAAGCCTATAGCAGATTCCCCCGGCTGGGTTAAAGTTACAACCAGGTTGTCCGCAAATGTTCTTACTCTGTATTTATACTGTCTGATCCTAATTCCTCGAAGCTCATCGGACCCACATATTCTATTCAACAACAACTCCAAGGTTAAGATAAATAATAAGGGAGACAGGGGACATCCCTGTCTTGTTCCTTTCTCGATTTGGAAAGATTCTGTTAGACCTCCATTAACTATAATTTGTTTCTGGTATATTGCTGTAATAATTGTATAAAATGCTCTCCAAACTGCATCTTTTGTAAGATTTTTATTAAAAATTGCCAATTAACTTGATCAAATGCTTTCTCCGCATCTAAAAATAAGAGCACTGCCGGGACCTGGTTGTTCTTTTCCAGATATTCCATTATATTAATGATTTGTCTTACATTGCTTTTCATTTGTCTGCCTTGTATAAAACCAGACTGATCATTATGAATCGATTGTTGCATTATTGGCATCAACCTGTTTACCAATATTTTAGCAAAAAATTTATAGTCTGTGTTAAGTAGTGAGATGGGTCTATAGTTTTTTAGCTGGGTAGGATCCTGTTCCTCTTTAGGGATCAGAGAAATAAAAGCAGTTCTCCAGGATGGTGGAACTCTGCCTTCCACTTGTATTTTGTTAAATAATTCTTTGAGAGGTTCCACCATCTCTAGTTGTAGCTTTTTATAATAGACTGCAGGCAAGCCATCTGTGCCTGGAACCTTACCCATTTTTAACTGTTTAATTGCCAGAAGAATCTCTTCTATGGTTACAGGTTGATTCAGTCCTGCTCTTTGCTGGTCTGTAAGTATAGAGATTTTCTCTTTCTCCAAATATCTATCAATATCTAAACCTTGTATTTTGTCACCAGCGTACAATCTTGTGTAAAATTCTAAAAAAGCCTTTTTAATCATATCCTGTTGAAAAACTTATTTACCTTTATACTGTACTCTTTCTATTATATGAGACCTTTGTTTTTTCCTTAGCATATATGATTACCATCTGCCTGGTTTGTTGGCATTACAAAAGGTGTTATGCTTAGCATATAGAAGGTTAGTAGCTACCTGGTCTGATATCAACATGTTAAACTGCCCTCGCAGCAAGCTAATCACCTCTTTTATCTTTTTATCATGTGGCTTGGATATTAACTCCTGTTCCTTCTTTTTAATCCCTGCTTCTAGTTCCCTACCTTTCTTTTCTTGTTCATATCTATGGATGTTATTCAAATTCATTAAAACACCCCTCATGTATGCCTTACTTGCATCCCAAACCATATCCATAGGTGTCCCTTTACACATATTAAAAACAAAATATTCTTTCAATAATTTTTTACATTCCATAACATTTTTCTCATATCTAAATAGATTTTCATTCAGTCTCCATGACCTCCTTGGTCGCTCTTCGTTTTTAACTTCTATCCAAACTGGGTTGTGATCTGTTAAAGTTCTTGAGCATATCTTAGTCTTCTTCACCCTAGAAAAAAGATCATTTGTAATTAATATAAAGTCAATTCTAGAAAAGGATTGATGCCTATCTGAAAAAAAGGTAAAATCCCATTCTGTAGCATTTCGCTCTCTCCAGATATCTCTCAGCTCAAAATCATCTGCCATATCAAAAAAAGATTTAGGTAGTCTTGATCGTGTTTGGGTACTTTGTATGAGCCTCTTTTTGTCTTGAACTGGATCCAATACTCCATTCCAGGCACCCAATAGAACACATGATCTATAACCCCATTGTATTAATTTAGTATGAAGCAACTTATAAAAATTTTCTTGTTGTTGATTGGGAGCATATACTCCTATTAAAAGTATTTTCTTGCCTTCTGTTATTAATTCAATTGCAATATATCTTCCTTGTGGATCAGCTTCAATTAATTCAGCCTTTAAATCCCTTCTTAAATATATAACTATACCATTTTTCTTCTCCGGAGCAGATGCAGCGAAATGTGGTCCCAATTTTGGATTCATCAAATATTTCTGATCTTGTGTTCTAATGTGTGTTTCTTGTAGGCAAATTACGTCATTTTTAAATTGTTTCATGCAATGAAATATTTTTTTCCTTTTTTGTGGTGAGTTTAAACCATTAACGTTCCAAGTTAGAAATTAGTTGTCATCTTCAGCACGTTGAAGCTTTTTAAGAGCTGCCTGAAAATCTTCATGAGATTTTACCTTCGGTCTCGCTCCCCCCACAGCTTCTGGTATCTGAATTTGTTGAAGCTTTAGTTCTTGCTCTTTATGTTCAGTAACTGCCCGGGTTTGTCTTTGTTCCATAATTCCTTCTGTCTCCTCCAATAAGCTCACAGTCCCAGCTTGTGTCTGCGAGCCTTGCTGCCTGGGGTCTTCTGTATCTTTCCTTTCTTTGGGTCCTGGGGATGGAGGACATCCTGCCTTTAATACTCTGCTGTAGAAATCTCTTGCTTTCCAAACTGTGTTAAGTCGATGTCTTTCTCCCAGATGGTTCACCACCAGTCCTACTGGAGCCTCCCATCTAAATTGAATCTGATGGCTTTTAAGTTCATCCACTAGAAACGCATAGTCCTTTCTGGATCTCAGCATTTTGGGGAGAATTTCTTTAAGTACTATCACTTCTTGATCTGCCACTTGTAATTTGTTTTTATAGGTTGCTTGTAGTATTGCGTTCCTGATTTTCCTGGAAACAAAGTAGATTACAATATCTCTTGGCAATTGTCTTTGATTGGCAGTCCATGAGTTGACACGATAAATTTTGTCCAATTGCCAGGCGCATTCGACTTTTGATTCCACGATTAATTGGGCAAAAGCATCAGCAAAAATTTCTCTTAAATTCTCTTGAGAGTGTTCTTTCAAACCCCTTATCCTCAGGGCAAATTCCATGGACCTATATTGTATCATTGTAAGTTCCACCTCAGAGTTGTCAATGTTGCTTGGTACCTCCGTGAGCTTATTCTCCAACTTTATATTAGACTCACTAATTTTTTCCACCTTCTCATCAAGGGATGCTGCGTACCCAAATAATCCTTTAAGTGCATCAACAGTGTCCTCTCTTATCTCTTGGTTATATGTTTGAACTAAGTCTTTGATTCCAGATATTTCCTCCGAAACATCTTTAAAAGTGTTTGAGATTTTCCCCTCCAGAGCAACTGCTTGATCTTTTAGTGCTTTCTGCAAAGCCTCCAGTGTCAGAGTTTGTGGTTGTGTTTCCCCCAGGGGTAATAAAACCTGTAATTTTTGCCCCTGTGTGGGCGAATTACCTGCACTTTTGGAAGCATTTACTTTAGCTTGTCTAGAAGCCATCTCAAAGTGTTCAAAGCGGGCTTTTTTACAACTGATATTCAGCCTGAAAAGTCCAGTTATTCTCTCAAGTCTTTCCACTGCGTTAGCAGGCACTTAGTGTTATTCTAATTCCTGCTTCACTTTCGTTTCGCACCACACCCGTTATCTTGGCGCCATGTTCTTTAACTTCGCTTAATTTATAGAAGGAAGTATAAACTAAGGAGTTAAGGTTTATACTTGCTGTTAAGTAGATCTCCTGGTTTGCTCTGCTTGTGTTTTGTTCAAATGTAGATTAACCGGTAGAGCAACAAGTGTGGACGTAGCCTTTTATTCTGCAAACTGCAGTCGAGTCCCGAGGCGAGGAGAACGCCCGACTCCCTGGAGAGATCAAACCTTTCACACCACAGAGTTATTTCTGCAGTTGCTAGGAATCTCTATCCCGAGTCAGCAAGCTCGTCTCTCCCTCTTTTCTTGGGGGGGATTTTCAAACTGTTAGACAGCTGATTAACGCTGTCCCAGCAGTTTGCTACTCAATCTCGGGCTGGCACTCTTAAAGGAGCGTCTTCCAAGAACCACGGAGCCACCGGAAGCCCTCCTAGCAGTTCAGTTTTGAGCCTCGTGGTTAGGTCACTTGCAAGTTGGTCTTGCCAGTCATGGTGTTGCCATCTGGTGGTCACTTGGGCAGTGGTTTGGGTAGATGGAATGATGGCATCCACTATGTGTTCCCATTCGCATTTGTACTGAGGCATGCGGGAGAGGGCGTCAGCTAGAAAGTTCCTCCCCCTTGGAATGTGCTTTAAAACAAAATCAAAATGGTTGAAGTATTGAGCCCATTGGACTTGTTTGGATGATAGTTTCCATGAGGTCCTAAGGGCCTCTAATGTTAGGGTTCTAAATACCATGCAGAATAAATCATTGTCCAAGGCAAAAACATCTTTAAAAGTCCAATTTATTCCACAGGCATGTTAGCACCTCTATGGAAATTTCAACTCTGAATTACATCCTGTAAGTTCACCTAGTTCAAAGTTCATGATCTCTCCCCACACCCACAAATCCATCACATGTTCCAATCATTATCTTCCACGCTGGCATGTACACCCATCTTCTTCCGGCCAGGTGTCGAGGTACTGAGACAAAAGATGACCTTGGCTTCTACAAAAGAATGTCAACAATCCATTCTACAATCCTACTCCTTTCTATTCCCCCCTCCCAACTACTACACTATTGAAACAGCATAGAGAATTATTAAAAAGTGTGGCAGGCCAAAGATCCTAAAAAGAATATAATTACAGGCCTGACATCTAGATTTTTGTGGTCAGTCCAGACTTTGAATGGTTCTGGCTCCCTTCCAACATGTGTCTCCAGGTTAGCAGTGCCCATCTCACTGCGAAAGCCTCCTTTTCCCATGTGGCCTATCATCTCTCTGTGTCTGGTTGCTTTCTCATGTCGTTGGCGCATAGCCCACTGTCATCTTTTATTGCTACTCAGAACCACTCAGAGAGTCGATTTGGGATGTCGCGGTATGCGGTTACTTGGGCAATTTGCTTGTCCAGGCTTGTTCTGAAAAAATGCACCAGCAGCCACTCTGGTAACGAGGATATCTTTCCTATGACCCTCTTGTTGTCAGTTTAGTACTAATAGGGAAAGGAATAAGCAGCGCAAAGAGTTTGACACATTTATTATATAACATAACTATGGTAGATTAGATACGTGTTTCTGATGAATCCCCAGTGCTGCCGTGCAGAATGTAGCTACCTGCGCTGTAGTTCATCTTTAAGCAGCCACTGGAGATAAGCAATGTCGGAGTAGCCAGGATACCTAGCAATTATTGGCAGAATATGTTTTTTCCAAGTCTCTGTGTAAAAGGAACATTGAAGGAATATGTGATTTTTGTCAACCCTGTCTCCAGACGCAGAAGTGCACTTGAGACACATTGTGGCATCTGGAGAATTGATCTAATGAATTTGGATTGTACTTTTTCCAAAGGTGTAAAGCATGAGGCTGAAGAAGCTGTGCTAGTGACTCAGTGGTGAGTTTCAAATTTTTTTAGAACCTCTTCTGTAGGTGTGGCTTGCTTTGTGGGAGTAACTTGCCAGCCACTCCCACCGTGACCGGGTGGGAGTGGTTTGCTGGCCATGTGACCGGCTGGGAGTGGCCAAGATGATGTCACTGAATTCTTTGCCCCAATGAATGATCTACAAAAAGAAGATATAAAAAAGGAAATTTATTATTTTGTGCACTTACTACTTAAATAAGATTAAAATAAGTACACAAAACAATAAAAGAGCTACTTAGAGAAGGAAGATCACTGTCCTTGCCAGTCTTCAATATCACTGTCTCAAATGAATGGCCTGCACAAAGAAGAGACACAGAAATGAACTCTTTCATTGCATGCACTGCATTAGGATGAAACCAGCACACAAAATAATAAAACTGCTACTCAAAAAAAAAGGAATAAATGAATTAGATTCAGTACTTAGGACAGACCAAGTAGCTATTCAAGAATTAATGGTTAGAAGCAATGGTAAAGCAAGATATGGATTTAAAACCAGAAATATTTTGTTGGATATTTCAAAGGGAATACAATACAGATTAAATTTTACACATGTCAACAGCTGCTGGAATTGTGTTTGCACAACAGTGGAAAAACAAAGGTATGAAAATGAAAAATATTACAATGTGCAGGAATGAATAAATTGACAATTAAAATCAAGAAGTCTTCGAATACTTTTTCATGTGAGATTTGTTTTATCAATTGCTAACTAACAGAAACAGAAATTAGAAATCTAAAAGTATGAAAGAAAACACCAATTATGTAAGGAAAGGTCACTAAAATGTATAAGGAAATATTATTAGTACTTGATCATTATTAATGTGTTGATAACTGTGGGACATTACCCCCCCCCCAAACAATGACAGTGCCTGGAACACACCAAAAATAACAATTTCCCCCCAAAAGACTGAAGATGAAACCAGTTTTTTCCCCTAACCCTAAGGACAGGAAAGACAAAGCCACTGGAATAAAAACCATCAAGGCATTGTGGGAAATTATAAAGGACAGTGCCAGGAAGCTCACAGAACCAGGAACCACAATTACCTAAACAACCAGGTATCACACAGAAACACACAAAATCTGGCAAAGCTGCCTTGCACCAACCTGGCCTGCCCATAGAAAAGCAAAAAAATGTATAAATTTTATGTGTCTCAAAGTGGCTACTTTTCTATGGGCAGGCCAGGTTGGTGCAAGGCAGCTTTGCCAGATTTTGTGTTTATTTCTGTAGTGAATTCACACACAAAAATCTCCCAAAGTACATGCAAATAAAACCATTAAAATATTCTATCCACAATACATGCAAATAAAACCATTAAAATATTCTATCCACAATACATGCAAATAAAACCATTAAAAATATTCTATCCACAATACATGCAAATAAAACCATTAAAAATATTATATCCACAATACATGCAAATAAAACCATTACAAATATTATATCCACAATACATGCAAATAAAACCATTAAAATATTATATGCACAATACATGCAAATAAAACCATTAAATAAAACCCAATACATTTTCAGTGCAAGAAAACAGTCATTAAACAAATGGTCATAAGTCAAGGATTCTCCCTATATTCCAATCAGGATCCACCCAGTTTTAGTCTCAGTCCAAAATTAAAAACAAGGTGACTTCTTCTCTTTCGCAAGAGGAGGAGGTTGAAAAAACAGCTGCTCATCAAAATGCGATGGGAAAAAAACAAAAGGCAGCTGCTGGAAATCCTGTTCCATTTATTATTGTCCCATCACATTGTGAGGAAAAGCTCTTTCTCAAGAGAAATGCTTACCCTCTCCTGTGTGAACTTCAAGCAGCTTCTCAGGAGGCTATAAATCTCCCTTGGGAAAGAGATTTTCTTCAAATTGTGCACAGATAATACAGGGAAGTGTCTTTGAAAGCACTGCTGTGCTCTGACCCCCTTTCTTTCACTTTACCCTTGTTGTCCAACCTTGGCATTTTAAAACTGGTGGATTTCAACTCCTAGAATTTCCCAGCCAGCATTGCCAGGAGTTGAAGTCCACACATCTTAAAGTTTCCAAAGTTAGACAACCCTGCTTTAAATCAGACCTGGCTGGAGCCTAGAGTTACATTTGTGAACAAAGCAGACATTTTTAACATGAAACTCCAAAAGAGTCCAAATAGAGAAAGGAATATAAACCTAATGTTTATTTATTTATTTTTCAATTTCTATGGCCACCCATCTCAAACAAGTTTATATAATGCTAATAACCCTAACATAAAATTAAGCATAGAAGCTTCACACTCTTCTCCGGGAGTGCCGAGAACCTTTTGGCCTCTGCTGGACTTCGTCTTGATAATGTCGCCGCAGCTGCTGGGCGAGAAAGGACAGAGGTAGTCAGAGCCACGCCGAGGCAGTCCAGCGGGCAAGCAAGCGAGCAAGAGGATCAGGCAGCCTGATCCTCCCTCCCTCCCTCCCTCCCTCCCTCCCTCAGTGAGAAGTGCGGAGAAGAGCGCGAAGTCCAGTGGAGACAGGAAGGTTCTCAGCACTCTGGGAATCCGCGAAAGTTACTGGGGAGTGCCAAGAACCTTCCTGTCTCCACTGGACTTTGCGCTCTTCTCCGTGTGCTCTTTGTGACTGCAATAGATGTCCAGAAGTGGAGGAGCATGTGGGAAAGAGCGTGGCATTCTGGGGAGCCTTGAAAGTGACTGGGGAGCACCGAAAATCTTCCTGCCTCCACTGGACTTCGCGCACACTCCTTGCGACTGCAATAGATGTCCAGAAGTGGCGGGGGCTGTCGGGCTGGAAGCCCAAACCCCATTAGCCACAAAAGCCGCTTCTGGGTGTCTATTGCAGTCATGAGGAGTGCACGGAGAAGAGCGCAAAGTCCAGCGGAGGCAGGAAGGTTCTCGGTACTCTGGAGAACCTACCTGCCTCCACTGGTTGCCAGTTGCCCAGCTGGCATGGCCCTGCTCGCGCGCCTCCTCCTCCCTCTTTCTCCTCTTCACTCCCCAAAGGATCTTCTCCTCCTTACCGGAGCTCAGCGCGAGCCAGGCACAAGGGATGGGAGGAAAACCACACTTTGGAAAACTTCACCATGAAGGGAGGCGGGAACCAATGGGGGGTGGGGACACCCTGGAATGCCCCCACGCTTTGCTGGTGGCCACGCATCCTAGGCAAGTTTGGGGATGTCCTAGGAGGCCGGTCGTGCCGCACAAGCTACCGCCTGCGAGCAGCGATGGAATGGGCGGGGCAAGTGAGCGATGGGGGCAGGGCAGGCACTCCATGAGGAACCTCTTCTAACTGGTACGGTAGATTTCTGGAGGCTCTTCTACCGAACCAGTTAGAACCAGCAGGAACCCACCCCTGAATCCTTGATAATACTAATAGCAAAACCAGGTAAAGATCATACAAACCCAGAATCATATAAACCAATATCACTTATTACTCAGGATGCTCAGGATATTAAACAGGTTATTATATATATATTATATTATATTATATTATATTATATTATATTATATTATATTATATTATATTATATAAAGAGGTTGTATTTAGCTGGTTGGGGTGAAGGGTCTCTAGGGGGATGCACTGTAATATTGTTTTTTTCTTTTTCTTTTGTCTTTCTTTTTTTCAGATGTATATGTACTGTTTGTATTATTTGTGTTTTAAAAAAACATTCAAAAAATGAAATCCAAAACCTGCCCAAGAATCAAGAGAGGCACGTAGGCGAGTGTATGCATGTTTGCTCTATGTGTTTGTTAAGACTGAGAAGGAGGAGACAACTTGACTGAAGTTTTCCTGCCTCAGAAGCTGTTTGGAAGGCAGCTGCCATCGCCTGTCCCTTTAAAGTCATCCCCTCCCCCCCACCTGGCATCAGCTTACATGGTGACCAGGACCAGGAGAGTGACCAGGACCCACTTGGCTGCTTTTGCACAGGGCTGGACAGTGGGCTGTATCGAAGTACTATATTTTTCAGACTATAAGATGCATCGGAGAATGAGACGCACTATGATTTTGAAGAGGTGATTTATTTTTAAAAAGTGTTTGCACTCTGCAGGCCTCCCAAACCCTCTGTATGCCTTGTCTTTTGCAAAGGGGGTGGGGCTTCAGTAGGCCAAAAATGCTGCATTCTGTGTATAAGATGCACCCAGATTTTCACCCTCTTTTTTTGGGAAAAAGGTGCATCTTATACTCCAAAAAATATGGTATCTTAAAGGGACAGGCTGTGGTGCCTGACTTCCGAGGAGCTTCATTGTGAAGGCAGGCAGGAAAAGTTCAGCCAAATCAGCTCCTCCTTCTCAGCATTAAACAAACACATAGAGCAAACCTCACATACCTCATGGCACTGGGACCTTCTGCGAGGAGACGGCGCATGGGTGAGTCACCATGAAGTGTGCACGTGTGCACGTGTTTGCTCTGTGTGTACATTTGGACAAAGAAAGGTGACCCAGCGAAGGGTGAGACAGCAGTGGAAACATGCAGAAGCAAGTGTCCCTTTTGAAAGGCAGGAGGCGGACTCACGGCCTGAACACCATGGCTTATTTTGTACGATCTGGAGCTTAGCAGAAACAGTTAAAAAGAGGCATTCATTGCATCCCTTGCCCTGAAACAAAATTTTCTTTGAAGCCTGGATGGCCAAGCACTGCTTCATCTTGTCAGGGTGTGAATTCCGCCCTGAATTACTGAGGTGTGAATCTTGGCATTCCTTGTAGTATACCTTTGAAGTAAGCGAAGATAAACCCGAGGCATAATCTAATAAAATATATTTTAATTGTAAATAAAGTAAAAATACAAACTTACTAACTAAATTAATTACATCTTTGGCAGAGCTACTTTGTCTACCTGCATACAAAGGAAGGAAGAAGTCTGTGGAATGTAATGACCTGCGCAATAAATCATTTCTGATAAGAGACAGTTCATTCTACCATATAACTCAGAATGCAGGTACAGCTGGCAAACCAAATAAACGCAGTGACACCCCTTCTTTTGCCAGTTGAGTGGGCATCTTCAAATAAGGCACATATTCTTCCGCAGATACTCGTGTTCAACTGCTGGAAGCAGTTTGTTGAGCATATCAGCAATTTGATCATGTGTAGATACATATTGCAATTTAATAAAACCTTGTTTAACTAATTGCTTTGTGTTTTGATAGCTGATGTCAATGTGTCTGGACCTAGAACCTGTGAAATGTGACTCAGAAATATAAACCACCGATTCATTATCTTCCATCACGGTGATTGGTCGTATCTGACGTCTCCAGATATCTGCGATCAAAGCATCAAACCATGTTAGAGAATTATATGCATCTGAAACACAAGCATATTCAGCTTCAGTAGATGAACAAGAAACAAAATTCTGTTTTCTCACTTGCCAGTAAACAGGACATCCATTTAGGAACATCATGTAACCTGAAGTACTCTTACGTGATTTCTTATCACTTGCCCAATCAGAATCTGCATAACAACATAATTCTGCATAATCAGTATGTGTTGGTCCTAGCAATAACTTCATGTGTTTAGTGTGTTTCAGGTATTTCAACAACTTCTTAATGCATGTCCAATGAAATTGTTTTGCCTTACCTACGTGTCGTGATAAGAGATTAACACTAAGTGCAATGTCGGGTCTGGTCCAACTACTAATGTACAACAGTGACCCAATGACTGAACGATAAAGTGTTTGATCTTCGAACTCAGGACTTGATTCATGTGTCAAGTTGTGAAAATCTGTTTGCATGGGTGTCTTTGTTGTGTTAGCATCCTTCATGTTGCAATGATTCAAATTGTGGTCAATTTTCTCCTCTTGTGAAAGACTAAACCCCTTCTGTGTTTTTTCAATCTGAACACCTAAATAAGTGCTAATATGACCTAAATATTTCAATGTGAAGTATTCTGCAAACTTTTAGCAAAAATCTCACTCATTTTCTTATTTGGACCAATATAAACAATATCATCAACATAAACAAGAATTATCTCATATACATTGTTAGATCTTTTTGTGAACACACACTCATCAGTTTCAGACTTAATAAAGCCCATTGGATTTAGTTTGTCAGTAAGACATAAGTACCACATTAAACCTGACTGTTTCAGACCATAAAGACTTTTGTTTAGGAACCAGGTATCCCCTTCTTGCTGTCAGAATCCTGGAGGGCCTCTCACATAGATCTCTTCATCTAGGTCAGCATGTAGATAAGCTGTGTCCACATCAAATTGGAAAACTTCTAAACCAAGAATAGTTGCAGTGGTTAAAGCAATTTTTAGACTCTCAGTTCTGACTGTTGGTGAGTAGGTGTTTGTGTAGTCCTCAGGATAATGTTGAGCGGAATCCTGAGCTACAAGTCTGGCTTTGTACAATGACTCACCATTCGGTTTCTTCTTGATTCTGTAGACCCATCGTGTGCCAATGACTTTCTTGTTTGCTGGAGATTTTGCAGGTGTAAATACATTAAGTTTCTTTAAACTGTCCATTTCATCCTGCATTGCATCATACCATTTGTCTTGCTCTGAATCAGGAAGCTGTTTGATTTGTGTGAATGTCTCAGGAGGAAGAGTAACGTTGCAAATCAAAGGCAAGGGTGTTTTTGTCAGTTGCCACGAATATCGTTGTGGAGGGATTCCTTTTGTGACCCTCTTGGAACGTCTCAGAACAACAGTCCAGTCTTCTTCTTCTTTGTCTTCGTCCTCACGTTCGTCGCTAGCATCAGCATCCGTGGCTTGCAAAGATGGAACATCAGGTTGTGAAGAACTGGTAGAAGGAATATCTGCCTGTAAATTGTCATCAGGCTGCGTGGCATCTGCAACATCATCTCTAGGAAAACAAACTCCAGGATCATTGGAATGAATCCTAGACCAGTCAATATCTTCCTCAAAATTAGCAGATTATGAAATGACAATCACATGTTTAGGATCAATAAATTTGCTCCATTTTGAATTATCATCAATACCCATAAATCTCAGTCTCTTTGTTACTGGATCTCCCTTTCTTCTTTTAGCTAAGGGAATGTTCACCATAGCGTATTAACCAAAAATGTTGAGGTTCTTGAGATCAGGCTTGTAGCCATACATCATGTAGAAAGGAGCTTGATTTACGGTTGACCTCCAAGTACGGTTGACAATGTAATTTGCATATTTGATTGCTTCACTCCAGTATATGCTACTGAGATTGGCATCTTCTAGGAGACAACGCATCATGGTTTGTAGAACTCCTTGTCTTCTTTCTACGACTCTGTTATGAGCCGGTGTATATGGAGCGGATGTCTGATGAAGAATTCCATTCTTACGCATCCAGTCCTGGAAACGCTGAGACATGAACTCTGCACCACGGTCGCTCTGGATTCTGGCGATGCAAACTTGGTATTGTGTAGAAACAAAAGTTGCAAAGTCTTTAAAGATCTGAAAGGTCTCAGATTTCTCTCATAGGATATACAAATCCATATCTAGAATGATTATCTACAATTGTTAGAAAATACTTTCTACCACCAAATGATGGTGGGAAAGGACCCACTATGTCAGTGTGTACCAAATCAAAAATGCGTGTTGACAGGCGTGTAGCATGTTTGGGAATTGCAGCTGCCTTGGATTTAGCTTTCTTGCAAACTGCACAATCCAAAAACACCTTACACCCCTTTAGATCCAAACCTTTTGCAAACTCCGACATCTTTCTAAGAACACGGAAATTGGCGTGCCCCAATCTTCTGTGCCACTTGTGGATACACCTGGAATGCAAAGGTTTACCAGTTAGTGAATTCTCAACATTAACAGTTTCATGAGGAACCTCAGGCTTGCTCTGAGCAACCTGCGTCTTTTTTCTCTGTTTGTTGGCTTTAGGAGCCTTTGGAACAGTAACGGGTTCTCTCTCTGAACCAACTCTCTCTGGGCCCGTGCTGTCCCTTTTTGGAGTTTGCATACTTGCCTGTGCTTTTGGCTTTAAGTAATAAACACCACCAATCAGCATGGTTTCAGCAACAATATCTCCATCTTTAACTATGTATCTTGCTTTCTCGAGGTGGTGAACCTGGAACTTTAACTCTCTAGACAAGTGACTTTGACTAAGCAAATTACTGGTTGCTGAAGGTATGTAATAAACATCAGGGATGGATGTATCGAGCTCTTCAATGTAAACAGTTCCTTTTCCCATGACCTTACAAGTGTGGTTGGAGAAGGAGTACAATTCTCGATATTCGGGCTCTGGCTCGCCCATCTCTGTGAAAAGTTCCTTTCTGTAGGTAACGTGTACAGCTGCGCCACTATCTAAAGTCCACAAAAGACGTTGGTTGTATTCTGGATCAGGTTGTGGAACGTTGGTTATGGCCAATGTTGCAAGTGGAGCTTGTGGATCACACCTTGGACCACGACGACCTTGTCTTCTGCCTCTACCTCTGCCTCTGGAGTCTGTTCATCTGCGCTGGTATGTGACGGGAGCTGGGACTCGTTGGGGACAATCCCGGGTGTCATGTCCCATATGGTTGCAGATGTAGCATCTTGGCATCCTTGGAGCGTAGCCTCTTCCTCAGAAGGGACGTCTAGCTGGAGCTTTTGATGCTGGGGGTCGTTGCAGATGTGGTGTAGCTAATTTAATAGCTTCCTCCTCAATTAAAAGTCTGCATACATGATTAACAGTGCATTGAGCAATAGGCACGTAGTTAATCTTTGCAATGGCATCTTTCCATTCATAATTCAATGAGTTAATGATGATGCTGATCATTTGGATATCATCAATAACATGGCCACCTTCTCTCAATTCACTTCTCATTCTTTTCAGTTTGGTCAAATGTCCACCAATTTGTTCACCAGGTTTCAACTTCGAACCATGGAACTCAGACATGAGCAAACATGAAGATTCAATTGAAATGGGCCTGTAGCAATCTTCCAAAATAGCCCAAATTTGTTGGGCTGTTGCATCAGGTGGAAAGGTAACCTGCAATTCAATATCCATGGACATCAACAATGTTGTGCAAGCCCTAGTCTCTAGGTCTCTTTTTTATTTTTTTATTTTTTATTTTAAACAAAAAATGTTGTTAGTTTTACAGAATTTTAAGGAAAAAGGGTAATGGGTAAGGTTACAAATTTTGACAGCTACATTATGCAGGAAATGGTACTCCCCCCCGGTTCTCATAACTTTCACTGTTAATACATTAAGTAATTACTACTTAGCAATATTTTGACAGCATATTTTTACCTTGTATCTTCCAATAATTTCAATCTATTGTATATCAAACAGAAAAAAATCCCTGTATCAGCAATTGCATTATTTTTCTAACTCACTTTTGTGATCTAAGTTTTCTCAATGTTGCCTCTTCCCCCCCCCCCAGCAAGGCTCCAGCACCTCCCATGTCTTGTCTCTCTCATGTGGTATCATCAGCTTTATCTAGGAGAGCTTTGGTTTTTTCCATGAAGGCCTCCGCCTCCATAGTTGTATTAATTCTAACTCTACTGCCTCCCAGAATATCAGCATACCTTCTGGCAGAAGCCAACGGAACCAAACCCCTTTTTCAAATAGTTTTTTCGCTAAGAGCGAATATTTTTTTTCTTTTATCTCTGACTTTCTTTGGGATTTGTTTCAGGGTGACTCTCTCTCTATCCTTGTATTTTAACATTTGCTCCCTTTGTGCACTCAGAATCTCATCTCTTGTAGTCTTTCTAAGAAATTTAATGTGAACCTCTCTTGGAACATTGTGTGTTCTAGCATAAGCTGAATTAATAATAATAATAATAATAATAATAATAATAATAATAATAATAATAATAATAATAATAATAATAATAATAATAATAATAATTTATTTCTAAGCCGCACCCTCTCCCGAAGGACTCGGGGCGGCGTACAATAAAACACATAAAAACAAAAAAGACAATACACACAAAGAATAAACAAACACATGTACATGGAGGAGGTATGAAGATAAAAAGACAAATTAAAACATAATTTAAAATCCCCTTATAAAAGTCTAAAAGTCACCAAAAATTAAAAAACCCGTCAGGAGCAGTGTGCGCGAACTATGGTTGAGCCAGGCCAGCTACTTGAAATAGGTGCGTCTTGAGCTTTATCCGGAAGGCGCGGAGGTCGGAGGTAATCCTAATATCCGGGGGAAGGTCATTCCACAGGGCTGGGCCCGCGACAGAGAAGGCTCTACTCCTAGACGCCGCCCCCCGACATTGTCTGGTGGACGGCACCTGGAGGAGTCCCTCTCTGTGCGAGCGAATTGGTCGCAGGGATGTATGGGGCAGGATACGATCCCGCAAGTACTAGGTCCTGAGCCATGGAGCGCTTTAAAGATCGTTATCAAAACCTTGAAACGCACCCAGTAGACCACAGGGAGCCAGTGCAGCTCGCGCAGGAGAGGTGTCACATGGGAGTACCTTGTACTCCCGATAATCACCCGCGCGGCCGCGTTCTGGACCAACTGTAGTCTACGAGTGCATTTCAAGGGAAGCCCCATTGAACTCTATAGACCAGGTCAATATCCCATCCTAGCTGCTGTCTGTCTTTTTAATATATTCAGCCAATAATTTTGTCATAATCTCCCTCAAGTCTTCATCATCAGCCTCAATTACATTTTGAAATCTAAGGAAAAAAGACATCCTTTCAAATTCCATTTTTATCTGATGGTTCTCAAGTTCTTGGTTTCCTCTCTGGACCCCCCTCACCTCCCCCCTCATCTCAGCCGTCCCCTCCTCCAAAACTTCTAGTCTCTGTGTATTATGAGCCGTTCGGTTTTGGTTCTCTCTGAGCTGTTCATTCATTTCTTTCAGTTGATTTTTCAAGTCCTCTTGCCCCTTTAAGATCTTTTGAAGCAACTGCTGAGTTAGTTCCTCCTCAGGGGCTTTGGGTTGTAATAGAGATATTAATGTCTGTTGTCCACTGGGGCTGGACATTGAAGATGTTGGAGCAGAGCCAGCAAAGCCTGGTTTCCCAGGTGGCGGTCTCTTTGGTGCCATTTTAGAGAACTCAGGTGTCTGTGCCCATACGATGAAATGGCAGTTATGGAAGGGGATAACCAAGAGAAATCACGAGGCAGGCGGTCCAGACAATAATAGTGACCTTTTCTATAGTTCAAATCCAGACAATAAAATCCATTATTCCAAGTCCAGGATACAGTATATCAAGAGATATTTCTGAGTGTCACGGAGACAAAGACAAAATGCCAGCAGTTTCCATGGGTGGAGTCAAATTTCAAAGTGCATAAAGACAGCAGAAGTGTGCCATCTTGCCTTGCCAGCACCGGGATCAGAAGGCAACAAACCAAAAGTTTTCAAAGTTTTCAGAAGAATCAGATCATCTCTTCTCTTTCACAATTGCAGCAGGGTATTCATCTGCTTGCTTGCTATGAGTGTGATTTCATTCTAGAGCTCTCCCCTCTCATCCTCCAAGGGCAGAGAGCAGTCCAAAGCTGCTTTTCCAGGGGGGGGGGAAATCCCCCTCCCTCCAATCGCACTTCCCAGGAACAGATTGAAAACCTTTAAAAAGCTGCCAATCCTTCATTAAACAATCAAAAAGGGAATCGGGGAGAGTTTCCATCTCACCACATTGCAGCTGTAGCCTTCAGATCGTCAAGTTTGTCCAGCAGCCTTGACGCGAAAGTGCGCAGAAGCATGGAAGCTCCTCGCGCATCCCCCTTTCGCCTCCTGGCTCCTAGGGCAATGCCAAGAGCCCCCCCGCAGCTGCCGCCAATGCTGGGGACCCCCAGCTAGCTGCCCCTTCGGCAGGGTGCCCCTTCAAGGCTCCCTGTGTACCCCCGATCGAGGGGAGCCCACCAAGAGCGTGCAGGGTGAGTGAAATACGCCCGTCGCTCTCAACAGCCGGAACCGGAAGTCGTCTCTAGGTCTCTTATTGCAGGAGTCCATGGTTGGGCAGGAGGATTAAACACCATACAATGGGTACCTTCTCTGCAAAGCAAGAGTGCAATCTCATTGATCCAGGCTTTATAATTCTGTCCTGACATCTTTAATTTTGACTCACCAGTCAAAGGAGTGACAGAAAATGTCTGCTGAGGGATATGCATTTGAACAACTTGCTGTGCAGGTTGTAGCTTGGCTGTAGCAGGGGAGGCTGTATTACAGGTGCAGTTGTAGCTTGGCTTGCTTGAGAGGCTGGCATTTGCCTTTGCCGCATTAGGTTTTGCCTTGTTCCATCTAGGGAAAATCCAACGCCACCAGGGGGAGTTGAAGATTTAACCTTTGGAGGCATTTGCATTGTTGCTTGGCCATCTGGACGAGCTACAGGTACATTTGGCCAAGTCTGTTGCAATTTCTTTAATTGTTGCTCTAATAAATTATTTCCGCCATGAGATGGCAGTGCAGCTTCACTTCTTGGCTGCAAAATTTTTGTGTGTGTGGCATAAGAAGTAGAACAAAGGAGATCACGTGACCTTGGCGACATGTACATATCTCTCTGTTCTGATTCGCCTGACACTTTTTCCACCAGGGAGTGTGTCTTAGGTTGTGGAGAAGAAGGCAAGATGGCGTCCTCAGACATTTTGGAAATGGGGAAATCCCTCCTACTTGCCTCTAGCCTTTCATTGTGTTTTCCAGCTTGAAAAACCTGTTTTTCAAAAAAGTCTATCCAGTCACGATAGCTTTTCATATCTTCACCAGGGCCTGAGAGGGATTCATAGGTTTCACTTTCTGCGTGGGGGTGATTTTCCTCTTCTAGCTGTTGCTGCGAGAGGTTTGGCCAGACATCAATTGTTTCATAATCTCTAAGAGTTTGAGAGTGAATTTGCTCTGGCAACGTGGAACGCTTTGGTTTAGCCCCGAGCATTTCATAATCTCTTGGAGATATTTGGGAATGTGCATAATCAGAAGGAAGATTTACTGACCTTGGTCCTTAGATTTCACCTCCTGGAACAGTAACCTCTTGTTGAAATGTTTCCCCCACAGCAGGGTCTTCACCCAGTCCGGTTACTGGAGTTTGGGAACTTGGAAGCGAAAAATTCTCCACTTCTGTTTCAGAGGGAAGGGACCCCTCAAAATGTGCTTCATTTTTTCCTTTTCTTCTTTTTCTTCTTCGGCATGGTTAGAAAGTTGATTTAAGCATACCTCAGTAGATAGACCATTCTTTCTAATTAGCCTGGTTGCTTATCTCTTGAAGATAACTAGAAAGGAAAAAGCCGTAAATCATAACCATCCTCTGCTACCATTTATTGTCAGGGGAAATTTCACCCTGAGCTAATGAGGTGTAGACCGTTGGCTTTCCTAAAAAGTATATCTTCAGAAAAAGTGAAAAAAGACCCGATAACATGTTCTAATGAAAACAAAATTTAATATGAAAATAAGAAATAAACAAATCTATGCAATTGTTACATTTTGGCAAGAGCAATTGTCGTCCACCTTCTTGGCAGATGAACAGAAGATCAAAAGTAAAGAAGTCTCTGGAATGTGTGATGTATTAAGAAACGTGTTAAGAAGCATGCACAGTAAATCATTGCTGATAAGGCCTATGACCTGCGCAGTAACTATTCAGTTCAGCTAGCAAACAATTAACGCAGTGACATACCTCACCTCATGGTGTTGGCTCTGGAAGCCCCAACCAGCAAGACCCCACGTGGCCTCTGGCCAGAGGTTGTATTCAGCTGGTTTGGGTGAACCGTTAGGGGAAATTTGGCCTGGTTCGCTGAACTGGTAGTAACCCCTGGCTGACTCCACCCTGCCCGCCTGCCTGCTGTTTGCTTGCCCCACCCATTAGCTCCACCCAGCAGTCTGGTCTGTGGCTTGCCTGCCTAAGCTGCCTTCCCACACCCCAACTATGCTGCCTACAGGTAAGCTTGCGAGTTGCTCTATCCCCCCTGTCCCGCTAAGCCGCCATGGTCCACTGCAGCTCCATTCCAGGTTGCGCTGCCTGTGGCCTAGTTTGCCGCAGGGCCCCCATTGTCCCCACTGTGCTTGCATGTCTGGCTAAGCCACCATGGCCTGGCACAATTCTATTCCAGGTCGTGCTGCCTTTAGCCTAGCTTGTCGCAGGTCCCCCACTGTTCCCACTGGGCTCACAACCGTACCTTCCTCCTGTGGCTGGTGGCAGAGGGGAAGGCAAGCCAGCATCACCCACTGGAACCAATGCTTGGAGCAATTTTGAAGCTTGTTAAGGAGAACTGTTCCTCTGCCCCAGTCATGCATTTTCAAGCCTGGGCTGTTGCAATAGCTTTTCACTTCAAGCATCCTGAGCTTGAAAACGCACAGCTGGGGCAGAGGAGCGGTCCTCCATAACAAACTCTAAAACTGCTCCAAGCCTCGGTTCCACGTGGGCACTGAAAGTACCTGCCTTCATCCTGGCTGTTTCTCTGTGCCTGGCTTTCTGGATGTGTCCCCAAAGTGCAGTGCTGTGAAAGACACACTCTCTCTCTCTCCCAGCAAGAGAGCGGTGGAGAGAAAACAAGTCACTGGAGAACACGTGGAGTGGCTCCATGTGCTTTCCGGGTCAGCGACTGCTTCTCTCCCCTGATGCTCTTGCTGGGAATGGGAAAGCATCTTTAGTACCAATGCAAAATTTAGCTTGGGTCTGACTTCACTCCCATCAGGAAAGTGCTCTGGGCGATAGAGAAAAGCTCTGCCGCCAGCAGCATTTTCTGGACTGGGAGGACCCAAAATGGCAACTCCTTGCTCTGCACTTTCCTAGTGCCCAGAGGGCTGCCCTCCCAGAGCACTGCTGCTGCCGCTCTGGAATTCACCTTTTGCCTGCCCCTCCAGCCCCTGCCACCTGGAGCTTGCCTTTTGCCTACCAACCCCCTGCTCACTGCCACCTGGAGCTTGCCTTTTGCCTACCAACCCCCTGGTCGCTGCCATCTGGAGCTTGCCTTTTGCCTGCCATTACTCCCACTCACCACCGCCTGGAGCTTGCCTTCTGCCCTTCACCATCCCCCACCTGTCACCACCACCACCACCCCGCCTACCATTGCCTGGAGCATGCCTTTTGCCCACCACCCCCACGGAGTGGACTCTGAGTGTATTTTTCCAAATGCAGTAAGTGAAATTGAATGTGTATAAATTTCAAAGAGCTGTGTGAGTGTACGCGCGTGCGTGCGTGCACATACAAATATAGTATATATAGTAGATAATGCATCTTTTGTGTGCCTAAACACACTCTATACTATGTAATATGTACCATATTTATCGGCGTATAACACGCACTTTTCCCCCCGAAAAATAGGGGGCAAATGATGTATGCGTGTTATACGCCGATATAACTCTTTACACATTTTAATGCGGCTCTTCTGTGTGCCGGGCGCCCGCTCCCCTCCCTCCCACTGTTCCCTCTAAGGTGCGCGGCTGCGCGCCCGCGCAGGTAGCAAGAAAACACCACGCAGCAGTTTCCAACTGCCACGCAGTGCTTTCTGCTGTCACAGGCGCCGGAGGCTGGGGAGGTCCTTTGCAGACGGCTAGAACTGGCCGCCTGCAAAGGACCTCCCCGGACTTGTTTTGGTGAGCGCGGGGCGACTGACGCCAGGAAAGCAAGCCCGGGGAGGAGGTCCTTTGTGGGTGGCCAATCCTAGCTGCTTGCGCCCGGCGCTGCAGCTAAAGTAAAGCCCCTGCCGCTACCGGAATATCTGCTGCCGCCTCCTCCTCCTCTAACAGCACCCGACACTGCGGCAGAGGTGAAGCCACCAAAGCTCCCGCCGGCACCCCCGCCTATGGCAGCGGCGCCTCCCCCTCCGTTCGGAGCACCTGAGTTGGGCCCCGCATTACCCTGCCCCCTCCTCCTCTGCTGTGCTTTTGAGGAGCCATGAGGCCGCGGGAGCCAGTAGGAAGGCGGCGGGGGGGGCAGGAGCAGGGAAAAAAGGCCTCATGGCTTCTCAAAAGCATGGCGGCGGTGGAGAAGGCAGCAGGGGTAACGCGGTGCTCTGAGTGGAGGGGGCGCCAGCGGGAGCTTTGGCGGCTTCACTCCAAATGTAGTGGTGCTGTTGGAGGAGGAGGAGGAGGCAGCTGTTGTTCTGGTGGCGGCAGGGGCTCGTCGACATCTTCAGCAGCAGCCCTGCCCCCTGTGAAAAAAGCCGAAGATGGATCCACGCAGATGACGTCGCCGCGACATGACTGGAGGAGGAATTCTGGGAGTTGAAGTCCACAAGTCTTCAAGCTGTCAGGTTTGAAGACCCTGGGTTTTTTCTTTTTTCTAAAGGGTTAGGGGTGCAAGGGTCTTGCAACTTGACAGCTTTAAGACTTCCATGCTTCAAATGCCAGAGTTCCTGAACCAACATGACTGGAGGAGGAATTCTGGGAGTTGAAGTCCACAAGTCTTCAAGCTGTCAGGTTTGAAGACCCTGGGGTTTTTTTTCTTAAAGGGTTAGGGGTGCAAGGGTCTTGCAACTTGACAGCTTTAAGACTTGCATGCTTCAATGCCAGAGTTTCTGAGCCAACGTGACTGGAGGAGGAATTCTGGGAGTTGAAGTCCACAAGTCTTAAAGCTGTCAGGTTTGAAGACCCCTTGGGGTTTTTTTCCTAAAGGGTTCGGGATGCAAGGATCTTGTAACTTGACAGCTTTAAGACTTGTGTGCTTCAAATGCCAGAGTTTATTGAAACTAAAAACAGTGTACCATCCTATGTATTTTCGGTTTTAAAAATGTGGCTCTCAAAATAAATTTCAATCGTGGTTTTGGCGAGATTTGGCTCAGTTGAAAAAAAAGGTTGCCCACCACTGGTATACACCATATACACCGCCGATATAATGTACATACTTCAAAGTTCTTTATTTGAAATTTAAATTTTTTTCCTGAAATTTCCCTCTTAAAATGAAGGTGCGGGTTATACGCCTGTGCGTGTTATACGCCGATAAATACGGTATGTACACATATGATATATATGCATAGGATTAAATAGTATATGTTGCATGTTCAGTAGTAGTAAATAAATAGACAGGGAAATTGTATCTCATTGAGCCCTTTGAGGCGAGAAGAGGCCAGTCAAGGGGCTCCTTGACGTGAGTGGTCAAGTTGGCCACACCGAACCGGTCACATGATCAACCAGCTATGCCCACCCAGTTACCTGACTACCAACCCACACCCATCCAGTTACATGACCACCCAGTCACACTCACCCAGTCACATGACCACCAAGTTATGCCCACTAAGCAAGCCATGCCCACAGAACTGGTAGTAAAAAAATTGAATCCCACCACTGCCTCTGGCCCTCTTCTTCTGCTTGCTCATGGATGCAAGGGAGCAAGCTGAGCAACACGCCGGTGCCGCAATCATGAGGCAGGCTGGGACAATTGCCTCACATTCCCCAAAGCAGCTTATCTCAGGGCCAAGTGCTTTGTTGTGGTTGCAAACAATCAGACGTGGGCCAGCAGCCATGTGAGCTCCTGCACATGGGTGATGGTGCTGCTGCCACAAGTCAGTTGTCAGGGCATGCATGTCCTGGCTGGTGGGATGTCTCTGAGGTAAGCTAGTGTTCTTGTGGGGCAGCTCCACTCCCTCTCTCCTCACCTTGTGTCAGCAGTGAAATGGGTGGGCAGCTAGCTGTGCAGTTGGTTAAGTAGGGGTATTTGGGGAGTAGGGTTTATATTAGGCACTCCTGTAAAACTATGTTAAGGTTTATTTTTGGGATAGGTCTTATTTTCAGGGAAACCCAGTATTAGGAATTAAAAGATGAGTGGATAGCAGGTGATTGAATAATTTCCTTCTTCTTTTCTTTGTTTTGCTATTACCAAGACTTTTTAGTTAGTTTGTTTCAGAAACACTCCTCTCAGTTGCAGAAGTAAGAAAACGTGCAACAAATCCAAATGACTAACCTAACAGATTATAATGAATGGACCCCAAATTCAACATTGTATGATTACATTCCAATAGAAACAAATTATTGTAATATGGATGAGACCTTCAGATTCAGTGCTGTATTTACTTGCATCCTGTATTCTCTGATCTTCTTCTTCAGCTTGGTAGGAAATAGCCTTGTCTTGTGGATTGTGATGAAATATGAAAACCTCAAATCTTTAACAAACCTCTTCATCCTGAACCTTTGCATCACTGACTTGACCTTCTCATGCACTCTGCCTTTCTGGATTGTATATCATTATTATGGATGGATTTTTGGTGATTTTCTCTGCAAGACAGTAAGTGCTATCTTTTCTATCAGCTACTATGGTGGTATCATCTTTCTCACTATCATGACTATTTTGCGGTACCTGGCTGTGGTTGATCCCTTATCAACTATGCAAACACAGACCAAAAAATGTAGCATTCTGGTAAGCATGGCCATTTGGAGCAGCAGCATAATGGTTGCAGTACCTGAGATCATTTTTATTGAAGTCATAATTGATGATCATGGCAAACAACGCTGTGAATATGAAGAGTCATTCATCTGGAAAAGGATAGAGATGAGCCTGCAAGTAACATTTTTCCTCCTGTCTTTTCTTGTTATCGTAGCTTGTTATATTGGAATGCTTAAAATTTTGCTTAGATCACGGTCTCAAAGGAAGTACAGAACTGTGAGACTCATATTTGCTATTGTGGTGGTCTTTTTCCTGAGTTGGGCTCCTTACAACGTGTTTAACTTTGTGTATGTTTTGTCTATTCAGCATGTCATCGAGACAGACTGTCAATCTCGCAATCATATCTTTTTTGCTTTTGATATCAGTCGCAAAGTAGCTTACTGTCACTGCTGCATCAACCCAATCCTGTACGTCTTTGTTGGAGTGAAATTCAGAAGGCACCTAAAACTCCTGTACAAGCAATTGTCCCCTTGCCATGGCAGAATCTCTCCCTCCAGCCCAAGAATGCATTCATCTCATTTTGCTCCATATGATGATGCATCCATATACTGAAGCAAAGATTCCTGGACTGGATGAGATGCAAAGCAGGAGAATCAATATGAGAAGCTAACCAGAATTACTGACAAGTTCTTCAGATATGCAAAGTTCATCTAGTCTTCCTGTTTGTTTTCACTGGAGTTTTCTGCCTTTCTAGCAAAAAAAAAGATTTTTTTCAAATAGACAATCAGAAGTTTTCTGTTGATTCAGCCTTTTTTCAGATTAGAAATGAAAGGTTCATTCTGTTTTATGTAATGCCAATAAATATTTGTGTTTTAAAGATAATATAATGGTGTTCTAATCTTTCCAATATTGTAATGATTTACAAATCAATATACTGTTATGTAGAACTTGACCTGCCAACATTATTTGAAATGTATGTTGAATGAGAAAAATTACAACTGTCCAAAGGCATGAACTGCCTTTTCACCTTAATGGATTTGTGGGAAGCATGATATAAGAAATGGGAACACTGAATGAATATAGGATAGTTATAAATAGAAGGTAATAAATAGAATTCCCCTCCTCCAATTCCATTAAAATTTAATGAATGAAATAGATTTATTTCCCAATGAGATTTTTTTCTTAAAGCTACTTAAAATAAAATCTGATAAAGAATTTGTCACAAATATATAACAGACAAGGTTGAAATGTGCAATTTACTGATTTTCAATAGGCATGTCAACCTGAAAGCATTATAATATTTTAAAATCAATATAGTCCTAAAAGTCCTCAGTAATCCTATATACATTACCAATGGTCATTGACCATTCTTGAATCCATAACAATTATATATTTTAAATTATGATTTTATTATGAATCTCAAAATCTATAATCATTTAATATTTATTTATGTTATTAATCATTTCTGTTTTTATGATTTCTGAAATAATTTCTTTGTTGTTTTATCAATAAATGAAATGCTGATTTGCCCATGTACCTAATAAAGTTATTCATAAGCATGGAACTAATTGGTGTGATTTTAAAGACTTCCAAATAGCTACTTTGGCAAAAGTATTTTCTCTTGTCACAATTACTGACAATCAGGCTTATTGAAAAACAAAGCACACTAAAAAGCGTGATGTGGTTATTTTATTCTATCTTGCTACAGTTAAAATATTTCTGTATATACAGTAATAATATGCATACAGATTATCCAAGCGAAGAATTTTGCATCCTGTTTTCATATTTGCTACTCTTCTTTGGTTAAATCTGTGTAACTCTCCAATTTCTGCTATACTGCAAATTATAGGACTTAGAATTATAGTTCAGCAATATCTGAAAGGCCACAGGTTTCACAGTCTTTGATTAAATGTACATGTAGCACTACCCCCCAAAAGAGCTGCTGGAGTCGAGGTTCTCCTAGCCCTCTTGGTATGGTTGCCAGTCTGCAGTGGTCTCTTGCTCAGGCACCTCTACTGGCCAGGGTCATGTAGTATTGCAGTGGTTGGTCTCCTCTCAGCAGGCAGGTCACCTGGAGGGGTGATGGTCAGTCTTTTCCCAGCAGGCAGGTCATATGATGAGATAGTATTCATGTGGCTGGTTGGCCCTTTTTCCTCCCTCTCTCCCTTCCTGCCTCTCTCTTGAATCGCATGTTAGGCTCTCCTTTCATCACCTCTGCTCCTTCATGGATTCCTCTGCTTGCCCTACAGAAGCCACTCCTATGCTATCCCCCTTCTCTCCCTCAGGCTTGCCCCACAGAATCCTCTCCTATCCTCCCTATTGCCTTCACTCCCTCTCACTTTCCCCAGGCCTCATTTTCCATTTCCCCCTTAAGCCTCTTTTCCTATCTTCTCAGGCCTCCTTTTCCCCAGGCATCCCTTCCTATTCTTACCTTCCAGCTACCCCCCAGAAAAATGCCTCCTTCCTCCTCTTGCTTTGTCTCCTTCTCTTCCCACCAAAACCTCCCCCTTTTACTTCCTTCTCCCCCCGCCCCCCGGCTACATACATATTTCATGACACATGGATGTTGGTTGTTTCAGTGGCTGGTTTAGCACATCTTGTAAAAAGAAATCTGAATTTACTGGATTTACAAGAAAAACTGGTCTTTAAACCACAGATCTACAAACCATAACAGTTAGATTTGCACAGCACAAGGCAAAGACAAATACCATATTTTTCAGAGTATAAGACACACTTTTTTCCCTCAAAAAAGAGGCTGAAAATCTGGGTGCGACTTATACACTGAATACAGCATTTTTTGCCTCCCAAAACCCTGCTCCCTTCACCAAAATGGCTGTGCATAGCCTTTAGCAGCCTTGCAGAGTGCTCCTGGGGGGCTGGGGAGGGCAGAAGTGAGCAAATAATAGACCATTTTTTTGCTCAATTTTGCCCCCCCCCCCAGCCCCCAGGAGCACTCTATAAGCCTCCTAAAGGGTGTGCATGCCCTTTCTTTGACAAAAAGCGGGCCCATTTTCACAAAAAATGGGCCATATATTGCTTGTTTGGGGGGGGGGCACCCCCAGGAGCACTCTACAAACCTCCTAAAGGCTATTCATACCCTTTTTTTAAAAGGGCCAATTTTCGCAAAAAAACGGGCCACTTTGTAGAGTGCAAAAACTGTTTTTTTAAATTTGCCTCTTCAAAATCTTGGTGCGTCTTATACTCTGGTGCATCTTATACTCCGAAAAATACAGTAAATTGATTCTGAGGTTATTGTATGAACTCAGCTAGTGTACAGAAGTGGTGAGCTAATCAAGGATCAAGAGATACTCCTAAAATAATTACATATAATCTGAAATGCAGCAAATAAAAATATTTTAATACCGTGTTTCCCCGAAAATACGACATGTCCTGCTAATAAGCCCAGGTCTGGTTTTTGCCTGGTTTTTGAGGTGGGTGTAAATATACGCCCTCCCCCGAAAATAAGCCCAAGTGAAAGGGTGCCATGGCAAGTACAGGAGGAAGCCCTTCCCTTCCCTAGTCACCTCAGCGCTTCTCGGCTCATTAATCGGATCAGTTGAGCTGATCCGGCTTCCATTCAAAAAACAGCTGATTTGCGGGTGCTGCTCAGGCCGTGGCCTCCCGCAAGTGCGGCTGCCTTTGCCATCGATTAAGGCCACAAAAGCAGCAGGAGGCCAAGTGATGCACCCCACGCGCCTCGCCCCGGCCTTCTGAAGGGTACTGTAGCAGCAGCTATCCACAATTTTTTTAATCATTATTTCGTCCCGACCCACGTGGCCCAGTGAGCCACGTGGATTGGGACAAAATAAGGGTAAAAAAATTGTGGATAGCTGCTGCTACAGTACCCTTCAGACGGCTGGCTTGAGTCTCCTGCTGCAAAAGTGGCTCCGCCCGAGACTGCTTTTGGGAGAGGAGGCAAAGGGGAAGCAATCAGCTTCATCTCGCCCTTGCTCTCAGCCCCCCCCCCTTCGGCTGAGCTCAAGCAGAGAAGTGGCCCGCAGGGTTTCAGGAGCAAAGTTGAGGCTGACAGGAGTCAGGGCAGGGGGGAAAGTCCAGTGCGGCCCCAGCGCTTTTCTTTCCTTGGAAACGGAATCTTGGGAGTGGGAAACGGCATTCCCAGGAAGGGTGGGTGTATCGGTATGTGTATAAAAAACACAAAGCGAGGGAGCCAACAGCCGCGGATTAAGGAGCTTTGTGAAACGCTACGCCTACACGCAAAATTTGGCAAGGAAGGGAGAAGAGATACTTCCCTCTCTTGGCAGTGTTTTGCTTGAAAATATAGAGAATCGGCCAAAGAGAAGGAAGAATGAGACCTGCGAGGAGATACTGCTGCCTGCAGAGGCACAGACAGAGCGAATTTCATTGAAGACTTCTCCGGCCAGCCCACAAGACTATCTGAAGGGGGAGGGGGAGGAGATTTCCTGCACGTTGGCAGCAGCGTCTTCTCACAAGGCTTCTTCTGACATCCCCAGTTGTATGGATTTCCATGCCTTCCTTTACGGGATGTTGCTTCGCCCCTGGGACATCGGGAGAAGCCCTGTGAGGAGACGCCACTGCCAATGGAAATCCCCCCCCCGCAGATCATCCTTTCAAAACGTAGTTTCCCCAGGATGAAGAGGTGGCTGGAGGCGGCATTTACATTGGGTTGGGCTTTCTTTGCAAGGCGGACAATCTGGGGAGCAAGAGATTTAGGAAGCCTGGGCTGGCGTGTGTCCGTTTCTCCAGTGAAGCATCTGATTCATCCCCAGGGGTGAACGTTTCACCCTTCGTCATCTCTCTGCCCTGGCTTGGAAGCTGCAGAGGAAGCCTGCTATGCCCGGGGAGGGGAGGGAGAAGTGACAGCAAGAGGAGCACATCTCGCTCCACACCTCTCGCTTCTCCCCCACCCTACCTGCCACCTGTCTCGCTAAAAAGATGGTGGAGAAAGGAAGCAGCCTAGATTCTGTTAGCATTGGGGCGGGGTGGGAGGAGTTGGGCTGCGAGACATGCGTCCTGCCCGAGACTTGCAGCTCCGTCATGTTCCTTGCTGTTTTGTCCAGGGAAGTTGAACTCGCGAGATTTTTTTTTTACAGGGTGCTTCCCTGGACAAAACAGCGAGAAACACGACGGAGCTGCAAGTCTTGGGTAGAACGCGTATGTCGCAGCCCAACTCCTCCCACCCCGCCCCAATGCTAACAGAATCCAGGCTGCTTTCCTCCCCCCCTGTCTCTTTAGCGAGAGGGGTGGCAGGTGGGGTGGAGGAGAAGTGAGAGGTGTGGAGCGAGACCTGCCTTCTCTTGTCGTCTCTTTTTCCCCCCCTCGCCGGGTATGGCAGGCTTCCTCTGCAGCTTCCAAGCCGGGGCAGAGAGGAGGCAAAACGCTCACCCCTGGGGATGAATCACACGCTTCACTGGAGAAACGGCCCCACGCCAGCCTCGGCTTCCTAACTCTCTCACTTCCCAGATTGTCCCCCTAGCAAAAAAAGTCCAGCCCGATGCAGGGCGGTAACAGGACACATCAGAGCAGTGCCGGCCACTCGCTCGGCTGGCGCAAATAAGACCCCCACCCCACCCACCCCCGATAATAAACCCAAGGCCATATTTCGTGGGTCAAAATAAAATAAGCCCCTGTCTTATTTTAGGGGAAACACGGTACCATCTGTTCTAGCTGGGAGAACTGTGGGAGTCAATAACTGAGGCAAACCAGGCTTCAAATCGCTAACAGATTTATTTCTAACAAGGTTGCCAAATGCGGCAGCTCATAATGTGAATCTCACAGCTAATTGACAACAGCTGAGACCCAATTTGACAGCTCTTTATATAACAGCTGTCAAACAGGTAGGCAATCAGAGAAGAGTATAGTGCCCCCTAGTTAAAATGGACCAGAGGGAGAACTTCATTCACAACACTCCTTCTCACCTAGGGAGCACATGCATAGTCTGCTAAGTAGACTGGGCAGCACTGAGTCTGCCCAGATCTTCTCAGTGTGCCTTCAGCAGGTGAAGAGAAAGGATGGATCTCTGTGGCTCTTGGACTCAACAGGGACTGTGTCACTATTGTCGTTGAATGGGCCATTGCTGAAAACTGGATAGAATCCACAGGTAGGTCCTCTTCTTGCTCATCAGTGTCCTTGTCACTGTCGCTTGGTGATCCTGTGTTTGGTTGGGCTGTTGGTGTCAAGTTTATAGGACTCCTGTCTTGGGTCCACTCTGGCGGTTGCAAATTTAAGATTTTTTTCATCCCTGTAATTGGTTTATATGCTTTTTCCATACTTCGCCATCGTCCAATTCAACTTTGTATGAGCAAGGCCCCATTATTCTTAATACTATCCCAGGTAACCACAAGGGGCTGCCCGCATAATTCCTTGTGAAGAAAAAAAGACTCCTACTGTGAAACCTCTGAGCTCCTTGGTGGACCCTATGGGTTTTTCTGGTGCATGTTCAGGGTACAAGTGGTCTAGAGCAGTGGTCGGCAAGCCGCGGCTCGCGAGCCACATTTTAATTATTTTAATTAACTCTTTACACACTTTAATGCGGCTCTTCTGTGTGCCGGGCGCCCGCTCCCCTCCCTCCTCGGGCGGCCGCCAATGTTCCCTCTAAGCTGCACAGATAACAAGGAAACGCCGCACAGAAGTTTTAAAATGTGAGTGAAAATATCCCCCCTCCCTCCCTTCTCTCTGTCTGCACCGAACTCTCTCTTCCATGATTGGTGAAATCAAGGAAGATTCTGCCCGGATACCGATGACGTTGCAGAATGGAGAATTCCCATTGGTCCTATGGGGCTTCATTGGTTCCTGGGAAAACATGATTCGCTGGTTGTAGCCTGCTTTTCTCTGCATATCCGGGGTTTCTAAGGCATTGCATCGTCTGAAGCCCGTTCTGGACTGGGCAATCTTTCTGCGATCCCTTTGCTTTGGGGAGAGAGGGAATCAGCGTGGAATTGGACTGTCTGAGCCAAAGGGGTCCACGCGATCTTGAGACTGGACTTTTGAGCAGTACCAATTCTTTCCATTCTTTCTTTTCCCTTTCTGTCCTTCTTCTATCTTCCTTTCCTTTTCATTTTTTTCCTTTCATTTCTCCTTTCTCTTTTCCTTTTCTTTCTCTTTTCCCTTCTTTTTCTTTTCCCTTCCCTTTCCCTCCCTTCTTCATCCTTTCCTTTCTACTTTCCCATTTCCTTTCCTTTTTCCTTTCCTTCTTTTCCATTTCCATGGCCATCATGGAGGGGGGGAAAATGTGACACGAGGGGCAGAAATGTGACATGAGGGGGTGAAATGTGACATGAGGGGGTGAAATGTGACATGGAGGGGCAGAAATGTGACATGAGGGGAGAAATGTGACATTGTGGGATTGACATAAAAAGGGTTGATGTGAAAAGTGGGGTGTGGACATAAAATTGCAGAATATCGTAATCTAGGAGCCAGCAAAATAAGTTAGTGGCCAGGTTCTGAGGTCAATATATAACAGTACCAGTGAGGACTATTTGAGTGTGTTTTCACATACTTTTATATGTACTTTTTTAGTTGTATCTTGATTTTTATTTCATTTTATGTTGTCATTTTTTACTTTTATTCAACTTGACTTCAGAGCCAGTGCAATGTGTGCATGTCTGTTTTATTACTTTTACTTCTTGCCTACTGTTTGGGTGTATCCATCAAGGTGGAGAACCCTGCTTAAAATATCCATGATGAGCCCCACTAATTTTATAATACTATTTACACACACATAAGATGCCATATATGTGTCATCCACAGATAAATACCAGTGCGTCTTCCACAGATAAATACCAGTGCGTCTTCCACAGATAAATAACAGTGCGTCATCCATAGATAAATAACAGTGTACCATCCTATGTATTTTCGGTTTAAAAAATGTGGCTCTCAAAATAAATTTCAATCGTGGTTTTGGTGAGATTTGGCTCAGTTGAAAAAAAAGGTTGCCCACCACTGGTCTAGAGTGGTTCTTATTCTCTAGCCCATCAATAGCTCGACCGGACTCATGTTACTCATTGGGCATGGTGTGGCATGCTATGCCAGGAGGTACCTATTGATTTTTGACTGCAAAGTTCCCAGGCCCTTTCCCACAATGCTTCTTTTGTGGAGGCCAACCACCCTTTCCGCCAGACCATTCCCCACCAGGTGAAAAAGAGCCTCCAAGGTGTGGTGGATTCCAAGGCCTGCTAGGAATGCAGAAAATGGGACTGCTGTAAACTGGGGCCCATTATCTGAGACCAGAAGGGTTGCAAATAGCTTCCTTAGAGCCCTAATTACTACCTTGTAAGTTGTCGAGGGCATCAATATGTCCTCCACCCACTTGAAAAAGGCATCCACAGCTATTAAGAAGGTCTATCCCTTGAATGGATCAGCAAAATCGATGTGAATTCTTGACCATGGCACCTTTTGTGTTTCCCAATTTTGAACTGGGGCCCTTGATGGAAGAGGCCTTGCATCTGGATACCCAGTGGATGACATCCAGATCCATGTTGGGCCACCATGCAGAGCTGCAGCCCAATATCTTCATCGCACTATGCCAGGGTGGCCTTCAATGTAATGTGGACAACACTGGTCTTTGGAGCTGGGCTGGAATGTTGCGTGGACAGCTCATGTTGCCAAATTTTGTAGGGGTGGTATTCTTGTTCAATCGTTCCCTGGGGCCAACTCCTTCTAACCCAGTCCAACACCCTAGTGAGTACCTTGTCCTGTGCAATGTATTTGGTGACATCAGCAGCAGTAATTGGGAGTTGGAGGGCATTGATGAGTAGTATGGCGGATGCTAGGGCTGGGTCCTCAACCGTTATTGGAAGTGGATAGTGTCTAGTGCATCTGCGTGGCAGAAGTTCTTTCCTGGTTGGTGGGAGAGCATTTAGTTATATGCAGCAAGGAACACTGTCCACCTGATTAACTGGGATGATAGGATTAGTGGTGTTTGTCTGTCTCCAGTGAGGATTCCTAACAGCGGCTTGTGAACAAGATGAAAATGGTATCCATAGAGGTACTTGTGGGACCATTTGATGCCAGCCATGATGGCCAGGGGCTCTTTATCTAGATGGCTATAATTGTGTTCCATGGAAGACAGAGTCCATTTGAGAAAAATGTGATGGGCACTTCAAGCCCAGTAGGTAGCTGATGACTAAGTGCAATCCCAACCCCATACAGCAAGACATCACATGCTAGGTTCATGAGCCAGCCAAGACATGGGTTGCTACGTCAGTCCTCTTCAAAGAAAAAAAAAAGATGGAAGTATGTGATTGTGTGTGGACTTTAGAGGAATCAATGCCATGTATGTCCACAATCTATACCCTCTCCCCCTCATGAAGGACATGCTATCTCACCTGGCCAAGGGAAAAGTCTTCACCAAACTAGACCTCAGAGAAGCATACTACTGAGTACGGATCAGGGAAGGAGATGAGTGGAAAACAGCGTTCAACTGCCCCCTAGGGAGCTTCCAATTCAAAGTGATGCCTTTTGGATTGCAGGGAGCCCCAGTGGTGTTCGTGCAGTTAAGCAGTTAAGCACTTCTACAAGGGGGTCCTTGTCTACATGGCGACATTCTTATCTACACGGAGACCATGAACGACCACATACCCCTGGTCTGACAGGTACTTGATAAACTTCTGGCAGCCAACCTGTATGTCAAGCTGTCAAAATGTGAATTCCACCATGTACGGCTAGACTACTTGGGTTACTGAGTGTCAATTGAGGGAATAGAGATGGACCCAGCCTAAGTACAAGCCAACCGAGGCTGGCAACTCTCTCGCACACAGAGACAGCTACAAAGCTTCCTAGGGTTCACGAACTTCTATAGGCAATTCATCCCCTCCTTCACAAAGATTGCCAAACCCATAACAGACCTCCTAAAGACAGGAAGCCCAGCAACAAAACCTCACCTGGACAACCTCTACAGTGGGACCTAACCTGCCAAGAGGCATTCGAAACACTAAAAGAAATGTTTGCAAAGGAACCAG
Organism: Natrix helvetica; assembly: GCF_964273705.1. NCBI lineage: Eukaryota > Metazoa > Chordata > Lepidosauria > Squamata > Natricidae > Natrix > Natrix helvetica. Next base: position 84,682,895 of record NC_138554.1, on the reverse strand, counting down.
TGCTGAAGTATCCTGACCCCAAGCAGCCCTTCATGATCCAAGCAGACCTTAGCAATATGACAGTGGGAGCAGTGCTACTCCAAAGAAACAGCCAAGGAAACTTTCAGCCTGTGCCTATATCTTCCACAAGCTCACAGACACAGAGAGACAATGGGCCACATGGGAAAAGGAGGCTTTTGCATTGAGATGGGCACTGCTAACCTGGTGATATCTGTTGGAAGGGGGCCAGAAACCATTCAAAGTCTGGACTGACCACAAAAATCTGGAGGCTCTCAGGACCCTGTGAAAACTATAACCCATACAAGTCCAATGGACTCAATACTTCAACTGTTTCAACTTCATACTAAAGCACATTCCAGGGGGGAAGGAACTTTCTAGCTGATGTCCTCTTCTGCATGCCCCAGTACAAATGCGAATGGGAACAGGTGGTGGATGCCATCATTCCCCCTACCCAATAGCTGCCCATGTGACCACTAGATGACAACACCGTGACCAGCAAGACCAACCAGCAAGAGACCTAACCACGAGATTCAAAACCAAACTGCTAGCAGACCCCTGGTTCTGAGACAACCAACACCTCTTGACAAAAAGAGATAACCTTGCATGGAAAGGTATGAAAATCTACATCCAGGAATCCCTACGCACCCTAATTCTTCAGAGGAGTCATGAGGTCAAACTGGCAGGCCACTTCGGGTTCCTAAAGTCTTTACACTTAGGCCGGAGGCAGTTCTGGTGGCCCAGCATGAAGAACAACGTGGACAGTTATGTGAAAAGTTGCACCATCTGCGCCACAATAAAGAGATGACTGGGAAAAACCCCAGACTGCTTTAACCAGTAGCAGAGCCAACAAGGCAATGGGAGGAGATCGCAATGGACTTTATAGTAGAGTTGCTGAAAAGTGGGTGAACACGGTGATTTGGACTGTAATAGACCTGTTCTCCAAACAGGCACACTTCATACCCTGCAGCAGATTACCCTCAGCTCACCAGCTGGCCAAACTGTTCCTGAAGCACATCTACCACCTGCATAGAGTACCTCAAAGAATTATCTCAGAGATAGGGGTCCAGTTCACGGCTAAGTTCTGGAGAGAGTTCCTGCAGTCCATTGGATCATCCCAGGGCCTTAGCTTGGTTTTTCACCCTAGCACCAATGGGGGAGGGGCAGAGAGACTGAATGCCATGGTAGAGCAGTATCTGACGTGCTACGTGAACTATCAGCAGTCCAATTGGGCAGACCTGTGTTTTGCTGAGGTCGCGTACAATAATGCTGTTCACAGTAGCACGGGACTAACACCATTCAAAATAGTAAGCAGCATGGACTTCATCCCAATGCCTGAGTATCCAAGGGGTCTTCCCTCCTCAGTCAGCTTTACTGATTGAATGTCAGTGCTAAAAGCAACTGAGAGAATGTCAAAAAAGAACTGGCTAAAGCGGCACAAACCTACAAGAAACAGGCAGATAAACACCAAGCTCCGCAATGGCTGTTCCAGATGGGAGAGAAGGTTTACCTCTCCACAAAATATTTGAGGTTAAGACTCCCTAGCAAAGAAACTGGGGCCAAAGTTTATGGGACTATTCCCCATAGTAAAGATCCTCAACCCAGTCACAGTGCAATAAAATTGCCCCAACTGCTAGGGAAGATACACCCAGTATTCCATAGTAGTCCCTTAAAACCCAGATCCACTCTGAGACCATTACCCTGGGAGACCCCAGTCTCAGTTATCATTAGGGGTAAACCCATTATAAGATGCAACAAATCCTTGATTCAAGGTGGCACAGGGGACAACTCCAATACTTAATCAAGTGGAAGGGCTACCCCTTGTCAGAGGCATCTTGGGTAAAGAGTAGAAATATTCAGGCTGATTGCCTTATAGCAAAATTCCATGCAGAAAATCCAAACAAGACTGTGGGGAGGATGTAGCTGTAAATCCTATACCTGTACTCAAATTGTTTTTGCTTCACACAGGTTGTTTTAGGAAAGTGAGGGGAGCCGAATGTCAACTCATAAAGTTGCCATGGTGAAGAAAGGGGGGGAGCACTTTCCATGCATACTTTCGGCTAGATATAATCTGTATACAGGAAGTGCATATTAAAAGGGAACATAAGAACTTACTGGAAAACAAAAAATTAGGGAAATTATACACAGCACTAGCAGATTAAAAAAAAGGGGGGGATAGCAACCTATATAAAGGAAAAAATAAATTCCAAAGAAGTCTACTTTGATGAAGAAGGCAGAATACTAATGATTGAATTAGAGACAACAGAAAAACCGATATTATTAATAGTCAAACCAAACCAAATCAGAAACAAGAGGAATTCTATAGGAAATTACACAACAAAATAAATGAATTAGAATATGAAAATATTTGCTTAATTGGGGATTATAATGCAATAGTGGATAAAAAAATGGACTATGAAAGCAAAAGGAAAAATAAAACAAAAAAATACGCTACCCAAATCCTTTTTTGAGATGGCAATGGAATATAAATTACACGATATTTGGAGAGAAAGGCACAAAACAAGAAAGCAATAAACCTTTATTTGAACCCCCACTAGTCCCTATCAAGAATTGACATGGCTTGGATTTCATCTGGTCTATGCAATCAAGTAGACGAAATTGAAATAGAAGCAAATGAGTGGGCAGATCATAATCCAATAAAATTAAGATGGAAAGGTCAAAGAAGAAGAAAAAGATGGATGATGAATTCAAATATTATAAATGAAATAGAATACACTCAAATGCTGGAGAAAGAATTAAAACAATTTTTTAGAATAAATAAAAAAGAAGATACCTCAATTCAAAATCTCTGGGACACTATGAAAGCATACACAAGAGACCTTACGATTGCCTACATGGCGAGAAAAACTAGAAAACAAAAAGAGCAACAAGAATGTATGCAAAAGGAACTTATGGAAGCCGAAGATGAACTCCAGAAAGACCCAAAGAATAAAATTTAAAAAGAAAAAAGAGAGATAATAAAACATAAGATCAACTTAATAACTCAAAAGGAATTAGCACAGAAAATTAAAGCGGCCTGACAAAATTACTTTGAACAAGCCAACAAACCTGTATGGCTGGCATACAGACTGAAGAATGAAAGAGAAAAAAGGACGATATATCAATTAAAAGATGATGAGGGAAGAATTCAATACAAAGCGGAAGAAAAGAAACATATTATTCATAAATACTTCACAAAACTATATGCACAAGATAGTATGGAGGAAAACAAAAGAAAACATTATTTAAACACAGAAAAGATAATACCAATCTCAAAAGAGCAAAGGGAGGCGATAAACAGGCCAATAACGTTAGCCGAAGTGGAATTAGTCTTGAAAAACCAGAAAAATAATAAAACCCCAGGACCAGATGGAATACCGGTGGAGCTATACAAATATAATAAAATAATATTGGAAGATCTAGGAGTGGAAATGTTTAATGAAGTTTTAGGAAAAGCCAAGATACCTGAATCATGGACAGAAGCAATAATATCGCTAATCCCAAAAGAAGAAACTAGCCTACAAGAAATTCAAAACTACAGGCCAATTTCATTACTAAACTCCGATTATAAACTATTTGCAGCAATTATGGCAGGAAGAATTAAACAGGTTTTAAATGAACGAATACACCCAGACCAAAACGGATTTTACCTCACAGACACATTAGAAATAATATGAGAATTATCCTAGATATAATAGAGTATTACAAGGTGCATCCAGAAAAACAGATGGTACTGGCTTTCCTTGATGCACAAAAAGCATTTGACAATGAAATCTGGAAATTTATAATAACACTATTGGATGAGATGAAATTTGGAGAAAAAAGGATTTTATAACAATCAGACAGCCAAAGTTCTGATGAATGGAAAATTAACAGAGAAGATTGAAATAAAAAAAAGGAGTCAGACAGGGATGCCCCCTCTCTCCTTTGCTGTTTATATTGACTTTGGGAATTTTATTAAATGAAATTCGGAAGTACCAGGGAATAAAAGGTTTAAGACTCAAAAATGAAGAATATAAGGCCCAAGCCTATGCCGATGACTTAGTATTTGTTCTAGAGGACCCATTAGAATCCAGCCTGAAATTAATTCAAAAATTAGAAGAATATGGTGAAGTGGCAGGACTAAAGATCAATAAAAACAAAACAAAAATGATAACCAAGAACATGACAAAAAAGCAAGAAGAGGAACTGGAAGTAACAACCAGAATGCAAATAACTAAGAAAGTGAAATACTTGGGGATCTGGGTGTCGGCAAAATGTTCCACTATTAAAGATGATAATTATAATAAATTAGTGATACAAATAAAGAAAGATTTAGAAAATTGGAAAAATATTCAACTATCACTCATGGGACATATAGCGACAACTAAAATGAATATTTTACCAAGAATCTTATTCCTGTTGCAAGCCGCACCTATTAATCTGGGTAAAAAATTCTTTCAGGAATTAAACAAAATAACTCCTAGGTTTATTTGGCAGGGCTGAAAAGCGATGATTAAACTAAAGTCAATGCAAGACAGCAAGGCGAGGAGAGGTTTAACATTACCAAATTGGGATCTATACGCATCAGCAGTAATAATAACATGGGTGAAGGATTGGATAGAGCTAAAGAATAAAAGAATTTTGACCTTGGAAGGCTATGATTTGCAAGCAGGATGGCATACATTCCTATGGGATGATAAAAATAAAACACACAAATACTTTCAAAATCATTTAATTAGAAGAGCGTTATTGCAAAAAATGGCTCAAAAAAACCCCACACTATGTGAAAATTCCAAATTGGCTATCACCGACAGAAAGGACGACCCATCCAAATTTTATAGATTTGAACAAAATGCTAAGATATAGAGACTTACTGTAATTGATAGACAGGGAAACTTAAAAACTTTGAAGAATTGGCAGAACAGAACATGAAAGTTGACTGGCTAACTTACCTTCAAATCAAAACTAAATACAATAAAGATACCAAATTATATGACATTGAAACAGAACCACACAAATTGGATAAAATTAGTCAAAGTTCAGAAAGATGATAGGGAGAGTATATACATTTCTCCTGAAGTATAAAATGGAAGAGGAAATTGTGAAAGAACAAATGATAAAATGGGCACAGAACTTTGGCTATAATATTGAATTAGACAAACGGGAAAGATTTTGGGGAACAAACTTAAAAATGACATTATCAGTTGCATACAAGGAAAACCAGTACAAAATGTTTTATAGATGGCACCGGGCACCAACAAGGTTAGCTAAAATCTCAACAAATACCTCCCCAAAATGTTGAAAATGCGAATCAATATACGGAACATATTACCATTTATGGTGGACCTGTGAGGAGGCTAAATTTTTTTGGAAAAAGATCAAAAATTGGCTGGAGGCAATAACGGGGGTTGAAATAGAATGGAAACCTGAATTTTTTTTTATTAGGAATAATGTCTGCGAAATACAAAAAAGAAATCCAGTATTTAATACTACATATAATTATGGCGGCAAGGATTGCCTTTGCCCAGAAATGGAAAAACAAACTAACTCCAAGCGAAGATGAAATAATAAGAAAGGTTATGGATTGTGCTGAAATGGACAAACTAACTAAAGAAATTCAGGGAAAAGAAGAATCAGAATTCTACCAGATGTGGGTAGAAGGAGTAGAGCCTTCTCTGTGATGGGCCCAACCCTCTGGAATGACCTCCCCCCTGACATCAGAACTACCACCGACTTCCGCTCCTTCCGACAAAAACTAAAGACTCACCTGTTTCGATTAGCCGGCCTGGCCCACTCATAGTTTTATCTTACCTCCTGGCAGATATTTAATTGGGGAATTTCATGGGTAATTATTTTAAATTCAATTTTTGGGGGTATTTTTAGGGGTTGCTTTTAAATACTGCTTTTAATGCTTTACTTGAAGGTACAGTTTTATATAGCCTCCTCCATTTATGTATTTATGTATTTATTTATATGCATCCTATTTGTGTTTTAGCCTGACTGTACACCGCCCCGAGTCCCTTTTGGGAGAGGGGGCGGTCTAGAAATATGAAATAAAGTAAAGTAAAGTAAAGTGGGATAAATGGTATAGATGGTTGGAGGAAAGAAACAAGAATCAATGAAGGAATATAACAAAACTCAAAAATAATAGTTATGAGTAAAATAAGAAAGTTCAGAATGGTGAAATCCAAATGAAATACAATAGAAGGGGAAATAATATAAGGTGAGCGGTATCGATTGATAATTGCCACTAGAAAGAACAGGAAGCTCCTGTTTGTATTGCATTGTGTAAATGTGTTGTACGTATAAGTTTTGTGTGTGTGTATTTTACATGTTTGTTAATAAAATTGAAAAATTGAAAAAACACAGTTCATTTAGTGACCATTCAAAGTTACAATGGCACTGAAAAAAGTGACTTATGACTGTTTTTCACACTTATGACCATTGCAGCATCCCCATGGTCACGAGAGGCCAGGCTAGGCAAAGCACCCCTTGACATGAGTGACATCAAATTGGCCACAACCACTCAGTCACCTGACAACCCAGCCACGCCCACAAAGCTGGTGGTAAAAAAAAATGAACCCCACCACTGGTCAAGATCCCTGTAATTTGCTATCTTCCTATAGCCAAATACATTTAATAAATACATTCTTTACTAAGAAGTAAATGAAGTAAAAAAGAGGACTTTTTTGCCTGGGAAAACATCCATCAGTTGCTCTCCCTAATGAGTCATGGTTCTAGGAAAATAGCAACTAAAGTGGTGGGTCTACTCATCTGCTAGAAACTGATCCATGGAGAGTAGTCACGTGCCATTCTTTTTTTTTTAATTAGGAAGAATATAACTAACATATAGATTGCTTGCAACTCTTAACTCACATAAAGATGAAGAGATGAAGGTACAATTATAAAATTATATAACAATAAATAAAGGTATTGATTATTGATTGATTATATGTCATCAAGTCAGTGCTTTTAAAGTCATATTTTGCTTTCATAGAGTGTCACTCTAGGATAAATAAGCAAGGCCATAGTGTAAAGCAATATTAACACAAGTACTAAGAGACAAAAATATAAAAGCATAGTATTAAAAAGGGAAAACAACAAAAGCATAAACATTCACATAATTTGACTAGAACAGAAAAAAAGGGAGAAGTCTATGTAAAAAAAGAGAATAGAGTAATGTTAAATGACTGACCAGCAAAAAATGAAAGAAAAGGCAGGAAGAGTTTGTGAGAATTTTATTTTTATATTAATCATACTTGTTAAAAAAAACAAGGAAATAGTTTAATAATTGGAAGAATAGCTTCAGTATTACCTCTAAATGAGGATGTGTAAAAATCAATGTTTCAAGATTGGGAAGTTCTGGAGAACTCCAGGAGGTTCTGGTTTTTATTACAGTTGAAACGCTTTGCTAGTTTTCAAAAAGTTAGGCTTCCAAACTCATTTTGAACTCAATGTAGCTTCATGGCATTCCAAGACCTATCTAGACCAATATCATCTAAAACATCCTCTTCAAATACTGTTTTTATAATAATACAGAAATTCAAGCATTGCAAAAATTATCTTTAAAAGTTTATAAAATTGATTAGATGTGGTTATTTGAGAAAATTGGTTTTTGAAATAAATTAGAAACTAGCATTCTTGGGATGAGAGAATGGAATTTTAAACTCATTTTGTATCAGTTTGGTCTGAAGTGAGCTTGGTTGCATTTCTCTGATTCTGTTATCACAAACACCTTCTCTTCAATGTACTCAATGAAACATCTCTCCCCCACTTCCCACCCCCAAACTTCTACCTTTCATTTATGGAATGGAATAAGACTCTAGGTATTTTTAAACAGAAAAGAAGCACAGGAGACGGACGGATACATATATACTTTAGGGATATGTCCTCTCACTGTGTCTCAACTACTTTCCATTTTTTTAAATTCTTAATGGGTTTTCTACAATAAGACTGAAAAGGGAAAAGCAGTAGTCCAATTTCTTCTTAAAATTCTCCCAGACTGAAGCAACCACAATTTCTGAAGGCAAGCAGTTCCACTGATTAATTACTATTAGAAAAAAATGTCCTTAGTTCTAGGTTGGATCTCTCTTTGATCAGTTTCCATCTATTACTTCTTGCATTGCCCTCAGGTGCTTTGGAGAATAGGTTGTCCCACTCTTCTTTGTGACAGCCTCTCAAATATTGAAAGACTGCTATCATGTCACCCATCTATTTGTTAAACTAGACATACTCAGCTCATGCACTGTTCATCATATGTTTTAGACTCCAGTACCAAACTTGGCAACTTTAAGACTTCTGGACTTCAACTCCCAGAATTCCCTAGCCTGCATTGAATTGAAGTCCATAAGGCTTAAAGTTGCCAAGTTTGGAGACCCCTGTTCTAGGGTCTCAAACTTGCTCTTCTCTGCACTCTTTCAAGACTCTACATTGTAGAGATTCTCTATTGTGTCATCGTGACCAGAACTGGATGTATTACTTCAAGTGTGGTCTTATCAAGGCAATATAAAGTGGTACTAATATTTCACGTTATCTTGACACTGTTCCTCTGTTGATGCAGACTAGGATTGTACTGTTGTTGTTTTTTTGGCAGCTGCAATACACTACTGGCTCATACTTAAGATCCCTCTGACAGTAACTGCTTTTGAACCAGGTACCTCCTATTCTATATTTGCATTTGATTTTTCTTGCCTAACTGTATAAGTGTAAGGGTCCATGTAACAGCCCATAGGAAATCAAGACTCCAAGGCACAGTTTCTCAGATTTATTAGGCATGTCATATTGGCAGTGCTGGTGAAAACCCAAATCTGAAGTCCTCCGGGTTTTCCCTACCTAGTTCAAAGTCAAAAGTTCATCCCCACATTACACACATCCATCACATGCCCCAATTAGGTCTCTCTCCCCCACCCCATGTCTCCCTATCATAGCTCTCCAGGTGCTGATGAGAGTGTTCTTGGTTCCCAGAAGAAAGAATGTTATTTTGGCTACATATCCCCCTCAGCTATCTCTACTTTCCCCCTCCCTTTCCCACAGCCCCAGCCAGCCTCGCTATGGCAACTTTGAAGATGCTTAAAGATGGCTAAGATTGACAATAACTTGAGTTTTCTCATTACTCATTTGGTTCAATAGGCCCCAGTTTTCAAGTCTGTCAACACCTTTTTGGATCTTGAGCCTATCTTTTAAAGCACAGGTGTCAAACTCGATCACATCATGTGACAGATTATGACATATTGCAACATTTTTGCCTTTGCAGAGCTGGGGTGGGCATGGCCTATACATTGTTAGAAGCGTGACATGCAGTGAGGTTTATGGCTGGTGAGGCACTATTTAATTCGGAATGGAGGAAGAGGAGGAGAGATGAAAGGCAAGGGGGGAGGAGGAATTCCTACTCTTTCCCCCAGTGTATCCCTCAGCAGCAGTATGCTTAAAGCCCTCAATGGCAGGTAGGGGTGGGTAGAAATTAGAAAACAATGAAGAATAAACATGTTCCTCCTGGAGCTTGGGGGGGAGGGAGCAGCCATCCCTGTCTGTTACCAAAGGAATCTCAGATGGTTAAAAGGGAATAAGTGTGGCCTTAGCTCAGGAGAAATGACTGGATTCTATTATTAGTCCACCTCGGATAATAAAAAGTGCTACTGCCAATTTGCATCCACGCTCCAGCAGGCGGGGGGAGGCAACTTCCAACAAAACGCAGCAACCGGAGAAAAGCAGCGAGGAGCGAGGAAGCTCATCGGGGAGAGCCACGTGCTGTTTTCGCCTTAGATTTCTCTCCTCTCCTCTGCATGCGCACCTTTCCTCCTGAGCTCTCTCCCAGCAATCTCACCAGCTGCTTCTTTTGCCATGACGTTTCCCGGCATGGCAAAAGACTTTTTTCCCTTCACTTCCAGCCCACCAAGAAGCACCAGATCTGAGCCGCAGCCACCAATCGATCATTTGCAGCTTGGCCCAGACCATGGGGTAAAGCTTGCTAGGGGAAAGCACTTTCTTTCGCCCGCGGCAGAGCTCAGGCATTCTCTCCTCTCCCCTGACACCCCACTGACTAACCCACCTATTTGTCTGAAGCTTTGGTAGGCTCACATTCCCCCCTCCAATCTTCCTCCCTTTGCAATTCATGCAAGGTTAACTCAACAGAGAAGACTCAATCCAAATGGCAACTGGCATTGCATTTATTAAAGAAAAAAAGAAAAAAAGGAAATTTGAAGGAAAAGAGGGAGCGTGGGATGGGTGTGGGGGGGGGCATCAGAAATGGAGGAAGAGAGGAGGAAGAGCAGGTGCGAAGCTGCAGCTTTAAACAGAATGACAGAGTTGAAGCATCTAAAAAAAGTGCCCTCTACTATGAGACAGGAGAACTGCGTGCCTCAATTACCTCTGGATTTTTTGGGCTTTTAACCCACGCTAAATTCTGCTCGAGCGATCATAAAACGCCTAAGAAGTCAGTCTAGATAAGGCATGCAGTTCCCCTGCCTCATAGTAGAGGGCGCTTTTTAGAGGCTTTTTTAAACAGGCAGTCATTCACTGTGAGGCAGCAGCTAGCTAGCCTCGCCTTAGCACTTGCCTTTTCCAGTTTACATTTTTTTTCCTTTTCATGATGACAGTGGTGAGGCTGTACCTCCCCTGCCTCCCCTGACTGCATGTCACTGGTTGGAAGAAATGTCCTTCTGGGTTCAACTCCAAGTGGGGAAAAAGACACTGGAGACATGGAGGCTGCTTGGAAAGATGGTTTAATGGTGGACAGGACCACATGGCTTGAGTCCTGAACAGAAAAGGTGATCATATGCTTCAATGTTGGGTGAAGAAGAAGAAAGGGAAAGGTGTAAAAGTTCAAGAAACTTCCTGAAAGTTTATACTCTGTTCGGCCCACCTCTCTGTTTCCTGTTCCTATGTAAGAAATGTATTCTGATTGATTGTCAGACTCCTATGGGGCCATGCAGGGGCAACTCTCTAGGCTGAGTTTTGAGTCCAAATTTGAGTTTCCAGATTCCATCTGGTGAGTGGGTAAAGGGCTAATATTATCATGCCTTAATCCCATCACTCGGGAGCTGAAGGGGAGAACTCTTTATTATGTAAAATAGTCTGGCTTGGGCATTTTAATGGGCATTAAGAAAAGTGGGGGCTATTAAAAGTGAGCCTGTTTTCTGTCTAAAAACATGTTTCTCCATTTCTGATCCAGGGAAATATAATATTCTGCCTTTTCAATATTTCCAGGATATTTCATTTTTCTAGGAGATGGGTGGGTTTTAACTTCCTACAACATGATGCAACTGACCTGTGGCCCACAGTTTGACACCCCTGTTCTTAAGTGTTAATTATTCCCCCTAGCTTGGCATCATCTGCAAACTTGATAGGTTCCCCTTCTGTTCCCTTATCTAAATCATTTATGAAGATGTTGAAAAGTACTGGGTGTAAATCAGAACCTTGGGATACCCCAGTCCATACTTCCATCCATTTGGATGTGGTTCCATTATGAGTGTGGTTTGCCAGCTAGTTGTAAATCTATTTTACCAAGAAGTAGGCTGTAATTTATCTCATCAATTCCCTTACTGAAATCCAAGTATATTATATTCACAGCATTTTGCTGGTTCACTAATTTTGTCACTATCAGAAAAATGTAATAAGATTTATTTGGCATCATCTGTTTTGACAAATCCATATTGGCTTCTGGTATTAGCTTTGCTTGCTTCTGGATCCATTGCTTGATCATTTCCTGGATCTTCCTAGATATTGATGTCAGGCTGTTAGATCTCCAGTTTCCTGGATCCATTTTTTTCTTTTTCTGAAGATGGGAACTACATTAACTCTTTCCAAGTCCTCTGGTGGTATCCCAGTATTCTAGGATCTTTGAAACATATTTTTCAGTGGTTTTGAGATCACATCTGCCATCTCATTCAGAATTTTGGAGCATAATCCATCAGGTCCCAATCATTTGAATTCATCCAGGGAAGACAGGTGTTACCACTTTCTTGCCTATTTTGATATGTATTCCTAGTCTGTTTTCTATGGTTCTATTTTTGGTAGGTTGAACTGCTTATTCCTTTAATGTGAAGACAGTTGGAAAGAATGAATTAAGCAGATTTGCTTTCTTCCTGCTGCCCATACTTCCTTGCCATCTTTCCCCATTAATGGATTGATTGTTTCCTTGACTTGTTTGTTGTTGTTTTACATGTTGAAAGAAACTTTTTAATTATTTTTGACATTTGTTGAAAGTCTTAGTTTATTCTGCGCCTTTGCTTTTCTGACTTCATCTTTGCCATTTCAGGCTTTATGCTGGTATTCTGCCTTAGTTATGTTTCCCTGTTTCTATTTTTTTTACACTTCTCCTTTTTGTCTTTCAGTATAACAGAGAGTTCTTTATATAACTATGCTAGTTCCTTCTTGAATCTCTTATTTTTCTTTTTCAGTGGTATTGTATTGGAGTTTTTAAATCTTATTTTTCAGAGTTTCCCAAGCTTCTTGTGTTGTTTCCCCTTTTTTTAACACTCATGCCAAAGTGGCTTGTATTTTCCCCTCCTATTTAGAACCTTTAATCTTCTTAGTGTTCAATTTTTAAATCATAAAGTCATTTGTCTTTTTATGAACTAAAATAGCCAAAATAATTATGGCTTCCATGAGAAATTATTTATCATTAATAGTTAATTCCAGAATCTTAAACTATTTCAAATTTAACTGGATTCTTAAACTGTTTATAACTTTTAAGACCAAAATCTTATTTAGATTTTCGCTGTTTATTTTTTTAAGTCTTAAGCCTGTAATTAGTTTTTATTTTGCTCAGAGCTGAAGCTAAATTTCTCAGCAATTTTTCAAAGTTTTCATTCTGAAAATCTCTAATAGGCAATTTCAAAAGTGATTGGAAAGGCTTGTGATTTTAGTGTATATCATTATTCGGGTCACATTTATGACATGCACAAAGGTTTTAAAAGCTTTATTGAAAGTCCAAGCCCCTAATATGAATCCCCAAGACATCCACTGGCACCCACTTGAAAAGTCCTAGGAAGCCCAATAATGCTCTGTCAGGGAATAAAGTTATCAAGTCCAAGGCCAAAGGTAAAAGCAAAGTCCACAGAGTCCACAGCCCAAGCCCAATCAGGGGTCCAAGGCAAAGAAGTCCAAAATCCACGAGCAAGTCCAAGGTCCAAATCCACAGTCCATCATAAAACAATCTGGACTCAAAAAAACCAATATCACGAAAGCAAAATACAGTGGGGCAAAAAAGTATTTAGTCAGCCACCAATTGTGCAAGTTCTCCCACTTAAAAAGATGAGAGAGGCCTGTAATTGGCATCATAGGTAGACCTCAACTATGAGAGACAAAATGTAAAAAAAAACCCCAAACAATCACATTGGCTGATTTGGAAAGAATTTATTTGCAAATTATGGTGGAAAATAAGTATTTGGTCAATATCAAAAGTTCATCTCAATACTTTGTTATATATCCTTTGTTGGCAATGACAGAGGTCAAACATTTCCTGTAAGTCTTCACAAGGTTGGCACACACTGTTGCTGGTATGTTGGCCCATTCCTCCACGCAGATCTCCTCTAGAGCAGTGATGTTTTGGGGCTGTCGCTGGGCAACATGGACTTTCAACTCCCTCCAAAGGTTTTCTATGGGGTTGAGATCTGAAGACTGGCTAGGCCACTCCAGGACCTTGAAATGCTTCTTACAAAGCCACTCCTTCGTTGCCCGGGCAGTATGTTTGGGATCATTGTCATGTTGAAAGACCCAGCCACGTTTAATCTTCAATGCTCTTGCTGATGGAAGGAGGTTTGCACTCAAAATCTCATGATACATGGTCCCATTCATTCTGTCCTGTACACGGATCAGTCGTCCTGGTCCCTTTGCAGAGAAACAGCCCCAAAGTATGACGTTGCCACCCCCATGCTTCACAGTAGGCATGGTGTTCTTTGGATGCAACTCAGCATTCTCTCTCCTCCAAACACGACGAGTTGTGTTTCTACTAAACAGTTCTATTTTGGTTTCATCTGACCATATGACATTCTCCCAATCCTCTTCTGGATCATCCAAATGCTCTCTAGCAAACTTCAGACAGGCCTGGACACGTACTGGCTTAAGCAAGGGGACACGTCTGGCACTGCAGGATCTGAGTCCCTGGTGGCGTAGTGTGTTACTGATGGTAGCCTTTGTTATGTTGGTCCCAGCTCTCTGCAGGTCATTCACTAGGTCCCCCCCGTGTGATCCTGGGATTTTTGCTCACCGTTCTTGTGATCATTTTGACCCCATGGGGTGAGATCTTGCATGGAGCCCCAGATCGAGGGAGATTATCAGTGGTCTTGTATGTCTTCCATTTTCTAATTATTGCTCCACAGTTGATTTGTTCACACCAAGCTGCTTGCCTATTGCAGATTCAGTCTTCCCAGCCTGGTGCAAATGTACAATTTTGTTTCTGGTGTCCTTCGACAGCTCTTTAGTCTTCACCATAGTGGAGTTTGGAGTGTGACTGTTTGAGGTTGTGGACAGGTGTCTTTTATACTGATAACAAGTTCAAACAGGTGCCATTGATACAGGTAATGAGTGCAGGACAGAGGAGCCTCTTAAAGAAGAAGGTACTGGTCTGTGAGAGCCAGAAATCTTGCTTTTTTGTAGGTGACCAAATACTTATTTTCCACCATAATTTGCAAATAAATTCTTTCCAAATCAGCCAATGTGATTGATTGGGTTTTTTTTAACATTTTGTCTCTCATAGTTGAGGTCTACCTATGATGCCAATTACAGGCCTCTCTCATCTTTTTAAATGGGAGAACTTGCACAATTGGTGGCTGACCAAATACTTTTTTGCCCCACTGTATATATATATGGCAGGAGAATGGGAGGTTGTTGCCAATAACCCCCAACTCCATCTGATTAAATAGATGCTCACAGGTGTAGCTCATAGGGAAGGGTAAGATTGCTACCTCATGAGTAGCCTCACCGATTATGCCTGACTCCACTTTATGCATCCACGAATTAGGTGGAGGAGACAATTAATCCTCATCCCTATTGGCCAATGGCAGCTGTATATTTTTTTCATCCTGTGCTTTCCAGCTACAGCAGCACCTCTCTTTTTCCTTCTTCAGCTGGCCATTCATCCAGTTGCCCCTTCAGCGACCTTTCCACTGTGTCTGGCCTCTCCACTCCTGGCTTAGAGCCCTCATCGACTTCTCAGCACTCCTGCACACCCCATTCCAAAGTTTCCAGACTTGTCTCTTCCTCGTTGTCTAAGCTGGCATCCAGGGAAGCTACCACAATGTTTTTTAAAAATCAGTGCAATTATTAGTTAATCCCTTCATTTTCAGGCATTCTAATCCTGTATATACACAACTGCTATCATAAGGAACAGCTGTTGGGAGCACATATGGGCAATTTCCCATCCTCCCATCTATTTGGAGAGATTTTGGGTCTACTCACCTTGGAGAGCTACTCACTGCTTCTTTGGTTTTTGCCATGCTTATGAGATCTACTTATGCAAAGACATCTTCAGTTTGCCAGGTCTTCTCCCAAAAATCAATTTATTAAGCATCTCCTACTGTGGTCTAGGTGTTTTAACAAAGATAGAAACCCAGCTGGGAAACCCATAAATTTGTCCCCATGGAACGTTATCCAGAACCAGTATTTTCTTGAAAACAGCCCTCCCTATTTTCCATCAATATGTAGACTTTGCTGCAAGAGGTAGGAATAAACTAGATTTAGCTTACTTTAACATCAATTTAACAACCATTTAAGGCTAACCCTTATCCTCTTTTTGGCTCCTCAAATAATCTCTCCCTGATGCTTATGCCAGCATATATGACTTTGTTAATTAGAGAAAGATTAATTAGAAAAAAGTGAGAGTGTGGCCGGCAAGATCTATGGAAGTTCTACAAGACTGCTTTGGGTGCACAAATTGGAAAATATTTAAAGAGGCTGCAACAAATGGACAATATACTGATGTGAATGCATACACTTCTATTGTGTCTGCTTATATTCAAAAGTGTATGGAGGATGTCAATGTTCTTAAGACTATTGTTATATGAGAAATGAGAAACCTTGAATGCCTTAGGACAGCGGAAGCGAACCTTTTTTGGCTCGCGTGCCACAAGTGGGGAGAGCGTAGGGGGGTCGTGTGCGGGCATGCTGCACCCATAATGCAATGCATGCACAACAGGCACGACCCCCCCATTTTTACATGCTTTTTTCACCCTCCCCAGGCTCCAGAGGCTTTATAGGAGCCTGGGGAGGGCGAAAAGAGCCTCCCCGCCCCCCGGAGGCTTCAGGGACGGTCTCCGGACGGTCCCTGAAGCCTTCGGAACGCTTAAAACGACCCTCCGAGCAAACTGGAAGTGACCGGAAGGGTTGTTTTAAGCGTTCCGAAGGCTTCAGGGAAGCCTCCGGATGATCCCTGAAGCCTCCAGAGGGCCTCCGGGGAGCACCTCGCGTGCCCTGACAAATGGCTCCGCGTGCCACCTTTGGCATGTGTGCCATAGGTTCACCATCACTGCCTTAGGAGGTCTATGCAATGTTGAAGGTGAGAAACACCACTTTCAAATGAGGCAATATGGCAGCACTTAGAATAGCAATAGCTGATTTGAGATGTGCTATAAAAACACCAAAGTGGGCCTATAGTCAGAAAGTACAGAATTTCTTTCAAGATCTTATGGACCCAAGATGTCTGTGGCAATGTATTTGGGTTATTACTGACTATAAGGCAGCTTCCCTGACATGTAAGGATGACACGGACTCTCTAAACATACTAAATGTGTTTTTTAAATGGTTTGATGCCACAAACAACATTCTAGCAAGGAAGGCTGTTCCCCCTCCCTGATGAGTAGGTACTCAGGTTTGATACAACTGCTGTTCAGAACGTCCTGCAGAAAGTCAATACTTGAAAAGCTGAGGGGCCTGATAATATCTCTGGGTGAGTACTTAAGGAGTGTTCATATGCCTTAATGATTACTGTCTAGTTGCACTCACTTCTATTATGATGAAATGTTTTGAGAGATTGGCAAAGGACTACTATATAGTTTCATGCTTTCCCCTTACATTCAACTCATTTTAGTTTGCCTATCGAGAGAACCACTCTACAGATGAGGCACTTTCCTGTGTGCTTCATCTTAGCTTGGTGTATCTGGAGGAGACGAATACTCATACACAAATGCTGTTTGTTGATTTTAGTTCAGCATTCAACACAATAATTCCTCAGAATTTGGTGAACAAACTGGGCCTATTAGGTTTTAATACCCCTTTATGTAATTGGATTCTTGATTTTCTTCTTGATAGGCTCCAGTTTGTGCAAGTTGGAAGAAAAGTCTCCAACTCCATCCCCTTGAGTACAGGTTACCACAGGGCTGTATCTTGAGCCCGCTACTATTCACTTGATGACCCATGACCGCTATGCCAAATCTGCTTTGAATCATATTGTGAAGTATGTGGATGACACGGCAGTGGTGGGTCTTATCTGGGATGACAATGAAGATGCTTATAGGAAATTGGTAAAGGCTCTAGTGGACTGCTGATATTAAGTAACCTAATTCTAAATATTGATAAAACAAAAGAGATCATTATATATTTTAGAAATGACCCATATAGTCCTACTCAACTCAGTATCAAGGATGTACTTGTAGGGGTGGTCAACAGTATTAAGTATTTGCAGATAACAATCTGATTTGGTCTCTCCACACATCATCCTTAGTGAAGCATGAAAACTAGCAACTGCATTTCCTACATTGGATGAGGAGAGCACATCTTTCTCCTTCTGTCCTGGCTACTTTTTTACAGAGGCATGATTGATAGTGGTAATTATTTAAATCATAGCTGTCAGATGGGTAACCAATCAGCTGGTTGTGTTTTTTCCACCGGCCAGTAGGCACACCACAACCAATAAGAAGGACTTCCACAGCTCTTGACAGGCACAGGTCGTAAGTCTGAGGACATCACTCCTTCCCCCCAGACTGCACATGTGTAATCCTGTAAATAGGAGGGGCAACAACGCACCTGCCCGGACCGCCTCAGTTCATCATCAGATTACTTATGTTTGGAACAATTAGGTGGGTTCTTTGCTCTGAATATATGAGGTTCATTTTTGAGAACCCCCTTTCCGCCTCTGCTGAACTAACAGCAATTGTGCTGATGATATCTCTAGCTCTTCTGATACTGTCAGGAATTTTGTTTGGATTTTTGAGATTTTCCAAAAAATCTCTGTAATCGTTCACATTAATTTCATGATTAAAATCTTTGCCAAATTCAATCAATGCTGCCTCTGCTTCTGCCCATAGAACGACTACATCTTCAATGTTCCAGTAATTCGGCTCCAAATATGTGATAAAGTGTAACTTGTATGCGGCTGGCAATTGGTTACCTGTTTTTAGATGGTTGCAATCCATCAGCCTTTTCTTCAAATTGTTGATGATAATTGACAGAAGATTTTCACGAGGAAGGGCAACAAATCATTGATTTGGAACTAAATTTATGTTTTTGAAGGCTTGTGTAGCTAGCATTGCATCAATGTTTTTTTCATAGGTGCCCTTTCCCTGTCTAAGCACTTCAATGCTTTAATTGTTCGCAATACTAATTTTTCGGTCTTGATGATATCTGTGTTTCTCCCCTGCAGGGCATTTGACAGAAGAGAAATCTCATTTAGAATATCGATCATGAGGGCCAAATCATTAAAAAAAATAGATTTTCAAATGGGAAGCCATGCCTGGGAATATTTCATTGCCCAGAAAAAACTGATGTAGCGCTGGATACACAGCTATGGCTGCCCTTAAACTACAGGCAGCCCCATCTTGGTCCCAAAACTCTGCCAATCTTCACAATTTCAGTGCCCAATTGTTCAGAGATTTGGAAAAGGTCATTCTGGCTCTTGCAGGATTTCTGGAAAGTGGTGTATATTTTACCAAGGAAGATCTTGAAGTGGTTGAGTTGTTTTATTTCTTTTATTGCATCATCCAGCACAAGTTGGAGGCAGTGGTTCAAGAAGTGCCAAATTATGATGTTTGGGAAGTCTTGAGCTATTCTGGTGCTGGCTCCAGATTTTCTCCCAAGCATAACATTGGCACCATCAGAGCAGAAAGCTATTAAATTCTTCTGCAGATATTTGGTGGTAAATCCAACTTTACACAAGCTTCCCATCACTGCAGAACATATGGTCTCCACATCTTGTTTCGCTAATTCCAACAGCTCAATGAAAATGGTTGCTGGGCATTCTGGATTCACAACTCTAACAAAAACTATCAGAATTGCTTTCATTGAAAGCACTGAGGCTTCGTCGATTATTAGGCATACCTTTAGATTTTTGCAATAATCCTGGAAAACATGGTGGTTTTAATTTCGTTTGCAATGAATTCAACTATTTTCATTGCGGATCTCTGTGAATGCAAGCCAACTCCCACATCTACTCCAACCGTAGTTAGCAAATTTACCTGCGCTTTGATGTCTGAGAATGGATTGCATCTTTGTGCCAGATTTTAAACAGTAAAAAAGATTTTACAAGTACTGGATAAATCTTTTTTAGTTGACTTATCTATAGATTTGGTTAAAGCATCCTGCTCCTGTTGTTTACTGTTCTCTCTACAAATATGGTGTGCTTTTGATTGAAAATATTCCTTTAATTTTTTTCTGAGTGATGCTTGTTTATTTTCCTTAGTTGTCCCTGCCGGCACAATCTGGAAATGTTCCCACTCGCTAGAAACATGAATACCTTTCTCTAATGAGAACATGGGTTTTGCACAGTACTCACAACCTAACTTTTTGTCAGATACCTCCAGTCTGTCATACTTCTCCTGGAAGTTTCTGTATTGCTGCAAACTCCAGCAGTCAGGAAGTTGTGCAACTTCAGTGGAGGAGATGGACTTGCTGCTTTCTCCAACCTCAAGTGGTGGACGTGGTCGTGCTGGTGGTGCTGGTGCTGGTGACTGTTGTGGATCAGCTGATTCCTCATCTCTTGGTTTTTTGGAGAAGAAAGCGGTCATACTCTGTTGCCTCTTGTTCACCCTGTTAAATAATACTAACTGCAAAAGAAAAAAAACAATATTGGACTCGATTGTGGTTGTAAGCTGAGGACTACAGGTAATAGAAGGGACCTCTGTTTTCACCCAACAATGTACAGTCTTTTCAGGAAGTATGTCCTCCAACAAACAGGAAAGATACAGTCTTTCATCTAAGAAGTTAGATTAAGAATGAATGTCATAGGTAGATTCACAGAACAATACAGATTTCTTTTTCTGAAATTTATTCCTCAGTTCAAAAAAAGGGAATATATGAATTAGGTTCAGTATTTAGGACAGACCAAGTAGCTATTCAAGAGTTAATGGTTAGAAGCAATGATAAAGCAAGATATGGATTTAAAACCAGAAATATTTTGTTGGGTATTTCAAAGAGAATACAATACATATTTAATTTTACACATGTTAACAGCTGCTGGAATTGTGTTTGCACAACAATGGAAAAACAAAGATATGAAAATGAATAAATATTAGAATGTGCAGGAATGAATAAATTGACAATTAAAATCAAGGTGGCTTCGAATACTTTTTTACGTGGAGTTTGTTTTATCAATGGCTAATTAACAGAAACAGAAATTAGAAATCTAACAGAATGAAAGAAAACACCAGTTATGTAACGAAAGGTCACTAAAATGTATAAGGAAATATTATTTGAACTTGATCATTATTAATGTGTAGATAACTGCAGGACATTACACACACACACCCAAACTATGACAGTGCCAGGAAAATACAAAAGGATAACAGTTTTCCCACAAAAGACTGCAGATGAAACCAGTTTTTCCCCTAATCCTAAAAACAGGAAAGACAAAGCCACTGGAATAAAAACATCAAGGCATTGTGGGAAGTTATAAAGGACAGTGCCAGGAAGCTCACAGAACCACAAAACACCAGCTGAAAGGTAAAATTTAAATATACCCATTAAGACAAATAGCTCACCTGGCTCTCCTTTTCCTGTTTCCTGGCAGAACTAACCCCCAAGATAGGAAAGACAAAAGACCTGGGACCACGATTAACCCAGGAAAACAAAAGAGGGCAATCAGAAACCATCAAAACCCATCAAGCTGCATGATTTTTTTTCAGACTTCCTGGGGTGATGTCACATTGGAGCAGCTACAGGGGAATGAGTCTCCATTTTCCCTGTCTGATTTTTATTGTCTGGAGACTTACAGCAGCAGAGTTGAGCCTTGGTGGGGACAGCTTTAAAGAGGGGAAAATCCAGTGGTGAGGGAGAGAAAGGCGATCTCCCATTCCGAAGGGTGAAATCCCTGAAATCTGCCATGGCTTGGTCACGGCCTGGTCTGGAGATGTGACAGCCTGATTAATGGTAGAGAGAATAAAAAGTGAGAAGCAGCAGAAATATCGGCGGACAGTGTTAAATAATTTGATACTCCAAGACACTTCTCCAAGTTGGTGGAATTTACGATAGAGCAATTAAATGTGTCTCCAAAGAGGGAACTAATGGCGCCTAACCTGTGAGGAGCAGGACGAATTACAGAATCTGTAGAGAGTGAAAGTGATTGTGGTTGCTGAGTGGAGAATTTCTACTGATTTCTGAGACTGGATCTATGGTGATATAAATTGAGAGTTTTGTGTGGGTGGTGAATGGATTAAGAAAGAAGGAAATAACATTTTCCTTTTGCAACAGACGAGACAAAGGCGGAAGAAAGAAAGAGAAGAAACAGTGACTGTGCAATTTTGAGGACAGTGGTCATTTTGAAGCACAGAGAACAGAGAAGTTGCAAGGGAATAGAGAGATCGAAGAATGAGAACTGTGATATTCCCAGCGTAGGACTTTGGATTGGACTCATTTGTAACCAGCTTTGTGTACTTCTGATATCTTTACATTATTTATGGTATTTAAATATTGTTATATTTACCACGGTGATCTTTAGATCAAAGAATTTAATATTTTATAAGCTATACATTTTATATATCCTATATGTCTATACTCTACATATATTTAATGTAGATTCAAGCATATTTAAACAGGATAGAATTTATAGCCACTTCCTTTATTACTGCATATTAGAAAAATTATCTAGCTTTAAAATAGGAATTGTTGATTAACAGTAACCTTCAATTAATTTAATTGATTGCATATACTGATTTATGTATTTATGAACTTTTAATACATTTATTATATCGTGAAAAAGTGTAATAGATTATCTAACAATCTTATAGATATTATAAATGTTTTTTTCTCTCCTTTGCTCCCTCTCCCCCTTTAATACAGTTAAGTCAGAACAATCCATAATAATTAGCGACAAATATAATAATCTATAATTGTGATATAATTTATAACTATATAATTGTCTATAGAAAATTGATGTTAAGGGTTGGATTTAATCAGTGACTTATATAACTTTACTATTGTTAACTATCAGATTTTAAAAAAGGAATAGGAGAAGGGACAGTACCTAGGGTACGTGAAAAATTGGAAACTTATGGTATTGTGGTATAATTTTTTTCAAAAGTTAAAGATGGCAAACACACCCACAGCTACCAAAACTGTAAAGAAAAAGCTGCCAATTATAGCCTCTCCAGCAGGACAGAAGTTAACAACAAACATGCCAAGCAGTGAAAAACCAGGATCTGCACCAACCTTACAAAGCCTACAAGCCTCATTAAACATACAATAATACAATAATACAATAGTAGAGTTGGAAGGGACCTTGGAGGTCTTCTAGTCCAACCCCCTGCCTAGGCAGGAAACCCTATACCGTTTCAGACAAATAGCTATCCAACATCTTCTTAAAGACTTCCAGTGTTGGGGCATTCACAACTTCTGGAGGCAAGCTGTTCCACTGATTAATTGTTCTCACTGTCAGGAAATTTCTCCTCAGTTCTAAGTTGCTTCTCTCCTTGATTAGTTTCCACCCATTGCTTCTTGTTCTACCCTCAGGTGCTTTGGAGAATAGTTTGACTCCCTCTTCTTTGTGGCAACCTCTGAGATATTGGAATAATGCTATCATGTCTCCCCTAGTCCTTCTTTCTCTTAAGCTAAACATACCCAGTTCCTGCAACCGTTCTTCATATGTTTTAGTCTCCAGTCCCCATAAACATGATCAGGAATTTATGATAAAAATACAAGAATCAATAACCAAAAATCATGAGGACATGAAAGGCGATCTGGGAGAAGTGAAAGGCGATCTAGGGGAAGTGGAAGATGATATAAAGAAGTTGGATGATAGAATGGGTAAGATACAGGAAACAATAGCTATAAATGAGCAGAAGATAAAACTGGTAGAAGCAAGGACAGAACAAATTGAAAAGAAATTGGAAGCAACAGAAGAAAGACTGACAGCAGCCAATAGAGAACTGGGGGAGGCAATGGGTCCATTTAGAATTAGAACGATCCTCTTTCTATTTAAGATTTCAGAACATAGTAGAGACAAAAGATGAGGATCTATCAAAACTCATGAGGGATCTTCTAGCTGACCAACTGCAAATGGACAAAAGTGAACTGAGGAACAATACCAATGAAATATATAAAGTGCACACTAATTATGCACGAAGATATAGGTTGTCATGTGAAATACATATAAGATTCCCCAAAAAAGCTGTCAGAGATGAAATTTATAAAAGAACAAGAGATGAACAGCTGGTCCATAAAGGAAAAGAAGTCATAACCCTTAAACAGATACCAAAGAGAATCAGAGAGCAAAGAAGGGATTACCAATTCCTCTCTATACAACTGATCAAATATAAAATAATGTTTCACTGGTTGATACCGGAAAGCATGTTAATAACCTGCAAGATAAGAAAATAAGGATTGACACCATAGAGAAAGCCTGAGAATTCTATGAACACTACATAGAGGGAGAATCAGACAGCAGAGAGGAGTTGGAAACCCAAAGCCAAGAGGAGCAGCTGACGAAAGAAAAAGGATTAGACCAAGATGTGAGAAAGATGATCAATACGGAAGTCCAGGAAAGAGAAGGAGTGAGGAAACAAAACCAAGTAGAGGAACGAAGGCGACAAACAAGTAACAGGATGGAGGAAGAAGTGAAATTAATATTGGTCAATATAAATGGACTAAATTCACCTATAAAAAGAAGACAAACAATTTCTAAGCTTCAAAAACAAAACATGGACATCACGTGTCTACAGGAAGTTCATATTAAAAAAGGAAATAGTAGTATTTTGGTATCTCCAAAGTTAGGGAAATTACATCTGGTCCTGGCTGATACAAAGAAAAGAGGAATTTCAGTATATATAAAGGACTGGCTAAAACCTAAACAGGTATACGCAGATGAAGAGGGAAGAACATTATTAATTGAAGTATCAATAAAACAAAGAAGAGTACTAATTGCACCAAACACGAACCAGAAAGCATACTACAGTAAACTACACAAACAGATTGCAGAACTTTGTTAGGAGTTTCCTGGAGCAATGGCGGTTTGCCCGTGAGCTCCGTATGTTTGCGGGGCTCACTTGAGAGAGCAGGGATGCTACCGGTCCTTTGTACCAACTTAGAGGACCGGGTCCAGTGAGTGACCACCCTGGCTTTTCATTGTGACCCAGGGTGGTCTGGCGTCTCCAGGGTGGTCTGGCGTCCAAGAAAAATGGAGAGAACGCGAGAGGGAGAGAGCTGGAGAACGGCAGCGTGAGTCAGCGCCGGCCGGCTGCTGTCAGTTGCTATGGGAGACGCTGGGCGTGAGACGGCTGGGCGAAGTCGGCTGGTGTGTTTGCTGATGTTCGGGAGCGTGCGGAGACGGCTGGGTGAGTTCGGGGTCATGCAGGCTGTTGTCGGCGCTGGCGGTGTCTCGGAGGGGCCGGGAGCCTGGAGCTAGGAGCCCTGGAGGCCGGCCGAAGCGCCGAAGCTCCGGAGCGCCGGCGGGGGTGTTGGAGGCCGGCGGAAAATGGCCCCTGGAGCTGGAGCGGTGGGACGCCGAGCACACAGGAAAGGGCGAATGGCGGCTGTTGGCCTGGGGTGAGAGCGGAGAAGAGCGGAGGAAGAGCGGAAGAGAGTGGAGGAGCGGAAGAGAGTGGAGGAGCGATGGCAGAGGCTCTCAGCGCTGGAGGCCTGGTAGGAGGAGGGTGGCTCTCAGCGCTGGAGGCCAGACAGGAATCAGGGGGCTTGTTGGTGGCTAGCAGGAGACTTTCAATGCCAGAGATGCCAGAGTTCTGGCAGGAGAACCATCTGTCTCCTGCTGACCGCCTACCTTGTTTTTGACCATCTGCCCCCTGCTGACCACCACTAACCATCTGCCCCCTGCCTACCACCTATTTACCACCTATTGGCCATCTGCCCCCTGCTTACTGACCATCTGCCCCCTGCTTACCATCTATTGACCATCTGCCCCCTACTGACCACCTACTGTCCACCTATCACTTACCACCTGCAGACCATTTGATCGGTTCACCACCCCCACCATCCCCACCTAGGACTTTGGTTTTACCATCTGTACCCAAGCTCCGGCTTTCTGCATACTACTGGACTCAATGCATTATGTACTATTTATGCTAACATCTTTCAATATCATTTTAACATCTGTAGCACCCTTAATTCGATCTGAGGCCCTGCTGAATTATTTCGAGGGCCCACCTTGATGAGGGATTTATTAATCCAGAGAGGTGGAGGAAGCGAAAACTTAGGGGTTTTTAAATAAAATGTTATATATATATTTTAGGGGGTCCCAGGGTGGGGGGTGGGATTGGTCAGGCTGAAGGAGGGGCTAGTGCCCTGCCGACAGGTGAGGTTGGTAGGGGAGTGAGCGGAGCTGCGGAGGGGAGGGGGAATAGCGATATTCCAGCAGAGGGTCTTGTCATCACAACGGTCGTGGGGAGGGGTAGGTGCGAGGGCAGACGAAGATCTCATTGCCGGTTGGGAGACCGTGGTCGTTGGACACGACCGGTCATCTGTCCCAACCCCCGCACCCTAGGTGGCCAGGACTTACAGAGCCAGGGCCTGAGGCTGATGTTGTGCAACGCAAGGTCCATTGTCAATAAGGCCCCCCTCATTTATGATCTAGTTTTGGAGGGGGAACCGGACCTTGCAGGGATTACGGAGACCTGGTTGGGCCACGAGGGGGGTTTCCCCCTCGTGGAAATGTGCCCACCGGGGTACCGAGCATTTCATCAGCCTCGGGCCCTGGGTAGGGGTGGCGGGGTAGCGGTTATTGTAAAGGAAGGACTGGATCCGAGAGAGTTCACTGTGCCACAGATATCTGGGTGTGAGTCTCTGTGCGTGAAGTGGGGCCCAGGGAAACAGTTGGGCTTGCTGATTGTATACTTGGCTCCTCGCTATGCATCAGCGGCCCTGCTAGAGCTCCTCAACGTGATCGCCGAGATGGCGGTTGAGACCCCCAAGCTATTGATTATGGGGGATTTCAACCTGCCGTCGACAAGGGGATCATCCGAGGTGGCTCAGGAGTTCATGGCTTCCATGACAGCCATGGACCTGACCCAAATAATTCAGGGCCCCACACACGAGGGAGGCCATACCCTGGACTTTATTTTTGTCTCTGACCAGTGGAGGAGTGATCTGGGAGTAGGGGAATTAGCTATTACACCCCTGTCATGGTCAGATCACTCACTTCTCCGGCTCGACTTCCTGGGCGCTACCCCCCATCGCGGGGAGGCGGAACCGGAATGTCCTAGGTGGTTCTGCCCCAGGCGTCTGATGGAACCTGATAGGTTCCAGATGGAGCTTGGGCCACTTCCTGTAGTCCTGACCCGCTCCCGGATGGAGGACCTGGTGGCTGCATGGAACAGTGCAGCTGCAGGGGCCTTAGACCGGGTTGCGCCTTTGCTGCCTCTCCTGCGGCAGTGATCCACCCAGGCCCCTTGGTTTACCGAGGAGCTGAGGGTGATGAAGCACCACAAGAGACGTCTAGAGAGCAGATGGAGGTCTTCACGCTCTGAATCTGACCAAACACAGGTAAGAGCCTATTTACGGACCTACCTCGTGGCATTAAGAGTGGCCAAGTGTCGATATTGTGCCGCTCTTATTGCATCCGCAGACAACTGCCCTGCCGCCCTGTTCCGGGTGACCCGCTCCCTCCTTTTACAGAGGCCGCGGGAAGCCCCCTTGCGGGGTAGAGCTGAGGAATTTGGGGAATATCTGCAGGACAAAATCGCTCAGATCCACAGCGAGTGGGTCCCCTGCAGTGGTATAGGAGGGACGCCAGAGGCGAGTCTTGAGGGACAATCTTGGGAGGAGTTTGACTCTGTTGCTGCCAAAGATATGGACAAGTTGCGTGGGCGACTGCGAGCCACCACATGTTTACTGGACCCGTGTCCCTCCTGGCTTGTACTGGCATCCTGGGAGGTCACACGAGGCTGGCTCCAGGAGTTAGTCAACGCCTCCTTGAGAGAGGGGTTCTTGCCAGCCATCTTAAAAGAGGCGGTGGTGAGGCCCCTACTCAAGAAGCCTTCCTTGGATCCAGCTCTATTAGCTAACTACCGTCCTGTCTCCAACCTTTGCTTTTTGGCGAAGGTTGTAGAGAGTGTGGTGGCACAACAGTTCCCACACCACTTGGATGAAATTGATTATCTAGACCCGCGCCAGTCCAGTTTCCGGCCCGGCCACAGCACGGAGACGGCTTTGGTCGCGTTGGTGGATGATCTCTGGAGGGCCAGAGATGGGGGTTGCTCCTCCATCCTGGTCCTATTAGATCTCTCGGCTGCTTTTGATACCATCGACCATGGTATCCTATTGCGCCGTCTAGAGGGGTTGGGGGTGAGGGGTACCGTTTTGCGGTGGTTCTCCTCCTACCTCTCTGGCCGAGCGCAATGTGTGCTGACGGGGGGGCAGAGGGTACCGTTTTGCGGTGGTTCTCCTACCTCTCTGGCCGAGCGCAATGTGTGCTGACGGGGGGGCAGAGGTCGACCCTGAGGCCGCTCACTTGTGGGGTACCGCAGGGGTCGGTCCTCTCACCTCTCCTGTTCAACACATATATGAAGCCGCTGGGTGAGATCATTCGTGGTTTTGGGGTCGAGTACCATCTGTATGCTGACGATACTCAGCTGTACATATCTACCCCGAACCACCCCAACGAGGCCGTCGAAATGATGTCCCGGTGCCTGGAGGCCGTACGGGTCTGGATGGGCAGTAACAGACTCAAACTCAACCCCTCCAAGACGGAGTGGCTGTGGTTACCAGCGCCCCGGTTCAACCAGTGGGTTCCATTACTGGCCATCGGGGGCGAACAGCTGGCCCCCGTGGAGCGGGCATGCAATTTGGGCATCCTCCTGGATGCCCGGCTGTCAATGGATGACCATGTGACGGCCGTGGCAAGGGGGGCGTTCCACCAGGTTCGCCTGGTGCGCCAATTGCGCCCCCTATTGGACCGGAGCGCCCTGCACACAGTCACCCATGCACTAGTGACGTCCCGACTGGACTATTGCAATGCTCTCTACATGGGGCTTCCCTTGAGATGCACCCGAAGGCTGCAGTTGGTCCAGAACGCGGCCGCATGGGCTTTTATGGGAGGTACTAGATACTCCCATGTAACACCTCTCCTGCACGGGCTGCACTGGCTACTTGTGGCTTTTTGGGTGCGTTTCAAGGTGTTGACTATGATCTTTAAAGCGCTCCATGGCACAGGACCTAGCTACCTGCGGGATAGCATCCTGCCCCATACATCCCTGCAGCCGATTCGCTCTCACAGGGAGGGACTCCTCCGGGTGCCGTCCATTAGGCAGTGCCAGCGGGCGACGCCCAGGAGTAGGGCCTTCTCTGTGATGGGCCCAACCCTCTGGAATGACCTCCCCCCCGATATTAGAATAACGACCGATCTCCGCTCCTTCCGTAAGAAACTTAAGACCCACCTGTTCAACTTAGCTGGCCTGGCCTAACTGTAGTTTTTGTGTCCCTCTAGCCTGTATTTAAAATTTTTAGGGGTAGATTTTTTAGGTTGTTTTAATTTTTAACTATACTGTACAGCCTATCACTTAATCCGTTTTATGGGTATTTAAAAATATTTAAGTTTTGTATATTGTTTTATTTGTGGTCTGTACACTGCCCCGAGTCCCTTTGGGGAGAGGGGGCATTCTATAAATTTAATAAAATTAAATAAAATTAAAAATTAAATTAGAACTGGAACTGGACAACATATGTCTATTAGGGGACTTCAATGCGATGGTAGACCCAAACGAAGACTATAAAACGGATAATAATAAAAAATATGAAAGGAGGACTTCCGATGGTGCCGCTGGCCTTGGAGGATGCTCCCTCAGGAACGCCAGCCCCGTGTTTGAGTAACAAGCTGCTAGGATCGCATAAATCAGCTGTCCAGTGCTTTGGAAAAAAAACCTCAGGAAAAGAGGGGGAGGTGAGCTGTCTGGCATAGGGTAGAGGTCTCCAGCAGCCCCAGAAGTAATTCTGTGGCGTGAAGGGTGTGAACTCCCCAGGAAGCTCAACAATCTCCTCATCTCGGGACGCTTCTGCTTTTGCAGAAACAAAAGGCAGCAACCACTCCTGCTGTTCCAACGTTTATTCTACATCTGAACAAGATGCAGGCAGAGCAAATCAGGAGGTCAATATAATGCAAGTACAAGCCTTAACTCCGTAGATTATGTCTCCTTCTGTAAACTTAAAGGGAACTTTAAAAAAAATGGTGCCAGAACCATAAAGGGTGTGGCGAAAACAAAAGTGAAGCAGAAAGCAGAATAGCACTTGTTAAGTGCTTGTTAGTGTTGTTGGAAGATGTGAAAGAATAGGTGGATTTTCTGGACTGAACAAATTCAAATTCAAAGCTTGATTTGAATACTTTGAAATGGCTTCAAAGCAAGCAAAATTCAGTGTCTCAAAAAGCGCTGGCAGTTCTCCAGCGCAATCACAAAAGCTGTAATCTTTACTACCTCTGGTGGAAACACAAACACAAACCTTGACACTGGAGGCTCTACAAAATAACTTACAAAATGCATTAAAAGAACAGACAGTTGTCTTGGAGGGGAAAATCGCAAGTGCTTTTAAAGATGTCTCTGATGAAATATCTGGAATTAAGGATTTAATCCAAATGCATAACCAAGTGATAAGGGAGGATATAGTCGATGCATTTAAAGGATTATTTGGTTATGTAACATCTCTCGATGAGAAGGTGGAATTAATTAATGAGTCTAATATAAAGTTGGACAATAAACTTATGGAGGCACAAAGTAAAATTGATAAGTCGGAGGTGGAGCTTACAATGATACAATATAGAACAATGGAATTTGCCCTGAGGATAAGGGGTTTGAAAGAACATAACCAAGAAAATTTAAGAGAGATTTTTGCAGACGCTTTTGCTCAATTAACCCAAGGCCGAATGTGCCTGGCAAATCGACAAAATTTACCGTGTTAATTCATGGATTGCCAGACAAAGACAACTGCCAAGAGATACTGTAATCTATTTTGTCACCAGGAAAATTAGGAATGAAATATTGCAAGCCACCTATAAAAATAAACTGCAAGTGGCAGGTCAAGATGTGATAGTATTGAAGGAAATCCCCCCCCAAAAAATGTTGAGATCTAGAAAGGACTATGCATTTCTAGTAGATGAACGTAGAAATCGCCAGATTCAATACAGATGGGAGACCCCAGCCGGATTGGTGGTGAACTACCTGGGAGAAAGACATTGTCTCAACTCTGTCTGGAAGGCAAAATATTTTTATAGCATAGTATTAAAGGCAGGATGTCTCCCTCTCCAGGTCCCAAAGAAAGAAAAGAGACAGAGGACCCCAGGCAACAAGATAGTCAGGCATAAACTGGGGTTGTGAGTTTACTGCAGGAAACAGAAGAAATTATGGAACAAAGACAAACCCGTGTGGCCACTACACATAAAGAACAAGAATTAAAGTCTCAACAAGCCCATGAGATAGTCCAAGAAAATATAAACATGAGCACAGAAGCTGTGGGAGGAGCTAGACCGAAGGTGAAATCTCGTGCTGAAGATGACAATTAAATTTCTAACTTGGAACGTTAATGGCTTAAACTCACCACAAAAAAGGGAAAAAATATTTCACTATTTGAAACAATTTAAAAATGATGTAATTTGTTTACAAGAAACACACATTGGAACACAGGATCAGAAATACTTGATGAACACAAGACTGGGACCACACTTCGTAGCATCTGCTCCAGAGAAGAAAAACGGTATAGTCATATATTTAAGAAAAGACTTAAAGGCTGAATTAATTGAAGCAGATCCTCAAGGTAGATATATTGCAATTGAACTATTAATAGAAGGAAAGAAAATACTCTTAACAGGAGTATATGCTCCCAATCAACAAGAAAATTTTTATAAGTTGCTTCACACTAAATTAACACAATAGGGTTATAGATCCAGTGTTTTACTGGGTGACTGGAATGGAGTACTGGATCCCGTTCAAGACAAGAAGAGGCTTTTGCAAAATACCCAAACACGAACAAGATTACCTAAATCTTTTTTGATATGATGGACGATTTTGAATTGAGAGATATCTGGAGGGAACGGAATGTTAAAGAACAGGATTTCACATTTTTTTCTGATAGGCATCAATTCTTTTCTAGAATTGATTTCATACTAATTACAAATGACTTTTTTGCCAGGGTGAAGAAGACTAAGATATGCCTGAGAATTTTAACAGATCACAATCTGGTTTGGATGGAATTTGAATATGGAGACCGACCTAGGAGGTCTTGGAGATTAAATGAAAATCTATTTAGATATGAGAAAAATGTTATGGAATGTAAAAAACTATTGAAAGAATATTTTGTTTTTAATATGCATAAGGGGATATCTATGGAAATGGTTTGGGACGCAAGTAAAGCATACATGAGAGGTGTTCTAATAAATTTGAATAATATTTATAGGCACAGACAAAGGGAGAAACAAAGGGAATTAGATGGACGGCTTCGTTGGGGTGGTTCGGGGTAGAAATGTACAACTGAGTGTCATCTGCATATAGATGGCACTCAACCCCGAATCTTCGAATGATCTCGCCCAGCGGTTTCATGTATGTGTTGAACAGGAGAGGGGAGAGGACCGATCCCTGTGGCACTCCACACGTGAGCGGCCTCAGGGTCGACCTCTGCTCCCCCGCCAACACACATTGCGTCCGACCGGAGAGGAAGGAGGAGAACCACCGCAAAACGGTGCCCCTCACCCCCATCCCCTCCAGTCGACGCAATAGGATACCATGGTCGATGGTATCGAAAGCCGCTGAGAGGTCTAACAGGACTAAGATGGAGGAATAGCCCCCATCCTTCGCCCTCCAGAGATCATCCACCAACGCGACCAAATCCGTCTCTGTGCTGTGACCGGGTCGGAAACCGGACTGGCGCGGGTCTAGATGTAATTTCCTCCAGGTGTCGAGGGAACTGCTGCGCCACCACACTCTCAACAACCTTCACTAAAAAGGGAAGGTTGGAGACAGGACGATAATTGGCTAACTCTACTGGGTCTAGGGAAGGCCTCTTAAGTAGGGGCCTCACCACCGCCTCTTTCAAGGCGGTTGGTAGGAACCCCTCCTCCAGCGAGGCGTTCACCAGCCCCAGGAGCCAGTCACGTGTAACCTCCCAGGCTGCCAGTACAAGCCAGGAGGGGCACGGGTCCAATAAACATGTGGTGGCCCGCAGTCGCCCGCGTAACCCGTCCATATCCTCGGTGGCAACAGAGTCAAACTTCTCCCAGATAGGTACCTCAAGACTCACCTCCGGTGTCACCTCACGATCACTGAGGGGGACCCATTCGCTCCGGATCTGAGCGATTTTGTCCTGCAGATATTCCCCAAATTCCTCTGCCCTCCCCTGTAAAGGGGCTTCCCGCGACCTCTGTGAAAGGAGGGAGCGGGTCACCCGAAACAGGGCGGCAGGGCGGTTTTCTGCAGACGCAATAAGGGTGGCATAATATCGGCGTTTAGCCACCCTTAGTGCCACAAGGTAGGTCCGTAAATGGGCTCTTACCTGTGTTCGGTCAGATTCGGCACAAGAGGATCTCCATCTGCTCTCTAGGCGTCTCTTGTGGCGCTTCATCACCCTCAGCTCCTCGGTAAACCAAGGGGCCAGGGTGGTTCGCTGCCACCGGAGAGGCCGTAAGGGCGCCACCCAGTCCAAGGCCCCGGCCGCCGCACTGTTCCATGCGGCCACCAGGTCCTCCGTCCGGGAGCGGGTCAGGGCAACAGGAAGTGGCCCTATCTGGTTCCATCAGTCGCCTGGGGCAGAACCATCTAAGATCTTCTGGTTCCGCCTCCCCGCGATGGGGGGTGGCATCAGGGAAGTCCACCCGGAGAAGCGAGTGATCTGACCATGATAGGGGAGTGATCACCTGATCCCCTATTCCCAGATCACTCTTCCATCGACCAGAGATAAAAACAAGGTCCAGCATGTGTCCTCCCTCGTGTGTGGGGCCCTGAATTATTTGGGTCAGGTCCAAGGCTGTCATGGAAGCCATGAACTCCTGGGCTACCTCGGATGATTCACCCGTCGATGGCAGGTTGAAGTCCCCAATGACTAATAGTCTGGGGGTCTCCACTGCCACCTCCGCAATCACCTCAAGGAGCTCTGGCAGGGTCGCTGAAGCATAGCGAGGAGCCAAGTATGCAATCAGCAGGCCCAACTGACTCCCTGGGCCCCATCTCACACCTAGAGTCTCACATCCGGATATCTGAGGTACGGTGAATTCTCTCGGTGCCAGGACTTCCCGTATAATGACCGCTACCCCACCACCCCTACCCCGGGCACGAGGCTGATGGAATACACGGTACCCTGGTGGGCACATTTCCACGAGGGGCACACCCCCCTCGTGGCCCAACCAGGTTTCCGTGATCCCTGCAAGGTCCGGCTCCCCCTCAGAAACCAGGTCATGGATGAGGGGGGCCTTATTAACAACGGACCTTGCGTTACACAACATCAGTCTCATGCCTCGGCTCTGTAAGCCCTGACCACCTAGAATCCGGGGGTTGGTACAAGCGACCAGGCGTAACCAACGCCCACGGTCTCCCAACCGACTGCAGAATCTTCTTCTGTCCTCGCATCCACCCCTTCCTGCGACCGTTGGAATATAGGAACCCTCTAAAGGAATTTATACTGACTCACCCCCCCCCCGCTCCGCTCTCTTCCTCCTCAGCCCCACCTGTTCGCCTGGCTCTACTCCTATTCCTGGTCTGGCTAGACCCACCCCCCACCCTGGATCCCCTTAAAACATTTAAAAAATATTTACACAAAAACCCCCGGAGCCTCCTCTTCTTTAATGTGCCTGCTCCTTCACATTCCTTCCTTAATTTTCTCTTCTGATCTTCCGTTCGCCTGCCGAAGGAGACAGGCACATAGCTTTGCCAAGATGTAATTAATTCAGTTAGCAAGTTTTGTATTTTTATTTTCTTTTATATTAAAATGTTTTTATTAGATCTTGCTTCGGGTTTATTTTCGCTTATTTCAAAAGTATGCTGCAAGGGATGGCAAGATTCACACCTCCTTAATTTAGGGTGGAATTCACACCCTAACAAATGGTAGCAGAGGATGGTTATCTGATTTATGGCTTTTTCCTTGTCAGCTACTTCCAAGAGATAAGCGTATAGGCTAATTAGACAGGATGATTTAACGACTGAGGAACGTTTGAATCATTTTCTAAGATGCCCAAGAAAAAAAAGAAAAAAAAGATTTCTCTTTAAAACATTCCGATAGCTCCCTCCCCTCTGATGGAGAAGCGAAGAGCATTTTACACTGGCTTCCAAGCTTTCAAATGCCGATAGCTTCAGCAACCAGACTGGATGGAGAATTTGCTGTGGGACAGATCGCACCCAGATCTCAACAAGATGAGCTGCTCCAGGAGATAACGAATCTTGACTGAGGTCAGTAGATTATTTTCCTAATTATGCATGCTCCCAAATGACTAGAGATTTTGAAACCCTCGGTGCCAAGCCAAAGCTCTTGCGGCCGCAGGAATTTCACTCCCACATACAAGGAGATATGTATGATTCTCTCACGTCTGAGCAAGATATGGAAAGCTATCGTAATCAAATAGTATTCTTTGAAAATGAGCTGTTTCAAGCAAAAAGGGCTTATTCCATGCTCAAGTCAGAGAAGAGAGATTCCCATGGTTTTCATATTTCTGAAAACACCATCTTGCCTTCTTCTCCAAAGCCTAAGACACACACCCTGGTGGATATTGTGTCAGACAAATCAGAACAGAGAGATGTGCACACGTCACAATTGCCACGTGATCTTCTTTGTTCTCCAATTCCTTATGCCATGTAGGCAGAAATGTTACAGCCAAAAGATGTAACCACAGCACCATCTCCTGGCAGAAATAATGTACTACATAGGGCAGATTACTCATATATTCAAGCTGCAATGCAACAAATGTCTCCAAAGGCCCAATTTTTAGCACCTCCTGGTGGTGCACATGCCTTCTCAGATGGAGTACAACAATACTTAATGCAACAAAGGCAGATACCTGCCCCCCAAGCAAGCTATGTTAATTTTGCTGCCCAAACGCCAGCTCCAGCTGTAACACAATAACCACAGGTTAGATTACAGTGACCCCTGGTGCAACAGCAGCAAGCTTTTCAAATGCACATCCCTCAACAAGCATTCCTTGCTCCTCCATTGACTAGTGAGTCAAAGTTAAAGATGTCAGGGCAAAATTATAAAGCCTGGGTCAGTGAGATTTCAATTTTGCTTCGTAGAGAAGGTACCCATTGTATGGTGTTTAATCCATCCGCTACTCATCTCTTCGGTGGGCTCATTTTAGGAGCACAGGGGGCCTTGGAGAGGCTCCCTGCCGTAAGGTGGCTCATTGGGACCCCCTGGATCGGCGACAGCCGCAGGGGTGTCTCCAACCTCGCCCCAGGAGCCAGGGAGCATGGGGGGTGCATGGCGGTGTTTGCTGTCACTGTGCGCCTTCGCCAAACGGAGCCTGGAAGGAAACAATTAATCAGATGCTACAGCTGAAGTGCGGTGAGGTGGGAAGTTTCCCTCAATCTCTTTTAAATCTATCTAATTGATGAACAGCAGCCTTTCTAAATTGTGGATTCAATCCTTTGAAGTGTTAAGATTGGAGCGGGGGATTTTCCACCACCCCCTCGGAAAAGCGGCACTCGGAATATCTCTCTCTCTAGGAGGAGAGAGACAGAGTTAAAAGTTAACTTTCACTTCCACTAAGCAATGGGAGAATGACTTTTGCAACAATTGCAAGAGATGACTGCTGAGTTGATTCTTTTAAACTACTTTTTGGAAACTTTGGATATGTTGCTTTCTGATCCCCTGTGAAGGCGGAGCCAAGATGGCCAACTTCCTCCTTCTTCTTTGCTTTTACGAATGAAGTTTCCCCTTTGAAAGGATTTCTGGCTTTATATTACCCTACACCCCAGAAATCTCCTGGAGCCTCTCTTCTTATGTGGTCCCCTTGGATTTGGAAGACTAACTTCTACTTCTGGGCTTTTTGCCTCACGATCTCTCCCAGCTGTGCATTCCACAGATGCCATTTCTTCTGTGTAAGACTTACAGCTATCTCTGAACTGAACATGGATCCTAAAAAGCCACTGCCTGGCAAGGCATCCTCGGCCCCGACATCTTCTACGTCTAGCCCGATTACTCAACAGACACAAATGGCCAAATTTTTACAACCTAAAACAACTGAAGAGAGTTCAGAGGACTCATCTGTTGCCCAAATGTTTCAAACTATTATGAAGGGACAAGACAAGCTGAAAAAACAACTGGCAGACTTAAATGATCAGCTCAGAGAAACACAACAAGCAACACAAAATAAACAGAGAACAGGTGTACTAGAGGAAGACACGACTGGGCTGAGGGAGGAGGTTAAGATTGTCCAGAAGGGGAATAGAGAATTTGAAAATCATATGATAAAAATGGAATTTGAAAGAATGTCTTTTTTTCTTAGATTTCAAAACCTACCAGAGACAGAAATTGAAGACCTTAAGGAGATCATGACCACAATTTTAGCAGAATATATTAAAAGAGATAAAAAAATAAGAGACTTAGACACTAAGGCTTGCACAACATTATTAATGTCCATGGAAACTGAACTAATGCAACAGCCCAACAAATTTGGGCCCATTTGGAAGATTGCTACAGGCCTGTTTCAATTGAATCTTCATGTTTGCTCATATCTGAGTTCCATGGTTTGAAGTTGAAACCTGGTGAACAAATTGGTGGACATTTGACCAAACTGAAAGGAATGAGAAAAGAATTGAGAGAAAGAGGCCATTTTATTGATGATGTTCAAATGATCAGCATTATCATTAACTCATTGAATTATGAACAGAAAGATGCCATTGCGAAGATTAATCATGTCCCTATTGCTCAACAAACAGTAGATAATGTTTGCAGACTTTTAATTGAAGAAGGATCACTTATGTTAGCCACACTGCATTTACGAGGGCCATCAGCATCAAGAGCTCCAGCTAGACATCCCTTCTGAGGAAGACCCTACGCTCCAAGGATGCCAAGATGCTACATCTGTAACCGTATGGGACATGACACCTGGGATTGTCCCCAATGAGTTCCAACTCCTGTCACATACCAGCCCAGAGGAACAGACTCCAGAGGTAGAGGTAGAGGCGGAAGACAAGGTCGTCGTGGTCCAAGGCAAGATCCGCAAGCTCCACTTGCAACATTGGCCTTAACCAATGATCCACAACCTGATCCAGAGTATGACAGACGGCTTTTGTGGACTTTGGACAGTGGCGCAGCTTTACACTTTACCTACAGAAAGGAACTTTTCACAGAGATGCACGAGCCTGAACCTGATCTACAGGAATTATATTCCTTCTCCAACCACCCATGTAAGGTCATGGGAAAAGGAACTGTTTACGTTGAAGAGCTTGATATACTCATCCCTGATGTTTATTACATACCTTCAGCAACCAGTAATTTGCTTAGTCAGTGTCACTTGTCTAGAGTGTTAAAGTTCCAGGTTCACCACCTCGAGAAAGCAAGTTACATAGTTAAAGATTGAGATATTGTTGCTGAAACTATGTTAATTGGTGGTGTTTATTACTTAAAGCCAAAGCCTAAAAAGCAAGCACAGGCAAGTATGCAAACTCCAAAAAGGGAAAGAACAGGCCCAGAGAGAGTTTGTTCAGAGAGAGATCCTATTGCTACTCCAAAGGCTCCTAAAGCCAACAAACAGAAAATAAGGAAGCAGGTTGCTCAGAACAAGCCTGAGGTTCCTCATGAAACTGTTAATGTTGAAAATTCACTAACTGGTAAACCTTTGCATTCCAGGTGTATCCACAAGTGGCATAGAAGATTGGGGCACACCAGTTTCCGTGTTCTTAGAAAAATGCCGGAATTCACAAAAGGTTTGGATCTAAAGGGGTGTAAGATATTTTTGGATTGTGCAGTTTGCAGGAAAGCTAAATCCAAAGCAGCAGCCATTCCCAAACACGCTACACGCCTGTCAACACGCATTTTTGATTTGGTACACACTGACATAGTGGGTCCTTTCCCACCAACAATTGGTGGTAGAAAGTATTTTCTAACAATTGTTGATAATCATTCTAGATAGGGATTGTATATCCTATGAAAGAAAAATCTGAAACCTTTCAGATCTTTAAAGACTTTGCAGCATTTGTTTCTACCCAATATCAAGTTTGCATCGCCAGAATCCAGAGTGACCATGGTGCAGAATTCATGTCTCAGCGTTTCCAGGACTCTGGAATTCTTCATCAGACATCTGCTCCATACACATCGGCTCAAAACGGAGTCATAGAAAGGAGACAAGGGGTTCTACAAACCATGATGCGTTGTCTCCTAGAAGATGCCAATCTCAGTAACATATACTGGGGTGAAGCTATCAAATATGCAAATTACATTGTCAACCGTACTTGGAGCAGTGTAATAAATCAAACTCCTTTCTTCATGATGTATGGCTACAAGCCCGATCTCAAGAACCTCCATATTTTTGGTTCATATGCTATGGTGAACATTCCCTTAGCTCAAAGAAGAAAAGGAGGTCCAGTAGCAAAGAGACTGAGATTTATGGGTATTGATGATAATTCAAAATGGAGCAAATTTATTGAGCCTGAACATGTAATTGTGATTTCACAATCTGCTAATTTTGAGGAAGATATTGACTGGTCCAGGATTCATTCCAATGATCCTGGAGTTTATTTTCCTAGAGATGTTGTTGTTGATGCCACGCAGCCTGATGACCAAGATTCACAGGCAGCTATTCCTTCTACCAGTTCTTCACAACCTGATGTTCCGTCTTCATAAGCTGCAGATGCTGATGCTAGTGACGAATGTGAGGATGAGGATGAAGAAGAAGAAGAAGAATGGACTGTTGTTCCGAGACGTTCCAAGAGGGTCACAAAGGGTATCCCTCCACAGCGATATTCGTGGCAACTGACAACTATTCTTGGTTTAGAAGTTTTCCAATTTGATGTGGACACAGCTTATCTACATGCAGACCTAGATAAAGAGATCTACAGGAGAGGCCCTCCAGGATTCCGAAAGCAAGAAGGGGATACCTGGTTCCTAAACAAAAGTCTTTATGGTCTGAAACAGTCAGGTTTAATGTGGTACTTATGTCTTACTGACAAACTAAATTCAAGGGGCTTTATTAAGTCCGAAACTCATGAATGTGTGTTCACAAAAAGATCTAACAATGCATATGAGATAATTCTTGTTTATGTTGATGATATTGTTTATATTGGTCCAAATAAGAAAATGAGTGAGATTTTTGCTAAAAGAATACAGAGATACTTCACATTGAAATCTTTAGGTCATATTAGCACTTATTTAGGTGTTCAGATTGACAAAATACAGAAGGGGTTTAGTCTTTCACAAGAGGAGAAAATTGACCACATTCTGCATCATTGCAACATGAAAGATGCTAACACAACAAAGACACCCATGTAAACAGATTTTCACAACAACACATGAATCAAGTCCTGAGTTCGAGGACCAAACACTTTATCGTTCAGTCATTAGGTCACTGTTGTACATTAGTAGTTGGACCAGACCCGACATTGCACTTAGTGTTAATCTCTTATCACAACATGTAGGTAAGGCAAAACAATTTCATTGGACATGCGTTAAGAAGTTATTGAAATACCTGAAACATACTAAACACATGAAGTTATTGCTAGAACCAACACATACTGATTATGCAGAATTATGTTGTTATGCAGATTCTGATTGGGTAAGTAATAAGAAATCATGCAAAAGTACTTCAGGTTACACGATGTTCCTAAATGGATGTCCTGTTTACTGGCAAATGAGAAAACAGAATTTTGTTTCTTGTTCATCTACTGAAGCTGAATATGCTTGTGTTTCAGATGCATGTAATTCTCTAACATGGTTTGATGCTTTGATCGCAGATATCTGGACACGTCCGATTCGACCAATCACTGGGATGGAAGATAATGAATCGGTGTTTTATATTTCTGAGTCACATTTCACAGGTTCTAGGTCCAGACACATTGACATTCGTTATCAAAACACAAAGCAATTAGTTAAACAAGGTTTTGTTAAATTTCAATATGTATCTACATATGATCAAATTGCTGACATGCTCAACAAACCGCTTCCAGAAGCTCAACACGAGTATCTGCGAAAGAAGATGTGCCTTATTTGATGATTTGATGACATCAGCTCAACTAGCAAAAGAAGGGGTGTCACTGCGTTAATTGGTTTTCTAGCTGTGCTGAGATTTACTGCGCAGGTCACAGTTCTCATCTGCAAGTGATTTAGTGCACCTGCTCCTTCACATTCCTTCCTTAATTTTCTCTTCAGATCTTCCGTTCGCCTGCCGAAGGAGACAGGCACATAGCTTTGCCAAGATGTAATTAATTCAGTTAGCAAGTTTTGTATTTTTATTTTCTTTTATATTAAAATGTTTTTATTAGATCTTGCTTCGGGTTTATTTTCGCTTATTTCAAAAGTAAGCTACAAGGGATGCCAAGATTCACACCTCCTTAATTCAGGGTGGCATTCACACCCTAACCCAGAGCTCCAGGAGAAACTGGGGAAATTAGAATATAAAATCCAGAAAGAACCTCAAAACAAAGAAGCCCAAAAAAAAAAAGAAATAATTAAACATAGATTAAACTTAATTACACAAGAAGAAGTGGACCAGAAAATTAGATCAAGTAGGCAAAATTATTTTGAAAATGCCAATAAAACAGGGAGATGGCTAGCCTATAAACTAAAAAAAAGAGAAAGAAAAGAAATTAATACAGCAATTAGAGGACGAAGAAGGGGTGATACATAGCAGTAAGATACTTTCTGAGAGGAAATAGAAGAGGAGGATATTAAAAGATATCTTCAGAGGAGGAATCTTCCAACCTTACCGGAAACAACAAAAGAAACATTAAATGAGAGAATAGAATTAAAAAGAAT
This sequence comes from Natrix helvetica, assembly GCF_964273705.1. Lineage (NCBI taxonomy): Eukaryota > Metazoa > Chordata > Lepidosauria > Squamata > Natricidae > Natrix > Natrix helvetica. The sequence goes on along the minus strand of NC_138554.1, from coordinate 84,641,669 downwards.
AGAATTAAAAAGGGCAATCCAAAAATAAAAAAATAACAAAACCCCGGGCCCAGACGGAATTCCAGCAGAATTTTATAAAGAATTGCAAAAATCATTAGAGAACATATTATTAGAAATGTATAATGAAGCACTAGAATGAGCTAAGACACCAAAATCCTGGATGGAGGCACTAATAACACTAATTCCCAAAGATAACACTGAAAAACAAAAGATCCAAAATTATAGGCCAATCTCGCTGCTAAGTGCTGATTATAAAATATTTATGACAATAGTGGCGGAAAGAATTAAAAATATATTGAATGGAATCATACACCCAAACCAAAATGGATTTTTACCCAAAAGACACATAAAAAACAATATACGAACAATAATGGACATATTAGAATACTACGAGATACCCTCAAGAAAGCAAGCAACATTGATATTTATTGATGCACAAAAAGCATTCGATAACCTGAATTGGGATTTTCTTATAAATCAATTAGCAGTAATGAACTTCGGAGATAAATTTATCGGAATGATCAGAGCAATATATTCGAGTCAGAGGGCAAAAATAATACTAAACAGGGAAGCAACAGAGCATTTTAGCATAACCAGGGGCTGATGCTGATGTTGCGACAATACGACGTGCGATCTTAGAGCTCCAAGATCACTGTCGATATCTCTGCCACTGGATGGTCCTTTTGGACCTAAACCATCCCATAGAGATGGTGATAGAGAAGGGCACATCCTGCTGATCTCAGGGACATCACGAAGTCCCTGATTGATCCAGGAGAAGCTCTTTTTTCCGGCGACAGAGAAGCAGTAATTGAAGCTACTGAAGTTGGGACAGCTCCAGAATGGAAGGAAAGCAGGAGAGAAAGTGTGTTGTATTGGCGAGATAAATTTTATTATTAGAGAAGAGATCACCCCAAAAACCCTAAAGTTAAATTCAAATTGAAGACAGAAGAGAGTAAGCGGCGAGATTAAGCCAGAATTAAACTTAGTGTGTTATCTTTTTTTAATTTTTTCTTTTTACGGATGGAATTTTTACAAATGTTTCCCATTTTTTAAATTGGATTGGTTAATTTTTCTTCTTCCATTTTTCATCTTCTTTTCATACTTATGGATTAATAATTTCTTTTCTTTTTTCTTTTACAATGCTTGATCGCATTGTTTTTCTTTTAAGAACTTTTCTCCTTAAGTTTGGAATACAAAGAGGGATGTAAAAGCAGAGGAAAAAGAAGTAATACTGCCACTTGGAGGCTGAAAGTTTGGAAACATTGTTTTTCTCTTTTCTCTTTGAACTTTTGAGTTATATCTCAAGGCCTCTGAGTTTGTTTATTGAAAGTGATAGTGGGAAGAGCACAGGTTGTTTATACAGGTGCTCTTCTGGAGTACTATTCCGGGTTGCTCGGAGGGTCGTTTTAAGCGTTCCGAAGGCTTCAGGGACCGTCCGAGGCTTCCCTGATGCCTTCAGAGCGCTTAAAACGACCCTCCGAGCAACCCGGAAGTCACTTCCAGTTTGCTCGGAGGGTGGTTTTAAGGGTGGTAGCTGGACTGGAGCGAAGAGAAAGCCTTGACTTGAAAGATTATAATGAACTTGCTTGAAATGGCGTGCCATAGGTTCGCCATCACAGATATAGATTTAAATTTAGAATATTTTATATAAAAGGATGTAATAACAGTTATAGTCAAATGAATATTTAATAATAATAATAATAATAATAATAATAATAATAATAATAATAATAATAATAATAATGATTATGTGTGTGTGTGTGTGTGTGTGTGTGTGTGTGTGTGTTTTCTGAGGTTTTCGCGGGAGTTTGCATGTGCGTCTTTGGTTGTTCGGGTTTTCTCCCCATAGAATTGGAAGTATGTTTGCGCCATTTGTCAGGGCACGCGAGGCGCGTGTGCGTGCTGGCCAGCTGAGTTCACCTTTTTAAAAGCTATTTTTCACCTTCCCCAGGCTCCAGAGGCTTTATAGGAGCCTGGGGAGGGCGAAAAGAGCCTCCCCCGCCCCCTTGGAGGCTTCAGGGGCCAAGCCGGAAGCACCAGCCTGAAGATGATGAATGAGACTTCATCGAAACGTCGCGAAGATACTTCCAATTCTACGCGGGAGAAAACCCGAACAACCAAAGATGTATGTGTGTATGTATGTATAAAAATTAATGTAAATTGCAAGCGGGGACTATTGTGAGGATGCACAAAGCTTTGTAACCAATCGACATACTGTATGTAACTGGAGGATGACTTTTATGTATTGTGTGTGTCTATGTTTGTTTAAAAATTAAAAAAAATAATAGAAGATTTCAGCATAACCAAAGGGGTAAGACAGGGATGCCCCCTATCTCCCCTGTTATTTATCCTCTTAATAGACACATTGATGTTACAAATTAGGCAAAACAAGGACATAAAGGGTTAGAAAATTAGAACACAGGAATACAAAGTGCAGACGATCTAGCATTTATCATAGAGGAACCCCTAGAAACTGGACTAAAACTATTACAAGATATAAACCAATTCAGTAAAGTTGCAGGGCTTAAAATAAATAAAGAGAATGGGCATTGGTTCTTATCTGATACACTCATTTTCTGGTAGAGTAGAGACAGCAGCCAGACTGGGTATGCTCTGTCCATTAACCAATCGGACTGAGTCTACACTTATGATGTCATCAGACCCTGGTGGCACCTCCCAGTTTTAAATGAAGGAAAACTGTAGACTCAAGTGAGAATTGTGAGCAAAAAGTGAAAGTCCATAATCACTGTATCTCTCTCCTCCACACAAGGATTCCCTCGCGTGACCCATACCAGGGCGGAGCTGGCTGCTGTCTCTACTCTACCAGAAAATGAGTGTATCAGGTAAGAACCAACACCCATTTTCCTGTTATCATAGAGACAGCAGCCAGACTGGAACGTACCAAAGACTGGGCTGTCCACTAGGGTGGGAAATTGTAAAAAAAGGTCCATTAGGGCACAAGCACTTGTTGCAGCACCCTGCACCCAAAAGCTGTGTCAGCCAATGCATACTTGTCCAACTTGTAATGACATATGAAGACTGTGGGAGATACTCAGTAGGCTGCCTGGCAGACTTCTTCCAAGGTAGCTTGAGTGGACCAAGCAGCAGATGTCGCAGCGCTGCATGTAGAGTGAGCTGTAATGTTTGCAGAGACCTGCATGGATTAAAGTTCATAAGACAGTTTAATACAGGCTTTTATCCAGTGCCCCAGACTAGATGATGAAGCCTTGGTACCCAAGGAGGCCTGGCGAAAGGAGATGAAGAGAGCTTCCGAGTGACAGAACGAGGCAGTGCGGTCGATGTAGATCTTGAGGGCATGACTTACATCAAGAATGTGCCACTTCAGATCACTTCCGGTTCCCGGAGGTGAGGTACGTTGCTGTGGGCTCCTTTAGGGAGCACAGGGGGTCTTGGAGGGACCACCTGCCATAGGGCGGCTTGCTGGAGTCCCCAGAAGCGGCGGCAGCCATTGGGGGGTTTCCACTCTCGCCCCAGGAGCCGGGGAGCGAAGGGGGGCGCAGGGCGTAGCTGTTGGCTGCCTGCGCCTTCGCCGAATGGATTCCGGAAGGAAATAATCAATCAGAAGTTGCAGTGAAGTGCTGGAGGTGAGAAGTTTGCCCTAATCTCTTTTAACACCATTTAATGGATGAGCAACAGCTATTTTGCAAGTTGTGGATTCAATCTATTTGAAGTTGTAAGATTGGAGGTTTTTTTTTTTACCCCCCCTTGGTTAAAGCGGCATTTGAACTATCTCGCAATCTCGGAATGGAGTGAGAGAGTAAAACGTTGAATTACCCACTTGCACTAACTATGAGAAAGATTTACATCACAATTGCAAGAACTGATTCCTGAGCTGTTTTAAAAGCCTTATGGAAACTTTGAATGCTTTGCTCCCTGGTTCCCTGTGAGAGGTGAAGCCAAAATGGCTCACTTCCTTCTTCTTCTTCGCTCTAATAAATGAAACTAGCCTTTTGAAACTACCTTTGAAGAAATTTCTGGCTTTATATTACTATTACCTCCTGAAGGACTTCTGGAGCCTCCCCTGTTTTATGGTCTTCCAGGATTTGGATTATTTGACTGTCTTCTTCTGTCTTGGAACTGTGACTGAGGATTAACATTCACTTCTGGGCTTGTCTGCCTCCTCGGTATCACCCAACTGCGCACTCCACAGACGCTATGTCTTCTGCATAAGGATTTACACTTATCCCTGAGCTTAACAAATGGGGCCCAGAAAACCACAGCCGGAGAAGGCAGCCTTGGCGCCTGCCTCCTCTACATCTAGCCCAATGACCCAACAGACAAAACCTTTATCATTCTTACAACAAGAAGTGGCTGGAGAGAGCACAAAGGACTTATCAGTTGCCCAAATGTTTCAGGCTATTATGAAGGGACAGGAAGAACTGAAAAAAGAACTGACAGATTTTAAAGAGCAGCTCAGGGATGCACATCAGCAATCAATAGAAAATAAGCAGAGGGTTGGTGTACTGGAGGAAGGCGTGGTTGGGCTGAGGGAGGAGGTGAAGGCAACTCAGAAGGGGAATAGAGAACTGGAAAAGTTCATGGTAAAGATGGAACTTGAAAGAATGTCCCTTTTTCTCAGATTCCAGAACCTACCCGAGACAGAAGGTGAAGACCTTAAGGATATTATGTGTACAATCTTAGCAGAATACATTAAGAGAGATAAAGAAGAGTTGTGGTGGGATATGGACCTGGTTTATAGAATCAATTCAGAATATGCCAGAACTCATAATGTTCCAAGGGAAGTCCATGTTAAATTTATTAGGAAGACCACAAGGGATGAGATTTTGGGAGCCCAAAGGGGGGGACCATTAAAATATAAAGATAAAGAAATTGCCATTCTTAAACAAATTCCAAAAAAAATAAGAGAAAAGAGGAGGAAGTATTCCTCCTTATCAAAGAAATTATATAATAAAGGAATTTGGTTTAGATGATTATTGCCAGAAGGAATGTTTTTGTTATTGAAATGGGACCCTCAGTTGAAGCCGGTTCTGTCGGTTTATCCTGTGAAGTAGAAGCTGAAGCAGAAGATGGTATGTTAGCAGCTTTAATGGCCTTAAGTAGAAGGGACTTGAATTGATCAGTTTTGAATAATCTGGTAAAGGCAGAGGTATCTGGGGTGACCACCTCATCATCAGACAGGTCTGAGTCCCGCAGATTATCTTGCTCCCCACCAAATTGAGGTCCTGAGAAGTAGAAGCAGAGGGATCAGGTTGCTGAGCCGCAGCAGAAGATTTATGCTTATGGCCATGTAATGGAGCAAGTTGGGGATGCTGTTGTAGGCCAGCAGCCATGACCTGTTTAATAGTTTCAGCAATGATGGTTGCCATATCAGCAGGAGAGGTGTACATGGTTTGGGGGTCCCCAGAACCATGTGTAACTGGGAGAGAAGCCTGTTCAAAGGTGTGCTCCCTATTGAGGGGGACATCAAAGAAATTGCCTCTGATGTCAGGTTCCATCGAAGATGAGGACTCCAAAGAAAACAATTCCACTTCTGAGTAGGCCAGGAGGAGGCAAGACAGGGGGAGATGGGGATGCCAATTGGCGATCCTCGGACGGAGGGATGGAGGGCTGGGTAGTTAGGATATGTTGTTGTTTTTGGGCCCTCTGAAATTCTTTCTCAAGGGCCTTCTGCATGCGCTCTTCTGCCCTGGTAGTTGCTTTAGAGACCTTGGGGTTTACTCCTGAGTAAGGGGCCTATTTGGCTTGCCTCTTCCTGCTGCTCTTTGCCCCGATGGCCCTGCCTCCTCTAATCCTGTATTCATATCCATAGCTGGATCAGCCATTTGCCCAAAAATAAATCAACACCCCAATAAGATAGGCAATGGTCTCACCCATTTGCTGGCCAGGCACTGGCAAAATGTATTACAATAAAAGAAGATAACTACAACAAATTGCTATGACAGGTACAAAAGATTTGGATAATTGGACTAAACTACAGATATCACTAACTGGCAGAATCTCAATAATTAAAATGAATGTACTACACAAACTACGTTTTTTCAAACAATACCATTTAAATTAGATAATTTTTTTTTGAATAACTAAATAAAATGGTATCCAAATTTATCTGGTTAGGGGAAAAATGCGTATTAAATACAAACTTCTACAAGAGAGTAGAAACAAAGGGGGCTTTGGCTTCTCAGATTGGGAGCTTTATTATCAGGCGGCAGCCCTGACATGGCTAAAGGACTGGATTCAACTAAAAAAAATTAAAGAATCCTTATGCTAGAAGGACACAATCTCCAACTAGGCTAGCACGGCTTCCTCTGGGAGGGAAAGAATAAATCTCATTTTTACTTCCAGAGACATATAGTAAGGGATGCCCTGTTTAGGGTCTGGGAAAAAACCAAAACCAATGCCTGAAAATCCCAATCTGGTTATCAAGATGGAGGCAATGACATATCCAAATACTATAGATCTCAGTAAAATGGTAAGATATGCAGAGCTCTTAGATGAAAAAGGAGAACTAAAATCAGTACAAGATCTGAAAACACAAGGCATAAATATGGACTGGTGGCCCTATTTACAAATTAAAACAAGATTTAAAAAAGATCGTGAACAATACGGAATACACAAGAAACAAATGGAATTAGATAAAATATTACTAGGAACGGGAGGAAAAATGATCACTAGATTATATAATTTTCTTTAAAGATATAAAATGGAGGAAGAGATGGTAAAGGAGACAATGATTAGCTGGGGAAGAAATTTTGGCCATAATATAGAGTTAGAAAAATGGGATAAACTATGGGAGAGAAATTATAAATTTACAATGGCAGTAGCTTACAAAGAAAATCTCTATAAAATGTTTTATAGATGGCATTTGCCTCCAGCAAGATTGGCCAAAATGTACCCAAATTTATCCCCCAAATGTTGGAGATGCAGCCACAAGCCTCGAACATTCTATCATATGTGGTGGACATGCCCCATCACAAGGAAATACTGGTGCAAAATCAGAAATGATTGGAAGAAATTACGGAGCGAAAAATAGAACTCAAACCAGAAGCATTATTATTAGGACTACTAGACCAAAAAATGGATAAACAATCTCAATACCTAACCATACACATACTCACTACAGCCAGGATTGCTTTTGCACAAAACTGAAAAAAAATCAATACACCCTCAGATGAAACTATAATCAGGAAAATACTCGAATGCACAGAAATGGATAAAATGACAATAGAACTAAAAGAAAGAGAAGAATCGGACTTCTATAAAGTATGGAATAAAATGTATACGTGGCTTAGAAATCAGAAGCCAAAACAGAAAATAGGGAATATGAATATATGGTGATACAAATAATGAATGTGTTAATACTACATTTGATACATTATAGGGCTAGATTAAAGCTATAGGAAGGCAATGAAGAAGGGAGAACTATAAAAGCTAAGCAGGAAAGCTGATATAGAAAGCTGTAAAATTACTGCATATTGTTATGTATGTTCTGTTTTTTTTTTCTTGTTGTGTCTTCTGTACTGTTTTAAAGATTAAAACATTCAATAAAATTATTTTTTTTAAAAAGAAACCAGATTTTCCCCTAACCCTCAGTACAGAAAAGACAAAGCCATTGGAATAAAAACCATCAAGGCATTGTGGGAAGTTATAAAGGACAGTGCCAGGAAGCTCACAGAACCAGAAATCACCAGACAAAAGACCAGGTGAAAGGTAAAATTTAAATATACCCATTAAGACAAATAGCTCCCCTGGCTCCCCTTTTCCTGTTTCCTGGCAGAACTAACCCCCAGGATAGGAAAGACAAAAGACATGGGACCAAGATTAACCCAGGAAAACAGGAAAACAAAAGCAGGGCAATCAGAAACCATCAAAACCCATCAAGCTGCAGGAGCTCACAAAGCAGCACACAACTTAACATATGAAAACAGTCATGGAGTCACTTGGTTATTGCTGCAAGAAGCAACCACTTCACAATTACATCAACAACCAGGTATCATACAGAAACACACAAAATCTCGCAAAGCTGCCTTGCACCTGTGGAAAATTATCACCCAGCCCTATCCCAGGAAAATGAAATATCCTGGGAAATACTGAAAAGGCAGAATATTATATTTCCCTGGATGTGAAAAGGAAGAAACATGTTTTAAATTGAGAATAGCTCCCTGTAGCTTCCTGCCTCCACCCACTTTGTCAATGGGCCATTAAGAAGGCCAAACCAGTCCTTTTACATAATAAGGAGTTCTCCCCTTCAGCTCCAAGGGGTTGAGATTAAGGCATGATAATATTGGCCCTTTACCCAACTCACCACATGGCATCTGAGAACTCAACCAAACCTGGATTCAAAACGCAGCCTAGAGAGTTGCCCCTGCATGGCTCCATGGGAATCTGACAACCAATCAGAATACAAGCTCAAAATCAAAGGCCAGAAAGGGCATAAAACCAGGGACTCAGCATCTCAGTCCTCCCTTCTGTTTTTCTCCACCAACATTGAAGCACGTGATCACCTTTTCTGTTCAGGACTCAAGTCATGTGGTCCTGTCCACCATTAAAACCATCTTTCCAAGCACCCTCCATGTCTCTAGTGTCTTTTTCCCCACTTGGAGCCAAACCCAGAAGGACACGCCCGTACTGGTTGAAAGAATTTAGTGTGCCTTCCCATACCGGGGCTTCTGGGGGCCCTGTACCGGAACTGTCACTCCTCTGGCCTGCCCCCCACCCCCATTCATCTGCCAGCAGAAGCCTTCTGGGAGGTTTTGGCTGGTGGGTGCACAGAGGGAGCTCTAAGCCTTTTTGCCTTTAGGCAGAGCTGATTCTGCGCCTTTTACATTTTCCTGGGCAGCTGAAGGAAAAGCCAATTTTCTGCGCTTATCTCTGTTCCAATCAGCACTTGAATCAGTTGTAGCCGTTGACAGGGTAATCACTGGCCACGCCATGAGGTGATTGACTTTGTATTAATATCTCTCTTTCCTTCAGCTGGCAGAAGGAGCGCGAAGCCACTTTGGCCACTCTCTTCTAGAAGCCTTGCTGGGACCGAAAAGTCGCCCTTTTGGCCAGGAAGAGATCAGCTGCAGATAAGGAATCATGCGTAAGCTGAGCAGAAGGAATGGCCCTTCCCCACTTCAGACCAACTTGTGTAAGGCAAACCTGGTGGGCAGGCGCATGACTCTGCCTGGGAAAACGTAGAAGGTACAGAATCAGCTCTGCCAGAAGGTGAGAAGGCTTGGAGTGCCCCCCCCCCGCTTGCCTGCCAGCAGAAGCCTTTTGGGAGGTTTTGGCTTGTGGGTGCACGGAGGGAGATCCAAGCCTTTTTGTCTTTAGGTAGAGCTGATTCTGCACTTTCTACGTTTTCCTGGGCAGCCGAAGAAAAAGCCCCAGGGAGACATTGGCTACTTTAAATTCATTGATTGGCTTACTAAATTGAAAGGACTGAGGGGGCTGTAGAGGGGGCTGTCTAAATGTAGCCACTCCACGATGGGCCAGATTGCCAGTCCAGCTTTACGATCTAGGCTAGCTCTCTGCTAAGTGTAGCAAAATAGATAGGTGAGGAGCAACTGGCATCTGGGAGCGATCAACAAGTACCGTTTGGCTCACGCGGAACCTAGTCTGTTTACTGGAAAGTCGCCACTCAGCTTTTAGAGCAGATTACAGCCGTTGGGGAGTGAGCCAGCCAGCCACTGCTACATGAACCAAGCCACCAGCAGAGGCCAATTTTCTGTGCTTATCTCTGTTCCGATCACCCCCCTCCCCCCACCAGCAGAAGCCTCCTGGTAGGTTTTGGCTGGCGAGCCCGCCCGCTCGGCTGTCTTGCCTTACACAAGTTGATCTGGAGTGGAGAAGGGCTGTTCCTTCTGCTCAGCTTACGCATGGTTCCACATCCATAGCTGATCTCTTCCTGGCCAAAAGGGCACCTTTTTGGTCCCAGCGGGGCTTCTGGAAGAGAGTAGCCAAAGCGGCTTTGCTCTCCTTCTGCCAGCCGAAAGAAAAGCCTCAGGGAGATATTGATACAAAGTCAATTGCCTCATGGCGCAGCTGGTAATTACCTTCTCAAGCAGCTACAGCTGATTCAAGTGCTGATTGGAACAGTCAATCCAGTATAAGAGAAAGGGAGAGAGGAACTTCCGGTTCCGGCTGCTCACCACGGCGGGCAGGCTTTGCTCGCCCTGCGCTCTTCTGGTGGGCCCCTCACTGCTTGGGGGGCACAGGACGCCTCGTTGAGGCCCCTGCCGAAGGGGCGGCGCAGCGGGGGATCCCCTGAGTCGCGGCAGCCGGGGCCCCCCCGCATCGCCCCAGGCACCGGGAGGCAAAATGGGGAGGCGCTGCGGCGTCTTCGTGAAGAGGCAGCTGGAAGAACACATTATCTGAAGGACGTGGTTGCTGTGTGGTGAGGTGGAAACTTCCCTCCGTTCCTTTGCTTGTAAGAAAAAAAAAGAGACTGCCAGCTGCTTTTAGAGCTGTTTTCAATTCGGCTCAGAGAGGCATGACTGGAGGGAGGGGGATTTCCCCCCCTCGGACAGGCGGCTAGAAACGACTCTGCTCTCGGCCCCAGAGAGGAGGAAGGGAGAGAGCTATATAATGATTTCACGCCCATAACGAAGGCAGATTTTGGATTGTCATTTTATAAATGAGGCGATGATCTGGAAACTTTGGGAACTTTGTAAACTTTTTTTTATGCCCCTTAACTCCGATGCTGGCAGGGCAAGATGGCTTGCTTCCGTTGTCTTTATAAACATTGAAATTTGACTACACCCATAGAACTTCAGGCTTCCTGTTTTTGTCTCCGTGACACTCAGATAAATCTCCTGTTTGTATTGGACTCTCCTGGAACAAAGGACTTTACTACTCTATTGCCAGAAGCTGCAATTAGAAAGAAAGAATTCCCTTCTGCTTGGACTCTTTGCCTCCCGATCTCTCTTGGTGGTTGCCCTCCCTAATTGTTTCCTTTTTGCATTGACTTTGAACTCTTTCTGCTCAATATAATGCCACCTAAAAGACCACCCCCGGGGAAGCCGGGCTTTGCTGTCTCCGCCCCGACATCTACAGTATCCAGCCCTAGTGGACAAACAACTCTAACATCTTTGATGCAGCCCAAGCCTCAAGAGACGGATTTTCAACAGATGTTCCAACAAATCTTAAAGGGACAGGAGGACATAAAAAGTGAACTAAAGGAGATGAGAGAGCAGCTTAAAGCGAACCAAGACCAGATGAGTAAAAATGCACAGAGACTGGATCTTTTGGAGGGAGGGACAGCTGAGATGAGGGGGGAGGTGAAGGGGGTGCAGAAGGGGAACCAAGAGATTGAAATCCACCAAATGAAAACAGAATTTGAAAGAATGTCCTTTTTTCTTAGGTCCCAAAATGTAGTTGAGGCAGATGATGAAAATTTAAGGGACATCATGACAAACATCTTGGCTGAATACATTCAAAAAGAAAAACAACAGATGGGGTGGGAACTGGATCTGGTCTATAGAGTAAACTCAGCATATGCTAGAACACATAATGTGCCCAGGGAGGTACATGTTAAATTTCTCAGAAAGCGGGCAAGAGATGAGATTCTGAGTGCACAAAGGGGGCAAGTGTTGAAATATCAGGATAGAGAAATAACCATTCTGAAACAGATCCCCAAGAAAGTGAGAGAGAAAAGAAAAAACTATTCGCAATTAGCAAAGAAGTTATACCAGAAGGGGGTGTGGTTCAGATGGCTGATGCCTGAAGGTATGTTAATATTCTGGGAGGACATAAGAGTTAGAATTAATACAACCACAGAGGCTCAGGCCTTTATGGAAAAAAACAAAGCACTCCTAGATAAAACTGATGATCCTACACCAGATCTACAGGACACGGGAGGGGCTGGAGCGCTGCTGGCGGGGGGAGAAGGGGCAATACCAAGAAAACTCAGATCACAAAAATGAACAGGAAAATCTATATGATAAAATTGATTGAAATTATTACCTGAATCTATATGCTGACAAAATATTGCTATTTAGTATTAAAGTTTATGTTTAAATGAATATCATGAGTACGGGGGGAGGGGACACCTTCTACATTTGTAACTGCCAAAATTTGTAACTCATTCCACCACCCCTTTCCTTTCTTTTCCCTAAAAAAACCAATAAAACTTTGTTTAAAACAGAGAGGGAGAGAGGGAGGAGAATGTGTACATGCACGAACGCCTATTCGGGAGGTGGTGGGGAGATTTTATAAGCTTCCGGAGTGAATCCCTTCCCAATTATTTGTCTCCAAAAATGTGCGCACAAGCGCCTGGGTCCATCCACTGCTTCCACTCACCTCCTCCCCCCTCCCTCTTTCCCCGCTGCTTTGATCAAATCAACAGGAGAATCGCTGGGGCTTTGACACCCAGCAGATCGGAAAAGAAGAAGTGGGTTTGTGCCGGCTGCAGATATTTAGGGGAACTGAGCGTGAGAACCCAATGTCCAGCCGCCGCCCCTCCCCCCATTAAAGAAGAAGGAGGGAAGGAAATGAAGGAATTGGAAATGAGATGGAAGGAAGGAGAGTAGAGGGAGGTAGAAGAAGGAAGAATTGCATGTGGCCCCAAATGATTTTTAGGAAGGGAGGGAGGGGGAGATGGAGAAAGGAAATATTCTAATACATTATTACTAGTATGTTTATTAGGAAGATACATTCAAATATTAAGAACTGAACACCTTTCTTCTTTTTCCTTCCTTTCAATTTTCTTTCTTTTTCCTTCCTTCCTTATTTCTTCCTTCCTTTATTTCTCTACTACTGTGTTTCCCCGAAAATACGACAGGGTCTTATTTTCTTTTTACTTACAAAATATGGCCTTGGGCTTATTATAGGGGAGGGCTTATTGTTTTGGGGTTGTCGGGCAGCTGCTCCCTTGCGAACTGGCTCCCGAAGAGCCGGGCACAGCCTCAGGAGTGAAGCAGCCATGAGGTGATCAAGCTTACGAGCAACCGCCCGGCAAACCCCCTCTCCAGCCAGGCAGAGTGCCATTCACTGACCTATGGGGCATCCCTAAGGCACCAAGCCACGTGGCACTCTGCCCACTCCCCAGCTCCTGCGGTTTGGCACATTTGGGATACCCCCTAAGTCAGTGCAAGGAGCTCTGCCCAGTTGGAGAAGGGAGTTGCGCGAGCGCCTGTTCCGCCCCCAACAGGCATGCCTCCTAGCGTCAACATGTCCAGGCCCAGCTGTCCCTGCAGCAGCAGCTGCCGCCGCACTCTAAGCATGATGTCTTCTCTGGTACCAAACTCCAAAACTCGGCTGCCAAGTCTTCCAGCAGCAGCCACTCTAGAAGTGCGCTCTATGGTTGTGGGCTGGCTGCTGGAACTCTCTGTAAGAGAGTCTTCCGGACAGAGATTCTTCCAGCAGCCAGCCCACACGGCAGCCGAGTTTGGGAGTTTGGAACCGGAGAAGACGTTCTGCTTGAAGTGCTGCGGCAGCGGTGGCTGCTGCTGCAAGGAGAGCTGGCCCCGGACATGTTGAGGCTAAGAAGCATGCTTGCTGGGGGAGGAACAGGTGCTCGTGCAACCCCCTTCTCCAGCCGGGCAGAGCTCCTTGCACTGACTAGGGAGTATCCCAAATGTGCTAAGCCATGGCAGCTGGGGAGCGGGCAGAGCACCACGTGGCTTGGTGCCTTAGGGATATCCTGTAGATCAGTGAATGGAGCTCTGCCCGGCTGGAGAGGGGGTTTCCGGGGGGTTACTCGTGAGCTTGGTCACCTCATGGCCTCTTCGCCCCTGAGGCTTTGCCTGCCTCTTCGGGAGCCAGTTCGCAAGGGAGCAGCTGCCCGGTAACTCCCCCACCAGCCAGGCAGAACGCAGCTCCCCAACCTAGTGGTATCCCGAAGGCGCCAAGCAATGTGAGAGCCTTTCTCCCGCCTGGCTTCTGCGGCTTGGCGCCTTCAGGATACCATTATGTCAGTGAGCAGTGTTCTGCCTGACCGGAGGTGGGGGTTGTCCAGGGGGGTTATTTTTGGGGGTGGGCTTATATTTTTGCCCATGCAAAAAATGTGGCAAGCTTTAGTTTCAGGACAGGTCTTATTACATAATACACAGTATATTGTTTTGCTCATTTCCACATTCTTAAAAAAAAACCTAAATTATCTAAATGGGATCATTTATAGTCAAGTTAATGAATCTGAGCTAAAGCTTTTGTCAAGGAGTACAATCAGTTTTAAACAAGACTTCTAGAGGTCCTTTAGACGTGATTCTTAAAATCTGAGAGAGAGAGGAAAGAAAGAAAGAGAGAAAGAAAAAGAAAGAAAGAAAGAAAGAAAGAAAGAGAAAAGAAAAAGGGAGGAAGCTAGAGATAGAGAAAAAGAAAGGAGAGGAAGGACAGACTGTTAACCCTGGCACTAGACATGGCTTTAGAAAATTCTTTGAAACAGCACAGCAATCTAGTGCTGGAAGGGATCTTGGAGGTCATCTAGTCTAACCCCCTGCCCCAGCAGGAAACCTTATATCATCTGGATTATTTTGGTGCCTCTAACAGAAAGGAAAATTGCCAGAAATAAGAAGTAGTTTACTAGGACAAGGTTGCTGTGCAGAGGAAAGCAGAGAGTCATTGACTTATGACCACAATTGAGCCCAAAATTTTGGTTGCTAAGCAAGAGCGTTGTTAAGTGAATTTCACCACATTTTCCAAGTTGGCCACGCCCACCCAGTGACACAACCGCCAAGACACTCCCACCCGGTCACATGACCGCCGAACCACTCCCACAAAACAGGCCACACCTACAGAGTAGGTTCTAAAAAATTTTGAAACCCACCACTGCCGTTCACCCAACTCACCACATGGCATCTGGGAACTCAACCAAATCTGGACTCAGACAGCCTAGAGGAGTGATGGCGAACCTATGGCACCCGTGCCACAGGTGGCACACGGAGCCATTTGTCAGGGCACACAAGGCGCTGCCCTGTCGGCTGGCCAGCACGCATGTGCTCGCTGGCCAGCTGAGTTCACCCTTTTTTAAAGCCATTTTGACCCTCCCAGGCTCCAGAGGCTTTATAGGAGCCTGGGGAGGGCGAAAACAGCCTCCCCCTCCCGGACGCCCTCCGTTTTGAGTGCTCCGAAGGCTTTAGGAACTGTCCGGAGGCTTCCCTGACACCTCCGGAGGGCGTCCGGGGAGGCGGGGGAGGCTTTTTTCGCCCTCCCCAGGCTCATATAAAGCCTCTGGAGCCTGGGGAGGGCGAAAAAAGCATGTAAAAATGGGGGGAGCGCTTGTAGTGCACACATGCACACTGGGGGTCGCCCATTGCATTATGGGTGCGGCACGCCCACACACAACCTCCCTGTGCTCCCCCCACTTATGGCACGCGAGCCAAAAAAGGTTCGCCATCTGGCCTACAGAATTGCCCTGAATGGCCCCATGGGAGTCTAACAACCAATCAGAATATATTTTCTTACACAGGAACAGGAAACAGAGAGGTGGGGCCAAACAGAGAGTATAAAGCAGTGGTTCTCAAATAGTGGGGCGCGCCCCCCAGGGGGGGGCGCAAGGCTCCATAAAGGGGGGCGCGAAGGCTCCCTTTCCATCTGGGTGCAACGGCGGCAACGAAGGTGGCAATGGCGACAGCGAAAGCGGCAACGGTGGCGGCGAAGGCGGCAACGGCGGTGGCGAAGGCGAAGGCAAAGGCGGCGAAGGCGGTGGCGAAGGCGGCGGCGAAGGCGGCGGCGAAGGCAGCGGACTGGAGTTTCCCGCCAAGGTTGCCTGTCCGACCAGCCCCCGCTGGCTCCTGGCTGAGGGAGGAGCTGCCGCTCCGCCTTCTCCGGTTTGCTCGGAGGGTGGTTTTAAGCGTTCCGAAGGCTTCAGGGACCATCCGAGGCTTCCCTGATGCCTTCGGAGCGCTTAAAACGACCACGCCGCTGGAGCAACCCTGGCGCTTCGGGGACGAGCCCCGCCGAATTAGTGCCGGTGCAACAACGTTGTGCTCTCCTTTGCAGGGATCGGCAGGGCTGCGACAGTACGGCTGAGCCAAGCGGTGGCCCAGGTGGTGGCGGTGAGCCGGACCCAGACAGATCTCGATAGCCTGCAAGAAGAGGTAGAGGCAGCGTGGCTCCTGCCTGCTCAGCCTCTGTGCCCAGTTTGGCTTCTGCCTGGCCCGACCCTCGCTTTTCCTCTGGCCGAAGGCACATCCTCTCTTCCAGGAGGGCCATGCCTGGGTGGTTGCCTCTCGCTCAGAGGAAGGCTTTGCTTCTGGGAAACAGAAATACGAGGAAGCTTTTCCACTGGGGTCTCTACATATTATAGGACTAGATCGGTTCTCAAAGGTTTTAGCCTGGGGGTCTCTTTGGTTTTTAAAAAGTGATTGAGGACACCAAAAAGCTTTGATGTGTGTGGGTTATATCACTGATGTGTAGTATGTTAGAAATTAAAACCGAGAAATGTTAAAAATATTTATTTATAAAATACTCCGCCATCCCCCTGAAAGAGTACGGTAAACCATACTTTGAGAATCACCGCTCTAGATAAACCTTGAATTTCATTCTGTAGGGCCCTTGTTACCAATTTAAAAATAAGATATTTACTGCATTTCTCATCATTTTCTCACAGAATTGCGATGAATTACTTATGGATAAATGTTTATTGTATAAAATAAGAGGTGTTTAATAAGGATACAGTGTTATGCAGAGGTGTACTTATAACAATTTTATAGACAAATGATACTATTTACAGTCACGCGGGGGGCACGAAATGTTTTCTTCTTCCTAGGGGGGGCATGACAGAAAATAATTGAGAAGCACTGGTATAAAGCCAGGAACTTTTAGCCCTTCTCCCGCTTCTCCTTTTCCCAACATTGAAGCATGTGATCACCTTTTCTGTTCAGGACTCAAGCCATTTGATCCTGTCCACCATTAAACCATCTTTCCAAGCAGCCTCCGTAACTCGAGTCTTTTTCCCCACTTGGAGCTGAACCCAGAAGGACATTTCTTCCAATAGTTTGATCACTTGTTTTCTGATATATTTTGTATACAAATGTATATATCATTTGTTTGTTTCTGATAAAAGGATTTGGGTGTTCCCATAATAAATGCTTTTTGCTTTGCCTGAATTACTTGGTAATTTCTATTTTCCGGTGGACAAAGATGCCTCTTTGCAAAACAAAAGTGTCTCTTTCTCTCAAATTTGGGGATCAAATTCTTGGCAGCTCGAACCAAACATCAAGTTCAGGATGTCTGAGTCTGTAGGCAACATTTGGGAAAAAGTTGGAATGGGATAAATACCGAAATTAAGAATCAAATCATTAACATTACCCCCACAAAACTCCAGGCAAATTCCCACACTTTGGTGGACCAATGAATTTATTAAGCCAATTCTCAATCATAGAAAGATATATTAGTATATTAGTGTCCAAGAACTTTAGTTTTTGTGTGTGTCCGTGCGTGCGCGCGCGCACACAACTAAATTTTCAGTAAAGTGCTTATGGTTTGCATTTAAAGGGTTAAAAAAAAGTTGCCCGGAAGAGTCACGGGAGTTATTTTGCCTCTGTGAATCATGGGAATCGTAGGGAAACATGGAGATGCTAGTTATATCATGGCTGTCTTGAGTTTGAGGTAATGTGCGTTTGTCTTTCGTTGGAATAATGTCACCCCTTTACTCCACCACTTCGCGCAAGCGCCTCGATAAAGATGATTTCTTCTCCAGAAAGTGGCTGGTGGAAGCTGATCTATCTACTTTGTTTTTAGGTGTCAGTTCCTTAGTGTAGCAACTTTAATATTTCCACTTGTTGCTTTTTTTTTTTCTGGATGCGCTGGCTGTGATGATTGTTGAAAGTGGCGAAACTTAGCAGTACTAAAATGGCAGGAAAAGAGTCCCATTTTATTTTTTAGCAGAACTTAGTTCACACAGACCTTCGTTTCTTTTTCGCCTTGTTCCAAGCAAGACGTCCTGGTCATTTTAGTCCGTCGCTTTGCAGTTATCGTTCTGTCTGAAGTGTTTTCTTTCTGATTTCGGAAAGAAGCATCGGAGGTTAGGCTCTGGATAACAAGGCCGATCACCCACCACAAACATCATATAAATACTTTGAGTTTGAACGCAACATCGACTTTGTAAGATCCAAGAGGAATGAAGGAGCAGGCTGGGCCTTTGCATTTCTAGGAAAGCAACTAATTAATGCGAGCAAGATTCTTCTCTCATTTCCCTCCGGTTAAGTCAAACGATTGGTTGCAGCTCTTTTGGTTGAGAAAATATTTGTTGGAGTGTATCTGGTGTTTAGCTGTGTGATAAAACACGTTGGGGTACAACTGGGCTGTTGAATAAATAGTGGGCTGGGTTAATTGTGAGTAAAATATGATCAAATAGCCCTAAGACAGCAGAAATGTATGTGGAAAGAAAATTTGCTGCTTAAAGAAAAGTCAGGATACCCTTGGCTGCTTTGTTTTCTCACCTAAATATCTTGTGCTGACAAGAGCACAACAACAAATGTGCATATCTCCCTTATATGGTGTGGGTGAAGTTGGGCAAAGAGAGACAGGTATATTTAGCCACCTGTGAAGTTGCTTAACAGGTTGCTGACCTGGACATGTTCCATTCCTGTGACTTGCCAGTTGGGCTATTTCTGAACACAGATCTAATGCCCCTTTAAAAAAATGAAAAACCTGAATTTGCCCTAGCCTTTTCACAAGTTTGGGTATTTTTTCCAAATTTTATTCAACTATACAATATATTTTTGAAAGTGAGCCAACAAATTTGAATACAACCAGTTATGCTTAATTTATTTTTTATTCTTTCTGTAATGATCCTCATCACAGGATTGGCTTCTGTCACTGGAGCAAAACTGACCACAACTGAAGGACCACAACACTTCTTAGCTCAGATGTCATCTTTTACGACAGTTTGAGTTACTTAAGAATTGACTATGTTGGGCTGCATTTGTTATTTCAGTATACATCTCCATAGTGTGCAGACAACTTTATTATTCCTTTCTATTTTGAATATGGAACATCATATAAACCATTTATTTGCCAGTTCCAAGTCACCTAAATCTGCCAGTTCCAAGTCACCTAAATCTGAACAACAAACCCAGTTCATTCCACAATTAGAATTAACAATGAATTAGAATTGACAATGAAGATACTCAAACACTGAGTATTTTCTGCCTTTATGATCAACTGTCAATTGTAAAGGAACTAGCAGTCAAGAAATATGCCATATACTGACATTTCAATGAAAGCACTGAAAGTGATACTTAGATGCCTTATTTATGGTGTGTCTTTATGCCCCCCAAATGGAATGTATGACATTAATTTTAGTGAAGGAGTTTTTTTGTTTCTTCCCCCAAAAAGATGCTAAATGGATACATGTCTACTTGTAGTTTTAGACCCATTTCAAACTTTAAAAGAAAATTAAAAAGACCTCTTAGGTCACCATATTTTGGAATAAGTTTTTATAACTCTTCAGAAGCCTAAACAGTTAAATATTTTAAAAATACAGACTCCTAATATGAAAACCTTGATGATTTTTGTTAACCTTGAGAAATTTATAATTTGAGGGAGGAAAAAACATTAAACATGACTTTAAAAAATTAGAATGTTAGAAATTGTAACTCTAAATATTGTTTTTCTTCTAGACTTAAAGATGCTGAAGAGATGACTACTTACAACTAACCTAACTGAATGAATAGTTAGCTATGTGAGAAATTGAAACAGTCTCCACATTTTAGTTTCAGCAATGGCAAGAAGTAGTGGTGAAACTCAGCTACAGAGGATTATCCGGGATTTGCAGGGTAAATGTTACTTATTTATTTGTTTATTTATCTATTTATTTATTCCAGTGCGAATGTCACATTCGTTAATAGGAAAACAGGAATAATCCCATGATTAAAAAAAACAAGACAACGTAGGCTCCTGAATGTCAGTCTGTTACAAGTATCCAATGGAATCTTCTTTAAATTCTACACTTATGAAGTACTTAAAAATGCTCACTAGGCACCTCAGAAATTAATTTTATAGTCAAGTAGGAAGAACATTTGCACAACTTGTGTTCAGTTTTAAGTAGTCTTTGCAAGTTGGCCATAATAGGTAGCTGGTTTTATTTAGTTGTTTTGAGAACTACAGTGGAAACTATTTGATTATTGTAATATTCCAGTCTTGTTTTAGACCTTATTTAATGTTTAAATTATGGTTTTTCATTCTCCCTGATCAAAGATCCTTGAAAATGTACCACTATGATTCCAAGAATAACAGACAGATCAATTTTTATTAGCATTGGCTGGAGATTTGGATTGCAGTCATTTTAGAAGATTTTTCTCTCTCTCTGTTACACAATCACACATACAAGTTCCCCACATTTTGTGCATAGATTGTATGATAACCTAAAGCCTTGTTGTTTTCTTCTGTTATTCCTCAACTTGTAGCAAGCAGTGTATTTTCTGTAAAAAATTATATTCCCAAATAAAAGGAGGTAAAATATCCAGTTATACAATTTTCATAATTTATGCTACTTCCCTAAAGTATGTTATATATGGTATAGGCATCATATCCTTAATGACTGTGTGTGTGTCTGTGTCTGTGTCTCTACCTACCTACATACCAACCAACCAACCAACCAACATTCACACACATATACATATGTTCTTTGTAATATGGCAAAATAGATAATACCCATTTACTGTTATGGATTAATTTGTAGCTTCTGTGCCAGTGCTGTTTTGCTATGAAATTGTCACATACATATAATCTTAGCCTTTAAGATTCTTAGTGCTATGCATTAGTTGTACCAGAATGAGTCTATAAGAGAGAAAGAGAAAAAGAACGATAAATGATACTGTATGAATTATTTTTAATTGCCCTTTTATGGTTCTATCATTTTACTACTGTTTAGAACTTCTTTCATTTTCTTTCTTTTTATTAATGTAAGCTTCCTGAAGTAACTGTATGGTGAGATAGGCATAAAATATTTATTTTAATAAATAAATAAAGTAGACATGATAATATATTAATTTGTATTTTGATTAAATTATAATAGAATAACATTTGTGTTTTTTTCAGTGTAGTATTTTGTTTTATAGTAGCTTATGACATTGCCAACTGATCAAGTTTTCTCTGAGGAAAAAAGACAATTGTATAATCATTCCTTGTTTTAATTAACTACACATGATTGCATTGTGTTTTTTCTAAAAGATGCTGTGACAGAACTGAACAAAGAATTTTTAGAAGCAGGAGAACCAATCACAGATGACTGTGTCATCTTGCATAAGTTTTCATATAAGCTTGAGTATCTCTTGCAGGTAAGGATTCAGAGGAAATTAATATATTATACAGAATTAATATCAAGTATTGTGAATTTTAAATACCATTTATAGAAAAGCAGAATAAAAATAATAATAATAAATACAATTTGTTTTGCATTTAAACAAAAAAAATCTCAGAAATTGAACTGTAAGCAGAAAATGGAAGTTAGGAAATAAAAATAACCTCAGGGTCTATTCTCTTTTGCCATTCACTTTTGTAACACAATTACCGTATTTTTCAGAGTATAAGAAGCACCTAGATTTGAGGAGGAAAACAAGGAAAAAAGTATTCTGAACCAAATGGTGTAGTAATATATTATTTAATAAAATACGAGTATAGCAGAATAATTTTTACAACCACATATACTTTTTACAACTCTTCAACTCTGGCACTTGAAGTGCATAAGTCTTAAAACTGTAACCCTAATCCTTAAAAAAAAACCTTTATTTTTTAAAGCATTTTGCACCCAAGGAAAGTTGCAACAAGGCATGCCAGCCACTCACCACCTCCACTGATTTTGAAGTCTTTCTGTTGTGCTGGTGGTCACCCTTTCAATCTCCCACCCCTGGGGAAAGCATGGTGATCCTCCTGCCTGGCAGCCGCTTGCTCCCCCCCCCCCGCCAAATAGCGTGGAGGCTAAGGAAAGGGAGAGGGGAGAGGGGCACTGCAGGGGGAAGGAGTCTCTGGTGGCCGCAGCAGCAGAAGTGGCAGCTGAAGCACAACCCTGGGCTGCCAGCTCCGGCTCTCCCTTCCCTGAGCATGTCCTGTTGCTGCTGGCGCCAGCGGGGCTCTTGCCATTGCTGCTACTCTCCGGTCTTGGCAGCAGCAGAAGCAGCAGCGATGGCAAGAGCCCTGCCACCCAGCTGCAACCACCACGGGACATGCTCAGAGAAGGGAGAGCCGGAGCTGGCTGCTCAGGGTTGTGCTCCAGACACTGCCACTTCTGCTGCTACTGCAGCCACCAGAGACTCCTTCCCCGCCACCGCCCGCATAGGATAGGGCATGAACACAGGAAAGGAGGAAAGGGTGTCCGGCTCCACGAAGTGGGCAGGAGAGGTGAGCAGCAACTGCTGCAAATTTGGAAGCAGAGTTGGGGGGCGAGAGCAGGAGGAACTGGCTCATGGTGGGGATTGTACTGGCCATCACCGTTGCCAAGCTAGCGTCAGCCTTTGGGGTGAAGGGGGATAAGTCTCCCGGAGACCCTTCAGCCTTCCCTGCCTGCCCCCCACCCTTTCACACCCGGGCTCTCTGGTTTACAAGTAAAGAAAGAAACGTGCAGGAGTTAAACCTCCTTTCCACCTGTCCCCCCAAAAATCGGGACTGATTCAGGCTGTGTGTGTGTTTTGTCTCTGCCTGTGGGCGTGCGGGTGGAAAGGGGATTCAGCTTCTGCACGTTCTCATGTAGCGCCCTCCTCCTCCTTCACAGATTCGCCTTCTCTCCTGGCCAGATCCATTTCAGGTGGCAGATCTGGCCAGAAAAAAAGAGAAGGTGAGTCTGCGGAGGAGGAGGAGGGTGCGTGGCTCTTTCCTCCATGATCACTTTTCAGGCGGTGGCTCCTGAGGGGGCCAAGCCTTCCCTACTCAAAACGTCTTCACTCTGAGGGCATCGCTGACAGCTGCTTCCCATGGCTCAGGAGGTCTGTGCTCTCCTCACTGCTGCTGCTCGGCCTATTCAATGAGCAGAGGCAGGAGGAGGAGGAGGAGGCCATGACGCAGGTTTCCTTCGTTGCCTGCATGCTCCAGGCAACCAGCAGCAGAGCCGGCAACCCAGCAATCAGCCAGCTGCCTCTGATCTTCCTGCCCTGTGCCCGTGCCCTCGCCAGACCGACATGCGGACTAGGGGAGCGGAGCTACATTCGGAGTATAAGACACACCCAGATTTTCTCCCTCTTTTGGGGGGGGAAAAGGTGCATTTTATACTCCGAAAAATATGGTAATTGTTCATTCTAAAGTTCAACAGAATGAGGCTGATGGCTATCTGAGTGGTTTATTTACAGATCACAAATTGCATTATTAGATCACACATCTCATTTCAAATGATTAATAGGTACAGGTTGTTCTATCAAAAAATTAGCTTGTATTAATTCATTTAATTCTGACAAATTAGAATTGATGTTTTGTACATCACTGCTTTAAAGCTACCTTTTTCTATTTTTCTGTTTCAAAGTTTGATCAGAAGGAAAAATCCACTTTATTAGGCAATCCGAAGAACTACTGGGATTATTTTTGTGACTGTCTGGGTAAGGTTAAAGGTGCAAATGATGGGATTCGCTTTGTCAAGTCTATTTCAGAAGTAAGTAAAGTACATTGCTCTGTCATTACAACCATATAACTTGTCTCGGAGGCCAATCCAACAATGCATGTGAGGATCACTTTCTGTTTGTCAACAAGTAGACCAACACTAGTTTTTTCAATGCTTCTTTTTTTTCTTCTGCCATATAAGCCAACTTGACAGCTGCTCAGCAAGTTTTGGTATTGAAACAATGCACTGCACCAATCAGTCTCATCTGGGGAAAAACGGGAGCGATCATCACTATTACTAACTAGTTAACACCAGCATATCCTGATGATCCATATTCAGTATGAACATATGTCCTTGTGAATATGGGCCCAAATATGGATGAAAACAACACAAAAACATGCACTTATTCATAAATTTAAAAAAACACCCAGTAGACTGTTCCTTTGTCCTTCTTGAAGGTTTTTTATTGAATCGCCACTATTCCTGTTATTACACATTCTGAATACATGTGCCATATATACATTGGTTTTGTCTGATTCATAATGAGCTTCTCAACTCAAGGATCTAAATCAGGTTTACTTCCTCAAAAAAACAATCAACGAAAAGGGACTTTTTTCTTGGATTTGGCCTAGCTTGTGTTCAGTGAATAGAAAAGAAAGTTAGTCATACACAAGAATTAAGCATGTCCATTTTAGAGGTTAATCCATTCATTCAAAAAAAAACCATGCTACTGGAAATAGCTTTTTTGTTGCCTACTTTAGGTAACTGATCTTGTGGAGGAGTTGTGAAGATCTTATGAATGGGTCTAGGAGGGACTGATTATATTCTGTATACATTACCAAATCAAGGGAACTATTTTAGTTACATTTGGGTCTATACCAGTGGTGGGTTTCAAAAATTTTGGAACCTATTCTGTAGGTGTGGCCTGTTTTGTGGGAGTGGCTTGGTGGTCATGTGACCAGGTGGGCTTGGCCAACTGAAAATATGGTGAAACTCACTTAACGATGCTCTTGCTTAGCAACCAATATTTTGGGCTCAGTTATGGTCATAAGCTCTTTCTTTCTTTCATCTCTCTCCCACTTTCTTTTCTTTTTTGCTTTTTTCTTTTCTTTCTTCCTTTCTCTTTCTCTCTTTCTCTTTCTGTCTCTAGCTAGCTCTCTGTGTGTTTGTCTGTCTCTCTCTCTCTGTGTGGCTCTTTGTCTCTCTCTCTCCCTCCGTCTCTCTCTGTCTGTATGTCATTCTCTGTATCTCTATCTCTGTATCTCTCTGTCTTTCTCTCCTCCCTCCCCATCTGTCACTCTGTGTGTGTGTGTCTGTCTGTCTGTCTCACTCACTCTGTTTGAGTGTGTCTCTCTCTGTCTCTCTCCCCTCCCTTCCTCTCTCTGTCACTCTGTGTGTGTGTGTGTGTGTGTGTGTGTGTGTTTATCTGTCTGTCTCTCCCTCCCTCCCAACCTGCGGATGGGCTCCGGACCAGCGGAGCTTTGTCCTTCTTTTTAACCAGGCGATCTTTCCTAAGACATAAAAAAGAACTTTAATTGCAGTCTCAACAAAAGAAGCTACAAAGAGACACTGAAGCCAGGAAGCTGAAAAACATTTTCTGTCCCCTTACCAGCCCATCCGGGAAGAGGAGTAATGCGAGGGGGATCCCTCCCCCAGCGGATGGGCTTCGGACCAGTGAAGCCTCATCCTTCTTTTTAACCAGGTGGTTATCTTCTTTTTAGCCAGGCGATCTTTTTAACCAGGTGATCTTTAACCAGGCGATCTCTGGCTGCCGCACAAGCCCACGGCCACGCACTGCCCTTTTCTCTCTGATGACTGCCTGGTTAAAAAGAAGGAGGCGGCTCCGCTGGTCTGGAGCCCACCCGGGAAGGCAAGGAACGCAAGGGGGATCCCTCTCCCCGCGGATGGGCTTCGGACCAGCAGAGCCTCATCCTTCTTTTTAACCAGGCTTCTTTTTAGCCAGGCGATCTTTTTAACCAGGTGATCTTTAACCAGGCGATCTCCGGCTGCTGCACAAGCCCATGGGCACGCACTGCCCTTTTCTCTCTGATAACCGCCTGGTTAAAAAGAAGGAGGCGGCTCCGCTGGTCCGGAGTCCACCCGGGAAGGCAAGGAACGCAAGGGGGATCCTTCTCCCCGCGGATGGGCTTCGGACCAGCAGAGCCTCATCCTTCATTTTAACCAGGCTGTTATCTTCTTTTTAGCCAGGCGATCTTTTTAACCAGGCGATCTTTAACCAGGCGATCTCAGCTGCTGCCCAAGCCCACAGGCACACGCTGCCCTTTTCTCTCTGATAACCGCCTGGTTAAAAAGAAGGAGGCGGCTCCGCTGGTCCGGAGCCCATCCGGGAAGGCAAGGAACGTGAGTGGGATCCCTCTCCCCACGGATGGGGGGGGGGGGACTGTCCACGACTCTCCTGACCCCCTTCCCTGCTTCTTCTCCTTCCCTCCCTCCCCCCTCCCCCTCCCAATCTTCGGAGAAGGATGGATTTTTAAGAAAAGGTAGAAAGGAGCAACCCCCAGGCAGGAATGGAAAATCAAGGCAGAGTTTAGCGCTCTCCAGCTTCGATCCAGCGAGCCCCCCCTCCCCAAATTTGAAACGTGTAACAGAGTTCCCACGACGCGTGGGAACAAGCGGAGTCGGCTGGATCTCCTCCCAGGATGGGGTGGCGTGGGGGTGTCAGAGAAGTTGTGTCCGGGGAAACTTTGTAAAGAGAAGCCAAAAGTCTCGGCTTTTGAGAGAGAGGCACTATCGCGGGCACTTCCCGTGGATGAAAGAGCAGGCCAAGAGCACTGCCCCACGAAGCGTTTCGGCTCCAACTGCCCACTTGAAGGGTACTGGCTTCCGAGGCTTTGGGGATTGCTCGGAAGGGGCGAAGCGCTTCCCCTTCGGAGCAGAGTCCCTAGAGCTGCCAGGTGAGGTGGGGCCAGGTGAGTCCTCGCAGCCGCTTAGATGCTGGCTGGGAGTTCGCTTGGGCAGCCCTGCGGGCGAGGCTGAGACCAGGCAGCCAGCCAGGTCTATAAGGGGTTGGCAGTGCTTCTTTCCCACTTCACCCAGAAAAGCTACCCCCCTCCTTCCCCCACCCCCAACGCCGCTTGTTTTTCTCTCTCTCTCCCTCCCTCTCTCTCCCTGCTTCCCTCCCTCCCCCCCCTCTCTCTGTGCGTGTGTGCGTACGAGCGAGCCTACAAAGAGAAATCTGTAGATCTCTTGTTCTTGGCCGTGTCACCTCTGTAACCCTCCGAAGCGGAGTTGCAAGCTGTTGACACAGCTTTACCTGCCCTACATCACTTCCCTATAAAATCCCAGCATGGTAAAGTTATCGCTAACTGAATCCCTGCCACCCTCTCTCTCCCTCATCCCCTCCCCGCTTTATGGGGACAGGAGAAAAAGCGGGGATGGAGCTGTCTTGCCAGTCCTGCTCACCCTTCTCCCCCTACCCCCTTCCACTGCCCCCTGCCCCCTCCTCCTTTCCTCCTACCCCTTTCCCCTGCCCCGACCCCAGAAATGAGGCAGCCAGAATTCCAGTCAGCAAGAAGGATTTCGGCTGCTCCTACTTATCGGATAGTCCAGGGATGCACATAGTTGACATACTGGAAGTGAGAGAGAGAGAGAGAGAGAGACGGAGGGAGGGCGATCTTTAAACGGGCGATCTTTGGCTGCTGCACAAGCCCAAGGGCACGTGCTGCCCTTTTCTTTCTGATAGCCGCCTGGTTAAAAAGAAAGAGGAGCCTCCTCTGGTCTGGAGCCCATCCAGGAAGGCCAGGAACGCGAGGGGCTCTGGACCAGCAGAGCCTTGTCCTTTTTAACCAGGCGTTATCTTCTTTTTAACCAGGCGATCTTTAACCAGGCGATCGTCGGCTGCTACACAAGCCCATGGGCCTCTTTTCTCTGATAGCTGCCTGGTTAAAAAGAAGGAGGAGGCTCTGCTGGTCCGGAGCCCATCCGTGGGGGGAGGGATCTCCCTGGCTTTCCGTCGTCTTCCTGGATGGGCTCCAGACCAACGGAGAAGAACTGGTGGGGGCTGTCGGGCTGGAAACCCAAGCTCCATTAGCCCCAAAAGCCTCCTCTGGACTCTGTTGCAGTCACAAGGAGCCGAGGAGAGCGAGGAGAAGAGCGTGAAGGTTCTCGGCACTTTGGGAAGCTGCAAAAGTGGCTCAGAGAGGCGCGCGGCTTGGTTTAGCCTCCCTGGACATCGCAGCAGCAGCCCCAAGTGTGCCGATCTCGGTGTTTTTCGCATTGGGGCGTGCTGCAAGAGGGAGTGAGTGAAGATCTTTTCTGGCCGCCGCAAAGGATTTCCACGGACTTGCTTTGCTGAGCACGAGGCGATAGGCCCCTACCTCCATCACCAGCAATCCGGAAAAGGTCCAGAAGCAGCGGGGGCTGTGAGGCTGGAAACCCAAGCCCCATTAGCCCCAAAAGCCGCTGCGCCAGCAAAGAGCTTACTTACCCCCTCGGCAGGCAGCAATATAGAGCCAAAGGCTCTCTATAGGGCTCTTAGAGGCGTGGTGCGGATGGGGGGAGTGAACGGACGAGCCGCCACCGGATGGGTGGGGTCCTGGGGTGAGTGAGCGAGGGGGCATTCCACCACTGGAACCAGCAGGCTAGATTTGTGGAACCTATTCTAGCAATCGGTTAGAACAGGCAGGAACCAACCCTGGTCTATACATTCTTTTTAAAGAAAATTTTTTAAAAATGAAAAATATGTAGCACTGTAATAACGATGCTGCAGTAGGATCCTCATGTTGCAGTTGACATCTTTCTAGTTTGAATGAATAACTATATCAGAAAAAACTCCACGAAATCAATAACTAATGGATATTTTTTGCCCTCCTTTCCCTGCTTTCTGTAACTAGTTTTCCGCAAAATCTTAACTTCTAAAGCTGGAAGACTGATTTAGTTGTGATTACTGATTTCTGTCAATAAACCAATCTTCTATGAATTTATCTGCTCACCTTTTAAAGCCATTTTAGCTATCAGCCATAAGTTCTCAGTGAATTCTATTAATTAATAATATACAGACATGTTTTCTTTCGTTTGCCTTTACTCCACTTCTGATCAACAATTCATCTGTCCAATTTCTCTTTCCTGGAATTTATCCAATTTAGCCATTAGGATGGCTGCTTTAAGGACAGATTCGGTCTGATATAAATATATCACTTGATCCAGACCTGTGTGTGGCGTCAAATCTGAAATTTTTGACTGTTAGCGTCTTTTAATTGCAGGAATAATGTGATTTAATAGTTATAAAGTCAGAGGAATCTAGAATGGGAAAGGAATGGTGTCTTTTGTTAGTTTAATCATCTTATAACCACAGTTTCCTTAGCAGAAAACTTGTGGTTAAAGTTTTCCGTATCAAATATAAAACACCTATAGAAACAGATGCAAAGAAAACAATAGGGCATGTTCTTAGTAAGTCATCATCATTACAGTTAACCCCAAACTGAGCTAAATATTCCCTATTTGAAATGGCTTTTGAAATATAGACTGTAGTTTTATTAGTGGTGTACAGATTTGTTTCCTTCAAACATAAACAGTTTCTCCTGAGAGCCCCAATATTTTTTTAAAAAATAAGGATCTAAATAAGCATCCCCTTCTGCAGGATATAATTTGGAGTCAACAAGAATGTCTTCAATGGCTGCTGCTCATAAGTGCACATTTTTTTCAAGTGGAACTCCACAAAGCCTCCCAGGTCTTACTATGGAGTCCAATTGTTTGAAACCAGTTTTAGAAAAACTCTTGTGAAATGTTGAGACAAGTTCGATATTTCTGTAACTGAGAAGTTGGTTTGTGTTGTGTCAGTCACTTCAAAGACTGAACATATTTAAGTGCTACAATATCATCCTGGGCAGTCACATTAATAACCCTTTGTTTCAAAGCTTCTTGGCCTTTAGATCTGATTGGACAGGGAATTGGATGGAGGATATTGTGAAACAACATTTGAATATTGGGAGCCTCAAATCTGAGGTTGCTTTTTGTGCAGCTACTCTTCAAAACATAACTTGGGTAATCTGTTTGGATCCATAGATAGCATCTTCAACCAGTAATTAAACTGCTACAAGACTTTAGGTAGCAGGTATAATCTGTCCTTACAGCTGGAGCTAATGTAGTTTTGTCCACCCCAGGATACATTTTTTAAAAGTGGAAATGTACTCTGTTTCCCCAAAAATAAGACCTCTCCGGATAATAAGTCGTATTGGGCTTTTGAGCACTTGTGTTAAAATAAACCCTCCCTCGAAAATAAGCCCTTCCCAAAAATATTGCAACACAGCAGCAGCCATGAGGTGACCATGCTCGCCGCCTCCTACACCTCAAAAATAATGACCTCCCCGAAAATAATGCCAAGCGCTTATTTCAAGGGTCAAAAGAAAATAAGAGCTTTCTTATTTTTGGGGAAACATGGTATCTGTCCAATAAGGGGGCCTTTATATATTCTCACAGTTCTGCATTATATATGATCATTGGAACTCTTTTGCTGTTATAAATCTTTATTATCAGAATTAGACAACCTAGGTTACTGTGCTTAGTGAGCTATGCTGAATGCATAGCTAGCCTTAATATTTTTCTCAGGGAGTGATACTCTTGAACCAAATCAATGAGGGCCTTTTTTCTGTTATCTTCTATGAAGGGCCTTTTCAGTTAAGATTTTTCTTAGTTTTGCACTTAGATTTTCATAGACTGTAAATACAGAGTTGACATTTGTGCAAGGTGAAGTAACTGTTTTTATCAGAGTCAGGGCTTGATCAGATTTAATATATTCAGACAAAGCCTTCACATCCACTCTGGTCCATTTTATTTTTCTGTCCTAGTGGAGTAGTAGATGTCCATTTATCAATTGTGTGGTCGAAGTAGAAATTAACAGCCACAGTTGGTAATCACTATCTCTTACATAAACCTAGAAGTTTCAGAGAAGGGACACATTACTATTAAAGACACATATGTATGTTAAAATACTATTTTACATTCTTTCAATGGTAAGTAAAATGGTACACAAAATTTTGGTCTTTGTCTGCTAAAATTTGCAAGTTGCGTTTACAGGTTGTACAACTAATACCAGCAGTATTCCTTTTCTGATCCCTAAAGGATCATAAAGGTAATAGGGAGTGAACTTCTTCGGGGATATTCAGATTACTATGAAGACCCCAAATTCATGAAAAATATATTGGAAGTCTTTACAATTAGCTCTATCATAATTTGTTCTAAATTCACCCACATGCCAGAGAAATAATACTTAGACATTTGTGGAGGTATATACATATTTAACATCATAATCACAAAGCCCTTATATTGGAATTTAACAGCTAAGCAAAAAGAAGAAGAAGCAACTATGGTAATTTCTATGCCATCTAAGTTCTTCCTTGATCAATACGGCCAAACTCCCTATTAACCAGATTTTTTATTTTATTTTTCCATGCCAACATGACTCAATACTTAAAGCCAGGTATCAAAATCTGTCCATCTCTAGCTGTTAACTAGGTCTCTTGTACTTCAATCAGATCAAAATTGGATAGAAATTCAGGTAGATCACATAGTTTATATTTACATCCTGCTAGATTCCTTGCTAACAGGAATCATTGTGTCAGGGTTCCGACTAATGCCCTAATAAAATCAGGAACCTCAAGTCACTTTGCAAGAAAAATCCAGTTGTTTATTAGGAGCGCCATGTTGGCACAACCTAAGTGAAACCAGCTCTGACTTCACCCAGTTCGCGCCTTGCTCTGACCCTGTTGCCCCCTCCCCCCAAGGTGTGTCATAGTCACATTCCCCAATGAGGCAATTTCGCACATTGTAGAAGTTACTCCCTCCAGCCATTGCAGGTCTCCCTGGAGATGGCCTTGACTTTGGCCAGCTAGGATGTATTTTGTTATCTCATCAATAATCAGTCAAATCAATTTAAATACACTAGGGAATTGTCTACACCTCTTCAAGTCACTTTTATATGTTCAATAATATTCGGGGGTATTTTAATTAAAGTTCTTAGTATTCAAATCTCCAGTGGCCTTAGAGTAGATACATATAGAGCAGTAAGTATTTTCAGTCTTTCAGTGGGTTAATCCTAGGCTTGCATAGTTCCCCTCTCATCAGCAGATGGCGCTCTCTGCTTCAACTTGCTTCAACCTCTCTGCAATGTTATTGGCAAGTCCGATTTTAATTATTTTAAATTATAAATCCAATAAGTGAGCAGTATCAATAAAAAAGATTTAAAGTCCAGAATTCCAGCATTTCAAAATGTCTTCTCAATACCACATCTTTTTACAATACAATACAATACAATAGCAGAGTTGGAAGGGACCTTGGAGATTTTCTAGTCCAACCCCCTGCCTAAGCAGGAAACCCTATACCATTTCAGACAAATGACTATCCAAATCTTCTTAAAGAATTCCAGTGTTGGGGCATTCACAGCTTCTGGAGGCAAGCCGTTCCACTGATTAATTGTTCTAAGTGTCCGGAAATTTCTCCTCAGTTCTAAGTTTACTCTCCTTAATTAGTTTCCACCCATTGCTTCTTGTTCTGCCCTCAGGTGCTTTGGAGAATAGTTTGACTCCCTTTTCTTTGTGGCAACCCCTGAGATATTGGAACACTGCTATCATATCTCCCCTAGTCCTTCTTTTCATTAAACTAGACATACCCACTTCCTACAACTGTTCCTCATGTGTTTTAGTCATATGTTCCAGTCCCCTAATCATCTTTGTTGCTCTTCTCTGCACTCTTTCTAGAGTCTCCACATTTTTTCTACATCATGGCAACCAAAATTAAATGCAGTATTCCAAGTGTGGTCTTACCAAGGCATTATAAAGTGGTATTAACACTTCATGTGATCTTGATTCTATCCCTCTGTTTATGCAGCCTAGAACTGTATTGGCTTTTTTGGCAGCTGCTGCACACTGCTGGCTTATATTTAAATGGTTGTCCACTAGGATTCCAAGATCCCTCTCACAGTTACTACTATTGAGCACGGTACCACCTATACTGTACCTGTGCTTTTTTTTCTTGCCTAAATGTAGAACCTTACTTTTTCACCATTGAATTTCATTTTATTAGATAGTGCCCAATGTTCAGGTTTGTCAAGATCCTTCTGTATCTTAAGCCTATCTTCTGAAGTATTGGTTATTCCTGCCATCTTGGTGTCATCTGCAAATTTGATGAGTTCCCCATTTATTCCCTCATCCAAATCATTGATGAAGATGTTGAAGAGTACTGGGCCTAAAACAGCCTTCAGGTACTCCATTGTATACGTCCCTCCATGTAGATGCAGTTCCATTGAGGACTACACGTTAAGTGGAACTATTTTTTTTCTTTTTTGAAGATGGGAACCACATCAGCTCTTTTCCAGTCCTCTGGCAGTTCCCTGGTGCTCCAGGATCTCTAAAAGATATAGTTCAGTGGTTCTGAGATCTTGTCTGCCAGTTCCTTCAGAACCCTGGGGTGTAATCCATCCGGTAGTGGTGACTTGAACTCGTCTAGGGTAGACAGGTGCTCACTTGCCATTTTCTTCCCTATTTCAACGTGTGTTCCTAATCTGATTTTTATGGTGCTGTTTTTGGTAGGTTGGACTGTTTTTTCCCTTTGGGTAAAGACAGATGCAAAAAATGAGTTAAATAGTACTGCTTTCTCCCTATTGCTTGTCACCTTCTTGCCATTTTCTCCCAGCAGTGGACCAATTGTTTCCTTAACTTTTTTCTTGTTTTTAATATGTTGGAAGAAGCTTTTTTGTTATTTTTTACTTTTGTGGCAAGCCTTTCTTCATTGTGAGCCTTAGCTTTCCTCACTTCATCTTTACAGGCTCGGCTATTTGCTAATATTCTGCCTTAGTTATGTCCCCCTCTTTCCACTTTTTATACTTATCCTTTTTGTCTTTCAATTTGTCAGAGAGTTCTTTATGCAGCCATGCTGGTTTCTTTTGATAGCTGTTGTTTTTCTTCTTCATTGGTATTGTGCTAGACTGGGTTTTTGTAATCTCATTTTTCAAAATTTCCCAAGCTTCTTGAGTTGTTTTCCCCTTGAGGATTCTCATTCACGGAATTCTTCCCAAGCTCTATCTAAGTTTATTGAAATTAGCTATCTTAAAGTCCAATACTCTAGTTTGACTTTGTTCTACTACTTGTGTTTGCATAATGTTGAATTCCAGTATTGGATGATCGCTTGCCCCCAAGGTTCCTGTAGTTTCAATACCTTCTATCATTTCCTCTCTGTTAGTGAGAATTAAATCCAATATGGCTGATCCCCTTGTTCGCTTCTCTACCTTTTGGTAAACAACATTGTCTGTTAAGTTTATTAGGAACCTGTTGGATCTTCCACAGTGCGGAGTTTGTTTCCCAGGTGAGGTCAGAGTAGTTAAAATCCCCCATTACTTTTGTGGTGTGCTTTCTACACACCTTAGTTAGCTGACTAGCAAAAAGTTCATCTACTTCCTCTGCTTGGTTGGGTGGCCTGTAGTGTAGACCTATGGCAATGTTGTCGTCCCCCCTTTAATATTGACCCAAATGCATTCAAGATAGTTCTCATCATTGTTGTGCTCTATTTCTGTATAGATGTAGTTATTTCTTATATATAGTGCAACTCCACTTCCTCTTTTATTTGGTCTATTTCTTTTAAATAATTTAAATCCTTCTAGCTGTATGTTCAATTATCCCACCAAGTTTCTGTAATGACAACAATATCATATCTGCCCTCATTTACTTGAATTTCTAGTTCATCCTGTTTATTCCTCAAACTCTGTGCATTGGTGTATAGACATTTGAGTCAATCAATCAATCAATCAATCTTTATTGATTAGCCCTTGGGCCATATCAAAGTACTAAGTTCCAGAGGCAAAAACTACAGTTTAAAATGAGATGGAAATAAACCACAATTTAAAATGTAAATGGAATAAAATACAATTTAAAATATAATCAGAATAGAGTGCAATAATTTAAATTACAAATTAAATATGCTTAAAATTATATTACAATGTCACCCCTACGTCTACCCCGTCAAGTGGTCTTTCCTACAATCTACTGCATTCTGCTGCACCAACTTTGTCCTTGTTTCCATCAACTTTACAGTAAATTTGGCAATCCATTTCACCACCTGCAAATTAGTACCTAACAAACAATGTTGCAAAAAGCGCTCTTTGGACTTAGGAGTGCTGGTGTAAAAGATCCTACCCAACTGGTGTTCCCCCAAATCTGAGTATAGGGGTCAATCAAAAATTACGTGGGATATTGTTTCAACTTCCCCGTCCCACATAAACAGACTCTTTCACTTGCAGGGATTCCCTTATACCTGCCCCAACGCATGTTTGTTTGACGTTGGTCCAATCTCAATTTGGAAAAAATTCTCCTTATGACTGGAGATAAAGGCGAAATTAAGTATTTTTCTATTTTAAAGATTTGTTTGTTTACTGATAGCCAGGGGCAAATTTTTGTTGCTGTCACTTGTGTAATGTCTGATTGTGCACTTATGTCATAAATCTCTGTGCAATCCAAGATCTGATCTGCCTAAAATCGTGCTGCTGTCAGTTTAAAGGATACCAAAACTTGATACCTGCTTCAAAATTCTTGATAACCAATTATTTTTATTACTTGAGCTAATCTGCTCCATTAGCGCTATCTTTGCTAACCTCCCTTCCTCCATCTCGATTATTCTTAGCCAGTAATAAACAGTCTTCAACATGGCCCTTGTGCCAATCGCATGTACTTCCAATTCTGCCCTCACTACGCATGCTGGGGTTCCAGGGGACACAGCCAAGATTCTCCTCAAGAACTTATTTTGAGGGATTTCCAACACAGGCAACTTAACTAACCCCCATATTTCTGCCCCATAGGTAAGTATTGGTTCAATTTTCGCCTGAAAGACCTTTAACACTGGGGTTAATGAAGATGGAGTTTTCTCTAAGATAAGTTTATTTAATTGGGCCGTCCGAGGTAGAACCTTCTGAGCTCCGGCTTTTATATGTTTATTCCATTTACCATTTGTCTGGCATACTATCTCTAAGTAGGTAAATGACTGA
The DNA here is from genome assembly GCF_964273705.1 of Natrix helvetica. NCBI lineage: Eukaryota > Metazoa > Chordata > Lepidosauria > Squamata > Natricidae > Natrix > Natrix helvetica. The sequence continues at coordinate 84,606,246 of NC_138554.1, read as the reverse complement.
GCTTGTTCTATTCTTCTGCCATTTAAAATCCATCTCCTCATCTTTTGTTGCCTGCTAAATACCATTACCATTGATTTCTCTACGTTAATTATCAAGCGATTATTTATGCAATATGCTGCCAACCTCCCGAGTGACCTTCGTAGCCCCATCTGTGAGGCCGACATCAAAATTATATCATCAGCATATAACAAGCAATTTACCTGTCTTGTTCCTATACTAGGCCCATGGAGTGATATGTCTTCCAAACATTTTGGCAAGTCATTTAAGTATAAATTGAGAAGTGTTGGAGCTAAAATGCAACCTTGTCTTACGCCCCTATTTATTGGGATTGCATTTGTTACCAATCCTGTCCTGTTCACTCGAACTCTAACCTGGGTTTCCATGTATAACAATCTAATTAAATATAGCAATTTCCTTTCTATTCCCATGGCCTCTAATTTATCCCATATTTGTCTATTAATTGTATCGAAGGCAGCCTTTAGGTCTATAAATGCCACATACAGTGGTTTTTTCCAAAACTTAAACTTTGGGGTTGTTGTTTTTTTGGATATGTATGTATGTATGTATGTATGTATGTATGTGTGTTACAACCCCTGGTATGACTAAATATGGGAGGAAGGTCACTACTCCCTCTTTCTGTCCTTCGGCTTATTACAGAAGACCATGCAGGCAGAAAACCATAGTTTTATTTTTACTGTTGCCTTTTTATATTTGTGTTATTTATCAGTACAAATACAACATATATATATCATATATGTTTCAAGTCTTAGATGGATTTAAATTCACCCTCTGTATTTAATAGTTCAGCATATCTAACTGTTTGTTCCTTTTTGTATATTATTGAATATGAAAAGGCTTCAATGGTTGATATCCAGACTAGAATTTTTAGATAATGTAACCTCTTAACCTTCTCCCAATTTAATAACAAAGCCTCTCTTATATAATGTCTTATAAAGTAACCATGTGCTTTGGTTCCCTTATACCATAAAATGCATGCCATCCCAACAGCAAATCGTGACCCTCTAAATTCAAAAGCCTAATATTTCTTAACATTATCCATTCCTTAATCCACATCAGACTTGTTGCCTGATAATATAGCTCCCAGTCGGGTAAGCCCAGCCCTCCTCTTATTTTAGCATCTTGCAACATTTTAAGTTTTATTCTTGCTTTTTTCCCCTGCCATATAAATTTCAACACCATTTTATTTAAATCTTCAAAGTAGTCTTTCCCCAACCTAACTGGGATTGTCTGGAACAAGTATAAGATTCTAAGTAAAATGTTCATTTTAATTGTTGAGATTCTCCCATCATCGATAATTGCAAATTTTCCCATTTCATCAAGTCCGTTGCAATTCATTGCTTCAATCTAAGATAGTTATCCTCTTTGAGAGTGCTACATCTAGCTGTTAAAAAAATCCCCAAGTATTTGACCTTGTTTGTAACTTGCATCTCCAAGATTTCCACTAATTCTTCTTTTTGTTTTGATGGTATGTTCTTTGTCAAGATCTTTGTTTTATCTTTATTTATTTTCAAGCCTGCTACTTTTCCATACTCCTCAAGTTTTTCTATCAATTTAGATGCAGACTCAAGTGGCTCCTCAAGAATGAAAACTAAATCATCTGCAAACGCTTGCAACTTATATTCTTCTTTTTAAATTGTCATTCCCTTTATTTCTTCCTCTTCTCTGATCCTTCTATTTAAAACTTCTAACGTTAAGACAAAAAGTAATGGTGAAAGTAATGGTGGCCTTGTCTCGTACCTCTCTTTATTTCAATAGGGTCTGTCAATTCTCCATTTATCATTATCTTAAGGGTTTGCTTGTGATATACCATTTGTATAGCTTGAATAAAATTCTTACCAACGTTCATTTGTTCCATTTGTTGTATCATGAATCACCAGTTCACGTTATCAAAAGCCTTCTGCGCATCAAGAAACATCAAGGCCATTTGCTTTTCAAGATGAGCCTCATAGTATTCCAAAGTATCCAAAACTATTTTTATGTTATCCTTAATTTGTCTCTTTGGTAAAAAATCATTTTGATCTGGGTGGATAAACCCATTTAAATATTTTTAAGTCTCTCTGCCAGTATAGATGCAAAAAACCCATAGTCTGAGTTTAGCAAGGAGATTGGTCTATAGTTCTTAATTTGTGTAAGATCTGCCTCCTCTTTAGGTAGCAATGTAGTATATGCTGCTAACCATGAGTTAGGTATTTTACTTTCAACCATTCATTCATAACTTCTAAGAGAAGAAGCGACAAGGATTCCTCTAGTGCAGTGATGGCGAACCTTTTTTGGCTCGCGTGCCACAAGTGGGGGGAGCGCAGGGGGGTCGAGTGCGGGCATGCTGCACCCATAATGCAACACGCGACCCCCCAGTGCGCATGCGCGCAAAACGCGTGACCCCCCCATTTTTACATGTTTTTTTTGCCCTCCCTTGGCTCCAGGGGCTTTATAGGAGCCTGGGGAGGGTGAAAAGAGCCTCCCCCGACCCCCCGGAGGCCCTCCGGAGGCTTCAGGGACTGTCCAGAGGCTTCCCTAAAGCCTTCGGAGCGCTTAAAACCACCCTCCGAGCAAACCGGAAGTGAGTGAGCAAACTTGTTCTGAATAGCTCGCTAGAGGAGGCCACCTCCAGCACTCCTTTGCCGCCGCCCTTGCCTCTTACCGCCCCCCTGCCGCCCCCCTGGCCTCTTACCGCCCCCCTAAGCCATCTCACTGCCCCCCAGGGGGCGGTAGCCCCCACTTTGGGAACCACTGATCTAGATGGACTCCAGCACGTCAAGGAATAGAGCCAGTTGATCTGGGTCCCCATAGAACTTCCCCCTGAATCGAGGTGGCTTGTTCAACACTGCCACTCTCTCATCTTGTTGGGCCCCACCTGCCTGTGTTTGGTGTGCTTGGCGGTCTCCATCGGCTCTAGCTCATGGAGGGGGGATTGCTCTGCCTGGGCAGTTTGCTTGTGGTGTGGGGGAGCCACTGGCAGCAGCCTCAGGCTCAGTCTCCTTCTAGGGCAGTGGTTCTCAACCTTCCCAATGCCGCGACCCTTTAATACAGTTCCTCATGTGGTGACCCCCAACCATAAAATGATTTTCGTTGCTACTTCATAACTGTAATTTTGCTACTGTTATGAATCGTAATGTAAATATCTAATTTGCAGGATGTATTTTCATTATTACAAATTGAGCATAATTATAGCATAGTGATTAATCTGCCAATCTTGGTTTGGGAGAAGATCAGCCAGGCTGGGATTTTCCAGGATAAAACAACCTCCCTGCTTGCCTCCAACAGCAGTTCGTGGTTTACATGAGTTTCACTTTATTAATTTTACTTTTTTTACATTCCCTTCCCCCCCCCCAGTTTTTTTTCTTTCTTTCTTTCTTTCTTTCTTTCCATTCCTCCCTCCCCTTTCTTTCTTTCTTTCTTTCCATTCCACCCTCCATTCTTTTTCCATTTCTCCCTCCTTTTCTTCTTTCTTTCCATTCATCCTTCTGTTTTTTTCTTTCTTTCTTTCTTTCTTTCTTTCTTTCTTTCTTTCCATTCCGCCCTCCCTTTTCTTCTTCTTTCTTTCCATTTCTCCCTCCCTTTTCTTCTTTCTTTCTTTCCATTTTCCCCTCCCATTTCTTCTTTCTTTCTTTCTTTCTTTACATTTACCCCTTCCTTTTCTTCTTTCTTTCTTTCCACTTTCCCCTCCCTTTTCTTCTTTCTTTCTTTGTTTCTTTCTTTCCATTCCCCCTCCCTTTTCTTCTTTCTTTCCACTTTCCCCTCCCTTTTCTTCTTTCTTCTTTTTCTTTCTTTCTTTCTTTCTTTCTTTCTTTCTTTCTTTCTTTCTTTCTTTCTTTCTTTCTTTCTTTCTTTCACAGATTAAGAAGTTGCCCTTTAAATGGGATTTTAAATGGAGGCTTAAGATACATTGAACTGTGCTTTCGTCCCAAGTGGAATTCCTCGGGACAGAAGGAATGGGTGGGTGGGGCCCTTTCTCCCCTCCGGTGTCTTCTGCCAGCCCTTCCTGGGGGCCAAAAAGCCTCTGAGCTCAGTTTAGCCCCCAGGACAGGACCAGGGGCGGCAAAGGCAGCTTCCAGGCCCAAGGCAGTTTAAATCCCGGCATGTGCCTGCCTGGGCGAGAGCCCATCCCGCCAGCTTAAGCAGGTGGCCCGACTGCCCCGTCGGTCTCCTGCTCTCCGGACACCTTCGAGCCCCTGTGCAGGTGGCTGGGCTGAAGTAGCACTGCTGACCGTGCTTGCTTTGGACATCCGTCAGAGCCAAGGCTGATCCGCCACCTAGAAGAATCCGTCTCGCTCCCCCTTCAGCGCTCGGCCTTTCCCTGGCGTGGAGATGGGGAGTGCGGCTTCTGGGTTGCGCCCAGAGCTGGGAGGAGGCTGCTTCACCACCCGGTGCTCTTCATCTATCTGCCGCTTCAGGACACGCTCCTGAGCATGGGTGATGCCAGTGGAGGTGGATGGTCTTAGGCGACCCCTGTGAAAGGGTCGTTCGACCCCCAAAGGGGTCGCAACCCACAGGTTGAGAACCACTGTTCTAGGGGGAGAGAAGGGGGGCTGTGTTTTCGTCTGCCTCTCAATTCCTGATTTTTGATTGCATTCTCCATCTCTTTTCCCCTCATCGCGAAGGGTGATTCAGTTGAATTCCTCCTTCAATTGCTCCAAGAATTAATCCAAGGTTCCAAGTAGGGATTTGGGGATTCTAATCTCTTCCTACTCCTTCATCCACTCTAATCTTCCTAGCTCGTTTATGGGTTGCTTCAAACGATGGGAGCTAGGGTATGGGAATTCAGCCTTGATTGCTTTAGGGACTTTTTTTCCACCAGTATTCACCCCTTTCTGCTTCGGTCACTGAATCGTCTCGGTTTCCATGGTCAGAGATGGCTGCCCTTGGGTTCTGATTGGGCTGCTGGCTTCTGGAGTCCCCTGGATGCGGTAGGATCTGCCTTCTGGGTTGCCAGGAGCAGATTTTTTTCAGAGATTCCACCCTCTGCCATGGAGACCTGAGTTTCTTTCCACGCCTCAGGTATTGGAGAGCAAGTGGAGAGTCCGAGCTCATGAATCCTGGTCGGTTTTGGTTAGTTTTGGGAGAGCTGGTTTGTTGTCAGGGTTCCGACCAATGCCCTAATAAAATCAGGAGCTTCAAGCCACTTTGAGAGAAAAATCCAGTTGTTTATTAGGAGCGCCATGTCAGCATCACCTAAGTGAAGCCAGCTCTGACTTCACCCAGTTCGTGCCTTTCCTCTAGCCATATTGCCCCCTTCCCCCAACGTATGTCACCAGTCACATTCCCCAATAGGCAATTAATCAGGTTGTAGAAGTCACTCCCTCCATCCGTTGCGGATCTCCTTGGAGATGTCAGGGTTCCAAGTAACAACCCCAACAAAAGAAGACTCTGAGGCTTGAAGTTCCTGAAAGTTCCATTCTATTAGAGATGTCATATTGGCACATCTGGGAAAACCCAAATCTGAAAATTTCCAGGGTTTCTCCACCTAAAAGAAAGTCCAGGCACCTACCCAGCACCCACATGTCCATCACATGATCCAATCAAAGCACCGTCCCAACTTGAGATGCCTCCCAGTCACACCCCTCCAGGTGCAGGGTAGAATGTTCTTGACTCTCAGAGAAAGGAATGTTATTATGACTATATATCTTTAGACCTGGAGATCTAAAACCCAAGATGGCTTCCAGGCCTGACACTTGACTTCAGCAGGCTGGGATGTGTTTTGTTTTGACTGAGTTGTGAATTCTTCAGTGCAGCTGCAGTTTCCCATCCCCCTGCCTATGGCAGCTTGGGAGTAAGTAAGGAAAACTTCACGAGTTGACACATTGTATCATTAATCATACATATAGGAGAACAAGAAGAAGAGCTAATTGGGAGTGACTTGTAATGTGGCCCCTTCAGTCAGCCTTCTGCACATGGGAAATCGAGGCAACCTGATTTATTCAAGTATATGTACAGATTAGCGACTTGAGTTTCCTTAAAGATTGCTTGGCAAAGCAGCTTTCTTGGTCTATGGAATTCTTCGCCAGGCCCATTTTGCTCATATCTGAAAAAGCTTATTGTGAATATCTCATAGAGAAGCAGTTCTGCTCAAATATTTATATGACAAGATGATAATTTATCTTGTTATTTGATGATTTGATGAACATTGGCCGTACAAATTCTTAAAGTCAATATACATATTAATAGAAATCAAGCATTTTTAATAAATGTGTTTTATTTTTTAGTTCCGCACTTCTCTTGGTAAAGGCAGGGCATTTATCCGCTACTCCTTAGTCCACCAAAGGCTTGCAGATACTTTACAACAGTGTTTTATGAATACCAAAGTTACAAGGTAAACATGGCTGGTTTTGTTCTTTTTGGTAGTGGTGATTATTTAATTGAATTTATATCACAGTGTAATTATTGTGTATCTTGTTGAAAAATGTGGAAATAAATTGCTTTTTTCATTTTTCATTTTTTCTTTTTTTAAAGTGACTGGTATTATGCAAGAAGTCCCTTCCTCAATCCAAAACTGAGTTCTGATATTGTTGGTCACCTCTATGAATTAACTGAAATCCAATTTGATTTGGCATCAAGAGGCTATGATTTAGATGCAGGTTGGCCCACATTTGCCAGGTAATACAAACCTGCTGCCACTATATTAGAAAAATGTCTACAAAGTCTATAATTTTCCTAAATCAATTTTGCTTCAGGCTGTATTAAAATTTCTTTATATAAATCAGTTGTCAAATAATACTGACCTTTCACAGTTTTGCAATATTTCCAGGTTAGATCAGACATTGAGAAGGATCATCAACAATATACCTACCACCCAACAATTTTAAAACACATATTGCAACTCTAAGGGCATATAGATTCTCCTTAAATTATGGACATAATGGATATGGATAAATTATGGGCATAACTGCCCATCACAGTTGTGACAGTCATAAAATTCTATGACCTTTTTTGCAGGGGTCATTAAGCAAACAAAAGGTTTGTTTCAAGTGTGGATTTGCCAAACGTCAGCTGTAAATGATGATTTTTGGCAAAATCATAACATAATTATATTATCATGGGACACTACAAACAGCTGTAAATGCTGAGCACTCAAGGTGTAGCCACATGACTGCAGAAGGGCCCAACCATTGGCATCCAAGTCATAAATACTCCCAGATAGATCTGTTAGAACGTTGAATGGTCACTAAACAACCAGTTGTAAGTCAACTGTCTGCATATTCAATTCTAAACCAAATGGATCCTAGTAAACCTGACCAATTAAGGAGCCAACTAATAACTTTCATTCAGAGCTCAAAGAAGAGCTGAATTCTGCAATTTTTATTTCAAGTTGTAATAAAAACAAAAAGAAACAATTGATGCAGAGGATCCACATCAGAGGAGAAGGTGGGAAGCAAGTGATGAAACATCACTGTATAAACCTATAGTTTGTCGAATAAGAAATGTAGAAGGTGAGCCTTATTCAACAGTTTCTTCAAAATTATGAAGAAATTGAAGTAGGAAGCCCTCTTAAAAATATAAACAAATATCAGTTTCATCTTGAAAAGTTTTGCTTCAGATGCTCACAGGAATTCTAGATCACCTCTCTAGGTCTTGTTCATTTGTTCCAAAACTGAAGATAAAACATAAATATATCAGTTTAGATGCAGGTGGATAGTTGCTGAGATAAAATTCTATTTTTTATATAATTTTATTTATAGTTTTTTCTTCAACATCCATAAGTGCTTAGTGAACAGTGAATTGTCTGGGTTGATATATGTTATGCACAATACTGATAACAATAATAATAATACTATTTAGATATACATAATAATCTTTCAACTAACATTTACATATATATAATTGTATTATGTCTCATACATTTCCCAATTTCTACCTTCTACCTCTATTTTCTAGTCCTCCATGAAGCAATTACCATATTAAGAAGTATTTTATATATAATCGTCATCTCTTGCCCTTTATAGTATTTAGCTGAGGTAAAATTCTTGAAAACATTTTTTTTCTTAAAACAATCCTTTTTCCATGTTCAGGAGAACATTGTGCTCACTTGGCTCCTCAGCTTACCTATGGAAGCCTCCAAGTCGCAGTTCAAGCATGAGCAGTTTGGTGAGCAGTTCTGTGCAGGTAATTATATTGGCTAATAATTGTATAAATTATGAGGGAAGCAGTAATGCTATTATCTCTCTGAAAACTTCTCTGATGAATAGCCTCACTGGTGATTCATCACCTTTCCTCACTTCTGGGTGTTTTAAAAAAATATGTATCATAGAACTAATATCCTTTTATTTTAGATGGTTGCGCTATTATCAGAATTCATGTGTGTTCCTCATTTGTACTTTAACTTTGTGTAATGATACTAAAAACACCTGCTGGTCTGCTTTACCAAACTATTATAAGGATTCTCCAGGCACTGAAAAAGCTTTTATAAAGAGCTTTCTTGCTAACTCAGATGTTTTCTCTCCTTTTAGGCTCCAGACAACCCTTCCAGCCCAAATGAGAATAGCTTTTTTAATACTGAATCTCTTGAAGGCCTAGATGATTTGCATATGGAACTTGACCAAGCAGAGCTGCAGCAGAAGGAACTACAGAATCAAATCCAGCATCTGGAAGAAGAAAAGCAAGTGCTTCAGGCCACCATTGGCCTTCAGAAGCAGCAACTGCAAATGCAAAGAGAGAAGAACAGCAACATGGCAGAAGAGAATGATAGGCTAAGAAAAACGCTAGGGGAGTTAGAAAAACAGATTTCCCATTATGCTCAGGGCACCATTCAGGAGTTCCAGAAATGTTTAGAGACACTAGAACTGAATGCAGCTGAGAAGCAGAAAGAATACTCTGCAAAGCTTGAGAACCTGGATTCCTTGAAAAATACCCCCGATTCCAAAAACCTTCTTTTGAATCAAGAGCTAAAGACCATGGAAATCTGGTTGGCCAGGAAAGATCTCTTGATTGATGAGCTTACTGCTAAATTAAAATCAGCAGAGAAGAGAACCGAAGAGCTTGCAACAAAAGCAAATAGGCTTATGGATGAAAATAGTCATCAGGCCACCAGCCAATATGAGTCCGTACTAAAGATTGAGGAGTTATTCAAAAAGCTTTGTTGGGCAGAAGAGGAAAAGGTTGATGCTCAGAAATTGCATAGTGAACTTCTTTCTCATCTTAAAATTATGGAAGAGCAACTCCACGTGAAAGAAGAGAAACAGAAAGAATTTGAATTGAATCTGAAATGCCTTACCATTAGCACTAAGGAAGAATCTGAAAAATTGCTTGATAATCTGGAAGTCATGACTAGTGAGAGGGCTGAACTTAAGAAAGAGCTAGCAGTGAAAGACAAAATGGTATCTGATTTTCAAATCCAGCTGGCAGATATATTGGATTATGTCAAATCATTAGAGCAAAAGCTTCAGGAAAAAAAGAAAGAAAAAGCAGAATCTGAGATGCTACTAAGTCATACAAAAACAACCATGGGACAAGAAATAAAAAACTTAATGGAGCATCTTGAATCGCTGGAAGTGCAGTTGGCAAAACTCAATGACATGGTAAAAAGTTTAGAAAAGCAAAAACAGGAAGTTGTTATGGAAAGAGACCATCTCAAGACAAGAGTATTAGAAATGGAACATCAGATCACAAAACAATGCTCCTCCTTGAGAAATTCGTTTGAAGAAAATGAAAACCTCAAATCCCAGAATACAAAACAGCAGCAAACCTATCAGAAGTTGGAAGAAAAATGTAGAGAGTTAGATATATCTAAATCATTTTTAGAAGGAGAAGTTGCTCAATTAAGAGCCTTTGAGAAACAGCTCCAGAGTCAGATAGATGATGTCATGGTATCTGTGGATGGAAAGGAGAAAACACTTCGAAAAAAGAACAAGCTGTTGGATGAAAACTTGCAAAATGCTACAAGACAGAGCCAGTTTTTTGATGAAAAACTGAAGGCTCCGGAAGCTGATTACCAAGAATTGAAACAAAATGAAAATAGGATTGCAGAATTTTTAAGTGTGGTCCAAGCAGAACTCCAGAATGCCAAAGAACATAATCTGCAAATGGAAAAGAATCTGACTTCTTCAAGGCAGAATGAAGAATCACTGAAGTTACAGGTCACAGAGAAAATGGAGTTATTAGAAGCCCTGGAGAGACAATGCAATCAATTTCAAGAACAGGCTGAGGGGTATAGAATTAAAATTGAAACCCTTGAGAAAAGTTGCCTTCATCAAGCAAAAATAGTTGAATCTCTTGCTTCTGAAAATATTTCTGCAGAGAAAGCCCAATTGGATTTGGTATCTTATCAAACGAACGAAGCTAAAGATTTGACATTAAGACTAGCTGTTTCTGAGGAACAGCTGAATATCAGTTGGGCAGATATATCTAGACTCCAGGAAGAAATTATAGAATTTCAAGCCAAGTTTCAGCAGACAGCTGCAGAGAAACAAAAGCTTCAGGGCAAATTGGATGTCACAGAATCTGTTTTAAGTGAGCAAAAATTATTGACTCAGCAATTGAAAGAGCAAAATGAAATATTGACTAAAAACCATATGCAGCAACTACTTCAATGTAAAGAAGAAGAGGAAATGCAGAAAAATGAATGGAAAAAAATAGCCCAACAGAAAGCTGAACTGGAAAAGGATGTGATGTACCTAACAAATGAATTGTCCACAGTCAGGAATGATTTGGAAGTTGTTAATATGGAAAATATGGAAATCAAGGACCTTTTCCAAAGAACCAACATGGACATGGCTGAGCTGGGTATTCAGATTTGCTCTCTGACATCTGAAAGGACAGAAATGGAAAAGAAGCTCACCCAAGTCACAGAGGAGCTCAGAACTACCAAAGAAATATCAATCAAAGAACACGAGAACTTGCAACTTGAGCTGACAAGATTCAGTAAGGAGAAACAGGAATTACAAGAGAAACTGGAAGATTCAAATGTTTGTGCTGCCATTGTACCTAACCTGCAAACTCAGTTGGAATTGACAGAGAAACAAACCAAATGTTTGCAAGAAACTAGAAAAGAAGAGGTAGCTACTATTAAATTTCAACCGAGTACAAAAATTCTAAACTATCAGACAAAATTTAAGGTAAATTTTGGTTCCTTTTTTGATCAGATAAAGCGTACCAATTGCAACTGCTGATTCTTCTGCAGCTTTAGTACCCAAAGGAAAAGTACCAGTTTCTTCCAGTTAAATGAAGATTTGAAGTCACTTGACCAAAAGAAAAGATAATTATTCCAGGAGGAAAGTCTTCATATATCATCTAGTCCACTGAATGTTGTCAGGAGAATTAATTTAGCCTTTAAATAAAATTTAGTTCCCATCCTCAGCTCTACCCCAACTTGACAGCATAATAATATTCAACTCTAAGTATGGAAGTGTTCTAGGGAAAAATAGATCCTTCAATACCTTTCCCAGGAATACTTCAGGAAGTAAGTTTGCATATCAGTTCTTGGTATACTTCAGTTGGAAGTATTATGTCAGCGATGGCGAACCTTTTTTGGCTCGCGTGCCATACGTGGGGGGAGTGCAGGTGGGTTGTGTGTGGGCGTGCCACACCTATAATGCAATGTGCGACCCCCCCAGTGCGCATGCGTGCACTACAGGCGCTTCCCCCCATTTTTACATGCTTTTTTCGCCCTCCCCAGGCTCCAGAGGCTTTATAGGAGCCTGGAGAGGGCGAAAACAGCCTTCCCCACACACACACCCCGGACGCCCTCCAGAGGCGTCAGGGAAGCCTCCGGACGGTCCATGAAGCCTTCGGAGCGCTCAAAACGATCCTCCGAGCAAACCGGAAGTGACTTCCGGTTTGCTCGGAGGGTCGTTTTGAGCACCCCGAAGGCGTCAGGGAAGCTCATGAAGCCTCTGGGGGAGCGGGGGGCTCTTTTTGCCTTCCCCAGGCTCCTATAAAGCCTCTGGAGCCTGGGGAGGGCGAAAAATGGCTTTTATAAAAGGTGAATTCAGCTCACAGGACAGCGCCTTGCATGCCCTGACAAATGGCTCCGCGTGCTACCTGTGGCACGCGTGCCATAGGTTCGCCATCACTGTATTATGTATATAGAAAGACTTGGAACTAGAGAGAAAAACTGATTTGGTTTATTATCTCTTGACCTGATAGTACAGGATATACTATACACAGGCTTTTGACCCATGTACACAGCCTTTTACCTATCCCCTTCATGATGAAACTTGAACAAGCCCAGAGGTGAAAAATAAATAACTATAGGACAGTGATGGCGAACCTATGGCATGCGTGCCACAAGTGGCACGTGGAGCCATTTGTCAGGGCACGCGAGGCGCAGGCAAAAAGAGCCCCCCGCCCCAGAGGCTTCATGAGCTTCCCTGATGCCTTCGGGGTGCTCAAAACGACCCTCCGAGCAAACCGGAAGTCACTTCCTGTTTGCTCGGAGGATCGTTTTGAGCACCCCAAAGACTTCAGGGACCGTCCGGAGGCTTCCCTGACGCCTCTGGAGGGCGTCCGGGGGGGGTTGCGGGGGAGGCTCTTTTCGCCCTCCCCAGGCTCCTATAAAGCCTCTGGAGCCTGGGGAGGGCGAAAAAAGCATGTAAAAATGGGGGGGGTTGCGCGTTGTGCGCGCATGCGCACTGGATGGGTCGCACGTATTATGGGCGCGGCACGCCCGCACACGACCCCCCTGCGCTCCCCCCACTTGTGGCACGTGAGCCAAAAAAGGTTCGCCATCGCTGCTATAGGAGATAGAGGAATTGGTGCTGACGTGTGGATTCTGATTCTGCGTGAGCTGATAGATGTTCCAAATGATAACACTTATTTTTTTTGGTCCTCAGATTTCATTTGCTAATATAATTGTGATTTTCCTGTCCAAATATGGCACTGTAGGTAGTCCTTGCTTTCCAACTGCCTTGTTAGTGACCAAGCAGAGTTAATAAGAGAACATGGAAGCAAAATTGCAAGCATGGTCACATGATGTTTTGTTTAATCATTAACTCAAAAATGACAACATAAACCCACCACAGTCACAGGATTTTCAAGTTAGTGATTATGGTACTTAGGTAAGGTCAATTGTGATCACTAATCAATCCCAATTGTGGTCACTAAGCAAGGACTGCCCATACTGTAAATCTCATTATGGAAGCTTTTGTTTGTTGCACTTGTAATGATGGCAGTTTACAACCCATCCTTAATTGGTTCCTGAAATCAATAGGAAACTGCATAATCTTTGAAAAAACTCATTTTCATTTGTTCTGTTTCAGGCTGTCAGTGAAGAATGCGAAAAATTAAAGGAAGAACTTGCAGAACAGAACCAACAAGCAAATGCTGCAAAAGAGGCACTCAATGAAATGCAGGTTGAAACTTTATTTATTTAATATCAATATTAATATTCAGTTGACATTTAATTAAACTCACGGAACCATTTCAACTGAGCTAATTATTGATGTTTTAAACTTGTTGGTCGTCCAGTAGGAAGACTCTCTACTAGTACTCTGAAATCTTGATCAAACACCTCTCTCGTTAAGCAAACTGAGTATACAAATTGGATCCGATTTTTGTCTGGACATCTACCCCCAAATTAGGGATAGTATATCCAACATAGTCTGGATAAGGCAGTTCAGTTTACATTAATTTTGCATCATCTCTATCACTCAGAAGGTTATAAAAGTGAGGAAAGGTAAAGGTAAAATATTTTACCTTTCAGGCTTGCAGGATTCTTCTACTATAGCCTATGTCAATAATTTATAGTTCTAGTCTTCCTATGGAGTCAGTTTCTTGATCTGGTCTCTCTCTCAAAAGGTGATCATGTAAATAAAGTAAGTATTAAAAAACCAAAATCACAGAAATCTATGCCTCTCTATTTTTATAAGTATATAAGTATAAAACCATGTGTGTGATGACCTAGGGCATGGCATGAAAGCAACACAAGCACATTCACTACAAGTCCTGGAGCAAAGCTCTTACACACACCTTCAGAAGCCTCTGGCTGAGTTCTTCCGTTTGTACTTCTGGCGCCTTTGGAAGCCTGATTTGCAAGCTCTGTGGCCAGCTTCGACCTCTCCTCATTGGAGGGTCCAAATTCATACCATAGCCATAGCTAATCCATGGTTACCCAATGTGGTACAAAGGAGCAAGTTAGAGTTGGGTTGGGAACAAAATGTGATGACCCAGGGTGTGGCACGAAAGCAACACAACCAGAGAACAGGTCTAACTCTCCTTTATTGCTGCAACTGTGCCCCCAAACTTCCCCACATTCACTACAAGTCCTGGAGCAAAGCTCTCACACGTACCTTCAGAAGCCTCTGGCTGCAAGTAGTCCAGTAAGCCAAGTTAGCCAAACAGTAATCAAGGCCAGCAGTCCAATAAGCCAGGTTAGCGCAAATATTAACCAGAGCCAGCAGTCCAATAAGCCAGGTTAGCTAAACAGTAACTGGAGGAAGAAGTTCAGTGAAGCAGGCAAACTGAGATGCCCCACAAGGCAGAGTACAGCCATCTTCATGGCTTTGGCAAATGCACACAAGGCTCCACAGATTCAACACTTGTTCCCAACAAATGCTCCTCAATCTACATTGTTCTTGCCATCTCTCTTCTCTCCTTGCTCTTGGATTAGGAGTGGGTAGTCTTTGCTCTTCTTCTGAGCTCTCCCTGTCTGCACGCCTTACTAATTCAGAAAAGCCTTGCCTGGACTGACTTAGCCTTTCCCCAGTTTTCCTCCAAGACCAATGGCGCTGGCCTCTCTATCTCTATCAGTTCTTGTTCCGGCTCATCTTCCCCTACAAATTCAGACTCCAATGGGGGAATGACAATGTGTGGGGAGATATGGTCCTGTGTCACACCTTCCATGACCATCCCCACCCACTCCCGGCCCTCCAAGGTCAAACACAACTCTAATGTGGCCATAAATGAAATTGAGTTTGACCCCCTCCCCTGCACTACAGTATTCCTTCCCCCTGCTTTCTTCCATCCTACCCCACTGGGTCCCTCAGGCATTCAGCTTTTCACATGCTCCTCCCCATCACCAATCACTCATTTTCTTTTATTGTAGATCTCGTTCTGGAAGCTCTGTGGATTGAATTGAGAAAGAAGAGATTACTGCTCTATCCCTAGGCCAGCGATGGCGAACCTTTTTTGGCTCACGTGCCACAAGTGGGGGGAGCGCAGGGGGGTCGTGTGCGGGCGTGCCGCACCCATAATGCAACATGCGACCCCTCCAGTGCGCATGCGTGCACAACGCGCGACCCCCCCCCCCATTTTTACATGCTTTTTTCGCCCTCCCCAGGCTCCAGAGGCTTTATAGGAGCCTGGGGGGGGCAAAAAGAGCCTCCCCCGCACCCCCCCAGACGCCCTCCGGAGGCGTCAGGGAAGCCTCCAGGCGGTCACTGAAGCCTTCGGAGCGCTCAAAACGATCCTCCGAACAAACAGGAAGTGACGGGGGGCTCTTTTTGCCTGCGCCTCGCGTGCCCTGACAAATGGCTCCGCGTGCCACTTGTGGCACATGTGCCATAGGTTCGCCATCACTGCCCTAGGCCATGTGGCCCAGTACCAGTAGACATTTTCAGAGTGGTCAAGGAGTGCTAGCAACACTCTTTAGCAATGCAGCCTATGGTTGCCTAGGGATGGAGTAGTTTGCTCTTCTTCCCCATTGCTGCACATTTGTAATCCTGCTATTTAGCGGGTTGTATTGCTTGTGAACAAGAAAAATTGGGGAAAGAGAAGGTTGCATGAAGCCCCTGCTTTCAAGCCAGACAGTCAGCTGGGTGAAGCTAGGCATGCTTCCTTCACCGCACTCACACTTACTTCCACAACTGGCAAGTGCCATTTTAAAGCAGCTACAGTTCATTACGACCATTTTGAAAAATGGCAGTCCCCTCCTGGATCCAGCCATGCTATCTATGGATGCTGAGGAAAGAGCAAACTCCACCATCATTTGGCACAGCTTGCTTTCCTTCTCCAACAAGAGCTGTGTAACTTCCAGAAGGAGAGCTGTGGTATAATAAAAGATAAGCAAGGATTGTAATAGTAACCTTGTTCGCTATTCCCCATGGCTGATAAATCTATGGTCCTAGGATGATACATTCCAATTATTTAGTATATAATTTGAAATGCCCAAAATAAGTAATGTGACTCTGGGTGGCATACAGCACTAATAACAATTAACCAACTCTATAAAACATTAAACACATGATATAGTATTGAAGGCAATCCTCGCTATTCAATGTTCATTACAATTCCCTTAATATATTTTACAGAATAACAAGCAATAAACATTTCACTTTATTCATCATCTTAAAAGTTCTATATATGTCCATGTTTCATATATTTTAACCCATGCTTAGTTGTCCTTCTATTGTCATATTCAATCAATTCGCAGCTCAGTTTAATTATCATGTATAAAAGTGAATCACAAATCTCTGTTTATCAGTTTCATATTTATCCATATTCCATATATTTTAACCTTTATTTAGCTATATTTCCATTATCATATTCAACCAGTTAGAAACTCCATTTTATTGTCATATTTAGGAATAAAGCCCTTGTCTTAGCTTTATATTTTCCCATATAACAGTTTCTAGTTGTCTGATTTTTTTCCTTTTGTCTTTTGTCTTTTGTCCCACTTCTCTATTCCTGTCTTCTCCCTTTTCTTTATTTTGACACACCCACTCTCTTCAATTTTCCCCAGGCCACCATCAAAAGAATATTTTATATTTCTCTTTGTTGGGGCATAATCTCCTACTTCAATTTCCCTTGTGCCATTAACAACTTCCAAAACCTCTTTTGTCTGCTTTTTATTCCCTTTTGTTGGGACACCTCCCTTTTTTACAATTTTCCCTATACCACTGCCAAGACCAATGGAGTTTGTCTGCTTTTTATTTCCCTCCATTTCTACCCCTTCATTGTCTTTCCCCCCTTCTTCTTTGAATTCTTCTTTAGATATCTACTTCTCTGGGTTCAGAATTCCATTTAGGCTTGATTTTAATGATTTATGCATGTTTTTTATAATTTCACGTAGTTCTTCAAATTCCCAGTTTTCCATGATGTCCAGTTCCAAAGTTACAGTTAGTTATACAATTCTTATTTCAGAGTTCTGATACACCTTAAATTTATCTACTTCAACTGCTGTGGGAAAGAGCAATGGGAGCCATCTTGGTCTTTTGTTCTTCCTTAATGTCCAGTTCTAAAATTGCAGTTAGTTATACAAGTCTTATTTCGAGGATCTGGTCCACCTTAAATTATGTTAATTCAACTACTGTGAAATCGGAAGAGAAGCTGGGGCCATCTTAATCTTTTGCAGAGAGAAAAAAAAAGGAAGAAAAGGAAAAAAATCCTTCGTATTTCCCAGTTCTTGACTCTGATATTATTCTTTCCCTTGCTACCTTCTACCTCTGGTTGATTATAGCTGCTCAAAATATATCAATTGGAACAAACTTGCATACAGCCAGATTCGGGTACATTTCTCTTTGCATCCTGCTTTTCCAAATTCTGATTTATGGCAGTTGGTTAATTAAAACTTCCGTCACAGTCAAGGTTAGGTTATCAGTTATCAGTGAGAAGTGTTTTTTTCTTGATTTTTTGGGAGTTGATTAAGCTACTGTATATTAGTTGGAAGAAGTTCAAATGAAGTAAATCCTTCGGAATGTTTGATTTCTATTTCAAATCCAGATTTAGAGTTTGTATTTGAGTAGGTTTGTCACTTCTCTGCTTTCTCCCTTTCTATCCGAATTTGTTTCAAACAAATAGCTTTTTGGGGGGCTAGTGTTTCAACCCTCCATTTTCCTTTCCTTTCTTTCTTTTTGAAAAAATCTCGATCTGACCATCAATATTATTTATACTCTCAGGATTTCTTTGCCTTTTCCAGGTTTGATCTATGGCTGTGGGTTAGATACATTTTCTTACCAGTCTTTCATCTCTTCTTCACCCTCCTGTTAATTTGCTTTGACTGGAAATCAGCATCTTGTCAGCCATGTTGCAGGCTGCTGCCCCCATTCCGATTCATAGGGCAAATCTCCAACCTGCAAGGGACCTGTTGCCTCCCCCTGGGTCTAATGAGACGCTGCCCCTTCTTTGCCCCCACTCCAGGGGGGGTCTGATCCAAAAAAGGATACTCGGAATTGGTTTGTCAGACAGGGTTCATGTGAGGCTCTTCAGAGCACACATCCCCCACGTCTGTCCAGCTGGAGAACTTCCTGTCGAATAGGGTATGATTTACTTCTTGACTGTTGGTCTTTCTGTTTCTTTTTTACTTTTTGATTGTCTCATTTGAATGCCATGTACATGTTGTTTATCTCTATGTGCCTGTTGATGACTGATTCGTCTGAGAGTCAGGCTTCTTGGTCTAAGATATTCACAGTTTTCCTAGTTGAAACTTTACATCTATTCATGTGTTCTATTTTGAAATTAAGGAGTTTTCATCATATTTTTCCATTTTTCATGGATGTATTCAGCTAATCTTCTACCCGTTTGTCCTAAATAGTGGCTGCAAAAGTGTATCTTGCAGATGACCTGGGGGGTTTTTCTGGGGCTTTTGGATGTTTTGATTTCTTTAGGATGTTTTGTAGGGCTTCTGTTGGTTTATGTGGCGATAATAATGATGGTGATTTCTGAAAAGTTTTTAATGTATGGCAGTGTTATCCATTTCACAGCTTTTGTTCTTTGAACTATATTGGGTTGAGTGGTAAGCCACTTTTTGATAAAGTTGCATTGCTATCCATTTTGTTGGGAAATGTTGCATAGATTATCAACTTAATATGTCATCAAATTTTTCCTCTCTGAAAATCTAAAGCAGTATTTTCTCTACTGCTTAACTCCATGATCACATGGAAACCCTAAATTGTTTGTTTTATTATTGTTTTATTCTAAGTAGAAGATTAAATACTGTTCTATTTCTATGCAGTTGAAAATATCATTTTTCTAGATTCTGAATGCAAAACTGAACCTTTCCATGGATCAAGTGACTGAGTACAAAGCAATCCAGCAAAAAAAGGATGAAGAAATTGCAGAACTTAAAGAAGATCTTAAAAGGTTGGAGTTTAATTGAAATTATTTCAATCGTATGTGTGTGTGTGTGTGTGTATAAATATATACCATGAACAAATAATATAAATGAATAGGATTTTATAAATATTTGATTATACAGGGAATCCTTGATTTACGATGGTTCAATTACTGTCTGTTCAATGTTACAACAGTACTGAAAAAAGTGACATGACCATTTTTCAGTTACAACCTTTGTAACATCCCCATGATCATGTGATCAAAATTCAGATGCTTGGCAAAGGGTTCATACTTATGACCATTGCAGTGCCCCAAGGTCATGTGATCAAGATTTTGCAATCTTTTGACAAGCAAAGTGAATGGGGAAGCCAGATTCACTTAACAACTGGGTTACTAACTTCTCCCTCAAACTGGAGAGAGAGAAGCCAGGAGTGGGTGGTTGCTTCTATCTTCTAATCAAAGACTGAGCATGTCATCCTTTTTGCCACACCTCCTCTGCCTGGAGACTTCCTTTCCCAGTTCTGCTCAGTCTTTGATCGGGAAGGTAACCTTTTTGGAGTGATCTTCACTCCGAAGTTTCTGAGATTGGGGATGGTAGGAGTTTTTGTGTTTTCGCGCCTAGCAGCCGATAAGTTAGCAGCCTATGCTGCGATCATTTTTCTCCAGAGCCACTCGCTGCCCAGCTTCTAGTGGTGGAAAGGGAACCCTTTCTATCCAGCCAAGGTAGGCAAAACCAGGAGTCAGGAGGGGCTGGAGGTGGGCTCGCTGCCTGGGAGTTTGAACAAGGCACGGGCACGTTTAAAGCACTGTTTCTCAAGCTGTAGCGGATTTAGAGCCTGTGGTGGGCTCCGTGGCTTAGAGGTGGGGTTTGGTGGACTTTGTGCCCTCCACCAGCTGACAGTCATGCAAGAGAGGGGAGTGGACACCAGGCTCCAAGGGCTTCAAGCCAGAGGGCAGCGGCGAAAGGAGCCGCTAGGAAAAGCTGTAAAAATATGGCTTCCAGCAGCAAGGAGACCAGGGCAGCTCAGAAGGACGCTGAAAGGCTCCAGGGAGCCCTGGAAAAGGAATTGGGGAGAGCCACGAGGGCTGGAAGTGGCCAGACCTTGGGGGAGATTCTTGAGAGGAGGCAGAAGCCTCCCACCCACCAGTAGCTCCTGCAGCTGGCTCTCTGATGGATCCATGCATTTCCCAGCCTGGCTGTAGCAATTGGTCACCAGATGGCGCTAGAGAGAGGTGTTCCACATTACAAGTGGAAGCAAGAGATGTTTTTTTTTCTGATGACTTGCTTGCTATAGTTTCTGAAAGTCTGTCCCCCACCCCCAGGCCAGTTCCAGAAGCCACCTTTGCCCCTGCAGCTGGCTTGCACCCTGGGGATGAGGAAGACAATTCACAGCTGCCTAGCCATCTTCAGTCACTGGTCACTAGGGCCATTTCACAAAGAGCAGCTTCTGGTCTTCAGCAAATGGGGTTTTCTGCCAGGGATCTTCACCTTCTGTGCAGGCATCAGGATCTTTCCAGGGGTTAGGATATCTGGCTAGATCCGCCCAGGCTATCTGCACAGGCCCCATCTGTGAGGAGTGAAGCTTCCTCAGTGGAGGAGGGTGAATTTACAGCACTCTCAGAGGAGGAAGAGATTTCTTCTGACCCTTCACCCTTTACTGGACTCTTTAGGCCTGACTCTTTTAGATCTCTATTATGTAAGACCAAGGAGGTAACTGAGCTGAGCGTTCCCCCAGTTCTTGACACAGCCCAGGGTGCAGGTGGTTCAGGCCATGGATTCTTCTCAGAGCTGGCCATCAAGAATGAGGCGGTTCCAGCATCTAAGCTTTTCCTGGATGTGGTGCACAGACAATGGTCCAAGCCTGGGGTGGGCCCTTCGCCTTCTAGTGTTGAGAAAAGGCTGTATAATGTGGATTCAGATTTTTCAGAGATTCTTCAAATTCCTTCAGGGGATGTTCCAGTGGCGGCTTTGACTTCAACATCCATCTTACCTGCAGATGCCATTGATGGCCTCAAGACTGATGACAAGAGGGCGTAGATGGCCTTCCGCAAGGCACACCAGGCAGCAGCCTAGGCGGTGAAGGTAGCCAATTCACCTTTCTTTTTCACCAGGGTGTCCCTGCTTTGGCGGCCCTTTTGAGGGACATGAAGTTGACCCTTTCATCGCTCCAAGTGACACCTCTCTCATCGGAGGCCTGCTCAGCTTCTTTCTCCACCAATGGGAGGCTATAACATTGGACAGATGCGTCCTCGATACAGTTCAATTTGGCCTAGCACTGGTATTTCTTTCCAAGCCCCTGGACTTCTTTCTCAGCTGCCCTGTCTCCCGGGATGCAGTAAAGAGTTGCCTGATGGATATAGCCATCCAGCATCTGCTGGAGATTCAGGCCATCCAACCGGTCTCTTGGATAAATGGGGTCTAGGATTCCACTCCTTCTTATTTGTGATCCTAAAGAGCTCGGGGTGGGTGGAGGGCAATTTTAGATCTAAAGCATCTCAACAAGTGCATCGCTTACAAGCGATTCAAAATGCAGTCACTTCACGTCATACTTGAGAGCATTCAACAGGGCGACTTCCTGACCTCAATAGATCTCACAGATGCCTACTTGCATGTCCCAATCCTGCCAGCACACAGACAGTACCTTCAGTTTGCCTACAAGGAGAACCATTATCAGTTGAGAGCCCTCCCATTCGGGCTGTCATCAGCTCCAAGAGCGTTCAAAAGCTACTGGTGGCATTGGCGGCCCACCTGTAGTCCTTCCCTGTCAGGCTTCAATGTTACTTAGATGACATCCTGGTCCAATCATCGTCACGGGCTCAGGCAGAAGCTGATCTTAGGTGACTCTACAAAGAACATGCCTTTTCCATCAATATCAAGAAAAGTCATTTCATTCTGACCACCAGACTGCTCCACTTGTGGGCCATCATAGACATGTCCCTGTGCATGGTCTACCTCTTGGAAGAAAAGAGACACAGTCTGCAGTTATTGATTCACAGCATTCAGGCGGATGTCATGGTGACCCTGGCCATCTTGTCCCAGCTCCTAGGCAAGATGATTTTGTGCATCTCCATAGTTCCGTAGGTGTGTCTCCATCCCAGGGCCCTGCAATGGTTCTTCTGCCTTATCAAAGGGCAGGCAGGAGCAACTTGCTGGTCAACGACAGGATTTCTCAGAGAGTTCTACATTCTTTTCAGTGGAGGACGTCTCAGGTCCTGCTCAAGAGGAGCCTTTTCAGGGAGCCCAGCAGACTTACTGTAACGACAGATGCCAATTTCAGTTGGGGAGCCCACTTGCATTCTTTGATGGCCCAGAGACAGTGGGGGCCGCCCGAACATCACCACAGCATCAACTGGCTGGAGCTCAGGGCAGTCCATCTTGCATTCAAGAACTTCAAGGAACATGTAGCAGGGAGCCACGTGCTGGTCTTAACATACAACATGACTACCAAGGCCCACATAAACTGATGGAAAAGATGCATTCACAGTCCCTCATGGAGGAGGCAGGTCTTCTAGGTCTCTGGGCGGAGAGGAACCTTTTGTCCCTCAAGGCAGAGCACATAGCAGGGGTGCAGAATGTGCAGTCAGATTTCCTCAACAGATCATCAGACAGAGTAGCGACTTCACCCCTCCATATTCCAGAAGCTGTCAGAGTGTTTTGGCACTCCTCTCCTGGACCTGTTTGCAGCTCTGGCCAATGCGCAGCTGACGAGATTCTTCAGCAGGTTTGTGAGAGCGGAGGGGGTAAACGCACTTTGCATTCCGTGGCCCAGGCGTCTTCTGTATGTCTTTCCTCCTCTGCTGCTCTACCAGCGGTAGTCAGGAAGGTGATACGGGAACAGGCAGAGGTGCTGTTAGTGGCCCCTAATTGGCCCAGGAGGCCATGGTTTGCGCATCTGATGGATCTGTTGGTAATCTGCACGTGGATAATACTTCAGGGGCAGATTTCCCTCAGTCAGTGAGCCCTGATCCATCCGGAGCCTCAGTGGCTTCAACTGGCCATGTGGCATTTGAAAGGAGGGCCATGATCCAGGGTAACCTCTCTGCTAGAGTCATCAGGACCATTCAGGCCTCCAGGAGGCAATCCCCGATTAGATTGTATGACCACACCTGGGCAGCATTTTGCGACTGGTGCTCCAGATCTCCGGCCTTGACATCAGTTGCACAGGTGCTAGATTTCCTGCAGGAGGGGTTGGCTCCTAACACTATATGGAGGCAGTTAGTGGCCTTGCCTTCTGTCCTGTCTTTTCCATGCACCTCACGGTGCGTAGGTTTCTCAGGGGTGCCACTAACTTACAGCCCTCTGTGATCCATAGGTACCCAACTTGGGACCTTTCCAAGGTGTTGCAGGCTCTCTTGGAGGGGCCGTTTGAGCTCTTGAGGATGGCGAGCTTGCAATTCCTCACTCTCAAGGTGGTCTTTCTGGTGGCCATTACCTCAGCCAGAAGAATTTCTGAGCTGGCAGCCCTTTTGGTTAGAAGGGATCTCTGTATATTTCATGCAGACAGAGTCATGCTGAGGTTGGACCCTGCATTCTGAAAGTTAACTCCAGGTTTTATAGGGCTCAAGAATTAGTTCTTCCAGATTTCTTCCCGGGGGCCTCTCCTCACCCTGGAGTGGAAATAGCATTGTCTAGACATACAGAGGGCTCTCTGTATCTACATCAACAGGATCTCTTTCTTTAGGAAGTCTGAATCCCTATTTGTTTCCTTTTTGCCTTCCATGTTGGGTTGCAAGGTGACTTCATCCACTGTGGGGTGATGGACTAGGGCCTGCATAGCTAGGGCATATGAGTCTAGGGAGCTCCCGGTGCCCCGGGGGATCACAGCACACGAGTGCAGCCACGATAGCAGCCTGGTCCACTCAATTGAGGAGGTGTGCAGGGCGGTTATTTGGTCCTCCCCGTCACCCTTCCATCAGAAATTATAGGTTGGACTCTTATGCTTCTGCCATGTTGAGAAAGGAAATTAGGCCCAGACTATTCTCACCCATTGGGACGGGCGAGCTTTGGTATGTACCACTCCTGGCTTCCCTCTCCCCAGTTTGAGGGAGAATGAGTGTTGGTCCTACCTGAACGCTGTTTCTCCTCAAATGGGAGAGAGAGAAGCCAGACCCTCCCTGCCACAGTCTGGTCAGCAGTAGGGTAGGGACCTTAGTCTTCGAAGCGAGGTGTGGGAGGAGTCACATGTGGATATTAACACGGCCCATTTGCCCGGAGACTGAGGTAGAATTTGAGGCCACTCCTCTACTCCTCCTGACTCCTCGAGCCGTGGATCGGTGACATGGCTACGAACAGCATAGGTTCAAAGGAGCTCCAAATCACGCGCAGAAGCCAGGCCGATTTACAGAGAGGAGGTGGTGAGGCAGCAACCGTAAGTCCTGGTGTTGGTGGACTCCTCAAGGAGCAGGGGCCGGCAGTCCCTAGATCACCAGGGGGTCCGACCTGGACGAGGGGACCTCCCATGGAGCCAATCCAGTAACGAGGGGGAGGACCACCTCTAGGAAGGCCACCTCAAAATTGGCTAGGAAGAGAGTGCCTAGCATGGAGCCTCACATTACCAGAGCTGCTGGCAGAAAGGGTAGAGAGAAAGTCAGTCCTTCCCATCCCGGTCACGCTCTTCTCTCAGCCTTCTCCCCTGCCAGAGGACCAAGCAGGTTATCCAGGACCCCCACGTGACTCTGCAAGAGAGGATAGTCCCCTGTCCCCTCCTCTTTCTCCTGCACAGTCTTCAGGACACCAGGGACATCCCTTTGGCCGCAGGGCAGCTGGTTCCTCCAGGCCACGCTTGGCCCCCCCAATCTGCAGGCTTCAGGACCGATCCGGAGCCTCCTAGCCTCACTCCAGCTTATCCAGAACATTCTGAAGGTTTCCAGCACGTGATTGCCCATCCCACTGCTCAGGGCATTGCCTCGGGCATGCAGCACCAATTTCAGGCCTCTAGACGGAAGCCTTCCCATGGGAACCCACAAGGTCATCCAGACCAACCCCATTCCTCAGCTGCCAGGGAGCGCAGATCGACTTCCCCTTCCACAGCTAGCGAGGGATCCGGACAGGAGGAGGAAGGGCAGAAGGATGTTGAATTTTCTGAGGATGAAGATTCCCAGGTCTCAGAGGCCCCCACCATCGCTGGCCTGTTCCCTCCTGCCTTGTTTAGCTCCTTACTAAAGAAGGCCAAGGCTATTGCAGATTTAGATACCACCCCAGCTTCCTCCCAAGCTGCTGCGTCCTCAACTTCTAGCGGGAGGAACAAGAAGGGTCCTTTTTATAAGCCTCAGGTTGAGAAGGAAGAAATTCTAAGCCCAGATTTGTTCATGGAGGTGCTGAAATCTCAGTGGGCCAAACCTGGCACATTTCCTACTCCAGGAAGCAACAACCACAGATTTTACAACCTTAACGCTGACTTCACTCAAGCCTTACATATTCCAGATGTTGATGTTCCAGTGGCGGGCCTAGCCTCATCTTTGGCAGTGGTGACTGGCGATATCTCCAACTGCCTGAAGGCAGAGGATAAGAAAGCGGAATTGGTTCTGCGCGAGACCTTCCAGGCTGTAACGTGGGTGATCAGAGCGGCTGCTGCAGCTTCCTTTTTCAACAGGTCCACTCTGCTTTGGCTGGAGCAACTCCAGGATAGAACCCCGCTTCTGACGTGCGGCTGCTGCCAGACATCAAGAAGCTGATGGCGACCACCCAGTTTTCAGCAGATGCCACACTGGATGTGGTCAAGTATTCTTCCAGAGCATTGTGTTCCTCAGTAGCTTCTAGGCGCCTTCTCTGGCTGCGCAGCTGGCAGGCGGAGTCCAGGGTGAAGTGGCATTTGGCGAGGGCGGAGTACACGGGAGATAAACTATTCGGAACCTCCCTTGATCATATCCTTATCGAGGATAAGAACAAGCACAAGGTCTTCCTTTCCAGGACCAAGTGCTCAGATCAATGACCAGCGCCTTACCCCAGGATGTCCTCCTTTTGATCCCCTGAGCAGAACATCCTACAACCGAGGTATTCTGCACCCAGATACCCTAGACAAGGGGACAGGCAGTTTCCAAGGGACAGATACAGGTTCCAACATCCCAGTAAGCGTCCCTTCTGAGGGGGAGAGTGCCCCTTCCACAGGAACAAATGTTTCGGGCTCGGATCAACGGATCGGCGGTTGCCTTACCTTGTTTGCAGATCGCTGGAGTCGCATCACCACTGATACGTGGGTTCTGCAGACAGTTAAATTTGGTTTAAAGTTAGTTTCGTTCCCATTCCCCGAATAGGTTCCGTTCCATCCCTTCCTCCAAGAACCCAGTCAAGCAATCCCTCATGCACAAAGCCATCCGACATTTGCTTGACATCAGGGCGGTGGAGTTAGTTCCGGAGGGGGAGAAGGGTCTAGGATTCTATTCCAATCTCTTCATAGTTCTTAAAAGTTCGGGGGGGGGGGCTATTTTAGACCTCAAATTTTGAAAAGATAACCAGATAATTTTGCCTCTAGAGTTCAAAAGCAATCCTTCTCCATTCAGTAATGGAGGAATCACCAAACAGTGCACATAACACGAAGGAAGGCAAAACACTGATTGAATGCTAATCTTGCATTCTCCCATTAGCTGCAGGAGGCAACCTTTTAGTTCATAATATTCTCAATATTTCAAGAGTCAGATGTAATAAAAACCACTGAGGGCCTATTTCAATATAATTTTGAGGAGTAGAAATTGCATTATGAAAGTGCCAGGCTTGTGCAAAAGAGCTTTTTTGTAAGAACTGCAATGATGTAGTACATATATATATATACAGCAATATGTGTTTCACTTGATATTGTACAATTGTACAGATAGTTCGCAACATACAAACATAGCTGAGCCCAAATTTTTTTCTTGCTAAGCAATGGAACAGTACACTTAACAATTGTTAAGTGAGTTTTGCTCCATTTTATGACCTTTCTTGCCACAGTTGCTAAGTGAATCACTGCAATTGTTAAGTTAATAATACGGTTCTAAAGTGAATCTGACTTCTCCAAGCATCTCAATTTTGATCATGCAATGGTAATAAGTGTGAAACATGTTCATAAATCACGTTTTTCAGTGCCATTGTTGCTTTGGACAGTCACTAAATGAAGAGTTATAGGTAGAAGAATACATGTATTAATTGTTTTTATGTTTGCAAATAGTTAATCTGCTCTTTCTTCAAAAGTTTCTAATGTGGATAGTTATTAGAATGCACATAAATAAAATTTATATGAAATTATTTAAAAAGGCACAAAAATAAACTCATAAGAAAATAAAAATAAAAAAATGAACCAATAACACCATTTATATGTGAATACAATGTATTCATACAATACATATCTAGATTAGATAAACAGTTTTATCAAAACTTGTAGGCTATATGGCTATCACAAGAATTATATTAAGACTCAGTTTTGTTGAGATGAACAGCTATATAAACATGGTTGTGAATAAAATAAATAAGCAAGCATGGAGGAAAAATCAGGACAAACAAAATTTAGATAGGTTAGTATACTGTCAAGTGATACTTTGTGTGCTCCCCAACTTAAAATCATCTTTTGTGTAGAAAAGAGACTTTTCTCAGGCCTTAGAGTGGGGCCCAAAAATCTTGTGTCCTTAAGAGATTTTCAAACATTGTTTACCCACTGCAAATTTGTTTCAAATATGTTGGAAATCAACTCTGAGAATTCCCTTGCAATATTTTCTAAAACTCTGTAAGTGGTCATTCAATGCAGGTAATTCCCAAGTTACAACAGTTCACTTAGTGAACGTTTGAAGTTATGACTTAGCCCCCCCCCCCCCCCAGTACTTATGACCCAGTTCCGAAGTTACAAATGTTGCAGCATCACAGCCATCATTCACACTTATAAATGATGGCAAAAGCGCTGCCACATTCACCTTGCCTATGTCCCCTCTCCCGATCAGGTCTTCACAGGAACTCCACTTGTGCAGACTCACCTCTCTGTTGCGGTTTTTTTGCCTGCTTTGCCTAAACTGCTACTGATCTCGCGTGATCTCACACTAGTTTAGGCCTATGCTCTCTGCAAATTGAGGCCTGGGTGAGATCTGTGGCAAAAGACTTTGCAAAAAGATGGAAGGCTTTGATCCTTCAGCATTCCCTCCTTTGCTGTTTCCTTGTTGAAGCCTGCAGGGAGATTATGACCCTGTAAGCTTCTGCAGCCCATTGCAAAAAGCCTTTGTCATTACAAGCCAAGTTTGGGAGGGGTGGGTGCGTCCCTCCAAGACTCCATTCGTACGGGCAACAGCTTTTTGCAAAGGGCTGCCGAAGCCTACAGAGACACAATCTTCTTACAGGCTTCAGCAGCCCTTTGCAAAAAGCCGTAGCCTGCAAGAGCAGAGTTTCGGAGGGGCTGGTGTGTTCCTCCCAAGCTCCGTTTGTGCCGGCAACGGCATTTTACAAAGGCTTGCCAAAATGTTTGGAAGCCGATGGCACACTTTTAGGCAGTGGATTTCACTGTCTAAAAAGGTGCCATCGGCTTCCAAACACTTTGTGGGTTGAGATTGAAAGCATCTGAGCATCATGATCTCATGCGGCAGAAAGGCTGGAGAGAAGACAGCTCGCTAGACTTTTGCAAGATAAGTGACCTGGTGGGGCAGGATGTAGGGGAGCAATTGTGGGGAGCATGAGGTATTTCAGTGGGTCAGGGAGGCCTTGGGTAGTCATTTGGCCTGTTCCATCACTAGCCCCGCTCCCCCCCCCCAGCCTTCCCTACCCTGAGAGATACCTCATGTGCATTTAATGAAACACATATTCGATTAGTGAATGAGTGGACAAAAGCAGGGAGCAATCACTCCTACGAATCCTTGGGTTATGAATGTAATTAGCAGGTTCCACTACATTTATAACTTGAGGATTACATGTATAGCTGCAGAGAGCTAGGATAGGCTAAATTACTCTTAAGTGGGTGAAGTTAACTGTGTTCTTCAGGCTGGAATTTATTATCAATTACAAATATTTAATTTTGATTTGCATTCTGATCTTTAGGAGCATTCTAATATATGTAAAGTATAAGGATGACTGCTGTTTCACAATATCTGATTTTTTACTAGGTTGATAGTTTGATAACTTTTTTTTAAAAATGTACTCGAACATAAAGGAGTGCTAGAATCATTTTCATTCTTAGTACTTTGTGAAGATTAATAGTATTATTTCTAATGTTAATTGTAATTTGGATAATAATAAAATCATTTGAGGAAAATGGAATGTTTTTGAACAGAGCCCAGACTGAAGTCAGCAAAACAAATGAACAAATTCAAGACTACTGTGATAAATTCAACAAGATGAAATCAGAGCAAGACAACAATGAGACCAAGTTACTGGCTGAACTGGATGACCTAACTAGAACAAAGCAGTTCCTGGAAGAAAAGTTAATTGAACTTCTCAGGTTGGTAGATTTATTTTTAGATACCTTCACAATCAAGTGGAAAAAAAAATTTTTTTCACTTCTCAATTTTACTACTACAAAATTTAAAGCCATATTTATGGTTCGCAATGCCCCACAAAGTTATTTTAAAACCTTCAATTTAAAATATTCTAAATATATTGTATTCTTCTCTGCAGCACTAATTTGCTTTTTGTCCATTTGGAATTCTAGGATTTTCTCTCTCCTTTACCCAGGAAGTGTGTTATCATTCAGGAATGGAGTTTGCATCCAGGCTTTAGAATAGAACAAGATGGAAGGGACCTTGGAGGTCTTCTTAGAGAATCTATACCATTTTAGATAAGTGACTGTCTAAACTCTAGATCTTCTTAAAAACATCCAGTGTTGGAGCGCCCACGAGTTCTGGAGGCAAGATGTTCCACTGGTTAATTGTCCTCACTGTTAGGAAGTTTCTCCTTAATAGCACATTGCTTCTCACTTTGATTAGTTTCCAACCATTGTTTCTTGTCCTGCCCTCTGGTGCTTTGAGGAATAATTTGACCCACTCTTCTTTGTGGCAGCCCCTCAAATATTGCAATGCTGATATCATGTCACCCCTAATCCTTTTCTTTCAACTAGCCAAATCCAAATCCTGCAGCGGTTCTTCATATGTTTTAGTCTCCAGGCCTTTGATCATCTTAGCGGCTCTTCTCTGAACTTTTTTCCCAAAATCTCAACATATTTCTGTAGTATGATGGCCAAAAGGTGTTGCAGCATTCCAGGTGTGGTCTTACTAGGGTTCTATAAAGTGTTACTAATACTTCAAAGGGTCTTGATTCTATGCCTCTGTTTTTACAACCCAGGATTATATTAGCTTTTTTGGATGCTGCTGCACATTGCTGGTTCATATTCAAGTAATTACCCACTAGGACTCCAAGATTCCTCTCACAGTTACTGTTTTTGAGCCTAATCTGTACTTATACTCCTTTAATTTTTCTTGCCTAAATGTAACTGAATACCACTGAAAAAGAAAAAGAAAAACTTTGAAAAACCAGCATGGCTGCACAAAGATCTCTCTGATAAACTGAAAGACAAAAAGGGCAAGTACAAAAAATGAAAAGAGGGACACTTAACTAAGTCTGATTATCAGTAGGTAGCCAGAATATGCAAAGATGAAGTCTGGAAAGCAAAGGATCAGAATGAATAAAGACTTGCAACAAAAGTCAAAGATAATAAAAAAAATGTTTCTTTCAACATATTAATAATAAGAAAGAAGTCAAGGAAACAGTAAGTTCACTATAGAGAGAAGATGGCAAGGAAGTAACAGGCAGTAGAGAGAAAGTAGAGCTGCTTAACTCTTTCTTTGCATCAGTCTTCACACAAAAAGAAATTATGGCAACGTACCAAAAAAATATTGTAAAAGACAAACTAGAAATAAAAATAAGCAAGAAAATGGTAAGAGAACACCTATCTGACCTTAATGAATATAAATCACCGGGACCTGATGGATTATATCTGAAGGAGCTGGCAGATGTTATCTCAGAACCACTGTACCATATCTTTCAAAAATCTTGGAGAACCAGGGAAGTACCTGAGGATTGAAAAGACTGGGATGGTTCCCAACTTCAAGAAAGGGGGGGGGGGACAAACCCAGGAAACTAAAGACCAGTCAGTCTATACCTGGAATATTCTAGAAAAGATAATCAAAAAACAGATCTGTAAACAACTAGAAGCAAATAAAGTTATAACTATAACAGCATCAGTTTGCTAAAAACAGATCATGCCAAACCAAACTTATTTCATTCTTTGATAAAGTAACTAAATTAGTAGACCAGCAAAATGCTATGGACATAATATTCTTAGATTTCAGTAAGGCATTTGACAAAGTAGACCACAACCTACTTCTTGGTATGCTAGAAAAATGTGGAATAGACAACATCACCACTGGATGGATTTGTAGCTGGCTGACAAACCGTATTCAGTGAGTAGTCCTTAATGATACTACATCCACATGGAGAAAAGTAAGTAGTGGGGTACCACAAGGCTCCGTATTAGGCCCAATATTCCCCAGTATCTTCATAAATGACTTAGATGAGGGAATAGAAGGGATGCTCATCAAGCGTGCAGCTTTCAGAAGTCCAATCTCCAACTTATTCCACAATTCACTATCCAATTTCATATTCTGGAATATGGCAATACCACATTTTCTTACTACATTTTTCCCAGTGTTTTTTATATTAGGAATATCTAGGTGAATTGAGGAGATCTGGAGATGAAGTGATTATGGAGACCCCTTATTTGGATAATGTTATAATGTTCTGTGTTGTGGTGTTGTAACAGCAACACAATAGTAGTTTGTGGAGTCTTCAGTTCACTTTGTTTAATAGAACAAAGAAATAATAAGAAAAAAATGAAGCAATCCTATAATAGAACATAGATTCACATACATTGTGAATATACATTGAAGTTTTATACAGTTGTTTGAATAAAAGATGGATATCTTCCATTGTAAGTATGGATGTATATAGATAGTCTTTCCTTATCAATTGCTTGGTCAGCAACCTTGGAAACTACAACAACACTGAAAAAGGAGATTTATGACAGGTCTTTGAGCTGCAGATGTTCCAGCACCCTCTGCAGTCATGTAATTTTGATTTGGGTGCTTGGCAATTTATGATAGTCACAGCATCCTGCATGCACATATTTGCCATTTGCATTCTTTACAACTGGCTTCTGATTTAAAAAGTCATTGGGGAAGTTGGAGGAAGTCACAGATCATGGTCATGTGACTTCACACAATGACTGTGGGTGATTTTCTTCACAACGGTAACCAAAAGTGATATAATTCAGGACAGTCACTTGATGTTATACTTCGTAACTATATTGCTTAGTGGTGGAGTTATAGTCCATAAGTGAGGATTGCCTGTAATCCACATCTATAAACAACTCATTCTTAAATCATGAGGAACAAGAATTCATTCTTAAGTCATAAGGAACATCAACAACCAGTCAAGGAGAGAAAAAAACCTAGAACTAAAGAGAAATTTCATGATAGTTACAACAATCAGTAGAGCAACATCTCTAGAAGTTGTGGGTGTGGGGGCATTGGAAGTTTTTAAGAAGAGATTGGATGACCATTTGTCTGAAATGGTATAGAATTTCCAGTCAGAGCAGGAGGATGTGTTAGAAGACCTCCAAGGTCCCTTCCAACTCTGTTATTCTATCAAATATTCAATTCCTGGGGGGTTACTAGGCTATTAATTTATCTTTCTAGTGTTGAAAGTTTAGCCTCTTAACAATCCATTACTGTTATCCAGTCCATCATTTTTCACATAACAAACATATAGTACAAAATAATATAAACATAATAAACCTTATCTCAAGCTCAAAATATGCAGTATTAATTCAGTTAATATAATATCAATAGCACTTTTGGGACTAGAAAATATTAATGGACAAATTGCATATTTTCCATTTTTTTGATATATTGATAAGGCAATACATATTTAAACCTTTGCCCTGACCTGTCTGATTGCATCACAAGATCAATAAAGGAAAAGATTGCATTGTGGTCAGATATACACATCAGCCCAGATAGACTCTTGGTCACTTTTTCTTTACCGATGAGAAAAAATTAATATTCTTTAATCTGCAAATATATTTTGTTTTAAATCTAAAATGGAAGAATTTATTTGAAGACTGAGGAATATTTAGTATCTTTTTCTTATGCATATGTAATTGATTGGAAGCAATATAACCTCTATCCGGCTGTGGCATCACACTCTGCAGTGTTGACTAATTTTTTTCATTGCATGTTTGACTATTTGTTAAATCCTGTGGTTTGCGGGTGATAGCTTGACATTTAAAGTTGCTCAGAAAAAAGTGCTGCTTCTCTAATAATATTTATTGAACATTAGATCCAAATGCTTTCTGTCCATATGCTTGTAACAAATTACCTTCCTTGGATGTTTGGTAGCCTTGTTATTTGGTTCTTTTTCATAAATTTATTCTTCCTTAGATTATGTCGTTCTATGTGAAATTCTGCAAAAAAATATTCGCCATTTTAAAATTTCTGAATGTTTGCCATGTATTATTATCAGAGCCTAATGTATATCCTATTGATATGTAAAAGGAATCTGAATGAACAAATTACCACAAATTAGTGCTGGTTTCATTCAGTTTGAAAGCAGAGTCATCCAGTGTGCGATGCACCATTGTGAAAAAGTATCCTCTTACATTTCATAGCTGATTGTATAATTTTTAATTGCAGTAACTGCAGCCAAAACTTTCTGGATTGTAACAGATGATCAATGGCATTGAATAGGAAATTTTGCTAAACAAACCAGAAAAATTCTGTTATTGGTTTAACAATATGTTCACATGGGAACCTTGGGTCATTATACTCCTAATCACCTAATATATAAACTGGAGTTTGTTTTTGGCTAATGTTGAAAGAGGATCAAAATGTGGGTCCTAATTCACACATAATGTTTATCACAGAATCATAGTTTATTATTTGTTTCTGCTAAGGGAATAAACAAGGAAGAATGAATGAAAAACAGGTACCATTGAGTTTCCTTGTTCCCTAATGAGCCAGAATTGTTTTTGTTTATTGATGTGAGTGTAAGTGTGTGTGCACATGTGTGCATCCATTTTATTCTTACATTTTTCATGTGCTAAAAAGTAGTGTCTCTCAAGTCAAGCTGGACTTTTGGCGAGTTCATGGATTGCTCATTAAGTTTGCTTTGGTGGCAATGTGGAAATAGTTTTCCCATTTTTTAATTTTATTCTCCAGGCTAGGCAATTATTTAAAAAAGCTTTTTATATACTATAGGGAATAACAAAATCAAGATCGTCTCTTAGGACTTCAAATTTATCAGACAAATCTTAATAAAGAAAGTGAATTTCTCCTATATTTTAGACTTAAGATTTTAAAACACAAATTATACAATGACAAATTATTCTTCATACATGCCTTTGAAAGGGACAAGGATGCTCTTTGGCAAAAATCAGATGCTCTGGAATTCCAGCAGAAGCTCACAGCAGAACAAAGATGGCTTGGTGATGCCGAAGTTACCAGTTGCTTAGAATGTCAAAAAGAATTTGGCTGGATGAATCGCCGACATCATTGCAGGTCAGTATTTGAGAGGACTGAACAAATATGAGCAGTGATGATTAGCCTGATGTTTAACAATCACCACAATTTTCTTTTTTTAAAAAAAAAACAAGTTTTATTGGTTTTTAGAATTTTTTTCAAGGAAAAAGGGTTAAAAAGGGTATAATAAATATTTTGACAGCTACATCGTGCGGGGGAGAGCAGTCCCCCCAAGTCCCACAACTTTTACAGACAAGAATAGAAATACATCAACACTTGAATCGAAAGCAGTTTTAAGTTTAACACTAAGTCAACAATATATTTCAATCATTTTTTTGTATCACTTCCATCCAAAATTCTATTCAAATACTGTTAGAGTTTACAGCAATCCAAATAATCCTAAATAATTCAACAGGATTGAATTATTATTATAAAATAAACTTCTTTATATACAGTAATATAAAGTATGATGCATGTATACAATACCCATACAGTAGAAGTCAGAACCAGAACTCAGAATGTACTGTATATAATCACAGATGCACTCTTACATATATACAGATCAGTCAAGCTAAGCCATACCCAGGCTCTGAGCTGTCTGACATGGCTCTCAGTCACCAAACAGTTCTCATTGGCTGACTTGGTGTTATGGCTATCCCAGCTCATAATTTCTTACACATTGACATTACTCCCTTTATGACTGAAATAGACATAAAACCGGATAACTTCATATTTTTCAGAGATCTATATTTGAGGATCCAAGTTCACAGTTCCCTTCAAATACCTGAGAATCCTCTTCAAACCATCCAATACAATTGCGTTGGTGCAGCAGTAAAGCTTACTGCACAAGTTATGTCTTGTCCGGACTACTGTGATAGATATAGCAAGCTCCCTATCGCTGACTGATATATCTCTTGATCACAGGTTTCACTTTTGGCCTCATCCAAATTTCATTAGCAGAATTAGCAGATTCAGGTGGAATCTACTTGTTCCATCACTCTGACCTGCGTGGCATTGACTCTCTTGTGTTTCAACCCTCTCCTGCTTCATATCCGAGTCATCATCTTCTTCTGACCCCTCTTCTTGCTCTTTTTCAGTTTCTTCTCCCCGAATGCTGACACCATCACTGTGAGTTATTGTACAGTTGGTCATCATCACTAAGTAGACCATTCCAAAAATGTGCATCAATTCTGTTCCAATTTTGCTCTGCAAAGCTAGCAGACCTGGAAATCACTATTCTCTTGCTCCCATCACTAAAGCGATAGCTCTTTGAGCCAGACCCATAGCCCATAAACCTGAGCTTTCTAGCCTTTGGTTGACCTTTTCTCCTGATTGCTTTTGGAATATGCACTCCTGCACTGCTTCCAAATACCTTTAAATGTGCCAGAGATGGCTTTCTCCCATATAACACTGCATATTGAATATCATTAATTGAGGAACTCCACAGCTTATTGATTAAATAATTAGCAGTCAACATGGCTTCACCCCAATATGACCTGCTCAGGCCAGAATCCTCCAGCAGTGAGTCTTTCATTGTTTGTAAGACTCCATTCCATCTCTCAGCTATACCATTCTCAGCTGCTATGTATGGATTTGTGCACCTATGTTTTATTCCTAACTGTCCCACCACTGTTGAAAACATGCTGACATGAATTCTGAACTTGTCAGTTTGCAGCTGACATACCTGTTGTTTATATCTCCTTTTTACGAAGCTTACCCATTGCTTACATTTCTGTAGCACCTCTATTTTACTCTTTAGTAAATAGCAGAAGCCAAACCTGTTGTAGTCATCTACAATGACCAGTGCATACTTTGCTCCTCCTAAATGGGCTTGCATTGGTCCCACCAAATCTGCATGTACCAGCTCCAGAGCTCTTGTTGTCTGCTTTGTGCTACTTTTGCTTACTGGGAATGTCTTGGACTTTGATGATTTACATACTGCACAGTCCAAGTATGCCTTAAACCAGTGGTTCTCAACCTGTGGGTCGGGACCCCTTTGGGGGTCGAACGACCCTTTCACAGGGGTCGCCTAAGACCATCGGAAAACACATATTTTCAATGGTCTTAGGAACCGAGACATCAATTTTATGGTTGGGGGTCACCACAACATGAGGAACTGTATTAAAGGGTCACGGCATTGGGAAGGTTGAGAACCACTGCCTTAAACCCTTTTAAGTTTAACCCTTCTCCAAATTGTTGCATCTTTTGCAAAACTCTGAAGCTGGCATGCCCAAGCTTTCTGTGCAAGAGATGAACACATGAATCACGTTGTGCCACATTTCCAAATGTTTGGACACATTGAATTTTTAGTCCCTGTGTTGGAAGAAATGTCCTTCTGGGTTCAGTTCCAAGTGGGGAAAAAGACACTGGAAACATGGAGGCTGCTTAGAAAGATGGTTTCATGGTGGATAGGACCACATGGCTTGAGGTCCTGGGGAAAAAGGTGATCATAAGCTTCCAGGTGTTGGATGAAGAAGAAGAGAGCGAGAGGAGGGGCTTGCTGGGTTTTTAATACTCTGTTCAGCTCCACCTCTGTTTCCTGTTCCTGTGCAAGAAATTTATTCTGATTGGTTGTCAGACTGCCATGAGGCCATGCAGGGGCAATTCTCTAGGCTGAGTCCAGGTTTGGTTAAGTTCTCAGATGCTATGTGGTGAGTTGGGTAAAGGGCTAATACTAGCATGCCTTGATTCCATCACCCTGGAGCTGAGGGGGATAACTCTTTATTATGTAAAGGGACTGGCTCGGGCATCTTAATGGCTCATTGACAAAGGGGGATGGGCAGGAAGCTGCAGGGAGCTACTTTGTCTTTAAAACATGTTTTTCTCTTTTCACATCCAGGGAAATATAATATTCTGCCTTTTAAGTATTTCTAAGGATATTTCATTTTTCTAGGAGAGGGATGGGTTTTAACTCCCTACACCTGCAACACATAAAGATCATCCTATTTTATGCCCTGTGCACGTACATTCCCATTTCTTTTTATGAGACATGTCCCATTTACAAATGTGGTCTCAAATCCTTGCTGGTCTAAACTGGAGACACTCAGTAAATTATGCTCCATTTCAGGCACACATAATATATTACTAAACTTTTCCTCCAGACATGGAATCAGCACACTGCCTTTTCCTGCGACTTTAGCCTTCTGGCCGTTTGCTAAGGCATCTCCTCCAGCTGGATCCATTCTGAAAAACAATTTAGAATTATTAACAATTGTTTGACTAGCCCCACTGTCTATTAACATTTGTCTCTGCTATTGTAATAGCTAACTTTTGCAACAAGTTTGTCGATCTGTTATCTGTCTTCCTTGCAAACAGTATTTCTTTAAATCAGTCTTATCACTACATATGAAACACCACCTTTCTTTTCTTTCTCTTTCTTCATAGAAAATCTTTGCTGGACTGTAATCTGGTCTCTGCAGACATCCTGTCTGTTGCTTTTCTCTCTGTGCTTCTTTGGCCCCCACCTCAGGAATTTCTCCTCGTGGCTTTTTCTAAAATGGTGTTTGTTTTCTTCAGAAATCAAACAGACTTTATGGGCTTCTATTCATAATTCCTGTTCTGGTTTGCACTCAAAAACAGCTGAAACAATGTCCCACGTTTCATCAAGACTATTTAGCATTAACAGTACCTTCTGAGATTCAGGAATCTGCATTCCATGCTGTTCCAATTCAATAAATAAAGTTTGCATATGCAGCAAATGCCTCTCCACACACTCTTGCAACTGGGCTCTGTATAATTGTCTCGATAATTGCACAATATTGCATGCTGACGCATTCACATGCACACTTCTCAATTTCAGCCAAATCTCTTTTGCAGTTTTTAAATCAGCTACCTTCAAGAATTGTTCATCTTCTAAACTTAAGATAATGTAGCCGATGCCTTATGCTGCCTTTGATCTGCTGCTGCTAATGGTGCCTGGGGTGGATTAATAACAATATCCCAGAGCTCCTTAGCCTTCAGGAAGCATTCCATTTTTCCAGCAATTCAACCAGCACACAAGTAAATAATTCAGCGGGATTCATGTATAAAAAAACCTTCTTTATTCACAATATATACAGTATAGCTAAAAGTAATTCATATACTGTCAAAACCTCCCTACAGTATGTGATAGGCTAAAGCAATTAGGACTTCACACTGAATATTCAAGGAAAAGATGTGATTCAAGGAACAGCAGAAAATCTCATTTTCTGTTCTAAAAGTATGTATCTAGCATTGTCCAGAACTTTAATCATTATAAAGTCTGACCATGTTAGGTGAAATGAACTAATGGGTCTGATTTAGTGTGATAAAATTTCAACTGATTCTTTTCACCTTCAAGTTCATTTCTGCCAATATTCTAGTAAAGTCATAATACGGATGAGGAAGGTTGGAAGGCAACCTACATTCCTAGAACATTATTGGTCTTTTATTTGTATTGTTATGGCTTACAAAACTATATATAAAGCAATAGTCTATAGATATGAGAAGGAAAGCAGGAGTAAAGAGAGAAGGGCTATAGGCATGTTTTACTCAAAAGCATAGTTTTTGCCCTTTTTGGCAAAAAATGAATTGGTTCAGATTTTGATGAACATATGTGTAGGTGTTTTATTAGGAAAACACTTGTGTAGCAGGATGTCATCTTTTAACTGATGAATTGAAGAGAAAGTTCAAAACCAGATCTCTTGAAATCATTAGAAATATTAAAATTATATCCAAAAGAAATATTTTATTTCATTGTCAGATAATCACAGCAGCCAGAAATTATTTTAACAGGGTCATCTTTCTTTCATTCATTCTACACTTTTATTGAGAAATGAACTGTATTGGAAAGTGTAGAATGAAAGAAAGAAAAGAAGATGAACCTGTTAAAAATAATTTCTGAGTCAAGAAAGAGGAGACTTATTTGATTATACATGTATCTACAGCAGCAGGAATTGTATTTGCCCAAAACTGGAAATTAAATAAGCTACCAGCAGATGAAGAGATAATAAAAAAGAAATTAGATTGTGTAGAGATGAATAGGTTAACAATGAAAATAAAGGATAAAGAGGAATCGGGGTACTTCAAGAAATGGGGAAGATTTTATGATTGGCTAGAGAAAGGAAACTAGAAAAGGAAATAGGGAGAAGATATAGAACCCAGACGAGACACTGTTAAATGGAAAATGGGGGAAGAAGGGGAAAACAGAAAAGAAAATATTAAATATCTAAGTATATATCCAAAAGTGAGATATAAAGGGGGGGGGGGAATATAGTTAGGAAGATTAGCAAAGGTAAGGGAATTAGAAATGATATCAAGTTATATTTGGGTTTGCGGAAATACCATCCCAAGGAAACATAAACTGAAATCTGAAAGAGACACTTACAATAATAGGAAAGAGAGAGAGGAAGAGAGAATGAAAGGAAGATGGGGGAAAGAAGAAAGAGGTGAGGAGAGGAGGATGGAAGGGAGAGGAAGAGAAGGAAAAAGGGTAGGAAGGGGAAGAGGAATATTAGAAGTAGGAGAAAGGTAAGGGAAGAAGGAAGGGGAAGGAGAGGAGGAAGAAAGGAAGTAGAGAAGAGAGAGAGGGAGAAAAGAAAGGGAAAATAAGATGGTGTACAACAGGAGGAAGGGATGGTAAATAAAGCAACCCAAACTGTATATTATATAATCTATTAAATGAAATAATAAATGTATAAGAATGATAAATGTAAAGAATAACAATTATGTGAATATATACCGTATTTTTCGGAGTATAAGATGCACCTTTTTGCGTCCAAAAAGATGCTGAAAATCTGGGTGTGTTTTATACACTGAATACAGCATTTTTTTTACCACCCAAAAATCCCTTTTATATCCCTCTATCTACCTACCTACTGTATTTCTCTTTCTCTCCCCCCCCCCATCTACCTACGTACCTACCTACCTACTCTCTCTCTCCCTACCTATCTACTGTACTTCTCTCTCTCTCTCTCTCTCTCCTGTACTTCTCTCTCTCTCTCTCTCCTGTATTTCTCTCTCTCTCTATCCCTCTACCTACCTACTCTGTCTCTCTTTCTCTCCCTCCCTACCTACTGTATTTCTCTCTCTCTATCCCTTTATCTACCTAACTACCTAACTACTCCCTCCCTACCTACTGTATTTCTCTCTCTTTCTCTCTCACTATCCCTATATCTATCTATCTACTTTTTTTAAAGAAATTGCCTCTTCTAAACCTTGGTGAGTTTTATACGCCGGTGCATCTTATGCTCCGAAAAATATGGTGCTTAAAATGCTATGCAAGAGAACAAAAAATTTAAAAAAAATCTGGGGAAAAAATAATTTCTGTTTGCTGTGATTATTTGATAATAAAATAAAATATTTTTATATATAATTTTATTGTCTCATTAACACCTTAATTTTAAATATATGTTTTTACTTTTTTTAAAAAGAATGTGTGGACGCATTTTCTGCTATTACTGCTGCAACAATTATGCCTTTTCAAAGCAAACTGGAAAGAAAGAACGCTGTTGTCGAGCTTGTTTTAAAAAAGTAACTGCCAATCCTGTTGATTCTGAGTTAAACTTGATAGTCGAAGAATCATCTTCATCATCAAGTCTGCTGGCCTCACCATTGTCCCTGGTCCACAAAATTTTGGGTGAGCTTCTATATATTTTTCAGAATTTACTGTAGCTTTACAAAAACTTCAGATTAGATATTACCCTATTTTTTGGTCAGTTTGTTAAATAATCCAGGATGTATTTCCTAATTTAAGAGACCCTAATGAGGAAATTAGAATTATCCTGTGAAACTGGGATGGTGACATGCTAGAATGATCTATTCTCCCAAGTTGATGGAGACAGCGGTCATGCATGGGTTAACTCAGTCAGTAACCAATAGAACTGAGTCTACCAAAGTGATGTCATCGTCTCTGTGGAGCATGATCCCACTTTTTTAGACTCAGTTCAATTAGAACTGGCTGTGCTAATCGCTTCACCTCTACAAAATTTGAATAATTGATCATTTTAATTCGCTCTTGTACTTAATTGGACTTCTCTACAAACTAAATTACTACTTCTAAATTGTTCAACTATATTGGGCTCCTGCTGAGGTTCTCAGCACTCTCAACAGCCTCTGAGGCTGGAGAGGATTGCCTCGCTTTGGCGAGGTCTGCCTTGCTTGCCTTCGGGCTTCTAAGGCTCCCCAGAGCAACAGTGCCTTCGGAAAGAGCCAGAAGATGCTCTCCAACAAGGGATTCCTCAGCCTCTGACTGCCTTCAGCTGCGCTGAATACCACTGCCGCCGCCAGAAGCCTCCGATCACCGCAGGGAGCCCGAAAAACCACGTGGAGCCGTTTTGATGTTGGGAGGTTCCGTTTCTGTCGCCACTTCACCCAATCGTCGTTCCGGCCTCAACTGTCCTCCGCGGCTTTGCCCTTGGCCCCACAGCCTTGCCATAGGGCCTAACCCGCCCATGCTATCAGCGCGGCCTCGGCTACCTCGTGGCGCCGGCCCATTGCAGCTTCAGCAGCCATTTTGTTTGGGTGCGAAAGTGTTCAGCTGCCATTTTGGACACCAACTGTCAATACTGGCTATGGCCTCCTCTCCTAATCCTGGCTCTCAGCTAATTCCAGTCCCTGTGACTCCTGCCCCTGCCACTCAGCCTCCTATTTCTAAGGACCGCAGGTGCAGGCCTACTCCAGGAGATACCATCGAGCCCCCTCCCAGGGATCCAAGGCCTGACCAAGGAGGCGCTGAGGAACCACCCCCCCCAGGAGGATGATAGGGCTTCGAAGGAAGGCTGGTCTCAGAGCCTGCTGTGGTGCTGTGGTTCCCCACCGGCTGGGTGGTTTCAGGTTGGGTTGACCTCTCTCTTGTGTGTCTGGCTGTTTTGTCATGTCGTTGGTGCGCAGCCCGCTGTCGACTTTTGTTGCTACTTGGAACCACTCAGAGAGTTGATTTGGGATGTCACAGTATGCAGTTACTTGGACAATTTGCTTGTCCAGGCTTGTTCTGAAAAAATGCACCAGCAGCTGTTCTGGTAAAGGGGGTAGCCTTCCTATAACCTTCCTAAATTCATGGATGTGCTCTTTGATGTGGCGGCCCCTCTGCTTTAGATTGCTGAGTTCCTCTTCTGCATATGGGTCCTCCTCCACATCCTCAAATCTGGCCTCTAGCAGTTGCAGGAAGTCATCCATGTCTTGCAGTTGGGGGGCTCTCCTCTTGTGGAGGGCTGCTAGCCATTCCCTTGCTTCTCCCTCTAGACCCTTTGCGATGGCATTCACCATGGCTCTGGGGGATGGGTAGAGGTGTCCATAGCGTTCTAGGTAGGTATCAGCTGAATCAAGGAA
Source organism: Natrix helvetica (assembly GCF_964273705.1). Taxonomy (NCBI): domain Eukaryota; kingdom Metazoa; phylum Chordata; class Lepidosauria; order Squamata; family Natricidae; genus Natrix; species Natrix helvetica. The sequence goes on along the minus strand of NC_138554.1, from coordinate 84,563,559 downwards.
TAGGGCTAGCTGGTCCCCTGAATTGGGGTGGTCATTCAGCCCTAATCCCCCAGCCTCCTGTCAGTCTTGGTATGCTTGCACCTGATATGGCTGGTCATCTTCACCCCTAGTTCGGAAAGAGGGGGGGGGGTTCCTGCTCTTGGCAGCCTGCCTACATTCACTGGACTTTGGGCTCCTTCTCCTTCTATCGGGAGGGGGAGGGGGGCTGCGCTCCAGTCTGCATCTTCTCCCTTCAACAGGATCAGATGTCCCTCCCCTCTCTTTTGGGTGGCATAATGGCCCCTCATCATGAAGGGTGGCTCGGTAAAAATCCTCCCTCTGTTGCTCTTTTGCACTCCCTCGGGATTCCATCTGGGGCTTTGGGAGCTGACTTGTTTCCAGTCCCAAGGCTCCCGTGGCTTGGCGCCTTTGAAATGCCAGTGAATGGCGCTCTGCATGGCTGGAGAGGGGTGTTGCATGAGTGGCTGTTCTGCTCCACTTGCGCGCCTCACAGCCTCACGATTCCTTGGCCCAGCTCTCCCTGCAGAGCCAGAGCACCTCTGCTGCCGCCACTGCCGCCATCTCAGCATGGCTTTTTCGGTGGCTTCCAAACCGAGTCTTCCAGCAGTGGCTGCTCTGGATGTATGCTCTATGGTTGTGGGCCAGCTGTCAGCAGAGCGTACTCCCAGAGCATACAACCATAGAGGGTACGCCCAGAACGGCCACAGCCGGAAGACTCAGTTTGGAAGCCTCTTTGGGAGACCACTTGCAAGAGAGCAGCTGCCCGGCAACCCCCCCTCTCCATCTTGGCACAGCTCCACTCACCAACCTAGTGGTATCCCAAAGGCACCCTACCTATCTGTCATATTTTTGGGGAAACACAATAGAAGCAGCCACTTTTTAAAACATCTTGGAGACTATCATTCTGCATGTAGTGGTTACTTTATGGAATACAGTACATAAGAAATTGTTGGTGAACTATCAATGCAATTTGTTTAATGTCCTTTCTTGGAGACTATCATTCTGCATGTAGTGGTTACTTTATGGAATACAGTACATAAGAAATTGTTGGTGAACTATCAATGCAATTTGTTTAATGTCCTTTCTGGCAGCCCAAGCCTACAATTATTATCCCAAAATGAAGTTTTCCTTCTATGCAAATAATATTTTTTCTTTCTTCTCCTTCTGGCACAGTTACAAACGAGGCCTCTAAGTCTATAGATGATGCAATGTTTGATATAATAACAGAGGAAGAAGTGGGTCAAATACAGGAAGGTGATTCTGTTCGCACCAAAAATCTAATTGAAGAATCTCTGGACCATGGTGTGCCTGATCTGTGAGTAAATATAACTTTAAAAATGGATATTCATGCTACTGATTAGCAGAAAAAAGATGTGTATGATATGTAATGAAAAATTCTTTCTTTCATATTCAAAAATCAAAAACATTGTAGATTCATAGAGAATCATAGAGGGAAATTGCTTAGGCCTTCTTTCAGGATTGTAAATGCATACGTTCTGCCAAAATAGGCAGTATATCCAGTCTTAACTTCTTGAATGCATATTCCTAGTAACAAACCAACAAAAACCATTTCTTTCATGCAACCTCCAAAATAGCAAAGTTCAGTCTTTTCTGGTAAGGTAGTTTCATCATCTTGCCTATTGAAGCTCTTGGCTTCCAAAAATCAAAGAAGAAAAGTTCTGTATGATTCTTGGTCATGAAAATTTGCTAACCCTCATCTAAAAAGTAATGAACATCCTCCTACTTTCTCTACAACAACAATTCTGTGGGTGTATTGGGCTGAGAGTGATTGACCCTAAATCACCTAGCTGACTTTCATGGCTAAGGTAGGACTAGAATTCAAGATCGCTAGCTTTCTAACCCACTGCCTTAACCCTTCAGCAGAGGCTATCATCACAGTGTCAACCTACATTGCAGAGCAGTGGTCACCAATCGGTAGTCCGTGAGAAAATTTTGGTGGTCCACAATGGCTCCCCCATTGTGAAGCACGCTAAATTTATCTGTGCTGCAAAAAGCGCTGCAAGAGCACTGGGCTGGCTGTGAGTAGTGGTGAGAGGAGCTGTTTTTTTGGGTCCAGGCTATTGTGTTTGATCTTTAAAGACCTTCATAAGTTGTGACTAGGAAGCTGTCTTCATGCATATCTTGTTCTATTTGTAGATTCAAACTTTGACAGAGAACCTTGTGAAAGTTCTCTTTTCTTTTTGTAGAGTGCTCATGACGTGGATGTCTACAGGAATAGCAAGGGAGAGAAATGAAGTTGCATGCATCATGAAATCAAATATGTATATAAGCAAATATATAGTTTATAGTTTATTTAATTTATAGACCGCCCCCTCTCCCCGTAGGGACTCGGGGCGGTGTACAGACCATTCAAAATCAAAACAACAGAATATAATTTGTGTGATTTGTTTGATGATATAATGGCACTTGCAATTTCACTGTGATGTCATCATGCTTCTAATGGATATCTGTAGGCTCACCTGATATTTTAATTTCTATTTTACCAGATTTACATTCTTCCTTTTTTTCCCAACAGCTTTTAATTCCTGGGCTTTCATGCCCTCATTTGTTGCTCAATTAACTGCTGATCTATACAATAATACTTCCATAAATAGCAGATATTCTTCTTAACAGATTTTTAAGTTGAAGAATCTTTTTTTTTTAATTCTTGGTACTTGATCTTTAAGATCTGAGCGTATATACAGATAATCCTTGGATTACAACCTTAATTGAGCCAAACATTTCCATTGCTAAGCAAGATAGTTGCTAAATGCATTTTACCCCATTTTGTGACTTTTCTTACCATAATTATTAAATGAATCACTGCTGTTGTTAAGTTAATAACTTGGTTGTTAAATGAATCTGGCTTCCCCATCGACTTTGCTTGTCAGAAGGTCACAAAAAGTGATCACATGACCCAGGGACACTGCAACCATCATAAATATAAGCCAGTTGCCAAGTGTCTGGATTTTCATCACATGACCATATGAATGCTGCAATGCTTATAAGTGTGAAAAACTATCATAAGTCATGTCTATGGAGATTCTTAGTCAACCAGGTCATCATTGAAAAAGCATCTTTGAGATTATCATAAGTCACTTTTTCAGTGCTGTTGTAACTTCACTTCTGTTTGATGAAATAATCTTTTGGACTAAAGAAGTAATAAGAATTAATTGGTCAAATTATCTGGTCATTGACTCTATTACAGCTGCACTGGCACACTGGTTAGAATGCAGTACTGCAGGCTACTTCTGCCAGCTCCCTGTAATTTGGCAGATTGAATTTCACCAGGCTGAAGGTTGACTCAGCCTTCCATTCTTCCTAGGTGGGTAAAATGAGGACACAGATTGTCGAGGGTAATATGCGCTATTAGCCTTTCTCAGTCTGGTGACATCCACATAATAGGTCTCAATCCCTTCATTAATTTTATGCCATATGGGTGACATTTTCCACATAGGATAAAATAATTTTGTAATGACGGCAGGCACTCAACTTTTACATCCTCAATAAATAGTAGGAGGATGAATGTACTAATTTGCTGCATAGCCAAGCTTCTGTGGACAGAGAAGGCAATAGTGAGCTCCATAGATGTGAGTAATGTATAATAAACTCAGGCATAATCAAAGATATTTATTTTTTTGGCCAGTTTGGTGCATTTCTACTAATCAGCAAGGGGAAGATTTCATATAAATCAAATTGCATTTTAGAATTGTGTGAAAAACAGAAAATATCTGAGACAACGCCTGGTCTTGAATGTTGCCTTCCCTTTCTATCTGCAGTTGGGAAAACTGAATTTAGAGTTATTTCAGCAAATACCAACTGTTTAATCATTGACTTGAGTTTATTTTATTTAATAATAACAACAACCAGACAACATTCTGCAATGGAGTAGGGGCCACACAACTGATTTTAAATTGGTGGGACAAAATTTATGAAAGCTCTTTTACTCTATATCTCATGAATCTATTATCAGCAGGAATAGAAGGGCTATATAGATCAATATTGTAGTCAGGGTAAAGTCAGGGTAAATTTCACCATGAAAAGCAGAAGAAAAACAAATACACACATAAGGCTGTATTTATCATTAATATATTAATGTGCAAAGGTTCTTATATTGAACAAATTTAGAATTTATTCCAAAACTGCTATATAATTTAGCACATTTTAATTATGTCTTTATTTCATCAGATGCAACCTATAGCATAAGAATTAAGACGGTAGTGAGATTCTGTTCATTTTCCTTGCCAGAAAACCCCCCAGTCATGATAGGTGTAAGGTCCTGCCTCTCCCTCCTGTTCAAGGAAGCATGGACTCTCGAAACTTTAGCATTTCAAAAGGAAACTTTTATTGAAAGGAAGTGAATGCAAGACAATGCAAAGCAGGGTCTGAGTTTCCCCCCAGGCAATTCCATTAGGATAAAATGCTTAGAAACCCCTCCTCTCAATTTGATGTTGAATGAGCCAATCCACAGGTGTGAGAATGTTGTAGAAACTGGTCGTCCTGAGAAAGAGATGAGTCGTTCCCATGTGCTTCTCTGAGGCTTCCAAACAGAGAAAACAGATGGCCCTCCCCCTTATACATCCCCCAAGGTAAATCAAAGCACAGGGCAAAATAGATGACTTGGTAAAAGTTATAAACTAGGGAATTACAGGACATATAGGAAAACAGGATGAGAGCAATAAGTGAATAAAAGAATTCAGGGTCCCTTCCCCACTTGAATGGCAGTATCACGATAGGGATCTGACAATAGGTATATTGAGAAATGTGCCATACATACTATTTGTTTTCATGAGTGCTCAGGGCAACTAGGACTGAAATCAGCCTGAAGATATTCATGAGTATATGTCCCAGGTCTCTTATAAGGGAACCATGCTGGTTTCTTCTGCATTATTTGTGGCAGTATCACTTTTGGAGACATTTTCATCATTTGTTTGCCATTGTCTTGTAACTTGATGTTTAACACAACAATTATTTTTTAGAACGTTTGCTAAGTTCTTTCTAAACTTCACACCGATAAAGACATAGAGAACTGGGTTGAGGCAACCATGGAAATAAGCAATTGCTTCTGTTATGATTAAAGCATATTCAAACCTGTAGCTGAGCATGATATTACGGTTTGAGGCCCGTATGAGTTTCAAAAGATTGTAGGGCATTTGTGTCAAAATGAAAGTAACAATAATAGCAAATATTATTTGTAAGGATTTGTGCTTGCGGAAGCCCTTAGCACTGAGTAAAGTTTTTACAATGATTGAGTAGCATGTAATCATGATGAGAATAGGACAGAAGAATCCAAGTGTCATCTGAATTGTTTCTGTGAACAACTCCATAAACTGTGAAGAATAATTTGCAAAACATATCTTTTTGTCTAATTTTTCCTCTGTACTGAAGATGAACTGTGGCAAAGCAAGCAGCAGAGAGATTATCCAAATCAAAATACAGATCAAAATACCCCAGAATTTTCTTTTGTGTTGACTGATACGAGTTTTGGTCGCTTGCACAATTACAAAATATCTGTCAATAGTAATAGAAGTGAGTGTTAACATGGAACCATAAAGATTCAGGGTGTAAAAACCAAGGATGATTTGACATGGGAGAGTGTAAAAGATCCACTCTTCTGCAGCAGAATAAGCCCAAAAAGGCAGTGTGCAAAGGAAGCTAAAATCAGCAATAGCCAGGCTCACTAAAAATATGTCTGTAAGCATTTTCACTTTTTTGTAAAAAACCAGAATAATGATAACCAAAGAATTTCCTGTCACTCCAAAGATGCAAGCAAATGAATACATGCAGACAAGGAAAATTCGCTTGAATCCCAAAAAGGTTTCATATGAATAGCTTTCATCACAAGTATTGTTGCTAAGAAATGCATCGTAATCCTCCTCCTCCATGTTTGTGTTCCTTCCGTTCTTTAATACCTGTAAGAATATATATTGGAAAATGCTTCACATGATAAATCTGTAATGCAATTTCCACTATTTATTATTAGGAAAAGTTTCTATCATGTTTCACCAGTTTGGAGATGGGGAGATGGCAATTGTAGTCTAGATACAGGTGGGGATGATCAGATTGGGGAAGGCTGCTACAGTTCTTCATTTTAATTCCATTATTTTGAGAGTAAACAGTTGTATCTAACTAATTTACAACAAGAACACATATAATAGCATTAACAATGTAAAGTAACACTAGAATAATGATATTTGAAGAAAATATTACATCATAAAATTACCTCTGTTACCTCTCTTTTCTAAGAGGAAACTATTCAGAAGTCTTCTCTTTTTGTCCTCTATTTAAAAAAAAAACAAAGAATCCGGTTGTTTACAGGCAATATATTGCTGCAGATCAAATTGGATCTTTACAATATTAGGTAGCATTCAGTCCTGAATCTAAAAAGTTCATAATTATTAATGGCTTGTCAAATTTCACATATAGGAAACGTAGGCAAAAAGATTATATGCAGTTTTAATACAGATGATTAATTGTATTAATTGATCCAAATCATATTAATAACCCAATTGATTTTAGCCCCAAATCAAAATCATTTGAGTTAAGGTTCCAATTTTTAAATTGGCCTTCAATATAAGGCAATACAAACCAACTCTTATTAAATAGCCTCTGAAATGTCCAAAATATAAAAGCATTTTTACCATTAAGATCAATGGAAATAATTGCATACTTTGAAAACAGCCTTTCACTAATTAAATCTTAATAAACTATTTCCAAAGAAAACCTAAAGTTGACTTTTTCCTTTCTTTGAACTTCCTAAAACATAGTTTAAATTTCAGTTGAATTCCCTAAAATCTACAAATTCAGGTACAGTAATGGCATCACAACCAAAGAGTCCAATTATCAAGGATTAAAAAATAATATAAATCAAACTTTTTATTTAATTCTATAGAAGTTTTGAAAGCTTCCCCAGAACTGAATTGATCCAAATGCTAATATCCTAAATGCTCAGTTTGCCCAGGAAATAGATTTATTCGCTTTTTAAAACCTGTTTCTCTTGGCTGTATTCAAAAGTAAATTTTAGTTTCATAAAGGAACCAACAATCTTCAGCCCAAGACATAATCTGAACCTTACTAGTGAAATATCTTTCTACTGTATTAATCCTGAATCAAGGTATGAAATCATGCAACTGATCTAGTATGTGTAAGTATATAATAATTGTATTGTGTATATATACACACATGCATCAGTATACATAAGTAAGCCACAAAAGAACATAAGGAGTCATCCAGCAAGGATTTTCAAGTGGTTAAAAAGGTGGAAAAAAATAATTTACCAAAGAGGAGAGCATTTATAATTCAGGGTTGAAAAATTATTTACACAGATATAAACAATAACTAAATGTTTAAAGTGAAATATAAATATCTAAGTAATAATTGTTGGGCGAAAATGAAGGGGAGAATACACTATTGAATACTTCATTTTACAATTACACTTTATGTTTTTATCTTTTGGCATCTCTATTTTTGATCTACTTTTACAGAGTGCATAAACAAAAATAAAATTCATCAAATACTTTAAAGAATATGTAAAACATTTTGCTGGAGCTAACTGATGATTTATGGCAGCTTTTGATAATAATGCTTGGATTTGTTTGTTCCCCTTTTGCAAATAAATGCATTGCAGGAATGATGCATTTTACAGACAATATTCTTGGAAAAGAAAATAAATCAATTATTTAAAGCTGTAGAAGTGGATATGAAAAGTGAGCTTTAAGAATGTAGGATATATAAAAAAATAAAAGCAATCTACTTTTTAAAATGCGACATATCTGAAGAAGTAGATAAACTTTCAACATCATTCTTTTAAAAGGTGATGTCTTTTTAAACTTGTTTTCTTATACATAAAGATTTTAAATATAAATTTGAAGCAGATAACAGCTTACCTTACAGTGGTACAATCTTATCTTGTATTTCAATATCAGAAAGGGCATGAGAGTGACATTTGTCGTAACAATATGTATTTATTTGTTACCATGTGCTTCCTGTTCAATTTTACAGGAAAAGAAATTATGTTGCTTATACATCTGGTTTACTGTCAAATGTCTCTGACTTGAATAACCTACTAATTGTAGGAAAACATGTATGTGTTTGGGTACTTGTATCATGTGATATAATTAAATGGTCATATATATTTTCTTATATGATCTTATTGGAAGTATAAACAAATAATGTTACTGAGGGTCAAATAAATTCTTATTTGGGCCAATTTAAAATATTGGCTTTATCTAGGTAATGCCTATATAGTTTTGAAGATGTTGGAAATTGTAATGCTTTTTTACATGTGTCTTAGCTTATCAAAACATTCCCAATATAGTGAATTGCTTTCCCCAAGAAGCATGTGTAACATGACTATTTGGAGGAAAAGATGCAAATATGTCTATATTCAGTATTTTTAATAGAATGTATTTCATTCTTATAAGTCATCTAGAATAACCCCATGAGATAGGTGGCAAATAAATTCAACAGAAATAAATATTTATAAATATATAGTAGCTTAAGGTTGAACTACGGAATCCTTGATATTCTTTGAGCTTGATTATTTATTTGCAAACTTTTCTTGCCTGACTAGGTATCCTCATCATTGCTAGTGTGTTTATGGGAAGTTGCTTGCTGGTAATATACAGTATCTTGCCTTGCTGGTATTGGTGGGGACGTGGATTTCTGCTAGGTATAGTTTCTTGATTAAAATATTGTTTTCTGTTAGGTTATTTTCTGTGTTTCTGTTCAAGCAACCCTATGTTCACTAGGATTGATAATATTAACCAGGCAGGTAATAAAACATCTGCAAGCAAAGAATTAAGCCCAGAGAGCACCAAAGAGTCTATTTTCAGTTTGCAACAATTTTATTAATTTTTTATTGAAATTTGACACCATGTTGAAGTGTTTGTTTTATGTGCAGTTTCATAAAAAATCTCTGCAGATTATATAGGGCAAGCATAAGAAATAATTTTGGTGGTAGATATTTTAAAAGCAATCATGCTGTAGGCAGCAAGAACTGCTATAGTAGAAACAAAACCTAAAATATCTGATAGATCTTGGAATTTGAACAGCACCAGAGGAAATGTTGAATATCCACAAAGTCACTTGTTCAAAAGGAGCTTCACGAGTGCCCACTTACCTTCTACTCACGCAATTGGAGTTGCACGTGCATCCGGTTTGATTCTGAATGGACCGTGACCTGATATTGGTCCGCAGCCCAGGGGTTGGGGACCCCTAATGTAGAAGGTTTAAAACTGAGTAAGGAACAGCTAACTCTGCTACTTTTTGCATATATTTTTATTTTATTCAAGACAAATACAAAATACAACACCCCCCCCCAAATAAAATAAAAAATCTAAAAAAGAGAAAAAAAGAAAAAACATCCCCCCAAACAATTAAAATATTAAAAAAGAAAATGTTTCAAAAGACCAATACATATACACATATTATCCCTCCCCCCAAATGAATACTGATTGATACATTACTATGATATTAATTCCCACCTCTTGAGAAACAGGTCCTCTAAATATATTTGCAAATTATTATTTTTTGTTTTATTTTATCTATATAACATACAAAAATTCAGTTTCCATCAAATAGTATGTTGTCTGGGTACAATTGTTGAGGGCAATCATAATCAAAATCTTTACAATAGTATTCATCACAATAATATTAATACCAGAGGTGATATCCAGCAGGTTTTGACTAGTTCTGGAGAACCGGTAACTGAGATTTTGAGTAGTTCAGAGAACTGGTAAATGCCACCTCTGATTGGCCCTGCTCCCATCTATTCTCTGCTTCCCGAGTCTCAGCTGATCAGAAGGGAATGGGGATTTTGCAGTAACCGTCCCCTGCCATGCCCTCCAAGCAACGCCCACCAAGCCAAGCCCACAGAACCGGTAGTAAAAAAAAATTGAATCCCACCACTGATTAATACTATAATAACAATAATATTTAATATATCTCCTTTAATAAATCTCCATTTTAACATTTGTCCTTTTTATGTCCCCACATTTCTAACTTCTGTTTCTATTGTCTAACCATTGATAAAATAGGTCTGATATCAAAAAATATTCAGTTTCTTCTTTCTCCTTAAGAGTAAGCATTAATCTACCCATTTCTGCACATTCTAATATTTCTTAATTAGACTCTCATCTCATCGTTCTTCCATTGTTGTTCAAATACAATTCTGGCTGCAGTCAGTACATGTAAAATCAAATATATAGTCCTTTTATATATTTTTCCAGCAGAATGCCCAATAAAAATATTTCTGGTTTCAAAATCTATATGCTGCTTTATCATTTTTTCCAACCAAGTATGTACTGTATGTTTTGGAGTATAAGACACACCTTTTTCCCTCAAAACAGAGGCTGAAAATCTGGGTGCATCTTATACACTGAATACAGCATTTTTTGCCTCCCAAAACCCTGCCCTTTTCACCAAAATGGCTGTGCATAGGATTTAGGAGGCTTCCAGAGTGCTCCTGGGGGCTGGGGAGGGCAGAAATGAGCCATAAATTGGCCAGTTTTTGCTTGTTTTGGGGGGAGCCCAGGAGCACTCTCCAGGATCACTCTATAAGCCTCCTAATAAGCCTCCTAAAGGCTATGCATGCCTTTTTTTGACAAAAAATAGACCCGTTTTAGCAAAAAAATGGCCCGTTTTTGCTCATTTTGGGGGGTACCCCCCCCCCCCGGAGCACTGTACAAACCCCCTAAAGGCTGCACCTTTTTTTTGAAAAAAACGGGTCTGTTTTAGCAAAAAATGGGCTGTTTTTGAGAAGTCTACAGAGTGCAAAAACTTTTTTAAAAAATTTGCCTCTTCAAAATCTTGGTGTGTTTTATACTTCAGTGCGTCTTATACTCCAAAAAATACAGTATTTTCCTCCAAAGTTTTTAGCTTTTGGGCATCTTCACCACAAATGGTAATATGAATCATGTGTTTGATTGCATTTCCAACATTTAATGAATCTATCTTTATACAGTTTTGCCAATCTTTTTGGTGCAAAATGCCATGTAGAGAACATTTTATACAAATTGACATAGTCAATTTAACATTTCTATCCCACAGTTTCTGCAATTTATCCAGTTCCATTGCATATCCAAAATTTTTAGCCAAACTATCATTGTCTCCTTTATGTGCTCACTTTAAAATTTAATACTTAATAAGTAACAATATATTTTCTTTATCAGTTTTCAATCCGTTCCAGTTAATAGCTGGTCCAGTTCTGTTAATTCTTTATTAAAACCATACATTTTAGCATCTCTCTCATACCAAGATTGTATCTGCATTTATGGCCACCATGCACTGTCCATCCCTTGACTATTATGTTCCTGCTTGGATTTTAATTCCTGTTTTTCATTCAGAATATCTTTATTTCTTACATTTTTCCCATATTAATAACATTAGGATGTATCAATCTTCCATTGTGGAAAGCCAGACTTGGATTATCAAATAATAATGTTGTCTATTATTTGAAAATCCAGGGCATGGCTTGGTGGAGGTCATGTGACTGGGAGGGTGTTGCTATGTAGTCATGTGACTGGGGGGGTGTCAAAAGAGAGAAACTCACTTTAACAATGTCCTGTTGGAACAGGGAGGTTGCACTACATGACCTCCATGTCCCTTCCAGCCCTGGATTGCTGTGCTCTTTCAAGGTATCCTCTGAAGCTGCATCTAGTGCCAGATTTGTGGTCCTCCCTCCCTCTCCTTTTTTTCTTTCTTTTTCTCTTTCGCAGCACTACCCCCCCCCCCCCCCCATTTTTGGCCTAACAGGCCTCCCGGGAGCAAAAATGGATTCTTTCAACCCCCGTTTTTGGCCTAGCAGGCCTCGGGGAAACCTCCTGGGAACAAAAAATGCTTTAAAAAAGTTTTTTTTTAAGTTCCTACCATCGCGCAGCACAGCTGATCGGAACCTTTATTTACTTTGTTAAGCATTTTTTACTACCGGTTTGGGCGAATGGTAGCATTTTTTACTACCGGTTCAAGCGAACCGGCCCAAACCAGTAGCATTTTACCCCTGGATGGCATCCATACCATGTCTATTCTAGACCAAGATTTATTGTCTATTGGAATAGAATGTGTACTGCTTTTTCATGGGGTGGTATATATAACCCACACCAACCTATTTGCAACATGATATGTGTCACTATATATCATATTAGTGACAAAGTAATTAACAGGATGAATAATTATAAAAATCAAAGTTTCAAAATGCTCTGTTAACAAGCTTTATTGTAATCCACTTGTAGAATGTTTACCACGGCATCTTATCTATCCCAAGTTACCCTAAAATTATAAATAGTTTGTCCTGGATCAAATATCCATGATTGTATCTTAATGCTCTCTCTTATCCCTTGTTGTTTAATTAAATATAATTGACTCAGTTTCCAGAATAAGTTTATCTTATGATCAAAGTCCAAGTAGAAATGGCTACCAGTTAGCTGTAATGAAACCACACATGAAAGCAAATATACATGTCCCAGGATAATGTTACAAGATCTAATCTAGGTCGGACACTGAGACCAGAGGTTTAGTCTCTGAGCTTTTGGACTCATACCAGAGCCCATCCTCAGGGAACTTCTCTTTACCAGAATATATGATTTGGGCTGCTGAATGTATATTTATGTGGTGCCTGATTTGGTGTGGCTTCCTGTTGGTGATTGGTATGTTGACGGCCAACTAGTGACTGTTATTTCCTTGTGCTACCAAGTCCTTAGTTCCTATATATCTGATACACTGGTGGTAAATCAGCACTCCTGTTGGCTGACAAGGAATCTATTTTTCAGGCTTGAATTATTTCCCTGGCTAACTTTGCATTTGTTCCAATAATAATTTTAATAGCTGCAAAATTGAATGTATGTCCTTGCTCATTGCAATGTGAAGCTAGAACAAGTTTGGATCTTTGACTGCACATTTGTGTACTTGCAATCTGATGGTTAGTTTCCTTCCTGTCCATTCTACATAGTCACAGGAGCAATCCAAGAAGAGGATCCAGTAGATTACATCAGAAGTACTGTATTTTTCGGAGTATAAGAGGCACCTTTTTCCCTCAAAAAAGAGGCTGAAAATCTGGGTGCATCTTATACACTGAATACAGCATTTTTTGCCTCCTGAAACCCCGCCCCTTCACCAAAAAGGCTGTGCATACCCTTTAGAAGCCTTGCAGAGTGCTCCTAGGGGCTGGGGAGGGCAGGAATGAGTGAAAAACAGGCCATTTTTTGCTCATTTTTGCCCTCCCCCATCCCTCAGGAGCACTCTATAAGCCTCCTAAAAGCTATGCATACCCTCTTTTTTTTTTTTTTACAAAAAACAGAGCCATTTTTGAGAAAAACAGGTCATTTTTTGCTCGTTTTGGGACCCGACTCCCCCCCAGAAGCACTCTACAAGCTTCCTAAAGGCTATTCATGCCTTTTTTTAAAAAAAAATGGACCCATTTTCGTGAAAAACAGGCTGTTTTGGGGAGGTCTGCAGAGTGCAAAAACGTTTTTTTTTTATTTGCCTCTTCAAAACCTTGGTGTGTCTTATACTCCAGTGCATCTCTGATCTCCAAGCAATCTCTTCCCATGTTTCCATCATTATTGGTTCTTCAAAGTTTTGTGCCCATTTTATCATACAATCTTTAACTAATTCTGTTTCTGAGTCTATTTCTATCAATACATTATGCAACCTTTTTATATGCATTTGACCCTGGTCCCTAATTTGTTTTATCAAATTATCCTCATTTTGGATGATACCAGTTTTCTGGTCTTTTTTCCATCTAGCCTGTAACTGACCATACTGAAACCAGGTTTGAATTACCCTTTCGTCTCTTAATGCATTCAAAGATTTTAACTGTAGTACACCTCTATCCATACTAAGAAGTTCTGCATATGTAGTTACATCTTGTTTTTGTTCTATACTTACGTTCTCTATAGCGTGTCTGGGCACACCCCACATAGGTATCTTGTCGTTTAGCCTATATTAATATTTTTTCCAAACACGCAGTAAGGCATTCCTTAAAATATGACTTTTAAAGATCTTGTCGGCCTTCTTGTCATATATTAAATAAGCATGCCAGCCATATACCAAATCATAACCCTTAATATTCAATATTCTATCCTCTGTTAGGTTAATCCAATTGCTAATTGTTGTTAAAACTGCTGCTTCATAGTATAATTTTAAGTTGGGCATTTTTAAGCCTCCTCTTTCACGTATGTCTTGCATTATTTTAAGTTTTATTCTCGGTTTCTTTCCCGCCCAAACAAAGTTGTTAATGCCTTTCTGCCATTCTTCCAAATTTGCGTCTTTTTAAAGTATTGGTATCATTTGAAAAAGAAATAGAAACTTGGGCAAAACATTCATTTTAATTGCAGCTAGCCTTCCCAACAAAGACAATTGTAATTTTTTCCAATTATTCATTCCTATCTGTATTTTATGCCATAATGATTCATAATTTTACTTATATAATTTCCCATTTGAAGTTGAAATATAAATTCCTGAATATTTAACCTTTTTTACTATCTCACATCCTGTTACTCTTTCTAATTCTTTTTTTTGGGGGGGGGGCGTGTATGTATATGTATGTGTATGTGTGTATGTGTATGTTTATATGTATTTATGTATGTTTTTATTGTACGCCGCCCCGAGTCCCTTGTGGAGAGGGAGCGGCTAACAAATTAAATTATTATTATTATTATTATTATTATTATTATTATTATTATTATTATTATCATCATCATCATCATCATCATCATCATCATCATCATCATCATCATCATATTTTTAGCTATCATCTTTGTCTTCCCTAGGTTTACTTTGAAACCAGATACTTGACCATCTTGGTTAATTATATTCATTAGACCTATAACTGATTCCCCCGGTTGGGTTAAAGTTACAACCAAATCATCCGCAAATGCTCTTACTCTATATTCGTAGTGCCTAATCTTAATTCCTTGTAGTTCGTCAGACTCACGTATTCTGTCCAATAACAATTCCAAGGTTAAGAGAAACAATAATGGAGACAAGGGACACCCCTGTCTTGTTCCTTTTTCAATTTTAAAAGATTCTGTTAAGCCTCCATTAACTATAATTTGTGCTGTCTGTTTCTGGTATATTGCTTTGATAGATTGCATAAAATGCTCTCCGAACTGCATCTTTTGTAGTATTTTTATTAAAAATTTCCAATTGATTTGGTCGAATGCTTTCTCCACATCTAAGAATAGAAGCACTGCCAGAACTTGATTATACTTTTCCAAATATTCCATTATATTAATATTTTGTCTTACATTACTTTTCATTTGCCTTCCCTGTATAAAACCAGACTGATCATTATGAATCGTTTGTTGCGCAATTGGCATTTACCTGTTTACCAATATTTTAGCAAAGATTTTGTAGTCTGTATTAAGTAATGAAATAGGCCTATAGTTTTTTGGCTGGGTAGGATCCTGTTCGTCTTTTGGAATCAATGAAATAAAAGCTGATTTCCAAGATGGTGGGACCCTGCCTTCCATTTGAATTTTATTAAATAGTTCCCTAAGAGGTTCCATCATTTCTAGTTGTAGCTTTTTATAATAAACTGCTGTCAAACCATCTGTGCCAGGCGCTTTACCGATTTTTAACTGCTTAATTGCCAGGAAGATTTCCTCCAGTGACGTGCAGTCAGGTGAGGCAAGTGAGGCACAACCTCACCACTCTCATCATGAAAAAAAAAATAAAAGGAAAAAGCTGAGCTAGTTGCTGCCTCACTGTGGATGACTCTGCTTAACCTCACTGGTGCTCTCCCTCCCCAGGTGTAGTGACTTCCTCCCCAGGCCCCCATTCATTTCTCTCTCACACACACACAGCTGGATAAAACTATATAAAAATGTAGCCCAGCTTCACTGATTACAAGTTTGAAAAGGCAACGTGGCTCCACCTGCAATCAAACTACACTTGGGGAGGGAGAGCACAAGCGAGCACTGAGGAGACCACAGGAGGAGGCAGGAAGCCAGGCAAAGAGCCATGCTGTAGTACACACACTTCCCCCCAGCCTCTTTCTTTTGGAAGGCTCGGCTCGGCTCCCCTCCGGCTTCTCTGCCTCTCCTCTCACCCCAGCCTGCCAGCAGGAGGTGGTGGGTGGGCTTTATTGTGTTCCAGGCATTTCCCACCCAGACAGCAGGCTGCATTTGCAATGGTGGAGGTGTTTGGGAAAGGCAGCAGGGGAATGGGTGGGGTGGGGTGGCAGAGGAGCTGCTTTCAAGCCACTGGAAAAGATATCCAATCCAACTTTTGTGTGTGTGTGTGTTTGTTTGAGAGTGAGTGAGAGAGGGAAGGGGTAGGAGAGATAGTCCAATCCAACTTCTGTGTGTGTGTGTGTGTGTTTGAGAGAGGGGGAGGAAGGGAGAGAGGGAGGAAGGAGGGGAAGGAGAAGAAAAAGAAAAAGAAAGGAGAAAAGGAGAAAAACAAATGCTGTCGCTTTAAATTGGAACTGAGCATGCCTGGCTGTGGAATTCTGGGAGTTGAAGTCCACAAGTCTAAAAATATTTGAAACCCAGCACTCTGTCAGTGCCTCACCAGTCATAAACCTCACCGCACGTCACTGATTTCCTCTATAGTTACAAGTTGATTCAATCTTCCCCTTTGCTCATCTGTAAGTATAGGAATTTTCTCTTTCTCCAAATATCTGTCTATGTATGACCCTTGCATTTTGTCACCAGCATACAATCTGGTGTAAAATTCTAAAAAAGTCTTTTTAATCATATCCTGTTGAAAAACTTGTTTTTTCCTTAACATATATGCTAACCATCGACCTGGTTTATTGGCATTACAAAAAGTGTTACGTTTGGCATATAGAAAATTAGTGGCTATCTGGTCCGACATTAACATATTGAACTGCCCTCGCATTAAAGTAAATATGTCTTTTGTCTTCTTATCATCTGGTTTAGACATTAACTCCTGCTCTTTTTTTAATCTCTTCCTCAAGTTCCCTTTGTTTCTCCCTTTGTCTGCGCCTATGAACATTATTCAGATTTATTAAAACACCTCTCATGTATGTTTTACTTGCGTCCCAAACCATTTCCATAGATATCCCCTTATGCATATTAAAAGCAAAATATTCTTTCAATAGTTTTTTACATTCCATAATATTTTTCTCATATCTAAATAGATTTTCATTTAATCTCCAAGACCTCTTGGGTCGGTCTCCATATTCAAGTACCATCCAGACCGGGTTATGATCTGTTAAAGTTCTCGGGCATATCTTAGTCTTCTTCACCCTGGAAAAAAAATCATTTGTAATTAGTATGAAATCAATTCTGGAAAGGGATTGGTGCCTATCAGGAAAAAAAAGTGAAATCCCGTTCTTTAACATTCCGTTCTCTCCAGATGTCCCTCAATTCAAAGTCATCCATCATATCAAAAAAGGATTTAGGTAATCTTGTTCGTGTTTGGGTATTTTGCAAAAGCCTCTTCCTGTCTTGGACAGGATCCAGTACTCCATTCCAATCGCCCAGTAGAATGCAGGATCTGTAACCCCATTGTGTTAGTTTGGTGGGAAGCAACTTATAAAAATTTTCTTCTTGTTGATTGGGAGCATATATTCCTGTAAAGAGTATTTTCTTTCCTTCTATTAATAGTTCAATTGCAATGTATCTATCTTGAGGATCTGCTTCAATTAATTTAGCCTTTAAGTCTTTTCTTAGATATATGACTATGCCATTTTTCTTCTCTGGAGCAGATACTACAAAATGCGATCCCAGTCTTGTGTTTATCAAGTATTTCTGATCCTGTGTTCTAATGTGTGTTTCTTGTAAGCAAATTACATCATTTTTAAATTGTTTCAAGTAGTGAAATATTTTTTTCCTTTTTTGTGGTGAGTTTAAGCCATTGACATTCCATGTTAGAAATTTAATTGTCATCTTTAGCACACTGAAGCTTTTTAAGAGCTGCCTGGAAATCTTGCTGGGGTTTCACCTTCGGTCTAGCTCCTCCCACTGCTTCTGAGCTCGTGTTTATATTATCTTGAATTGTCATCTGGGCTTGTTGAGACTTTAATTCTTGTTCTTTACGTTTAGTAGCCGCACAGGTTTGTCTCTGTTCCATAATTTCTTCTGTTTCCTGCAGCAAACTCACAACCCCAATTTGTGCCTGATTATCTTGCTGCCTGGGATCCTCTGTCTCTTTTCTTTCTTTGGGACCTGGAGATGGGGGGCATCCTGCCTTTAGTACTATGCTATAGAAATCTTTTGCCTTCCAGACAGAGTTAAGGCGATGTCTTTCTCCCAGGTAGTTCACCACCAGTCCGGTTGGGGTCTCCCATCTGTATCTGGCGTTTTCTAAGTTCATCCACTAGAAATGCATAATCCTTTCTAGATCTCCACATTTTGGGGGGGATTTCCTTCAGTACTATCACATCTTGACCTGCCACTTGCAGTTCGTTTTTATAGGTTGCTTGCAATATTTCATTCCTAATTTTCCTGGTGACAAAATAGATTACGATATCTCTTGGCAGTTGTCTTTGTCTGGCAATCCATGAATTAACGCGATAAATTTTGTCAATTTGCCAGGCGCATTCGGCCTTTGATTCCCCAGTTAATTAAACGAGAGCGTCTGCAAAAATCTCTCTTAAATTTTCTTGGCTATGTTCCTTCAACCCCCTTATCCTCAGAGCAAATTTCATTGTTCTATATTGCATCATCATAAACTCCGCCTCCAACTTGTCAATTTTGATTTGTTCCTCCACAAGTTTGTTGTCCAACTTTGTATTAGCCTCATTAATTTCTTCCACCTTCTCATCGAGAAATGCTACGTAGCCAAATAATCCTTTAAGTGCCTCAACTATATCCTCCCTTATCTCTTGGTTACGTGTTTGGATTAAATCCTTAATTCCAGATATTTCATCAGAGACATCTTTAAAGGTACTTGTAATTTTCCAAGACAACTGCCTGCTCTTTTAATGCATTGTAAGTTGTTTTGTAAAGGCTCCAGTGTCAGCGTTTGTGATTGTGTTTCCACCGGAGGTAATAAAGATTGCAACTTTGAGGGTTGCGCTGGCGAACTGCCTGCACTCTTTGAAGCATTGACTTTTGCAAGCTTAGAGGCCATTTCAAAATATTCAAATCAAGCTTTTAAACAAGCAATTTGTTCAGTCCAAAAAAGGCGGCCTATTCTTTGAAGTCTTCCAGTAGCACTAACAGGCACTTAACAAGGCTAATCAGCTTTCCGCTTCACTTTCGTTTTCAACACAGCCTTTGTTATTCCGACGCCATATTTTTTTTAAAGAAGTTCCCTTTAAGTTTACAGAAAGAGATATAATCTACGGAGTTAAGGCTTGTACTTGCGATTTGTTGACCTCCTGGTTTGCTCTGCCTGCTTCTTATTCAGATGTAAAATAAACTTTGAAATTGCATGTGTGAACGCTGCCTTTTTTTCCTGCAAAGGCAGGAGCGTCCCGTGATGAGATTGTCGGGCTTCCTGGGGAGTTCACACCCTTCACGCCACAGAATTGCTTCTGGGGCCGCTGGGCGCCTCTACCCTCTGCCAGACGGCTCACCTCCCCACCTTTTCCCGAGGGGGAGGTTTTCAAACTGCTGGATAGCTGATTTATGCTATCCTAGCCGCTTGTTACTCAAACACGGGCTGGCGTTCCCGAGGGAATGTCCTCCAAGGCCAGCGGCGCCACCGGAAGTCACCTCATCAATTTTTTAAAGAGAAATTCATAGTCCCCCACCCTCCTTTCTTAGGTTTCAGACACTGTTCAGCCAGGAATCCAAGAATGGGTTAACTCCGATTGCTGGCTGATTGGACTGATTCTGCCAGAGTTGTGATGACATGCCTCCACTGCTTGTGTCTCCCAGCTTTTCGACTCAGTCTCAGCTAAGGACAGACGTGTTTCAAATTAATCCTTGAAATTCTAGCTGGCTCCTGGTTTCAGCCGGTGGAGCCGCTGGCCTCTTACCAGCATGACGAGCTTCAGCTCAAACCCTCTGAAGGCCACAGATTGGCAGTCAGTGTGCCAGGAGGCAATTCTGACAGGGCTAAGCGTGAACGAGCTCTGCTCAAATGCCGCTACCATGGGGCTTGGCAAGGGATGGTCAATCAATGCTCCTAGTTGCTCCAGCTTTGTGTGAAGAGCCTACCTCGACCCTGCTATAACCCGAGGGAGCACACAATGCCCACACAAGTCCAGGGACATTAGTACTGGCTCCTTGCATTCCAGAATTCCTTGACCAGCAATCCGCAGCCCCTTAGCCTACAGCAGTCACACAGGTGTTCAGAATCCCTGCTCAGTTCCTGGGCACACTCTTTAGCACAGGAACTTTGGCGCGCTTTCAGCAGTGGTGCCCATTGCAGGCGAGCCTGCTTATATGGAGCAAACATAATGGCAGACACAGTTGCCATTTCTAGCAGAGAATCCACAGCTCTAGAACAGCTCTTCTCTCTCAGTCTCCAGGCTCTAGTGGAGCTATGACAGTACTAACAAAGTCAGCGAGCAGGAAAGTGGCCTTAGGTATTAAATGAACACTAGGCACCTTGAAGAAAGTCTCCAAGGCTGAAGAACGAGATGCAAGGCAACGCCAGAAGGCGTTAGACTGTCACATTGTCAAAGGTCAGAGGGAAGCAGAGCGACAGGGGAAAGGGCAGCTCCAAAGGCTAGAGACACTCTTTTGCCTCGCAGCCATTAGAAGCATTGCCTGAAACATTTGACCAGAGCTGGTCGCCAGATGGCACTGGAGAGTAACTTTCTCTTCCAGGCTGTAACAATGATCTGCTCAGCAACAGTGATGCTTTCTTCAGCTCACTGTCAGATCCATTCTCTACTGTGGCTTCCTGGGAACAGCCTCTGAAGCAGAGAATCCCTTTCAGAGAGGCAACCTTCACCCCTACATCGGCGGGGCTCCATCCAGGGGGCAGCCAAGAGCCTCAGATTCCACCCAGTTTGGGTGCTTTAATTTCTGCTGCAATTAAGCAGGGAGTAGCAGCTGACTTAATGCAAAGCCAGAGAACTGCTTTGGTGCAGGCAGAATTTCCCATGCACACTGGTCAGCAACAGGTGACCCATGTTGCAGGAGATTTCTTAGCCTCCCAGGGACCCTATTCCCCAATTTCCAACCAGAATTATTCCTCACCCTCAGAGGAAGAGGTTCATAAGGACTTAGAATTATCTGAAGACAAGGGATTAATGCCAGAGCAACCAGTCTTCGCTGGGCTTTTTCACTTGTCATTATTAAAATCTCTGCTCTTTAAGGCAAGGAATACTACATGCCTGGGAATGAATCTGATGGCCCAACATCCAGTCTCTGAATCAGACAGTCCTATGGACTTACTCTTCTCGGAACCAGCTACAGAGATAGAAGTCATTCCCATGCCTGGACTGTTTCTAGATATGGAACAGAGGAATGGGTCTCTCCAGGGGCAAGGCCCAATCCCAGCAGCCTGGATAAGAGATTTTACAACATGGGCCCAGACATGTCTAAAGCACTTCAGGTACCAGTGGTGAATGCCCTGGTAGCAGCATTAGTGACACTTCCTGTTTTGGCCAATGCGCTGGAAGAGGCCCCCATATCAGAGGACAAGAGGGCAGAGCAGTCATTAACAAGGGCCCATCAGGTGGCGGCATGGTCTGTAAAAGCATCCACAGCTGCCTTCTTTTTTAACAGGGCCTCATTCCTCTGCTGCATCAGATGCAGAAGAGGATCCCCGCAGAGGACACTAGATCCCATCAAGACATAAATTGATGGTGGCAGTAGAATTTTCCACAGATGCCATGCTTAATGCAGTGAGGTTTGCATCTAAGGCCATCATCTCATCTGTAGCAACCCGCTGACTATTGTGGCCTCCACCAGTGGCAGGCAGATGCCAGGAGTAAATGGAGGCTCACCTCCACCCCATACACAAGGAATAGGCTGTTCAGAGAGTCCCTGGATCCTATCCTGGTACAGTCACAAGACAAATGAAAAATCTTGTCATCCCTGTCTAGGCGAATGGAGTTCCACCCCTCACTTTATTTTTGCTGCTCATTCTTTCAAGTGGCGGACACGGTGTCAGGATTCCCATGTCCCCAGTGACCATTTTTTCCCAGACAGGAGAAACATCAGGACAGATCGGGCAGGAACAGACAGAAGTTCCCTCCTAAACTGTCCTTTCATGGTCGAGGAGGTCGTCCTTTCGACGTTTGAAGTGACCACAGAGCCAGTCTTCCTATAGGGGCCTGCCTGGCTCCTATGGTGAGAGTCTAAAAACTACACACACACACACACACACACACACACACACACCAAATAGCTGTAGTGTTTACATACAGAGAGGATAGAGATTCTCCAGAACAACATATATCAAAAAAAAAAAAAAAAGAAAAGAAAAAGAAAAAACCAGCAAGGGGTTGAAATAGATCAGCATACAACTGCTAATTAACTTTTAAAGCAGAAAACAAAATAAAACAATTCAAAAAGTGAAAGTTGATGCCCCTATATTCAGGAAATAAAACTGCTGACAGGAAGATGTATATGTCCAATGACTTTGAACACTTCCAGAAGGAATTAGAATCTTCAAGACTTCCCTCCCTCCCTAACTGGGTCCACGATTGTCCAAAGGTCATCAGGAATTCCATTCCAAACCATAGAGCAGCAGAACTAACTTTGGCAGTAAAATTAGCAGATTGTTGGTAAGAGAATAAAGAAGCTCTTACCATGCAGCAGCCGTTTTGGGAGGAAATCAGCCAAACTCTCTTACTAAGGTGAAGTTGTGGAGGACAATTTCATGTCACTGTCATACACAGGCAAAACTGGTAATTATACTGCATCAGGAAGGTTTCTCCAGACAAAGATTTCAAAGTAGACTGGGGTTTTAAGATGCGCTATTCAAGCTCTTTTGAAGAAACACAAAGAAACAGTCAATGTTGATGACCATAGATGCAGTGATTGGCCAAGGAAATTTAATGCAACAGGTAAAAGACATGTTGTGCTTACTTCCCTTCGACATCAGAAGATGCCCATCACTGGCCATCAGCACAGAATTGGCAGAAATCTCTGGGACCCACATTCATTCAATTCTGTCAGGGTAATCTGGACAGAAGTAGTATTCATAGAAGAATTGTGGCCAAAAGTGTGGGGTTAATTGGTTAATCAGTAGTTGGCAAACCACATTGATTAAATAAGTCACAGTCCACATTCCTTTCTCTTAATCCTTTTGTTTACAAAAAGGTACAATGGAATGTGTAGACATCACATTCCATGCAGCAAAATATTAACTAAGTAGAGACTCACGTATCTATATCATGAAGTGATCATGAAGTGTCCATGAGATGTCCATGAGGAAAAGCATGTATCTGTAAACCAATCAATAGATGCCAAGTGTATTTTCTGTCCAATGAGCTTTTGCTATTCTGAGAAGTTTGACAATAAAAGGGAGCCCCAAACAATGCTCTGGGTGGGTGCCCTTCCCATCAGGGTGCCTTCCATTGGGTAGCCTTCCCAGCACAACCTTACTCCTGTCTACGTCTGCTTTTCTACGTCACCAACATCTGGTGACCCCGATGTGATCTCCTATACTCATTCGGCCGGACAAGCCCAGGTGCATCATAGTGAACTTTGCTCCCAATTTTACGTGAGTAGTGGGGGGGAACTGTCAGCTCCGCAGAAGTTTCATGCACAAGAGCTGCAGAAATTACTTAAATGTAATGAAGTGACAGGAGTTAGTCTACATAAGTTAGAAAACTTAGTAGGTGAAATAGGTTGTCAATGTCCCTGGTATCCCGAGGCAGGTACTTGGGAATTAGGGGACTGGATAAAAATTGGAATACAATTGCACACCAAGCCACAAGCTCCTATTCAACATTTATTGTTGTGGAAACAAGGCAAGGATATAATAGGGAAGATGGGGACTCATAAACTCAAGGCACCTTCCTCATCGCTCTCTTCAATCCCAGAGGAGGGATTTGCTCCCCCTCCGTATTTTCAACTAGCTTTACCGGCTGCAAATACATTGAGGCCAGTAGAACCTAGTTCCCTTACTGCTCCAATATCAATTGTCTCTACAAAGGAGCCGATTGGAGCAGTTCGAGCAGGATTTCTAAAAGAACAGAAAAAAGGAAACCTTACAGGACAAGAACTTGCAGAACGGCTTCAAGCCTTCCCAGTGGTACAAACAGTGGATCCACAAGGAAAGGCACAATATCAGTGGAATCCATTACCATATCAAGTATTAAGAGAATTGAGGAAAAGTATCACTGAAACAGGGTTATGTTCTACCTACACAGCAGGAATGCTGGAAGGTATTTCTATCAGTTAATCCCACAAGACTGGAAAGATTTGTTTAGAATGCTTCTCACACCTGCACAATATGTAGTTTGGAATTCAGAATACCAAAGAGAGGCTTATTCTGATTTTATTGATAAATTGCAAGAAGCCATCCAAGGGCAAATTGATAATGAGGAAGCTAGTGGGGAATTAATGAAACAACTAGTTTATGAACATGCTAATGCAGATTGTCATAAAGCTTTGATGTCTATTATAAATAAAGGGGAATATACTTTAGCAGAAATGTTGAAGGCATCTTCAGACATAGGCACAAATGCATTTCAAATGGATGCATTAGGAGCTGCATTACAGAAAGGTCAATTTGGCAAGCCCAAAGGAAATTGTTTTAATTGCAAAAAACCTGAACATTTTAAACAGCAATGTCAAGCTCCAGGTGGGAGCACCTATAGAGGTAATGGACCAGGTGGGGACCATTTCAATGTGGTACACCAAATCCAAATATGATACCAAGAGAGTATCAAGTTATGGTGATTGACCTAAAGGATTGTTTTTTCACAATTCCATTATGCAAAAAGGATAAATCTCTTTTTGCCTTTACTGTCCCAGTTATAAATTCAGAAAAACCAACGGAGAGATATCAATGTACAGTTTTACCTCAAGGTATGCTAAATAGTCCAACATTATGTCAGCACTTTGTATCTAGAGCTTTAGAACCTTTTATTTATTTAGGTCATAAGCTATTACAGACTTATTCACACCCACAAATTCCTCAATTAAAAATAGAGGATACATTGTCATATGTTAAATTACCACAGCTTTTAGGTTCAATTAACTGGTTATGCCCATATGTGGGTCTTCCTACCAGTATACTTATTCCTTTATTTGGTGCATTAAAACTAAGAAATAATCCTTCTGATTTAATACAATTGACAGCAGCGCAGAAGGAAGAATTTGACCAAATAAACAATGCATTAAAATTAGTCTGGGTGGATAGATGTCAGGACCTCCCCCAGGGCCGGAAAGTATTGTTCCATGGAATTTGTGCTGTATGTGTGTATGTGTGTCTGTGTGTTGAGATCCTTTAATAATAGAAAATGGAGCTCATTGGCTTATGTACAGCTCCCTGAAATAATTGTAATAACTGCTTTGCATGAAGAAAGAATGAAATGGGATTTTTATATGTGAAATTAATGATTGCAGTGCAAATGTGAGTATGTTGATGGTAAAAGTTGGTATGAATGTAGTTTGATTCCTTTTCATATAAAGAAACAGTAAGTTGCAAGGTTGTTTAATGGTATGTGTGTGTATGCATGTGTGTTATCATTTCCAAACCCGAAGGGAGGGTGAGATCCTCTAATAAAAGAAAATGAAGCTTGGTGGCTTGTGAAAAAAAAAAGCTTCCTGAAATACTTATGATTGGTTGGCATGAGCAAGCATGAAGGTCTGATTGCAGTATGAATGTGAGTATGTGTCCCCAATGCCCCAGGGAGTGATAAGTGAAGGGATCCAGAGACCTGTGATTGCCTGCGTGAATTCCCCCCCCCCCCTCTTCCTTCTGGGTCATTCTTTGGAGGGAGCAGAAAGGGCAGGGAGAATGAGTGTCTGCTCATTTTTACCATGAGTGTGTGTATGAAATGCCCCCAGTGATACCTGTGAATGCCTCTGTGCATCCCCCTTCCTCCTTTCCCTCCTTCCTTTTGGGTCATTAAAGGCGGCTGAAGTTTTTCTGCTCACTTTAACCATTTTTCCCCTCTCTCTTCTGAGAAATTTGGAGTAAATGGGTGATCTTCCACGATGGAATTTACACGTAGACATCACATTCCATGCAGCAAAATATTAACTAAGTAGAGAGTCGTGTATCTATATCATGAAGTGATCATGAGGTGTCCATGAGGAAAAGCATGCATCTGTAAACCAATCAATAGTTGCCAAGTGTATTTTCTGTCCAATGAGCTTTTGCTATTCTGAGAAGTTTGACAACAAAAGGGAGCCCCAAACAATGCTCTGGGTGGGTGCCTTTCCCATCAGGGTGCCTTCCATTGGGTGCTCTTGCCAGCACAACCTTACTCCTGTCTACGTCTGCTTTTCTACATTACCAACAAAAAGGCCATAGCTCCAATGTGGAAACAAGGCTAAGTGACTCAACTATGCACAAAAAACATAGGAACTGGGATGCAGAAAAATGGCAGCAAGAGCTCTAGACTGATGAGCCAAATTTTGAAATTTTGGCTGTAGGAGGAGACAGTTTGTTCGCCAAAGGACTGTAGAGTAGTACATTAATGAGTATCTGCAAGCAACAGTAAAGCATGGTGGAAGTTCCTTTCAGGTATGGGACTGCATTTCACAAATGGAATTGGAGACCTGGTCAGGATCAAAGATATCCTCATTGCTGAAAAGTACAGACAGATACTTATCCATCATGCCATACTATCAGGGAGGCATTTTACCCCAAATTTGTTCTGTAGAAGCACAATGGGCCATATCTACAGCCAATGTCATTCAGAACTACCTTCAACATAAAAAAGAACAAAGTTCTGAAAGTAATGGTTTGGCTCCCACAGAGCCCTGGTCTCAACAACATTGAGTCTGTTTGGGATTATGTGAGGAGACAAAAGGATTTGAGGCAGCCTACATCCGCAGAAGATCTGTGGTTAGTTTTCCAAGATGTTTGAAACAACCTTGCAGAAAGTTGCCGAGTTTTTTCAAAAACTGTAAGGAAGTGTACCTAGAAGAATTGATGTTGTTTTGAAGGGAAAGAGTGGTCACACCAAATATTGATTTGATTTGGATTTCTCTTCTGTTTCTTTACTTTGCATTTTGTTAATTGATAAAAATAAACTATTTATTTTTGAAAGCATTCTTAATTTACAACATTTTTGCACAACTGTCTAACATTTTTGCACAGTACTGTATAGCTAATAAGAAGGGTGAGATTATAAGGAATCTGGCAACTGAAATATTTCCAAACATACAGACAGTATGTCCTCAGGATACCTTAAGCTACAATCTTTCTAATTGTTCTTATTTATTGTCTTTGTGTAACTGGCAAACTCTTAATCTTTTCACTAATAATAAAGGAACTTGCAAGCTGTTTATAGAACTGTTTACTGAATCTGAGTCTTGAGATTATGCGAAACAAGGACTGGAGATCAGACTCTTGCCTCTGATCAACACCAACTAAGAATGTCTTGAAGAAAAGAAGTGAATCAGGAAAACACAGTACCCTCCATGCCCTGCCACTAGAACCATTCCAGAAGGATACCATGATCAATGGCATCACAAGCTGCTGAGAGATCAAGTCATGCAAAAATGGATGCAACTACCCCTGTCTTGCTCCTACATGATCAGTGCTATTTCCAACCTATATCGAGGCCTGAATCCTGACTGAAAGGGGTCCAGATAATCTGCTTCAGGAGAACCACTTCCTCCACTCCATAACCACTCTATCTCCCCTCCCATTGGTTCCTGGTTCCTACCTTAGCTAATTTTGATAATTTTAATTTCATTTTATCATAAACTATCGTGTATTCTGGATTTTCAGAAGATTGTTAGATACATTTTGAGAATAATATCTGATTATAATAATCTGATTTTCTATGTCCTCAGAAACAGCACCTATAGCTCCTCAACTGTTGATGAATCTGATGATTTGGAAATGACCCAAGATGTAGAAATCTGTTTGCTGAAGTCAGGAGAATTGATGTAAGCCCAGCTTATTTCCCCATGTTTATTGGAAGAAATTTCCATTGGCCAGAAGTACAATCATTTTAAACAATTGTTTCTTTTAACAGTACTGCTTCATAACAAGTGTTCTTGCAAGTAAGAAGTGAGTTTCCATATTTTGTGTCATTTGTTGATCAAATATTCTTCTTGTTTGTTGTCTTCAGGCTAAAGCTACCTCTCACAGTAGAGGAGATTTTAAAGTTTGGAGAAGGTACCAGAGAACTGTTTATTAAATCAAGTACTTACAGCATTATTCCAATCACTGTAGACGAGACTGGCCTTACAATAAGTTGGGTGTTTTCATCAGACCCAAAGAGTATATCATTCAGCGTAGTGTACAAGCAATCAGAAGAAACCTCTCTGGATCAATGCAAAGTAAGTTAGCCCTTCATACCGAATTGTTCCTCTCCATGGAAACATTGCACATAATATAATTGAACAAATCAGTTGAACTAAAAAAACCTAATATTTGTTATCAGAGCTATACCATTCTAGATCTCTGCCCCAAAATATAATTAGATAATATGCTATAGTTTTAGTGGGAGTAGAGTTCTAATCAGTTAATAGCAGGAAACAATACTGCTAATTTTTGTTTGGATTTGCCCTGCATGAAGAGGATTTGGGGTTAAAAAATGTGGGAGCATTTGAGCTCTTGTCCATCCTTGTCAAATGAAGCTCCGATTGATCAATTGCGCTCTTAGTATCAAGCACAAGTTTGCTGCTGCTAAAAAATCTTCTGTTCTTTATTTCCTTCTCATTACTATATCTTTCAATTAATATTTTGGCCCTTTGAAAGGGCTCAAAACCTGGCTCTACCAATTGGCCTGGGGCATTGCATAATGTGGGTTAAAAAGAAGACTTCATCTCTACCCCACTGTATATTGGTTCCTATCTTAGCTGATTTTGTTAAGTTTAATATTTAACATTTTAATGTTTTATATTATTGATTTTACTATATTGTAGGCTATATATTGTATGTTGCCCAGAGTCACTTGATAGTTAAATGAGTGATATATTAATTTAATTAATAAATAATCAATTGGTGGCTGATTATGAGCTGATAATGATGGAAGCTTTGGTCAATATATAAAGAAAGCATTTGTTTGGCAGGCTGGTTAAAAATGTATTCATTCATTCCCCAAGTTAATAATAGCAAAGTTCCTTCTGGCTAATATACTGATATATATTTTTCAGGTTCTTATACCTATGACTCGTTGCAATTCTCATAAGGAAACTATCAGAGGGAATGTAAAAATCCGAAATGCTGGAATTTACATCCTTATTTTTGACAACACTTTCTCTAGGTTGGTATGCTACAGAGCAGAAAGTATTTTTTTATAGTTTTGATGTTTTGGAGATTTTAGGAATTATCACTTATTTAATTCTGAGTGGAGTGAATATAGAAATAACATTCCTCTAAAACCTCACAGAAAGAATTCTTGGTTACAGTCAAAATTATTTTTTTTTTTACTGTTGATGCTTTAATTGTTTCTATTTAAGTTGTAAAAAGTCATTTTATTTGGCTTTTCATTACTGTTTTATATATTATTATATTTTATTGTATGAGGCAATTTTGCCAGAAAGAAAAAAAAATAGCCATCTATTCTGTGGCTAGGATCACATTGATCCAATTCAGAGGAAGAGATTTGAACTTTATTTAATTGTAATTGTTTAGTTCTTTTTAAGCAAGATAGTTGTTAAGTAATTTTACTTCATTGTACAATCTCTTTTGCCACAGTTGTTAAGTAAATCATTGCAGTTGTTAAGTTAGTAACATGGTTGTTCAGTGCATCTGGCTTCCCTGTTAACTTTGCTTATCAGAAGGTCTCAAACCCTGGTCACATGACCCTAGGACATTTAAACCATTATAAATATATGCTAGTTGACAAGCATCTGAATTTTGATCATGGGGATATTGCAACATGTGTGAAAAACAGTCATAAATCACTCTTTTCAGTATCATTGTAATTTCGAACAGTCATTTAATGATTGTAAGTCAAGGACTACCTGTAATTCCATTGTTTCTCCTTGATGTTCTTAATTTTACAATTTCATTTTGACTAATTTTCTTATGTTGTTTTTCTTCCAGGTTTATCTCGAAAAAAGTATTTTTCCACCTATCTGTTCAACGGCCAGTGATTTATGATGGAAGTGATTTTCCATAGTTCTTCCTGTATAAAATATCTTGCAAGAAACACTATTATTTTTGTATGAGTGTGTTTGTATGCGTGTGCACATGCATATGTGTATCTGTGTGTCTATGCACAGACACACACATACATATGAAGCAATAAAACTACAGAAGGATATAAATCCTCCAAGATTTATGCAATAATTCAGAAACCGCACTTAAATATATATGCATACAGAAAAAAGCATAGCTTTTATGAGAGCAATAATGATTCTAAACTGCATGCCAGTTATTCAAAAGCCATTTTGTTTATTAAATAGTCAATATAGTTGTATTCTGCTCCATTTCATACCAAAATGACACTAAATACATTTTATTAAAGAGCTAAGAATAAAAAAAAAAATTTTCAATTTAGAAGATTTAACATATGTATAACACTTATTGTTGGTTATATTGACCCATCAACAGACAGATAGAAAATCAGTTTTGCATAAACATTAATATGTTAAATTAACTTCCCAGCTAAGTAAGCTACAGTTTAGGATCACAGAATCTGAAGGGGTGCCTTAAATTTTCAGATTTTAAACAATTATAGTTTTATTATTTCATATAGTATATGAAAGTTTTTATCAGTTTTGTCAGTTTATCAGTCCTCCTATCTGCTTCAAATGACCCTCATTAATGAAAATATCTCTACCCCATCCTGTGCATCTTGGCAATGCTCTTTCTAAATTCAATTCTCATGCAGCCTTATTCTTTGTTAGTAGTTTCCAAAAAGCAAACTTTCCAATACTTACAATATCTAAATCTAGCCCTGATCATGGTAATCGCCAAAGATTTCGGGCCTACAGTTCTTGCTGGTTATATAAGTTAAGAATTCTGGGAGTTTTTGCCTAACAAGTATGGCAGGTATAGTTGGGGAAAGCATTCAACATGCAAAAAGGCAATGTTTGGCATCAAAAAGATACCTCTCCGTTTTACAAATGGGTGCCTTCTTAATACAGTTGACACGTTGCCTGTGACGCAGGATAGTCTGCAGTACTTAAATTAATTTGTGATCTAGAAGCAGGCCTACATTGATCTGTTACGCCTACACAATGACACAGTTTACAACCAAGTACAAAACCTATTAAAAGTTTGGTGTATTATTTGTGTACGCATTTTCACAAAGGAGGGAACAAATTGGTTCAAATTGGCTACTTACACTGACTTTAGTCAGAAAAAAAATCCTAAATATATATATATTAACAGTTTATATTCTTTTTTTCTATCCATCACTATATTTGGCATCACACATTGTCTTTACAAGCTTTGCGTATTTTCTCTTGAAGATGCTGAACGCAAGCTTAAAGGAAAATTTGAAACAAGGAGCAGAAGGTGTACTTAGTTAAGCAATACTTTACTCCACCTCTTCCTATTAATGTTGAGTATATGAATTCCTGATCCCCAGACATAATACTTAGATTTCCCAATATCTGCTAAGCATAGACTTTAAATAATAATAATCCACCCTACCTGGAACAGCTTATATCCTCCACTGTTACCTGAACAGTTCCTAGGCCCTTGGTTAGTACTCGAGCTGTTGAGCTATCAACAACCAGTGGTGGATTGCAGGCGGTACGCCCCGGGCGTACCGGAGCCTGCACAGCACTGGGTACCATTCCGGTATGGTGTCAGAGGGCCCACCCACCTGCCCAAGCTCCTTACCTATCCTTTAAAGCCTTCGGCACTTCCGTGCAGGCACATGGTGTGTACAGCGCCTGCGCAAAGCTCTGCCGAACAGCTGGAGCATTACAGAGGCTTGCAGAGGTGTCGCTGGTAGCTACGATGCATGCGTGCACCACGTCTGCTGTGTGGGTCCTTGTGGACAATGCCAGGCCCATTCCAACCATACCAGTTGGAACAGGATCCGGAACCCACCACTGCAACCAGCCCGAAAGGCTGTGAATCTCACCAAAGATGAATTATTATTATTATTATTATTATTATTATTATTATTATTATTATTATTATTATTATTATTATTAATTTATGAAGGAGAACAAAGGTAAATTTCTAGTTCCTCAAATGGTACAAAAGCTAAACTATGTGATAATACTAGGTGAATTAAACTATAACATAGAGCTATATTTTTATCATGCCATCCACTAGAACTTTTATCTGGCAGAAACACCATCATGCTAGAAATTTTTCTGTTCTTTTGCACTCTGTACAAATTAGCTTGAACATTAAATTCAGCCAGTTTAAGACTAGGAAATGAGCGATATGTCTTACTTACTGCTTGATATTATTACAGAATACTGTGCAGGTCTAGTTAATGGATTTACCAATGCAGTGCGGATACTTTGATAATGATTTAAAATTCTCTCAGTGCTTGTATAATCCCAAACAGAACTGTGAGTTGCCTGATGTGAGTTTTAAAGAATGCTGTTAACTTAGAAGCAAAATGAAAGATATTGGGGATTGACCATTGTTTTGTTAAATGTTGTTATTATGTTTTAAGATTATATTTTGAGTTGAGTAGCAATGAAGATTTAATGCTAAAATCTGGAATGTTACCATGGATTGTGCAATATCAAATGGATATTGAACTAAAATCCCATAATATATAAAAATCCCATATATATATATATTTTACTGTAGAAATCTAATAGAATGTTTACTTTTTCCAAAAATAGGTTTCTTTCAAATATAAAAGTAATATGAAAAAGGATGCCAAAATATACAGATAATGTATTATTTTAAATATATATATTATTGATGAAATTATGTTTGAGTGATTTATCTCTAGTGCATTTATTATCATTCTTCATTCTTACAAAACAACACTTTATGTCCATCACCAACAAATGTCCAAAAAACATAAAGGAATCCATGTGGAAATAATCTTGCTAGTCATTACCAATTATAAGTACTCATCTCCATTTCAAGGCTAAGGAAGACCAGGCTATTTCCATGGTCATGTGGTCAGCATGATATCATGGAGCACTGTTATCTTCCCACTGAAGTAGTATCTATGTAATTGCACTTAATATGCTTTCGAATTGCTAGGTTGGGAGTTCAAAAGCATACAGTGGGTTGAGGATGGGAGCTAATTCTGTCACATGGAGCTTAGGTCTTGAACCTTGGCTGCCAGCTTTCCAGGTGGCAAGGTCAGAGTCTTAAGCACTAAGCCATAGTGCTTCCCCATAGGGCCTAGAGAAAAAGAACAAACATCTAGTAGTGAAGAAAATTTATTAGAGAAAAATTTTCTCAGAATTCAATCTGAATAATTGGGGGGAGGGGCAGAAGTAAGCTAATTAATTTGACATAAGAATATTCTCAATCTTAAATTAAAAAAAAACATAAATGTGCAATTTTGCTGATATATCTGCTCCACTGAATTTCATTTTAATTTTTCCTTTGTTGCATTCTCAAATCCATATTTATTGCTATATGACCCCATGTTTTCCCAAAATAGCTTGCAATAAATTTTGAGTTGTAATTATTTTCCAAAATAAAATACATTAAAATATACAGCTAAAGATGAAACAGCAATAGTTGAAAATGTCTATAATTAAGTCCATAGTTTGTTATCCCTTTCTCCCCATTCATGAGTAGATGATTGATACAACTGCAAGGTTTTTGAATTCAGCTCAGAAGCTGATAATTTCCAATGAAAGTATGAACACGAGGCTATTGATAATCAGTTTTCATTTTCTGCAGAAAGCAAAAACTTGACGGCGTTTTTGTCTCCCACGTTAACAAAGCAGCCAGAGAGAGAAAGAAAACAGGCACACGCCTCACTGTCATGAAAAAAACATTTATCAAACTTCTTATATCTTACACAGTTTGCACAGATTGTCATAGTGTTAGAAACATTATTAGTGACTAAAATGCAAACAATTAAGAAAGTGAAATATTTGGGGATCTGGGTGCTCCACAATCAGAGGACAATTATAATAAATTAATGATGCAAGTAAAGAAAGATCTAGAAAGTTGGAAGAATATACAGTTATCACCAATGGGAAGTGTAGCCATGATGAAAAAGAACATTCTCCCAAGAATTTTATTTCTGTTACAAGTTGCATCAATCAATCCCAGCAAAACATTCTTCCAAGAATTAAACAAATTAACATCCAGGTTTATATGGCAAGTGAGAAAAGCGAGGATCAAACTAAAACTAATGCAAGACAGCAAGGAGAGAGGAGGTCTAGCACTACCAGATTGGGAACTATACTCACAAACGGCAGCACTAGTATAGCTGTGGGATTGGATGGAGTTAAAAAACAAAATAATCTTGACTCTAGAAGGCCATGATTTGCAAGTAGGATGGCATACGTTTCTATGAGATGGTAAAAATAAAACCCATAAATATTTAAATGAAAAGTGTTACTCCAAAATTGACACAAAATGTAAAGAAAACCATTACATAAAAATTTCAAATTGGCCAACCCAGACAGAAATGATGACACACCCAAATTTTATAGATATAAACAAATTGATAAGATACAAAGATTTAATCAAGGGACAGGGAAATTTGAAAACAATCCAAGAATTGGCAGAACAAGGCATGAAAGTAGATTGGTTAACCTACTTGCAAATTAAATCTAGATACAATAATGATATCAAAACACATGAAATCCAAGTAGAACAACATGAGTTAGACAGGATAATCCAAACTACAGAAAAGAAAATGATAAAGTATATAAATTTCTTTTGAAATATAAAATGGAAGAAGTAGTAAAGGAATAGATGGTAAGATGGGCACAGAACTTTGGCTATAATATATTAG
This sequence comes from Natrix helvetica, assembly GCF_964273705.1. Lineage (NCBI taxonomy): Eukaryota > Metazoa > Chordata > Lepidosauria > Squamata > Natricidae > Natrix > Natrix helvetica. Next base: position 84,528,737 of record NC_138554.1, on the reverse strand, counting down.
AAAAATGGAGAAAATTTTGGGGGACAAATTTTAAAATGACTGTCGGTGGCATGCAAGGAGAACCAGAATAAAATGTTTTACAGATGGCACTTACCCCAGGATTAGCAAAAATATCACCAACAATATCCCCAAAATGCTGGAATGTGAAAAAGCACACTGAACATATTATCACACATAGTGGGCGTGCAAGGCAGCAAAAAAACATTGGAAAAAAATTAAAAATTGGCTGGAACCGATAACAGGAAACCAATTTGACTGGAAACCCGAGGCATTCTTATTAGGTATAATGATGTCTAAGTATAAAAAAGAAACACTATATCTAATTTTACATATAATTACTGTGGCTAGGATTGCACTTGCTCAGAGATGAAAAAACAAGTTGACACCAAATAAAGATGAAATAATAAGAAATATTCTGGACTGTGTTGAGATTAACAAAAGAAATTCAGGAAAAGGAAGAGGCAGAATGTTATCTGGTATGGGAAAAATGGAACAGGTGGTTGGAAGAAAGAAATAAAGATTAACGACAAAAACGTAAGGAAAATAATATTTACAAACCAAGGATAAATGTTACATATACATAAGAGGAACAAAGTCTGCAAGAGATAGACAGCCAAAATATAGATAAGTAAAAAATAATGAAATGGTTAAAAATTGTGAAATTTAAGTGAAATATATTAGGAGGGAAATAAGAACATACCAATTTAAAACTGCTTTAAGAAGGAACATGAAGTTCCAGTGTGTTGTATAAATGTAGTCTATGTCTTTGTATTTGTGTGTTTAAAAATCTAATTTTATTTTTAGAAAAACTATTTAATGTTACACAAACCTCATGATTTTTCTCAGTGCTCTGAGTAGTAGAAGGTTTTAAAGTTGGCATCTGGATAATTGAACATTTTCTTGCTCCACTATAGAACTCATACATTGGGAAATCCTATTGGATGTTGCCCAAGCAGGAAGCTTTTGTTCTAACAGAGTCTGAACTGCATAAAGTGTGAAAACATGAAGAGGGGCTCCAAGAATAATTTTCTGTGATTCTGCAATCAGTACAGCTGAAGTTGCACTGCTTTTAAGCACGCAGACCATCCTTTAACAATATCATCCAGGCCTTTTGACAAGTAGGCCACTGGGACTTGTTCTGGACCCACTTTTTGTAGCAAGATTCCCACAGCACAGCACAGCCTTTTTGTGCTGTTAGGTACAAGTCAAATCCTTGGGACTCATCTGATAGAGCCAAACAAGCTGCTCTCACCTTATGGTCTTCCAGGCTTGGATATGTTCCCCTGTCCACTCCCAAGCCATATCCTTTTGGGTCAGTTGGTACAATGATTTGGCTACTACAGAATAGAGGGGGATCCAAAGTCTGGTATATTCTGTAATACTCAAGAAGGACCTAAATTGTTTCACATTCATCAGTGCTTGGAGTCTAACCTAAATAGTTTACAGTTTGCTTATTCCATTGGATTTTCTTTTGAGACACTCTGCATCCCTTTTTAGCCAGATGATTCCATAACTCAATTGATTTTTCTTCTAGCTGTTGTTCATTTTCAGCTGCCAATAACAAATCATCTACATATTGTAAAAGTGTGGTGGGTAGAGCATCAAGTCTGCAGAAAGGGCAGCAGCAAAGGCTGTAGGGCTGTTTTTATATCCCTGGGGTAATCTAGTCCATGTCAGATAGCAGCAACATCTATTATCTGGATTGGACCATTTGAAAGCAAAGTAATCTTGGCACTCTATGGCCAAATGAATACAGAAAAAGGCATCTTTTAGGTCTATTACGGTTTAACACACCTGGCAGTGTGATAGGTTGGTCAAAAGGGTGTAAGGATTGGCTACCACATGGTGTAAAGCTTGACTCCTGTAACTGCTCTCCCAAATCCCATCTGATTTTGGGACTGGAAAAATTGGGTAGACCATGGAGACTGATTCTCTCGAAGAATGCCAACATTCAAAAAGGTTTGAATATGTTCTTTTATGCCAATGCAAGCCCCCCTTTTTATTGGATACTGCTTTATCGAAATGGAGGCTGCATCATGTTTCAGTTTTGCCAAATGAGGGACAGAACATTTAGCATATCCAGGTGTTCCCTGGTACCACACAGAAGAGTTAATGTGAGAGTCTGAAGGGGACTTAAATTTCTGCAGACTCAAAAAACACAAATATGCTTGATCAGGAGAAAAAATTAGCTATATTCCCTCAGGGGAGCACTTAAGATAGCTCCAAGTTTTCCTAATAGATCTCTTCCTAACAAGTTAATAGGGCATTGAGGCAGAATGAGAAATGAATGGGTCACACTGGGACCTTGGTTTCCTTTAACTTCCAAACATCCACTCTGTTTGGCAGTTTCCATTCTTCCTGTAACACCTACAGTAGGTGGCACTTTGAGTGGCCAGGCATGGAACAGTAGGGTCATTGAGAACACTGTAGGTTGCCCTGGTGTCCACAAGAAAAGATTGTAATTTGCCTCCCACTTTTAGCTCCACTAGAGGTTTGGGAGTAGAAATTAATCCTCTTGAACTCCATCAACATAGTTCTTCTAGTCTTGCCGTCATCTGCCTCTGGGGAGGACTTGGGGATGGCTGGGATCGAGGTGATCACTGTTGGAATTGTCTATTGGGCTGAGGACTTTAGTGATTTAGTGGACACTCAGTCTTCCATTTGTCTTCATTGAGCACATTGGTTTTTCTTCAAACTCCCAAAATGTTGACTTGGAAGTCCTTTCTTACGTTGGGACTGTAATGCCACTGCTAGAAGGGTGGCCTGCCTCTTCATCTTTTTATCTTCCTTTTTTTCCTCTTTTTCCTCTCATTGGGAATAAACTGTAAAAGCTGCCTGAATCAGGAGTTCCACATTTTGGGTAGTTGGGGCATCTAATCTTTGGAGCTTTGTCCCACAAAAATCATTTTCAGAATTACTTCATTCCTACGACCAATTCGCTCACACAGAGAGGGACTTCTCCGGGTGCCGTCCACCAAACAGTGTCAGGGGGCGACACCCAGGAGCAGAGCCTTCTCTGTGATGGGCCCAGCCCTGTGGAATGACCTCCCCCGTGACATCAGGATTATTTCCGATCTCCGCTCCTTCCGTGTACAGTTGAAGACCCACCTCTTTCAATTATCTGGCCTGGCTCAACCGTAATTTTTTCGTATTCCCCGACTGTCTTTTAAATTTTAAATTTTTATTGTATATTGGGTTTTATTATTGGGGTATGTTAATGGTTTTAATTGTCTAAATGTTGTAATTTATTACCTCCTCCGTGCATGTATGTCTTTGTATATATGTATGTTTATGTGTTTGTACACACGTGTTATGTTTTATATGTTCTAGTGTACGCCGCCCCGAGTCCTGCCTGGAAAGGGAGCGGCTAATAAATTCAATATTATTATTATTATTATTATTATTATTAATTCTGTGGGGCTTCTTGGTCTAGATTTGTGAAGCACCGAAAGCCATCTTTCAAATGGATTAAAAAGTCAATTGGGCTTTCTTTTGGCTCTTGCATAATTTGGCACATCCAAGGAAAATTTAGTTTTTGGTACTCCTTTCTTGAGACCCTGAATAATGGCTTCCTGAGCCTACCTCAGACCTTCTATGCCTATAGGGTCAATGGCATTAATTTCAAAGGCTGGAGACAATAAATCTGCAACCTGAGGCCAACATCCTAACGGAGGATTGTTAATGGTTGCCCTTTTAGCTTTATAATGTTTTTCTGCAGCCTCCAAAACTGGCCACGTTTTCTGGGCCCAAGAAGGCAGCCAGCAAAGAATGCAGGTCGGGCACTGTTGGTCTGTGGGTTGCCACAATTCTCTGGACCAGTTCTACATATGATTGAGGGGCTTCTCTATATGGGGGTATTCCCCTTTGCCAATTAAACAATTCACTTGTTTTAAACGGAACATGAACACATGCAAAGTGGTTTCCCATCGGCAATTCTCTTAAAGGGGTCATCAATGGGGCTGTAAATGACCCATCAAGTCCTCCATAAAGTATTTCTCTTCTACTGTGAGAAGGGCTTAACAATTCCCCTCCCTTTTTATTTGTGTCTGTCGCTTCCTAGCTGGACTGAGGAAGAGGGGGGGGAAGAGGTGGAGGGACTGGAAATAATGTTGGAACATAAGGCTTGCTTATCTCTGGGTTGTAGGGGAGTGAAAATTCTTCCTCTGGTTGATCTTCGAAAATCTCTTCCAGCGTAGATTTTTCTTCTTTTACCCCATTTTGAGCAGAACAGACTTTAGATGGCAAAAGCCTGGCAGGTTCAAGATGACATTGTGTCAAGATATCTTGTCCCAGTGCCAAATTAAGGAAGAAATCTGTTAGATTCGGGCAACGAGAGAACAGACTCCGGACAAGTAGTGACTTAACAGCTCTTTATTTGTAGTAGTAGTGATCCAGCTTGGTGTGTGGTCTGAGGGTTCCCCTTTTATAGGGATCAGGTACGCTTCTCGACCAATCAGAATGATCTCTAGTTCCCGCCCTAGCGGCGGACCTGAGTGGAGACTTACAGCGATATATGCTAATATCTAACACCCCTCCCTTCTTAGACGGAGTGTTCCGGTTAGTAACAAAGTCCTTTAAATATGTCGGTTTCTGTCTTACACGGGTGGATCGTCGGAGTTCGGGTTGAGATGGAGTGGGTGTGAGATTGGCTTGTTCTGCTTGTTCCGTTTCGCAGTCGGGGGTTGGACAACTTTCCTCGCTCGGATGTGGACTCGATCCGTCGTTGAACTCCGGTTCCACTCTGGGCTCCAGGGTGCTGTAACCCTCTGTGTTTGGGCTTTTGGGTTGCTGACTTTCCGACGGGATATAGTCCTCGTTAGCGGATCACAGATTTGAGTGTGCCAGGCGACCCCGGAGTTGGTCTATGTGCCTTTTCCAATTCCTACCATTTTCTAGTTCCAGCAAGTATGATCGTGGACCCGTGATGCCAATTACCTTTGCCGGCATCCATAGTGTTCCCCCTGCATAGTTGTGGGCGTATACTGGATCCCCTATGCTAAAACTCCGAATTTTGCTTGTAGAGTCTGGGGGCGATGTGGCAGAGTAATTTGGGTGAAGTCGGTCCAGGTGAGACCGTAGACGGCGGCCCATGAGGAGTTCAGCGGGGCTCCTACCCGTCGTGGCGCTGCGGGTAATATGCTGGATTAGAAGGTAATGATCAATACGTGTTTGCCAATCACCTGGGCCCATCCTAGCGAGGGCCTTCTTTTGCAGATCGCACCATTCTCTCCGCACCATTCTCTCCGCCGTTCGAGGCCGGATGGAATGGCGCGACAAGGGCATGCCGAATTCCCTGACCTGCTAGATATGTTTCGAATTGCATGGCCGTGAATTGGGGCCCATTGTCGGAGACCAGGAGGTTGGGCAGGCCATGAGTAGCGAAAAGTCGCCGTAGTACCTTGATGACTGCCTCTGCCGTGATTGCAGTCATTAGGACTACTTCCAACCATTTGGAGTATGCATCCACAACTATGAGAAATGTTTGTCCCTGGACTGGCCCTGCGAAATCAATGTGTATTCGTGACCAGGGTGCTTTTGGTTTGTCCCATTCTGTGGCGGGCGCTTCAGGGGGTGCTGGTCTAGACTCTTGGCATGGATCGCAAGTGGCTACCCATTCCTCTATCTCTTTGTCCATGTTTGGCCACCAAACGTAACTCCTCGCTAACGCTTTCATCCTTACGATCCCCGGATGCCCAACATGTAACGCTTCTAATACATTTTTCCGCAATGCATATGGAACAACAACTCAACCCCCCCACAACAAACAACCTTGTAAAACCGACAATTCATCGCATTTTGTCCAAAACAGTTTGAATTCAGGTCCCGCATTCCCCTTGGGCCACCCCCTCCATACCCAAGTTTGTACTTGTCCGATTACATTGTCCTTAGCAGAAAATCTAGCAACATCCAAAGAAGAAACAGGTCCTGAGTTCAAACAGTCAATTAATAAAACCGGTACCTCAGGAGTGGGGTCTGTTAATAGTTCAGGAAGTGGGCAACGGCTGAGTGCGTCTGCGTGCCCTAGGGTGGAACCCGGTCGATGTATCAGTTTGTAGGAGTACGCAGCCAGGAAAACAGTCCACCTGGTCATGCGCGGGGAGAGTGAGACTGGTGTGGGGCGGTTTCCCGCCAAAAGGCCCAGCAGTGGTTTGTGGTCTGTGATGAGCTCGAAATCACGGCCATAGAGATATTCATGGAAACGTTTGACTCCTGCCACAGCGGCTAACGCTTCCCTGTCCATTTGGCTGTAGTTTCTTTCGGCTGATGAAAGAGTCCTGGAGTAGAATGCTATGGGCGCTTCGTTCCCATTTGGCATTCTGTGGCTGAGAACTGCGCTGACGCCGAAAGGTGATGCATCGCAGGTCAATACCAGTGGTAGCGTTTGGCTGTATTGGAGCGAGTCGGTTGTGAGCAGGTGCTTGACTGCGGCGAAAGCTGCTACCTCGGAGCGTCCCCATGTCCATTTCACGTTCTTGGCAAGGAGTTGATGTAGCGGCTCAGCAACGGTAGCCTTCTGTCTCAGAAAAACGCTGTAGAAGTTAAGTAGTCCGAGGAATGCCTGCAACTCGGTCTGATTTCGTGGTGTGGGGGCGTCCTGGATCGCCTTAATTTTCTTCGATGTTGGATGTATGCCCAAACCATCGATTCTATATCCCAGGAATTCTACGCTAGGCACGTTAATTTGGCATTTTTCTTTTTTAAGGCGGAGACCCTTTTCCCTAATTCTGGCCAGAACAGTTCTAACTCTTTTTAATAGTTGCTCCTCGTTTGCAGCTGACACCAAGATGTCATCAAAATACGGGACGACCCCTGGTATTCCCTGCAAAAGCCGTTCCATGATGCTCTGGAACAGACCGGGAGCTATGCTTACGCCGAATTGTAACCGGTTGCATTTGAAAGCACCCCTGTGCGTCACTATAGTTTGGGCCTCCACCGTGGCGCTATCCACTGGCAGCTGCTGATACGCTTGTGCCATATCTAATTTAGCAAATATTTTTCCTGGCCCCAACGAGTGCAATAGGTGTTGGACTACTGGTACAGGATATGCGCTTTGTTGTAGGGCGACATTAATTGTGCATTTATAGTCCGCGCAGATACGGACTGACCCATCTGGTTTAACTGGGGTTACGATGGGGGTTTCCCAGCGCGCGTGATCCACCAGTTCAAGGATCCCTTGTTCTACGAGCTTATCTATTTCCTTATCAATTTTGGGACGGAGCGCAAAAGGCACTCGTCGTGGTTTGAGTCGGATTGGCGCCACGTTGGGGTCTAGATTGAATGATATAGGTTTACCCACATACTTACCAAGACCAGGGCTGAACACATCCTCGAACTCCTTAAAAATCTGTTCAGCGCTGCTGTTCTCCACGGCGTTGATTCCGGTGACTTCTAGCCCCAGGGCTTCAAACCAATCCAGTCCCAGGAGGCTCTGTAAGGGCACGCTGGCGACAGTCACAGGCAGCTGGGCTACGATGTCCTTGAACTGCACCCGAAACGTGCCTTGACCCACGATGGGAACTCGGTTTCCCTGGTAGTCACGTAGCAGGATGTCTGGTGTACGCAGTTGGCGCTTTTTAAGGCTAGGGATTGCCTTTTTCATGGCGGACCATGAGATGATTGTCAGGGACGATCCCGTGTCAACTTCCAGCTCGCAAGGGGAGTACTCCAGGAGGACAGTGATTTTCAGCTTTTTAGGCCGCTTGGTGCGGACCTGACCTATCGTTGTGAGATAGGTTCGCAATGGTTCTCTCTGGGTCAACTCTCTCTCGGCATCGGTATCCTGGGGATACTCTGTCTCGGCTCTCTGGTAATACGTCCTTTCAGCTCTTTGTGTGTAATCTCTCTCGGCAAACTCCCTTGGATTTCTCTCTGGGCGCCCTTTGTTTTTTCGCCAAGCCCCTGGGTTGGGCTTCTGTTGGCGGCACATAAGAGGCTGCCGTTGTGAGGCAGGGACTTCACTCCGACACACTCTTGCGATGTGCCCCAGTTTGTTGCAATGCGAGCAAACAATGTTTCTGAACCGACAGGTAGACAGGGGGTGGTTCCCTCCGCAACTTGCACATGGTGGCAAATGGAATTCGGGTTTCCCCACCGGTCTCGAGTGACTGCTCCGCATACGATGGCTGTCTTCGAACTCGGTGTCCTCGACCTCTTGATCGGTGTCCTCATAGTGTACTCTGGCGTGTCTGGATCTGGTCTGGATCGCGCTGTATCCGCGTTGTATGGTCTCGGATGATCTGTCCGCTGATTCGGATGCTCTCGCCTCATTGAGTGCAATCTGTAGGCTTAAATTGGGCTTGGCCAACAACCGTTTCTGTAGAGAGATGTCTCTTAACCCGCATATGAGTCTTGCCAGGATTTGCTCGTCCAGATCCCTGAACTCGCAATGCGTTGCCGCTTTCCGGAGCGCTGCAACATATTGGTTGATTGATTCTCCCGCCTTCTGGTTCCTCATGTTGAATTCCTGGCGGCGAACGTGGCGGGAAGGTTTTGGCGCGTAGTGTGTTTGTAAGGTCTGTTGTAGCGCCGCCCATGATACTGCCTGTATGGGTGTTGGCTCTGAGAGATCTCTGGCTGTCTCGAAGACTTCTCGGCCACAGTAGCTCAGGAATATGTTCTTCTTTCGAGAATCTGGTACTCCCGCGTACTTGTTTGCTTCGAGGAAACACTCGAACCTAATCATGTAGGATTCCCAATGATCGGCCATTGGGTCGAACGGAGCTGGAGGAGTGTGCATCGCCATCTTGTCTGCGTTTGAATTTGCCACGCTGAGATGGCTGCTGGAAATTCCGCCGAATTCCTAGGCTGGATCGAATCCTTGGATTCTGGTGGTGGCTTCTTCGTCCTATCTGTCTCTCGATCCCACCTTTGTCGCCAGTGTTAGATTCGGGCAACGAGAGAACAGACTCCAGACAAGTAGTGACTTAACAGCTCTTTATTTGTAGTAGTAGTGATCCAGCTTGGTGTGTGGTCTGAGGGTTCCCCTTTTATAGGGATCGGGTACGCCTCTTGACCAATCAGAATGATCTCTAGTTCCCGCCCTAGCGGCGGACCTGAGTGGAGACTTACAGCGATATATGCTAATATCTAACAAAATCCGCATATAATTCTTCCTTTAATTTTCCTTGAGCATTGAGACAGTCAATTAAGTCTTTAAACTGTTCTATATTCACTGAATCTTCTTTTGTCCATGGCAGAGATTATGGATCAAGAATGTATGTGGGCCAGATGGTGTTGCAAAAGGTTCGGAGCTTGCTTTTATTAAAGCTTATCTTAAAAGTTACCTGGGGTTTCAATGCTTTTCAGTTGGTAAAAACACATTCTAAAGGAATGCACATTTTTCTTAAGGTGGTCAGACCAACAATTCCAATACCTTGACTATTTCCCATATCCTTAAGGAGTTTCCCTGTTCCTTTCCATCAGAATCGAAGCTATCTTCTGCCCCTCCTTGTACGTTGGTGTGGAACCTCAAACCCCCAGAATATTCAACAATATTCATCTGTCACTTCGGAAGTCAATGGCTATTTCTCTTGTGAGATAACAGAAACACAGATCGTTCCTCTGCACTCATTTCAGAGCAAACCTCTAACAATAATTTCTCAGTCTCATTTTTCCATTCATGCAACACTCCCCACCTTCCCCCTAATAAAATTATACTCACCACCATCAAGTTGTTCTTCCCTGTTCCCACCTTCTAAATATTCAGTGCCTTGATTTAGCCAAGGTGCTCAGGTCCTCTCACAGCGGAGTCATACATCCTTGGTGGTCATGAAGTCACCAAGGGCAAAGGCCCTGGGAGGCATCTTGACATCGAGATCCTCCAGGTCTGGTTTCCTCCGGGAGATAACAAGAAGGCTCTCCGTCTGTTCAAAGATGATGACGGCTCATGGGACTCAATGGGAGTCACCCCAAGGGAACATTGTCCTCGAGATAAAATGCCCCACAGTTGGGCACCAGGAAAATATGTAAGGTTTTTGAATTCAGCTCAGAATCTGATAATTCCAATGAAACTCTGAACACGAAGCTACTGATAATCCGTTTTTATTTTCTGCAGAAAGCAAAAACTTGAAGATATTTTTGTCTCCCAACTTAACAGAGCAGGCAGAGAGAGAGAAAAACAAGCATTCACCTCACCATCGTGAAAAAACTTTTTGGCAAACTTCTTATAGTCTTACACAGCTTGCACAGATCGTCATAGTGTTAGAAACACTATTCCATGTTACGTGAACCTCATGATTTTTCTCAGTGCTCTGAAAACAACAGACCTTGGGGAAAGACATTTTCTGGCATATAAGTCAGAGTTTGTTAGGGAATGCTGAACACACATTTCAAGTTACAAGCAAGGTTACTTGGCACAATCCATTTTTTACTTTTCACAAGAAGTTACTTTACTAGGCTAAGCTTGGCAATTCACCTAGAAAATTTATCTATGCAGTTGGCACATTAGGTAACAATGGAGCTTCTCTCAACAGCAATTTAACAAAAGCTGAATTAGGTTACACTCTGTGTACACTCTAACCCTTCAGGGATCCTTTCACAACAAAGCCTAAAAACAATATCAAGAGACTATGAGCAACTAGGCATGAAAGTAAAGATATGGCTTTCAGGTGGTGGTATTTTCTTCTGTATTCTCAACAAGAATACCAATGAGGGAAGGCAGTAGATTGTGCAATCAACAGAATTTTGGATTCCCAGAATACTTGACAGTGAGTGAGCTGCACAATAATCAGGAAGAACACCTTGAAAACCAACTGGCTCATCTTATCCAAAGGGCTTTAAGCTAAAACTGAGAGGGAAATGAACTTTCAGAAACTAATTCCAAGCATAAGCCTCAGGGAAATCAACCAAGTCTGAAAGTAGTAATTCAAATAGAAAACAGATGTAGGAAGCAAATAACAGGATCAGTCAAAAGGGATTCGGATGGCTATACACTAAAGCACAATGTATGAGAAACAAACTAAACTTGAAGTCCTAGTACACAAGGGCAGTTATGACATTGTAGCGATTACTAAACTTGGTGGAATGAAATCCTTGACTAGAACACACATCTTAAGGAATTTAAATTGTTCAAACGAATTTGACCTAATAAAAGAGGTGGTGGAATTGCACTCTATATATGTGTGTGTGTTTGTGTGTGTGTGTGTGTGCGCGTGCGTGTGCATGCGTGTGTAAAGGTACCGTAGTTGGACCCCCACCAGTGCATCAAGGATAGGCATGCAAGGGGGGAGAGAAGCACAATGTGCCAGGAGAAGACTCTATGACAAGGGGGGGGGGTTTCCAGTTGTCTCCACAATTGATAGGGCTTTCGGTTATGACAGGTAGAAGAAAAAGTATGCCGTGCTAGGAGGAGACTCTATGGTGGGGGAACTGAACTTCCGGTCAGCTCCAGAATTGAACAGGGGTTTCCAATTAGGACATTTGTGACTCCTGGTGTTTTCTTTTCTGTGGGAAACGGGTCCAAATGTCTCTTTGAGTGTTTAAGTTTGCCGACCCCTGACCTAGACTGTCAGGACTGAACTGTATCTACCATTTCCCTGCCATTGTATGCCATATGCTACATAAGATAAAATCTTTTATTTATTGGGGAAAATATATAGCCCAGTAGGAACTTCAGTTAATGCTTTTGTCACTTCATAATAGAGGTAAAGATCTGAACTGCAAGTATCCAATAACCACCAGAGGAAAACAAAATAATACAGAAAGCTGTAATCCTATTGCTGCCATTTAGTAGCTTTCTAGATTTTAACAGTTTAGATCTGGTAGCCCCACCTTACATTTTTATCTGTCAAACTATTAAGGATTTAGAAACAATTTTTCCTGACCTAGCTAAAACATTCTTTCAGAGCTTTATGCAAGAAGGAATTATAGAAGAAAAAAACATAGTAAGCACATGGTAAATCTCAGAAATATGTCTTGTTGTCCAAGAATTATACCAATTAGTTTTTAGAAGAATAACATTGTTAAATCGTGCACTGAGGAGACTGAAGCGACTGTATTAAGAACATCTTTATTGATTTTAACAGGCTGACAGGAACGAACAACAAGAACCGTCTGACAGCTATTTATACTTGCAGCTGTCAGACGGCAAACCAATAGAATTCAACCAATTCTTCCACCGGCTGGAGCGCGCGCCTGGACCAATCAGAGGTGCTTCTCTGAACGCCCTCTGCTGGCCAGGCTCGCCAATACATAACACCCCTTTCCCCTGGATCGCGCAGGCGTAATCTTCAAGGTAACTGGGACGTCTGTGCGTGCGTTGCGAGCGCCTCGGCAAAGATGGCGCATCGCCCGAGGAGGAAGGAGTGTCGGCTCTGCCTTGGTGACGAGCAAGCCGCGTGAAGTCTCTGATAGGCCCAACCCCCGGCAAGGAACCAACCGGCACAGGTAAGGCTGCCAGCGCACCGGGGTTTGATTGCGTGGACTCGGAGACAGAGTGTTTTGTATGGTCGGGCCGTCAGGTGGCGTTGCTAGGGCCTGGTTGTTTCGGTCCGGCGGGTGCGCTCGCAGGCTCCTCTGTCTGTCGCCGCCGCAGCTGGTCTATATGCAGCCACCAATGTCTCCCATCGCAGAGGAGGACCCTATAAGAACAGGGTCCCGTTATATCAGCAATTTGCCCCGGCACCCATTTCGGTTCACCTGCAAAATTGCGGGCGAATACTCCCTCCCCCACCAGAAAAGACCTCGGGGGGGAGGAAGGAGGCAATCCTCCTTAATCCTTCTAGCCTGTATTTTAAATTTTTAGGGGTAGGTTTTTAGGTTGTTTTTAATTTTTATTATACTGTACAGCCTAGTATTTAATTTGATTTTAGGGGTATCTAAGATTATTTAATTTTGTATACTGTTTTTTATTTTGTTGTCTGTACACCGGCCCGAATCCCTTCGGGGAGAGGGGGCGGTCTATAAATTTAATTAATTAATAATAATAATAATAATAATAATAATAATAATAATAATAATAATAATAAAGTGAGGGGGAGAATAGAGGGGATGGAGGCGGTCTAGAGTAGACCTGAGACGACAGCCCATTAACAGCTCCGATGGGGTTTTGCCGGTGGAAGGGCAAGGAGTTAAGTGTTGGGAGCGTAGGTATGTGTGAAGGCAGGAAGGCCAAGGAAGGGCAGACATGCGAGCAAATGCTTCCTTGGCAGAACGGACGGCTCGTTCTGCCAGGCCATTGCTAGCTGGGTGGTAGGGAGAGACGGGGGCATGGCGAATACCCAGGGAAGAAAGGAACGATTGGAATTCAGCGGAGGAAAATTGGGGCCCGTTATCATAGACGATAACGTCTGGTAACCCGTGGGTAGTAAACAAGGAGTCGAGGACTCGGATAGTGGCCGAGGAGGTAGTGCTGGTCATTGGGAAAAGTTCTACCCATTTCGACCATGCATCTACAACAATAAAGAAAGAATGGCCATCAATGGGACCCATGAAGTTGATATGTAGGCGACTCCATGGGGCCATTGGCCGTTCCCACTCCCGGGCTGGAGATGCTGGAGGGGCGGCCCGTACACGTTGGCAGGGGTCGCAACGTTGTACGAAGGATGTGATGTCTGCGTCCATGGACGGCCACCAGACATATCCGCGTCCGAGGCTCTTCATGTGGACAATGCCTGGGTGACCATCATGGAGGCGAGACAGCACTGAGCTGTGCAGAGAGGTGGGAATGACCACTCGGGAGCCCCATAGAAGACAATCCTGCAGGACTGAGAGCTCCAAGCGCCGGTGATAGAATGGGAGCATGAGGGGATCAGCAGAAAATGCTGACCAGACTCGGTTTACGGCGGCCATAGCACGGGAGAGTAACGGGTCGGTGCGGGAAGCCTGAGCGATGTCCCAAATGGACATTGGAAGGCTAAGATCATCAATGAGACAGAGTGAGTGAGTAGGAGCAGGGTCAGCGATAGGAAGAGGGAGAGGGCAACGGCTTAGAGCATCCACGTGAGCGATGTGCCCCCCCGGCTTGTAAGAAAGGGAGTAAGAATAGGAGGACAGGAATTCTACCCAGCGGGACATGCGTGGAGATAAGATCGGAGGAGTGGGGCGGTCACCGGCAATGATGCCGAGGAGAGGTTTATGGTCCGTCACTAGGGAGAAGGGACGGCCGTAAAGATAGTGGTGAAACCATTTTACTCCCGCAACGGCGGCCAGCGCCTCCTTATCAAGCTGGCTGTAATTTCGCTCAGGCTTTGATAAGGTGCGGGAGTAAAAGGCGATGGGAAATTCCGAGCCGTCGGGGTAGGAGTGACTGAGGACAGCCCCAACGCCAAAAGGAGAGGCGTCGCACACTAAAACGAGGGGAAGACGCTCGTCATATTGAGCAAGCACTGGAGGGGCAGTAAGCGAGCGCTTGACAGCTGCAAGCGCCTGCGCCTCATGGCTTGTCTAAATCCAAGGGGCGGAGGAGTCAAGGAGGCGGTGGAGAGGTTCCGCGAGGGAGGCTTTGTGAGGTATGAAGGAGGAATAGAAATTTAGGAGCCCTAAAAAGGCCTGGAGTTCCGTTTGGTTTGTTGGGGGGGAGCGGACAAAATAGCTTCGACTTTGGCGGGCTCCAGGTGGATGCCGTTGGCATCAATGCGATATCCAAGGAACGTGACAGCAGGGACTCCCAATTGGCATTTGGAAGATTTCAGGTGAAGTCCGGCAGCGCGGAAACACTGCAGGACGGAGCGCAAGGTTTCGGCGAGACTTAATGCATCCAGAGCGGCGATTAAGATATTGTTGAAATATGGTGTGACCCCGGGAATGCCATGGAGCAATCGCTCCATTAAGCCTTGGAAGATTCTTGGGGCGACACTAATACCAAACTGCAAACGGCGGCATTTGAAAGCGCCGCGGTGGGTCACTATAGTTTGCGCAAGCGCGGTGGCATCATCCACGGGCAGTTGCTGGTACGCTTTCGCGAGGTCTAATTTCACGAAAATTCGGCCCTTGCCCAATGAGTGCAATGCGTGTTGCACCACTGGGACAGGGTATGGGTGCGACTGCAGAGCCTTATTTACGGTTGATTTAAAGTTCGTGCAGATCCTGACGGATCCGTCGGACTTCAGAGGAACCATGATGGGAGTTTCCCACGGGGAGAAATCAACAGGCTCGAGGATCCCTTGCGCTATGAGCTTGTCGAGCTCCGTGTCCACCTTGGCTTTAAGAGCGAGTGGCAAGTGGTGAGCTTTGAGACGAATGGGAGCGACGGAGGGGTCGAGGTTGAGGGAGATAGGTGAGCCGGTGTAGCAGCCGAGGGAGGAGTCAAAAACGTCTGAGAATTCAGAAAAGAGGGAGGATAGGGAAGGAACGGAGGGAAGAGGAGAGTGGGCAAGAGAGTGTACCCCAGAGATAGAAAGGACTAAAGCCCTGAACCAATCTAAACCGAGTAATGAAGCGAGAGGGTGCTTCACAATCAGGAGAGGCAATATGGCATGATGGGAGCCGTAGGTGATGTTAAACTGCCCACAGCCTAACAACTCAATGGGATTGCCCTGGTAGTCCCGAAGGCGGCAGTCCGGGGGAGATAGGCATTGGTGGCGGAGCCCGGGCAGCAAGGAGTGGAAGGTGTCCCAGGACATAATGGATCGTGCTGATCCGGTGTCCACTTCCATAGAGCACGGAATGCCCTCAATGAAGATAGGGAGGTGGAGCTTACCTCGGCCCTCCATAGAGGAAGAGGCCGAGTCAACTAGCCATTCTGGGAATGCGGCAGCAGGGTCGCCTACGGAGAGGGAATTTTGGCATCGTGCTGGTAGATGAGCAGGATTCCGGGGTAGTTGAGGCAGCAGCGGTTGAGAGCGACGGTCGGGTAGCGTAGAACGGCAGACGGCAGCAAGGTGGCCTTTTTTGCCGCACTGGTGGCAAAGAGCGGCGCGGAAACGGCAAGTGGAATGGAGGTGGCGGCCGCCGCAGCTGAGGCAGGCATGGCCGTCCTTCGTGGAGAGTGTTTGAAGGCGGTCGATGGTCTGATCGACGTCAGTGCGAAACGAGGTAGCCACAGACGGAGCATAGTTTGAGGGCGTAGCATAGGCAGCATGCGGAGGCTGATTAAGGTGGCTGAAATCCGGGGTGGACTGATCAGCCATTTCATAAGCCCGGGCGTCATCGACAACAATCTTTAAGATAAGCTCAGTTCGGGCTAAAATGCGGCGATGAAGTTTAACATCGCGGAGGCCGTAGATAAATTGTTCGAACAACGCCTCCTCGAGGTCGTTGAATTCACAGTGAATAGCCTCCCCGCGGAGTGCAGCAACGTACTGAGCGATAGATTGTCCTTCTTTTTGAATGCAGCGGCGGAAGTATTGGCGCCGGGCGAAGCGAGAAGGAGCGGGCTCGTAGTGGTGCTTCAGTTTGAGCAGCAGCTGATCCCACGGCACCGTGTGGGCAGGGTCAGGTGAAGAAAGAGCCCTCGCTGTGGCAAACATTTCTGGGCCACAGTAATTTAAGAAAATGCCTCGTTTCCGATCGAGTGAGAGGCTGGTGAGGTCATGGGCTATGAGGAAGCATTCGAAGCGTTCCAAAAAGCCTCTGGCTGGAAAGGCGAGAAAACGGCATAGGGGCCATTGGTGGCACAACGTGAGGATCCATGTCGCCCGTCCTCGTCGCCAGTGTTAAATTGCGCACTGAGGAGACTGAGGCGGCTGTATTAAGAACTTGTTTATTGATTTCAACAGGCTGGCAGGAACGAACAACAAGAACCGTCTGACAGCTATTTATACTTGCAGCTGTCAGATGGCGAACCAATAGAATTCAACCAATTCTCCCGCCGTCTGGAGCGCGCGCCTGGACCAATCAGAGGTGCTTCTCTGAACGCCCTCTGCTGGCCAGGCTTGCCAATACATAACAAACATTCCTTTAGATTTATTTAATTTAACCAGTTGCCTTTTGAAAAAGAACCTTAGGACAACTATGACCTGAGAATCTCCATGCACAGTGCTGGAGATTACAGAAACATGACATCCCAAGCCAGTAGAAGCCATGCTTCCCAAGTAGATAGTCCTGCATCTGAATTCAGTCATTTGATTGGGTTTAGTTAGAGCCATCAACTTTAGGCTGTATAAGTCTAGACAACCACTTTGTAAATGTTTTTGTTGTCATATAGTAATACTGTATTTCCCTGAAAATACTACCTATCCCAAAACTAAGCCCTAGCTTGATTTTTATGTGTGAATCTAATATAAGCCCTACCCAAAAATAAGCCCTGGTTAAGACTCTGCCACTCAGTCCCACCATCTGGTATGAGGTAGAGTGAATCGCATAAAAATCAAGCTGTGTGGGGGGATGGAGCTGCCCTAAGCACCCGCACCAACTTACATTAGGACCACCACAGCCAGGCTTCCCATGCCCTGACACCTGTCACACTGCTGCCTGACTTCTGCAACTGCTCACAGCGAGACACTATGTGGCACATCACATTGTTGCCACCACTCACGTCAGGAGACAGCATGGCACATCTCTTAATTATCAACTTGCTATTTTTTATACATAAAGCATCAAATCCACATCAAAAATAGCTGAGCTAACAAGTCACTGGTGAGGAAGAAAGGAATAAGATACAGCTGGAGGGAACAACTGATAAGGAAGAGCTTCATGCTCAGTTAATATTAAAATACTAAAAGTGAACTAAGAGTCACCTTTATGCGAGATATATGATAAATACTACAAGGAGAGGACAATGGTTAGCTATTTCTGTAGCCCAAAGAAAAGGCAAAATGGCATAAAGGCAGGCAAAACGCTATCTCCTACCATAGATGAAGTAATCAATATAGTAAAATGAACAGCTGTATGAAATCCTTTTCAGCAGGAGTGGTTAACCTATAATGCACTCATTGGTGACCTTAGCCATCAACATAAAGCTCCCTCTTTATTTAAATTGACTTTTTGTGAAGCACTGGACTAGCACTCTTTCAAAAGAGGGACTAAGTCCATAGAAAGAGTTAAAGGGTTCAGGTGAGATCTGACAAATGTTTTGGAAAGTTCTTGTGAGACATTACTTGGACAGATACTTCTGTGGAAATCAGGCCTCTAACTTTTCTAAATAGGCCTGAAAGACACTGCCTAGTATCAGAGGGGAGGGGGGGAAAGTCTTCAGCAGCCTAAAGTGACTTGTTAGAAAAGGCGTTGGTCCTTACCTGAGACGCCTCTTCTCGTAGGGTGGAGGTAGCATTCAGACTGGGTTGACCTTCATCCACTCATTGCGAGGACTGAGCCTGACAGTTAATTTAAACCATGCCCCCTGTCAGTAGGCAAAGCCCAGTTCCGACGAAGGGTGTCAGACTCAATGCTTCATCGCTTTCAGAAGTTCAGTACAAGATGTCAAGTGGCCGGTGTCAAAAAGTCCTGTAGAGATGTCTAAAGCAGAAGTCATTTACATGTGTACGCAGATAAAACCGCAATGAGAACACCCCCATACAAAGGTCTTGATCAGTGAATCAGTTCCATTATGGGAGGGGCTGGGTCCTACCTCCACCCTACGAGAAGAGGCATCTCAGGTAAAGACCAACGCCTTTTCTCCATAGTGGTGGAGGTAGCATCCAGACTGGGACATACCAAAGTAACCCTCATCCCTGCCCCCCTGGGTGGGCTCATGACTGGTTCTGTGGAGTGCTCGTCCTGTGGACCGACTGTAGCACCCTATGGCCAAAAGCAGCATCAGCGGATGCGAAGATGTCCAGTTTATAGTTCTTGATGAACGGTGAAGGGGTAGCCCAAGTCGCTGCCCTACAAATCTCTGCCAAAGACGCTTGGGCTGCCCAGGCCGCCAAGGTAGCAACGCTTCTAGTAGAGTGAGCGGTCAATCTACCCGGAACTGGAACAGAGTGAGAATGGTAAGCTGCCCAATACATGCCCATAATCATCTGCCAATGGTGGCAAAGGAGGCCTTCTTACCCATGGAGGATGGCTGAAATAACACAAATAGAGATTGTACTATGCGAAAGGGCCGGGTCCTATGCAAATAAATCTTAAGGGCCCTCCTCACATCCAAGGTCTGCCACTTGCGTTCCAAAGGATGGGAAGGATGTGGGCAGAAATTGGGCAACACAAGTTCCTGTGTGCGGTGGAAACAGGAGCACACCTTGGGGATGAAGGAGGGATCCAGCCGTAACACCACCCGATCCTGATGAAATACGCACAGTTCTTCACTTACCGAGAGTGCTTGTAATTCTGAGATCCTTCTGGCAGAGGTGATGGCCACCAGAAAAGATACTTTCAGAGTCAACAACCTGAGTGAGACCTCCCCCAGTGGTTCAAATGGAGCAGTGGTAAGAGCATCCAGAACTCTGGGTAATTCCCATCAGAGATATCTGTGCACTGTCGGTGGCTTTAGGTTGGACGCTCCCTTAAGGAAGCTACGCACCGTGGGCTGCTGGGACAGAGAAGATGAACCCCCACAAGTTAACACGGAGGAGATAGCTGCCAGTTAACACCTGATAGTGTTTGTGGCTAAGCCCTTGTCCAAGCTGTCCTGGAGGAACTCCAGGACGTGAGGAATAGTGACCCTAAAGGGGTCCAAGGTCTTACCCGTACACCAGGAACAGAAAGATCTCCAGGTGGACTCGTAGATGCGATCAGTTGAAGGATGTCGTGCGGCCTGGATCATCTGGATGACCCTGGAGGAGTAGTTGCCCTCTCTCAAGATGCTCCGCTCAAACGCCAGGCAGTTAGCTGGAACCATTGGGGATCAGGATGTTCCAGAGACCCCTGGCTGAGGGATATCCTGTCCTGAGGGATCCTCCAGGGCCTGTCCACTGATAAGGCCCGCAGGTCCGCAAACCAATGTCTGCGTGGCCAGTGGGGGGCAACCAGAATCGCCTCCGCCCTCTCTCCCAAGATCTTTTGGATGACACGGGGCAGGATGGGAAGTGGAGGGAAAGCATAGAGGAGACCCGGAGGCCACCTGCATCTCAGAACATCCACCTCCTCTGACCGCTGGTCCAGGAAGCGGGAGTAGAACCACAGGAGATGGGTGTTGAGGGGAGTGGCAGATAGATTGATCACGGGCATGCCGAACTTATTCACAATGTCCCTGAAAATCGATGGATGCAGACGCCATTCTGCACAACCTTGTCCACAACCTTGCAGCTGAGCCAGTCTGCTTATACGTTTGCCACCCCTGATATGTGCTCCGTTGACAAGGACAGCAGGTGTCTCTCTGCCCAAGATCCCAACTGTATGGCTTCCTCCATCAGGAGGCGTGATTTGGTCCCCCCCCCTGGCGGTTTATATGCCCCTTGGCTGCCATATTGTCCGTCAGAATCAAGATGCGTTTGCTCGCCACTATGTCCTGGAAGTGGCAGAGGGCCAGGTGGACCGCCCGCAATTCCAACCAGTTTATACTGTGAGTCTGGTCCACCTGTTCCCACTGCCCCTGGGCCATCTGTCCTTGGAGATGTGCCCCCCAGCCAAATAGGCTGGCATCTGTGGTAAGAGTCAAAGAGTCCTGATCCTGGAACAGTCGTCCCTTGGCGATGGCCTGGGATGTCCACCAAAGGAGTGAGCGGGAGACCTCCGCAGGGATGCGAACCTTGGCCCGGGAGCAGCTTAAAAGTCTCTTCTGAAATGGTCAGAGAAACCATTGTAGCTGGCGGGAGTGCAAGCAGGCCCAGGGGACTATCCCAATGGAGGAGACCATGGTGCCTAGCAGCTTGGAGAGGGTGGCTAAAGAGACCCTGCATTCCCTGGCGACCTGAGAGGCTAGAGACCTAAGGCCTGCCGTTCCTGTGATAGAAATACCCTACATTCAGCAATATTAATTAAGGCACCGAGATGTACCAATCTGGATCTTGGGCGGAGGTGGCTTTTGGGACGTTAATTGAAAGCCCATGAACCTGGTGGTGGCAAGGTCCCTTCAGGCCTGGTGGGGCGGTGAGGATTGTATAAGGATGTCATCCAGGTACACCTGTAATCTGATGGGGACCTCCCGGAGGGCAGCGATCAGTGCCGCAAGCACCTTGGTAAACACATGGGGCGCAGAGGATAGTCCAAACAGCAGTGCCTCATACTCAAAATGATGACCAAGGTAGGAGAAACGTAAAAACTGCCTATGGTGAGGCAAAATGGGAATGTGGAGGTAAGCCTCCGTTAAATCAATTGATGTTAAAAAAATCCCCATGTCTAATGCTAACCAGAATAGTCTGCAAGGAATGCATTTTGAAACGTTTATAACGAATGAACTTATTTAATTTTTTAAGATTAAGGATGGCTCTCCAGCCCCCCAAGGCCTTGGGAACAACAAAAAGTATAGAATAAAAGCCAAGACCTTGTTGGTCCACAGGGACCATTGTATAGCCCTTATATTCAAGAGATGTTGAATCGCCTCTTGCATGAGACATCATCTGGTCGGGTTGGTAGATAATGGGCAGGCCCTGAAAAGCCTCGGGGGTTGGAGATGAACTTGAGGGCGAGCCGTGCACGAACTTTAACTCTAACCCAATCATTGGAAGTGGTCCTATCCCATTGATCGGTGAAAAAGGCCAATCTACCTCCGATGGGAGGAGTAACCAATGGCAAATTAGGACCGATGGTAGAACCACCCACCACCACCACGAAAGGGGCACTTGGAGGGTTTGCCCCATTGGTAGCGGTCTGACTGGCCCCACTGTCTAGGGTAATATCCCCCGTTGCCCGTATCCCTGTGTGCCATAATCCGCCCCCCGAAAGGACGAACTGTGTAATCCTGGTTCCGAAAGTATGACCCCACATTGTGGCCACGAAAGGAAGATTGTCTGGGATAAGGAGCAGGGCGGGGAAACCCCTTCTTGGGCGCAGTAGGCAGGACCTTTCTCTTGTCCTTGTTCTTGATGAGATAAGGATCCAATGCGTCCCCAAAGAGAGATTTGCCCTTAAAAGGGGCAGAGGCCAACCGCCATTTGTGGCGCATGTCCACCTGCCACTGGTGGAGCCACAACAGCCTGCGGGAGGCCACAGCAGACGCCATGGCACGGGAGGCAAACCTGGCTGATGTAAGGGTTGCATCAGATGTGAACTGTACCACCAAACAGAGGCCTGCATTGTGGATGGCGGGAAAATGTGCGCCTGCAAGGCCCCAAGTGGTTCTTAGCCCACCTTCCTACAGAGTAGCAATCACCAACATGGAAGAAGGGATTACCAAAGCCAGGCCTGCAAGATGGGAAGCGGGACAAGGTGCATCTGCAATGCCCCAAAAGGTTCTTACTCCACCTTCCTACAGAGAAGCAATCTCCACCATGGAAGAAGGGTTTACCAAGGGGGCAGCTGCAAGTTGGAGAGCAAGGCAGTGTGATGAAACGGTTCCTGAGTTTAGAGATGTAACTAGGTTCCATTCCTCGTGGGGCCCAATTAAATGCCACCATTGTTGTCAACTTGGCCACAGAGCGTCAGAGTGCTTGGCTCCAGCCCCAATGCCACAAACGTGCGCACCAACCACCACGACGGTAAAGAGAGGGTCCCAGATGCCACCACAGAAGAGTCATCTGGGCCAACAACCTCTGGAAGAGGATCCCCAACTTAAGGTGAGGAAGTGTCCTACCAAGGGGGAGGCCTCGGAAGAGGAAAAGGGCAGACATTCTCCGGAGGAGGATCCCCAACTTAAGGTGACAAAGAGTCCAACTAAGGGGGAGGCCTCGGAGGGGGAAAAGCCTAAACGACCTCTGGAAGAGGATCCCCAACTTATGGTGACGAAGAGTCCTACCAAGGGGGAGGCCTCGGAGGAGGGAATTGCCGAAGAACAAATGTGTGTACCAGTCGCCATGGTGGTAAAGAGAGGGCCCCAGATGCCAGCACAGAAAAGTCATCTGGGCAAACGACCTCTGGAAGAGGATCCCCAGCTTAAGGTGACAAAGAGTCCTACCAAGGGGGAGGCCTCGGAAGAGGAAAAGGGCAAACAATCTCCGGAGGAGGATCCCCAACTGAAGGTGACAAAGAGTCCAACTAAGGGGGAGGCCTCGGAGGGGGAAATGCCCAACCGACCTCTGGAAGAGGACCCCCAACTTCAGGTGACGAAGAGTCCTACCAAGGGGGAGGCCTCGGAGGAGGAACAAGGCCAGCCGTGGATGATTGGATCCAAGAGCTCAGAACCTACAGCACCTGCAGCAGAGAGCCCGAAACGGCCATGGGAAGAGGTTGCAATGGACTTCATCATGGAACTCCCAGACAGCAGTGGGCATAAAGTAATTTGGACTGTTATTGATTTGTTTTCTAAGCAGGCACACTTCATTGCTTGCTCAGGATTGCCATCCGCAAACGAATTAGCGAAAATGTTTGTGAAACACATTTATCGCCTGCACGGAGTACCCAAGAGGATCATTTCAGACCGCGGAGTCCAGTTCACAGCCAAGTTCTGGAGAGAGGTCCTGAGATCCATTGGGTCCACACAAGAATTGAGCTCAGAGGTTCATCCCAGCATGAACGGCGCAGCAGAGGGAGCCAAGGCGGTGGTGGAACAATACATCAGGTGTTTTGTGGACTATCAGCACGACAACTGGTCGGACTTGCTACCCTTCGCCGAAGTGGCGTACAACGATGCGGTCCACAGCAGCAGAGGATTAGCGGGTTTCCAGATTACCAGTGGCATGGAAGTTGTTGCCATGCCTGAGTTGCCTAGAGAACCTCCTTCTTTCATGTCTTTGAGTGAATGGATGGACATGCTAAAGAAAGGATGGGAGAATACGAAGAAGGCTCTAGCAGTTGCGGCAGAAGCCTACCAGAAGCAAGATGATCAACATCGCTCACTCCTAAACCCCTACCGTGTGGGGGACAATGTTTTTGTATCTACCAAATACATAAGATTAGAAATGCTTAGCAAGGAATTGGGTCCAAAATTTCTAGGTCCATTCCCAATAGTGAAGATAGTTAACTCAGTTACAGTTCAACTCAGTCTACCCAGAAGTCTAGGGGAAATTGACCCAGAATTTCATTGTAGCTTGTTGAAACCAGTAATTGGGTCTAACAGAAGAGCATCCACCCAAGCTCAATCTCCTCCTATAGTGATGGAAGGGGAAACACAATCTGAAGTGGAAAAAATTGTAGATTTCAGGCTGAATAGGGGTTGCTTACAATACTTAGTGCATTGGAAGGGTTACCCTTGGTCTGAAGTTAATTGGGTAAACAGTGGGAACCTAAAAGTGGAGAAGTTAGTAAAGCAATTCAATGGGAAGTTTCCCGAGAAGTCAAGGGGTTCCCCTGGGTGGAGAAGAGGTGGTTAATTTTGTTATATTAACTTTTAAGTTATTCTCTTTGCAGGAAACGTTTTTCTTTTGAGGAGAGGCCGCCTGTCAGGCCTGTAGTTATATTCTTTTTAGGATCTTTGGCCTGCCACACTTTTTAATAATTTTCTATGCTGTTTCATTAGTGTAGTAGTTGGGAGGGGGGAATAGAAAGGAGTAGGATTGTAGAATGGATTGTTGACATTCTTTTGTAGAAGCCAAGGTCATCTTTTGTCTCCGCATCTCGACACCTGGCCGGAAGAAGATGGGTGTACATGCCAGCGTGGAAGATGATGATTGGAACATGTGATGGATTTGTGGGTGGGGGGAGAGATCATGAACTTTCAACTGGTTGAACTTAGAGAATGTACTTCCAGAGTTGGAATTTCCATAGCCGTGCTAAATTGCCTGCGGAATAAATTGGACCTTAAAGGATGTTTTGCCTTGGACAATGATTTATTTCTGCATGGTATTTAGAACCCTAACACTTACAGGCTCAGATCAAAGGGGCTACTGCTCCTAAATGGGGCTTCAGCTGATCCGATGTTCCCAATCAGATTTAAACTCTTTACTACTCACAATTGATCAATTATCAGAAAAAAGCGATGATTCATCCGTCCTCTGAGGGACTGAGTCAGAACTGGGCTTTGCCTAGTGACAGGGGGCATGGTTTAAATTAACTGTCAGGCTCAGTCCTCGCAATGAGTGGATGAAGGTCAACCCAGTCTGGATGCTACCTCCACCACTATGGAGAACTGAGCACATCCCAACTCAATAATTAACCAAGAATTCATCACGTTATTGAGAAAGCATACTAGATCACTTTCATGGGAAAATGTGGGGAAAAGAGCAAAACAATATTTTAAAATTTGAAGAGTTGAAGATAACTAAAGTGTCTGTAAGTTGTGGATCAGAAATGAAATACAGTAAAGACAGTGACAGAAAGATGACCAAAAAAATCTGGAAATATTGCATTTGCATCAGTTAAACAGGCATAAAGATAAGTATTTACAGTATACAAACTCAATTTACTGATGTTATGACCATTTTTCATAATGAACATTTGGCAAGCACCATGGTCATTAAGTGAATGCCAGAGTCATTGGTTACTTTGAGGTGCTTATAAGTTGTTTTCACTGCTAAGTTTCTGTGTTAAAAGTGCCATAATTCCTTTCTGGAAGAGTTATCTCTCTGGAGTAAAAGTCACAAGTGAGAAACTGGCTACTCCTGCAATAGAAATGCTGTGTCTAATGCATCTCTCTGGACAATAAATTTTACCGATGTATCAGGGAGAAGGGGCTGCGTGGCAAAAAACTATTTTAACTCATTGAATGTAGACTGTTCCCTTTCTGTCCAATCAAATTTCACTTTCTTTATCAGCAGCCAGAGGTTTAACCTTATGTGCAAAGTTGGAATAAACTTCTTATGAAAGTTTGCAAAGCTTAGGAAATGCTAAACTACTTTTACACTATGGGTACACGGCTGGGAGAGCACTTGCATGCCCCTTCTGGGGATCTATTTGGATTGCATCTGTGGAAACGCAATAACGCAGTAAATCTAACTTTGACCACAACTGAGGCCAAACTTTTTGCTGCTCAGTAAGTAAATGAATTTTATGAACTTGCCACAATTAGGTGATTCAGTGTAGCTATTAAATTATTAACACTTGTTAAATGAATCTGGGTTGTTCATTTACTTTGCTCGTCAGGACACAAAACATGATCTCAATAAATATAAACCAATTGCCAAGCATCCAAATTTTGATCACATGATCTTGGGGATGCAAATGGTCATAAACATGAAAACTGGTCATAAATCACTTTCAGTGCTGTTAATTTGATCACTAAACAAATGGTTGTAAGTTGAGGACTACATGTAAGCTTTGGTATTTGCCATGGTATAGGTGGCTTATGGAAGCTGAGAGGAAATTTTACCACCTTACACTGCCAGATTGCTCACTCAGACCTGATTGTTGTCTTCTTTGAATGCACTTCTTTTATTACTAAAGGCAACCACTTTGCCGATTATGCTGGTAAAGCTATTCAGTAACTTTGTATTGTTAAGTCTTTGTACCTGTGTTTCAAGTTCCCTCTGGTATTGCTTATGAAAAGTTTCTTTCAGTTGCTGAGACTGCTACTTTCAATGTCTTATTGAAAGAATTCATTCTGGATAGTTCCTAATGCACAACCAGTTGCTACATATGCTTTTCTTAGTTTTCTGACTCAACAATTACTGCGTACATGAAAGGCCATCATGGTACCCAAGCTGTTGAAGATTGGCTTGCTCCTGAAGCCCTTTGTGGAAACCTCCAGGGCCAAGGACTCCCAAAAGGATAGCGGTATCTCCCTGCCATCTTCGTTAATCCATAGGAAGGGGAAATAACTGCCAGCTTCTATCTTTACAGAAACAAGCACAATCACTCTGGAAGGCAGCACTCTGGGATCCCTTTAAGTGACCAGAAACATCCATTTTAGATAGAAGAATTTATGCTTTTTATAAATTCCCCTATAAAGATTATCAAATCTGAGAGGGTTCACTCTAGATTTTGATGATTTTGCAAAGCCACTGTCCTTCTCAAAGAGAACCAAATGGTCAAATTATTACCTGGAGTTGTAGGATTCATTATTAGCTTTTTAATAAAGGTGGTACTAGCATTTATCATGAATGTTCAGGAAATCATCTTTTCATTTTAGCCAAAACCATTTATTTCTTTTATATGCAAATATTAGCTTTTCCAGAAACGAAACAAATAAGGAGCATAGTCTAAAGTCCTTGTGTATTGCAAATATTAAACAAACAAGCCTAATGGGAAAGTGGAAGAGGCAACATATTTTAATTGTGTCTATCTTATGTTTACTTAATGTTCTTACTTTTTGCACATCACATATACAGAATATTATGTACTACATTTGTTTCTTTATTTCTGTACCCTGTATAAAGACCAGACCTTCCTTAGTAAATGCTTTTTGCTTTGACTTGGTGATTTGTATTTTCGGGTGGACAATAAAGCTTATTTGCATAGCTAAAAGTGTCTTTCTCAGGGATCAAGTTCTTACCAGCTTCAAGCCAAATGTGGGTGCTATGTTTAATGGCAACAGAATTAACTCATTTCTAGCTAATATTCTGAAAAAGAAAAGCAATATTTCAGAAAAATAAAAACTGCAGGGAGGTTTCCTTTGAAAAGTATTTTAACAGTATGCAAAGAACTATAATTAACCATTTTGAACTATGTTCATAATAAACTTTTTTACTGAAAAAAGAAATTGGTAAATGTTCTGCATTTGTAGTTGTTATGAAATATTATGATCTTAACATTTAAAATGGCCCTAAACCACAAATATGTATTTTTCTTTATTCAGCGTTTTCACTTGGGGCTTTCTAATAATAAAATGTTTTAAAAAGGAAGTAGACTGCTTAGAAAACATACTGAAACATATTGAACAACAAATCCTTTTTCCCAAATATGTATTTTCATTCCATTTCATTTTGTGGCAGTTTCTTGAAACAAAACAACCTCTTCAGAACTAATCATCTGGCTCATACCTATGAAAGTAAAATAGAAAATACTTAATGTAATTTTTCACACTACACATTTTGCATTTCACATTACAATAGGGAATTAATCCATTGTTTGAATAAATAATCAGCATTTGTTGGAAGAATCACATTCCCCCTGAAAGAACAGGTCCACAGCCTGGGAGCATATATATTTATTTAATTTATTGACAGGATTGAGATAGCTTCCTATTTCATATAATGATTCTAGGTTGCTGGCAATAATCCATAAAAACAATTTGATTTTTAAAAATTTGTCATGTTTCTGTAAAACCAAATATCATTAATAAAAAAGAGAACATATAAAAATACAGGTGAAGGACAACCACTTACTTTGAAAGCTTCTTTCGTAGCTCTTTTATCTGATCGTTCTTTTTTGAGAGAATCTCCTTCATATTGCGATAAGCAGCAGTTTGCTGGAACTTCTTTTCTAATTCCTATACATTTTGAATCATTAAAATATTATTTTAAAGATATACTTGTATTATACTAGCATTAAAACATTCAAAATGCCAGTATCTAAAAATACATGAAAAATAAGTATGATAGAGTATTTGTACAACAAAAATTTAGTTTAGCAAAGTACTTCATGTAAAAAGCCTAATCAAACTTATAAAGTGTTTAATTATTTATGTTTATAATATGTTGAAGCTTATTTTTTATTATTAAAATCAACATGGGATTAAAAATTTTTTTTTCGAGTTTACGGTATCTAGCTACCATTCCAGATAATAAGAATCAAAGTTGAAAAAAGGAAAAAGTGGCCACAAATGTAGCTGGGGAAACTAACCTTTTCAGCCAGTACTAACTGGTCTTGAACCTTAAGTAAGTCATGTTTTGTTGACACCAGATTCTCTTCCAAGGATTTTTGGCTTGCAGTACTGTCTTGAAGTGTTTTCTCAAATTGGCACTTCAAATTAGCCATAGTATTTTCAAGTTCACTAACATCCTGAGTACTATTAAACTGGAAAAAAAGGATATATGATTATTGAGAAAATAAATATTTAGCCAAATATTTATTTAACGCAGTGGCTCAGTGGCTAAGATGCTGAGCTTGGCATTCAGAAAGTTTGAATCCCTAGTGTCACAAAACAGAGTGAGCTCCTGTTACTTGTTCCAGCTTCTGCCAACCTAGCAGTTTGAAAGCACGTAAAAAAATGCAGGTAGAAAAATAGAGACCACCTTTGGTGGGATTTGGTGGGAAGATAACAGCATTCCGTGTGCCTTTGCAGTTTAGTCATGCTGGCCACATGACCATGGAGACATCTTCAGACAACGCTGGCTCTTTGGTTTTGAAACGGAGATGAGAACCGCCCCCTAGTGTCGGGAGCCACTAACGTATATGTGCAAAGAGAACCTTTACCATACATACAAACACACACATATAGTATATGCATCCACATATACATATATATACCCACATGTCCCTTTTAAAAAAACTGAAGTTCTTAGATGTAAAAATACAATACAATATTGTTAGAATATTGACAGATAAAGGTAATCTTCTGAATGGATGCTTTGTGGGCCATAAAGCATTTACAGCCAAAGTCAAAGGTTGCACCAATCCACCCACTTTTTATTTTCTGCAGAAAGCAAAAACTTGAGGATATTTTTGTCTCCCAACTTAACAGAACAGGCAGAGAGAGAGAAAAAACAAGCATTCACCTCACCATTGTGAAAAAAACTTTTTGGCAAACTTCTTATAGTCTTACACAGCTTGCACAGACACGCACACGCATACACACACACACAAACACATACACTTATATATAGAGCCATATATATGTGTATGTGTTTGTGTGTGTGTGTATACGTGTGTGTGTCTGTGCATGCGTGTGTAAAGGTACCATAGTTGGCCCCCCACCAGTGCATCAAGGATAGGCATGCAAGCGCTTTACAGAATGAACTAACAACCTAGACCAGGGGTTACTAAACTGCGGCTCTGGAGTTGCATGTGGCTCTTTCCTCCCTCTGCTGCGGCTCCGTCACCGGTCGGCACCACAATTTTGAGAGGAGCTTCCGGTAGGAGGGGGTAAAGAAGCACAATGTGCCAGGAGAAGACTCTATGACAAGGGGAGGGTTTCCAGTTGTCTCCACAATTGATAGGGCTTTCGGTTATGACAGGTAGAGGAAAAAGTATACCACGCTAGGAGGAGACTGGTGGGGGAACTGAACTTCTGGTCAGCTCCAGAATTGAACAGGAGATTTCCAGTTAGGACCTTTGTGGCTCCTGGTGTTTTCTTTTCTGTGGGAAACGGGTCCAAATGGTTCTTTTGAGTATTTAAGTTTGCCGACTTCAGTCAGGACTGAACTGTATCTACCATTTCCCTGCCATTGTATGCCATATGCTACATAAGATAAAATATTTTATTCATTGGGGAAAATATATAGCCCAGTAGGAATTTCAGTTAATGCTTTTGTCACTTCACAATAGAGGTCAAGATCTGAGCTGCAAGTATCCAATAACTACTAGAGGAAAACAAAATAATACAAAAAGCTGTAATCCTATTGCTGCCATTTAGTAGCTTTCTAGATTTTGGCAGTTTAGATCTGGTAGCCCCACCTTACATTTTTATCTGTCAAACTATTAAGGATTGAGAAACATTTTTCCTGACCTAGCTAAAACATTCTTTCAGAGCTTTATGCAAGAAGGAATTATAGGGAAAAAAACTAAAAATACATGAAAAATAAGTATGATAGAGTATTTGTACAACAAAGTTTAGTTTAGCAAAGTAAAGCATTTACAGCCAGTCATAGGTTGCACCAACCCACCCGTTTGTGTTATTTGACCACCTTTGGATGCTTGGCAAACTTTTGCATTCATGATTAAGGATTTCTCAGGTTGCCAAGTGCCCTGCAATTATGTATCACTATCTGCAATCTTCTCTGTCACCTTCCCTGGAAAGTCAACGGGGAAGCTGACAGAGGACATATTACATTTGATGTTTGTTTCCCTGGCATGCCAAGGGATTTCCCATTCCCTCCATGCAGAAATTATCCCGCACACTGAAGGAGACGACCTCAGATCTGGTGAAAATGCAACAAATGCCAGCGTTCTGAACCTTCCAGAATTCACAATTTCCCCTCTGAAAGGTTCAGAAAAGTTTAGAAGAAAAATATTCCAACAAATATTTCCAGAGTGGGAATCCTTGGCACACTGTAGAAATGGGCCCAAAATCCGACAAAAGCATTAGTGAATATCAGTGTTCATGGAACTGATTTCCCTGGTAGGATGGAGAGGGTTTAGGCTCAAGGTATGGTGGGAAGCCTGGGCCCTCTTCCTACCCATTCCTAGGATGCTCAGGCGCTCTCCCTGGCAGTCTGCTTAACAATCCACACAGCTGTTCACTTAACAACCACAATTGAGGGAGCTGGAACTGAAGTCGCTTCACTGAATGACTGAGATTCCTGGCCAAATATGGTCATAAGCAGAGGATTACATATTCTTACACAGAATTTCATAGAAATAAATCCAACCCACAGATACTGTAGAAAACCTGAAGTCGTAAAATTCAATGGATTCAATCGGATAGCATTTGTTAACATTTATAAAATAATATTAAATGAAAATTTTAAATTGACAGCATTAAGAGAAAATGGAGAAACACATAAAATGAATTTACAAACAGTATTAGGCAATTTTACTTTTTAAAATAAAGTAACATGGAACGTATGGATGATTCACAAAATGAAAATCTATTTTATTACTGTTATTAAAATTTCTAAAATAATAGACTTATATACAATATATAAAGTTTTATTAATTTCAAATTTGCATTTGATTCTATTCCTACTTAAAACTTGCAGGTACATCTTTAAAAATTACCCAACTAACAGGCTGGGTAACCAAATGGCAATAAATGAGGCCTACACAGCAATCTGAAGGTTCTTCTAGGGAAAAAAAACCCATTACTTTTAAAATATTACTCTACAGAAAAAATATTTGAATTTCATGGTGGATTTATCTGGATTTTTCCTACTTTATTTTATTTGTTGAATTTATTTTAATTCTACTGATCCTAGTGTATTTGAAACTATTTTTAGTTCACTTGGATCATTTTGATTTTTCTTCAACTGAAATCACGAAAGGGGTCCAACACAAGGAGCTGAATATTGTACAAAGTTTGGTAATGACAGAATATAATGGCCTTTAATGAGATGCTTTAAAGCCTACAATGTCTTTGCTTTTTTATTATGTTGCACATATTTTATATTTATATTTATTGATTCTTTGAACAACTGAATAGCCCTTCCTGAACTTTATAAGCTATTTCTAAACATAACTTTTACTTTTGAAAAATGAGCCAGCAGGAACAAAAAAAAAAAAAAAAGATTCAACAAGTCTGAAGGAAATTAGTGGGACCATGGAGAAATTGATATTTATTTATCAGAAATCAAATGCCTATTCACAAATGAAGAGTTAAATTAACATTAAAAAAATTGAAATAATGTTTTATCTCATCCTTTTAATTGGGTTCTCTTTATTTAGATTTAGAATTTGTTTGAAGAATAGATCACATTTTAGATAATATTTACGCAAAAATATTGAAAATTCAAAGGGGTTCACAAACCTTTATGCAACATTGTATCTTTGAGAGGCATACATTAAAAATATAGTGTTAATTTGCTAATGCAAAATGGAATAGCTATGAATATTAGGAATATCACAGAATTTTGGGGAAAATAGGATGAACAGAGAGATTTTTAGTATTATGGTTTAAAATTGGACTATATGGCAAAGCATTATAGTGAGTTAAGCATTATATAGGAGTTAAGTTCACCATAAAATTTTGAAACACAGCTAATTTTCATGGAATAATTTTATCAAAACAGTTTTATCAAAACAATTTTATCAAAAGTTATTTGATATGGTCTAAAAATATTTATACCTTTTGATCCCCCTGAGCAATCTGAATGTTCTGTAAAGCCTTTTCTAACTTTGATTTTTCATCTAGTGCATTTGTAGCCTGCAAAAGATTTAAAAATTCAGGTCAAAACTTATTTTAAAAAGAAACATTCATCCACTCTAAAAATGATTTACTATTTTCTTCTTCTGATTATATTTGTCCACCTACCCATCAGTGGTGGGTTAAGCGTGGCATGGCCCGATACAGTCGCACCAGTTGCAGCTGGGAGCAGCGGCCACAGTACCGAAACGGTGTTTTGGTGGGCCCACCCGCCTGCCCGCATTCCTTACCTCTTTTTGAGGGAAACGGGCCAATTGAGCACAGCATATGGCACCTGCGCAACCTCGCCAAGCAGCTGGGGCATCGCAGGATGGTTGCGTATGCATGCCCGAGGTGGACGTCTGACCCCATCGCAGCGTACAAGTTGCGATGGGATCCAGAACCCACCACTGCTACCCATCTACGGTAAAGCCTCAATTTAACACATCATGTTGGATACACACTTAAATATGAACATATGTCATTCATTGAGAACTACTGTGTTTCCCCCAAAATATGACCTATTCAAAAAGTAAGGCCTAGTCTGATTTTTTGGGGGGTAGGCCTAATATAATCCCTACACAAATAATTAAGTTCTATTGAAGTAGGTGGGCGTGGCCAGCACAGGAGGCAGCCCTTCCCTTCTCTGGTCACCTCAGAGTTGCTTGGCCCCTTAATCGGGGCCCGCAGATCAGCAGAGACGCTCCCGCTGCTATCTCCAGTATGTGTGGCCGCTTTTGCAGCTAACTGCGGCCGCAAAAGAAGCTAGAGGCCAAGAAACACACTCCACACGCCTCATGCCCTTCTTACCCAACGGTGACAGTCACAATAGGGCAATTCCATCCATGGAACAGCTGCCTCATGGGTGCTGCTCTGGCCACTGCCTCCAGTTAGTGTGGTCACTTTTGCCATTGATTGCAGCCACAAAAGCAACAGGAGGCCAACCAATGCGCCCCACACACTTCACACTGACCTTCTGAAGGGTATTATAGCAGCAGCTGTGCACATATTTTTACTGTTATTTTGTCCCGACTCACATGGCCCAGTATGGTGTTAAAAGTTAACATTTCAGAAATGTTACTGCAGCTACGGAGGTCTCCTTGTGCATCGCTCTGCCACTGCAGCTTTGGAGAAAACCTCTGCCTTCCCACACAGGATTGCAAGACTGGAGGCTCCGAAGCTATGGAGGGAGTCTGTGAAGGGCAAGGAGACCTCCGCAGCTACAGTAACATTTCTGAAATGTTAACTTTTAACACCATACTGGGCCACGTGGCTCAGGACGAAATAACGGTTAAAATATTGTGGACAGCTGCTGCTACAGTACCTTTCAGAAGACCAGTGCAAGGTGTGTGGGGCACGTTGCTTGGCCTCTGCTGCTTTTGTGGTCACAATCAATGGCAAAAGGGGCTGTGCTTGCAGGAGGCAACGGCTGGAGCAGCACCCACAAGGCAACTGTTCTGTGGACAGAATTGCCTGCTGTAACTATCACCATTACATAAGGTGGGCATGAGGCATGTAGGATGCGTCGCTTGGCCTCTAGCGTCTTTTGCAGCTGCAATTGTCTGCAAAAGTAACCATGCTTGCTGGAGGTGGCGGCCTGAGTGGCACCCGCAAATCAGCTGTTTCGTGAATGGTGGGATGGCCTACAACCCTTCAAGAAGCTGGCACGAGGTGACAGTTGCTCCGCCCCCTGCCTCAAACCGATACATGAGGGGCAATAAGACACCCCCCCAAAAGAAGCCCTAGCTAGTTTTTTTGGGGGTGTCAAAAGAAAATTAAACCTGGTCTGATTTTCAGGGAAACATGGAGCATCATCATGTCTTTTGCATATTTTACAAATGGTGTCATTTTTGTAGCAATCTGCATCATTTGTGAAATGAAATCATTATACAAGCTAAGTAAATTGATTCAAATTACATAATATAATCTAATTTACCATTAATGTAAGTATCTTCAGATGAATCTGATTTTTCCATTATTCTGTGGAATATCTAGATGGAAATGTCCATTGCACCTCAGATGCACTAAATGAATGTTTGTTAAGTCAAAATTATACTCGATTTATCAAAGGATTTTACCTGTAGCTCTATTGTCTTTAATCGAGTCTTCAGTTTTTCATTTTCTTCATGAAGCCTTGCAATTTCCTGCGGGCAAATTATCAAACAAACTGTAGAAATATTTAAATGTTTTATAGAATCATTTATCACAGTTTGAAAAAGGTAATGCTTATATATACTGCACCAGTACATAGAGATTGTCTGTTTATTTAGTGTGAATTTCCCCTGACAAAGTAGGCTTTAATTAATATTTAAATTGATTTTTTTATCCTTGCACATTGTTCAAACTCATATACGTTAATTGCTGTAGAAATAACTGAAGTTATAAATTAAATAAAATAGATTACAATATATTTGCTTTCATTCATAAATCCCAATATGAGATTATTAGGCTCTGACACATTTTATTTTAGCAATACAAACCATTTCATCTGGCCAGAACTAATGCCTCTTTTCAGTTAATGTTTCCTATTTGATTATGTTGCTGCTGATGGACTACAAAGTGAAGGAAATAGTGGTAATAAACTAAGGATAATAAACTAATGATATTGGTAAATATTCCTTTTGTAATTTGGGCGGAGGAATGGATTAATTTCAATTGCTTTATGTACATCTATTCCTGTATTTTTCCATTTCTGTTGACAATCTGAATTTTTCCACCATACAATATTTGACTATGTCTTCTGCTAAATTCCTGACACAGTAAACTAAGTTTAAAAAATCTAACCACTGGTTATGCTTAGACTTCATATTGTTAAATTAACATAAAATGACAGGTTGTTCGGATTACCATTCTTAGGGTACACTCTTGTTACATATATTCTCATCAAACATCCAAGATTTAGACCTAACATTCTATAATCCAATTTGTAACGTACTACAAAAAGCAACGTAAAAATTATTAGCTGAAAATAATAACATTTATTCTTGTGAATCTTAATTATAATCTACTGAATTACTGTGTGTGTGTGTGTGTGTGTGTGTGTGTGTGTGTAAAGGAAGTTAAATATGGTGAAACACCTATGAATAAACAAGGATTGTGAAACAAATGAATTAACAAATCAACAGGGAAGCTTACAGGGAAGGCTGTAAGCTGCTAACATCTGTTGAGAAATCCCCTCTTGTCTTTAGCGACTGGTTGAAAGAGCTGCTTCCCAAAGGAAGCTGAGCTGCTTTGGCAGGATGCAAAAACAGAAATCTTGAAGACGATAATGATCCTACATCCTGCCGAAGGGATTTCCTTCTATGCACGAAGGGGAGTTAAATTCCTCTGCTGAGTGCAGAAGTGGAGCCAAAATCCTTTTCGAGTTGTCCTTTTTATTAGTTTATAATATCAAATACAAAAATATAAAAGCAAGTAATAGGAAAAATAGGGGAGAGAAAGGGGAAGGGAGAAGTGTAGAAAAGAAGAGGAAAAGAAAGAAAAGGCATTGATTTCTGATTCCCTTTGGTGCAGTAGAATAAGTTAGTAACATCAAACCTCAATTTTTTACTTTTACATAATAATATGTATAATAAGCCATTTCTTCTATAACAAATCTATCTAATCAATAAAACCCAAAATCAAAGTTTCATTTTTTCCATCTCAAGCACAAAATCCAGAAGCAGTTTCCAAGTAGAAACAAAAGTAATTGTGTTTTTTCTTTTCTTTTATCAAAGCAATTAATCTAGCTACCTCTGCTAACTCCATCAATTTTTGCAGCCATTTGCAGCCAAAATCCTAAAGTTAACTCTGTTCCTGCACTCCGCCAAGAGTTCCCTTCCATGTATGGAGGGGTGCTGAACTCCCGATAGGCAGTTTTCAGCCCCAGTTAGGAGAGCGAGTTGAAATCAAAGCAAATTGTGACAATCAACATAGTAAAGTAAGGGTGTAGAATGACTCAGGCAAGTAGGGGAAGCCCTGGGAAGCAGTATGTTTCTTCATTCAGTAACTGAAAAAACAGTGATGCAATTACATGGGTGTTGTGTTTAACTACTACTTTCCTCAATAACTGAGTTTTCTGTCCCAATTGTGTTTTTTAACTGCTTGTACATGTATACTAGAAAGCATGGGGCAGGCTACATATGCTCTGCATCACTGACCAGGAAGTAATAAATAATAAACAGTCAACGTTCTGAGATGCTGCCAACTGCTTCTCCCAGTGTGATGCATTTGGAGAACTTTTAGGGAATGTTGCATTTGGAGAACTTTTAGGGAATGTTACATTTTCTAAAGTTCTCCCAATGAATGCACTACACTTCTGTCAAAGCAATTGTTAGCATCTCAGATACTAGCCTTATCAAGCTCATATTTTGAAATATAATCTTTCTTTTGAAGCTTCTCCCCAGAACAAAATTTGGTTCCATTTTACTCAAGCTCCAGAGTACTACTGTGCATTCAAAAAAATTAGGATCTCTTTTAAATATTTTTTGAACATTTAGTCTACTTGCAAGGAATACAAAGAAAAAATACAACATTTCCAAATTATTTGTTATTTTTCTTTTTTCAGGTATGTATGTTAAAATACAGAGAATTTGTTTTTACTAGTAAATGATTAGCAATTTAAAGTTATTACAATAGATTATTTGAACTTCTAAATATAGCTTGAATAATAAGGAATACATTTAGTTTAATTAATAACTAGTTACACTGATGAAGTGAAACAATTATTACATGAATTGGTCACCTTGTTTAGCAATTCTGATGCTCCCTCATGCAATGGAGTAAGTTTAGTTTTAACCAACTCTGGATTCAGCTAAAAAAGAAAAAAATACAAATCAAGTGTCTCTAACATAATATCCATTTATTCAGAAGTAGGATGTCCCAAATCAAACTAATTTTAAGGTGTATTCTAAAATTAATATATAGAAATTATTGTTCATCCTTCTCTTATTCTGATAGGAAAAATCATTTCTAGTTAGCATTTTCAATCAGACAAGATCACACACATATTCTGTAAATAAAATAACACGAAAGATAAAAACAGAAAACAAATGTTGTTTTGCAATTAAAAATATTAGAAAAGCTGCTTTATATCTTCCAAGTGTTTTTTTATTTATTCTATATATCATTTAAAATTTTTAAACAATTCTGTATGCATCTTTGGATATGAACCTAGTAAGCAAAAAACTACTTTATAACATCCTTTGATAACATTGGAAGGATTCTTGAAATGGGCAATCACTTGCACATAGAAGATACATTGTGTATATTTATAAAGAAATAAGTGTATATTTACCATATACTTTTCCTGTATTGCAGCTACTTAACATAAACACCTACCCAGATAGGAATTTCTAAATTAAAGAAGGTTGGCTTCAGGTTGGCCTTATTTAAATCTTGGTAAATTGGACCTATCCAGCTAGTAAAACTAGTAAAATCTTCTCTTTAATATTGGCTCCAACATTTTCCAATCCTAATGCCAGCTGTGTCCTCAAAGAGAATCTCTGACCTACAAAAGTAACTTTCTGTACTATTTGTCCTTAAATTGCAATTGACAAACCAAATTCAACCACTTCCTTCTGACTGGTCACATATTCAAACTTGAACATAGTGAGCACCCAAAATACTTTGTATTGATTTGTGCTATGTGTGCTACATTTATTGCTAAAGAAAGTAGATATCTATTTACTATTAATAAGCCTGTCAAGGGACACTAACTAACCAATGCATGGGGGAAGGGTAGGTTATAGTGCAGAAGTTAACAGAAGAAATAAAATGTTGTATTAACCAGAGAACCAGATACCAAACTAATCAAGGCAGTAAAAAAAACCTGAGGACAAAAAATTAGAATAATGTCTTATAGTAAAGTTCTATAAAATCCTTGGGACCTGTACATGACCCATGACAGCAATATAAAGCCACAGCTATTCTTCCGTTTGATCACTCTTTTGAAAATAAAGTCATACCTTCTTATTTGAAGATGTAAATTCTGATTTTTCAAACTCAGCAACTTGTTCTAATAAATCCCTTGAAAAAAGCAATAAACAAGTTAGTTAAGTCTATTGAACATTAAATTACATTCAATAGATGGCAGAATGTCTCAGCTAACCTTGGTTGATCTCAGATGCTAATTAGATGTAAGAGAAGGACTGGCAGAGCGAGGGAGATGGGTGAAAAGGGGGATCAGACTATAATCATTATGTAGACTCAAACAAAGTATATCCAACCCCTCCCCGTCATGACTGCAACTGACCCTTATCTGACTCTAGACGAACTGATTATTACATGAGAAGATTGCTGTCCTTAGGCTTTCAGCAATAAATCAGTTAAATTGACCCTTCAGGTGTGGACCTGTTCTTATTATACCAATGTACTGAGTCGATTCATTATAAATAAAGAAATCATATGTATTAATAGAAATATTTAAAACCTATCCTTTTAAGTTATCTTTAAAGTCCTCACCTATTTTCCAGTTCTGAAATGTCAGTTTGTAATTTAAGACACCATTTCTCTGCCTGGGAAAAAAATTGTCGTAAAAGTAATACATTGGTGTAAGTTGCATTAATAAGTTCTGATTCCACCTCACTATGCACTACAGTCTGTAAACCATCCAGGATATCAGTCACTTCATCAACAGTGAATGTATCTTCCACAAGCCTAAAGAGAAGAATCCAGAAATAGAATAATTTTTAAAACTATGCTAACTATTCCAAAAACATTTTTTGAAAAGATTATGTAGGCATTCCATTTCACTAAATATAGCCAAGATGTAACATGTTATAAATGTAATTCAGATTTATTCAGCAAAACTAGCAAAAACCAGCACAAATTCATAGTTTTATAGGAAATTACTCATTTCATCAATAAATAGCAAAGATGAAACCTATACATTAAGAATGTCATTCCTAAATTTGTAAATAATTTACTTATTTATTTTATATTTATTTATTACATCAATCTGTATACAAGTAGTCTTCAATTTTTAACCATAATTGGGATTAGAATCCCAATCATTGAGAGCAACATTGTTAAGGTAGATGTCCACATTACTGCCCATGTGACTGTTTTCCTTAATTACTGCAACCCAGCAGTCCTGGTTGTAGTCATTAAGCAACTGCACAGGTTGTTAAGTGGATAGCATCTCAAGTAAGGAGCGTGGTGTGTCTTAAGGAAGTGAGAAAGACTCTAGAACGCTGCACTCAAGAGCTAAAAATCTTCCCTACCAAATCCAAGCAGGATTTTCAGGATGGTAGTGTAGTGCAACATTTTGCAATGATCAGAAGTGTTTTATGAGTTATAAAGCATCCTTTCCGAAACCATCATAACTCCAGAGCATCACTGAATAAATGATAAGTCAAGGACTATGTGTACTTGCCCATCTTGCAGTTGTGATACTTTTCATTGGAACTGTATTTAAATAAAATTATGGTTGACATATGGAAGATAATTGCTTTTGAATGAATATGGGTGATACCACAATTACATTTTAACTTTCTAAGGTATTTTCAAACTTCATAAGGGAATTTCTGAAGATAGTTATTCAAAAGGTATGGGCTACGATGGACAGTAAAAACCAGTAAAGTAAGTGCACAAAATATATCCAGGGCAAAATCCAACAGTGGTTAGATAATTAAAGATTTTTAAAAATTCCATTTAAGTTGGTACTTTTGAAACAAACCACATTTGAAACAAATATCTCCACATTATAATTAATTAATAAGAGATACAATGTTTGTCTTTCATATCTGAATTGTGTAATATGCATGAGATTATATTTTATAACATTTTTCAGCAGAAATGCTATCAAAATGGTTTGAAACAATTTATATAAATGTCTAATACGCATAGACTTAATAAACTAACAAGTTGGAAACATTTTTAACACAAGAAGTTATAAGAGAAGAGAAGGGTCGGTTGATACCATAATAAAGGTGGCTATATACAAATATGCCACAATTTGGCCTTCCATTTTATTAAATAGAAAGGTGTTGGGAGTCAATTCTAAGTACTGATTTTAATAGTGGAGTAATTATGTAAGAGACTAATAACAAATGCAATATAGAAAGAGATTGTGCACATTTTGACTGTGTAGGCTTTTGGATTCAAAGGCAAAAATGAGATTTTGGTTCATATAACATTCATTCACGCAACAGTACCTTTTCACAGTACTGAGTTGTTTGAATATAGTGCTTTAAAAATTGTAGAAAGGGTTCTGAGCACAGATATTTAAAAAAAGACTCTAAATAGTGGCTATGACTCTATGATTGAAGTTATATACCTTTTATGTGTGTTAAACAACCACAGCTATCATCTTGAATATCTGGGTATCCTATGCACACATTCCTGGTTGCAGATTAATATGTGCATGCTTGATTATGTTCCAAAGTATTTTTTTTTATCTTTGAATTCAAAGTTTTGTAGACTCTAATGAAGGAGTCACCAACCTTTCGGACATCAGGGACCACTAAATTCATAATTTTAAATCCCGCAGACCACTAATATGATTTTTTTAAAGATAAATAGTATTTAGGGCAATATAAAAAATGCAAATCATTTTTCTGCAGACCAACAAAATATTCTCATGGACCACTGGTTGGTGGGACTGCTCTAATGCATATCAGCTAAATGCGTTTGAATATTATCACTATTTATTTTGTATTACTATTTATTTTGTATCATTATTTACATGTACCATATGTTATCTGGCATAAATGTTGAAAATAAAATTAAAAAGATTTAAACTGAACATGAGAATGCTTCCAAATCTTATGCATAGTTGGAGTATAGTTACATTTCTCATATTGGTAAATATGATCATGATTTAATTAGAGTATGCATTTTTGACAGTATCTTTAAAATTATGGCTAAAATTCGCCTCTAAGTTAATTTTCCCATTCTCATATTACCTGCTTTCCTTAAGGTCTTGAAAACAAGAGTCTACTGTCTTAAGGCGTAGACCACGTTTAGAACGTGCAAATCGCATGTAGTTGATTACTTCATTCTGATGGTGATCATTTAGACCCAACTCTGCCTGCATATAGAATATAAAATATTGAAATAAAGATTTTCTATAATATTTAAAGGACTTTCTATCATAATTTAAAGGGTACTTAAGCTTTCCCATAACTAAATGATTTATAGAAAATTTTCTGAAAATATATTCAGAAGATTTCCCCTTAATAAAATACTGTATATATTTATACACCATTTTTAAGTCACTGTGCCCATTATATAATTACATTGTCCAGATTTTAAAACCAAACCTAGTAGCCATGTTAATCAATACTATAACAACTAAATATATACAATCTTCACGCAGTCTTAGAAAAGAATGTCATATGCAAAAAGAAAAATGAGGATAAGAGAATATCAAGTAGAAATTCATCATTGACATTCTCAGATTCATTTGATATCAACAATCCCATGCTCACTCATTCAAAGATAACCCTACTGAAGGTGGATCACTATTTCTGTCTGATCTGTCCAGCATAAATCAATACTAAGAATGATCCTGCAAGTGATCTGACAGTAAATTAGCAAGAGGGGACGGGGGCTCATGATCAAATACTACAAGACAAAATCCAGTATCAGAGAGATGTGTGTAATGCGAATTCGGCGTAAATAAAAGCTTCCAAATCAGTGTTGAACGGATTTTTGCAGTCAAGAATTGGTAGCCCTTTCTTTAGCGTCACAGGGGTCTTACACGATTTTAATTTCTATGATCGGGCCTCTTTTGAGTTGGGGGAGAGAAACGCCACATTTTGTGCGAATAATCCCAAATTATTCGAGCATAACCGAATATTGAAGTGGCGGTTGAAAAACAGCAGAAGCGTCGGTTGCTCACCATGACGAACCGCCGGTGGCCCACAACGAAGGAGACGCCACGATTTACCGGACTAAGGTTGCCATGGTGAAGAAACGAAAACCTCGCGAGCGTCTTCTTTAAAATATCATTGGCTGATCGAGTGTTCGCGCTGAAGGAAACGAAGTCTTTTAGTTGTCGCGTGGGCGAAAAGGCGGGTTAACGGCTTTTTGGAAGGAGGGGTTCGTGCGATAGCTCAAGGGTTTCAAAGTCGGAAACACTGGCGTTGTGTTCTTGTTAATGTTTACGTTATTTCCCGCCCTTTCCCAGTACGCAGGGGATAAAATAATATGATATAGGACACCATTTAAGGGCTTTCTTTGTCCTCACCTAGCAGCCTCCCCCCTCCCTTTGTTAAAGACATAGAAACAAAAGAATTTGGCCATTCTTTGGAAGGTTCGATTGAAATCATAGCGTCCTACTGTGGCTGGGTCGGAATTCAATCTCCCAAATATTTCTTCTCTGCATAGTTGTGTTTACATCGGTCTATACGATGTGTAATATGAATTATAATTTTGATTATAGCTTTCTGCTAGTAAGGTACAAAACTATTTAAATCACTGGAATGCCGAAAATGAGACTCAAAAGAGGCTTGAAAAATAAGCTTTTATTTGTACAAAGAAGAGCTGGGTGAACTTAATCAATATACACATATATAAAAAGCATGCAAGGGGGGGGGGAGGAAGCCCACCTAGGACAATGTATCTAGAATAGAATAACAGTTGGAAGAAATCTTGTATGTCTTCTAGTTGAATCCCCTGCTTAAGCAGGAGACCCTACACCACTTCAGACAAATGGTTGTCCAATCTCTTCTTAAAAACGTCCAGTGTTGGAGGAATTGGAACACTGCTATAATGTCACCCCAGTCCTTCTTTTCATAAGACTAGACATACCCAGTTCCAGCAACTGTTGGTTATGTTTTACCCTGGAGCTTCTAATCATCTTTGCTCTTCTTTACCCTCTATAAGGTTCCAGCAGTTTTCCTGAGCCACTGAAATGCCAAAGAGACTCAAGGCGAGGCTTGCAAAAAGTATCAGCTTTTATTTATGGCAATAGCAAAAGCTGGGTGACAAAACTATATCCAAAACATACAAACAAAAGCATGTAAGGAATAGCCACACCTTGAAACAGTGGCTCAGAGTATTATATACATTTTAGGCAGATAGAAATAAAGTTTATCCAATCATGTTGGAAGAAATGTCTTCTGGGTTCAGCTCCAAGTGGGGAAAAAGACACTGGAGACATGGAATCTGCTTGGAAAGATGGTTTAATGGTGGACAGAACCACACGGCAGAGTCCTGAACAGAAAAGGTGATCACATGCTTCAATGTTGGGTGA
Organism: Natrix helvetica; assembly: GCF_964273705.1. NCBI lineage: Eukaryota > Metazoa > Chordata > Lepidosauria > Squamata > Natricidae > Natrix > Natrix helvetica. Next base: position 84,484,893 of record NC_138554.1, on the reverse strand, counting down.
AGAAGAAGAAAGAGAAGGAAGGGCTGAAAGTTCCTGACTTTATGCTCTCTGTTCGGCCCCACCTCTCTGTTTCCTGTTCCTGTGTAAGAAATGTATTCTGATTGATTGTCAGACTCCCATGGGGCCATGCAGGGGCAACTCTCTAGGCTTTGTTTTGAGTCCAAGCTTGAGTTTCCAGGTGCCATGTGGTGAGTTTCTGTGGAAGGGTAATACTATCATACCTTAATCCCATTGCCCTGGAGCTGAAGGGGAGAACTCTTTATTATGTAGCATAGACTGCCTTGGGCATTTCAATGGGCCACTAAGGAAAGTGGGGCCTAATAAGAGTGAGTCTGTTTCCTGCCTAAAACATGTTTCTCCATTTCTTATCCAGGGAAATGCAATATTCTGCCTTTTTAATATTTCCTAGGATATTTCATTTTCCTAGGACAGGGATGGGTACTAACTTCTTACAATCCCTACTTTTTTTTAAACATGAGAGTGAGACACATATGTTCTTGGCAGAATATTAAAATTGGTCACATCAGGGAGGTTCCCCCCCTCCCGATGGAAAGGCATTGAGAGAGGCAGCAGAAAGCTGGCAGCAGAAGTGGCTCCCAAAAGGAGAGCTTTCAATCATGAAGGTCTAGCAGCCAGGGCAAAAGTTTTGGAAAGAAATTTACAGTATCCAATTTTCTATGCCAATTATTTTCAGATGTTTGATATCACTTTCTGTGAGCAGGTTATAAGCAAACAGAAGTCCCAAAATTCTTCACAGCCATGCTTTTCCTTTAAGTTACAGACTGCCCATTTCAAGGGTTGTTTCTTGAACCTGCCCTAGCTCTTATTTTATTAAGGCCAAATTGAGTGTAGCCAGTGTACAATCCAGGCTATTTAGTATTTTTAAAATTATACACAATGAGCCCTGGGACTCCTACCCATGAGACCACCTGCTTTACTAGGCAACTAGGCAGCATCATTTGTGAGTCAGTCAGGGCTTGGGTTTTGAAGATCCTTTCTGCTAGCTTTTCAAGTGGGGGAATTGTCTATGGGGAATTGACCCTCCCCCCTGGGATTAACAGGAAGTTATGACTACTTGGACTTTAGTGCCACAGAGCAGAAATCAACCTAGGAGAAGCTGTGTGGAGGTAGGCGACGGGAATAAAATTCAATCTGATTCTGAATGCTCTCTCTCTCTCTCTCTCTCTCTCTCTCTCTCTCTCTCTCTCTCTCTCTCCCTCTCTTTCGCTCTCGCTCTCGCTCTCGCTCTTGCTCTCTCCCTCCCTCCCCCCTCTCTCTCTGTGTTTGTGTGTGTGTTTGTGTGTGTGCAGCTGCTTGTACTTACAGAAAATAGACATTTTTGGACAAATTTCCCTCCCTCTAGACAGAAATCTAAGGTGTTCAGAACTTGCTGGGCCAGCCACTATCGAATAAAATTCTTACATGAGTACATTAAACTGATTACAATATAAATGAGACAAGAAAGAAAACCTCACAATGAATTTCTGTGAATGGAGCAAAGAAAAGAAAACTTACAATCAATTTCCATCCTCACCCATAGTCTTTACAGCTGTCTTCTGGGGAGTGAAAAGAGCCTTTTGGTCTTTACTTCTTCATCTCAGGGTCCTTTCTTTCATGTCTGCCAGGGTAGCATGCTTGGTGGTAAGGCTAGTCAGTCAGTCTGTTCCACTCTGATTGCTGAGATGGCTTTCTAGCTGGATTCAAACCCAATTCCTGGCTCAGTGAGTGGAAGGTCTCCTCTGGAGGCATCTGGATCCAAGTGCTCTGCTCATCTGTGCAGGGCTGAAAGACATGAGAACAGGGTCCCCTCCCCCACAGAAAAGTCTTTGTTGGTGGATTAGAGGTAAGGGGAGGGGAGGTAGATAGCTTGCCGGCAGAGTTTGAAAAGAAACAACAAATCAATATTACAGTTACTAAACAGATAACCTGGTAACAATATGGGGATATCACAGATGAGAAATGGGGTCTGGATTCACATCCTTCAAGAAAGAGATGAACAGATGAAGTCATTTAAACACATACGGTAAATGCAAGGGCAAACCTTTTCTTGTAAATGAGCTTAAAACATTCCCGCATAACCTTCAGTTGTTTCTTTAAGGTACAGGAAGGGAAGGAAGAAAGAATACTTCTCTTTACTCTGTTTTTGTTGGCCAAACAAACAGAGAGCAAAGGCTCCCCCCACTCCCCTTCACTCAGTTTCCTGGGCCCAACAAATGGAGCGAAGGCAATTTCTGCCAGTTTACTCTCTTCCTTCTTTGGACAATTTAAAATTCTTGTCTTTTTGGATTGGAGACATTTTATAGCTATAATTACCTCGAGGGTGCACAAAGACTTAGCCACAAGGACAAGGAGAAAATAAGGGGGGGGGGAGAACTCTTAGGTTTACACACCTTAGTAATTCCCAGCACAAATCTGTTAAATTAGGGAAGGCACAAATCTTAACAAACAAAGCACGTGGTTGCATAGAAGACAGAGAAAGAGACAAACAGACAAAAACAGAAAGCCCAACATTTTTTCTTTTCTTTTAAGTACCTTTATGTAGCCAAATTAGTTTTCCTGTATCATCCCTCAGCAAAGCCCATTTGCCACACAATTTCCTTTCTCTCTTTTTCTCATGTCAACCAAAATCCTGGCATCTAAGGAAATCTCCAAGGGCACTTTTAGCCATCTGCGAGCTAACACTTCCCATGACCCTTTACATTTAGGGCTCACTTTGGCCTAGTTGGGTGACCATCCACCATAAGTTTTAGGAAAAAAAAGATTCTGGGAAGGACTTCGATTCCTTCATGAAGTATTTGGCCCCTTCTCTCAGGGAATCACCTGGGTTATGCCAATCAAAAAGATAATCTGTGAGGACCTCTGCCTCTCTGCAGTTAGTACCGGCACCTCTACTCTTTTCCACGCACAATGGCCTTTGCTTTTTTGCTTTCACAGGACAAAAGCAAAAACAACAACAAATTTTCATTCACTTTTCCATCCATTTTTGCACACACTCTCCTTTCACTAACAGAAGGTCCTGTGCTCTGGCCTGACCCTAATACTTTCCAGGCTGTCTTGGTAAAACACAGAGAGGAACCAAGATCCAGCTGTGAATGGGAGAAGAATCCCATCACTCACACACATGCAGGCAAACACACATTTCCCATGCTTTGCCATGCTTTAAAATTAAATTTTAGAGAATTAAAATTTAGAAGTACTCACCTTCTTTCCAGGCAGCCTTTGAGCTCAAACTCAAAACCGCTTTAAAACCTACATCCAAATGGCTACGGCCAAGATAATGTCCACCCATAGACTCAATGGTGTCTGTGCCGGCATGGGAGGCTTATCTGGGCCATATCCATTGGTTAGGTTAGCTTGGAGTCCCATTTGGGTGCCAATTGCTGGAAGAAATGTCCTTCTGGGTTCAGCTCCAAGTGAGTAAAAAGACACTGGAGACATGGAAGCTGCTTGGAAAGATGGTTTAATGGTTGACTGGGACCACATGGCGTGAATCCTGAACAGAAAAGGTGATCACATGCTTCAATGTTGGGTGAAGAAGAAGAAAGAGAGGGAAGGGGTGAAAGTTCCTGGCTTTATGATCTCTGTTCGGCCCCACCTCTCTGTTTCCATTCCTGTGTAAGAAATGTATTCTGATTGGTTGTCAGACTGTCATGGGGCCATGCACGGGCAACTCTCTAGGCTTTGTTTTGAGTCCAAGTTTCCAGATGCCATGTGGTGAGTTTCTGTGGAAGGCTAATACTATCATGCCTTAATCCCATTGCCCTGGAGCTGAAGGGGAGAACTCTTTATTATGTAGAACAGACTAGCTTGGGCATTTTAATGGGCCATTAAGGAAAGTGGGGCCTATTAAGAGTGAGTCTGTTTCCTGCCTAAAAACATGTTTCTCCATTTCTTATCCAGGGAAATGCAATATTCTGCCTTTTCAATATTTCCTAGGACAGTGATGGCGAACCTTTTTTGGCTTGCGTGCCATAAGTGGGGGGAGCGCAGGGGGGTCATGTGCGGGCGTGCCACACCCATAATGCAATGCGTGACACCCCCAGTGCACATGCACGCACTACAGGCGTGACCTCCCCATTTTTACATGCTTTTTCCGCCCTCTCCAGGCTCCAGAGGCTTTATAGGAGCCCGGGGAGAGCGAAAACAGCCTTCCTTGCCCCCCCGGATGCTCTCCGGAGGCGTCAGGGAAGCCTCCAGACGGTCCCTGAAGCCTTCGGAGTGCTCAAAATGACCCTCCGAGCAGACCGGAAGTGACGGAGGCTTCCCTGAGGCCTTCGGAGCACTCAAAACGACCCTCCAAGCAAACCGGAAGTCACTTCTGGTTTGCTTGGAGGGCCTTTTTGAGCGCTCCGAAGGCATCAGGGAAGCTCATGAAGCCTCTGGAGGGCCTCCGGGGGGGCGGGGGGCTCTTTTTGCCCTCCCCCGGCTCCTATAAAGCCTCTGGAGCCTGGGGAGGGTGAAAAATGGCTTTAAAAAAGGGTGAACTCAGTTGGCCAGTGTGCGCATGCACGCTGACCAGCTGACAGGACAGCGCCTCGTGTGCCCTGACAAATGCCTCCGCGTGCCACCTGTGGCACGCGTGCCATAGGTTCGCCATCACTGTCCTAGGATATTTCATTTTTCTAGGAGAGGGGTGGGTACCAACTTCCTACAATCAAAGACAAAGATTCATTACAAATGTGATATTTAAAGCGTTCTTTTGTTGAAGGTCCTGTCTCTGCCTATCTTATCTGTGGAGTATTCCTATAGCCTTGTGTAAGGAGTGGCTGCCCCCCTTTGCCAAATTGTTTTTTGGCAGAATGCTTTAAGAATTTATGAGCTAGGTAAACTCCCTAGTTTGGTTCCTTTATCTATGCGGCCCATGTAACAATTTCTTCTATGTTTTCAAGAATGTCTCTAGCTTTGAAGCCAAGAATAGAAGTGAGACACAGCAGTGAGATAACATTTGAAATAATGCCATCCAGTATTAACGTTCCAATTTGCTAGGCTAAAAAACAACTACTTTCTGACAGTATACAATAATATAAGCAGAAGCCAATGTAGGTTCATATTGATTCATATACTCCTTCAACTCTTTCTAGAGTCTCAACAACTTTCTTACATCGTGGCAACCAAAATTGAATGCAGTGTGCTGCCCCAGCAGTATATAGCTAGTGTAGGAATTAAGAACTGTCTCCTTTAAGAAACTATCTCATGGGAAATGTAGGCAGAGACTGCCTTATGAGAAATGCAGTTCCATGACATGTGATCACATCTCTGTTTCTGATTGGCTACTGGGGAATTCTGCCTGTGTGTAAAGTTCATAGCCTGTCAGTTTAAATGCCTTTGTGAACCGGAATAGTAGTGTTTGTATCTCCGCTCAACATGGGAGTGAAATCATCATCTTTTTACATCAGGTGATGGGACAGATTATGGAAAGTCAGAAGTATCTTAACATTGAACTGTAAGTTTTGCTATTAAGAATTCCTGATAATAATTGGCCCCGACATCTTCCACGTCAAGCCCGATTGCTCACCAGTCACAGCTGGGGTCTTTTTTACAACCTAAAGCCCCTGAAGAGAGTGCAAAGGACTTGTCTATTCACCAGATGCTTCAATCTATCTTAAAGAGACAGGAAGAAATGAAAAAACAACTGCAAGACTTAAATGATCAGCTCAGAGAGACGAAACAACAAACCATACGGAATGAACAGAGGATAGGTGTAGTGGAGGAGGGTGCGGTTGGGATGAGAGACGAGGTGAAGACAATCCAAAGGGGGAATGTAGAATTTGAAAATCACATGATAAAAATGGAATTTGAAAGGATGTCTTTTTTCCTTAGGTTCCAAAATCTGCCAGAAGTTGAGAACGAAGATCTTAAGGAGATTATGACCACAGTATTAGCAGAATACATTAATAGAGATAAACAACAGCTTTGGTGGGATATTGACCTGATCTATAGGATTAATTCAGCCTATGCAAGAACGCACAATGTTCCAAGGGAAGTTCATGTTAAATTTCTTAGAAAGACCACAAGAGATGAGGTTCTAGGAGCTCAAAGGGGAGGATCACTAAAATATAAGGATAAAGAAATAACCATTCTTAAACAGATTCCAAAGAAAGTAAGAGATAAGAGGAGGAAATATTCCTTCTTAGCAAAAAAATTATATAATAATGGGGTCTGGTTTAGGTGGCTGTTATCAGAAGGCATGTTGATTTTCTGGGAGGGCAGTAGAATTAGAATCAACACAGTTGTGGAAGCGGAGGCTTTCACTAAAAAACACAGTGCTCTCTTAGGCGAAATGGGGGATGTTACACAAGAAAAAAGGGAGGGAGGGGCTGAGGCTCTGCCAGTGGACGGGGGGGGGGAGGAGGATGCAGCAACTAGAAGACTCAGATCACAAAAGTGATTTGAAACATTATTGCAATTGTTGTTATAATGTACCTTTATGGAAGTGATATAAAACAAGATGATTGAAACATACTGATGATCTAGTGTTAAACTTAAAACTGCTAATACTTATGCAAATGTTGATATTTTTCTATTCTTGTTTGTAAAAGTTGTGAGACTTGGGGGGTGCTCCCCCCCCCACGATGTAGCTGTCAAAATGTTCTATAACCTTTTAACCCTTTTTCCCTGTAAAATTTGTAAAATCAATAAAATTTTGGAAAAAAAAAAGAATTCCTGATAATAAACTTGATCTGAATGAAATTCCTAAGCGTGGAATTAACCGCATGCCCTGAGCAAGCCTACAACACTTGAAGCAGAACATGCAGTATTCCAAGTATGGCTTTACCAAGTCATTATAAAGTGGTATTAACACTTCACGTGATCTTGATTCTATCCCTCTGTTAATGCAGACTAGAACTGTGTTGGCTTTTTGGGCAGCTGCAGTACACTGCTGGCTCATATTTAAGTGATTGTCCACTAGGACTCCAAGATCCCTCTTATAGTCACTACTATTGAGCAAAATACCACATATACTGTACCTATGCATTTTGTTTTTCTTGCCTAAATGTAGAACCTTGCTTTTTTCACCATTCAATTTCATTTTTTTAGATAGTGCCCAATGTTCAAGTCTGCCAAGATCCTTCTGTATCTTAAGTCTATCTTCCAAGAGTGTTAGCTATTCTTGCTAGCTTGATGTCGTCTGCAAATTTGATGAGTTCCCCATCTATCCCCTTATTCAAATCATTGATGAATATGTTGAAGAGTACTGAGCTTAAAACAGAGCCCTGAGGTACCTGGGGGTATCTAAGATCTCATACACTCATTTAGCCAATCAGAGGCAAAAGTTCATTACCCAATGTGGTCCATTCATCCCCTTATCCATGGAGCATTCTTTGTCCATGCTCTGTCCATGCTTTCTGTTATCTTACAGAATATCCCTTGTACCCTTGTGTCTTCATGCTCCCAGGCAGCCCCCTTCTCTGCCCCTGTTTATCTATGGAGCAGGACATTCCTGGGTAACTGTTTTGTTCTATCTCCAAGGATGTGCTTAGCACTGAAGCAAATAACAGAAGCTAGAAACCAGATAGCAAAGGATACAATTCTTAACAGGTGAGGGTTACAGTCTTAATTCCTAACAAATAATTCCTAACCGTAGCAAAATAGCACCATCATTTCTTAACAGAAGCAAATAGCAAAAAAATTAGATTGATTCATGTCACTATGTCCTTTCAGCATAGTAAATAAAGAAAAGAAGGAACTAGAAAGTTAAGGAACTTTTTGAAAAATTAGTTAAAACAGTATAGTTCTTACAGTTAACAATGTGATTCAGAAAAATCTAGAAAAAAGCGAATGCTTTCTGAGCAATAGTTTAGCTGACACATTTCAAAATATAGTCAATTATGCAAAAAGAGCAATGGAAAGTTATGGTTTATGCAGAGATGCGTAACCGCACATGTTGGTAAGGTTTTTTTTGGTGAATATTGTTAATAGGAACTCCAGATAGGATGACAGCTGGTAGTGTGTTTCCTTGAAAGTAAGACCAGGTCTTATATTTTGGGGCCACCAAAAAGACAACAGGTCTTATTTGGGAAGGTCTTGTTTCCCTGTACAGGGGAAGGGCAGGGGCAAGCTGCCCCTCCCATCTCACACCGCCTTGTCTAATGTTAAACAGCTGGTCTGTGGCCTTAGGAGTCTACATGGCCTCTGCAAAACAGCTGATCTGTGGCTTCTTTAGGAGCTGATTTGCCTAATGTGAAACAGCTTATCTGCACTCACTTTAGGAGTCTACATGGCCTCCATGAAACAGCTGATCTGCGCTCACTTTAGGAGCTGCCTTGTCTAACATAAAACACCTGATCTGTGCTTGCTTTAGGAGCTGCCTTGCCTAATGTGAAAGAGCTGATCAACGCGTGCCTTGCTTCTTGCAGCTATGCTTCTTGGACCTAGTTGCAGGATTGCCCCTGCAGATCAACTGTTTCAAGTTAGGCAAGGAGGCTCCTAAACAGAGTGCATATCAGGCACCTGTAACAGGAGCAGAATAAATCATACATGTACGTATGTTAGAGAAGCCTTCAGGAAAGGTTTTTAGGAAAGACCTCTGTAGTCGATAACAGAGCTCTGGATTAATCCAGAGTTCTGTTATCAGCTACAGAGACCTTCAGGAAAGCCTTGCTAGCTGCAGAAGAGATGGGTTGAGGGGTGCAAGACTTGGCTGCAACTACTTGAAGGTAAGTAGTAGGGCAGCTCCACACACCCCATCCCTACCCTAGCTTAATTTTTACTCATGCACTGTAGAGTGGGTGGGCCTTAATTTTGGCTTATTTTGGGGGTAGGGCTTATATTGGGTGCACATGTAAAAATCAAGCTAGAACTTACTTTCTGAGTAGGTCGTATTTTCAGGGAAACATGGTAGTACCCAGCCAATGGGAAACAGGACAGTGTTGAGCATCAGCTGAAAGGATACAAAAGCTTGTTACATGCTTTGATCTGGGTCCACCTCACGTGCACCCATATTTGCAAATACATTAATAAACCTTTGCTACATTTGGTACCAGATTGCCTTTGATGTTTCATTGCTTCATTCCTATTTCTAACAACGATGTGTTTATTCAATGTAGAAGAACCTCTAAACCTAAATGAATGTGTGGTAAAAGTGACAGGAGCAGGAATAAGAAGATACAACTGGTAAAAATGATATACAATAATACTGTATGGATCATCTGCCCAAAAAATACTTCCTTCTTAAGTAGTCAGTTACAAATAAAACCTTGACTTGAAAACACAGTTTCACGACAAACAATTTTACTCTGCTGAACAAAGAGTAACTACAAAATGTAAAATTGAATGAGAAATGCTTAACTGATCAACACAAAAGATAACAGTTATTCACAATGGAGCTGTGAAAATGCTGGATTGATCTGAAATACAGTAAAATGACAGGGCCTATAATCTTGTTGCATAATTTAAAAATTATTAACAATTTTATTATACCTATTCTTGGGAATACAAGGTTCTCCCAAGTAAGAAGAAGCAGGTTAGTTACTTGATAGAACAGGGCACACTGATTTAGTCACTCAGCCAAAAATTGACACAATATTGCGGTTCCTTATTTCTTCTGTCTTCAAGTCCCAAAATATATAATTTATTATTATGGAAGAACACGGATACTCAGTATAATGCATTTTTTCAAATCACAGCCAAAGATTCTAATGTATTTGCAACAAACCCTGACTCTTTTTTTTAACAGGCTCAAGATGTAATTAATGATATTAACAGGAACAGAAGAGAAGCTGCGAGGTGTTAACTGTCAGGACCAGTTGTAGATCACTTTTTTCAGTACCATTATAACTTTGAATTGCTGTTAAATGAATGGTCATAAATTGAGGATTATCAAGATAGTGATTTAATAAATAATAGAACAGCCTAAAGTTGTTAATTTAAAATTAAATCTAGTTGTTCAGTAAAAGTAAACGTTAATGTTTGTTTTTATTGTTGTTATTGTTTTTATTATTCTTTTTATTGTCTTACTCTGAAAAATAATTCATTTGAGACATTGGTTTTCTTTGTTTTATTTTATAAAGACTCTTTAAAGTTAAGGCCAAGTCTTAGTAATTGCATTCTTGTCATTACTTGGGCACTCCTGGCATAGCTGTTTACCATTGGCCATTAGGGTACTTTTTTACTTTCCTGAAATTTCCCCTCTCAAAAAAGTACAAAGTACAGCAGGATATTTTGCTCTTAGGGAACAAATATTTTTTTTATTTTTTTATTCTTTAAATTTATTCTTGAAATAGATACCAGAGAATATAATAGTACCATGCTACTTTTTGTTTCAGCTGTGTTCAGAATTCTTATGAAGTGGTTTTTCAGGCTGGTGACAAGGGACGACTAGTTCAGTCTTTCATATAAAGTTTTTATTGCTAGGCTCATAGCAATAGTTTCCTAGTAGGTGGTTGGGAGGGAGAGAATTATTTTTATGAAATAAAGGCAGATTTTTTCCTAATTTTTTTTAAGACAGCAATGAGAAAGACTATTCTCATTACAATCTCTGCCTGAAACTGCAGAAAATGATGTGACACTGAGAACAGATTCTGTTAACAAATTGTGACCTTAAATATTGGTATCTGTCATAATGCAGAAAGTAGATTGGGAAATATAATCTACATGGAAATAGCTACCAAAAAAACAAAAATGATCCATGAATAGCAAAAGAACAGCCAATTCCCCCCCCCTGCCTTCCAATTCTGCAGATCCATTAAGGAAGATGGGATTATTTTCCTCTGTTCAGAGTTTCTTGTGACTTTACAAGGGTGTCTAAATTACTGATTGTAAGTCACACACTATGTATAATGTATAATGTAGGTCAGTGTAAGTATACAATATGTAATACTTTTGGATTTCCCCTCCTCTACTTTATGTCCACTTTATTACAGCATTAAAGCTTTTTGAGGCAAAAGTTCAAACACAAATGTTATATGTAACTAGCTGATAATCTGGCGTTACCCAGATATTTATTTATAGGGAGAAAATGTCTGGACCAAAAGTAATTTCTAATGTTGGATTTTCGCCCTTACCAAAGGGAGCTCCCTTGTGGAGTACTGTGAAGCTGTTACCATAGCAACTCCACTCTGCTGTACAGTAGAAGCTATTTTATGATAGTACAGTAGAAGCCATTTTAAGGCACAACAGGCTGTATCTTAACAGAACACACACATGAGGGGTGTTAGAGGTGTCTTCCCCCCACAGTATTTTCCCCCCAGATATTAAGTAATCTGTGTAGCAAGTTTGGCTAAAATTGCTCAAGGCATTTTAGAGTTATGCTGGAACACACACAAACACACACACACACACACACACACAGAGTGTCATTTTTATATATACAGATTCTGCTTGGGTGAGAACCTGATTTCTATGAGTCTTTTTTCAGGTTGCTAATTGATATTTTGTGACTTCAAGCTAGACTTCAGAAGGTAAAAAAAATAATTAGGGTGAACTCTTGGCTAAGGAAAAATGTACTCTTGAGTTTGCCTCCTGTTAGTTAATAGTTAGTTAATGAAATAAAGCATAAATTGAAGCAACTGTAATATTCCATTGTTAAGTTTAAACTATAGTAATAAAAATCTCCAAGTTTCATCCTAAATCTCTTTCACCAAGTTACATGATAAATTCTTAATATTCAAAGCTACTCCATGTTTCCTTTCTACCAGATTTTGCCTAAATGTTATATTTAACAAATTTATAGTTTTTATAAAACATGTTTCTTGAAGATAGAGTGATTCCTAAATGTTTGTGAACGCTTTTGAATTTTTAATGTTTTGTATAAATATGATCTGAAACCTCTGTTTACACAAGTCTTAAAACTAAATAAAGAGAACCTAGTTAAACAAATGAGTCAAAAGCATTACTTCAAGTCAACTTTTTATTGTAATTTAAGCATTTCACTTTGAAATCTTTGATTTCTGATTTTAAAAAAACACCAGCTTCTTCACAGTCCTAGTAGACTTTTCCCATTTTTGTTGAATCTTTTTAAAATGTTGCATCCTCTTGCTCATTTTTAAAATATAAAATACAGGTGTACTTTTAAAAGATTGTTTACTAAACAAGTTCAGAAAAGGATCACAAACTCTTAAAAGCCAGAGATTAATTGGCTATAAATAAACTCAAAATATTATGTGATACAATAAAGAAAAAGCAAAGCATTAATAAAATCTCATTAAGAGACCACTATAATCTGACAATTACCAATCTTTGTTTATTATTCAACTGCTTTTATTAGTGCTTCTTCTTTTGATAGTGGCTTGCGATACCATCAACCATAATATCCTTTTGTGCTGGTGGAAAGGGATGGGGATTGGTGACAGAGTTCTGCCCTGGTTTGTCTCCTTTCTCTGTGGCAGGTCTCATTTGGCATTGATATGGAATGAGAGGTCCAGCCTTCAGCGATTATTTTGATGCCTACCATAGGGCTTGGTACTTTCTCCACTTCTTTTCAATTTCTATATGAAATCGCTGGGTGAAATCATCTGTCACCATGGGTTGAGATACGTGCTGTATGCTGATAATACCCAACTATATATTTCCACTCTTGGTGGCTAAGTGATGATGTGACCGCCCTTTGTGGTGCCTGGACGTTGTGGGGACCTGGATGTGGGACAACAGTTTCGACTGAATCCTGGTAAGACTGAATGGCTTTGGGTAAGTGGGACTCTGAGATTCAGGACTTTATCATCTTTGACTCTGGATGGGATGGCACTCCCCCAAAAATGAGCTGGTCCACAACTTGGAGGTTCTCCTGGACTCATGACTTCTATTCAAGAAACGCAACTAGGAGGACTCCACTTCCGGTTGTTGAGAGCAACGGATGTGTTTCGTCCGCCCTGCGCTCTCTTGGTGGGCTCCCTTTGGCTGTGGGGGGCACAGGGTGCCTTGAAGGGGCTCCCTGCCTTATGGGCTGCTCGCTGGGGGTCCCCTGGAACAGCGGCAGCCGTGGGGGAGTCCCTGGCATTGCCCCAGGAGCCAAGAAGCGAGAGGGGGGTGCGCTCCCACACACCCTTGTTTCGAGGCAGCTGGATGATCGATAACTTGAGGCTGCAGCTGAAGTATGGTGAGATGGGAATCCTCCCCAATTCTCCTTTGACTCTCCTTTGATATTTAAGTGAGAGATTGTCAGCTTTTCAAGAGACTTTCAATCCTCCCTTGGGAAGTGTGATCGGAGGAAGGAGGATTCCCCCCCCCTCGGAAAAGCGGCTTGGAGCTATCTCCTCTCTCGGAGGAGAGAGAGAGAGTTTTTAAAAGATCACACTCGCTACAAGCAATGGCAAAATGAATGTCCTAATACAATTGTGAAAGAAAAGTGAATCTGACTGTTTTAAAAACTTTGAAAACTTTTGACTTGTTGCTTTCTGATCCCCGGTGTTGGGAAGCAAGATGGCACACTTCCGCTGTCTTTATGCCCTGTGAAATTAGACTCCTCCTATAAAAACTACTGGCATTGTGTTTTTGTCTCTGTGACTCCCAGAAACATCTCTTGCTACATAGTATCTTGGACTTGGAATAACTGACTCAATTGGCTGGAATTGAATTATATAGAAGGCTTCTACTCCTATCTGGACTGCCTGCCTCGTGGTCTCTCTTGGTTGTGCCTTTCTACAGTTGCCATTTCTCTCTATGGACATAAATATTCCTGAGTCCTTTTTTTTCTATGATGGCTCCGAAGAAACCACCACCTGGGAAGCCAGGTTCTGCCCCAACATCTTCAACATCCAGTCCCATTGGGCAACAATCCTTAACATCATTTCTACAACCCAAAGCCCCTGAGGAGGAATCTGTTGCTTCAAAAGATTTTAAAGGGGCAGGAAGAAATGAAAAATCAACTGAGAGAAATGAATGAACAGCTCAGAGAAAATCAAAATCAAACGACACAAAACAAACAGAGACTGGACGTTCTGGAGGAGGGGACGGCTGAGATGAGGGGGGAGGTGAGAGGGGTCCAGAGAGGAAATTTAGAACTTGAGAACCACATGATAAAAATGGAATTTGAAAGGATGTCTTATTTCCTTAGATTTCAAAATGTAATTGAGACTGACAATGAAGACCTAAAGGAGATAATGACAACAATCTTAGCTGAATATATTAAAAAAGACAAACAGCAGTTAGGGTGGGATATTGACTTAGTTTATAGAGTTAATTCAGCTTATGCTAGAACACACAATGTTCCAAGAGAGGTTCATATTAAATTTCTTAGAAAGGCTACAAGAGATTAGATTTTGGGGGCACAAGGGGGGCAAACATTAAAATACAAGGACAGAAAGATAGCCATTCTGAAACAAATACCGAAGAAAGTAAGAGATAAGAGGAAAAAATATGCACAATTAGCAAAAAAATTATTTGACAAAGGTTTTTGGTTTCGGTGGCTTCTCCCAGAAGGTATGCTGATTTTCTGGGAGGGCAGTAGAATTAGAATTAATACAACTATGGAGGTGGAGTCCTTCATGGAAAAAAACAAAGCTCTCCTAGATAAAGCGGAGGACACTACACAAGACATGGGAGGTGCCGAGGCTTTGCTGGCAGGCGGGGGGGAGGAGGCAACAATGAGAAAACTCATATCACAAAAGTAAGTTAGAAAAATAGTGCAATTGTTGATATAATGAATCATTTTGTTTGATACAAAGTAAATGATTGAAATTATTGAAAGATACAATGTAAGAAGAAGCTGTCAGAAGTTAGTTAAGCAATAACATCTTGTTTATCTTTTTGTAAAAGTTATGAGTCTTGGGGGGAATACCATTTCCTGCACGATGTAGCTGTCAAAATTTGTACACATATCCAATACCCCTTTCCTAAAAATTTTTGTAAAACCAATAAAACTCTTTAAAAAAAAGAAAGAAATGCAGCTAGGAGAGCCTTTGCACAACTTCATGTTGTGTGCCAGTTGCATTCTTTCCTGGACTAGGATTCCTGCATTCAGTCATTCAGTCTCTAGTCATCTCATAATTTTATATAACTGTAAGCCACCCAGAGTTACCCTATGGCAGTTCTTCTCAATTATTTTCTGTCATGCCCCCCCTAGGAAGAAGAAAACATTTCGCGCGCCCCGCGCGGCTGTAAATAGTATCATTTGTCTATAAAATTGTTATAAGTACACCTCTGCATAACACTGTATCCTTATTAACGTATAAGAGAATAAAAAAAGAAAGAAATGTGGATCAATTTACAACAAAGAATAGCTTTATTAACTATAGCAGAAAAGAGAGAGAGAGAGAGAGAGAGAGATTATATCTCTCTGAATAAATATTCAGAAGAATCTATCCACTATAGATGATTGCTCTTTGCAGAATTACTATAGCTTTGTGTCCAAACGTAGTTAGTTTAGCACTGTTTTGATAAGGCCTAAAAAGTGGAACTTGAATACGCTTAGGATTGTAGATATAAAACAAAGGGAAAAGAATGAACTTTCAGTTTTGTTCAAATAGTTACATATGCTCTGATAGAAAGACATTACCACTTTCAAGGACAAAGTTCTCTGGCTTCCAAACTCCAAAACTCGGCTGCTGAGTCTTCCAGCAGCGGTGGCTCTAGGAGGGTGCTTTATGGTTGTGGGCTGGCTGCTGGAAGACTCTCTGTCTGGAAGACTCTATATCCAAAAGACTCTCTGTCCAGCAGCCAGCCCACAACCATAGAGCGCACTCCTAGAGCAGCCTAGAGTCAAGACTCAGCAGCCGAGTTTTGAAGTTTGGAAGGTGGAGAAGAAGTTATGCTCATGAGCGTGGTCACCTCATGGCAGCTTCGCTCCTGACAGTCAAACGAGGTCGAATGAGCCCCCCTTTATGGAGCCTCGCGGCCCCCCCCCTGGGGGGCGCGCCCCACTATTTGAGAAGCACTGCCCTATGGTAAGATGGGCGACAAACAAACTGTCTACTTCGCTTGCTTGTTATCAGCTGCCATAGAAATGGAGAGGGAGGGGCTTGAGGTATTTGGATGGAAACTTATGGTGCTGGAGGAGGTATCAGAAGGAAGGTTGGTTCTCACCATCTTCTGCACATGCTGATGGCCTGTGTTTGGACTTGGTCAAGGTCAACTGTCTCTGCATATCATCTGAATGAGGGTTTTGAAGATCCACCCCACATGAACACCTTTGGGAGTTGCAGATTGGCCATTGGGTTGGGTGATTGGTGGGAGGGTGCTGGGTAAATGTTTGATATGTACATGTTCATGCCTTTTTGGCTTAGATCTTGCTTTTATTTTGCTGCTATCTTTTCATGACCAGTAAAAGTATCTTTAATTCCACAAACAATGGAGTTGGGAGTTTCCTTTCTTGGTTATTGATGAAGGCACACCTGACATTAAGCAAGGTCTCACTTTGCACTCATCCTGGAACTCAAAACTTCCATGGGGAGTGCATAACCCCCCCCCCCCCAAATATCTAATCCCTGCAGTGAACAGGAAGGCATGGGAGCTACTGGATCCTCTTTCCCTTTGGAAACGGAACATGTGGCTGAACAGGATTTGGAGGAAAGGTTCGTCTGGCCCAGATGGTCGTTGGGAGTGGGGCAGAAGAGTGATCCAGCTGACACCAGCAACCACAGGCTGCCTGGCAGGAAGCCGAACGAGAGGACCTCATGATAACCCATGCTTTGAAACTTCTTCAGGAAGCATGGGAGAAGCTTTGAAAACTTTGAAAACTCTTGGTTTGTTGCTCTCTGATCCCAGAGCTGGCAGGGCAAGATGGCACACTTCCATCGTCTTCATGTACTTTGAAATTTGACTCCACCCACAGAAACTGCTGGCATTTGTCTTTGTCTCCGTGACACTCAGAGAAATTTCTTGTTACATTTTACCCTGGACTTGGAACAAAGGATTTTATTGCTTTATTGCTTGGAACTAGAATTGAGAAAAGGTCCTTATCTGTCTGGACTTCCTGCCTCGCGATCTCTCTTGGCTATCCACCTCCCCAATTGTTTCCTCTCTGTATTGACATTGTCATCTCTGAGCTTTGCTTACTACAATGCCACCTAAAAGACCACCACCGGGGAAACCGGGTTTTGCTGGCTCCGCCCCAGCATCTTCAACGTCCAGACCCAGCGGACAACAGACACTAACTTCTTTGTTCCAGCCTAAGCCCCCTGAGGTGGACTTTCAACAGATGTTTCAACAATTCTTAAAGGGGCAGGAGGACTTAAAAAATCAATTGAAAGAAATGAACGAGCAGCTCAGAGAGAACCAAGACCGGGCGATCCAAAATTCATGGAGACTGGAGCTTTTGGAGGAGGGGACAGCTGAGATGAGGAGGGAGGTGAAGGGGGTGCAGAAAGGAAACCAAGAACTTGAGAACCACCAGATAAAAGTGGAACTTGAAAGGATGTCTTTTTTTCTTAGATTTCAAAATGTAATTGAGGCTCTTTCAAGGGCCCGCCTTGATGACGGGTTTGTGAACCCCGAGAGGTGGAGGAAGCGGAAGCTAAGGGGATTTTTAACGAAATGTTTTTTATCCTTTTTAGGGGGCTCCAGGGTGGGGGGGCGGGTTAATCAGGCCAGGAGGGGGGCCAGTGCCAGGCGAACAGGTGAGTCTAGGAGGGAAGTGAGTGTGGTGGTGGGGGGAGGGAAAAGGACATCTCAACAGAGGGTTGCCCTATTACAACGGTCGCGGGGAGGGGTGGATGCGAGGAAAGGAGAAGATCGCAAGGTCGGTTGGGAGACCATGGCTGTTGGATACGCCCGGTCGTTTGCACCAACCCCCGCAGCCTAGGTGGCCAGGAACTAAAGAGCCAGGGCCTGAGGCTGATGCTTTGCAATGCAAGGTCCGTGACCAACAAGGCCCCCCTCATTAGTGAGTTGATCTCAGAGGGGGTGCTGGACCTTGCAGGGATAACGGAGACCTGGCTGGGCCACGAGGGCGGTTTACCCCTCGTGGAAATATGCCCACTGGGTTTCCGTGCATTCCATCAGCCCCGGGCCCTGGGTAAGGGTGGTGGGGTGGCGGTAGTTATACGGGAAGGCTTGGAGCCGAGGGAGTTCACTGTACCTCAGATACCCGGGTGTGAGTCCCTTGGTGTGAAATGGGGCCCAGGGAGGCAGTGGGGTCTGCTGATTGTATACTTGGCTCCTCGCTATGCATCAGCAGCCCTGCCCGAGCTCCTCGAGCTGATCTCAGAAACGGCAGTTGAGATCCCCAAACTTGTGGTTATGGGGGATTTCAACTTGCCGTCGACGGGGGAAGCATCCGAGGTAGCTCGGGAGTTCATGGCTTCCATGACAGCCATGGACCTGACCCAATTAATTCAGGGCCCCACACACGAGGGTGGCCACACACTGGACCTTGTTTTTGTATCTGAGCAGTGGACGAGTGATCTGGGAATAGGGGATTTGGTCATTACCCCCCTGTCATGGTCAGATCACTCATCTCTCCGGCTGGACTACCCTGGCGCTACCCCCCACCGCGAGGAGGCGGAACCAGACTGTCCAAGTTGGTACCGCCCCAGGCGCCTGATGGAACCGGATAGATTCCAGACAGAGCTTGGGCCACTTCCTGTAGCCCTGACCCGCTCTCGGTCGGAGGACCTAGTAGCCGCCTGGAATAGGGCGGCCGCTGGGGCCTTGGACCGGGTTACGCCTTTGTGGCCTCTCCTATGGCAACGACCCACCCGGGCTCCTTGGTTTACCGAGGACCTGAGAGTGATGAAGCGCCATAGGAGACGCCTAGAGAGCAGGTGGAGGTCCTCGTGCTCCGAATCTGATCAAACACAGGTAAGAGCCTATTCACGGACCTACCTTGTGGCATTAAGAGCGGCCAAACGTAGACACTGTGCCGCTCTTATTGCGTCCACCGATAACCGCCCTGCCGCCCTGTTTCGGGTAACCCGCTCCCTCTTATCACAGAGGACGCGGGAAGCCCCTTTGCAGGGCAGAGCAGAGGAGTTTGGGGAATATCTGCAGGACAAAATTGCTCAGATCCGGAGCGGATGGGCCCCTTCAGTGGACCAGAGGAGCCGTCAACAGTGAGTCTTGTGAGACCATTCTGGGAGGAGTTTGATTCTGTTGCCCCCGAGGATTTGGACAGGCTACGTGGACGGCTGCGACCCACCACATGTTTAATGGACCCGTGTCCCTCCTGGCTGGTACTGGCATCCTGGGAAGTGACACGAGGCTGGCTCCTGGGCCTAGTGAACGCCTCGTTGGGTGAGGGGTCCTTACCAAGCGCCTTGAAAGAGCCGGTGGTGAGGCCCTTACTCAAGAGGCCTTCCCTTGACCCGATGGAGCTAGCTAATTATCGTCCAGTCTCCAACCTTCCCTTCCTAGCGAAGGTTGTAGAGAATGTGGTGGCACAGCAATTCCCGCGACACCTTGACAAATCCGAATATCTAGACCCACGCCAGTCCGGCTTCCGACCCGGGCACAGCACGGAGACGGCCTTGGTCGCGTTGGTTGATGATCTCTGGAGGACCAGAGATAGGGGTTGTTCCTCTATCCTGGTCCTATTAGATCTGTCAGCGGCTTTTGATACCATCGACCATAGTATCCTATTGCGCCGGCTGGAGGGGATGGGAGTTGGAGGCACCGTTTTGCGGTGGTTCGGCTCCTACCTCTCCGACCGGACGCAATGTGTGTTGGCAGGGGGGCAGAGGTCGACCCTGAGGCCACTCACCTGTGGGGTGCCACAGGGGTCGGTCCTCTCGCCCCTTCTGTTCAACGCATATGTGAAGCCACTGGCGGAGATCATCCGTGGTTTTGGGGTCGAATATCATCTGTACGCTGATGATACTCAGCTGTACATTTCCACCCCAACGAGGCTGTTGAAATGATGTCCTGGTGTTTGGAAGCCGTCGAGGTCTGGATGGGGGACAACAGACTCAAGCTCAACCCCTCCAAGACTGAGTGGCTGTGGTTACCGGCACTTCGGTTCAACCAGTTGACACCATCACTGGCCATAGGGGGCGAGCAATTGCCCCCTGTGGAACGGGCATGCAGTTTGGGCGTCCTCCTAGATGCCCAGCTGTCAATGGACGACCATGTGGCAGCCGTGGCAAGGGGGGCGTTCCACCAGGTTCGCCTGGTGCGCCAATTGCGCCCCCTACTGGACCGGGATGCCCTACGCACGGTCACTCATGCGCTGGTGACGTCTCGTCTGGACTACTGCAATGCCCTCTACATGGGGCTTTCCCTGGGACGCGCCCGAAGACTACAGCTAGTTCAGAATGCAGCCGCGCGGGCCATCACGGGGAGTACCAGGTACTCCCACATTATACCCCTCCTGTGCGAGCTGCACTGGCTGCCCGTGGTTTTTCGGGTGCGTTTCAAGGTGTTGATCACCATCTTTAAAGCGCTCCATGGCACAGGACCTAGCTACCTGCGGGATCGCATCCTACCGCACACATCCCTGCGACCAATTCGCTCTCACAGGGAGGGACTCCTCTGGGTGCCGTCCACCAAGCAATGCCAACCGGCGGCGCCTAGGAGTAGAGCCTTCTCTGTGATGGGCCCAACCCTCTGGAATGATCTCCCCCCCGACATCAGAACTACCACCGACTTCCGCTCCTTCCGACAAAAACTAAAGACTCACCTGTTTCGATTAGCCGGCCTGGCCCACTCATAGTTTTATCTTACCTCCTGTCAGATATTTTAATTGGGGAATTTCATGGGTAATTATTTTAAATTCAATTTTTTGGGGTATTTTTAGGGGTTGTTTTTAAATATTGCTTTTAATGCTTTACTTGAAGGTACAGTTTTATATAGCCTCCTCCATTTATGTATTTATGTATTTATGTATTTATTTATATGCATCCTATTTGTGTTTTAGCCTGACTGTACACCGCCCCGAGTCCCTTTTGGGAGAGGGGGCGGTCTAGAAATACGAAATAAAGTAAAGTAAAGTAAAGTGATGATGAAGATCTGAGGGATAGTATGACAAATTTATTGGCTGAATATATTAAAAAAGACAGAAAACAGATGGGTTTGGACATGGACCTGGTCTATAGAGTAAATTCAGCATATGCCAGAATACACAATGTTCCAAGGGAGATACACATTAAATTTCTCAGAAAGACCACAAGAGATGAGATTCTGAGTGCACAAAGGGGGCAAGCACTAAAATACAAGGATAGAGAAATAGCCATTCTGAAACAAATCCCAAAGAAAGTTAGAGATAAAAGAAAAAACTATTCGCTTCTAGCGAAGAAATTATACCAGAAAGGGGTGTGGTATGCTAATATTCTGGGAGGACACGAGAGTTAGAATCAACACAACTATGGAGGCTGAGGCCTTCATGGAAAAAAATTAAGTCCTCCTAGATAAACCTGATGATACTATACGGGACATACAGGACACGGGAGGTGCCGGAGCTCTGCTGGAGGGGGGAGAAGAGGCAACATTTTCAATACATGTGTGGATTACAAACTATACCAAGAAGGCAACATCAAGATTGGCTACAGGAGGAATTTTTAAAAAAAGAACTTGAACTCCTTGAACAAAGAGGTGAAAGATAGCCCAGCTGAGAGGTGGCCAAGCTGAGAAGTGGTCCAGCTGAGAGGTGACTCAGCTGAGAGGCAGCTCAGTGTCCCAACTAAGAGGTGGCCTGGCAGCCCATCTCAGAGAAGGAGAGACAGCCAAACTGAGTGACAGAGATTAAGATTTGGATTAAGAACATGCAAAACATATTTCTTGATTCAATTGAATACAATTCACTACTGACATAGTGTATCTGCATATATTTGTTTTTAAGTATAAGGCATGATTTCCTAACCCATTTGATGTTTCACTGTTTAAAAGAGATGTCTCTTTGAATTGCACTTCAAAGACTCAAAGTAGAATAAAGATGTTTACTGGTTTTTAGTTCAGTTCTAAGTTACTAGGACTCTCTCCTGCGACTCTTAAAATGTTTACCTCCTTGTTTAATTTCTGTCCTGTTTTTGAAACTGTTTACTATCAGAAATAGGATACTTAAATCTAAGAACAATATTTTATTTGTTTTATTTTTTTCTTTAAAAGCTTGTTTTAAAATAAAGGATAGACGATTGGTAATAGTAAATCTGCATTCTGATGCAAACTCAGGAAGTAGGCAACATCTCCATATTTGTCTTTTTTATCACCTCAGGTTATATTATATAATAACATATTTGTTATTGGTACTTTCTTTTCATACTATTCTTTCTAATTCAGTTGTTGTTGGGTAAAACAATCCTTATGCGTGTTTTCTCAGAATTATATTTCCTTGAATTCATAGGATTCCGCCCCCCTCCCAGTAATGCAATGAATACATATAGAATAATAGTACAAGTGTAAATCACATGGGGAAAACATGGAACCAAAGAAAATGTTTAACTTATATTACTCTTCCTTGTTTTATCTAATGTTCCATTTAAGTAGAAACTTGTCATGTTCTTATCTTATAGACTGTTATTTTATAACTTGTTGTAAACAACTGAAGGTTAATAGAATTGCTATTAGGCAGGGTGTGTCAAAAATCAAGCCCCATTGGCAATCCAAATATTTTACTGTATTAATATTTTTTTCAAAGAAAATGTTATTTATTTAAAATGTTATTTAGAATCAATTGTCTATTGAGCCTGACTTTTGGTACACCCTGTATATTGTACAACTGATAGCTTAAGCACCAACTGATTATATCTCAAAATGACATCAGTAAAATTGAATATATTTCACTAACCTGCAATCATTAAATAATTGTACTATTTCATACTTGAACAACTGGAAATTTCATATAAAACCTGTCTCATTCACAACATAGAGCTTCCCAGTAAAGTGGCATCAATTCATTAGGAAAGGCCCATTTTTTCCATAGGGATCACCAAACATTGTATATATCATGCTGCATTTTTCCATGAGCTTTTTGAATATCATTTTGATATTCTGATGATCTTTGATCATTCTGCAAGATCTCAATTTTTAAGAGTAGATGTATCAATTAGTAGCTCTTTTCCCAATGCAAATAACAGTCAGAGATGGAAAAAAAGAACTGGAGGGATCAAAGGTTAAATCTGTTAGATATTTGCATAAACTGCTGTAGTCTTTACTCAGGTCCGCCGTTTAGGCGGGAACAAAGGGTTACTCTGATTGGTTGGGAGGGCAAAAGGCACACTCCTGGGTTTAAGTCTGATAGGCGCCACGTTGGGGTCCAAATTAAAAGAGATTGGCGTCCCCACGTACTTACCAAGGCCGGGGCTGAACACATTCTCGAACTCCTTAAAGATTTCCTCGGCACTGCTGTTTTCCACGGCGTTGATGCCCGTGACTTCCAGGCCCAGGGCTTCGAACCAGCCCAGTCCCAGGAGGCTTTGCAGTGGTGCGCTGGCCACGGTTACGGGCAGCTGGGCAGTGATGTTCTTGAACTGGACCCGGAATGTGCCTTGACCCACGATGGGGACCCTGTTCCCCTGGTAGTCACATAGCAAGATGTCTGGCTTGCGCATAAAAGGGGAGCTGCACGACCCCGTATTCAGCTGGAGCGGATCTACTTGACTTGAATAAAGAGCTGTTGTCACGTTCATCTGGAGTCTGTTCTCTCTTTGCCCGAATCTAACAAAATCCTCTCCACATGATCCCTGAGTTCTAATCTGCATCAAGTAATCTTGTGGTTAGTCAATCAATAAAAAAAATCCAGTGCAATTAATTTGGTTATTACAGATATTTTGAAGAGCATACCAAATTAAAGTTAAACATGCATTTAAAAAGTTTATTAAATATATAGCCTACTTTACTGGACATCAGCTTGAGCCATATAAAATACTGTGACTCAGACTTCAATTAATAAGCACAATTGCAGAAATCACATAACATGTTGGCCTAGTAGTTCATACAACAGCAAAATTAGTGGCTCAATCCCCATAATAAGATGAAACATACCCAAATCCAGAGAGCAATTGGTAGTGGGTTTTTTTTTCTTATCTTCAAAAAACTATTGATGGAAAAGAAAATAAACCCAGTTGTTTTCCTTAACTTTCCTATACTAAGAAGACCTCCGCTTGCTGGGTCCATTACTTAAAATAGTGATGAGGGCAGCACAATTTATGCAGCCATGTTCTACTAGTTTGCAACCTTCAGCACAGCTCTTTAATATAGCCTTCAAACTGTGCCCTAATTCCTGTGCAAGACAATGGATCTCTTGAACATCTGTAAGATTACCAGTTCTGGATTACAATATGAACAGATACTAGATGGTAACAAAAAGATAATTCTTCTGTGTAGTGATACTTGGATTTGTATAGCATAAAGCTGATAGTTCTAAGTAAACCCAATTAAATGATAGATACAGGCCTATACTTTTTGGAAAGCATAGCTTTTGCTAGTCCAGGATGTCTTACTCCAATGATACATATTGCCACAATTTATCCTTAGAGTCTATCATTATCTCCTACATATAGTTTGCAAGATGAACCTACATCTCCAGAATTAAATTATAATGCCACTCTTTTAAAGTCTAATTTGTACATGATTATTGGAAAACAAGACATATTTTAAGTTCACCCTGTACCTACTGTGTTAAATCTTACACAAAGATGACGTCTCGCCTGGACTACTGTAATGCTCTCTACATGGGGCTTCCCTTGAAATGCACTCGGAAACTACAGTTGGTCCAGAATGCGGCCACGCGGGTAATTATGGGGAGTACAAGGTACTCCCATGTGACACCTCTCCTGCGCGAGCTGCACTGGCTTCCTGTGGTCTATCGGGTGCATTTCAAGGTCCTGATAACGATCTTTAAAGCGCTCCATGGCTCAGGACCTAGCTACTTGCGGGATCGTATCCTGCCCCATACATCCCTGCGACCCATTCGCTCGCACAGAGAGGGACTTCTCCAGGTGCCGTCCACCAGACAGTGCCGAGGGGCGGCGCCTAGGAGCAGAGCCTTCTCTGTAGCGGGCCCAGCCCTGTGGAATGACCTCCCTCCGGATATTAGGACTACCTCTGACGTCCGCTCCTTCCGTGTAAAGCTCAAGACCCCCCTATTCCAAGTAGCTGGCCTGGCTCAACCATAATTTGATCATATCGCTCCTGACGGGTTTTTAATTTTGTAATTTTATTTAGGGGATTTTAAATTGCGATTTTAATTGTTTCCATTCATCTGTCTACCTCCTCCACGTACACGTATACGTCTATATTCTTGTGTATGTATTGTCCATATTTGTATTTTATATGTTTTTTATTGTACGCCGCCCCGAGTCCTTTGGGAGAGGGTGCGGCTAACAAATAAAATTTTATTATTATTATTATTATTATTATTAAAGCCGTGAAAAAATGTTTTAGATATGTCAGAAAAACCTTTCCCAATCTCCTTTAGTAAATTAATTGACAAATTAAATAAAATGTTTGTAAAGCAGGGCTACAAAATCTAAATCATTAAATTAAATGTAGTAGGTCACTTGACAGTATCAAAGGGTTACAGCTTTCTGGATTATTTTGTTTCCCTCTAGTGGTCATCTGGATATTTGCAGCCCAGGTCTTTATTGTGAGGTGACAAAAGCATTAACTCAAGCTCCTACTGGGCTATATATTTTCCTCTGTGAATAATTAAATGGGAGTTGCTGACAAGTAGAAATAGTTTCCAGAACCCCATATAGTTGTTAGAATGTAATCTTGTAACTTCAAATCTTTTTTTGGCATAAACCTAGTTTAAGGGCAAACTAAACCATCACATTTCAGATCTTTCCCAGAAATGCAACTGAAATCTAAATAATTTGTCTGGAATACCTAGGTTACTATTTGTTTTCTTCTTTATTTATCTAACTAGCATTCCTACTTCACAAAGTGCTGTTAATAAGATTAGTAATTAAAAATCTTGAATGGCAATTGGCAAGAGGACTCTCTTGAGTTGGCACTGTGTCACCAACAGGCTTTGATGAGTATTTGGAGAGTGAAGCCAGACACATTCGACTCTTGCTAGTGCGTAAGAGCAGAAATGGATAAACCAAGACCTTTGTGGGACAATCATTTCCAGTTTATATTTGCCTGTATTTCTTATGCAGTAGGTCTTGGGAATGTTTGGCGGTTTCCTTATTTATGCCAGATGCATGGAGGAGGTAAGTAGAATTTATGCTTCTGAATTTGCCATTTGAGAATAGGTGGGTTCATTTTTAAAACTATGTTGTTGTTGTCAGAGTAGCCTCAGGTGTCACAAAGGAGAAATAAGCAATTGCTCCAATCTTCAAGGCAAGCAAAGAATATCAGCATAAATGAGACATTTCTTCTTTTCATCACAAAAAAAATCTCATTTGCTTCTTTTTTTCCCATTAGTATATTTCCCTTTTTTGCACCTAATAGATTGTAATTTTCTAAACCAAATATTAGTCTTAATATTAATTTAGTATGAAAGATGTTATTACCTTCGCTTACAACCTGTTGCTTAACAGCCATTTGCACTTATGCTGGTCCTGCAAAAGCTACTTATGAACTTTTTTCAAAATTACAGGGGCTGCACATATACATTTGTGCACACACTTACACCATGCACACATGATCCTGTTTTGGGTACTTGGTGGTTCACGTTTATGGTTGTTTCAAGCATTCCTCAATTATGTAACCATGATTTGTAATGATTTTGCTGGTTTCTGGCATTTACTTTTGGTTTCTGGGGGAAAAATGCCTATTGGCGAAAATGTATTCGTTTAACCACCATGTTGTTTGCTGAACAATTGTTGAAAAATCAGGTTTGGTCATGTGATATCTCAATTTACGACCGCAGCAACTTGCAATTCTAGGCTCAATTATTTTGGACTACCTATAGTGCTATTACTACTCTTGTTGTAACTGCTGATGGAGTTGAAAAGTTGTGTATTATTAGCCAAATTACCTTTGTACGTACTATATATATGTATTTGTGCTGATAAATAAATAAAGGGAGACTAGTATAGATCTATTTCAAGTATTTAGCTCTCATCAGCTATATATATATATATATGCTGGTTTTGTTGTATTCGGGTCTTTTCCCGTGTAAGGTTGAGATTGTCTTTGCAACGTTTCGGCAGGATCTCACCTGCCATCTTCAAGCTGTGGGCTTAAAATGTATATATATATATATATATATATATATATATATATATATATATATATATATATATATATATATATATATATATATATATATATATATATATATATATATACTTTTATTAAGACACAAAACAAGAAGACATACTGCAATAAATTCGTAGCGCATTGAAGATAGTGGGAACTTTTTGTTTAATTTTACGGTCCTATTTTCCCCTCCACCCCAAGTCTAACCCAAGGATAGAACACCAGACACAAACTAAGCAATGTGGTATATGCAGTACAATGCAGTAAGCCATGTGCAGATCTGTACATTGAGGAAACAAAATAATTACTTCATAAATGCATCGCATAACATGGGAAAACAAACCCATCTCATTTAAAACACACAGGCCATTCTTTTGAAGACAGCAAATGCCACATTTTGGACAGAGAGGACTGTTGGTTTGAAAGAGGAGTCAAAGAAGCCATCTGTATCAAAACTGAACAGTCCTCTCTCAACAGGGGGGGAAGGGATACTACATCTTCTGTCTCCAGTCTACAACACAATCCTTTCAACAGTTCCAAGAAGGCTCCACATCCATTTGCATCATTCAGGTGACCCTGATGACATAGATAGACCTCCAGGGGCCTTAACAACTCACTAAAAATGCAAATGATCAGCTGTCTGCAAAGAGTATAAATCCTTCCATTCCCCAGCACCCAGTCAGAACTGAAGAAGCTTCTTGGATGAGAAATGAAATGTCTTCAAAGAAAAACCAGATTGCCTCTTGAAAAATCCCCTTTGGGATAACCATGACCTGGATGACTTAGAATCACTATAGATATTATTTCTTTAAGTCCTGGGCCAGACAAATTCCATTTCCTACCTTAGTTTAGTTCTTAAAATTATTTTAATTAAAAAATAAATAAAATGGAAGCTAGTGTGTTACAAAATAAACGTCTATAAGCATCCTTTATTTTCAAGTATATTGCTGGTTGCAAATAGACACATTTTTAGAGAGTAAGCAAAATAGGTGGCTGGTGAAGATCTACCTATATGGTCACTAGGAATCGAAAATAACTCTGCTTGATATGGAAATGGGCCCACCTCTTCAGAAGAAAAAGGATTACTAGGAAGAGTGAAATTAATAATCTGTTTGCCTTCTGGCAGTCAATCTATGAGGGTTTCCATCATAGGTGGTTGCTGTCAGTTCAGCCCAGTTCGGTTGAACCGGTAGTGGAAGTCAGGCCTAGGTTGCAGAACTGGCAGCAACCCAGGCCTGCCACTCCCCGGAACTGGTTCCCTTGCCACCGCTGGGCCGCCACCATTTTGGATTTCAGTGACTGTGTGTGTGCGTGCACATGTGCGCAGAACAATTTACATTGAACAGCATGCCTCACGCGAGCAGGTGCAAACCAGTAGTAAAACCAGCAGCAATCCACCCCTGGTTTCCATGATATATTTCCCAATGTCTTTGCTGACCTAAAAGCATTGGCAAAACTCCTTTTCTTTGTACTGTTGTGTAGCTGTACAATTGCATTGATTCAATAAGAATATCTTTCAAAGAGGAGGTTTCCCTGCCCAAAATGCCTGTTACCAGAGGCCCAGACAGAAGGCCATGAAAATAAATCCCTGAATAAAATGGATTATGCTGAGCATTTGCTTCAGCTTCATCACTTGATTTTATAGACTGCCTTGCTAATCCTGGAGATTAAACACCAAATCATAGATATTTACATAAATATTTTGGCTTTAAAAAAAATAAAAACTGGAGAAAGCTAAACTTTAAAAATTATATTTGATTTAATCAATTAGGATTTCAAGGCTTGAACCATAAATCATTCTTTTTTTTAAAAAAAGTTATGATCATAGTTAATTAAACCAGCTGATGCAGGGAGGCTAGTACAAGTAGATATTTGGGTTACATGGTACAAAGTGACGTACATTTGATCTAGGCACCTAATAACATTTAATTTGAGGGAACTTTCCAGGATTTAAGATTTTTCAGTTAAAATACTGTACCAGCAAAGTTTTTTGAATCACATAAAACCTAAGGGATTTAGAAAAATCCACCTTAAATAAGAGTTTTGTTTTTTCATTGTTCCATATTCTTCCCCAGATTGGATAAACATTTGAGCTGGAAAAGAATGTTCAGCATCCACCCCTTTAAGTTGTAGCAGCTTGACATCTTCCACAATCTTTTAGATTTTCAAGTCAACATCCCTGCATAGGCAACATTGTGTTCCTAACCACAATGATAAAACATTATTTCTTCCCAGAACATAGTGATTTATATTTAGCATATGTGTTACTGTATGTATGTATGTATGTATGTATGTATGTATGTATGTATGTAGGTATGTATGTAGGTATGTATGTATATATATATTTGAAGTTCATAAGACTAGATAAAAATTAACTGAGTTTTTAAAATAGTTTGTCAATATATAAAATACAAAAAAATGAAAATGCTAGCGACCACCGCTGTCCCCTTCTACCTCTCCATTCCCACTGCTGGCCAATCCCATGTGAAGAAGAGAACTAGCTGAGAGGGGAGCGTGCAAGATTGCTACTTCTGGGATGAGGACCGGAAAATGTCTGAGTCCGCCTCATCCGGTTTCCCTTTCTCTCGCAGCCATCTTTCCCAGCTTAGCTTGATGCAGGCTTCCTCCCCAGACCCCCAGCCCTTTTCCTCCCTGATAACTGGACAAAGCTAGGCAAAAAGCCAACCCTCACTGGGGCCCAGCTTCACTGACAACAGACTTGGAAAGGGCAATGTGAGCTGCCATCTGTGTCAAGCTAGACTGGGGAGGGAGAGAGTGTGAGTGAGCCAGCGGTGCTTTCCTCCAGCCTTCGCCCAAAGCCCCACACTGCACCAGAAGGCTGAATTACTTGCCCCCACTCCAACCCGCTTGTACCTTGGCATCCCAATACAGGCAGCTCTGCAGGAAAATTGGGCATCCCAATTGGGCATCCCAATACAGGCAGCTCTGCAGGAAAAGAAACTTCTTTTTTTGCTGAGCTGAGCTGATGCAGGTTCGCATTGTGGCTCTGCCTCATAATGGGCTTCGGGAGGAGGACGAGATCCTCTCTCCCCCATTGTAAAGTGCAAGAGTGAAAAAGTTCACTCAATCAATTCCAACTTCACGAGATCTTTTTCTTTTATAAGAAGTTGGAATTGATTGAGTGAAACGTGATGGAGAAATGCGATTGTAGTTGGGCTGGTGCAACTGCGCAGATGCCCACAGAGAGACATGCGTGCCATACGTTTGCCATCATGGATATAGGGTCTGTTGCTTTAGTAGCAGATTAAACTAGAAAACTTCAAGTTCCCTTCCAGCTCTACTTCTATTCTATTCCATTCTATTCCATTCTATTTTTAATAATTGAAAAATAGTTAACAATTTACAAAGATGATTAAAAATAGAATTTACAACTTAATGTCCATTGGAAAGGTGCCAAATGTTTTTAGCTAAGATGGCTTTTCCTCATCTCCCAGAATTCTAACACACACACACACACACACACACACACACACACACACACGCAGGAGATTGCTGCTTTGCAATCTCTTCATGAAGAGCAACTATTGGAGCACTTGTGGGCAATCTTAATTCCTCTCCTTGTCTAGAGAAAAATGACGAAGAACATGTTTCATTAGCTTTTTTATTTAGCTGCAATCACTGGATCCATTCTGAGCAGAGCCACCTTCTGTTTGCTATTTCTTTCCCAAAGTCCAGTAATTAGCAACACTTCTTCATCCCAATCCTGGTCATAGTTCATCATACCCAAGGCCATGTAAATTGTTATGGCTTCTAAGACAGAATATTCAACAAGCACTTCTCTCTCTGACAATAAAAATCCAATGATAATTAATTGCAGCCTTTTCACAATGCCAAATATCTACTAGAATCAGCTACCTCACTTTATCTAATGAATTAGCCATAATACGTCACATGTTTTCAACATTAGCCTTTCTTTAATAGTAGAAGTTTGGCATTTCAAAGCCAAAAGATAATTTACTCAAGATGTTTTTGTTTAAATGATACCTTGTGATTAATACCATTTAGGCAATCTTAGGCATTTTTCCAAATTAAAGATTGCAGTTATTAGGAAAAAATATGTAGACTAGCACTTGCTAAGTACCTGTTGAAAGAAATGCCCTTCTGGGTTCCGCTCCAAGTGGGGAAAAAGACACTGGAGACACGAAGGCTGCTTTAATGGTTTAATGGTGGACAGGACCACATGGCTTGAGTCCTGAACAGAAAAAGGTTGCTTCAATGTTGGGAAGAAGAAGAGAAGGAAGGGCTGAGATGCTGAATCCCTGGTTTTATGCCCTCTCTGGCCTTTGATCTTGATCTTGTATTCTGATTGGTTGTCAGACTCCCATGGGGAATGCAGGGGCAACTCTCTAGGCTACATTTTGAATCCAGGTTTGGTTGAGTTCTCAGATGCCATGTGGTGAGTTGGGTAAAGGACCAATATTATCATGCCTTAATCCCAACACTCTGGAGCTGAAGGGGAGAACTCTTTATTATGTAAAGGGACTGGCTTGGCCTTCTTAATGCCCCATTGACAAAGTGGGTGGAAGCAGGAAGCTACAGGGAGCTATTCTCAATTTAACCCATGTTTCTTCCTTTTCACATCCAGGGAAATATAATATTCTGCCTTTTCAATATTTCCTAGGATGTTTCATTTTTCTGGGAGAGGGCTGGGTGATAACTTTCCACACCTCAAAGCGAGGGAGTGGGGTCAGAGGTAAGAAGGGTGGATGGATGATGGATGGAAAACCTCATTTCACCAGTGTGGCTAGCTAGGCCAAGCTGGATTCAATCTTGGTTCTACTTGGAGAGAAGGCTTCACTAATCCCCTTTGGTAGAGTGGGGGTATAAAAAATTGAAAAAGTATAGCTTTAAGATAGATTTGGTCAATTGCACAGCTCAATCCTAGTTATATATTCTAAAGGTTCTATTGATTTCAGTTAGGAAATATTTATTTCTGTTTATCAGTTTTGGCTCTATTTTATTTTTTTAGCTTAGGCTGTAACTCAAAATGTAGAACATACATATTTGTAGTACTATTTCCTCCTCCTATTTTCTTCAATTCTGAGAAGTGGATTGGACTGAGAGAGATTGTTGCAGAAAATGACAGGCTTAGACTTCTCAGGATACAGGAAAAGTTTATTTGGCAGCCAGGCTCAGAAAGCAAGCAAAGAGCTAGCATTGGAAATTCTGAACAACCTTTATTATCGAAGCACGCATTCTTATACATTCTCAAAGACAGTGTAACACGGAAACACTTAACTTATTTCTTATTGATTACCTTGGGGGAAAAGCCCTATAAGGAGATGGGGGTCTTACTTCTCCTTTTGTTACAGGTATGGGCTACGTGCCATTAACGAACTTTATTTGAACCTTGTGGTTTTGGACTTTTGACATAGGGACTTTTACTGGAACATGTTGTGGTTGAGGGCTGATGACATTTCCCTGTCCCTTTAAGCAAGTTTCCAACTGTCCCTTTTATGCCACGTCTTCATTCTTATATTTTTAATCCATATTTTACTCCACTTTAAGATGACTGATCCAAAGTTGCCCAAATATTCATCCAACTTATATGTCTAGGGCCAGACCAGAATTCACATCTCTTGGTTTCTTGGCCAGCACTTTAACCACTAGACCAAAACCTAGGTGTTTATGCACTCTTGATTTTTCTCACTTTCCTTGGTTATAATTTAATTTAATGTTTTTATAGCAATTAGTTATATTTTAACTGTCACTCTATCTGAACTGTTTGAAAATTGTACTTAGTCTAGATGTAATTTACATAAAATTATTCTGGCAAACCCAGTCAGTCTATATAGACTAATTATCAAGTTCCAATTCTAGAAAAAGGAAGAACAAGAAATAAACCACCAGGCAAAGCCAGATATAAATCTTTTGCATTTAGAAGCAATTGTTTCCTTAGAAAAAGCCCCACTGGGACTCATTTTAAGCAGTTTCATATATTATTATATTGTATGCTATAATCTGCATGCCTAAATCCATTTCCCCAAAGGTGAATCAAATTGAAGTTGTTAAGTTTTCTTTCTGGATGGACACACATCCTAACGTTTGTGGAATGTACCTAGCAATTCTATATTATAACACAAAGTTGAAGAAGAGCCAAGTAAAGGAGGGTAAGAGGCACAAGTGACAAAATGTGCCTCACAACAGTTTTTTTAAAAAATATTCATAGATAGATGTTGCAATGCAAGCATGAAAGAACAGCACCTGTGTTGTTATAACATAATAACATGCATTTTGGATGTAGTTTGGAATGAATAGAAGTGGCCATGGAGATATGTGACTTCATTTCTATGACTAGATTCACACATGATGCTCATCTGTAATGTGGTTGCTTGTTTTTGGCTTAGCACATGAACCGAGTATACTTTATTCTTTCAAGCATGATTATGAAAATTCTGGTTTAGCATAGTTTTTTTTTAAAAAAAATTATATTGAGAATATAGTATAGACCAATTCTTGTACTTTGTACCTGAAATTCGGTATGTGTCCTTTCTGAAACATATACCGTAATTCTCATTCTATTTATTCATTGTGGAGAAAGTTCTTGCTATCAAAGTCAGGAGCTATGTTCTGATTTTTTAAAATTGTTTATCCTTGTATTTTCTAGAGAAATTTGTTGAAAGAATTTTTTAGAAATTTTCAGCATTGATTTGGCCAATAAAATACTGTATTTTTCGGAGTATAAGACACACCTTTTTCCCTCAAAAAAGAGGCTGAAAATCTGGGTGTGTCTTATACACTGAATACAGCATTTTTTGCCTCCTGAAACCCCGCCCCCTTCACCAAAATGGCCATGCATTGCCTTTAGGAGGCTTTCGGAGAGCTCCTGGGGGCTGGGGAGGGCAGAAATGAGTGGAAAGCAGGTTGTTTTTTGCTCAATTTTGCCCCCACACCCTCCAGGAGCACTCTATAAGCTTCCTAATGCCTTTTTTTGGTCAAAAAACAGACCCATTTAGGGGGAAAACGGGTTGGTTTTTGCTCATTTTTGGTCCCCCCCCCCAGGAACACTTTACAAGCCTCCTAAGGGCTATTCATGCCCTTTTTTTGAAAAACAATGGGCCAGTTTTCGCGAAAACTGGGCTGTTTTGGGGAGATTTGCAGAGTGCAAAAACTTTTTTAAAAAATTTGCCTCTTCAAAACTTTGGTGCGTCTTACACTCTGGTGCGTCTTATACTCTGAAAAATACGCTAGTTATCTTTAAGTAATGAGAGATACGTTGTCAAGCATACTGCTGGGGAACACTGGGAGTTGAAGCCCATGCATATTAAAATGGTCAAGTTGGAAAAACACTACATTATTAAGCATTTATGTAAAGCTTTTAGCTAAGTTCCAAGTTGTTGATTGTGATCTATATTTGCTTTTGTTTATCTTGCAGGTGGATTTTTAATCCCATACTTGATTATGTTAATTGTGGAAGGAATGCCATTGTTATTCTTGGAATTGGCAGTGGGACAACTGATGCACCAAGGGAGCATTGGCACATGGAATGCTATAAGTCCTTACCTCTGTGGAGTTGGTGGGTTCTTATCCATCTATTGCTTGCTTTTCTTGTTTAAAGAACAAGAGATAAGAATTGATTTTTAATATATCTGCTAGAGACCCATTGTTCTGTCTAGGGATTCTACAGGTAGTCCTCAATTTACAACTATTTGTTTAGTGACAGTTTAAAGTTACAACAGCACTGAAAAAGTGGATTATGACTGATTTTCACAATTGTTGTGAAACCTGTTGCAACATTCCCATAGCCAGGTGATCAACATTTGTATGCTTGGCAACTGATTCATATTCATGACTCTGCCATGCCATGTAGGGTCATGTGATCACCTTTTGTAACTTTCTGATAAGGGAAGTCAATGGCGAAGCCAGATTCACTTGACAAATGTTACTAAATTAACAACTGCAATGATTCACTTAACAACTGTGGCAATAAAAGTTGTAACATGGGACAAAATTCACTTAACAAATTTCTTACTTAACAACATAAATTTTGGGCTCTGTTGTGGTTGTAAAATGAGGTCTAGCTTTAATAAGTTTGTAGACATCTTGTTCTCACTTTTGCAACTCAAGCTTTGAGGAAAGGAAGGAGAAACAATGCTTTTTTCTTTAAAAAAAAACTACATGCACAATTTCTATCCTGTCAAGTTGCAAATGTATAATCAATCTTTTTTAAATTTTAAATTGTTAATTCAGAAAAAACTTGAAATGTTTTCAAATAAACAATTTTTGTCACCTGCAGTACTTGACATTAGCATCAAATATATTCATTGCTTGCTTAAAAATCCAGAAAAGGCTCCGAAGGCAAGCATTTTCCAACTGATATACACCCAAAGATAAAATCATAGCAGTCATGTATAGAATCCAATCATCTATAGAAAACCTGAGGCAGCCTACCTACTTTTATTTCCTCCTACAATGAGGAGGAAACAATTTTACCATTTTGGAAGAGTAACAGAGCCATCTAAACAAACAGTTACTCTATAAGGGGAAATGATATATCAAAGCATTTAAATGTATATTCAGAAGGAAAGGTTGTTTAAAATAACAAATACTGCCTGGTAAATTATTATGACATCTGGATCTAATGAATGGGAAAATTAACTTTAAACTGATGTAGGCACACCGTAATTAAGATATGAATAAGAGCAGTTGACCCTTTCAATCTGAGGTGTCATGAAAAGGCACAGGTAAGACCGGCTAAGGCAAGCAATTCAGCTAACTGACTATAACAGTATAAATTATGAAGAGGAGGAATTAAGGTTAGGTACAACTTACTTATCTTTAGAATGGTTTTTCCTGCCCTAAGCTACCAGCCTTCTAACATTATGTAACACAATCCACAAGGTGTTAATACAATAGTAGAGTTGGAAGGGACCTTGGAGGTCTTCTAGTCCAACCCCCTGCCTAGGCAGGAAACCCTATACCGTTTCAGACAGATGCTATCCAACATCTTCTTAAAGACTTCCAGTGTTGGGGCATTCACAACTTCTGGAGGCAAGCTGTTCCACTGATTAATTGTTCTAACTGTCAGGAAGTTTCTCCTCAGTTCTAAGTTGCTTCTTTCCTTGACTAGTTTCCACCCATTGCTTCTTGTTCTGTCCTCAGGTGCCTTGGAGAATAGCTTGACTCCCTCTTCTTTGTGGCAACCCCTGAGATATTGGAACACTGCTATCATGTCTCCCCTAGTCCTTCTGTCTCTTATGCTAAACATACCCAGTTCCTGCAACCGTTCTTCATATGTTTTAGTCTCCAGTCCCCTAATCATCTTTGTTGCTCTTCTCTGCACTCTTTCCAGAGTCTCCACATCTTTTTTACATCGTGGCGACCAGAACTGAATGCAGTATTCCAAGTGTGGCCTTACCAAGGCATTATAAAGTGGTATTAACACTTCACGTGATCTTGATTCTATCCCTCTGTTGATGCAGCCTAGAACTGTGTTGGCTTTTTTGGCAGCTGCTGCACACTGCTGGCTCATATTTAAATGGTTGTCCACTAGGACTCCAAGATCCCTCTCACAGTTACTACTATTGAGCACGGTACCACCTATACTGTACCTGTGCATTCCGTTTTTGTTGCCTAAATGTAGAACCTT
Organism: Natrix helvetica; assembly: GCF_964273705.1. Classification (NCBI taxonomy): domain Eukaryota; kingdom Metazoa; phylum Chordata; class Lepidosauria; order Squamata; family Natricidae; genus Natrix; species Natrix helvetica. Next base: position 84,448,331 of record NC_138554.1, on the reverse strand, counting down.
ACTCTTTTCACCATTAAATTTCATTTTATTAGATAGTGCCCAATGTTCAAGTTTGTCAAGATCCTTTTGTATCTTAAGCCTATCTTCTGGAGTGTTGGCTATTCCTGCCAGCTTGGTGTCATCTGCAAATTTGATGAGTTCCCCATTTATTCCCTCATCCAAATCATTGATGAAGATGTTGAAGAGTACTGGGCCTAAAACAGAGCCTTTGGGTACTCCACTGCATACTTCCCTCCATGTAGATGCAGTTCCATTGAGGACTACACGTTGAGTGCGGTTGGTCAGCCAGTTACGAATCCATCTGGTGGTGATGCTGTCTAACCCACATTCTTCTACTTTATCTAGTAGTAGGTTATGGTCTACCTTATCAAAAGCCTTACTGAAGTCCAAGTAAACTATATCAACCACATTCTTCTGGTCCACTAATTTTGTCACATTATCAAAGAATGCAATAAGATTAGTCTGGCATGATCTGTTTTTGACAAATCCATGTTGACTTTTGGCTATTACTTTGTTTGCTTCTAGGTGTTCACAAATTCGTTGCTTGATTATTTTTTCCAGAATCTTTCCTGGTATTGAGGTCAGGCTGATAGGTCTGTAGTTTCCTGGATCTATTTTTTTTGTTGATTGAGATGTTTTTGGCCAGGTCAACTCATCCATGAAGGAATGGCACTATTTTACAGAAATTATTGATTTGCTGGAAAGAAGTAGAGAGGATTCATTTGGTTCTATGCGGCGCAGGCTATTAATTGTTGCAATGTGAAAAGCTCTTTGTTCAAGATTCCAACTATTCCATTCCATTCCCTTGAAAAATGTTTAGGGTTTTTTTGTTGTCATTTCCTGCAGGAAGGATCCTGTAGCTCTTCTCTAATGAAAATGCTTCCCTCTTCCATTTCCTCACTATTTCAAACTTTTGCTACCAAAATTTGCAATAAAATCCAGAAAATAGAATGATAGAGAAGTATCTACTATTTTAATGGCCTATCATTCACTCTGGGTGTTCTTTTTATGTGAAACGTTTCATTGAAATAATTACAAGAAAATATGCAAAGGAGGGAATTAGTTAGATTAAGACTGTGCATCTTCAAAAAATGATTCATTAGAAGTGCTGCAAGCTTTATAACAGTGTCAGCACTGTATCAAACCTTCTCAGGAGTGTAAGCACTACATCTGGGCTGCTAATTAGAGCAACCATTAATTTTTAAGGCTTCTGCATGAGCTGTACAAATATAATCCTGACAGAACAATTAATCAATGGAACAACTTGCCTCCAGAAATTGTGAATGCTCCAACACTGAATGTTTTTAAGAGGATGTTGGATAACCATTTGTCTGAAGTGGTGTAGGGTTTCCTGCCTAAGCAGGGGGCTGGACTAGAAGACAGTTAAGGTCCTTTCCAACTCTGTTATTCTATAAGCTGTTTTAAGCAGTTAATTTGTTAAAGCAATTCTTAAATTACTGACATCTTTTTTAAACTTATACGGAGACCTTTAAAAAAACCTGAGATTGTTTTCAAAGCATCCACATTTCTGTTGATTCTTTCTGAGGGGGTGTTAACAATGATCAATTAATTCTGTTTGCCTGACTTATTTTTCTTGTTTTCAGGAATTGCCAGTGTTGTTGTGTCATTTTTCCTCTCCATGTACTACAATGTTATAAATGGCTGGGCATTTTGGTATCTTTTCCATTCATTTCAGGTGGGTCAAACAATGTCTTGAACTTCAGCGATGTGTCAGTTATCTTCCTTTCTGGTAGGATATTGTGATTGAACAGGTTGAATGTGTATGTGTTCCATCTCCTATATACAACAGAAACTCCAGTGATAAGAGAGTGAGAGAGAGAGAGTGAGGGAGAAAGGAGGTGGGGAGGATGGATTGGAATAAATATATCCAGTTTTCAAATGCATTTTTGCCACTTTAGTGTGCTCCCAGGTATGCAAAAATATATTATATGAAGGACTCGAGAGATAACTCTATAGCGTGAAAATGCTGCTTATTTAATTGGCCTAACACCTGAGGGTGAGCATTGAATTTTCTAATTGGCAAAGCAAGCAACTGGTTTCATGTTTTTTTCATCAGTCCTTTAGTAAGCCAACATAAAATTTACTGTCTTTGTGGCTAATTTTCCTGTTCTATGATGGGACAGACTCTTACCTGGTAGATTCCCCCAGCGTCATTTTCTCTCCTACCAACATTCCCTGTTTTTTGTGAACATGACCAGAAATTATTTCCTCTAATGTGAGATGGGACAAGGCTGAACAAATGTGCATGAGTGTTTGGAACATTATATGACTCACCTGTGCATTGTATTGCTAAGGGCTACTTTCAATATTCCTCACTATCGCATAAACATACTGCAGTCAACAATAATTATTTTATGTTATGCCTCTTCAGTCCACAACTGAGGCAGCTTTATGTTGTATTTCACTTTTAAATAATCATTGTCCATCTTTTACTGGAACAATTTTTGCCATGAGTGTGATCTAGCTATATGTCTTCACAAGGGACAAAGATGAGACAATTATCAATAACATGTATATGATAATACCATCATGCAAATTCTATGACTTATCTACTTGTAGCAGACATTGTGGTGCAAGTACATAATTGTGGCATTTGCATAATGGAATCATTGCACACAACCTCATGTTTGATGTCATTGTGGTTTGTTGCAGATGCCACTGGTTCTAGCAAAATTAGCTGAATATGTGTTTACTAAACTGATCTGGATTGGGGAATCTGTCCAGATCTTGCAGACCACTTTAGGTTGTTGTGAGCATATCCTACCTCTCTGGTTACAGGATACAGCGCTCCATTGACATTTGGGATTGGTTTTAGAAGACAGCAAATATCTGGTATGCAGCATTTGCCCATGTAATGCATAACCAGTGCGGTCTGAAATAACAGTGAAATAAATACATTTTGCAATTAAACAAAATAATATCTCCCTGATGTTCTACACAAAAATTCTAATTGCATAATACTTCTTGGACTTGGGTTGTTCAGAGTGCGCTAAGATGAAATGGGAATATATGACCAAACAAAAAAACTTCCCTGCAATAACTGTCATGACTTCTCACTTTGCTGTGCAATAGCAGTATCTATTGAGTGTGTGTGTGTGTGTGTGTGTGTGTGTGTGTTGGAAATGCAGAGCATTATCATAAAAATGCATTCCTGTTCAGTTTATTTCCTTGTAGAATAAAACTTATGTTTACTTTTGCTTATTTCAGTGCTGGGCATAAGTTCATATAGTACAAAATAGTATCCTTTCTGCACGTGGAAGATCTCCATTTACTTTACAGTTGAGGAAGAATGCCTTCTTTCAGCATATTTCACCATTTTCCATATAGTTTATGAATGCTGTTAGAGATTCTAGTAGAGTAAAACAACCAATGTTAATTCATGTATGCTGGCCATCTTTGACTTAAATAATAATTCATAACAATCCCTTGGAATATTGTGATTACAGAACTGAATATTATTAGCAAGCCTATAACAAAATGGCTAAGCTGTGAATTCCTTGATGCTCTCAGAACGTGGTTGTTTGTTTGTAAACATTTTATTATCCAACTAGGTGGTATCATCAATGGTTAATGAAATATTTAAGCTACTGTTATTAGCTTAATAGAAAAGAACTAGCAATCCTTTTCTCTGTAGGACAACAGCAAATGTGCAACAGCTCTTACAACATGGTCAGTTAGTGGCAAAATGTTGTATTCATATCTTTAGATGTTACCTGTTGAGTAATGAAATGTCAACAAGCAACCAAGTTCAGAGAACACTAAGGCTCCTCAAACGTATAACAATCTAGTCCTCCTTTTTGCATTTATTCTCTCTGGCAAGTATTGAAAACATTGGGAACAATACAAAACCGCATGGGATATGTGGCACACATATAGGTCAAAGATAAAACAAAAGAGTGGCTGGGACAGCCCTGGCACAACTTTGTTTTGTGCACCAGTTGCAGCCTTTCTTGGATCAAGAATCCCTGCACTCAGTCATTCAAGTCTAGTCACCTCACATCTGGACTATTGCAATGCACTTTATATGGGATTACCCTTGAAGAGCATTTGGAAGCTACAGCTGGTGCAGAATGTGGCACCATGGGCAGTTCTTTGGACACCTAGAGTGGTCCATGTTACACCACTGCTTCACAAGCTGTACTGGCTGCCAGTTTGCTTTTGGGTGCAGTTCAAAGTTTTAGTCATAACCTTTAAAGCCATGCATGGCATGACTCCAGGCTATTTGAGGAACAGTCTCACCCAATGAGACTGGCTTGCCCTACCAGCAACAGCAAAGGGGACATACTGTAGATCCTGTTAGTCAAGGGATTTCAGCTGGTGTGATCCAGGAGAAGAGCCTTCTCTGCCATGGCTCCTATCCTCTGGAACATTTTACCCCCAGACATGGGACTGGCTCCTGACCTTCCATAAGAGCCTGAAGACCTGCTCTGCCAAATGGCTTAGGATCCCATGGGTGGGGCTTCATACTGGAGGCAGTTGACTAAGTTCAATGCCACCTCTCCATCCCATATGTCCAGTGCTCTTCTTTGCCATCTTATCTTTATGATTGCTAATGTTTGTATCTGCTGTTGTATAATGGACATGTCTAATGTTTTTCATGTTTTTCATGTTGTAAACCTCTTAGAGGCATTGGGTACAAGATGGGAGGCAAATAAATTTAAAAATAAACAAATGTAGCAAAATTGAATAGATTTGGAAAGGCCTAAGGACAATAAGATTCTTTTTAAGTACTCAATATGTTAATCTCTCAAAGCTTCATTAGTAATTCATAGATTTTCATACAAATTGACCCCCCCCCAAAAAAAAATCATGACTAAATATCTCTTCTCAATCATGACACACTATTTTAAAAAACACCTCAAACCACTGTATTATGGTCCAGAAATGCTTCAGGTTTTTTAGGTCCTGTTCATGTAATATAGTATGCTTGTCACTGAATAGGAGCAGCTTTCCAATTTGTCATATAGTTTTCTGTTGCTTATTAATTATAGATATAATTATACATAGATTCCCAAGATTTGACAGTCAATTATTGTCAGGATTCTTACACTTTATATAGCTAGGATCTGGCAAAAGTCTCACAGGAACAGTATGGGTACATAAGAATCTTTATTGCAGACAAAAATAAAGCAAAACAAGCAGCAGATTGCCCATTTCCAGAGTGAATGTTCAAATGCTTCTTCTAAAGGTAGTGGTTCAAACCCATAGCATTTTCTTTATGCCCCTTTAATTAATTTGCTCTGTACTTCCTGCTCTTGAAATTGTTAAGTATTTACAATACTATCAGTTATGGGCTGAAAATTGTCATGGATGATTTCTCACATTGTGGATTAAACCCAGTTCACGAGCTCTACCACATACCCACCTTCCCCATATCTTGTACTGCAGCCTTTTTATTTGGATTGTCTGACAATATTGGGAATAATCAATATGGGTTTAATGTGTGATTCATCCTTGAAGGATCCTTTGCCATGGGCAAGCTGTCCACTGAATATTAACCACACAAACTATGAGGAAGAATGTGAGAAAGCAACACCCACTCAGTACTTTTGGTACAGGAAAACCCTTAATATTTCTCCATCTATTGAGGAAAGTGGAAGCATCCAATGGGAACAAGCAGCTTGTCTCATTCTGGCATGGCTAGTGGTCTATCTGTGTATTCTGCGTGGAACAGAATATACCGGCAAGGTAAGAAATGAACTGGGGTTGAACATACTGGCATTTTATAAATATAATGGAAGCCAAGAAAAACAATTCTGAAAATCTTTTAAAATAATTTGGGATTTAATTTTGCCAGGCAATTATAGTTAGTTGTACCATGTTTTCCTGAAAATAAGACCCTGCAACTTAGCCGCTCGTCAGCTGTTCGCTTCTGAGATGTCCCGCTGCCTCTTGAAGCAGGATTCTGCAAGATTTGCTATGCCATTGCACACATGAACTGCAGCACCGCCATGAGGTTTGATATACTGGCAAAGCTGGCTGGTAGAGAGAGAAAGAAAAGAGATAAATAGAAATGAGAGAATGGGTAGAGAGAAAGAAAAGAGAGAGAGAGAGAGAGAGAGAGAGAAAGAAAGAAAGAAAGAAAGGCAGAGTGAGAGGAAAAAGAGAAAAAAACAGAAATGAGAGAGAGAATTGGGAGAGAGAAAGGAAAGAAGAGAGAGGGAGGGAGGGAGAGAAATGAGAAAGAGAAAAAGGGAGAAAGAGAATGGGGAGAGGAAAAAGGAAAGGAAAGAAAGAAAATAGAGAGGGTGAGGAAAAAGAAAGAAACAGAAATGTGAGAGAAAATGAGGAGAGAGAAAGGAAAGGAGAGAGAGGAAAAAGAAAGAGGGAGATGACAGAGAGAAACAGAAATGAGAGGGAGAATGGGGAGAGAGAAAGGAAAGAAAAGAGAGAGGGAGGGAGAGAAATGAGAGGGAGGACAAAGAGAGAGAAACAGAAATGAGAGGGAGAATGGGGAGAGAGAAAAGAAAGAGGGAGGGAGGGAGGGAGAGAAATGAGAGAGAGAAAAAGAGAGAATGGGGAGAGAGAAAGGAAAGAAAAAGGAAGAAAATTGAGGGGGAGGAAAAAGAGAGAAACTGAAATGAGAGAGAGACTGGGGAGAGAAAAGGGAAAAAGAAAAAGAAAGAAAAGAAAAAGAAAGAGTGGGAGAGGACACACAGAGAGAAACAGAAATGAGAGGGAGAATGGGAAGAGAGAAAGAAAAGAGAGGGAGGAAGGGAGAGAAATGAGAGAGAAAGAGAGAATGCAGAGAGAGAAAGAAAGAAAAGAGAAGGGAAGGGAGAGGAAAAAAGAGAGAAACTGAAATGAGAGAGAGAATGGAGAGAGAGAAAGGAAAGAGAGAAAAAGAAAGAGTGGGAGAAGACAGAGAGAAACATAAATGGGAGAGGGAGAATGGGGACAGAGAAAGAAAAAAGAGATAGGGAGGGAGCGAGAGAAATGAGAAAGAGAAAAAGGGAGAAAGAGAGAGAAATGACAAAATGAGAGAGGATGAAAGAGAGGAAAGAGAGAGAGAAACAGAAATGAGAGGGAGGGAGGGAAAGAGAGATCTATTTCCCATACACAGGGAAACCACAATTGCAAACCCTAAACCCACACACAAGGAAACCACAATGTTCATGTATGGTACAACAATCAATTTATTCAAATTCATCAATTTATTCAAACTCAACAATTTATTCCAATATGCTAGTCATGTAATCATCTTCTACAACATCATCAAAACTCTGCACATCCTGAATTCCAGTCTATGTTTCTTGTGAGTCCATTTTATTCAAAACCATTGGTCCCAATCACTCATGCTTAGCAATAGCAGTCTCCTTAAAAGAGTACCTCCTGTCCATGCTGTTATTGCATTTGCAACACAGTCATCACTTATTTTCTCCCACACATTCTTGACCCAATTTGTTAAATTCTGGGCGAAGAATGGAGTCGAGGCCAGAGTAATCTTCAGTCAAACTTGTTTATTAACTCAAGCGGTAACAAAGCTCAATAGCATGGTTGACAGTGCTCCTTTTATAGAAGGCTATCAGCCAGTCAACCAATCAGAATAAAGTATTGTCCCACCTCAACAGGAGACCTGAGAGAGAACTTCAACTACTTATTTTCAATATGTAACATCCCTCTCCACCAAGACAGAGTATTACATATTTAAATTTATGCCTTTAGTATGTGCAATCTTGTAGATAGGCAGGATAGTGGTGCATCCACCCCAACCTGTGCAGTTCAGTCTTTTCAGCATTTGGAGTAGGTGGGTCGTTGGCTGTTGCTTCAGGAACCAGGCCCATTCATGCCAGTGCCTCTTTTGCTGACCATACCGTCCTCTCTGCCTGTCCATTGCTGAAAGGATGGAATGGTGTGACCAGGGCATGACAGATGCCATGACCCACCAGGAACAGTTCGAATTGGTTTGACATGAGCTGTGGCCCATTGTCTGACACTAGTATGTTTGGCAGTCCATGGGATGCAAAACGTTTTTGGAATGTCTTGATCACAGCATCTGAGGTGGTTGTTGTCATTAGCACAACCTCCACCCACTTATAGTATACATCTACAACTGCCATAAATGTCTGTCCCTGAAAGGGGCCCGCAAAGTCAATATGGATTCTTGACCAGGGTGTTTTGGTGGCTTCCCATTCATGTGCAGGAGTTGATGGGGGTGCTGGTCTCGACTCTTGGAAGGCTGACGACATGACCCATTCAGCAATAGTTTTGTCCATGTTGGGCCATCAGACATAGCTACGGGTGAGTGCCTTCATTCTTACAATACCTGGGTGGCCTACAGCATCTGTGGCACTATGATTCTATTTCCCCAAAGTAAACAACACCTTTGAGCTGACAGTTCATGTTGCCTGGTGTGGAAGGGCAGGAGCTCTGCGTTGACTGGTCCCTTTGGCCACCCCCTCTACACCCAGTTGAGAACTTGGGCAATTACCCGATCTTTGTGGGAGTGTCCAGTGACCTCTGCCACTATAATGAGGCTGGGCAGCAAGTTGTCAATTAGGAGGACAGAGTCTGCTGGGGTCAGGTCTTCTATAATGGTCAGAAGTAGGCATTGGTTGAGGCTGTCAGCATGGCTCAGGTTCTTTCCCAGTTGATGTATGAGATGGTAGTTGTGTGCTGCTACAAAAATTGTCTAGTGCATCATGGAAGGAGACAAAACATGAGGCATCTGTCAATTCCCAGCAAGTAGGCCCAGTAGTGGTTTATGGTCCATCATAAGGTTGAAGCATCTGCCGTATAGTTATTTGTGGAAGCATTTGACTCCTGTGACCGCAGCAAAGGCTTCCTTGTCTAACTGGCTGTAGTTTCGATCAGCCAGTGACAAAGTTCATGAAAAGAATGCAATCGGAGAGTCTCTCTCATTCAGGAATCGGTGGCTCAGGACTGCTCCCATGTGTCGCAGGTGAGAACTAAGGGAAGGTTCTCATTGTATTGTACTAGGATTTTGTTAGAGGATAATAGGTCTTTGACAGCTGAGAATGCAATGGCTTCTTTTTGGCCCCAGGACCAATATGTCTTTTTGTTTAGCAGTTGATGAAGATGCTCAGCTACTAAAGCCTTGTGTGGCAAAAAAAAAATACTATAAAAGTTTAGGAGCCCCAAGAATGCTTGAGTTTAGTTTTGTTCTGGGGTGTTGGAGCTTTCTAGATGGCTTGGACCTTTGTCTTTGTGGTGTGTAACACTGAGACATCGATAAGGTAGCTGAGGAACTCTACCTGTTGGACAGCGATCTTGCATTTTTCTTTCTTCCACTTCCTAGAACCACACTCTTCACACTCACCCCAAACTGCAGCTGGCGACACATAAAGGCTTCCCAATGTGTTATGATTGTTTGTGCTTCAGTTGTTGCATCATCAACAAGTAGTTGTTGGTAAACTTGGGGAAGGTCCAGTTTAGAGAAGACCTTCCCTTCACTCAGAGAGTGCAGCAGATATTGCATGATTGGCACCGGGTATGCGTTTTGCTGCAGCGCCTTGTTTTAAGTGCATTTATAGTCTGTGCAGATATGGACAGAGCCATTTGGCTTTATGGGAGTCACAATTGGAGTCTCCCATTTTGCATGGTTGACTAGTTCCAGGATTTCTTGGGTGATGAGCTTGTCTAGTTTCTCATCCACCTTTGAGCGTAATGCGAATGGTACTCGTCACAGCTTAATGCAGATTGGAGCAACCTGGGGATCAAGGTTAAAGGATATGGGTGTACCTGTATACGTGCCCAGATCTCCTTCAAAAATGTCAGCAAACTCCCAGGTCAAAGTCTCAATATCTGAGTCACTGATGGAGTTGATGCCACTAACTCCCAGACCCAGGGAGGAGAAACAGTCTAGTCCCAATAGAGTTGGTAGGGAGCCATCCACCATGATCAGTTGCAGGGACCCCACAAAGTTCTTGAATGCTATTTGGAAGGTTCCACTTCCAATGACAGGAATGCTGCTCCCTTGGTAGTCTGGGAGGTAAAGATGGCATATTTCAGCTGTCTTTTAGAAATTTTTGGCACCAGTCTTTTTATGGTGCTTCAGGAGATGATGGTCATAGAAGATCCTGTGTCCACTTCCATGTGACAAGGGGATCCCTGAATCATGGATCTTCTTAACATAGGAAAGGCTGGGTTGCCCAATGACTGTTTCTGCCTAGCAGGTGCCCTTAGAGACAGTGACACAGCCTTTTCCATAATTTTGTTGTTTTTATTGTGATCTTTGGGGGCCAGATTGTCTTGTTGGTTGGATGGCATGACAAACTCTGGCCAAATGTCCCCTTTTCTCACACCTTTGGCAGATGGTGTTCTTAAATTTACACGCCGCTTGCGGGGGATTCTCGCTACAACCCGCACATGCTGTTTGCTTTTTTTCTGTGGTCATGCTTTTCTCTTTGTGACATTTGAGCCAATGGATGTTCTCATCTTCATCCATTGATTCCTTGTGGTCCACATTGTCATGGTGTACAGCAATTGCTGGTGGACTGTTTGATTTCTGGATCTCAGCCATTGACTTATTTGACATTTTGACTGCTTGTGCCTCATCGACTGCCATCTGTAGGGTGAGGTCTGTTCTTGCACTGTAACTTGGCGTTCCTCACTCCACGAACCACTTTGTCCAAAGGAAGGTCATCTAAGTCTCTGAATTTGCAATACAGTGCTGTCTTCCGAAGGGCTCAATGTATTTGTTGATGAATTTGCCCTCTGCCTATTTGCAATGATGGAAAGTGTGTCGGTGAGCAATTCATGAAGGTTTGGTGTAGCTTGTTCTGCAGTGTGACCCAAGGTACTGACTGAAGGACCAAAGGAGCGACGAGAGCCCTGGCCGTCTCGAAGATGTCTGGCCGCAGAAGCTTAGGAATAATGCCCTTTTCCTGTCATCCAAGATTTCCGTAAACTCATTGGCTTCAAGGAAACATTCGAAGTGAGCAATTATGAGTCCCAAGTCTCAGAGGCTGAGTTGTATGGAGTAAACATAGTTAGCGCTGCCATTTCCAACAGATTGTTGCAAGCCCCAGCAATCTGGGTCAATGAGCCTATAGTCAATGGAGCTGTGACAAACGGTGGATCGCCTCCAGTGACTTCAGCTCTTGAGTGGTTCAGTGATCAGCTCTTTTGCAGTATCAGTTTCCATTCAATCCCACCTTCATCACCAGTGTTAAATTCTGGATGAAGAACAGAGTTGAGGCCAGAGTGATCTTCAGTCAAACCTGTTTATTAACTCAAATGGTAACAAAGTTCAATAGCCTGGCTGACCTCTTTATAGGAGGTTGTCAGCCAGTCAACCAGTCAGAATAAATTATTTTCCCATCTCAACAGGGGACTTGAGTGAGAACTTCAACTACTCATTTTCAATACATAACATAATTCACAAGCTCTGGCAGGCCAGGCTTCAAAAAATTCCCTTTCTGGTTTCTTACCTTTCGGTATTCAATGTATTTATTTATTTGGCTGTGGAGATGGTCCTTGAACAGCTTGTTAATAGCGATGTCCAGTGTCTGGAAATAGCCAGTCATTCCTGCAGATATCATAATTTAATCAATCCTGCATTGGGCAAGACATTTTTTCATGTCCTTGGCAGGGTGAGTGCTGGCTGAGTCCAGATCACCATGCTCTTTGGCCACCTCACACAACAAGTGGGATCATTAGCTCCATTCACTTCCTGATAGCTGCTTGGGTGAACCCGACCTTTTCAGTTTCAAGGACATAAATCCATGAAACCCTTTCAATTTTGTCCTTCTTTCCCTTGCTTATTATTAGCGGTGTGACTTTGGTTGCATCCATATGAAAAGCCAATATGCACATCACACATGTACTTTCATATCCCATTGAAGGAATATAAATTGATGTGGCCACCCTCTGATCAATAGTTGTTTGAGCTCCTTGGCCAATAAATACTGCTGTTTCATCCATGGCGACCATGTTCAATAGTGGTATTTGGAAAAGTCAATAACATCAATGAACAACTTGAATGCAAGTGCCCATTTGACAAGTTCACCATCTTCCAGCTTGAACAGTGAGGCGGAACTCTTCAGAGGCAGTTCATGTCACTGAAGGAAGCTATCCAGTCAGTGTTGAGAGGCTTTGAATTGTTCCTGGGTAATTTCCAACTGTGGTGCCATTGCAAGGGCAAATGGTTAAATAACAGTCCTGCATACAACCAAAGCCTTTGCTCTTCTGTCAACGATTCATTCAGAGATGCTCTCTTCAAGTTCAGGAAATAATGGCTGCCGACCTGATCCACACTTACCATTCTTGTACCAGTTGACTGAGGTTATCACATTCTACTCTCCATTTTCGGACCATATGGAGATCCAATATCATCTTTTTGCAGAAAGCTGCCAGATTCTTGCTCTGAGAATCCTCCATGATTCCCTTCTTGAATTCCATGGAATAGCTTTTTCTTTTTAAACTCATCTTGTCTGGGGATCAAAATAAAAGTAATTTTAGATAATTAAATTCATTAATCCAAAACCCTGGGGTGTGGTGGTTGGGATTTGGCATTGCGGTTTTCCTGTGTGAGAGATCAGAGTCTGCAATTGTGGTTTCCCTGTGTGGGGGAAATGTGTCTTTATTTTTCTCCCTCCCTCCCTCCATTTCTGTTTCGCTTTCTTTTTCCTCTCCCTCATTCTCTCCCCCATCATTTTCTCATTTTTCTCTTTTTCTCTCTCATTTCTCTCCCTCCCTCTCCCTCTCTTTCCTTTCCTTTCTCTCTCCCCATTCTCTCTCATTTCTGTTTATCTCTCTTTTCCCTCTCATTCTCACTCACTCTTTCACTCTCTTTTATTTTATTTTATTTCTTTCTCCCCACTCTCCCTCTCATTTTTTCACAGCTGCAGGAGTAAATGGGAGCAAGCGGCAAGGCATGTCGCTAGGCCTGCTGCTCTTTTTGCAGTGGCCATTAGGGTGACAGGAGATACATGGTGGCTATCGTGGTGTTGCGGGAGTGGTAGGGGCACGTGAGGCAAGCAATGAGGAGGCCCAGCAATGTGCAATGTGCGTCACTGGACCTCCTGCCTCTTTTGCAACTGCAAAAGCAGCCACAGTTGCTAGAGGTGGCAGGAGGCAAGGAGTTAGGCGCAAGGCACATCACTAGGCCTGTCACTCTTTTTGCAGCAGCCATTATCAGTAGCTTGACAGAAGTGTGGGGTCGGGTGCATGTGGGGTCGGGTGCATGCAGGGTGCATAGGGCATGTTTCCCCCTCCCTTCTCCCCCTCCAGCCTTACCTCCTCACCTTGTGTTTTTTTAGGCGGCAAGCAACCAGAAGAAATGGCAGGGACTGGCTGCGTATGCGCTTATATACTTGGGGGGGGGGGTTATGTTCGGGCGGATTAGTTTAGTGCATGCGTTCAAAGCCCAATTAGGCTTATTATTAGGTGAGGTCTTATTTTCAGGGAAACGCAGTATGAGTAAAGACAATTAGTGTGGTGACTTTTTAACAGAGAAATAGGCTCTGAGCTCTGTGAATTTCTCTTATCACAAAAGTTCATGTTAATAGAAGGATTTTTATAGACATATGAATAAAAATATATATAGTTGAAATGAAATAGGCAGTGATGCATGTGCATGATTGTACATATGTGCACGTACATGAAAAAAATTCTGAACTGAACTGGGACAACATTAAACATTGTCATAGAAAGATTTGAAAACTTGCCCTACTAAATGATATTTAAATGACTATTAGAATATTACCATTTTTAGCTAACTACAGATAGTCCTCAACATAACTATTTGTTTAGTGACCTTTCGAAGCCACAAGGCACTGAAAAAAGTGACTTATGTTCATTTTTCAGTTACCATTGCAGTATCCCCAAGTAACATGATCAAAATTTGAATGCTTTGCAACTGGCATGTATTTATGACGGTTGAATGTCCTTGCGTTCTGTGATCACCTTTTGTGACCTTCTAACAAGCAAAGTCAATGAGGAGGCCAGATTCACTTAACAATTGTGTTACTAATTTAATTGCTGTTATTCACTGAATTAGGGCAAGAAAGGTAATAAAATTGGGCAAAATTCACTTAACAATAGTCTTGGTTAGTAATGGAACTTTGGGGCTCAACTGTAAGTCAGGAATTACCTATATAAGATTATTAAAGCTGGTAATTTATTTATTTTTCATAAGAAGGCAGAGCTTAAATTATGGTCATTCCAAATAATATTACATAACATTGAAGTATTTATTTTAGTGATTGAGGTCATCACTAAAAGTTCAGTATTGGTATACATATAGTCACCATTTGAAATTTAATCTAAATGCTAAATATGCTAAATAATAGCATAATAATGCTTGTTGTTGTTGTTAGTCACAAAGTCATGTCTGACCCATTGCGACCCCATGGATAATGTTCCTCCAAGCTAATAATGCTAAAGAATGCAAAATAATATTCTTGAAACTCATTTAGAATTTAAAATAAAGATATTAATTCTCAGCTATAGAAATATTTGCACTTCTAACAAATGTAACTTTTTTTTGCAGATTGTTTATGTAACAGCTATATTACCTTATATAGTCCTTATGATATATTTGATCAGAGTCTTAACACTTCATGGAGCTACAAATGGACTGCGATATATGTTCACTCCAAAGGTACATTTAAAATAGAACACTAGTTATTAGCTTGCTGAACGGTTAATATTGCACAATTATCCATTCTCAATCTGTAGAGCATCTGTAGAAGTAATCAAGATGGTACCAAAATCGTGCAGTTGAAGCTTCCCTTCTTCTGCATGCATTGGATATGCAACACCTTTAAAAAGGACAGAATTTTGGTGCCTTCTAAAATGCCCCACTATAAAAGATGCCATGATCCTATCAAGTAGCCATAATTATATACATTTTAAATAATTTTTATTGTTGTTAGCTGCCCAGAGTAACCTAATAGTAAATAAATTTAATAAATAAATGGATAAATGATAACATTCATTTTCATACTGAGAAGCTGTCCTGATTATTAATAATTGTATAGCATAAGTGGGCAGTCATTTAATAATTGGGAATTAAGGTTTAAATGAGGATTGAAAAATGCAGAATAAGAAGGGCTAGGGTTTTGGAGAGATTGTGGATTATTGTGCCTTATAAAATAAAAATCCCTATTTTCATGCTTTTGTACTGCAATACAAAATAATACAAATAATATCAACTTTTGACTATAATGGTGCCCAAAACTTCCATCATAAGTCATGATGGCTATGTACAGGCATCAACATGATCACACCCAATTTTACAACTTAATTTTCAGTGGTCATTAAACAAATGCCATATTGTCAAGTGAATGCAGTGGTCATTAAGTGAACTCCACAGTCACTAGGTGAGTCAATACATTCCTATGGATATTTTCTGCTGGCAATTGGCAAAGTCATAAATTGTAATCATGTCATCTGGAATTGCTGCAACCAGCTGTAAAGGAAAACATGTTACTAAATGCCCAAATGCAGTCAAGTGATCATTGATGTCAGGTGGGTTTCTAATGGTTTGGACCAATTCAACCGAACCAGCAGTGGTTTGACGGCCTGGGTTGCTGCCGGTTCCCACATGGACTGGCAGCAACCCAGGTCTGCCATGCCCCCAAACTGGTTCTCCCGGCGGCACCATAGACGCTGCCATCTTGGTTCTTGCTTCTGGATATGTGCAGAGCAATTCTAATTGCACTGGCTGGCCATACCCTGAACTGGCCCACTTCGACGCTCACCCTGCCTCGCCTTCGCCATGTGCATCCACAGAACTGCCTCCTCCTGCCTACACACAGGTAAGCATTTGCACTAGCCTAGCCCCCCTTCCCACCAGCCAGCTTCTCCCGAAGCTGCCAGCATTGCAGCCCCCCCCTGGAGTTCCAAGTGGTGGGCAGGACAGTTGGAGTGAGCTCTCAGAACTTTTTCTGTTAGATACCTCCCCTCTAGTTGTTGCAAGGACAATAGTAGTTTCCAGTCAGGTCCTCTCTTTTCAGGTGGAAACAGAGAGAGACCTGATTGGCTGAAGCGCTGGCCAGCTCCCCTTTAAAAAGGGAACTGCCAGACTTCTCACTCAGTGGATGCCTGTACTTGACCAAATAAAGAGCTGTTGTTATCTTAGCCTTTTGTGCCTTTCATTACCCAATCTAACACTGGTGACAAAGGTGAGATTGGAAGGCAATTAGGCAGACAAAAGAGCAAAACCCACTAACAAAGAGCTCAGTCACAAGGCAGCGATTCCACCTGGAGTGCAGGAAGGCATCAACCAGCCATTATGAACCCAGAGAGAGTCACGATGGCCACCTATGCCCAACCACCTCCGTTCAATCCAGCATTGGACGACTGGGACGCTTATCTGCTGCGGTTCGAGATTTTCTTGGAGGCGAACAATCTCGGTGGCGTTCCGGAACCCAGGAAAAAGAACCTGTTCTTGGGTTACTGCGGCCCCGAAGTTCTAGAGACTGCCAAGAACCTCTCCATGCTGATGCCGCTACACGCCGTCTCCTGGACCACCCTCCAGCAAATGTTGAAGATGCACTATGTTCCGAAGCTGTCCAAGTACGTTCGGCGCTATCACTTCAACATGAGGAACCAGATGGACGGCGAGGCAATAAACGAGTACATCACCGCGCTCTGGAAAGCTGCAGCCCATTGCAAGTTCCGTGAGCTGGACGCCGTCATCTTGGACCAGATCATCATGGGGGTCCGAGACCGGAGCCTACAGGCAAGACTGCTGTCAAGAAGCAACCTCTCCCTCCAGGTCGCTCTTGATGAGGAAACAGCAGCCGAGTCAGCACAGAAGTCCGTCGAGCCCTCCAGCACCTCCACACACCCGCTGAGGCAACCAAGAGCACCCACACCCACTGTGAGACCGTTGAGCAGGAGAGCTCTGAAAGTGATGAAGAGAGAAGCCACCACATGCGCAGTACCAGCGCAGCACCAGCGCGAAACTTCAAGTTGCCCGGCCTGCCCTGTGCCAGTTGCAGAGGCAACCACACAAGAGCAACCTGCCGGTTCCAGGACACGACGTCCCAGCGATGCGAGCAGAGGGGACACATCGCCAGAGTGTGCCGCAGCGAGTTCCCAGCGACAATCGATCGCCCTGACAGAGCGGAGAAGAAGGCAAACCGAAGACAACGTCACAGCCAGAGACATCCCCAATGGTCAGAGGCCAATGACCAAGTGGTCAACCTCACCGCATCCGCCCAGGAACACCAGAGTCGCCACCTGAAACTGAACATCCCGGTCCCGGTAAGGCACATCCGAATCAGCTGCCCCAGGAAGCTGAAAGTCACAGTCTTCCTTGAGGGTGCCCCCTGTGAGATGGAGCTAGACACCGGGTCATCTCTCATGATCACCTCATGGGCAGTGCTGAAACGGACGATCCCCACGATGGGGAAGGAGGACCTCAAGAGCCCCGATGTCCGCCTCTGCAACTATCAGGAAACCTGGTTCCCCTCGTGGGGCAAGGCACGTTCACCATCTGCTACAAATGGATCAACCAGAAGCTGCAGGCGATCGTGGTGCAGGACAACCTCCAGAGCCTTTTCGGACTAGACTGGTTTCAGGCTCTAGGGATGGTGGTGGCTGAAGTCAATGCCCTAGACGAAGCAGGCCAAGCACCAACCGCTGCCGCCACCAGGAACGTTCGAGGACGTTTTTGTCTCCAGTCTGGGTGAGTACAAAGGGGGCCCCATATCGTTTAGCCTAGACCCCAATGTGGCCCCAATTCAGCTCAAACCCATAGTCCAACATCCGTTGCATTCCCTCGGCCTGGGGAAAATATTTGCAAAACTGGACTTGGCGCAGGCATACCAGCAGCTGCCAGTAGATGGCACTACCGTGGAGGCCCAGACCATTGTAATGCACAGGGGGGCATTCAAGTGCAACCGCCTACAATTCGGAGTTAGTATCGCCCCGGGGCTGTTCCAAAGTATCATGGAATGACTGTTGCAGGGGATACCAGGAGTCATCCCCTATTTTGACGACATTGGTATCCGCTGCAAATGAAGCACAACTTTTAAAAAGAGTTCGCACTGTATTGGACAGAATCCGATCGAAGGGCCTCCGTTTAAAAAAGGAAAAGTGAAAAATAAACATACCCAGGGTGGAGTTCTTAGGCTACATGATCGATGGCTCCGGGATTCACCCGACCAACCAGAAAATCAGGGCCATTAGGGAAGCCCCCACTCCAAAAAATCAGACTGAGCTCCAGGCGTTCCTTGGACTCCTTAACTTTTATAGCGTGTTCCTCAAGCAGAAAGCGATGGTTGCTGAGACACTACACTGCCTGCTAGTGAAGAACACGGAGTGGACATGGGAGAAAGCTGAAGCCAAGGGGTTTGCCGCAGTGAAGAGATTTTTATCAGCAGATTCCTTCCTGGTCTAATACAGTCAAACCCTGCCACTGGTGCTGACCTGTGACGCATCCTCCTTCGAAGTTGGCGCTGTCCTAAGCCACCGGATGCTGAACGGCACGGAAGCCCCCATTGCATTCTATTCAAGGATGCTGTCTGCCACCGAACGGAACTACAGCCAGATGGACCGGGAAGCGTTGGCCGCAGTGGCGGGGGTCAAGCGGTTCCACGAATACCTGTACGGCAGGGACTTCGACCTGGTGACAGACCACAAGCCGCTACTGGGACTAGTGGTTGGAGACCGCCCGATCCCGGTGTCACTCTCCCCCCGCATGACCCGTTGGACGATCTTCCTGGCAGCATACTCATACCAGCTCATCCACCATCCAGGCACCACATTGGGGCACACAGACGTACTGAGTCGATGCCCCCTACCGGAGCTGCTCGCCGACCCAACACCCGAGGCCGTGGTACTCCTGATTGACTGCCTAGACTCGGGACCCATCTCCTCCAGACGTGAATAGACCACTACCTCCTGGTCCAACACATCACGCCAAGCACCACCACTGGCAGGAGCCCAGCGGAGCTACTCATGGGACACCGACTCAGGTCCCACTTAGACCGGCTGCACCCCAACTACTCTTCCAACACGCCTCCCGACTCCATGGGAAATATCCGGACATTTACCAAAGGCAACACGGTCTATGCCCACAACTACACAGGGGGGACCCTGTGGTTACCCGCAACCATCATCGGAGTTTCGGGCCCACGATCCTACTCCGTCAGGCTCGAGGACGGACGACATTGGAGGAGACACATCGACCAACTCTGGGGACAAGTGGAGAACTCCCCACTCCAGCAAATGCCACCAACACCATCACAGGCTGAGCTGCACCACCCACAACTACGGAGGAACCCAGGGACTTATCTGACTCCGACGGGGCACGGGCGAGTCCTCCGCTGACGGTGCCAGCTGAGGCCTCCGAAAGCTTCCAGGAGTTTCCACCTATTGAGTCCGGAGAAGCAACAGGTCCGACCGCCCAGCGCAGGGAATCCCCACCGTCTGAACTGCGCAGGTCCAGCAAGTCGATCCAGAGGCCCGCCTACCTGCGTGACTACGTCACTCGTTAGAATGTTCCATCCTAGAGGGGAGGGGTGTTAGATATTCCCCCCTCTAGTTGTTGCAAGGACAATAGTAGTTTCCAGTCAGGTACTCTCTTTTCAGGCAGAAACAGAGAGAGACCTGATTGGCTGAAGCGCTGGCCAGCTCCCCTTTAAAAAGGGAGCTGCCAGACCTCTCACTCAGTGGACGCCTGTACTTGACCAAATAAAGAGCTGTTGTTATCTTAGCCTTTTGTGCCTTTCATTACCCAATCTAACATTTTCCATTGGTGGGAAAAATGTTGAGGGGGATCCTCACTCACCTTTTGCCTGGGCAGCTGGGTAGGCAGCTGGGAAAGCAGCGGGTGAGTGGCTGGGATTGTTACCATGGGTGGCAGTAAGGGAAGTGGGTTTTGGGAGAAATCTTCCCTCCCCCTTTAGAGAGCCCATGTGGGGAAAGAGGAGGCGGGCTGGTTTGAATGCAGATGGGCGGTTTGTGGCCGGTGCCTCCTTTGCTCATTCGGGCATTCCCTTCGGTCTGGGTGGTGGGGGCTGCTTTATCACGGCAAATGGAGGTAGAGGCCCAAGCTCCATTTGCCCAAAGGACTAGAGGGGGAGGGTGTATCTGGCCTGGAGAGGGCCTGGCTTGGGGCCTGTGGGCCCGCATACAATTTCCCACCTGCTGTTGGCTGCCCTGCTCTCTCCCAGCAGTTCTCCAGCCTGCCAGAGCCCTGCCTTCCCTGCTCCTGAAAGACACAGCCCTTCTGCAGCTGGCCGGGGAGGGCATTGGCAAGGGAAGAGGTTTACAAACTTGTGGGATCATGGAGCTATTAGTCTGAGGTTTTTATGGCTCCCTGGATGGTGAAATCAAAAACCTGCCCAGGAATCCTGCACTGTGGACTTTAGTCACTCCCAGATGGAATGCTTCTTTGGGTCATTTAGAGTGAGGGAGCCCATAAAAATGCAGGCAAGCAAAAGCCCAGAACAAGGGAGGAACACGGGGTGCCGCCTCCAGTGGGGAGGGGGCACCCCAAGAGGTCTCTTCCTCAGGGAGGCTGGCCTGGCCTGGCCTCACCACTGAAGAGCTCTGGAGCCACCCAGCCAGCCCTCAGCTTCAGGCAGATGGCTGGGGGGACTTTGAAAAACTCTTTATGGTGAGGGGGAAGCAACCCACCTCTGGTCGACACACTTTCACCAAAAAGCTGAAATGAAGGCACCACTCTGCTTTCGGAATGGAATATAAGCTAAGAAGCCCAGGTCTTAAAGGAGATGGCTCAAAAGCAAGGCAACTAAGCCCGGTTGGGGTAGATGGGGTGGGAGGCAGAACAGCGAGAGAGGAGGTGAAGCTTCTCTGCTAAAAAAGGTCAGCAGTGGCAGCACAAACCAGCTGCAAGAAAACAGCCCCCATGGCACAATCTGTGATTGGTTGTCTATTCAAGTTGGAGCCCCTCCTTTGAAAGAGGGCACAGGGGAGGGAATACTCCACCCAGCAGTCTCTCTATATCTGTCTGTGAGATGGGAGCTCGTGCCTGGCTCCCCCTCTCTGGTGGTGTGGAGAGCAGACCCACATTTGGCTGAAGGAGGTGAGAGGGTGAGAAAAACTGCCTCTGCCTGCATCGAAGTCAAGGCTTTCCCAATATATATATTGTTGGAGGGAAATGTTGGCATGGTGCAAGTGCATGCATGGTCTCTTGCTTGCTTACACAGGTGTTTTCTCATCGAGACTGTTATATGGAATCCCCTGGGTTTGAAGACTCCCCCATCAGGCAGATTTCAGGGGCTTCCATCCAGGCAGCTTATACTTTGTGTGAAGCTTTCATGGGGACTGGCACTGAATGCTATGTATGAGTTTTATAAATCATCTTTTATGCCTTGATGTTCTAAAGGTAAAGGTTCCCCTAGCACATAGGTTCACAACTCTAGGGGGTGGTGCTCATCTTCATTTTCAAAATTCCCCTGGCCCCTGCCTGAAGCTGAGGGATGGCTGGGTGGCTCTGGAGCTCTTTGGTGGTGAGGCCAGATCAGCCTCTCCGAGGAAGGGGCCTCTTGGAGTGCCCACATCCCACCGGAGGTGACAACCCATATTCCACCTCTGCTCTGGGCTCTTCCTTGCCTGCAGTTCTATGGGCTTCCTCACTCTAAATGACCCATAAAAGCACCATGTCTGGGAGTGATTAAGACCTGCAGTGCAGGATTCTTGGACAGGCTTTGAATTTCACCAAAACAAGAGGCTGCCTCTCTGGCGACAAACAGGTGGTTGTGGGAGTTCCACCAGCCCGGGCACACGGAGCCACGTGGACCACTCCGGGAGCCCCGAAGCCTTGGCTCAAAGGCATGCACCCAGGCTAGAAGAGCGCTCGCAACCAACCACCCATCATTAGGGAGACTGCCGGCAGGTGGCTTGCGCTTGGCTGAGCAGGCTAGTTACGAGACTTCAGGTCCAGAGTGGACCAGCATGGCTACCCCACTGAGAGGAGCACTTGCCTCCAAAGGCGGAGGGGAGCAGCAGGCGCTCCTAGGAAGCACTGCCATCACCGGATCCCCACCGGCCTACGACTATGCACTACAGTGCGCTTTAGCTACTGGATGGAGCCGGGCAACTTCTGCAAGGCAGACATGTGCCCCTCCCCAATGCCCAGCGCTTTCCACTTGCACCTGCAGCGCCCGCTGTTCCATGCCATCATGCACCTGCCCTCTGCTTTTGGAGGCAATGGAGATAAGTGTTTCTCACACCAGCAGCACCTAGCGGCACCCCAGCTCAATAAAGCAGCCCCCATCACTAAAGGCGAAGGGGAGCATCCCAACAAGCGAAGGACATGCTGGCCGCAAACCAGAGATGGTTTCCTCCTGGTACGGTATGATACACCAGAAGAGGTGGTGAAAATCTGGCGGACCGCACTGGACCAGTAGTAATGGTAGTTCTCCCATCAGAGGCTTCGTCAGAAGCTTTTTTTTTAAAGTCTTTTTTCCCTGCCGATTCAGGAAAAGGAATTTACTAAGACAAGGCTGCCATACAGAGGAAGGCAGAGATATTCCTTGACTTATGATTATGATTTTGCCCAAAATTTTGGTTGCTAAGCAAGAGCATTGTTAAGTGAGCTTCAGCACATTTTACAAGTTGAATACTCCCACCCAGTCACATGACCACAAAGCCATGCCCCCAAATTGGTCACACCCACAGAATAGGTAGTAAAAGTTTTGAAACCCACCCCTGCCACAAACTGCCTGCCCATTTTCAAGCCAGCCTGCCTCCTCTATCCCTGCACGGGCTCCCTGGTCTCTGCCAAGACCGGGTTCTTTCCTGCCCTCCTGCAGCATCTGTCTGCACCCAGAGGCCGCTGGAGGGTTGCTCTCACCCTCAGGCAACAGTTCTGCCTCCCCTTTCTCAAGCCCAGCAAGGAAGCCTGCTCCTTCCACCAGATCCACCCAAGGAAGGATACAGAAAGCTGGCTGAGCCGAGCTGCTCTCCCCAAGCTAGAAAAAGCAGTTAATGGCAGAAACAGCCACGCTCCCTGGCGCAAGCGAGAAAATAAAGCTCCTTTTCTCAGGCAGTTTGAGGTGGACTTTAAAACTAACCCAGAAGTGGTAGCAGCCTGGTGCTTGCTACTTCTTCTGGCTTGGGGAGAGGGACTCAGCCGAGTTGGGCGCTCTCTCTCTCTCTTTCCTTGGGTAGATCTGGTGGGAGGAGCTTCTCTGTTGGGCTTGAGGAGGGGAGGAGTTGGAGCTGTTGCCCGAGGGTAAAAGCAACTCCTGGCTGCCTCTGGATTAGGGTGGAGCCAACTTGAGTCTCCCTCTCTCGGTCTCCTTGTACAGACAGGGTTGAAGAAGAGCTGCCACCCTACTCCTATTGTGGCTCCTGCCCATCTCTCTCTCTCTCTTCTCTCTCCCTTTTGACTCCCCACACTTGCTTATCCATCCCAGAGAGCTCAGGCCACGCCTCCCTCTGACCCAGCTGCCTTCCTCGCGGGCCTCATTCCTGAGTGAACTCTTCCATCCTCGGCTGTTGTGAAGAAGCAGCAACTCTGGCTGTGCCATGCCCACTTCATTCTCTTTGAGAGCCACTTTGCACCTTGTTTGCAAAGTGGCTTTCAAAGAGAATGAAGAGGGTGTGGTGCAGCCAGAGCTGCCGCTTCTTCGCAACAGCCGAGGACCTCTTCCGCTTGGAGCTCCAAGCTGCAGAGTGGAGTGGGGGGTGGCCAGGGACGTGCGGTCAGGGAAGGCAGGGGAGGCAGAGCCTCACTGCTCTCATCATGAAAAGAAAAAAAAGGAAAAAGGGAAAAGGCACACGTGGTCCGATTTCCTGCCTTCCTGAGTCAACATGAAGAGGACGGTGGAGCGTGCTCCGTGGTCCCCTTCATGTTGACTCAGGAAGGCAGGGAATGGAACCACGTGTGCAGGAGGCTGAGCTGCCAGGTGCTTCCCAGCTCAGGTCAGCTTGCCATCTGACGGATGCGAGCAATGACCAGAGGACAGGTTCGGTGGCGTGGCCAGGCCCCATTACTACTGGTTCGGAAAGTTACACCAGATTTCTACTACCTATTCAGCCGAACTGGACCGAATAGGCAGGAACCCACCTCTGGAAAGGAGGCATGCAATAGCAAAGGTTCGCCCCTTCGCCTTTGCGGTGGGGATTGCTTTATTGCATGCCCCTCTCCTTCCCCTCTCCTTTCCTTGCTTGCCCTGGCAGCACCCTGGCAATAGCAGGCGAGCGAGGAAGGAGGTGCATGATAATGCAGCCCCCCCCCAGGGGCAAAGAGAGCATCTCAAAGACCGAAGGAGGCACCAGCCACAAACCACTTGCGTTCAAACCAGTCCCCTCCTCTCTCCCCGCAGGACTCTCTGGAGGGGAGGGGAGGTCTGTCCCAAGACCCACTTCTTTCCTACCCTCCTGTGGCATCAGTCTGTAGCGGGAGGGCACAGACCATTTGGTGGCAGTGGGGAAAAAGAGGTTTCTTTGCTAGTCTCCCAGCTGGCAAAACAGAAATTTCTGTCTGTTTGTGGGTGTGGCTAAGTGTGCATGAGTGACGTCAAGTTGGTCATGCCCAATCAGTTACATGTCCCCCACCTAGCCATGTCCACTGAACTGGTAGTAACAATTTTTGAAACCCACCCCTGATGGATGGGTGTGCAACATTCAGAACTGAAGAACCAGGTTGTAAGTAGTTCTTTGGGAGAAGGTCTATCATAACTTCAGTCAGTAAGCAAAGATTATCTGTATCCATTTCCTGTCTAAAAATGGCAAGAGGTTTTTAGGCATCAACTTGAGAGTTCTGAAGACTAAAAACAGGAGTTTCTTTACTGCTTTCAGATCATGGGCTGCTCTTTCTTTAGGGCTAAAATTGGCCCCATGTTTTGGGAAGGAATGAAGTGTATTTCTTTAATATTTGTAATCTTCATAAAGGATAGTTAGATTCGTTTTCCCCAGGGGAAAGGTTCTGTTATTTAATTGAACACCATCTTGGCAGGAAAAAAATATAGAAATAAATATAATAAAAATACTAATATAAATAAAATACACTAATATGTATATTTTCACAATAGAACATTACTAGCAATAGTCAAAATTCAGTAATATTAATATAAATATGGCCTGCTCAGAATGCCAGTGTTCAGATGTACATTTCAGGGTTGTGCTGCTGGGGGTTCGCACAGCTTCAGGCAATCCTCTAGCTAGGATTCTGCCCAGTTTGGTGAATCCCCAAATGCCACCTTTGGTTAGTCACAGCCACCTCTCCCCTCCCAGGAGTCTCCCGTTCACCATGCCGCTTAAGTAGAGGGCCCTCCTCCAGGAGGAGGGAAAACAGGCTACCAAAGGTTCCGGAAGTCTGGAAATGGGCCTGTTTCTGGCCTCCCAGAGCCCTGGAGAAGCAGTTTTCATCTTCCTGGAGGCTTGAGGAAAGCCTTTAGAACCTGGGGAGGGTGAAAAACAGGCCTACCGGAAGTTCAGGAAATCTGGAAACGGGCCTGTTTCCGGCCTCCGGAGGGCCTCCAGAGCCTGGGGAAAGCTGTTTTCGCCCTCCCAGAGGCTTGAGGAAAGCGTCCAGAGTCTGGGGAGTGCAAAAAACATCTCCCCTCTCACCATGGTGCCGTAGGCCGACTATGCCATATCCACCATGGCCACGCCCACCCAGCAATGGGGCAGCAAATTTATTGCTGCAATTTTTTAATTTTTTTAAACACAAATAATACAAACAAAACATATACATCTAAATACAAGAAAAGGAGGAGGAGGACGATGGCGATGATAAAAGGAGAAAAATGGAAAGGACATAAGTAAGTGGAGGGAATTGGGTATTCCCTTGCCTTAAAGAGGCTTGGGATAGGAGACCAAGCCCAGAATGGTTTGGATTGGGATATGTACTTTCTTTTTTTTAAATATATTTTTATTGTTTTTACATTTAAAACAATGCAATACCGCGGAGTCGGGGTGATCATATATTCACATTATTATTCACATCGACGGGAGAGGCATCCGGGGCAGCCCGGGAATTCATGGCCTCCATGACAGCCATGGATCTGACTCAAGTAGTTCAGGACCCCACACACGAAAGAGGCCACATACTGGATCTTGTGTTTGTCTCCGACCAGTGGACGAGTGATCTGGGAAGAGGGAATTTAGTCATCACGCCCCTGTCATGGTCAGATCACTCACTTCTCCAGCTGGACTTCCCTGGCGCTGCTCCCCACCGCGGGGAGGCGGAACCAGACTATCCCAGATGGTTCCGCCCCAGGCGTCTGATGGAACCAGATAGGTTCCAGGCAGAGCTTGGGCCACCTCCTGCAGACCTGCCCCGCCCCCGGGCAGAGGACCTGGTAGCCGCGTGGAATAATGCGGCCGCCGGTGCCTTAGACCGGGTGGCGCCTTTGCGGCCTCTCCGACGGCCGCGATCTACCCGGGCCCCCTGGTTTAACAGGGAGCTAAGGGCGATGAAACGCCTTAGGAGACGCCTAGAGAGCAAGTGGAGGTCCTCCCGCTCCGAATCCGACCGAGCACAAGTAAGAGCCTACGTAAGGACTTACCTTGTGGCAATAAGAGTGGCCAAACGTCAGTATTGTGCCACCCTTATAGCGTCCGCAGAGAACCGCCCTGCCGCCCTGTTTCGGGTGACCCGCTCCCTTTTGTCACAGGGGCAGCGGGACCCCCCATTGCTGGGCCGGGCAGAGGAATTTGGAGAGTTCCTGCAGGATAAAATCGATCGGATCCGAAGGGGATGGACCCACCTCAGTGCTCCAGTGGGGACGTCTGAGGCTAGTCTTGAGAGACCATGCTGGGAGGAGTTTGACCCTGTTGTCACCGAAGATTTGGACAGGTTGCGCGGGCGACTGCGAGCCACCACATGTTTATTGGACCCGTGTCCCTCCTGGTTGGTACTGGCCTCCTGGGAGGGCTCACGAGGCTGGCTACTGGGGCTGGTGAACGCTTCGCTGGGTGAGGGCCTTTTACCAACCGCCTTGAAAGAGGCGGTGGTGAGGCCCCTGCTCAAGAAGCCTTCTCTGGACCCAACGGAGCTAGCAAATTACCGTCCTGTCTCCAACCTTCCTTTCTTAGCGAAGGTTGTTGAGAGTGTGGTGGCTCAGCAGTTTCTGCGCCACCTGGAGGAAGCTGATTATCTAGACCCGCGCCAGTCCGGCTTCCGACCCGGTCACAGCACGGAGACAGCCTTGGTCGCGTTGGTGGATGATCTCTGGAGGGCAAAGGATGGGGGTTGTTCCTCCATCCTTGTCCTATTAGACCTCTCGGCGGCCTTCGATACCATCGACCATGGTATCCTATTGCGCCGTCTGGAGGGGTTGGGGGTCGGGGGCACCGTGTTACGATGGTTCCGCTCCTACCTCTCTGGCCGGATGCAATGTGTGTTGGCAGGAGAGGAGAGGTCGACCGTGAGGCCCCTTATCTGTGGGGTCCCACAGGGGTCGATCCTCTCGCCTCTCCTATTCAACATAT
The DNA here is from genome assembly GCF_964273705.1 of Natrix helvetica. NCBI lineage: Eukaryota > Metazoa > Chordata > Lepidosauria > Squamata > Natricidae > Natrix > Natrix helvetica. The sequence goes on along the minus strand of NC_138554.1, from coordinate 84,420,980 downwards.
ATATGAAGCCGCTGGGCGAGATCATCCGTGGTTTTGGGGTGGGATACCATCTGTACGCTGATGACACTCAGCTGTACATTTCCACCCCAAACCACCCCAACGAGGCTGTTGAACTGATGTCCCGGTGTCTGGAAGCCGTACGGGTCTGGATGGATGACAGCAGGCTCAGGCTCAACCCCTCCAAGACAGAGTGGCTGTGGCTTCCGGCTTCCCGGTTCAACCAGCATATGCCATCGCTGGCCATCGGGGATGATCAATTAGCCCCGGTGGAAGGGGCACACAATTTGGGCGTCCTCCTTGATGCCCGGCTGTCTATGGAAGATCATGTGGCAGCCGTGGCGAGGGGGGCGTTCCACCAGGTTCGCCTGGTGCGCCAATTGCGGCCCCTTTTGGACCGGGAGGCCTTGCGCACAGTCACTCACGCGCTGGTGACGTCTCGCCTGGACTACTGTAATGCTCTCTACATGGGGCTCCCCTTGAGGTGCACCCGGAGACTGCAGTTGGTCCAGAATGCAGCCGCGCGGGTAATTATGGGGAGATCGAGGTTCTCCCATATAACACCTATCCTGCGCGAGCTGCACTGGCTTCCTGTGGCCTACCGGGTGCGCTTCAAGGTGCTGGTTACCACCTTCAAAGCGCTCCATGGCACAGGGCCTAGTTACCTGCGGGATCGCGTCCTGCCCCATACATCCCTGCGACCCGTCCACTCACACAGAGAGGGACTACTCTGGGTGCCGTCCCCCAGAGAGTGCCAGAGGGCAGCGCCCAGGAGTAGGGCCTTCTCTGTAGTGGGCCCCACCCTTTGGAATGACCTCCCCCCAGACATCAGGACAACAACCGACCTTCGCTCCTTCCGTATGAAGCTGAAAACCTACCTGTTTCGACTAGCTGACCTGGCATAATACTACAACCTCTCCAGCCCAGGGCATTTTTAATTGGTAATTTTAGTTTTTAAGGGTTAATTTCACTGGGGTTTTAACTTTTTTAGGTATTGTAACTTATTTATTTATTCTTACCTCCTCTGTACGCTATATAATACTTTTGTACGTCGCCCCGAGTCCCTGTGGGGAGAGGGGGCGACTAATAAGTTCAAGTAATAAATAAATAAATAAATAAATAATTATGTACAGCTAGTTTCAACCATTAACAGTTAATCTACTTAATACGTTGTCTGTCCTTCTGTTCAATCACAATATATACATTAGTTCCAGTCTTGTCATCTTAACTTATACCAATCATAAAATCTATTCCATACCTCAAAATATTCTGATTCCCCTTTATTTTTAAGTTCCAAAGTGAGCCTATCTGCTTCTGCACAGGCCAACACTTTTCTGGTTAGGGATATGTACTTTCTTAATGACCAGCAATTCTTGCTTAAAAACAGAAATAGAGAATGCCAAGATTGTAGTCACAAAGTGATGTGGTTATGTGACATTTTGCTTTATGACTGCATCACTTAGTGATGACTATTACAGTCCCAATTGTTGTCATAAATCAAGGACTACCTGTCTTACAAGGTTTTTTATTTTTTTAATACAAATTATACATATTATAGGAACAAAGAATTGTCGGGGTCTTTTCTTTTACATCCTCTCATTTACATAGTCCATTTACATCATAGTTTCGATTTCACTTTCTACCAAATTATTCTCTTCCATTATTTTTCATCTTTATGATTATTTTTTCTTAATACATAAACAATATCTTCCATTATCCCTTCAAAGCTACACCAAATCTTCCTTTCTTATTTTCTCCATTGGTATATTTTGCTATAAACAGCATACACTCTTTAATCCAATTTAAGCATAGAGAGCATTTCTTTTAATTTTTTCCTACAATTAACAATATAATATCATTTCTTTATTTCTTAATTAGTTATATCACAATGGCAATCTTACTACTATTCTCTTTAGTAAAGTAATGTAATTCTTTTTCCCTTTCTTCCTCTTTTAACCGTTTTCTCTTGGGCTCTCAAAAATTCCAGTTTTAATTCTTTTCCTTCTTCTCCCCCTTTCCCCTAACTTCTTTTTCTTTTCCCTATTTTTGTGATTGTTGTGTCTTTTCTTCAGAGTATTTACTTTTATTATTCTAGTAAATTTCCCCAGGTTTTTCCCTGTTCTCCTCCTTCCTTACTATTTTGTGGGGAACTCCTTTCTCTTTGTGACTGTAAATCCCCGTGAAATCTTCTATCTGCATTATATTTTCAATTCTTCTTTTTCCCACCTTATCTTCCTGTACCTCCTTTGTGCTCCCCTCTTCTCTTATTCCTTGTTCTGTATGTTCCCTTTGATTTCCTGGCTTTTCTTTACCAATTAATGTTTCATATGCGCTTTTCAGCAACACAAATAGTTTGTCATACATCCAAATCTCCATTATGCAAGTTTAACTATTTTAACTATTTTAATAGATTTTAAAATTTTTGGGTTCTACCACATTTAATTGTAAATTTAAGGTCTTTCAAATTCTGTTTCTCAGTTTTAAAATTAGTCCAGACCAATCCAAGTTAAGGTTTCCTTTCTCTTCCACCGCTGTAGATAGTTACAGTCAAAGCAATGCTTTTGTTTTCAAAGCCTCTTCCTGTATCCAAGGTCACATTTTCCCCTCCTTTCTTTCAAAGCACTTTGAATCCACAAAAATAAATTTAAAATAAGGGGCCGAAAGGACTTCCCTCTGTTACTATTATTATTATTATTATTTCATTAGCTGGTATAGTATTTTCTGCTCCCTGGTAAATAGCTCTCTCCAGATGGCAGTGCAATTCCACAGCTAGCTGTCAATAGCCATAAAAAATTTTAATCCACAAAGAATCAAATAAGATAAGAAGAATAGAGACTTCCGCCAGGGCTCTTCCTCTTAGTTGTTATTTTTTCTTCAGTTCATTTCCAAATTGCAGAAGACAAAGACCTCTGAGGCTTTGGTGCTTAGCCTCTTCTGCCACATTTTTTCAATAACATTCCCAGAAAGCCATTTAGTTAGCCACTAATTCCACTTTGGGACCTTTTTAAGATTAAGATCATCTTTTTCTTTTTTTTCTGTGAGTTGGTCAATCACTTACCCAGTTTCAACACTCCCCTCCAGATACCACTCCTGCCCAATAACTTAGCCCAGCTTTATAGCGGTCATTCATTTATGGTCGCTGCCCTTACTGTCAGTTGAAGGATTTTTCTCCAACTTCCCGAGAAACTGCCAGTTCCTCTAGGTCATCAGAGCTGTCCCTTCATCTTGCCTGTCCCTCCAGGACAGGTTTTCAGTCCGAAGACCTTCTGACAGTAGTTTGTCCAGCTGGATTTCTGCAAGGCTCAGCAGAGCCTGCTTTTTTCCAGCAGATCTCGCTGCAATGCTTCTGGCTTCTCCGTCTTAAGATCTTCAGGCAGGATTGTCCCAGTTTCTACCATAGTCTGGTGCCTTAACCACTACAACAAACTGGCTCTCATATGTCATGCTACTTAAAAAGTAGATTTATGCAATGCATTACAAAATTCCCACATTAAATTTTATTGGACATCAACATTGGAATCATTTGTGTATATATGTATTTGAAGAGACAAGAACTGAACAGTGGAACAGCTTGCCTCCAGAAGTTGTGAATGCCCCAACACTCGAAGCCTTTAAGAAGATGTTGGATAGCCATCTGTCTGAAATGGTATAGGGTTTCCTGCCTAGGCAGGGGGTTGGACTAGAAGACCTCCAAGGTCCCTTCCAACTCTACTATTGTATTGTATTGAATTAATACAGATTTAAGAAAAAATATTAATAGAAATAGACTGACATTTCATTCATTTCATTTCATTTCATTTCATTTATTGGATTTGTCAACCGCTCCCTCTCCCCAAGGGGACTCGGGGCGGTGTACAGACAGAATAAAAAACATTGTATACAACAATTACAAAACCCCATAAAAACAAATTAAACACAAGTCTGTACAATAGTGCAAAAATTAATTAGTGATTAAAACCAAATTAAAATACCCCAAAATTTAAAATAACCGGCCAGGAGAGTCAAGGGATTAGATCATAATTGTGATTGGGCCAGGCCTGCTAATTGGAACAGGTGGGTCTTGAGTTTCTTATGGAAGGAGCGGAGATCAGTAATGATTCTAATGTGAGGGGGGAGGTCGTTCCAGAGGGTCGGGCCCATCACAGAGAAGGCCCTACTCCTGGGCCTCTGGAGAGAACTACATGGTAATTAAAAGAGTTATATTTTTCTGATAGACATAAAAAATTTACAAGATAGACTATATATTTGTAACACTGGAAATATAATCTAAAATAATGAGAACAGAATTAAAATTTATTAAAATATCTGATCATGCAATGGTAACTATGGATATGGATATTACCAAGAATTTTGTTTCTATTTCAAACAATACCAATAAAGCTAAAGAAAAAATATTTTGAAAATATGAATAAAATAATGTGGAAATATATATGGCAAGAGAAAAATGCAAGAATTAATATAAAAATGATGCAAGACTCAAAAACCAGAGGTGGGTATAGATTACCAAATTGGGAATTATATTATCAGATGTCAGCTTTAACTTGGATGAAAGAATAGATTTTATTGAAAAATGCAAGGTTATTGACTTTGGAGGGACATGACTTACAACTAGGCTGGCACGCATTTTTGTGATATGATAAAAATAAGATACATGGTTATTTTCAGAGACATTATGTAAGAAATGGATTAACGGTGTGGGAAAAAGTGAAAGGAAAACACTATTTAAAAATACCAATGTGGCTGTCAACAATAGAAGCATTGACACACCCGAATATTAGTAGTATGAGAAATATTATTAGATACAAAGATATTTTATCAGAAAGGGGAAAATTAAAACAAAAACAGGAACTAGAAGAACAAGGGATTGATACATGTTGGTTCTCACAATTGTAAATACAATCAAGATGAAAAAGATAAGAGAGAGTATGGTTTTAATTTGGGAAGCTCAGAGCTGGATAAGACACTCATGGAAACAGAAGAAAAAATGATCAAGAAATTATACAACTATCTATTAAGAATCAGATTGGAAGAAGAGGTTAAGGAAACAATGATAGCATGGGCAAAAAAAAAAGGTTATACGATTGAGCTAGAAAAATGGCAGCCATTATGGGAAAGGAATTATAAATTAACTATGTCAACAGCGTATAAATAACATTTGTATAAAATGTTTTATACATGGCACATGCCACCAGGAAGATTAGCAAAGATATTTAAAGGTAAATCAGAGAAATGTCAACAACTTCCAGGTTCGTATTATCACGTATGGTAGACATGTGCAGACGCAAAGAATTATTGGATTAAAATAAGAACTTGGTTTAAAAAAATGTTACATCAAAGTATAGAGTTAAGACCAGAGATATTTTTATTGAGTATCTTACCAGAGAAATACAATAAAGAAGATACATATTTGATCATACACATAACAATGGCAGTGAAAATCGTATTTGCACAAAATTGGAAAGCAGGTAAGATCCCTTTGGAACGAGAGATAATAAAAAAAATCTTGGACTGTGCAGAAATGAATAGGTTAACTGAGAACGTGGGGAAGATTTTATGATTGGTTAGAGAAAGAATATGAATAAGAATGTGGAAAAGAAAGCAAGAGAGAGAAATAGAAACTCAGATGATACACTATTAAATGAAAAGGGGGGGAACAGGGGGAAAATAGAGAAGCAGTAAAGTACTGATATATAAGTATACATCCAAAGAATGAGACATAGGTAAAAAACAGATTGGAAAATATAATGAGGAAAAGGGAATGTAAAATGCCAAATATAAAGTTTGAACCGGGTTTGCTGGAATATCATCCCAAAAATACATCACACGGAAGAAGAAAATAGGCAACCACAACAATAGAAAAGGAAAGGAAGAGAGGAAGAGGAGAGGAGGAGAGAAGAGAGGAAAGGAGGGGGAAAGAAGAAAGAGGGAAGGAGAGGAAAGGGATAGAAAGAGAAGGAGAGAGGGAAGGGGAGGGAAGAGAAAGAGAGGTGTAGGGGAGAGGAAGGGGAAGAAGGAAAGGGAAAGGAGAGGAGGAAAGAAGAAAGTAGAGAAGGGAGGCAGAAAAGGAAAGAAAAGTAGGGTGGTAGTAAAGTAAAATAGGTGTATCAGGATGATAATAAGCAAAGCAAATCTTGATTATATATCTTAATTTCTTATATGGAAAAATGAATGTTTAAAAAGGTTAAAATACAATAAGAATAATAACTATGTGAATGTATACCTGTAAATGTATGTATGATATTAAAAATAAAAACAACTTTTTTAAAAAAAAAGAAAAGCTATATAAGGGAAATGACATATGTGAATGAAAGTCAGGCATATATAAAGAAGAATTTAAATTGCAAAATTCAAGAAAATAATAAAGAAATTATGGAATCACAAATAGAAGAAAAGGAAATAGTGGATGTTATTAATAAATTGAAAATAGGAAGGCACCAGGGTTAGCTGGATTAGATGTAGAATATTACAAAAATTTCAAAGGGCTATTGGTGCCAAAGATGAAGATAATAGTTAATAAATTAATGGAAGGGGAAAATGTTCCATGTTCCTAGAAGCAATCCTTGATAATACTGACAGCGAAACCAGGTAAAGCTTATACAAACCTAGGATCATATAGACCAATATCACTTATTAATCTGGACGCTAAGATTTTTACAGCAATATTGGCAACTAGATTGAATATATTTATAGAGAATTATATTAAAAATGACCAGTGTGGATTTATAAGAGGCTGACAAATGTCAGATATAGTAGAAGGATATTAAACATGTTATTATATAAAGAATCAAAAATTAAAGGCAGGTGTATTAGCATTAGATGTATTTATGGCCTTTGATTGTGCCTACATTAAAGATATTAATAGAGAAGTTAGGTTTGGGGGGAATTAGACATGTGATAAATCAACTATATTCAGAGAATAAAGTGGGTATAGCCATAAATGATGGTATTATAGAAACAGTAACTTTAGAGAGAGCTGACGTTGCGATGGCATGACGTGCGATCTTGATTGCAGTCGAATTTCTGCTGCTGGACGGTCCATTTGGACCTAAACCATCCCGCAGAGATGGTGATTGAGAAGGGCATCTCCTGCTGATCTTAGGGACACCGCAAAGTCCCTGAAAGATCCAGGAATAGCCTTTTTTTCTGGTGACAGAAACGCAACTAATGAAGCTGCTGAAGTTGGGACACTCTGGAACGAGAAGAAATCAGAAAGAGAAAGTGTGTTGAATTGGTGAGGAAATTTTATTATTAGAGGAGGAGACTACCCAAGAAAAAAAATGTAAGTTACGTTAAGATTGAAGACAGAAGACTGTAGGCGACGAGATTGATCTGCATTGAACTTAGTGTGTTATCCAGTTTCTAATTTCTTTTTTTTTTCACTGATAGAACTTTTGCAGGGGCTCCCTATTTTTTAAACTGAATGGATTAATTCTTCTTTTTTTCACTTTTGTTTATACCTATAGATTAAAATTCTCCTTTTTTATAATGCTTGATTTGATTGGATTGTTTTTGATCTCCATTTAAGGTTTTTCTTTTCTTTCTTAAGCTTGGATTATAAAGAAGAAAATAAGAAGGATTATAAAGAGGGTTGTAACAACAGGAGGAAAAGCAGTTACACTGCCACTTAGAGGCTGGAGGCTGGATACATTGTTTTTTCTTCTTTCTCTTTGATCACTTGAGATTCAGTGTTCTTTCAGCTTGTTTACTGACAGTGATAATAGGAAGAGTACAAGTTGTTTATACAGGTGTCTTTTGGAAGTTCTACCACTAACTATTGGAGGGAAGACAACATTTTGACTTGAAAGATAATAAGGATAACCTGTATGAAGTTTATTAAAATAGCCTTGAACCCTATAGTGGCAGTATCTGCAAAATTGAAAGAATGGCCCAGCAGGAAAAAGAAGCTGTAACATTGCAAATGATTATGTTTGAAGTTCAAAATCTATTAGTTGTGACAGAGAAAGTTGAAAAGAGATTGGAGAATATGGAATACAAAACAAAAAATATGATGGAGAAACTGAGGATGTTTACCAAATGAAGAAAGTGGAGAATAGAGTTCAAAAGATGAAAGGGAAAAAATGAGCAAAGAGATAAGAAAACTGTGGATACTGACAACAAAATGAGTGTGGTTGGTAATGGCAAGAGCAGAATATGGAAAGGGGAGATGGGTGGATTGGAACTCTACCCCAGACTTCAAAGCACAGAAGAAGAAAAGAGAGAAAAATAGACAGAGATAAGGAGAGAGATCTTGATAGAAGCACTAGCGATAACCAAAGATAAGCTGATGGAAAGAGCAGGTGTTGTATTTCAAGCTTTTGTGAGATATGAAAGGAACAACATGTTGCCAAGGGAGGTTTATACAAGATTTATTAGGAAAATAATTAGAACATTAATACTACAAATGGCAAGAGATATAAGACCGTACTATTGCTGGAAGGCTACAGGTTGATGCAATGAAAATGTATAATAAAAAGTAAACTAAATTTAGTTTACTAGTAGTATGTATAAAATGAAGCAACAATAGCTATAGTTAAATAATGATTAAAAATGATAACAATACATATAGATATATCAGTTTGATAATATGAAATTTTATATAAACAATATATGGAGATTATGAGAGGAGGTTTAAAAGCTTTATCTAGAATATGTTATAAAGATGTATTGTGATTGGATGATTTTAGGATGATTTAATGGAATGTTATCATATAATCCTATTCTAGATTTTGAATATTATATATAAAAGGATGTAAAAACAATTATAGTCAAATTAAGGTTGAGATATAATCATTGTGATATACATGAATATAATGAATTTAAAATTTGCGATTTGATATGAAAAGCAGGTGGTGACTATGGAAGAGATACATGGAAATACTGTAACCAATTGACACACTTTCTACAATTTGTAATGGAAGATGAGTTTTTTTATTTTTATGTTTGTTATTCAAAAACAAATAAAAATTGTTTTTTTAAAAAAGAAACAGTAACTTTAAGCAGGGGAAGAAAAAGAGGGTTACTCTTTATCCCCCGTTCTATTTGCATTATTGATGGAGGTTTTGGCAAATTCAATTAGGGAAGATTCATTCATTGAAGGAATTGGAGTACAGAAGAAAACTAAAATAAATTTATTTGCAGATGATACATTATTAACATTTCAAAATTTGTAGTTACTATAGAGAGAATATAGTTACACTTTAATGAATTTGGGAAATATAGTGGATTACAAATAAACTGGGGAAAATCAGAAATGATGTTATATAACCATAGTAAACAAGAAGTGGAGATATTGAAAGGGAAATATAAATGAAAAATAGATAGTATTAAATATTTAGGTATTGACATCCTCAAAAATATTCCAGAGTTAAAGAAAATAAATTATGAAAAATTAAAGAAATCTATAACAGATAAAATAGATAATATGAGAAAGTAAAATTATCATGGTTTAGAAGAATTGCAATGATAAAAATGAAAGTTTTATCAAAAATTATTATTTTTTTGTTCTGGATGATCCCAATTAAATTCTTGGATCAAAAAGCAAATACAGAGGCTGCTGGAGGCTGCTGGAAGTATATTGTAATGGAGGTAAGAGAGGAAGAATTAATAAAGCATTATGGTATGAACCATTAAAAAAGGGTGGGCTAGGTCTTCCAAATATTAGAAATTATTGGATAGCTAGTCAATTAAAGGTGGTCCCAGATATTATAATAGTAACTAGAGATTTAATATGGAGGGATGTAGAGTTGAAAGAGTTCAGGGAAATATGGTAGGTGATCCTATAGAAACATATTGGTTTAAAAAGGATAAACCAATTTGTTAATTTGTCTCTTCAAATGCATACATACACAAATGATTCTGCTCCATTGATGTCCAATAAAATTGAAGTTGAGATTTTTGTAATGTATTGCCTAAATGTACTTTTTATACGAAGTAGCATGACATATAAGAGCCAGTTTGTTGTAGTGGTTAATACTGCATACTGAAGCCAGTTAGATCCGTTCCTGCCATTAGAATGGAGCCGGCTCCTGATTGGTTGACCATTTGACAGCAGGCTATAAAATGGAACTGTCAGATGGAGGCAGTTAACTCTGTTATTGTTACTGTTGAGTCAAGACACTATGTCAGTTATATTGTTGCAGTTGTGAATAAAGATTATTGCAAAGATAACTGTTTGCCTGTTTGGGACACCCACACATGTTCTGAGTGCTTAGCCACATTCTGCCAGACGGTCTCGAGGCACCCATTGCATTTTACTCAAGAATACTGGCTACTGCAGAGTGCAACTATAGCCAGTTGGATAAAGAAGCCCTGGCTATAGTTGCTGGCGTAAAGAGATTTCACAATTAATACAATACAATACAATAGTAGAGTTGGAAGGGACCTTGGAGGTCTTCTAGTCCAACCCCCTGCCTAGGCAGGAAACCCTACACCATTTCAGACAAATGGCTATCAAACATCTTCTTAAAGACTTCCAGTGTTGGGGCATTCACAACTTCTGGAGGCAAGCTGTTCCACTGATTAATTGTTCTAACTGGCAGGAAATTTCTCCTCAGTTCTAAGTTGCTTCTCTCCTTGATTAGTTTCCACCCATTGCTTCTTGTTCTACCCTCAGGTGCCTTGGAGAATAGTTTGACTCCCTCTTCTTTGTGGCAACCCCTGAGATATTGGAACACTGCTATCATGTCTCCCCTAGTCCTTCTTTCTCTTAAGCTAAACATACCCAGTTTCTGCAACCGTTCTTCATATGTTTTAGTCTCCAGTCCCCTAATCATCTTTGTTGCTCTTCTCTGCACTCTTTCTAGAGTCTCCACATCTTTTTTACATCGTGGCGACCAGAATTGAATGCAGTATTCCAAGTGTGGCCTTACCAAGGCATTATAAAGTGGTATTAACACTTCACGTGCTCTTAATTCTATCCCTCTGTTGATGCAGCCTAGGACTGTGTTGGCTTTTTTGGCAGCTGCTGCACACTGCTGGCTCATATTTAAATGGTTGTCCACTAGGACTCCAAGATCCCTTTCACAGTTACTACTACTGAGCAAGGTATCTATACTGTACCTGTGCATTCCATTTTTGTTGCCTAAATGTAGAACCTTACTCTTTTCACCATTGAATTTCATTTTATTAGATAGTGCCCAATGTTCAAGTTTGTCAAGATCCTTCTGTATCTTAAGCCTATCTTCTGGAGTGTTGGCTATTCCTGCCAGCTTGGTGTCATCTGCAAATTTGATGAGTTCCCCATTTATTCCCTCATCCAAATCATTGATGAAGATGTTGAAGAGTACTGGGCCTAAAACAGAGCCTTGGGGTACTCCACTGCATACTTCCCTCCAAGCAGATGCAGTTCCATTCAGAACTACACGCTGAGTGCAGTTGGTCAGCCAGTTACGAATCCATCTGGTGGTGATGCTGTCTAACCCACATTCTTCTACTTTATCTAGTAGTAGGTTAGGGTCTACCTTATCAAAAGCCTTACTGAAGTCCAAGTAAACTATATCAACGGCATTCCTCTGGTCCACTAATTTTGTCACATTATCAAAGAATGCAATAAGATTACTCTGGCATGATCTGTTTTTGACAAATCCATGTTGGCTTTTGGCTATTACTTTGTTTGCTTCTAGGTGTTCGCAAATTCGTTGCTTGATTATTTTTTCCAGAATCTTTCCTGGTATTGAGGTCAGGCTGATAGGTCTGTAGTTTCTTGGATCTAATTTTTTCCCTTTTTTGAAGATGGGAACCACATCAGCTCTTTTCCAGTCCTCTGGTAGTTCCCTGGTGCTCCAGGATCTCTGAAAGATATAATTCAGTGTTTCTGAGATCTCGTCTGCTAGTTCCTTCAGAACCCTGGGGTGTAATCCATCCGGTCCTGGTGATTTGAACTCGTCTAGGGTAGACAGGTGCTCACTTACCATTTTCTTCCCTATTTCAATTTGTGTTCCTAATCTGATTTTTGTGGTGCTGCTTTTGATAGGTTGGACTGTTTTATCCCTTTGTGTAAAGACAGATGCAAAACATGAGTTAAATAGTTCTGCTTTCTCCCTGTTGCTTGTCACCTTTTTGCCACTTTCTCCTAGCAATGGACCAATTGTTTCCTTAACTTTTTTCTTGTTTTTAACATGTTGTAAGAAGCTTTTTTTGTTATTTTTTACTTTTGTGGCAAGCCTTTCTTCATTGTGAGCCTTAGCTTTCCTCACTTCATCTTTACAGGCTCGGGCTATTTGCTGATATTCTGCCTTAGTTATGTCCCCCTCCTTCCACTTTTTATACTTACCTTTTTTGTCTTTCAGTTTGTCAGATAGTTCTTTATGCAGCCATGCTGGTTTCTTTTGGGAGCTGTTATTTTTCTTCTTCATTGGTATTGTGCTAGACTGGGTTTTTGTAATCTCGTTTTTCAAAATTTCCCAAGCTTCTTGAGTTGTTTTCCCCTTGAGGATTCTCATCCATGGAATTTTTCCCAAGCTCTCTCTAAGTTTATTGAAATTAGCTTTCTTAAAGTCCAAGACTCTAGTTTGACTTTGTTCTACTACTTGTGTTTGCATCATGTTGAATTCCAATATTGCATGGTCAATTATATTTACAGCCGACATTTCCAAATTGTGACTGACCACCAACCTCTGTTAGGAATTCTAGCAGGAAACAAACAGATGCTGCAAATTTTATCTCCATGATGTCAACTTGTAAAGATTGGCATTCAAGGGAGGATTCCATGCATACTTTCGGCCAGAGTTGGCTCTCATATTTCTACAACCTAGTTCATGAATATGATCTATGACGCATGACAGATAGGAGGAGATAGAGGGGTGAACGCAATTAAGCGGTAGCCAGTTTTGGCTCCGCAGGAGTACATGCCAGAATGTTGATCCTAATAAATGAATGGATTTCTTTTGAACTTTGTCTCGAGGCTCGTAAATTAATTAGGTCATCTTCTGGGAACTTCACAGAGAGCCAAAACTGACTTTTAAAGTCTATCAAGATTTCTGGGCTTCCTGAATCCTGGGCTCTTCAGTCACTTCCCAATCGTTGGAGTGCTTGGAGGGAAAATCAGGCAACCATGGGAGAAGGTGGATTATCGGAAGAAAGCCTGATTTCAGCTGAAGTAAGTCAGCCAGCCCCCGACTTCAGAGCTCCAGACTTCCACGCAGCGATGTCTTTCCCAGCAGCAGAAGCAAGAAAGGATGAGTACTGGTGGAAATTAGTCCCTAAGGCAACTGAAGTAGAGTTCCCTTACCCCAATTCCCAGATACAGGGAAGAGTCTCAAGCAAACTGGCAAGGGTGGACTGGAGGTGGGACTGGAAACAAGCCAGGCTCCCAAAGCCCCAGATGGAATCCCTGGGAAGTGCAATAGAGCAAATAAGGGAGGATTTTGCCCGGGCCACCCTTCATGATGAGGGGCCATCATGCCGCCCAAAAGAGAGGGGAGGTACATCTGATCCTATTGAAGGGAGGAGATGCAGACTGGAGCGCAGTCCCCCTCCCCCACCCGATAGAAGGAGAAGAAGCCCAAAACGGCAACCAGTGCCTCTCCCATTCAGCAGGCAGGCTACCAAGAGCAGGCAACCCCCTCCCTCTCTCCAAACTAGGGGTGAAGAAGAAGACCAGCCATATCAGGTGCAAGCATACAGAGGTCAACAGGAGGTTGGAGGGGTAGGGCTGAACGACCCACCCAATTCAGGGGGAAGTTTGACGGAGACTCAGACCAGCTAGCTCTATTTCTTGATTCAGCTGGTAACCACCTAGAACGCTATGGGCACCTCTACTCACCCCCAGAGCCATGGTGAATACCATCGCAGAGGATCTAGAGCAGTGGTTCCCAAACGTTTTCAGTCCACCACCCCCTTGGTGCTACAAACTGATCCTCAGTGCCCCCCACCCAGTGGTGGAATTCAATTTTTTTTACTACCGGTTCTGTGGGCATGGCTTGATGGGCATGTCGGGGGGGTCATATGACTGGGCGGTTTGCACGACGGAAGGAAGATAGTAACAGTAAAATTCAAAACTGTAGCAATTAATTGCACATTTATTCAAAATCCAATTTAAAAACCTTTTTAGTTAATGTTAATTCAACAAAATTGTTGAACATGATCCAGTGATACCAGGTTTTCAAAGTCTGATAGTCATTTATCAAGAACCTTAGTAACTAGTAACTTAGTAAACTCAGTAAAATTTAGTAACTACTTCACTGTTCAGTAAATTCTTAATGTGATGGATGGGCTTGATGAAGTGATACCAGTTTCCCAATGCCTGGTTTTAAGTCACTTAGCAGGAGTCTTAAATCATGACGTTCAGTAATCTGGAGTCGATTTCTTTGCTTGGAGAGAAGTTGGGTGACCACACTGAAGCCACGTTCCACCAAATATGATGTTGGAAATGCAACAAGGAGCTTCTTAACCACTGTCCATAGTGCAGGATAGCGATCAGAATTTTCTTTCTGTAACCAAAACTCTTGGTACGATTTCTTAAACTTTGGCTTCAGCTCAATGTCATTTTGCAGCTCTATGAGATGTTCCTCCACTACCCCATCTTCCTCAGTATCTGAAAATGGATTTATCACCCAATCTGGAATTTTCATCAAAAGAAGATCCTGATATCGCTCAGACATATCTTTATGCAGCATGTACAAATGGTCCCAAAAAACTTGAAGATCATCATCTTGTATCCCACCTTTCTCTTCTAGCTCAGACAAGCTCGGAAATTGGCATAGCTCGCGATGGCCTATATTGCAATTGAATAGAGTTAACTTTGAAATAAACGTAGAGATGACAGATTTGGCCTTAATAAGATTGACCTCATTTCCTTGCAACTGCAAATTCACTTCATTGAATTTTGCAAATAGTTCTGATAAATAAGCAATGTCATGCCTGATCTCTTTGAGTTCACCACTGAGCAAAGCATTCTTGTCTTCAAAAAACTCCACAACCGTGTCAAAAAGATTGTAAAAGCATCTCACACAGTTGCCTTTTGATAGCCAATGAACTTCTGTATGAAGCAGCAAACTGCATACTGCGACATCCCAAATCGACTCTCTGAGTGGTTCCGAGTAGCAACAAGAGTCAACAGCGGGCTGTGCACCAACGACATAAGAAAGCAACTGGACACAAAAGAGAGAGGTCAACCTGACCCGAAACCACCCGGCCGGCAGGGAATCACAGCACCATAGCAGGCCCTGAGACCAGGCCCTGAGACCAGCCCTCCCTCGAAGTCCACTGAAATGCTACAGATGCATTTGCAGCTGCATGCCCAACCCCATCCCCAAAACCAAGGCCAGACCTACCGCCCAGGGCACGACCAGAACGAGGGTCCAAACAGACCACCAACACATCTGGGAAAGCCCTCCAGGCTGCAGAGCCCTTTCCCTCTCAGGCGAAAGTGGTGGAACCCCAGGCAACAACAACCAGTTGCCCAAATCATATGACAGCGAGGACGAGGGAGAAAATAACACAATGGTGAGTGATTCACACTTTTCTTTTTCAAATATACCTCACAGCTCCAAAAACAGGAAAACTGAGGTATTTTCAAGCCCTAATAAACTCAGGCTGCACAAGGCATAAAGAAAGATGTGGATAGTTACGTGAAAAGTTGCACCATCTGTGCCACAATGAAGAGACGACCAGAACCCCCCACCCCCCAGACTGCTGCAAACAGTAAGCAGAGCCAACGAGGCCATGGGAGGAGATCACAATGGACTTTATAGTAGAGTTGCCAAAAAGTGGGGGAAATACGGTGATTTGGACCGTAATAGACCTGTTCTCCAAACAGGCACACTTCATACCCTGTAGTGGACTACTGTCGGCTCACCAGCTGGCTAAACTGTTTGTGAAGCATATCTACCAACTGCATGGAGTACCTTGAAGAATTATTTCAGACAGAGGGGTCCAGTTCACGGCTAAGTTCCAGAGGGAGTTCCTGCGGCCCATTGGGTTATCGCATGGTTTTAGTTCCACTTTTCATCTGAGCACCAATGGAGCAGCAGAGAGACTGAACGCCATGGTAGAGCAGTCAAAAAGGCACTGGCTAAAGCAGCACAAACCTATAAGAAACAGGCAGATAAACACCGGTCTTTGCAATGGCTATTCCAGGTGGGAAAGAAGGTTTACCTCTCCACAAAATATTTGAGATTAAAACTGCCTAGCAAGAAACTGGGGCCAAAGTTTATGGGACCATTCCCCATAGTAAAGATCATCAACCGAGTCACAGTGCAATTGAAACTGCCTCGATTTCTGGGGAAGATACACCCAGGGTTTCATAGTAGCCTCTTAAAACTCATGATCAGATCCACTCTGAGACCACTACCCTGGAAGCCTCCAGGCCCTGTGGTCATAGGGGGCCAAACCCATTATGAAGTTCAATAAGTCCTTGATTCGAGGTGGCACAGGAGACAACTCCAATACTTAATCAAGTGGAAGGGCTACCCCTTATCAGAGGCATCTTGGGTAAAAAGTAGGAATATCCAGGCTGATCGTCTTATAGCAAAATTCCATGCAGAAAATCCAGGCAAGCCTGGGGGAGGAACGCATCCCTAAATTATATACCTGTACTCAAATTTCTTTGTGTCACACAGGTCACTTTCGGGAAGTGAGGGAAGCCGGATGTCAACTTGTAAAGCGTTACCATGACTATTATCAGGTTGGCATTCCAGGGAGGATTCCATGCATACCTTCGGCCAGAGTTGGATCTCATATTTCTACAAGCTAGTTCATGAATATGATCTATGACGCATGACAGAAGGGAGAAGATAGAGGGGTAAAGTTCAAATGCAATTAAGCGGAAGCCAGTTTTGGCTCCGCAGGAGTACACACCAGAATGTTGATCCTAATAAATGAATGGATTTGTTTTGAAATTTGTCTCGAGGCTCGTAAATTAATTAGGTCATCTTCTGGGAACTTCACACATGGATGACGAGGTGGACTGTGTTCCTCAGTGCTTATAACTACGAATTCTCTCTCCATCTTGTTTTTTGCTTCTGCACATGTGCAGAGCAATTTTTGTTGTACTGCGCATACACGCACTGCATGCATCAAGCACACACATGGCACGTCCCTGAGCAAACCGGCAGTAGCGGCTTGCTGGAACCCACCTCTGGTCTTAAGTCTCTTTGTTCTGTATTGTCATAAGTCTGAATAGTCACTGAACAAATGGTTATATGCCGAGGACTACCTGAAATACATATGACATAAAACTAGAATATAGTGAATACTGGGATGAATATTTAATTATTTATTATTTACTTTGCATATGGCACCTACAGAGATCATGTAACCATTGATATAAAGATTTTAGCTTATATAGAGCGTTTGTGTGTATGTGTGTGTGTGTGTATGTATGTATGTACATACACATACGCACACACACATATGAATGATATGTGCACAATATTTAATTATAGTATAGATTATAGAACTGGGTAAACAGGAAAATAATCAATCCACCATAATACAATATAATTCTGCCTTCCTTCCCAAATCTTCTCTGGCTCATCTCCCACAAATTTATCAAGGGGGCAATAACTTTGAATTTAAAGGCTGATTATACTTGCAGAAAAAGAAGTCAGGTGCAGGATAACATCCCTGATACTGAAATGCCTGACACCAACTTTATTTTAGCAGTAATAAAACCATAATTATCCTATTAAACTTTGAGTAATTCTAAGAAAATAATTTAAATAGGATTTAATTAGACTGGAGAAAATGGCTGTGTTTAAAGCTAAGCCAATATTCTGCATTATTTTTCATCACAGGTAGTCCTCAATTTATAATCGAAATGAAGTCTGCCCTTCACGGTTGTAAGTTGTGACAGTCATAAAATAGGTTGATCACATAATTGACCCATTTTTACTTTTTTTGCAGCAGTCATTAAGTGGATACAGCAACTGTAATGTGGCAGTTGTGGTTGTTAAGTAAATGCCATGTTGTTAAGCAACCCAGAGGTTTCCTATGGGTGCAGTTTTTCCAAAAACCAGAAGTAAATGCCAGTTTTCTACCAAACTGTTGTAAAACACAGTCATGTGACCCAGGGGTGGGTTCCCACAGTCAGTACTGCCGGTTTGCTCGTGGGTTTGCTGTGTGCACACTTGATGTGTGCTGTGTGCGTGCTTTGATCCATGCTGTATGCGTGCTTTTATCTGCGCTGTGTGCACGCTTGATCCATCCTGTATATACTGTTGGAAGAAATGTCCTTCTGGGTTCGGCTCCAAGTGGGGAAAAAGACACTGGAGACATGGAGGCTGCTTGGAAAGATGGTTTTAATGGTGGACAGGACCACATGGCTTGAGTCCTGAACAGAAAAGGTGATTACATGCTTCAATGTTTGTGGAGAAGGGAAGAGAAGAGAAGAACAGAGAACAGAAGCGCTGAAGAAGGGCTTGCAGGGCTTTTTATAATCTGTTCAGCTCCAACTATCTGTTTCCTGTTCCTGTGTAAGAAATGTATTCTGATTGGTTGCCAGACTTACATGGGCCCATGCAAGGGCAACCCTCTAGGCTGAGTTTTGAATCCAGGTTTGGTTGAGTTCAGATGCCATGTGGTCAGTTGAGTAAAGGCTTATATTATCATGCCTTAATTCCCATCCCCCTGGAGCTGAAGGGGAGAACTCTTTTATTATGTAAAGGGACTGGCTCGGGCTTTAATGGCTTATGGATAAAAGATGGGGGCAGGAAGCTGCAGGGAGAGTTACCTTGTCTTTTTGAAACATGTTTCTTTTCACATCCAGATAAATATTCTGCCTTTTCAATATTTCCTAGGATATTTCATTTTTCTGGGGGAGGGCTCGGGTGATAACTTCCTACAATACAATAAAAATTGTTCTGGGCATGCACAGAAACAAATACTAAAATGGTGGCACCCGGAAAACTGGTTCAGGGGCATGGCAGGCCTGGGTCACTGCTGGTTCCAGCGAACTAGGTCACCAAACCACTACTGGTTCAGGAAAACTGGTCCAAACTGGTAGGAACCCATCACTGATGTGACCATTCAACACTATAAATGGCCACAAATGCTGCCTAGTTTGGTAATATAACTGTGGGGGCAGGGCAACTGTCAGAACTTCAAATTCAGGTTGTCGCATCTTAGTCCTTCGCATCAAGGACTATCAATTGTAAGCCAATTGTAAATCAAGCATTGAAATGCTACAAAAACAAATAAATTTATGGGAACCTCTGGACTATTGCTATAGGTAATATGATTTATATAGCTACTTTCTGAAAATTCTCATCATTTATGCCTTGCAGCTGGAGCAACTAGCAAACCCCAAGACTTGGATTAATGCAGCTACTCAAATCTTCTTCTCTCTTGGCCTGGGCTTTGGTAGTTTGATAGCATTTGCCAGCTACAATGAGCCAAACAACAATTGTGAGCGACATGCCATCGTTGTTTCCTTAATAAATAGTGCTACCTCAATATTTGCCAGCATTGTCACATTCTCCATTTATGGCTTTAAAGCAACTTTCAATTATGAAAGCTGCATAAACAAGTAAGCTTGGTTTTTAATGCAATTATTTTCTTTTAAATCTGCTCAGTCAACATACACATTTAAAAATGGTTTACTGAAATTAGGTTTTTTTTTTAATAATTCCTGATTCATACAAAGGAAAGTTTCTTTTATGATTTATAAGGTATCAGGTTTTAGAAAGGTTTCTGAAATAAGATGATGACAGCTAAGTATGAAATCTCATGAAAAATGGATCTTAATACTTGTAAACATAGCTAATGTGCTGCTAATAATTGTCTAACATTTAATAATATTTTGTTTTGTTATGATAAATAAACTTTAATTCTGTCTTCCTTGAATTGCTTCCCCCCCCCCTTTTTTTTAAAAAAACTCAAATGTTGTAAAAGGCTTGGGAATTCTGCTATTTGTTTTATTAGATTTTTTTAAAAATTGCCTTTTAGGATGATCTTGCTGTTGACTAATGTTTTTGATCTGAAAGAAGGTTTATTAACAACAGAAAACCTTGAGAATATGAAGCAGCATTTGGCATCTGTTTACCCTGGAAAATATGCAGAAGTGTTGCCACAGATCAAGAACTGCAGTTTGGAAATTGAACTAGACACTGTGAGTCCTTCCTTCCTTCCTTTTTTTCCAGAAAGAATATGATGAAACCATTTGTTGATGTCAAGAAATTTGGTCAGTACCTTGAATATGAAATGGCTGATCTACTGAGAATGGAAGACCTTGTTTAAATCCTCAGTTAGCCATAAACTCACCATGGATCACTAATTATTTCTCAGTCTTTTTTTATTAATGCAGAAAATTAAAATACAAACTCCAATTTGTATTTTTCCAATTTGGGGGGATTGGAAATTTTACAAAAATAAAACTAAATTAAATAGAGACATTAAAAAGCTGTATTAGGGCTGAATTGGGATTTTCTTATAAATCAATTAGCAGTAATGAACTTTGGAGAGAAATTTATCGGGATGATCACAGTAATATATTCTAGTCAGAGGGCAAAAATAATACTAAACGGGGAAGCAACAGAAGGTTTCAACATAACCAAAGTGGTAAGACGGGGATGCCCTCTATCCCCCCTGTTATTTATCCTCTCAATAGAGACATTGTTGTTACAAATTAGGCAAAACAAGGACATAAAGGGATTGAAGATTAGGAATACAAAGTACAGGCCTGTGCAGATGATCTAGCATTTATCATAGAGGAACCCCTAGAAACTGGACTAAAACTATTACAAGATATAAACCAATTCAGTAAAGTGGCAGGGTTTAAAATAAAAAAGAGAGAACTAAAATATTAACTAAGAATTTAACCTAAAGACAAAATGAAAAACTTGGAGGAGAAACTGGGAATTTCAAGGGCCAAGAAAATTAAATATTTGGGAATATGGCTATCGACAAAATGTATTACAATAAAAGAAGATAACTACAACAAATTGCTACGACAGATACAAAAAGAATTGGATAATTGGACTAAACTACAGATATCACTAATTGGCAGAATCTCAACAATCAAAAAGAATGTACTACCCAAACTACTTTATCTTTTTCAAACAATACCGATTAAATTAGAGATTTTTTTTCTAAACAACTAAATAAAATGGTTTCCAAATTTATCTGGTCAGGGAAAAAACGTGTATTAAATGCAAACATTTACAAGATATTAGAAACAAAGGGGGCTTTGGCCTCCCAGATTATCAGGCGGCAGCCCTGACATGGCCCAAGGACGGGATTCAACTAAAAAAAATAAAAGAATCCTTATGCTAGAAGGACACAATCTCCAACTAGGCTAGCATGGCTTCGTCTGGGAGGGAAAGAATAAATCTCATTCCTACTTCCAGAGGCATATAGTAAGGGATGCCCTGTTTAGGGTCTGGGAAAAAATAAAAAAACCCCACTACCTGAAAATTCCAATTAGTTATCAATGATGGAGGCAATGACATTTCCAAATACTATAGATCTCACTAAAATGGTAAGATATGCAGAGTTCTTAAATGAAAAAGGAGAAGTAAAATCAGTACAAGATCTGAAAACACAAGGAATAAATATGGAATGGTGGCCCTATCTTCAAATTAAAACAAGATTTAAAAAAGATCGGGAACAATATGGAATACATGAGAAACAAATGGAATTAGATAAAATATTTCTAGGAATAGGAGGAAAAATGATCACTAGATTATGTAATTTTCTTTTAAAATATAAAATGGAGGAAGAGACTGTAAAGGAGACAATGATTAGCTGGGGAAGAAATTTTGGCCATAATATAGTTAGAAAAATGAGATAAACGATGGGAAAGAAATTATAAATTTACGATGGCAGAAGCTTACAAAGAAAATCTCAATAAAATGTTTTATTGATGGCATTTGCTTCCAGCGAGATTGGCCAAAATGTACTCAAATTTATCCCCCAAATATTGGAGATGCAGCCACAAGCCTCGAACATTCTATCATATGTGGTGGACATGCCCCATCACAAGGAAGTACTGGTGCAAAATTCAGAAATGGAGAAATTACTGAGCGAAAAATAGAACTTAAACCGGAACCATTCTTATTAGGACTACTAGACCAAAAGATGGATAAACAATCTCAATACATAATCATACACATACTCACTGCAGCCAGGACTGCATTCACACAAAACTGGAAAAAAATCAATACACCCTCAGATGAAACTACAATCAGTAAAATATTTGAATGCGCAGAAATGGATAAAATGACAATAGAACTAAAAGAAAGAATCGGACTGCTATAAAGTATGGAATAAAATGTATAAGTGGCTAGAAATCAGAAGCCAAAACAGAAAATGGAGAATATAAATATATGTTGATACAATAATGAATATTATTATAAGTGTTAATACTACGTTTGCTACATTATAGGACAAGGTTAAAGTAATAGGAAGGCAATGCAGAAGGGAGAATTATAAAAGCTAAGCAGGAATGCCAATATAGAAAGCTGTAAAATTACTGTATATTGTTATGTATGTTCTGTTTCTTTTTTCTTGTGTCTTCTTTACTGTTTTTAAAGATTAAATCATTCAATAAAAATTATTCTTTAAAAAAAAGATGGATTAGAATGACAAAAGTCAAAAATGCAAATTATCTCCCTAGTTGAGCACTAACAAATATATAGCAACAATAATAGTTTTCGCCCCTTGTGAGTCAAGTCTAAGATTTATAAACTTGTATATCTATTTGCAACCAACCTGACAGGTTATACATCTAGCTATAATAATAGTTAACATATTAATCAACAACCACGTTAAACTTCAAAATTCTCTGTTAACTATTTTATTGTAATTAGCTCATAGAAAGTTTACAACTGTTTCTTATCTACTACAAATCACTCCCATCCTTATCTCTCATCTGTACAGGATCAAATATCTTTTTTTTTAACTTTTGATAATAAAACCATTCCTTAGATTTTTAAATGGGATCTTTCCCAACAATTGCATCCTATTTCCCAGAGCCAGGAGTCTCATTTCCTTGTCAATCTTTTTGCCAGATCTGAATTTTTAGAGCAGGTCCTTTCTTCTTCATATCTTGCAGCAACAAATCATATTCCAATTCATCAAATTGCAAATCAAGTCCCACTGTTATTTTCTGCTTTTTGATGTTACCCTGAATGTAAGTATAAGTCCAATTGGGTGACTTTTATTATTGGAATTCTCACCAGCTTCCTTACAGAAAATGAAAGTAATTCAATGTTTTGTTTTGTAATTCAATGACAAACAATGAGAGAACAAGGAAAAAAGTTGTAAAGATCCAGCAAGGGTTGTGAAATAGGTTAGCAGTCAACTAGTCCAGAATTCCTCAACCCTTTCCAGTTTTGCAGACCAGTGGGGGTGGGGGAGGGGAGAGGAAATGATTCCACACGAGTAGCTGGCAACTGCTGTTATTCTGTGCTGTTCCTATAAATGGACCATATGTGCACTCACTTGCCCACTGCTCGCACAAGTGGGGATGTGTGCATGTGGTCGAGTTGCAAATAGCTCATGGTCCACTATTGAGCATACCCCGGGCAGGTGGGGAATCTTGAACTAGTTTATTTAAAAGTATAGATCAAAAAATATAGGAATTTGAAAAGTGCAATTAAACAAAGGTATGCTTTAAAAAACCCGAACAATTGAATGGTAATGAGGGTAAAAGACTTGAACTTTTGATCGTTCCTTAGTGAGAATTGCAATCTTCAAGATCCCTTTCCTTTGAATCTGTACAATTGCCTAAAGGTTTTCTTATGTCCTTCCTTCCTTTTTCCCATTTGATTCTAGAGAGTAAAGTTGACAAAACTTTGTTGGCAAACTCAGCAGTTTGTTGGTGGAAGAGAAAAAAAGTGCTCACTGTTCAGCATGCCATCTTGGAGAAAGTCAGCAATTACGTCTCAGTCTTACTTCAAATGATTGTCAATTTTCCATTTTTATCTTCATAGCAATATTAAGCATAAGCATATTCCTGTTTGGATATTGACACATTGAATCTTAGCAATTGTTCAGGCAGTTAAGTTCTTAGTCAGTTTATATTTCCATGTAAACAGCTAAATTAATACTAATAATTAAAATTATTTATAAATAATAAATAAAATGGACCTAGAACAATCGTGTGAAGTAGGTTGATTAAGTAACTGTAACTACCTACTACATTGTTGTTAATGAATGAATGATAAACCATTAAAGTTAGGGTAAATTTTTGGGTGGGTGTTCATTTTAAAATCCTGAAGCTATATTATAGTTTTCCCATCTGGTAATCTGGATCAAGTTGATAAAAGAGGCTTATAGCTGATGTTGTAACAGCAACAGTATTAAGACTTTTTCCTAATGCTATGTTTCAGTTATTTTACAATCAGTGTTGTTTTCTTTATATATTACAATGCTCACAGCAGCAAAAGATAATTTCTGATAGACATTACAATAGTACTAGATATGCGTTGGTAAAATGTTAGAAATATCATAGAAATCAGATTTTGCAAAATGTCCAAGGCAACTTTCTATCTAGAATCAATGCCACTTCCACAATCCCATACTCTTGTTACATTTCATCACCTCTTCTACAATCCCATACTATTGTTTTGTTTCAACATCTGGATCATAACTAATCCCTATTTTCACTGAATGGTGTCTCATCATCTCAAGCTCTGAAGTACTTACTGAAATCATTTAGATTGAATGTAAATAGTAGGGCTATTATTGGATTCTAACATACTACCTAATTGACGTGTGCTATTTGTTCTGAACTACAAAAACACAGATCACCCATAATTGGCAACTAAGTTAAGATTTTTTGAGTAACTGTTGCCATCTAGTTGTCATGTGGATTTTGCAGCCATATATGGCTAGATAGATAAAACATAAATGAATAGAGATTAATTTTGATATTTTGGACTGGATATACAGTACATAGTAAGATGTGGCCTGCTTGTTTGGAAATTAGGGTTTGGGGAAATAGCCCTTATGATTTGATCAGCTGAACATGATTGTTTGTTTAGCAGATTAAGTGTTTAGTGACTGACTAGTTTAGCAATCATTCTTGGTTAAACTGGTGATGAAAAAAATAACTGTGGCCAATCCACATTTACAAGCTGCAGATCTATAAAGCAAAGGAAATTGGAAGTAGGAATGTAAGCAGTCAGTTTCATATAGCAATTGCTTCACTTAATAACCATGTCAATCCCAATTGTGGCGGCTAACTGAGGACTATCTATATCTCTTAGTTTATATATTACTTTTCTTCCTAGAGGTAATGGAAGAGATACAGCATCATCTCCTCTAATGGCTTAGAATATAAACACAAGCAATAAATGGCTCTCATTCGCTTCCAATTCATTCTTAGGCTCAATTGAAAGTGCTATTCCTTACCTATAATTTTTTTAATGGTTGAGATCTGATAGCCACTTTGAATAGTACTAGAGCAGAAATATAGGATATCTATCAAACAAGCAAATAGGCCCTTACAAGGAAATAGTGTTAAAAGAACTTCAATTTCATATTCTTTTGAAAACATATAAACTACAAACATTCAGCACATTATTTAATTCAGCCACATTCAAAAATATTTATATCATAGTCAAATACAGCAGCCATTCTTCTGTAACCTTTTTTGTCCTCTAAGTGAAACCATCTTTGTAATAAATTAATTCATAGACTCAGTTCAACTCAACTTTCTTTTTCCTCTGGTTTTAAATAATACTTGGCAATTGTTAAGGTAATGGTTAGGCTCTGGGGGGAAATGATTTTTCCTTTAACCAATGGTTCTTGTATGCAAAATACTGAATTTATTCTTCTATTTAATAATTTCACTCTCTTTTTTTAATCAGGCTGTGCAAGGGACCGGGCTAGCATTCATAGTATATTCTGAAGCAATTAAAAATATGGAATTCTCACAATTGTATTCAGTGCTGTATTTTGTCATGTTGCTGTTGCTGGGATTAGGGAGCATGCTGGGAAACACTGCAGCCATTCTTACTCCTCTGACTGACATCAAGTTCCTCTCTTCTCATGTACCCAGAGAGATTATTTCAGGTAAATTTGATAGCTACAATGATATTGAATACTTTCAATGCCTAGCATGACTAGCAGTAGCATTAGAAGATAATATTGTGGAAAATGTCATGATATGCATATAATTGCAATAAGGTAGTTTTCGAGTTATGACAGTACATTTAGTGTTAGTTCAAAGTTATGACACAACCCACCAAAAGTACTTATGACAGTCCCGACATTATGAATTGTCAGAGTTTGTGGCAGCAATCACATCCAGAAAGTACACATAGGTAACTGATTCAGCAGGATTCATTAACTTCTCTTTATATATAACACATTATATTATAGCAGGTTTTCAACGTGGCAGCAAATACAAGCAAAACACAGGCAGAGAACAGTTTCTGTTTCGGTTTAGAGCAGCAGACTAGTTTTGAGCTCAGCAGACTGAGAGCTACAGAGCTAAGCCACGCCCAGGCTCCCAGCTGTCTCCAGCAAATACTGTTTCAGTTTCCAAACAGCCCTCATTGGCTGACTCAGTTGCCATGTCTCTTCATTGGCTGACTTTGTTACCACATCTTTGCCAGTTATGAACTCTCATACATACTGACATGAATGTTGCAGTACCATGGCAATTGTTCACCCTTACGATCAACGAGACACACTTCAACATTCCCCCTGCCTATTCCCCCTCCCTGATAATGGTCTATTAGGCACTGGCCCTGCTGTGCTAGCCCACTACCCCTCCCCCCATGGTCTTCCCCACCCTCAGATACCTCATGTGCACTTAACAACCTATGCATTCAATTAACAAATGCTTTGTCTAAAGCAGAGGGATTGCATTCATTTAACATGACCCAATTAATGAATTATCAGGTTACGAATGTAATTGGCAGGCTCTATTACATTTGTAATTTGAGGATTATCAGTATAGCTCTGATCATAATCATGCATAATCCTTCTTATAGTTATATGTGAATGCCAGCTGCAGGAAGTTCATCTTCTTTTCTTTTCTTTTTAATTTTTAAATATTTTATTAACAAACATATAAAATACACACAGACAAAACTTAGACGTACAACATATTTACACAGTGCAATACAAACAGGAGGTTCTTGTTCTTTCTAGTAGCAATTATCAATCGATACCATTCACCTTATATTATTTCCCATTCAATTGTATTTTATTTGAGTTTCACCATTCTTAACTTTCTTATTTTACTCATAACTATTATTTTTGAGTTTTGTTACATTCCTTCATTGATTCTTGTTTCTTTCCTCCATCCACCTATACCAGCGATGGCGAACCTTTTTTGGCTCGCGTGCCAGAAGTGGGGGGAGCGCAGGGGGGTTGTGTGCGGGCGTGCCGCACCCATAATGCAATGCGTGACCCTCCCAGTGCGCATGCGCGCACTACAGCCCTTCCCCCCTATTTTTACATGGTGACTTCCGGTTTGCTTGGAGGGTCGTTTTATGCGTTCCGAAGGCTTCAGGGACCGTCCGGGGGCTTCCCTGACGCCTTCGGAGCGCTCAAAACGACCCTCCGAGCAAACCGGAAGTGACTTCTGGTTTGCTTGGAGGGTCGTTTTATGCGTTCCGAAGGCTTCAGGGACTGTCCGGGGGCTTCCCTGACGCCTTCGGAGTGCTTAAAACGACCCTCCAAGCAAACCGGAAGTGACTTCCGGTTTGCTTGGAGGGTTGTTTTAAGCATTCCGAAGGCTTTAGGGACCATCCGGAGGCTTCCCTGACGCTTTTGGAGCGCTCAAAATGACCCTCCAAGTCAAACCGGAAGTCACAAACCGGATGGTCCTTGAAGCCTCCGGGAGGGGCACTTTTCGCCCTCCCCAGGCTCCTATAAAGCCTCTGGAGCCTCGGGAGGGCGAAAAATGGCTTTAAAAAACGGTGAACTCAGCTGGCCAGCATGTGCATGTGCGCTGGCCAGCTGACAGGGCAGCGCCTCGCGTGCTCCGACAAATGGCTCCGCATGCCACCTGTGGCACGCGTGCCATAGGTTCGCCATCACTGACCTATACCATTTATCCCATATCTGGTAGAATTCTGATTCTTCTTTTCCCTGAATTTCTTTAGTTAGTTTGTCCATTTCAGCACAGTCCATAACCTTTCTTATTATTTCATCTTCACTTGGAGTTAGTTTGTTTTTCCATATATGGGCAAAGGCAATCCTTGCCGCCGTAGTTATATGTAGTATTAAATACTGGATTTCTTTTTTGTATTTCGCAGACATTATTCCTAATAAAAAGATTCCCGGTTTCCATTCTATTTTAACTCCCGTTATTGCCTCCAGCCAATTTTTGATCTTTTTCCAAAAAATTTTAACCTCCTCACAGGTCCACCATAAATGGTAATACGTTCCATGTATCGACTCGCATTTCCAACATTTTGGGGAGGTATTTGTTGATATTTTAGCTAACCTTGTTGGTGCCAGATTCCATCTATAAAACATTTTGTACTGGTTTTCCTTGTATGCAATTGAGAGTGTCATTTTTAAGTTTGTTCCCCAAAATTTTTCCCATTTGTCTAATTCAATATTATATCCAAAGTTCTGCGCCCATTTTATCATTTGTTCTTTCACAATTTCCTCTTCCATTTTATACTTCAGGAGAAATTTATATATTCTCCCTATCATCTTTCTATCTGAGCTTTGAATAATTTTATCCAATTTGTGTGGTTCTGTTTCAATGTCATATAATTTGGTATCTTTATTGTATTTAGTTTTGATTTGAAGGTAAGTTAGCCAGTCAACTTTCATGTTGTTCTGCCAATTCTTCAATTGTTTTTAAGTTTCCCTGTCTATCAATTAAGTCTCTATATCTTAGCATTTTGTTCAAATCTATAAAATTTGGATGAGTCGTCCTTTCTATCGGTGACAGCCAATTCGGAATTTTCAGTGTTTTTTTTTTTTTATTTTGAGCCATTTTTGCAATAACACTCTTCTAATTAAATGATTTTGAAAGTATTTGTGCATTTTATTTTTATCATCCCATAGGAATGTGTGCCAGCCTGCTTGCAGTTCATCTTCTAATCAGCTCAATATCCATTACTACAAATGTGAACATCCTTTTCTAGAAAGAAGCCAATTTGGCATAGTGATTAAGGTCTTGGGCTAGAAACTGCGATACCATCTATTCTAGGCCTGCCCTAGGCACAAAGACAGTTGGGTGATTTTGGGCCAGTCCCTTTCTCTTAACCCTAGGAAGAACACAATAGCAAACCACTTCCCAAAACCCTGCCAAGAAAATTGCAGACTTGTTTAAGTAGTCACAAGGAGTCAAGATTGACTTAAAGGTACTCCCCACTCCAATGGTACCTATAATCGTATGGGACAATGCAATTTAGACTTTTTTATGTTGTATATTAACTACATAGATTATTTTGCTGTAAGATAGTTTTCTCTCTGTAAATGGTTACTGTATCAATTATAGCAATCAGCAGTTAAGTTGAAAAAACTGCAGTATATCTTGTCTGATTTGAAATTAAATCAAATGACCATTATTTCAGTCAATAAAAAGAATATAACATTTGTTCCGATCCTTTTTAACATTGAAAGTATTTATTCTTTTTATAGGCTCTGTGTGCATTGTCAATTGTGTCATTGGCCTAATATTTACTACAAGGGCTGGTAACTATTGGTTTAATATCTTCAATGATTATGCTGCTACTCTGTCCTTGCTACTTATTGTACTGGTGGAAACTATTGCTGTTTGTTACATATATGGGCTAAAAAGGTAAGAAGTCAATAATGATGCTTCTTTCTGATCATATGTTGTCATTGCATGATTCATTATTCTGCATTTATATATCAATTTCTTCCAAGATGGCAAGTTTTTTTAAAGCATTCTAAGATAGCATTCTAACCTAATACTTTATATCTGCTTTTTAATTGGAATGACAGATGCTAACAGTGTTTATTTGTTTCAATAGATTTAGTAAAGATCTTTGTGTGATGATTGGACATGAGCCAAGTTGGTATTGGAAAGTTTTATGGGCTTTTATCAGTCCAATATTAATCATAAGCCTGTTTGTGTTTTACATCACGGACTACATCAGGACAGGGATATCCCAGTATCAAGCCTGGGATGCAACAGAGGTATTTCACTGAATTTTTTTCTGTTGGCAGCTTAAACTTAGGAGTTGGGCGAGATGTACAGTCTAGAAATATGAAAAATAATTAATTAAACACATATCCTTTTCTAATGTGGCAGTTTTCCAACATAGAATGCAATTTTCAAACTTGGCCAGTATAGAAAAAAAAATTATATTGGCTGAGAGTTCCAGGAATTGCAGTCCAATAAAACTGACCAAAGTTGGAAAAATGATGAAAAAAGTCTGCCTCCTAAATCTGAAATAATATATAATTATAATATAATTAGTTACCAAATTTTAAAGCATGAAAAATTATCACTATGAAAAGAATGCAAATTGAAAAAATGTGATCATTTAGTAATATATTTTACCATGAACCCCAAGATTAAAACAGCAGCATATTTTTCCTTGGCCATTTCATACTTCGGTTATGTCTCTTGTAGGGACAACTGGTTACCAAAGATTATCCAAGAGGTGGCCTAGCAGTTATTGGTCTGCTTGTGGCATCAACATCATCATGCATACCATTAGGAGCATTAGTAACTTTTATAAAGCTCAGAAGAAATCGCCAGTAATTGGACTTTAGCAACTGACGCAGCTTTCACATTCCAGCTTGAAGATTATACCGATTATAGGTTACAACAAGCAACAAAGCAAACCCTGGGTATCCAAATATCCCCACCAAAATAGCCTCTTATCCATTCTCCATCAAAAAAAAAAAAAAAGCTTAGCAGCAAACGGTAACTTGAGATTGATTTTGACAGATAAAGGCAAGATTATACTTGAAAAATTGATTCTGTGCAATTATGCAAAGGAAATCTGGCATATGTGAATATGGTTGTAAAACATCCAAGATGTTATGGTACAATTTAGCTGCAATGTGTGCAACTGATTTTTCTATATGGATACATAATTTATGCATTTTCAAGGTTATCTTTATAAGCAAAGCATTGTCAGATTCTTTACTACCTACCATAGCTTATAGTTCTTTTTGGAATTATGGACATTCATTAGATAGCAATCTAATGAATGTCCATAATTCCAAAAAGAACTATAAGCTATGGTAGGTAGTAAAGAATCTGACAATGCTTTGGTTATAAAGATTGCTATCTAATGAATGTCCGTAATTCCCAAAAGAACTATAAAAATAATGGGGAACAGGGCTGGGAAATTTCAAGGGCTACATTAGAATTATGAACTAAGAAACTAAAGACATACATATTTTAGTTGCATACAGAATGTGGTATCATGTTTAAATATTTTTTATCAAATCATAGAAACTTAATTCAAAAAATTATGTGATGAAAATTGCAACTACTTGCCTGTGTTCAAGTTTTTATTGCTTTTAAGACAAAGAGACTACAGTCAAATGTTTTTGTTTCCCAATTCCACTCTTCAAAAAAATTCCAAAATATGATCATCCTTGCTTACAAATTATTTTGTTCTGAAACCATTTGAAATTACAATGGTGCTAGGAAAAAACTTTACAAGCAATGTCCACATTACATCTACAAAGCATTCTCTCAGGCACAAGTGCCATTATGGTCAGCAGAGATTGCATTGTACATGACCTGTTATCTTCCCCCCTCTATTTAATTAGAATTAAATAATTCTAATTAATGTTAGAATTAAACATTTCTATTTAAGTTTTGGCCATCAAAGTTAAAGATAATACAAGTGTAATCAGGGGTTTCATGTAATGTATGAATGCAGAACTTGAACTTAGTGACACATTTTCCACATTTGTTTATTAAAACTGACATAAAACCTGTTAAAAAAACCCACTTGTTTGGGGCTTTTTTAAATAACAGATATAAAAAATTATCGTCTTGGACCCCCTCTTCCTCTTCCACGCCCTCTTCCACGCCCTCTTCCTCTTCCACGTCCTCTACCTGCAACTGAACATAAAAAAATACAATCTTATTTTTTAAAAAGAAATCATACCATAGTAATTTTTACTGTATAACACTTGTATTCTGTATATATTTTAAATTTTAAAACTTATTCAAAGTAATTCAAAAGTGAAAAAATATCCCTATTTGTTACAAATTTGTTAAACTATCTCTTTTCTTACAATGATCTTATTGTCACTTATCTCTGCTTCCAAATACTGAAAATTGGTATGTTTTGTTAAATATATACTTCTAAGAAATAATGCTCTAAAATATGTAACTTGGCAATATTATTCTAAAAATATGGGCCAGGTCTCCAAACTTCCAATTTTGCACTTTAAAGTTTTTTATGCTGTCTGGTGTCAGCTTTAATGGTGTCCAGCCACCATGTTTTCTTTGACAGCCTGGTTTCCTTTTCCACTAACTCTTTCATAAATATTTCTCCGGTGAATTCCCCTGCATGACATAGCCAAAGTAAGAGATGCAATTTCATGATTTTACCTTCTAGTGACAAGTGTGGTGTTATATGCTCCATTAATTACAAGACAAGGGCTAGAGAATTTAAGATTGGAAGAACTTTTTTGAAATGAGAGGAAAGATAGCATGTGATTCCTTTATTCAAAAATTAGCCTTACATAATATCTAGTCAGATACCAAACAATCTATACTTTAATTTTATAGAATCAAAGATGATTTGAAGGGTGTGACGATGACAGCTCACTACAGAAATTATTAATCACATGATTATGCAAAAATAGCAGCAGCATATGAGCAAGTAATCTTCCAACTTTTATTTTCGAAGTGGTATAAATCAATGTGAAATAACCCTTTCATTGTTAAAATTTATTTTTAAAGCCACTATAAGTAAGAATTAACGCTGCAATTTAGGGATCATTATAAATGTTTAATTAAAATGTTCTTAAATGAACTAGATATTTATCCTAAAGTTTGAAATCAAGAACTAACCTGCCTCCCTTTTTTTGGATTTGACTTTTGGTTCAACATCTACCAGCAAAGTATCAAGAGGTAAACTGTCCGGCAGAATAAAATATCTGATATTATTGCCTCGAATGCTCAATGTCTCCAACTGGACAGGTTCTCTATTCTTCAAAGTCATCTTTACAGCTTTAAGATGGGTATTCATGCTGACATCCACTCCTGAAAAATAAAGCATAGAACATTTCCTAATCTTATAGGAATCTGTATTATTACAAAATTGCCTACCTATGGCCATACAACTAGCATAAATTACTATTGTAATATGTGAGAATACTATACATTTGATTATCACTGTAGAGAGCTGAAAATCATGAGGATCATAAATAAAATTAACACATATTTTTTAAAAACCTGCATTTTCTTAGAAATGTTTGTCTGCACTGCTTGAAAAAATGTTTTCTCCTTTAAGATCAATCATATTTCCTACATACGGAAATTCTTTCCTCCATTCACTACTCATGTGCTTGACTTATTCTCCAGTCATTCAAAACTGCCCCCCCACCCCACATCCAGTGCTGGGTTCCGGATCCTGTTGCAAGTGGTACGCTGCAACAGGACCCGGCGTCCACCACATGAACGTGTGCAGCAAGCGCATGCATACTTACTACCCACGACACTCCAGCTGCTCGGCAGAATGTCGAGCAGGCACCGTACGCATAACCCCCGATCGGCTCAAATAGCAGTAAGGAGAGCGGGCGGGCCCTCCGGAGCACCGTACCAGAACGGTACCTGGTGCTCCCAGCAGGCACTGGTACGCCCACTGTCCCCATCACAATCTTGTTCTAGCTAGAACTATGATTTCTAATATAACAAATAAGCCAGCTGGCCACACTTCCTCCCTTGGCAACTATCAGGCCTTTTGTTCTACCTGATGTCCTACAATTTTAAAAAAAAAGCTTTAAAAAAGGAAAACAAATATGCTACCACATGGGCCCCCAATTGCAATCCACTACCAAGCCTTGGACCATACAGGACCAGGCTGTGGAAATGACAGGCGAACACATACATCCTCACTTGCATAAGCAGCAGGTGAGCACATGCACTCCATTTGCAAGAGTACAGGCGTGCATGCCTGCCACATGTAACCATTCCTTCATCCCCCTCCGTCGGTCTGCAAAGCCGGAAAGGTTGGGAAACTGTGTTACAAGCCAAACTTTATTTTCAAGAATTATTAACCATAAATAGTCTACATATAAATCTTCAAAATAAATGTTTGCTAGATACAACCAGATCTTTTACTTGGATGTTTGCCTAATTGTCCAGAGAAAGGTAAGCATGGATAAAGAAATATCCGATGGAAGAATTTACTAGCAGGAATATTCATTACAACTGATTACGACCATTTTGCTCAGTGGAAATTCCCCAGCAGTTTGTAAAAGTGCCACACCATATTCTTAAGATACCAGATATATTCAGTAGTGAAGAAAGGTGAGGACTCCTAGCTGGAATATCACACAAGTATTGAAGTATAAATGACAATTTCTTCCTTATTTTGACAATGAAAACTTTTGTGAAAATGTTACACTTGATTTTTATTAAACACAAAATATCGAGAGTGCAATGCTCCAAGAATAGCTGGAAATACTGGTAGTTTTAGAAGTTATAGAAAAATCCATATAGTGACCTTGAATAAGCGGATTTATCAGTCTAATCTAGGAATGCAATTCTAATAATATTAGATATTTCTCAGTGCAGATAGATAGTGCTGTAGTTCTATTTCAAAGCATAAATATACTTGCATCAATAAAATGGAAGCCACATAGACACACTCCTGATTTAAGGGAAAGATACCTGTGAATTCTGCCAAATATTCAGAATTTTATTTAGTTACAATTTTTTTGATAATTTTTTTCATCCAGAACCACATACCTGTAATGGTTCCATGTACCTGAGTCCCATTTTTCAGTTCAATGGTGACAGTTTCGTGACTAAGTTTCATAAGAAATCTGCATAATTGGAACAAACATATTACTTTATATGTAAATGATTTACATAATTACAATAAAAGCTGAAATTCATGAAAAAGCAAATGTCTCCACAAAGCAAATATCAACAACCATTTGACATTTAAATCATTCTATTGGCTGATGAATGTTATTAAGCAAAGACAGGTAATTATTTGTAGTAACAGTTGGGAATCTTCTATCATCCAAGCAGTCAACCCAGAAAGATAAGGAATTGTATACAAGAAACCCTGATTTAGGCTCTTGAAGATATAATACTGCTGCGTTAATCTGCCACCAAGTAAAATCAACTCATGATGATTTGGCTATTTCAAATTATAATACTCATGTCCCCAACACACATCTTAATTGTTTGCCTGTATAATTAGGTAGGTAATGGGCATTCATGATACAGCCTCTACATACATAGTTTGTTTATAATCTGTTTCAACCTCTTGACTGTACTTGCCCAATAATATCAATAGATGCAGCTTTACAGTTACCAGATTGAGGTTTAGCATATGGTGGTATACACAAATGAGCAGATAATCACTCACACTGAATAAGGTTGTCTAAAACCAGATCTGCAAAATATTGCTATTTGGGCAGCTATATTTTAACCTTATTTTAACCTATGTCTGATAGAATTTCGTTGTCTACTCTGTACCAGAAATAGCTTCGCCGCCCTTTGTGAATGGCCACCTATTGAAAGGAAATTGCTTGGCTCCAAATATATTTAAGGGTAAAACTGATTCTCCATTTTAAAATTGTGACGCAAAACTGGACAACAAAAGGTTTTCAGCGTGTCGGAAGGAACCCAAGTCTAGAGAGGGGATAGGGAAAGGGAGGCGGCCATGAAAAGAAGTTAGGGCCTGTTGGCCCAACGTATTTTCAAATTGTTCCCGCCTTTCTCGAAGAGCTGACACTTACCGCACGAGTTTCATGGTGAAAAAGCAACGGGGGTAACTCGAAGCGGCTAAAGCAGATACAGAGGCCTCCCCGAGGGTGAGAAGCCAAAAGGAATAATGAAAAAATTGAGCTAGGCGCAGCCACCTCAAACTAGGCCGCTTCCGTTACTCACGAAAGGAAGCAACTGGCGCGCTTCTGAGCGAGTGCTGAATCAATGGCCGGAAG
Organism: Natrix helvetica; assembly: GCF_964273705.1. Taxonomy (NCBI): domain Eukaryota; kingdom Metazoa; phylum Chordata; class Lepidosauria; order Squamata; family Natricidae; genus Natrix; species Natrix helvetica. The sequence goes on along the minus strand of NC_138554.1, from coordinate 84,384,998 downwards.
CACCGCCCTCCGTTTTCTGTTCCGGATTTAATTAGAGGGCCGTTTTAAAAGAAGCGCCTCCCCTGCAAGATCATCATATGTAACTTCATTGCTTCAATGTAATAAGGAAGGGAAGCTTTGTGCAAAAAAATAGGCGGGACAGAGCTGAGAGTCAAGAACGTAGGAAAGAAAAAAGCAGAGAGTAGAGCTCATCTTTAAATTGCTTTTTAATGGGCGCATACTCTATTTCCCAAGTTTTTTGTGGTCTTTTAGAAGAAGGTGCGACAAGAACTTCTCTATTAAATTAATGGGTGGAGAAACAAGCACATGCCAGAGAACTAAGGTACAAATTCCGGAGCTCTTCAATTGGATGTAAGAGGTGCTGAACGTTCTACTTTAGCAGCAACTCAAGGTCATAAAATTCTCTAGCCATGTGTTCGATGTATGCAATTATTCCAGATGAATGAAAACTGTTTTCTCTCTTCCTATATATTCATGCCTACAAATAGGGAAGAAAAATCATTGATTCTACATTTGTACTAAATATTTGTTTGCTAAAAAGTGAAATTTTGAAAAGACTTGTAGAGCTTAGAATTATTTACACGCTCAGGTTTCAAGAATCTGTTCAGGATAAGAATAAAAGAATAAAAATATCATTTAAAATTATCATTGTATGATTGGTTTTTTCCTTGTAAATCACAGCTGCACAATGGCATAGTTTAAATATCTGATAAAATCTAACATTGTAAGTCATAAACATGCAAGCCAGTTAGATTGATTGATATATACTTTCATTTTGTACAAGTACACATGCAAAATAGTATTCAAGCAGCAACATTAGTTCCTGTTCCTATAATTAATTCTGCTCTCTCTCCAGCTTTAATAGAGACAGTTATTTAAAGATTCTTCCCATATTTGCATTTAGCTTCCAAAAGTGTTGAAGCAACCCTTAAAAAATGTTGCGTCCCACTGTAATTTTAAATAAGACAAAATAAAATTACTAAATACGTGGGAAGTAATACCCATAATTTATGTTGCCTTATTGTGGCTGAGAGAGTGGAATGTGTTTTGGGGTGGAATAAGCAAAGAATATTGGGAGTGGATGTCAAAAATGTTTTCTCCAGTGATCAGCCATATGCAAAAGCTATCTCAGGTAAAGCAAATGTCTGGCAGAAGGCAATAGTGAACTACTATTTTATTTAAAAAAAACAGATGCATAAAAATATAAAATAATTACAATGAGAAAAGTTATGTAGTCATTAAGTGTCAATGGTGACTTGATGCACATAATCAAAATATTCACTTAGAAATCTAAGTAAATTGAATTCCATTTTAAATTAAACTAAACATTTAGTTGTTCTTGTGGCTTTGAGTACATTGTGGAACATGCCTCCTGCCATATTCTTGTTTTTTGAATAAATGCATTTGATGTTTGCTGCTCACTTGTCTTTCATTTCATAAGCAATTTAGCAGTAGAACTAATGAGAAAAATTGCAGTCCAAGAAAGCTTACACTTTACAGCTTAATACATTTATGCACTGTCAACTCTAAACACACATTACAAACAGAAAATGTGCTATTATTAAACATGATATTACCATGTATCAACTGAACCAGTAGTTGCGGCGGGGGGAGGCTCTGCCCACCTGCCCGGACGCAGAAGCATCACGCGCACAAGCGAACCGGTAGTAAAAAAAAATGGAAACCCACCACTGGATGTTACCTAGTTGAGTAATGAAATGTCTGCAAAAAAAACTACCAAGTTCAGAGATCACCAAGGACCCCACAATTCAATCCTGAGCTAGAAATATTATCTTCTATTGGTATTATACCAAACTGGATGTTTCAATAAATGCTTTTGAGTCATGAAGAAGAAAAAATGCCATTGCAAATTGTGGGATTATCAAACCGGACATATACTATGAATGAAGCTGCTATAATCTCTAAAGCGATTGTATGTTTAATAGAAGAGATATGGAATATACCTACTCTGTGGGCAGAAATTGTAGGTGGCCGCTCATGTATGGCACATGTTCTATATGTGGCACCTATTACTGTTTGTGTTGTTACATTTTGTACCAGTTGTAGCTGGATGGTCTTCCCCCTGCTCTTTTCTGCCTTGTCTTGGGCACACACTGCAGCTGTAAAACATCTGAGCCCCCACAATGTGTAGTTTAGCACAGTGTAGGAACACAGCACAATTTTTAGTATTAAAGCTATACTAAATACGGATATCCCTGCCAGGCATGGTGTACAAACAAAATTGGGGCAAAAGAAACAGCTAAGTTGCCATTAGTCTAGGAGTTATAAGCTGCATTACTAAATAATATATAAAGCTTCATATAATAATAAATTAAATATTTAAGAAGAAAAACTCTAGCATCGAGCCAGCCAGGAGTCGAACCTAGAATCTTCTGATCCGTAGTCAGACGCGTTATCCATTGCGCCACTGGCCCACGCTGGTAAAATGTGGAACTTTTTTGCCTGTATTCTAAATTCCGCCACATTGTAAATTCCATACACAGGTTTTTTGCGGGTAGTGCCGTAGTTTAAACCAATCAAAACCTTTCCACAGTCTTTCATTTTAGACCAGTATTTTTCAAACCTGGCAGTTTGAAGATGTGTAAACTTAAACTTACAGACTTCTCCAGGCAACATATTACTGGGGAATTCTGATAGTTGATGTCCGCACATCTTCAAGCTGGAAATGTTGAAAAACATTGTTTTAGACCTTAATTAGGAAACGCTGTACTTCCATAAATCGAAATTACAATGGATGATAGTCAATACCACGTCGCTTTCCATTCGTTGCCTAGAGCTGGAGCTAGCGTCACAATTGTGGTTCCCGCCCACTCATCTAGTATAGGTTGGCGTGATTAGAACGACAGATTCCACCAATCCCAGCTTTCCTAGTCATTGCTTCGCTTTTAGGGGAAGCCGTGGAATGATTTCTCATTAAGTTTGTCCTAAGTGGTGTGCCGTCTTGAAGGCCTAGGCGCGGCTGCCAAGTGACCGGGAAGCAAGGAAGGAATTCTAAATAAAAAGCAGGCAGAGCCCGAACGGAACTCCGCGGCGGACGAAGGAGCAAATGGGAACTAAGGTGGTAGCCGCGGCGGCAGCAGCAGCTGCCTACGAGGAGCTGAAGCTGTGAGTGAGCGGCCAATGGCCGGCGGGAAATACGACTTCTAATTTCGTGCCCCTCTAGAGGGTAAAATAAGCCCTCGTATGAAGGTGCCTCTGGCGCCTCCTCCCCTTTTGTTTTGTCGGGCTACGTCCTGGGTCGAGTCTCCCCCACTTGTAATAAGCGCTTGCCTTGGGAATTGTTCGTTCAACCCATATGTCGTGCACCAGCTGGGGAAAGGCTATCCCCCACCACTCTTGGCCTCTAGTTTTCCTCGCCCCAAGAAATCCTCTTTTCGATTCCTTTTTTCATGTATTATGGCCGGTAAACCCAACCACCGAAGCTTTCTGGGTCACTTATTCCACACCGGTTTTTTGCTTCTTCCGTGGCTTTTCTTCTCTAACCTCCCAGTCGAAGTTGAAGTCACGTACGTGGTCAAATCACCTCCAGCACAGCCGACTCGTTTACAGGGTCTGAAAATATTTCTTTGTGAAGTTTATTCTTCACTTATACTGAAGTCTCCCTTTCCTTGCTAAAATCATCTTTTGCCTTTTTTCATTGCTTTGTCCTGGTAAAAAAGTAAGAGCCTGTCTCCCCTTTCCCAGACCGAGTAATAATTTTTTGTTACTGGCCCTGTCAGTACCATTCAACCATTCAGGTGATCTAACCTGCAAACATTTTTGCAGCATGGATTACTTTAACTGGATAAGATGAAATCTATAGTTCAACTGATATGAAGGTCATGAAGTGGACTCTTCTGTTGTGCAATGAGCTGTTGTAGGTAAAGGCTTATGTTATTAGAAGAAGCTCCTTGCAAATAATTATGTAGAATGCTAAGTTGAATTATGAGAGCACAATAAATCCATGGTTTTATTTGATGTGAAGACATTTTACCTTTACATAACTGCTGCAATAGTCTGCCTAATACTAAGCATTGGTGATAGAGAATCTTTGGAAAGCCCAGGCAGGCATTGTTCCTTCATTGTTGCTCCTTGAAACTAGAAACCTGGGCCAACATCTTCCTAATGCGTACATTATGGAATTATGGGGTTATAATGCTTGCATAGTAGTTATGGTAGGGAGTGAGGCAGTATATTGTATTCTATGCAATACTGTAGTCTCTAGAAACAATTTATCTAGATAATGAAAGTTACCTCGGTAATAAGATTAAAATCTGTGTGTGTGTGCAATATATATATTGCATTCTATGCAATACTGTAGTCTTTAGGAACAATTTATCTAGATAGTGAAAGTTAGCTCAGTTATAAAATTAAAATCATATTTTGTTTGTGTGTATATATATAAATATATGCACATATACGCGCACACACACACACACACACTTTAATCTTATTACTGAACTAACTTTCACTATCTAGATTAATTGTATCTGGAGACTACAGTATTCCATAGAATGCAATATACAGCCTCACTCCCTACCATAACTACTATGCAAGCATTATAACCCCATAATTCCATAATGTACGCTGGCCTAGATTTCTACATTTCATGGAGCAACAGTGAAGGGGCAGTGTCCTGGGCTTTCCAAAGATTCTCCATTACTCTTTATTTTACTGATTTTAAGCATACTTACAAGGGAATGCTGTTTAGGGATTCAGTGTGGTAGAACTTCCCAAAAAAATCACAAATAAATATTGAATTAGTATTTTAAAGACCATTGCTTTTATTTATATATTCATTTATTGATAATAAGTTATCTAATAAAGTTGTTGATCAGTCAAATTGTCTCTTGGCTTATCAACCCTTAGTTTGTGTTATGATACGGAAATAGGGAACACATTTTATATGGGCTGTTCTTTCTGAAGTGTACAATTAAATTCTTAATATTTTTGATGGAGTTTAATGCTTGATACATACATTCCAGTAATCTCATCAAATGGAAAAATATGCAAATATATTTTTAGCCTAATTCAATTGCTTAATGGTTATTATTCTTTTCCTCTTTGATAAAACTGAAATTGGGACAAGCTGCTACAATGTTTCAACATACTGCAGAAAACTTTAAGCAATATTGTTCACTAACTATGGTAGGTTTCTTAAAAATGAAGGCTGAACACATGAAGGCTGCCTTCCTCTTCAGGTATAAGCTTTCTGTATGAGTGCTCTGAAACATGTTAATGAAGATTTTTTATTGTAAATTGAGGAGTAGGTAATATGTAGGCAGTTGTCATAATGGATTCAACAGTGACTATGTGTATGACGTTTGATTGAAATTAAGAAGGTTAGCTTCTCGATCTGTCATACTACTAAGTAATGGTACCATCCATCCTAATGAGTCAGGATTATCATCATTACAGATTTTGGTCTCTTAGGGGTCCAGGTTTAATATTGAAATCTCTTATGACAAATGCAGACATTTATGTGATTGTATCAGATAGAACAGGAAGCAGGTAAATGGATGAGTGTCTAAACTCATGTTTAAAAATTACCTGATGGAGCTGATGGAGTAGAAGGATTGCATCCTGATTAAGAATCTCCCTCCTAAAACATTATGCATTGTCTTTGCCAGTCTCCCACAGCTGTTAGGCTGATCACTTTTTCAAAGCCAGATTGCTTCAGACTTTGTTGATACAAGAGAAAACCCAGTTTGAAAGAACCAAACTTTGTTGCTGCCTAAAGAAGAATGATTCTGAACCCAAGAACTAGAGCAGAAGGATATGCTGGGGTTTAGAAGAAGACAATTTCATAGGAATGTAGAAGAAAAAAGTTGTGAACATATTAATGCTGGAATTAGTTGCCAGAGAGAAAAGGCTTTCAAAGTATGGAACTGTGTATATTGAGAAAAAGATAAGTAAATGGCAATATAGAGATTTCACATTATGGAACAAATTGTTAAAATGTAAATATAACAGTTATGTGAATGAAATTGGACTTTTTATTATGACTCAGATTGCTGGCCAAACAAAAAGTATGTTGATCTCTATGCTGGTAGAAATTTTTGTTGTCCCTCTTGCAATCCCCACCTTTTATATTTATATTTTGAGTCACTGTTGAATGGTGTTATCCTCACTGGTGAATGTACTATCCATTATAGATAACAATAATACTGTGTTTCCCCCAAAATAAGACCCAGTCTTATTTTCTTTTGGGCTTGAAAATAAGCAATCAGGCTTATTTTAGGGAGGTCTTATTTTTTTGACATGCAGGAGGCAGTGAGCACAGAGGCCAATGGAAACGGGAACACATGACTGCTGGCCGCACCCTCTCTGTCTCATTGTCTGCTTGCCGTGGCTGCAACGGGCGAAGCTCTCAGCATGACCCGGTCTCCAACTTCACTACCTGCTAGCCCAGTTGCTGCTGGAACACTTCTCGGGAATGGGGAGCGCTGTGCTGGCCGTGATGCCCATGCTGCTGTGGTCTCACAGGGGCTTTTTGCCCTCCTGGCAGTGCTGATCTTGGTCACCCTGCTGGGCTGATCTGGCTGTCACAGGATGAGTCGTCCCATATCAAAAACCTCCAAAGCACCACTGGCCTGCCAGGGGCCCTTTGCAAGTGTCCTCTGGTGGAGCCATGCTCGGCCTGTGCCGCCTCACCCGCCACCATCTTTTGGCTACTGAGAGCCAGCCTACATGCCTATTCACTGCTGCAGGCTCCGGGCATACAGCTATGCTGACCCTGGCACTCTTCAGGCCCTGGCGAGGGCTGCAGTTCTCATGGCAACTGTGCAAGGAAGGCATGAGGCTGCCCTTGGTCACCTGTGGCAGCTCTGCAGCCACCTCACCTTGCCCAGCCTATCACCAATCCCCAGCTGCTACCCAGCAGCCTACATACCTCCTTCTGGACATACGCCATGCACAGCTGTCAACAGGGATGCAATGCCTGCCAGGGTCCGAAGAGTGCCAGATTCAGCGTAGCTGTAGCCTGGCATCTGTAGCACCAAGTCGGTGTGCAGGCTGGCTCTCAGTGCTCCAAAGGCAGCAGCGAGTGAGGTGGCACAGGTGGCATGGCTCTACTGGCAGTCACTTGTGAGGGGGCCCTGGCAGGCCAGTGGAGCTCCAAAGATTTTTGATCTGGGATGAATCATCCCACGCCACACAGGACTAGCTCAGCAGGACAGCCGAGATCAGCACTGCCAGGAGGGCGAAGAGCCCTGCAAGGCTACGGCAGCTTGGGCAGCCGCTTGGCCACTTTAAGACTTGGGGATTTCAACTCCCAGAACTCTCAACAGCTCCCCTGGAAGTTGGAAGTTTGTATCCTGCGATAGGGAGCCTCCACCCCTGGCGGATGGTTATCTGCAAAAGCTGAGATGGACAGCCAGAGGTGGGGGGAGGGAAGCATGGACCTTTCTTGGCAGAAAGCTTCACAGAAAGCAAAATCAAACCTTGATTGGAGGGGGAGATTTTCCTGTGAGTACAATGTTAAAAGTTAATATTTCAGGAATGTAATCTGTAGAATTCCCCAGGTGCAACTCTCTGCCGCAGCTTCGGAGCAATCCTCCTTCCTGCTGCAGAGCCACCATAGAGCTCACACAGGGCAGTGCAATTGCTGGTGAATGGGGCCCTGGCAGACCAGCGATGGGAGAGGTGCTCCGGAGATATGGACTGAGTTGCTCCATGTCAGGCAGGAGCAGCCCAGCAGAGCTGCTGAGAGCAGCGCAGCCAGGGCGGCGGTGAGACCAGGCAAGGCCAGCAGCAGGAGGTACAGCAGACCCAGCAGCGGGCAGGAGGGGGGAGCCGATTCCGACATGCTGCATGGCTTTCTGCCTTGTAGAAGCAGCCTGAGCAAGACCTGAGCTCCAGGCCTGGCAGAGCACAAACTCTGGTCGACGCCTGCTCTAGAGCTACAAGGTTGAGTTGTGGAAAAAAGGGACCCTTGGCTGCGAGGTTGCCTGGCACCGTGGGGAGGACCAGGGCTGGCAAGAGTGCACTGGAAACACCTCCAGGTGCCCAGAGAGACAGAATGAGAGGCAGCTCCTGGCCCCATCTAATCCTTGGAGCTGCGATTAATGGACTGAGCCTCCATGAAGTGATCAGGGAATGGAAGCGCTGCCTCCTTTGCTGGCCACACCTAACCCCTTCACTACAGCTTATTTTGGGGGTAGAGCTTATATTAGGTCCATCTCAAAACTCAGGCTAGGGATTGTTTTCGGGGTAAGTCATATTTTTGGGGAAACATGGTAGTTTCCTCTTCTGGCTTTGCTGCTTTCTACTTCCATCATGTCACTGGTCAGTTTGAAAACCACCTATCAATCTATAACACTAGTGACACGTGTCTTAATTCAGGGCTCTGCGTACTTTTTCCAGACTGGTTTGTTTGTGATTTCACGTCCTCCTTGGGTCCCAAGTTAAAAAAAATAATTTGAAAAGATATTCAGATACTGTCCTGATCTATAGCTACAAATATCAGAATAGTACAAGTGTGGTATTCTATGGAAGTAAAAGTTGAATTTTGAAGAAAAAAAAAGAGTAATAATGCTTTTGAACTTTGGTGTTAAAAATGATTCCTGAGAATATTGTGGATGCCAGAAAACAAAGCATTGGCTAATCAGAAGGAAAAAAAAACCCTGGAAGTTTTCTTTCGAGACACAAATAACCAGACTCAAGTTACACTGGGCAACAATAATTTTGCTTCCAGAATGCTTTTGGATGTATCTATGGATTTTTGGCTGCTAATTATGAAAATAACCTGTAATGTAACCTATTATGTATTATTTTATAGAAATCTCTTTTTGCAATGTCTTATATAAATTGTAAGTTTTACTTGTGTTATAAGATGCTTTGTGATCTAATGCATGTCCAAGTATGCTTGATGGGCATATTGCATAACATTTGTGGATTGTACAGTTTGGGCATGCCCAGACATGCTTGGACTGGATGGTTGGAAGAAATGTCCTTCTGGGTTCAGTTCCAGGTGGGGAAAAAAGACACTGGAAAAATGGAGGCTGCTTGGAAAGATGGTTTAATAGTGGACAGGAGCACATGGTTTGAGGTCCTGAACAGAAAAGGTGATCATATGATTCAAGATGTTGGGTGAAGAAAAAAGAGAGAGAGAAAAAAAAGGGGGCTTGCTGGTTTTTTTATGTTCTGTTCAGCCCCATCTCTCTGTTTCCTGTTCCTGTGTAAGAAATGTATTCTGATTGGTTGTCAGACTCCCATGGGGCCATGCAGGGACAACTCTCTAAGTTTGTTTTGAGTCCAAGTTTGAGTTTCCAGCTCCATGTAGTGAGTTTCTGTGGAAGGCTAATACTATCATGCCTTAATCCCATCGCCCTGGAGCTGAAGGGGAGAATTCTTTATTATGTAGAATAGACTGGCTTGGGCATTTTAATGGTCCATTAAGGAAAGTGGGAGGTATTAAGAGTGAGTCTGTTTCCTGCCTAAAACATGTTTCTCCATTTCTTATCCAGGGAAATATAATATTCTTCCTTTTCAATATTTCCTAGAATATTTCATTCTTGTAGGAGAGGGGTGGGTGCTAAACTTCCTACAGTGGATGCTGCTTAGAAAGATACAAAAGCAGCTCATATGCATAGACACTATTTCGTTGATATTGGTTTCCATATATTTTGATCTGATTGTCTTAAGACTATCATTGTCTATATGTATGTAATTTACATAACAAGCCAGTATAGACTTGCTATGCTAAAGGATGATTGGTAATATCAGAAATGTCTCGCCAATGTCAGAACAGCTATGGTCCATTCTGCTATATTTGTGGTGAGTACATGCTTTAAGCCTCAAGGCGCACTATGACTGGACTTATTAAGAAAATGTCTGAACTGTACTTTTGTTGTGTCAAGACAAGGCCTCTGAAATAATTTGATTCCAGGATAAAATATGTGGCAAATGAACTGCTTGTTGACCCAACAAAGATATTTTGGCTCTGCTTCAAATAGAACTTAAGCTGATTAAAAAATTGTGTGAAAGTAATGAAGAAGGAAGATGAAATTTTCATGATTTGAGACTGATATTTCCAGGAATAACTAAGATTAAGAACAGCATTTTTGTTGGATCACAGATCAGATACGCCATTAATGACAAATAGTTCAAAGATCTGTAAGGCCAAAAAAATATTTTGGAAAGCATTCAAGGATGATATTTCTTGGCAACTACAGAGCACCAAACTATATTCAGCTGATGGACAAATTTTTTAGAGTATACAACACCGTGAAGGGCTACATGTCACCGAAGATTCATTTTCTACAGTTACACTTGGAATTCTTTCCCAAAAATATAGGTACAGTGAGTAATGAACATGGCAAAAGGTTTCACTAGGACACCGCTAAAATGGAAAAAGAGTATCAGGGCAATTCGAATCCATCAATGCTGGCTATTGTTGGACACTACAGCGACATGTATCAGGTACCTAATACAAACAACATTCGACAGCAAAACACCTTTAGCTCTGCTAAACATGCAGCTTGTCAGAAACATTATGTGATTAACTAAATTATAATCATTAAAAGTTAATTTCATATTTCTCAAGAATCCCATGTGATATAATTATAAAATTATACGTGTTCAATTTGAATTCATAATCAGAAGTTTTCAAACCCCAAACCTTTGGGAAACAAAAACTTGTCCAGTGATTATGTTTTGGACATACAGTATTATGCAAAGTTGTAGCGCTCTGGAGAAGGGTTTAATGCTGGGTAAAGTGGAAGGAAAGAGAAGAGTAGGATGACTAGCACATGGATTCAGTTATACTATCAATGACTATTGGAAGGCCTGAAGAAGCAAATCAGGGAGAGATCATCATGGAGAAAATAGTTATGTGATTGCTAAGAATTGATATATATATTTGATGGCATATACAGCTGTGTGAAAATGTCCTGCACGCTTTATGGTTTAAGGTTTACGGTTTATGGCATTTTTTGGATAGGCCATTGATTTTATGATATTTTATGCTGCTATGTAATTATTGTTATATTTAAATAAATACTGGTTGTTTTTAAGTAAAAATCATGAATTCCAAGCAGTATGTTGCAGTCCTGGAAAAGACCATGCTTCCTTCAGCTCAGCAACTTGTAGGGAAGGACTTTTTCTTCCAGGATGACAACGCTCCTTGTCATCGAGCCAAGTCCATCCAGCAGTGGATGAACAAGGATGGAGCTGGATTGGCCAGCTCAAAGCCCGGATTTGAACCCAATTGAGAATTTGTGGGCCAAGATTGGTTACAAAATAAGCAAGAAGCTTCCGAAGACCAAGCAGGAGCTGATTGAATCTATTATTGCAGCCTGTCACCAAAGATCACATGCAAAGGCTTATACAGTCTATGTCAAAGTGATGCCGCCTGGTGATAAGCAATAAGGGCTGCCCAATTTCATATCAGTAACCATGTTTGGTTACCTAAACAGTCCTTTTCAGGTCCACAAACAATAAAAATGTTAACAAAACACTAGCATTGGCCTTAGTAATTGCAACACCTGTGACACTGGGTATGCATCAGTTAATCTGTTTTCATAGTCATTGTAAGCATGCATTGTAAGCATGCAAGAAAATTCACAATCCCCATCCAAACAGCACCAAGTTGCAAAAAGCTTATGCTTTCCCTGCACGATTTGTATCCAACCAATACCAGAATCAACGATACAGTGCCAGATCATCACGTGCAATGGATGCTTCACAGTAGGGTCTAAATTCTTCAGCTGGAAATCTTCTGACATACTTATTGCACCGATTCCCAATCAAGTAGAAATTGCTCTCGTCACTGGCCTATTGTTGGCCCATTGTTCGTTGGTCACCGGCATACTTCTTGGCCCATGCACATCGACAAGAGTGGTGAGCGTCTGTGAGCAAGGGTTTACTTCGAGCCCTGTAGCCTTTGAGCCCTCTGGCAAGCAGTCTGCGATGCACTGTGCTTGTGCACACTTTTACATCACACGTTTCACCCCAAATTCTTGTAATCTGAGGTGAGGTGCGTTTCCTGTCAGCCATCGAAATGCATTGCAGAGCCTGATCTTGCCATTTTGTCAACTTTCTTGGTCTTCCAGAGCGGAGCCTATCATCAACCGAACCAGTTATTTGGTATTTTTCAACCACTCTGCTCACTGTGGTGTGATGGCATTTCACTCTCTTGGCTATTTCTGTACAGGAGTAACCCTTTTCATGAAGCACAATGATGCAATGCTGCTGCTCAGTACTAGTGAAGTAAAGGCCTTCATCCTTGCCCGCAGCCAGAGCTAAATTAAATTTCTCAATGCTTTTCATGCCTATTTATAGTCAGAGAGTATGACAACATTGATTGGCTCATAGATTTAGCCTCTGTGTATTTTGATTGGTCAGCCAAAGCTCACTGCTGATTGGCTACTTTCGATCCTAACATTCTCAAAAATTCAAGTTATGTTTGTTTTAGCACACAAACTCACTCAAAACTTTTAAAAGACCTTGGTTATATTAATAAAAATTATGCATTTCAATCCGACTACAGAAATTTTCATCAAAGTACTAATTTTCCATTGTTTCTATGAGTGAAAAGTTGATTAAACATGTAAATAAAGCTTAAAACTGAAACCGTGCAGGGCTTTTTCATACAGCTGTAAGTTAAAATAAGGTGAAATAAAGTGGAAGAACCCAAAGTCAAAAAAGACAGACAGATCATCCTACAGTTGTACAAATAATTAGGTCTGATAGAATGGGATAATTGAAATAGACTCTCTGGACACTTTTTACTTAAGGTGGGGGAGATTGATTGATTGAAATACAATTCTTCCTTCTCAATTAAAACATTGATGGTCTGTTTTCCTCTATGTTCCTTCAGATCTAGAGAAAGGTTGGTTTCAAAATAGAAGAAAGTAATTTGCTTAAAATGATTTTTTTAAAAAAATGAGGGTGATTTTAAAGGCTGGGACAGAAACGATTACCATATATTTGGAATATAAGATGCACCTTTTTTCACCCAAAAAAGAGGGTGAAAATCTGGATGCGTCTTATACACTGAATACAGAAAAATACGGTAAGTTGAATGCTCGTTAGAGACCAGAGATTCAAAGGCAGTTCTTTTTTTCAATGTTCCCAAACACATCTACAATAGATCTGCTGATTTTGCCTGTAACATAATAGATGATAAAAGTATTAGAGATTTCATATATTTTTCTTGGAATATTGTTGGTATAAAGAGGAAATACCATTTTTATAACTCAAGTGTTGACTTCAATGTATCTCCACATGAAGGCAATATTAGGAAACTAGAGAAAATTTGTTTTCAGGCCATATTTATTATCTACAAAAGTGTAAGTAAAGTCAGGATCTGCCTTTCTTTTGAAATCTCTATATCTAACATCTAGCTTCTCTCTAACATCATCCATCCATCCATCTTATATGGCTCACAAGAAATGTCTCTGGGTGGTACACAACAAAAAAAAGTATAAGAACGACTTCCGGTGGCGCCTCTGGCCTTGGAGGACGCTCCCTCGGGAACGCCAGCCCCATGTTTGAATAACAAGCTGCTAAGATAGCATAAATCAGCTGTCCAGCGGTTTGAACCCCCCCTCGGGAAAAGAGGGGGAGGTGAGCTGTCTGGCATAGGGTAGAGGCCCCCAGCGGCCTCAGAAGCAATTCTGTGGCGTGAAGGGTGTGAACTCCCCAGGAAGCCCGACAATCTCCTCATCTCGGGGCGCTTCTGCCTTTGCAGAAATAAAAGGCAGCGTCCACCCCTGCTATTTCAACGCTTATTCTACGTTTGAATAAGACGCAGGTGGAGCGAATCAGGAGGTCAATATATCGCAAGTACAAGCCTTAACTCCGTAGATTATATCTCCTTCTGTAAACTTAAAGGGAACTTTAAAAAAATGGCGCTGGAATAATAAAGGGTGTGGTGAAAACGAAAGTGAAGCAGAAAGCTGATTAGCACTTGTTAAGTGCTTGTTAGTGCTGCTGGAAGACTTGAGAGAATAGGTGGATTTTCTGGACTGAACAAATTGGTTGCTTAAAAGCTTGATTTGAATACTTTGAAATGGCTTCAAAGCAGGCAAAATTCAATGTTTCAAAAAGTTCTGGTAGTTCGCCAGCACAGTCACAAAAGTTGCAGTCTTTACTACCTCCGGTGGAAACACAATCACAAACCCTGACACTGGAGGCTCTACAAAATAATTTACAAAATGCATTAAAAGAACAGGCAGTTGTCTTGGAGGGGAAAATTGCAAGCTCCTTTAAAGATGTCTCTGATGAAATATCTGGAATTAAGGATTTAATCCAAAAACATAATCAAGAGATAAGGGAGGATATAGTCGAGGCATTTAAAGGATTATTTGGTTACGTAACATCTCTCGATGAGAAGGTGGAAGAAATTAATGAGTCTAATATAAAGTTGGACAATAAACGTATGGAGGCACAAAATAAAATTGATAGGTTGGAGGCGGAGCTTACAATGATACAATATAGAACAATGAAATTTGCCCTGAGGATAAGGGGTTTGAAAGAACATAAACCAAGAAAATTTAAGAGAGATTTTTGCAGACGCTTTCGCTCAGTTAACTGGGGAATCAAAGGCCGAATGTGCCTGGCAAATTGACAAAATTTACTGCGTTAATTCATGGATTGCCAGACAAAGACAACTGCCAAGAGATATTGTAATCTATTTTGTCACCAGGAAAATTAGGAATGAAATATTGCAAGCAACCTATAAAAACAAACTGCAAGTGGCAGGTCAAGATGTGATAGTATTGAAGGAACCCCCCCCCCCAAATGTTGAGATCTAGAAAGGACTATGCATTTCTGGTGGATGAACTTAGAAAGCGCCAGATTCAATACAGATGGGAGACCCCAGCCAGATTGGTGGTGAACTACCTTGGAGAAAGACATCGTCTCAACTCTGTCTGGAAGGCAAAATATTTTTATAACATAGGATTAAAGGCAGGATGCCCCCCATCTTCAGGTCCCAAAGAAAGAAAAGAGACAGAGGACCCCAGGCAACAAGATAATCAGGCACAAACGGGGGTTGTGAGTTTATTGCAGGAAACAGAAGAAATTATGGAACAGAGACAAACCCGTGCGGCTACTAAACGTAAAGAACAAGAATTAAAGTCTCAACAAGCCCAGATGATAGTCCAAGATAATATAAACATGAGCACAGAAGCAGTGGGAGGAGCTAGACCGAAGATGAAATCCCAGCAAGATTTCCAGGCAGCTCTTAGGAAGCTTCAGCATGCTGAAGATGACAGTTAAATTTCTAACGGAACGTCAATGGCTTAAACTCACCACAAAAAGGGAAAAAAATATTTCACTATTTGAAACAATTTAAAAATGATGTAATTTGCTTACAAGAAACACACATTAGAACACTGGATCAGAAATACTTGATAAACACAAGACTGGGATCGCATTTTGTAGCATCTGCTCCAGAGAAGAAAACTGTATAGTCATATATTTAAGAAAAGACTTAAAGGCTGAATTAATTGAAGCAGATTCTCAAGGTAGATATATTGCAATTGAACTATTAATAGAAGGAAAGAAAATACTCTTAACAGGAGTATATGCTCCCAATCAACAACAAGAAAAATTTTATAAGTTGCTTCACACTAAATTAACACAACAGGGTTATAGATCCTGCGTTTTACTGGGCGATTGGAATGGAGTACTGGATCCCGTTCAAGACAAGAAGAGGCTTTTGCAAAATACCCAAACACGAACAAGATTACCTAAATCCTTTTTTGATATGATGGATGACTTTGAACTGAGAGATATCTGGAGAGAACGGAATGTTAAAGAATGGGATTTTACTTTCTTTTCTGATAGGCACCAATCCTTTTCCAGAATTGATTTTATACTAATTACAAATGACTTTTTTTCCAGGGTGAAGAAGACTAAGATATGCCCGAGAACTTTAACAGATCACAACCCAGTTTGGATGGAATTTGAATATGGAGACCGACCTAGGAGGTCTTGGAGATTAAATGAAAATCTATTTAGATATGAGAAAAAATGTTATGGAATGTAAAAAACTATTGAAATAATATTTTGCTTTTAATATGCATAAGGGGATATCTATGGAAATGGTTTGGGACGCAAGTAAAGCATACTTGAGAGGTGTTTTAATAAATTTGAATAATATTTATAGGCGCAGACAAACGGAGAAACAAAGGGAATTAGAGGAAGAGATTTTAAAAAAGAGCAGGAGTTAATGTCTAAACCAGATGCTAAGAAGACAAAAGAGGTAATTACAGTTTAATATGTTAATGTCGGACCAGATAGCCACTAATCTTCTATATGCTAAACACAACACTTTTTGCAATGCCAATAAACCAGGTAGATGGTTAGCATATATGTTAAGGAAAAAACAAAGATCTCGTAATATAGAGAAAGTAGAATACAAAGGAAAAGAAGTTTTTCAACAGGATATGATTAAAAAGACTTTTTTAGAATTTTACACCAGATTGTATGCTGGTGACAAAATGCAAGGGTCAGACATAGACAGATATTTGGAGAAAGAGAAAATTCCTATACTTACAGATGAGCAAAGGGGAAGATTGAATCAACTTGTAACTACAGAGGAAATCTTCCTGGCAATTAAGCAGTTAAAAATCGGCAAAGCTCTAGCACAGATGGCTTGACAGCAGTTTATTATAAAAAGTTACAACTAGAAATGATGGAACCTCTTAGGGAATTATTTAATAAAATCCAAATGGAAGGCAGGGTTCCACCATCCTTTGAAAACAGCTTTTATTTCATTGATTCCAAAAGACGATCAGGATCCTACCCAGCCAAAAAACCACAGGCCTATTTCATTACTTAATACAGATTATAAAATTTTTGCTAAAATATTGTTAACAGGTTAATGCCAATTGCGCAACAAATGATTCACAATGATCAGTCTGGTTTTATACAGGGGAGACAAATGAAAAGTAATGTAAGACAAATCATCAATATAATGGAATATTTGGGAAAGTATAACCCAGTCCCGGCAGTGCTTTTATTCTTAGATGCGGAGAAAGCATTCGATCAGGTCAATTGGCAATTTTTAATAAAAATATTACAAAAGATGCAGTTCGGAGAGCGGTTCATGCAATCTATCAAAGCAATATACCAGAAACAGACAGCACAAATTATAGTTAATGGAGGCTTAACAGAATCTTTTAAAATTGAAAAAGGAACAAGACAGGGGTGTCCCTTGTCTCCATTATTGTTTATTTTAACCCTGGAATTGTTATTGAACAGAATACGTGGGTCTGACGAATTACAAGGAATTAAGATTAGGCACTACGAATATAGAGTAAGAGCATTTGGTTGTAACTTTAACCCAACCGGGGGAATCAGTTACAGGTTTAATGAATATAATTAATCAATATGGTCAAGTATCTGGGTTCAAAGTAAATCTAGGGAAGACAAAGATGATAGCTAAAAATATGACTACGAACCAAAAACAAAACAGAATTAGAAAGAGTAACAGGATGTGAGATAGTAAAAAAGGTTAAATATTTAGGAATTTATATTACAACTTCAAATGGGAAATTATATAAGTACAGTTATGAACCATTATGGCATAAAATACAGATAGAAATGAATAAATGGAAAAAAACTACAGTTGTCTTTGTTGGGAAGGATAGCAGCAGTTAAAATGAATGTTTTGCCCAAGTTTCTATTCTTCTTTCAAATGATACCAATACTTAAAAAAGATGCAAATTTGGAAGAATGGCAGAAAGGTATTAACAACTTTGTTTGGGCAGGAAAGAAACCGAGAATAAAAATTAAAATAATGCAAGATATACGCGAAAGAGGAGGCTTAAAAATACCCAACTTAAAACTATACTATGAAGCAGTAGTTTTAACAACAATTAGCGATTTGATTAACCTAACAGAAGATTGAATATTGAATATTGAGGGTTATGATCTGATATATGGCTGGCATGCTTATGTAGTATATGACAAGATGGCCGACAAGATTTTTAAAAGTCATATTTTAAGGAATGCTTTATTGCGTGTCTGGAAAAAATATCAATATAGGTTAAATGACAAGATACCTATGTGGGGGGGTGCCCAGACACGCTATAGAGAACATAAGTATAGAACAAAAACAAGATGTAACTACATATGCAGAACTTCTTAGTATGGATATAGGTGTACCACAGTTAAAATCTTTGAATGTATTAAGAGACAAAAGGGTAATTCAAAACTGGTTTCAGTATGGTCAGTTACAGGCTAGATGGAAAAAAGACTAGAAATCTGGTATTATCCAAAATGAGGATAATTTGATAAAACAAATTAGGGACCAGGGTCAAATGCACATAAAAAGGTTGTTTAATGTATTGATAGAAATAGACTCAGAAACAGAATTAGTTAAAGATTGTATGATAAAATGGGCACAAAATTTTTAAGAACCAATAGTGATGGAAAAATGGGAAGAGATTTGGGTAAGAAATGTAAAATTTACACAAGCTCAGAACTTGAGAAAGAATTTTTACAAGGTGCTGTGCAGATGGCATTTAGATCCAAAAGGCTTGCCTGTATGTATCCGAATCTACAATCTAAATGTTGGAGATGTGACTGTGTTGGTGCCACATACTACCATATTTGGTGGACTTGTAAAAAAGTTAAAGCATTTTGGATAAAAATATGGTGGGTTATTCGAAATATTTTGAAAAAGAGGATAAAGTTCACACCCCAGTTGTTTTGGTTAGGTATAGTTTCAGATTGTACTGTTATAGAGATTAATTTGATTTTGAACCTAATGATGGCAGCAAGATTGTTGGTGGCGCAATATTGGAAGAAAGAAGAGTTGCCCACTATCCAAGAATGGACGTTAAAAGTAGTAAACTTAGCAGAGATGGCCAAAATTTCAGTGTATCTGAAGGACCACTCAGATGAGAAGTACAAGCTGGACTGGAGAAGATGGATTGACTATATTCAAAACAAATACCGGACAAAAAAATTTCAGTTAGCTTATGAATGAAGGCATAAGGAATGCTACAATTTATTTAAAGTTAGTTTAATAAAGGGGGAGTTAAAGCACAAGAATAGTAACATGTTAAAATTAGTTAGCTTATGTTAGCGTATGGTTGTTAAATGTTTATACCCTGTATTTTGCTCTGGGAGGTCGGGGGGAGGGAGGGAGGGAAGAGGGGTAGGGATGGGGGAAGAGGGAAGGGTAAGGGGGGTAATAATTGTAAAACTTATTAAAAATTTTAATTTTAAAAAAGTATAAGAACAATAAATATGTCCAATGCAGTCATTTTTTTTTAAACCCTCAAGAGATTTGATCAGCAGTGAAACCATCACAAGATCTCGCTAGGTCCTTGAGACCCACAGCCTGATGGCAAAGCCAAGTTAATAACCTATCTGGGCCTATTTAAGATCAGGCTTGTCCACTCTGAGGCCCACAGGCTCTACATGCTCTTGGACATTTAATACAATCGTGCAACATTATGTGATTTATTTACATTAACTATATTATATATTTTATGTGTGCCCCAAGACAATTCCTCTTCACTCAGTGCAGGTTAGGCAAGCCAGAAGATTGGACACCTATATTTTAGACCGATGAAAGAACCTGATTATATTTTGGGTGTCATATCAAGATCTGTATTATCTTTAGAAGATTGTAGTATGTTATATCTCATAAAAATAATAATTTGGATTGCAATGGTTTTGAAGGTGACATTATGCTAGGGTTTCATTTGAATTCAGTGTTTGTGTGAAATAATATTATCCTGAAAAACAGGAATAAGCTCCTTTGACAATAGTTTTAATATGCAACATGCATTATCTACCTTTTCTATTTGGGAAGCATAACTTATAAAACTATTGCAATTAGTTTCTAATGGTAATATGGAGAAATGAAAAACTTAATGTACTCAGTCTTACATGTTTGTTATTACTGAATTTGTGCCTTTGGTTTTTGGTTAGCGGAATGACAAGGAGCCAAGAACATTAATATTATAAATTATTTATATTAATTCACTTTGCAAATAATTAAAGTCCCTCAAGGCCACTGTAATTTTGGTTCTAGTGTAGGATGAGGCAGCTGGGCTCATTTTTTTAAAATAGTCTCACAGTTGTATCTTTGTTCACAACTGTCATATATCCAGAGCTAAATCTGATTCGCATTAGACTCCAAATGTTTACTTCATCTTATTGCTTCATTATCCTATCTAGCAGAAAGAACAAAATGAAGCAACTTATTTGCCAAGTTGACTACTGATCATGATTAGACCACTATAGTAGGATACAGGTGACAATCTTTAAATCCTCATTCAGTAGTAAAGCTCACTGAGTGACTTTAGGTCAATGATTTATTTCATCCTTGTTAGGGATGTAACCCTAGGCTTGGCTTGCCAATGTATATAAACTATGATTATTTTACTGTTGCTTTAAATGCTTAAGAGATGTAATTGGTTTGTTACCTCAAGCAGCAATAAGGGGGAGCCAGAATGACTGTTAGTTCTCTGTTTGTTAGAAGCTGGTCCGTGAGTGAGGTATTGTGGTTTGCAACTGTTAGCTATTTTGTGGGTTAAACAGAGAATATTGATTACTGAATTACTGAATTACTGAACCGTGTATGACTTGGACTGTTAACTGGATTCTGAATACCTCTATATTTCTACATAGTAAACTACTATATTTTTATACTATTCAGTGTCTCTCTATGCTGGTTTGTGCGTGTTATTCCATATCACTCTCATTACGCTTCTCTGCATACTTGCTCTTCTAACGGGGAGCTTAATTACTTAACAATTCTTATAAGGTTATTGTGAAAATAAAAAAGGAGAGGTCAAAGTTGTGTTGGGGACATGTCAATCAGTATGCTGCTTTCAGCATCTGAAGGAAGATGGAAGATTAATATAAGAAATTATGGGAGACCTAGTTTTGGAAATGGTTTTATCAATGAGGAATTTTCATAATATCTCAATCTAGTTTGCAGCTCTTGGGATTTCCTGCTAATCTCCTACCCCAGTATTTTGAGATTAACTTTGAATGGGTAGATGCTGCTACTTACTGCAACTTTTAGGCTGTGTTTTTTTTTTATTACATTTGTATTACTTTTTTTGTGCAAGACAGCGCAAATGGGATTTCTCCCCATGTTTTATCTTTGCAGCAGTATCAAAAAGTCTGGCTAATGCCCAGAGTTATCATCTGTGGTGATACTCTTTGTGATCAGTTATGAGTGTATTAGTCTTCTGTTAGCATAATGGATTCAGATGTGTGAAGTTATCTTATGTATCCATTTCATGTATTTTTAAACTTTGATTTTCTTCCGTATTCACTCATCTTCTATTTTAACAAAATATAGCTAATTTATTATTTTGAATAACATACTCTTGAAATCTACTTCTCTGTGTTTATCATTTTGAAATCGTTTTGGCCCTACTTGTTTCGGCTTATCATTTTGTATTGCTTTATTTGAAACAGAATATTTCAGTTATTTTACTGACAATAAACAATTTTTATTATGCTTTATTTTTTTATGCTAAATAAAATATAGTCATTTGTTTTCATAGAAATTGGAGCTGAAATCCTCTTTTTAACTGTCTGGATCATGCCATTTTCAATGAACATAAAAATGAAAATCCATTATGGTATTAGTTTTTATGGCAAAGAAAAAGGTGTGTAATTTAAATTATTTAAACTTTTTGACTTGCCCCTGATCAATGAATGAATAAATGATTACAGATCTATTTAAACATTTATTAGATCACACCATTTTGCACCCATTTTGATATATCTACTTATAATTTTTTACATTTTCCTGTACACCGCTTGGAGAGTCCAAGCAATGGGTTAATTCAGTCTGCTTGCCCTTAGGACTGAGGAACTTTTTTTCCTTTGGCCACACCTGGTGTAGTCACTCCCCAGAATTATTCCTCAGTCAGCCCGTTTGGATGCAATTAGCTTGAGCTCCCAGCTGAATTAATCCTTTTTTTGGCTTGGACTCTATATTTCTACATTTCTTTTTTCCTGAAATCTCCCCTATTATGGAGTGCTTTTTCCTTCTTCGTTGCTGTGCATTTCCCAGCAGATTCTTCGCTCTAGAAGGCCAGGAGGTAAGTCGGAAGGTGGGGGGGTTGCTCCTCAGCCGATCCGAAAGGGACAGCTTCGGAGGCCTGCCGCTTGTCTTTTAAAACGACGCTGCTGCAGCGGCAAGCTCCCTGATCCCCCAAGCCCCTCGTTTTTTGTTTTAGACGCAGTTTTTTCGTGTCCCCGGCCTGCTAGAGGACCTCTGCCGCAGGGAGGAGTGGGCGATGGTCGCCTATTGAAGCGCGGTCGCCCCTCCAGTCTCCCTCTGTCCCCACGCTGTTGCGGTGGCCATTTTAGGCGTGAAAAGTTCGCGCTCTTTTCTGGCCGCCATTGCGCTTCAGCCACGCTACAACAGGAGACCGCTGGAGGTTGGGGGGGCCTGGCAAGGGTCTCCAGGCCGGCCCACCTGCCTCCATTTCCCCTTTTTGCGAGCGGTGCTGGTTTCTGGGCCATGTAACGGTCACCATACTGGCTCAGGGAGGAGGCTTCTGTAAGGTGCAGGCCAAGACCAGTTTTTTGCATAGTCATTCTCCTCCCTGTCTCTCCTGCGGGGCCTTGCACCTGGGTGCAGGCCTCGATCCTACTCCTAGGCCATCCTACTGGTCTTTATGCAGGGGATTTTTTAATGGTTGGATATTTTTATAACTCAAATGATTCTCTGTACTGTTCATTCACTAATCCTTGATTTTTTTCTCTTCCCCCTTTTGCAGCAGACCAGTCTCACTTCTACTTCCACTACCATATCATAGCCTTGCACCATCTTGTGTGGTCATTGACTATGGAGCTGCCCAGTCCCCCTGATTCCCAAGATACTAGGCCAGGCCTCTCCCAGGCCCCTAGCAAGGGTTCCTACTTTTTGGGGAGTGGGGGTGCGGGCAAGAGTTGTGGGGGAGGATCTGGGAAACATCGTTCCAGGACCCCATCAGTGGCAGAGGCCAAGGATGCTGAAAGGCGCCAGCGTGCCCTTGACAAGCAATTCGAGAAGGCCCGACGCCAGGCAGGCAGGGAACCATCCCACTCTGACTTTCCCTCATCTCGGGAGGATCCCCAAATAGTCCTGTCCGAGGAGGTGGAATCCCAGGACCTGTCCCCAAACAGGTCACTCATGGAGCTGGCTTCCCAAGCCCCCTCCTGGGCCTGCGAACAAGCCCCTCCCCCTGGGGATGCTAGCATAGACAACATGCCAGGAGAGGCTCACCCTCCTCTAGAGGAGGCCCTAGATCCAGATTCGGATCAAGACGAGCTCTCCCCCCGCATGCAAGAGGTGATGGCATGTGCCATTGCCAAGGGCATTGCCGAGGCCATGAAGTTTAAGGATCCCCCTTCAGTGGCCCCTAAGGGCTCCGGGTCCGACCAGGCCGCTCCCCCTCCAGCCAAGCGAACTTGCCACCCTTCACTGGAGTCTTCTGTGGTCAGTGAGGCCTCAGCCCTTGAGGATCCTGACCCGGAGGGCCCAGGGTTGTCAGAGGACGAGGACCTCCCACCCGAGGCACCCGCCTTTGTGGGTCTTTTCAAACCCAGCCTTTTCAAGTCAGTCCTCCATAAGGTCAAGGCTGCCACCAGGGTGGGGATCAAGCCCAAACCGTCCACGCCAACGGTGGACTCGACTCCGGTCAACCCCAACATGGTCATGTTTGACATGCCCACTCCTCAACAAGAGTTGGTTCCTGTCCCTGGGTTGTTCCTCGATCTTATCCAGCGCCAGTGGGCTCAGCCAGCCACGCAGTCTTCTCCCAGCGGAGTGGACAAAAAAGCTCTACACTATGGAGCTGGTCCTGGAGGACCTTCTGGTCCTGCCAACTGTTGATCCGCCCATAGCAGCCCTCACCTCTAACTCCTCCCTACCGGCTGACCTCCTGGAAGGCCTCAAGGTGGAGGATAAGAAGGCGGAGAAGGCATGCCACAAAACCCATCTTGCGGCCACCTGGGCCATTAGGGCTTCTTCGTCCGCGTCCTTCTTCAACAGGGCCTCTGTAATCTGGCTGCGTGAGCTGCTAGCTAAGCTCCCAGCGGGAGACGTCCGTCTCCACCAAGATGTGTCTAAAATAATAGCGTCCTCCCAATACGCCGCTGACGCATCTCTCAACGCCACCAAATTTGCCTCCAGGGCCCTAGCGTCCAATGTGACATCTCGCTGCTTAATCTGGCTCAGGCATTGGCAGGCGGACCAGAAAAATAAATGGAAATTGGCTTCCACCCCCTTTAAGGGGTCTAAATTATTTGCCGAGGCTCTGGACCCTCTTCTCATAGAGTCAAAAGACAAGAGGAAAGTCCTCCCTTCCCTAACCAAGAAACAGGACTGCAAGGCTGCACCCTATCCTAGGAGGCAGTCCTTTCGAGCCTCCGAGCCTTCCACTTCCGCCTCCTCCTTCTCTTCCCCTAATAGATCCTTCGGTCAGCAGGGGGACAGATCCCAGGACAGGCCGGCCTTCCGAGACAGGAACAGACAGCAGTTCAGCTTCCGCAAGTATAACCGCGGTGGGGCCTCCAACAGGCCATTCCGTAAGTCAAAGTGACTGCCCAAACTCAGCGCCCATAGGAGGTCGCCTCCAACTGTTTGCCTCCCATTGGGTCCAGACCACCGAGGACGCCTGGGTCCTCCAGATTGTCAGGGAAGGCCTCTCCCTGGAATTCCTGTCCCTTCCTCCCCGGAACTTCATCCGGTGCCCCACCCCAACCTGCCCTCAAAAAAGGGAACGCATGGACCAGGAGGTCAGGCACCTCCTGGACATCAAGGCCGTGGAACCTGATCCACGGGACGAGGAGGGGAGGGGTTTTTACTCCATCCTCTTCCTGGTACCCGAGAGCTTGGGGGGGTGGAGGGCCATCTTGGATCTCAAAAACCTCAACAGGCACATCACCTATCGGAGGTTCAAGATGCAGTCCCTCCAGACCATTCTGGTGGGGATCCGTCAGGGAGACCTCCTCACCTCTTTAGATCTAAAGGAGGCATATCTCCATATTCCTATCCGTCCCCAGCACAGGAAGTTCCTGCGCTTCTTCTATGCCGGCCATCACTTCCAGTACAGAGCCCTTCCATTCGGCCTCTTGTCCGCTCCTCGGACGTTCACCAAAGTTCTGGTGGTTGTGGCGGCCCAGCTAAGATGCAGGCCCATAAGGCTGCAGTGCTATCTGTACGACATTCTCATCCAGTCGTCGTCCAGACAGCAGGCCTTGCAGGATCTCCAGGTCACCATGAGGTCTCTCAGAAGTCATGGCTTCTCTCTAAACATAGAAAAGAGCCACCTCGTCCCAACCACCAGACTGGTCCACCTGGGGGCGGTGATAGATGCCACCTTGTGCAGGGTTTTCCTCTCCCAGGACAGGTTGGAAGGCCTAAAGTCCATGACCCACAAGGTGATGCACATGAGGCAAGCTCCAGTGGTCCTTCTGTCGCAGCTGCTGGGGAAAATGATTTCCTGCATCTCCATCGTCCTGTGGGCCCGCCTACATTCCAGGGCACTGCAGTGGCTGCTGTTACCTCATCAGAGGGCCTCCAGGAGCAACTCGCCCATGCTGATACGCGTCCCACCAAAGGTGAAGAGGTCTCTCCGTTGGTGGGTGTCTCCGGCGATTCTCAAGGGCCACCTCTTCAAGGAGCCCGAGAGGCTGATCATCACCACAGACGCCAGGCTCACCGGCTGGGGGGCCCACATGAGTCACCTGGTAGTACAAGGCAAGTGGTCCCAAGTAGAAGCGAGCTACAGCATCAACCTGCTGGAGTTGCGGGCCGTCCGCTTGGCCCTGCGTCATTTCCGCCATTCTGTCCATCGACGCCATGTGCTCCTGATGACGGACAATGTGGCCACCAAGGCGCACATCAACCGCCAGGGTGGCACCAGGTCCAGGTCACTGATGAGAGAGGCGGAGTCCCTGGGCCGCTGAGCGGAGTCTCACCTGGAATCCCTCCGCTCCGACCACATCTCCGGAGTGGACAACACCCACGTGGACTGATTGAGCAGGACAACCATAGATCCCGCGGAGTGGAAACTGGACCCTCGTCTGTTCCATCAGCTGTCCAGCAGATTCGGCGCCCCGACAGTTGACCTCTTCGCGTCCAAGGAAACACGCAGCTCAGGCGCTTCTACACCCGGTTCTTCACCCCGGGGGCGGAAGGGACAGATGCGTTGCAGGTGGCCCCGCGAGCTGCTGTATGCCTTTCCTCCTCTGCCTCTCCTTCCACAATTCATCACCAAGGTCATCGCAGAAGGGGCAGAAGTCCTTCTCGTAGCTCCCCACTGGCCCTGCAGGTCGTGGTTCGCCAACCTTGTTCATCTGTCGGTGTCTCTTCTGTAGCGCATTCCGCCGGACCAGATCTCCCTCAGCCAGGGGGCCATTGTCCATCCGGAGCCTCAGTGGCTTCAGTTGGCTGTCTGGCACTTGAGGGGGACCAACTGAGGGGCGAAGGTTTGTCAGATGAGGTGGTGCGTACCATACAGGCGGCTAGACGTCCTTCTACCACAAGAATTTACGATGCGTCCTGGGCCGCCTTCGCAAAGTGGTGTGAGGAGCTGCACATCGACCCGACGACCGTGCCTGTCTCCCGGGTCTTGGACTTCCTGCAAGGAGGACTCGACGGGCCTGGCTCCAAATATGCTTCGGCGCCAGGTGGTGGCCCTGTCCACCGTCTGGTCAGGTGACCCCCTTTTGCCACTTAGCAAGATTCCGAGGGTGCGCCTCTTCCTCAAGGGTGCCTCTAACCTCCGTCCTCCCACTGTTCATCGCTACCCTACTTGGCAGCTGTCCGTGGTCCTGCGGGCTCTCACCGCCCCGCCCTTTGAGCCTCTACGCACGGCGTCCCTCCGCCATCTGACGCTCAAGACAGCCTTTCTTGTCGCCATCACGTCCGCCTGTCGGTTCTCCGAGCTGGCGGCTCTGTCAGTTCGCCAGGACCTATGTGTCATCCATCCCGACAGGGTTATATTGAGACTGGACCCGACTTTCACCCCAAAGATAAACTCGTGGTTCCACAGAGCGCAGGACATCATCTTGCCAAACTTTTGTCCCCGCCCGTCGCACCCCAGGGAGCGCTCCTGGCACACCCTTGATGTTAGGAGGGCCTTGAAGGTCTACATCGCTCGGACTGCAGAGTTCCGGAAATCAGAGGCCCTCTTCGTTTCTTTTCAACCAGGCTCCTTGGGGAAGAAGGTTTCTTCATCCACAGTTGGCAGGTGGCTTCGAGCCTGCATAGCCTCAGCCTATGAGTGCCAGTCCAGATCGGTTCCGCGCAGCATCACCACGCACTCCACTCGAAGCGCGGCCACCTCTGCGGTCTGGGCCACTCAGGCCTCGATACTCGACATCTGCAGGGCCGCTACGTGGTCTTCTCCATCGCCCTTCGTGCGACATACAAATTGGACGTTTTCGCCTCGGCTGAGGTGTCTTTTGGCAGACGAGTGCTCCAGGCAGTTGTATCAGCGACCGAACCCCGGGAGCCTTCTTCTGTCCACCCGGATGGACAATAACTTGGGTATGTCCCATTGCTTGGACTCTCCAAGCGGTGTACAGGAAAATGACCATTGGCTTACCTGAAGGGTCCTTTTCTGTACACCGTGGGAGAGTCCAACCCGCCCTGGATGTTCTTGCCGGGATTTGGGTTCTTCGTGTCAACAGAATTATCATCTTGGACGCTTCGCTCCATCCTCACGTACTGACTCTATCAAATTATTCTGAGGAGTGACTACACCAGGAGGTGGGGCCAAAGGAAAAAAAGTTCCTCAGTCCTAAGGGCAAGCAGACTGAATTAACCCATTACTTGGACTCTCCTGCGGTGTACAGAAAAGGACCCTTCAGGTAAGCCAATGGTCATTTTATTTTTTGCTGCTTATTCTATATCATGACTAAAACTATATTGGTAAATTGGAAACATATTAGAGAGAAGAAGGAAAGACAAACTAGGGAATTGAGCAATCAAGTAGATGGAGCAAAAATTTATGGCAACAGAATTAATAAACTCCAATAGAACAATTTAAATGTCAAAACAGATGCTGCATAATAACAAAACTTTTGAATTTCATACTGTTTCAATACTTTGACACGAACATTTGAGGATCAAATAATTTTATATTAAATGATTCTGAACTTTTAAAAATGGGTAATATGTAGTCATTGTTTGCTTTTACTGTTGTGCAAAATGGAAATATGACATTCCAAAGATTGCTAGTATTAGCTTTTATGAAAGTATATTCTTCAGAATATTACAATTTTGCTGCTTGTCTGTGATACACATTTCTTGTATCTTAGACACATAACACCAGAGAAATTTTATGTGGAAGCTTGTGATGATGGATCAGATGATGTACTTACCATTGACAGAGTATCCACAGAAATTACTCTTACAGGTATTTTTTCATTTTCTAATGTGGTATTCTTATTTGTAGAAAAAAATTCTAAAACATTAGTATGATGTTAATATTACACTAATATTAATAGCATTCCTTGTTTATTTTCATTCACAATAACATATTTTCCTCAAAATTCGTAGTTACATATTTTCATTTACCTGCACAATGTGAAAATGCAAATGTCATCAAAATTGTAGAAGCTAATGCACTACTAGGGATTAAGCATTGCAGGTAATATTTAAGGCAGGAAGATACTTGGCTTGTGCATATCAGGAGGGAAAGGACTCCTTTGTAGAGTTAGCTACATGTGGATCTGCTAGGCACATTTTACTGCAGAAAGGATATGAGATGTGTGTTTTATTGTATTGGTTTTGGCACTTCAGTTGTGTTTTTGCTTTCCACAGAGATTCAGCTAGAAATCCCTGAAATAATAATGATCCAAGCCTGAATAATAAGTCCAGACTTCTGTGAAAAGGACTATTTAATTAGTTTAATTACTGGCAGGAAATTCTGGGTGCTACATAACACCCAGAATGGATGTAGAAGCTTGATTTGGATAATTCTAATTTACATTCTTTATTATTGGCATTTTAATTATTTTATTTATTCCCCTGGTTGTTTTCTGCTTTCAATTAATGCCTCCAGGGTAATTATCTTATATAGTTCAAAAATAGTCTTATCCAGCCACACACAATCTTTCATAGAGAAGACATGAGTTTTTATCTGGATATTTCATATTAAATAGACTCGTTTAAATCAGGGAGGTTAATAATTATTAGTTTAATTTCCACAGGTTTCTTTGAGTCCACTGTAAGTATGTTGAAGTCTGATTGTGATGTAGTATCAAGTTATTATTAAATGTGATGTAGTATCAGTTATTATTAAATGAAGTGTTGATTTTGAAATTTTAACCTGGAATTTTAAGTAAATAAAAATATATGATATGCATATGACATGTTAAAACACTTTGTACTCCTTTTTATTCTTAAAGCTCAATTTTAATAAAATGGTACTTATTACATACATGGTGTAATTTAAACAGTGTTCTTGCAATATTTCATATCACAGTTCATACTGTTTTTCTTTTGCAGTTAAAAAAGATGTTCCACCTTCAGCTATTACCAGGCAAATATGTGGTATTTTGGGAACAGTCCGTTTAGTGGCAGGTATGAGGCTTTCAGAAGAAGTGAAATAAAATTACAACCAGAAAACTGAAAACTTATTATTTTACCTTATTAAAGTCATCCTCCTCCCAATCCAGCAAGGAAGAGGGCTTATTTACTGAGGTTATAAGGGGCGGGAGGAGAGCAAAAAGAAGATGACTTACTTGGAGAATCCATTATTTAAAATAAGTTCTTTATGTCCTTTTCTGTGTTTGTGTTTCCTCCCGACTGCAATTCCAATGTATGTCTCCTTTTAAGTTTTCTTTTCAACACTTTTTTTTTGCTGCTGGCCTTTGTTTCTGCATCCTTGGGTGGTTTTTAAAAAAGGGGGGGAAATTTAAAACATACTCCCACAGCATCAACAAATGCTGTTAAATTCTGGGACTCATAATTAAAACCTAAATCCTATGTAATCCTAAATCTAAAAACCTAAAATTATTATGCCTAATTAAAAAAACTAATTTACAGCCATATAAAAGCTGTTACAGGAGAATAAGGAGCTCACTAAAAAGGCTGTCACAGGAAGCTATCTTCCCCATGCACTTTAGTAGTAATAGACCCTCTTATTAAAGTCATGTTGCATGTAATCAGTATATCCTACTGTGGGTTAAGTTATAGCAGTACAGCTTTTTATACACATAGGAGAATACTTTATTCGCTGACCTGAAATGCCAAACAGATTAGAAAAGGATTGTGCAATTTTTATATCTCTGAATATCATACTATAAACAAGTCTCATATCAGAAAGGTAAAAGTGGATATTAATTTTAACATTACAAAGAAAAGAACATTGTTTCAGAAAATGATGTAGAGCAGGGATCCTCAAACTACAGCCCATGATACAGCCCGGCCTTTGGCAGCCCGGATATGGCCCACCAAAGCAATTAATCCAGCCCTTGCGGGACCATGAGGCTGCCCCGCTCACATCGCCCCGCCCATCCAACGGCCCCCACCCTTCGGCTGAATATGGGCCTTTCACAGGCATCCACAGTGAGCTGAGTGGTGTGAGCTCCATGGGCTGAATGGGGAGGGAAATTCATTCTGGGCCTGCCGTTCTAGGCCAAAGGGCCATTTTGGATTTGGGGGGGGGGGGGGCTGGACACGGCAAGGCTCAACTACCTTTCAGGCCCTGCTCAGCTTTCCCAGCTGGCTGTGACCCCCAAATCCTGCCTTACTCCAATTGGTGCGGTTGGCTCAGTTACCGGCAAGAGCAGTTGCCACCTTGCTTCCACCTTCTCATCCAAGCTGCCAGGTATTGCTCTGGTTCTTTCCGTAACAGCCGTACACTCTTTTCTTCCAATTCTAGCTACGCCTTGGCACTTGCAGCCATGGCAGCCCAGCTGCGGTTCCCCTTGCTCCAACCAGCAGTCTCTGCTCTCATCGTCTGGGTGGGAGTAGGCCAAGGACAGGTGACACACTGCTTCCGGGCCAGTTTGGGCAGAGACGGGAGAACCACACAGGGACGGCTCGCCCAAAAGAACTATGGCAGAGCCTTGCAGCTTTTATCTGCCGGCTGGCCTCCGGGTAATGCCCTTCTCCTCCTCCTCTCCCCTTTCCATTTCTGCAGTGTCCTGTTTTTCCAAACACCCAGGCTGGGCAGCAATTTGCAAGAAGGTGCTCCAACCAAGGAGATTCAGAATGTGTCCCATGGCTTGGCTACTGCATAAACCACTCCCGCCCTTTTGAAATGGCCACTTGGTGCTTCCCTCGGGCACCCAGGGCTGGCGTGTGGCTCTTTTGAGAACTGGGGGAGGGAAGGCAGGCATTCCAGCGGAGGAGACAAACTTCAGTTGCTTGTTGTGTTGTGATCCCAAATGAGTGGCCTTGGCTGCGGCTCATGAGTGCTCTGTCTGCCAGGGGAACCAAAGCGGCAAAGCGTCGCCTTCTGCTGGCCCTGCGTCCCTGGGCAGAGCTCCAGACAGAAGGGCTTGCTTTGGCCCTGGCCTGGAGTGGTGAGGAAGTGACTGCATGAAAGAAAGCCATGCAACTGGATGCACAACTGCCGCAGCCTGCAGAAAAATTGCCATGTTTGATGCCACCGGCATGACGGGCCTGGCTACTCTGGCGCAAGCTCTGGAGGCGGGTGATGCAGGCCAGGGAGTGTCGGCCTGCGGGAAAGAACAAGTGGGGGACCCATGAAGGGGCTGCAAAAAGACATGCCCAAGACGCGGCTGCTTCCCTGGAGAAAGCGGCACAACTACTGACAATTGGGGGTGGGGGGAGTACCGAAGGAGGAGCTTGTTGCACTTTGACTGATGCAATGAATATGAGAAGCTCAGCCAATGTTTTGAGCACAGTTAACATCTACAGCCCAATGAGCTTTAGTCACCCTGTTATCATAACCAGCCTTTTGTCCATGACTTCTTCGTTAACACTCACCACACCTGTCAATTTACCAACTCGTTATTGCTCAGTGAACATCGCACAGCCAGTCATTATCACCTTACCAATGATTCTCCCAACACCAATGACATTAGCTGGCTTTTTAAATATAGTCACGAGACCTGTAGAAAGCATGCCTTTCTTTCCCCAAGCATTGCCAACCCCACCCCCCCAGTAAATTAATAAACCTAGAGAAAAAAACTTCATGCAGTATTAAAAAGAATAGAAAAGGGGGCTGCTGTGTATTGTTTAATGGACTGCTAAATTGGCAAAATAGACTGTTAAATTGGCCACGCCCACATATGATAACCTAGCCACGTCCACCCAGCCGGTCTGGTCCCTCACCAGTCTGAGGGATCATGAATTGGCCCCCTGTTTAAAAGGTTTGTAGACCCCTGATATAGAGGAAGAGAAAGGCACTGTGCATTTCCTTTGGCAGAAAAGAAGAAGAGATGTAGCAGATTTTGGAAATGGTCCAGTAAGGAAGGGTTAAGGAGAAAAGAGTGAGGAATCAGAATGAAATGGTGGCACTAACCAAATTAAGGGGGAAATGCAGGGTTTTCCTGAGGATCTGATAGTCTATATGCAGGCTATAGACCCTAAATTGTGTATCTATTGATAAAAATGTATAACTGAAATGTTTTTTTCATTGAGGGCTTTAGAAACCTGGAATATTAGCAATTCAGCAGAATCTCAGTTTGTGAATATATATTTGGTGTAGGAAATCCTTGGGGGTAAAAGAAAATTATATTTCTTAATATAGGTAGTCCTCCACTCAATATCACACTTTAGCCCAAAATTTCTGCTGTTAAGCGAGACATTTGTTAAATGGGTTTTTCCTCATTTTATGTCCTTGTCACAGTTGTTAAATGAATCACCACTTAACATTAAATTAGTAACAAAATTGTTAAGTGAATCTGGCTTCCCTATTGACTCAGAAGTTCAAAAAAGGTGATTGATTACTTGATCACAGTATATTGAAACCATCATAAATATGAACCAGTTCCCAAAGATCTAAATTTTGATCACATGACCAAGGAAATACTGCAACAGATGACTGTGAAAAATGGTCATAAGTCACTTTTTTCAGTGCCGTGGTAACTTTGAATGCTCAGTAAATAAATTGTAAGTCAAGGACTACCTGTAATGATCTGCTTCAAGGAAGGGGGTGGTGGTGATGTAATAAATATGGTAATAACAGTATGAATAATGTGGAGAAATAAGAGAGAAAACAAGTTTTACTCCCTCTGTCCATCCTTCCCTCTCTTTTTCTTTTACAAAAAAAGAGACATAAAAGAACAATAATCAGAACTGACCCATATTTTGTTTTTTACAGGCACATACCTTATTGTAATAACAAGAAAGAGAAAAGTAGGTGAATTTTTCAATCATATAGTCTGGAAAGCAATTGATTTTGACATCCTCTCCTACAAAAAGACAATGCTACATTTAACTGATATTCAGGTATGAGTTAATATGTTTTGAATGTTTCAGAAATTTCCTGTGGACATGTAAAATAAATGAAAATATTTAATCTCTTAAATCTATAAGAATATAGATTACTGATAAATTGAAGATATAATTTCTCTGAAATTCAGCAGCTAATCCGTTAATTGGGATTCAAAGGGCCTAATGAGAGCAGACTTTTCCAATGCCATTTGAAATGCATTATAGACAGTGACGTGCGGTGAAGTTTATGGCTAGTGAGGCAGCAATTTTTTTAGACTTGTGGACTTCAACTCCCAGAATTCCACAACCAGGCATGCTCCGTTCCGATTTAAAGCGACAGCATTTGTTTTCCTTCTTTCTTTTTCTTTTCCCTTCCCCTCCTTCCTCCCTCTCTCCCTCCCTCCCCCCTCTCTCAAACACACACACACGTTCCAATTTAAAGCGACAGCATTTGTTTTCCTTTTTTCTTTTTCTTTTCCCTTCCCCTCCTTCCTCCCTCTCTCCCTCCCTCCCCCCTCTCTCAAACACACACACACACACACACACAAGTTGGATTGTAGTGTTTAATTCCATGTAGCTGATTTACAGTGCAAAGGAGAAGTTATTTTTGCCCTGTCCAATCAGCTTTTCTCTTGCATTTTCTTTGATAAAAGGGATGGAAAGATGGTCTTTGGGTTCCCTCTTTGAATGAGAGAATCCGTTTTAGTCAGAACGTTCCAATGTAATAAAATGATCTTCCTGTCTTGATTTGTTTCATTGGAAAAGATGCCTGCCTGAGGAAAGAGCCTTTCACATCTCTGAAAGCCAGCCCGGGGTAGGATCCCTCCAGGATGGGCGCAAGTTCGGCTTCCAGAGCGGGCGGTGCGGGCGCTGGTGTGCTCCTCCGGGCCTCCCGCCTTCCCAAAGCGTGTCCCTGTTTTTGCGGAAAGCAAAAGAATGGAGAAGAAACTGGGAAGCTTCGGGTGTGAAATGAGGCCACGTTCACCAGCAAAGGGCAAAGCTCTCTTCCACGGCCTCATTTCACACCCGAAGCTTCCCCTTTTCTTCTCCATTCTTTTGCTTTCCACAAAAAAGACGCACTTTGGGAAGGCGGGAGCCCGAAGGAGGCCCTGGCAGCCACACCGCCGTTCTGGAATCTGAACTGCTGGCCGGGACTCCCCAGCTCAGCTGCTCAACGGAAGGGCTCCCGGGGCTCTGAGCGTCCACCTGCCGCCACCCACTTTTTGCTTCGCAGAGAAGAGCCAAACGGCGCCGGCCCAGCTCCCCCG
This sequence comes from Natrix helvetica, assembly GCF_964273705.1. NCBI lineage: Eukaryota > Metazoa > Chordata > Lepidosauria > Squamata > Natricidae > Natrix > Natrix helvetica. The sequence goes on along the minus strand of NC_138554.1, from coordinate 84,350,384 downwards.
ACCGTGCCCTCGGCACCCGAGCCCCCTGGTCGGGGGTCAACCAAGTCCTGTCCGGCTCGGGGGAGGCCAGCCACCCTGTGAAGAGTCCGGCCCGGCCTCCCTGCCGCCGTCTGCCTTGGGATTCGGCCATGGCACCTCCCGCCAGAGCTGTGCGCTTATCGGTCGAGGGCAGCGCAGCTGGGGCGCGGACGGAGTGGAGGAAGCCTCTCCCCCCCCACTTCCCCCGCCTGAAAGAACAAAGGGAACCTCTGCTGCTGCCCGGCAACCTGGCTGGCCTCTCTCACGGTGGTTCTCTGGTGCCGAGCCTGGGAGTCCCTGGAGGAGCTGGCGGGGGCTGCAAGCGCCGCAGGCTGGACTGGAGCCAGAGGCGATGCCCCTCCGGCCGGGTAAGGCGGGCTGCCTTCCCTGCCTCTCCTAATGTCAGTGTTCCAAATATCATGCAGAATTAAATCATTGTCCAAGGCAAAGTTATCCTTAAAACTCCAATTTAATAAGACAGACATTTTGGCATTATGCTGTTAAATTTCAACTCTAACGTACATCCTGTGAGTTCACCCAGTTAAAAGTTCATCATCTAACCCCACACCCCATAATTCATCACATGGTCCAATCTTCATCTTCCACGCTGGCATGTACACCCCTCTTCTTCCGGCCAGGTGTCGAGGTGCGGAAACAAAAGACGACCTTGAGCTTCTAAGAAAATCCATAACAATACATTCCACAATCCTACTCCTTTCTATTCCCCCCTCCCAACTACTACACTAATGAAACAGCATAGAAAATTATAAGAAAGTGTGACAGGCCAAAGATCCTAAAAAGAATATAACTACAGGCCTGACACCTACCCCTTCCCTCTCTCACTCAAACAAACTCCCTCTCCCTCTCTCTCTCTCTCACACACACACAAAGCTTCTCTGAAGAAGCCCTGCCCAAACGAGTGCCCTCTACTTGGAGGCAGGAAAACTGGGTGCCTCCCCTACGTCAGGAATTTTTAGGCTTTTAACCCTTGCTTAACTTAAGGGTTAAAAGCCTAAAAATTCCTGACGAAGGAGCGGCACACAGTTCTCCTGCCTCATAGTAGAGGGCGCTTTTTAGAGGCTTTTTTAAACAGTTAAGCAGTCATCCATGGTGAGGCAGGCTCAGGCAGCAATTAGCTCAGTCTGACCTCAGCTCTCGCCTTTTACATTTTCTTTTCTTTTCATGATGACAGTGGTGAGGCTGTGCCTCCCCTGCCTCCTTTGACTGCACGTCACTGATTATAGACTAAACTTCTGTGCCATATATATATAAGAATTTTCATCATAATATTTTGTAATATGGGTGATTTGTGTGTTTTTGGATCTTGAACAGTTTCAAAGCTATTCCAAAATGACTGTTTTGTAGTTTTAACTAAAAAGGCTCTTTTACTTTAGCATAATACTACCGTAATACATAATATCTAATAATACTGTAGCTCTGATGTACAATCAGAACTGAGTCCAAAATTTCTATTGCTAAATGACACAGTTGTTAAGTGAGCTTTGCCCCATTTTATGAAGGTTGTTGCCATAGTTATTAAATGAATCACTGCAGTTGATAAATTAGTAACACGGTTGTTAAGTGAATCTGCCTTCACTATTGATTTTGCTGGTCAGGTCACAAAAATGATCAGATGATCTAGGAACACTGCAACCATCATAAATATGAATCAGTTAAGCATCTGAATTTTGATCACATGACCTTGGAGATGCTGTAATGGTTGTAAGTGTGAAAAATGGTCACACGTCACTTTTTTCAGTGCTGTTGTAACTTTGAACAATCATTAATAAATGAATGTAAGTCAAAGACTACCTGTATTTTTTAATTTAGATTTTTAGTATGATTACTTTTAAGTTTAGCATATTAGTTTGTCAATTTGTGAGTGTCTGTATATATGAGGGAAAGGAGAAACTAGGAGAGTAAGAGTTCTAGACCCACCTTAGCCATGAAAGCCAGTAACTTTAACCAGTCACTCTGTCTCAGCCCAACCCACCTAACAGAATTGTTGTTGAGTGAAAATTGGGGAAGAGTGAGTATTCGGTATGTTCCCCACCTTGAATTATTTATAAAAACAATAAAGAAGTATATGGTCTGGTATGATTATATTTTTAATTTTTCTGGAGTGTTGCATTTCTTTAATGATCTTCATTATAAATGGAGCTGGATTATACTGTAATGTGGAAATGCTGTATTTCTGCCTGCCCAACTTTTGAAGATTTTCTGCTAAAATGCTTCATCAAATTTTATGAACTACTAGTAACACAAGGGACAAGAATAAGTAAATAACAATTCTTTTTCATTTATCAGTTGCAAGATAATAAAATCTTCTTAGCAATGATTAGTCATATATTGAGTGTGGATGGATTTTATTTTTCTACAACATATGACTTGACACACACCTTGCAACGATTGGCCAATACCAGTCCAGAGTTTCAAGAAATGAGTTTGCTAGAGAGGGTAAGAATATTTCTTTCAAATTTTTTAGAAAAACTAGACATTATATATAGAGAAAAAGTGTGTGCGTACTGAGTAGATTCGCTTTGTTTTTAAACTGCCAGTTTTAATTTTTAATGTCATAGTGACCAAGGTATAATGTTTCAACAAAGCCTGATGGTTTATAAATTGTCTGTTCAATATTTCTGTGAATTCACTGTTTGTTTACTCCATATTCTTGTGCATTTTTAAAATATATATTTCTGGAAAAATTGGATTAGTTTCTTATTTAGCCGTTCTTGGAGATCAGTTGAATTCTTATGTCATTTTTCTACTAATAAAACTGCTTCTATTATTGGGATTGGAAATAACATCATGGTGTTCTCCTAGGCGCTGCTTGGAGTGTCCAAGCACGGGTTAACTTCAGCTTGCTGCCCAAGGACTGAGTTCAAAAGATCATGTAGCCATGCCTCTTGCTCCCTTCAAAGGCTCAGTTTTTAAAAAAACAGTCGCCTTACAGGATGCTTTTTGGGGAGCTCCAGTCCTTGAGCAGCAAGTTGGACTCTCCCAGTTAGCGTAGTGTAGCCTTATAATTTGTTATTTTTGTATTAGTTAGAGCTAACCTTCCTAGTTTGTTGTTTTTGGCTCCCGTTCTTCAGAAACCATCTAATAACGTGCGGAACAGGCTGCCTGGAGCGTGGCTGGCTCTCGCCTGCCGCGATTTCAGCCGCACCAGGGGGGCTCGTTTAGCGGCTGCTAGCGAGCCTCTGGGGACAGGTAGGCAATCAGGGTACCCTAAAAGGAGCATTAGGCTCCTCAATCATCCCCCGGTGTCGCTCCAGCTGTGCGGTGGCCATTTTAGAATTGCGGTGGCCATTTTGAATTTGCAATTTGCCGTGTTTTTTCTTCTGAAGCTTCTCTTTACTGCACAGCCTGTATTCCACAGCAGATCACCGCTGGAGGGGAATTTAAATATTGGGCCTAGCTCTGGGTCTCCAGGCAGTCCTTCCCCCTCCTCTGAACTCTAATTAGGCAGCCTCAGGGATTTTGGCCATTGCCAGGCCATCCCCTGTTTCTGAAAATTGCGTGGATCTGCAGGTGCCTTGATTACCTCATTTGGCGCAGTGCCTCTGCTTCGTGAAGTTGCCAACGCCTGAAGGTTTTTCACCGCCTTGGCCTGCAACTACCCTTGCCAGCCATTGCAGCTACTTCTCTCCCTGTGCTTCTCATCATGGCCAGTACTGTTGCAGCTGAAGTGGATTCTCAAGTGGATTCCTACCATCAGTAAGCGCAGCAGGCCCAATCCTGCTGCCAAAGGTGAGGGGGCTGGGTGCCCAGCAAAGGGGAAACACCCCAAGACTAAGAAAGTTTCCAAAACAGCTGAAAGAATGCACCAGAGGTGCCAAAAGGCCCTGGAAAAACAATTCCAAAAGGCCCAATCAGCACAGCAGCAGCCAGCAGCTCCCTCTCCACCCAGGGAGGAGGGGGCTGGTCCTTCCCTTCACACCCCCCAGCATGAGGGATCTCCTTCTGTGGCAGCTGAGGAGGATTTTGGGTTTTCGCCCAATCCATCCAGGGCCTCTCTGGGGTCCCCCTGCCCTTCCCTTGCCGGGGATTCCATTGATGACATGGAGTCCATCAGGGGGGAGGAATCTGTGCCCCCCCCTGAGGCCGGCCTGAGGCTGCCTATAACTCAGGAGCCACAGCTTTCAAAGGAGATGCAGGATGTGATCACTCATGCGATCTCCCAAGGCATTAAGGAAGGCATCCACCAGTTGGCCTCTAAATTGTCCCTTCTAATGGAGAACCCTAACAGAGGTCTAACCGTAAGACCTTGGGATCCATTGGCTAGGGAGGCCTCCCCGACTCCTACAGGGGTCATTGAGATTGCTGAGGGAGAGGAGACAGAGCTAGCAGCTCCGGACTTCTCAGAGGATGAGAATCCCACACCTGATGCGCCTGCCTTCTCAGGCTTATTCAAGCCCTCCATGTTTAGGGCTATCCTTACCAAGGCTCGGGCCTCTGCCACCCAAATGAGTCTTCCAGCCCCGGCTCACATGTCCTCCTCTGATTAGGGTGCCAAAGAGATCATTGGACCCCAGGATCCAGGAGCGGGGTTATTTCAGGAAACCTCTCCTCCGCTGGACCTGGTTCCAGCTCCTCAATTATTCCTTGACATCATTCAGCGCCAATGGGCCAAACCAGGCTCTATGGCTAACCCCAGTGGGGATAGAAAGCTTTATACCATGGAGAGTAGTATAGAGGACCTCTTGAAGCTTCCCCAAGTGGATGATCCCATTGTCTTTCTTACTTCCAATTCAGTACTTCCAGCTGACCTGCTGGAAGGCTTAAAAGCGGAGGACAAGAGAGCAGAAAAGGCTTCCCATAAAACTCACCTGGCCACGGCATGGGCCATGAGGGCCCCTTCCTCTTCCTTGTACCTTAGTAGGGCAGCGCTCTTCTGGCTTCGCAAGGTGTTGTCCAGCCTACCAGCAGGGGACGCCAGAGTGAGGCAGGATGTTAATAAAATCACAGCTGCAGTTAAGTATTCGGCCGATGCCTCACTCAACGCCACAAAGTTCTCTTCCAGAGCCCTTGCCTCTAATGTGACCTCCCGCCACCTGCTGTGGCTTCGCCACTGGCAGGCGGACATGAAAGCGAAGTGGAAGCTCGCCTCCGCTCCTTTCAAAGGGGGGAAGCTGTTTGGGGAAGCCCTGGATTCAGTTTTAATTGAATCCAAGGACAAATGTAAGATCCTGCCTGCGGTCACAAAGAAACAAAGAAACTGGACCGTAAAGGCCAGCCCTTTCGCAGGCAGCCCTTTCTGAGCTCAGAGCCCTCCACCTCCTTAGGGAGATTTAGTAGACCTTACTCCCAACATAAGAGGTGATCTTTCCGGACTTTTGCCCGTGCCCCAAACATCCAAGGGAACAGGTATGGCACAAATTGGATGTTCGCCGTGCTGTGCATATCTACATAAAACAAACTGCTGAGTTTCACAAGTCGGAAGCGTTCTTCATGTCCTTTCAGCCCGTCTCCATGGGCAAGAAGGTCACATCGGGCGCTGGATAAGAGCATGTATCAAGCTGGCCTACGAGCAGCAAGCCAGACTGGTTCCTCCTCACATAACAGCTCATTCAACGAGGAGTGCCGCAACCTCAGCTGCGTGGGCCACGCAAGCGCCCATCGAGGACATTTGCAGGGCTGCCACTTGGTCATCTGCATTCCCCTTCGTGAGGAATTATAGACTCGATGCCTTTGCCTCGGCAGAGGCTTCATTTTGGAGAAATGTTTTGCAACGGGTCATCGCGATGCCTGCGGGCCTGGACAGTTCTTCCCACCCTGGGACTGCATAGCTTGGGCATGTCCTGTGCTTGGACACTCCAAGCAGCACCTAGGAGAATGACCGTTGGCTTACCTGAATGGTCGTTCTCTAGGCGCTGCGGAAGTGTCCAACCCCACCCAGGGGTAGTCCCGCGGGGACGGGGGTTCTCAATTCATGGACATAGAGTAGTACCAGATGTATCTTCCTTTGGGACTTATTCTTCGTTTTTTAAAACTGAGCCTCTGAAGGGAGCAAGAGGCGTGGCTACACGATCTTTTGAACTCAGTCCTTGGGCAGCAAGCTGAAGTTAACCTGTGCTTGGACACTCCCGCAGCGCCTAGAGAACGACCATTCAGGTAAGCCAACGGTCATTTTCCCAAAAATCTATATCCTTCCTTCAGATCTGCTCTATAATATTTAGAAGGCAATCTGAAGCATATTTATAATGGAAAGTTGCAGGAAGAATAAAAAAGTCCATTACCTGATAGGATTTTATCATGCATTAAATCCTGATTCGCTTTATTCCTGGTATCTTTCTATAATTCTACTCTGAAATCTAAATATAGCCCTAACTTGGTTTTTAATTGTATCTCTGTTTTTACAGGCAGACCCACGGTTTGTATGGAATGGACACCTTCTTAGAGAACTTGCTGCTCAACCTGAGGTGGTTCATTCTACTGGGCATAATCTCCAAAATATTAATTTGTGTCTTTATAGCTTTTTGTTAATTCTCTTCTAACGTAGTTGTTTGGCTTATCTGATTTGTTCATAGATAATTTGCTGTAGCTCTAAAAATTGATAGAAACAAGTTAACATATGGCTCATTGAAAATTTTCATGAGACTCAAGATCAGAGGAAAAGATGGGCTGAAGCAATACAGTGTGCTTATTTATACTAGCTTTATCAATCAATTATGCTTAGTATGTCATTTTTAAAACTTTGAGGCTTGGGGCTTCATGTACCCTAAGTCATTCAGTCTTGGCAGGGTTCAGTCGAAATATATTGTCCTCCAGCCAGGCCCACACAACCTCCAGGCAATGGCAGGCCTGAATGGAGGACAATAGACGACTGAATCCTGCCAAGACCAATTGACTTTGGGTGCATGGAGTCCCTGGATTAGAGACTTTGACATCTTTAGTTCTGGATAAGGTGGCACTAGCCCAGATAAATCCAGTCCACAACATGGGGATTATCCTGGGTTTGCGACTCTTGTTCAAAGAGCAGAGGGCACTCACAACTGGGTGAGGATTTGAACAACTTCAGGTTATAAGCCAGTTGCAGCCTCTCCTGGATCAGGAGTCCCTGGACTCAGTCATTTAAGCCTTAGTCATCCCATGTTTGGACTATTGCAATGGATTCTATATGGGGCTATCCTTGAAGAGCATTTGGAAGCTACAGCTGGTTCAGAATGCAGTAGCATAGACGGTTTTTGGGGCCCTAAGGGTGCCCCATATAACACCACTGCTTCATGAGCTGCACTGGCCGCTGGTTTGCTTTTTCAGTGCTATTCAGAGTATTGGTAATCCCTTTTAAAGCCCTTCATGACATAGGTCCAGGCTATTTGCGGGGCCGTCTTTTCCCACTGGGATTTGCCCATCCCGCCAATGCTGGCAGATGAGGCGTGTTGCAAGCCCCATTGGCCAGTATATTCTTGCTGGGGAGGTCCAGTAGAAAAGCCTTCTCTGCCGTTGCTCCTAACCTATGAAACATCTTGCCCCTGGAGTGAGGTTGGCTCCTACCGTCCTGACCTTCTGCAAGAGCTTGCAGTTTTGATTCTGCCAGTTGACTTGGGGCTTCAAAGTGATGGGGGGGGGGAGGGAGTTCACATTGGAATGGTTGCAAGAGTAATAACAGATCCTATCTCCTACCCATGTATCGTATGCCCTCCCTCCCATCTTTTAGCTAGGGCTGCGTATTGCATTTTTATGGTATTTTATATGTCTAGTTTTATGTTTTTAATAATGTAAGGTGCCCAGAGTTACCCTAACAAAGAAATGAAATTTCCCTAATCACTCAGAAATAGAATTCTTATCTGCACTCATTTTCAAATTGAAAATGATAAACTCAGTTGTTCAGTACTAAGAATTAATTCCCCTCACCCCACAGTTCTGGAGCAATTGTAATGGAGACCAAATGCCACAGCCCACTTGCCAATGACCAAAAAGTCATTGGCAAGTGGGCTGTCTCAAAATTGGAAGGAAGGAAGGAAGGAAGGAAGGAAGGAAGGAAAGAAAGAAAGAAAGAAAGAAAGAAAGAAAGAAAGAAAGAAAGAAAGAAAGAAAGAAAGAAAGAAAGAAAGAAAGAAAGATGGTAGATGAAGATGGGTCAGATTCTTTAAATATATTAACTTACCTGTTTTTAGCTCCATAGATTTGCAGTTCCAGTTATGCATGGTTGTATCCTTTTGCTTGCCTGGCATAGAAACTCAATGTGGGTATGAGGGATTGCTCTTGGATGAATTCTAGTAAATGATACATAGAGAAAGAGAAGAAATATCTTGACAATTTGTAGGTGAAAATTCAGAACATATTTTAGTCCTACTTCACAAGATTGCTAAAATTTGGGAAAAGAGTGCTAAACATACTCCTTGGACACTCGGAGGAAAGGTAGCGTATAAATTAAACAAATGAACAGATACATGTCTTCACATATTTCATATTTGCTTACTTTAACCAGACTATCTTCCTTTTATAAGGTGCATCGGTCTTGATCCTTCAGTTGTCAGACCCGAGCCTTTTTAAAAAAATTTTTTTCAAAAAGTTTTATTGGTTTTTTAAAACATTTATAAGGAAAAGGGTAAGTGGAATGGTTACAAATTTTGGCAGTTGCAAGTGTGGCAGACGCCCCCTCCCTCCAAACTCATAGGATACATCTAAATATAAAACATTAATACATAATCATAAAAAATCAGCATATTAATTCTAGAAAAAATAGTTTTCAATCAGTTTATATAGTTATGATATATAGTCTAGATATAATTTCATTATTACTTTCGGTCTGTTTATAACATTGTGGTTTTCTTATTCATTTTTGTGATCTGAGCTTTCTTGGTGTTGCCCCTTCACCCCCCGCTGGCAGAGCTCCGGCCCCTCCCGTGTCCTGTGTGACCATTGTGGTGTCTTCTGTTTTTTCTAGGTTCGCTTTATTTTTTTCCTTAAAGGCCTGTGCCTCTATGGGTGTATTGATTCTGATTCTTGTCTCCTCCCAGAATATCAGCATACCTTCAGGCATCAACCATCTAAACCACACCCCCTTCTGGTATAGTTTATTCGCCAATTGCGAATAGCTTTTCCTTTTCTCCCTAATTTTTTTTGGGATCTGCTTCAGGATGGTTATCTCCCTGTCATGATATGTCAATGTTTGCCCACTTTGTACACCCAGAATTTCATCTCTTGTGCTTTTCCTAAGGAATTTAATATGAACCTCCCTGGGTACATTGTGTGTTCTGGCATATGCTGAATTCACTCTATAGACCAGATCTATCTCCCATTCCATCTGCTGTTTATCTTTGTGTATGTATTCAGCTAAAATATTTGTCATAATGTCCCTTATATTTTCCCCATCTGCTTCTATTACATTTTGAAATCTAAGATAAAAGGACATTCTCTCAAACTCTGTTTTCATTTGTTGGATATCAAGTTCTTTGTTTCCCTTCTGTAAAGCCTCTACCCCCCCCTCTCGCCTCCGCCACCCCACCCTCCACAAGGTCCAGTCTCTGTGAGTTCTTATAAATTTGGACTTGATTCTCTTTAATTTCTTCCTTCATTTCTTTTAATTGTTTCTTAATTTCTTCCTGGCCCTGTATGAGTTGCTGGAGCATTTGTTGCAAATCCATCTCTGTACTCTTAGGTTGCATCAGTTCTGTAATCTTTGACTGTGTGGCAGGACTGGATGTTGCAGATGTCGGTGCAGAAGTAGCAAAGCCAGATTTTCCAGGGCGTGGTCTTTTTGGAGACATGGTTTGTAAAACAAAGAGATCAGTCAGTGTAGAGACTGGGCAGCTGGAGAAGTAGAGCAGGCAGATGAGTCCAGAAGGCAGAGGATCCAAACAGGTGGGAGTTTCTTTAGTCACTCTAGCAATAGATGAAAGTTTTTTCTCCAAAGAGTTCAGGAAATAACAATCCACAAGAGATTCCTCTGGGTGACACGGAGACAAAGACCGGAAGCCTGAATTTTAAAGGTGGAGTCAGGTTTCATAGTTCATGAAGACAACGGAAGTGTGCCATCTTGCCCTGCCAGCTTTGGGCTCAGAGGCATAGGAAAAAATTTAAAGTTCAGAAAGTTCTCAGGTCATCAATAAGTTCTGGAACTAAGTCCCATGAAAAACACTTTTACTGGGGTGAGGCATCATTAGTTGGCTCTCCCCCCTCCTCCTTCCCCTGGGGGCGAGAGCAGAATTTTTACAAGCCACTTGTCCAAGGGGGGGGGGAAATCCCCCTCCCCTCTAGCCGCTCCTCCAAGAATAAATCCAAAAGATTAACTTTTAAAATTACTGAAAAGTCCATCAACTCAAAAGTAAGGGGATGAAGAGAGGAAGCATCTCACCGCACCGCCGCTGCTTCCTTCAGTTTTGCGTTCTCCGATCAGCATGGGGCGAGACGCAGGCGCGTCCTCCAAAACTGCTCCCCGGTGCCTGGAGCAAAGCGGAAAAGCCCCCACCAGCCGCCGCCGGTGCCAGAGCCTTCCGCGAGCCGCTCCTTCGGCAGGGCGCCTCTTCGGGGCGTCCTGTGCCCCCCCGAGGACGGGGGAAGCCCACCGAAGAGCGGGAGTGGGCAAAATCCTTGCCCGTCGCCGTAGCCGCCGGAACCGGAAGTCCCGAGCCTTTTTAATTTTAATGTGATATTTTTGTAAACCACAAAAATATTTTACCTATGTTATTAGTTAGGCTTATTTAACATATATATGATTTCTTTGTGGTGCATAGAATCACTTGTTTTGTGAGATGGGTGGCTATATAAATTTGAAAAATAAATAAATTAAAATTAAAGGATAATGACTTCACCTGCAGAAATGTAATAAATAGTTTTCTTTCCTAATCAAATTCTTTCTTATTTGGTGACCTCTTTCTTCAATATGTGTTAATTATTTGTAAGTAGCAAGAAACACCATTTTTTTCTTATTAAATTGAAAATGGGTGAAAAATGCATCTCCCTACTTCTTCTTAGGATATTTTTTCTAGTTATAGTATGTTGACCATTCTGTACTGGAATACAGAAAAATGTTGTTATGTTCATAATATCCACTAAATATTCTAATATGTATTTTTTTCAGTAAGTGTTAAACTGTATTCCTTAATTACTGTTTTACACCAGTTGTTATTATGCATACTAGTTCCATTAATGGTAAATACTTTGACTGGATTCTAATTTCTCGAAGAAGCTGTTTCAGAGCTGGTGTTCGCTACTATGTGAGGGGTAAGATTTCTTTGTATTTGTTACATACTTTGTGAGTTATTCTCTTAAATTGCTAGTCTTCTGGCAGTACTAAGAGAGATTTTGGTAGAGAATTCTTATAGCACTTTTAATATTTGTCTGTGTTGATTTATTTTTTATTGGTTAAGAGTAAGTTGCAAACTGTTATAGATTGCTTATAAAAATGTACACACACACACACACACACACACACACACAGAGGCACACCTGCACAAAAACATTTATTACAGGCTTAATTTAAAATGTGTTTAAATAAAGTGAAGATGAAAAACTACAATTTCAGATTTCTTCTTAACCAGGAAGCCTAACATTATTGCTGAGCTCTTTGAAGGATGGGTGGCAATCAAAATATATCAATGAACATCTTTCCTTTGCATAATATAAATGGATCTGAGGGAAGGATAAGAAGAATATTGCAGAAGAGACATTCAAGTATATTTAGTGACCTTTATTTTTCTTTGAACAAACCCCTTCTGTAGGCCTGCCACAGTTATCTCATTTGTTTTTCAGTTTATTTCCAAAGTGGCATGCCTAGAAGTCAGTTTTATAGTTCTCTGGATTTTTATTATCATTTTACATGTATATTTGGTAGAGAAGTATTTCCCTTTGTGACTACTTAAACCATAAACTACTTAAAAACATAGTTATGAAACAACAACTATATCCTATAACAGAAATAGGTTAGCATTACCATTTTAAAGAGTCCTAAGATACACTTTGGTTTTGTTGGATAGGTATTACTATATGAAAGCTGTCACAAAAATGGCTTTCAACTAGATTTGAAGATAAGGCTTGTTTTATTTTTTAATCATAGGTATTGATTCTGAAGGACATGCAGCTAACTTTGTAGAAACGGAACAAATTGTACATTATAATGGAAACAAAGCTTCTTTTGTCCAGGTAATTTTTATTATGTTGGGATCAGAGGTGGTATTCAGCAGGTTCTGACCAGTTCTGGAGATCCAGTAGTGGAAATTTTGAGTATTGGAGAACTGGTAAATACCACCTCTGACTGGCCTCGTCCCCATCTATTCTCTGCCTCCCGAATCCCAGCTGATTGGGGGGGGGGAGGATAGGGATTTTGCAGTTTCCTTCCCATGGAGTAGGGAGGGAATGGAGATTTTACAGTATCCTTCCCCTGCCACGCCCACCAAACCATGCCCACCAAGCCACTCCCACAGAACTGGTAATAAAAAATTTTGAATCCCACAACTGGCATCCCAGCTTGTCTAGTCTGTCTAATTTAATTCTTGCCCTATACATCTTAATACAGGTGTCTGCATTTTATCTTACAATAAATTGATGGGAATTTCTGCTAATTTTGTTGTACGTTTCACTTCTTATTATCTTTGTTTTCTAGACACGAGGATCAATTCCCTTTTTCTGGTCACAAAGACCGAATCTCAAATATAAGCCAAAGCCGCAGATCAGCAAAACAGTAAACCATGTATGTATTTTCTATATCTTTTCCTGTCATTCTGTAGGCAGAGGTGTAATATACATCATCCCTATACCTATGCAAACTGCCTTAAGTTGGTTGCTTAAACAATGCATAACTTCAGGCTGCAGTTCCCAACCTTTATATGGTTCACTATGTCAACATGAGAAACCTATGAAAAATATCCTGCAAACCAAGAGTTTGCACTGTCAGATCTGTAACAGCATGGCATACTTGTCTTTCTTGAAGATAAGGTTGCAGATCTCCAAAATTAAATAATATTAATTTCTTAAAAGATGTTGAAATTTCATGAGATTGCTGGTTTTCATTATGTATGTGTATGTGTGCATACCCATGTATCGGTTTTTTTTTCTTGATATTAAAATACAAATTTTAAATTACTACATTTTGCAAAGTAACCAGGAAAATATATTCTGTATTAAACTAGCTGTAAAAGGCCACTCATTATACTTGGTTCTTTTATATTAAATTTTATATTTCAATACTAGTTTACTAATATTGTGGTCTTTAGCTCCCTTTTGTGTCTAAAAAAATATTCTATCCAGACTTTAGCATCAAATTTATCTTTTGCTTTCTCTTAATGTTAATGTTCAGGGATGCAGTGGCTCAGTGGCTAAGATGCTGAGCTTGTCGATCAGAAGGTCGGCGGTTCGAATCCCTAGTGCTGAATAACGGAGTAAGCTCCCGTTACTTGTTCCAGCTTCTGCCAACCTAGCAGTTCGAAAGCATGTAAAAATGCAAGTAGAAAAATAGGAACCCCCTTTGGTGGGAAGGTAACAGCATTCCGTGCACCTTCAGCGTTTAGTCATGCCAGCCACATGACCACAGAGACGTCTTCTGACTCTTCAGCTGTGAAACGGAGATAAGCACTGCCCTGTAGAGTTGGGGACATGTGCAAGGGGAACTTTTACCTTAAAGATGTACAGCAATATCATATGAAAATTATTGATGAATTAACACCTTCATTTATCATTTACAAAATGAGACTTTGCCCCTCTGACCTTGAAGTGAGGGATTCAATAATGCTAAACATTTTTAACATGCTGTCTTCTTCTGTCTCCTCAAAGCGCTGTTCATTTTGTGAGGCCTCAAAATAGCACTTCAGTTACTTTTAAAGCTATTTACATTGGGTGGCTGAAGTTTCATTTGTGAAACTATTGATATTTCATGTTTTTTGGCTGTAATGTCTTCTGCTTCCAGTAGTATCTTGCATGAACTCTGAAGGGTTTTCCTCCCAGTCTTTTCCAATGGGATATCTTCCAGTTATGTTGTACATGCAGCATTTACAAGCCGCAAGTTCCATAAGTTATAATCTTAAACACCCAGCATGGTAATTTTAAATCAACAAACTACCCCTGAATCTTTCTCTCTTCATTAAAAGTTTTAAATTGATGTTAGAAATAGGGATTTTTCTCATTGCCCCTCATCCCCATCTCATCACCAAGACTTATGGCAGATAAATCTTTCACATCAGAGACAAATTTGTACAGGAATTAAAAGAACAAAAGTTCAGTTGAAGATTTATTTCATAATTTAACTGCCATGAATATATTTTGTCTACTGAGGAATGCTACCATCTCTTTCACTTATGAAAAAGATGTATAATTTAATTCAAATGAAATTCAAAATGTATATTGTGTTCATTGTAATCTTTGTTATTTTTATGTATCAGTTTGTATTTCTGTTCAAAAGAATTCTTCTATAACAGGTGTTCAATATTTGTATTGTACTCTCTTTTAGATGGATGGCTTCCAAAGGCACTTTGATTCACAGATTATTAGCTATGGAAAACAAATGATTGTTAATCTGGTAGGATTTTAATTTAATTCTGTATCCAAGAATTCAGGTTGTTACTGATGCTGTATGTAACTGCTGTATGTAACTACTTTGTGTTTCTTTCACAGGTTAACCAGAAAGGCTCAGAAAAGCCTCTGGAACAAACTTTTTCAAAAATGGTAACTGGTTTAGGAAATGGAATGATCAAGTATGTATTAATGGAATGTGCTTCCATCACTTTCAATATATTTGATGATTTAAAGCATTTAGTAAAGTATATAGTCCAAGACCTTCTGTGGATAAGAATACTGACATATTTTAGAGCTGCCCAGATTTGTTTTAAACTTTATTTAATTTTGCAAACAACATAAGGGTGATGGTACAGTTTGCTTCTGAGAGCAAAGAATTTCCTTCATACTGTGACAGATAAGTAAAATGTTTTTTTCTTAATATAATCCCAATGTGCACCCATGTCCCTGCAGACTTCATTGTTATCTACAAGGGTTCTTGCTAGAAATAAAATGTAGGATTTTTGCTTTTCAGTATAACTTCCTGTTCAAACCTCCCATTAAAAACATACATTTTATTATGCCATATCCTCGGAAAATGTTTTTTAGAAAATAAAAGTGAAAGGGAACTATTGCTTCCTCCTTTGTTTGGAAGTATGCCTACCTAACCAAAAAGTGACAGACAGGTCTCAGGTGAGAAAGTAGTAGAAAGCAATGTAAATCAGTGTTTTATGACTGGCAGAAAACTATAGACAAGAAAAGAAAGTAAAGGAATAAAATCTCATTGGCTGGAAATTGGTCAGTGATAGAATAATTACAGCTCACTTTGCTGTAGTTCTATCAACATTTGGCCATGTCAAAGCAAATGCACAAACTTATGCGCAAACAGATAACACAAACAATATGATGGACAAGTTTTATGGACAACTACAAGGTATTTTTGATAGCATTTTAAATTATGAGTTAAGGATCCTGATTGGTGATTTTAATGCCTGATTTGGAGGTGATCAACACAGCTTAGAGAATGTGATTGAAGCACATACATCTTTAACTCTGCTCAGTAATAACGGAGAATGACTGACATCTTTCTGAACATAATAGACTCTGCATTAGAAACACATACTTCCAACAAATCCAGGAGATGAGCTGGCAATCACTGGAGGGTCACCCTTTCAATGAAATCAATTTTATTTATATTAATCAGAAGTGGAGATTGTCTCGCCATGATACAAGAGCATAAAGAGGGGCAGACATTGAAATTACTACTGGAATTAGACAAGGCTGTATTCTATTAACGCTCCTCTTCCTCGTGGCCCTTGAGTATATTATGTGACAAATATGGATCAGGAAACACATTCATTATTCTGACCCAGAGTGTCTTGGTGACCTGGACTTTGCAGATGATATTGTCCTACTTGAAGAAGATGACATAAACTACATCAAGTGATAATTGCTTTAAATGAAGAAGCAACCAAAGGTCATGTATGTTAGCTCCACTGCATAGATAGAGGGAATCAAACTTAAATCACAGTGAGTTAAGTAGAAATATTTGGATTAGTGTAATCTCAAAATGGAGATACAGAGACGGAGGTCAAGTGCCACAAGCAACAGCTATTTTTCAGAAGATGAGTATCTGATCCTCATCTATGTCTGTGATAGTGAATCCATGGCACGTGTGCCACAAATGGCATGCGGAGCCATATTTGCTGGCACACCAGCTGTCAGCTTTGGTGTGCATGTGTGCGCTGGGCAACTGATTTTTGGCTTTCCGGAGGGTCAGGGGAAGGCTGTTCTTCCTTTCCCCAGGCTTCAGGAAAGCCTGCAGAGGCTGGGGAGGGCAAAATACAGGCCCAATGGGCCAACCAGAAGTTAGGGAACAAACTTCAGGTTGGCTCATTGGAGCCATTTTTCGCCCTCCCCAAGCTTCAGGAAAGCCTCCGGAGCCTGAGGAGGGGTCACACACACATGCGCAGGGTGTGTGTGTGTGTCACATATGCATGCACAGGTGGGCCAGGGGGGATTGAACTGATGTGGGTGTGCGTGTTTTGGCACGCTGTAAGAAAAAGTTTTGCCATCACTGATCTTTGTCATTAAACTTAATGACATAGGCCAGCGAGAAGGCATCAGTAAGTATTAATAGGAGACTTGACATCTTCCAACAAAGATTCCTTCCACGAATCCTAAAGATTTGCTATTTTGACCATATTATTAATGAAGAAATGCTCCAAAAAGGTTTTTCGGCAAGCTACATAACATTTTTGCACGCAGAAGATGTCAACTTGTACATCATATTCTCGGCATGGAAAACCATCAAATCCTCAAGATGGAAATGAGATAGACCCCCCACACCCCTCCCGATGACAAATGACCAACAGGACACCTTCGAAATACGTGGCAAAAAAATTCATGGAAGATTGAAAAATTCTATAAACATCACATGAGAAGTAATTGCCCAAGACTGAAAATCCCTTGCCACCCGATATGCTACATATAGCATGGGAAGATCTGATGCTAATGACTACTATGGAAACTGTATGGGATGTAAATTTAGGAAAGGATATGGAGGTTTTAAAAGAAGTCAGGTGTCTGTGCCAGGTGCTACTGCCAGCAGAGACAAGAAGTGTATTCTTAAACTAGTCAAGAATGCAAGTAAGGACTGTGACATTGATGCTATTATACATCTTGGCACAATGATCTGTCTCAAAAAGATGTACTTTCTGTGCAGAATGATTTCCAGAGCTTGGGGTATGAACTTAGTAGTGTAGGTTGTAGGCTTATTTTTTCAGAGGTTTCACCAATATATAAGGAACAAAAAGGGAAAGGCCAGTGTGGAGCAGAATTTAATGTATGGCTAAAGGAGTGGTGTAAAAGGGAAGGCTTTGGTTTTATTAGTCATGATGTCTGCAGCTGGTCCAATGAAAAACTATACAAAAGAGATAGTTTGCACCCATCCAAGAAAGGGACTGAGTTACTTGGCATTAAATTCGCAGATTTTCTGGATAAACATTTAAACTGAACAGCGGGGACAGAGAATTAATTGATACAGAACATTTCTGTCCTCAGCAATCTAAAATTCATAGGGTTATCAGTGCATGTAACAGAAGTTTGTGCGGGTAAGATTATCAGTCCTGCTGTCAAGCAAAACCAAGCATTTAATAGTAAATTTATGATTCATGTGCATGAATCATACAAGTGACAAGAAAATAGGGGCAGTCAGGCATAACACAGGTTATGTAGACAGTAAACATAGGGTCTCAAAATGGACTCAAATGTCTATACACCAATGCACAGAGTACGAGGAATAAACAGGCTAAATTAGAAATTTAAGTAAATGAGGGCAGATACGATATTGTTGCCATTACAGAAACTTGGTGGGATGAAACCCACAAATGAAACATACAGCTAGAAGGATTTAAATTATTTAAAAGAAATAGACCAAATAAAAGAGGAGGTGGAGTTGCACTATATATAAGAAATAACTACATCTCTACAGAAATAGAGCACAACAATGATGAGAACTATCTTGAATGCATTTGGGTCAATATTAAAGCTTGGGAGGGGGGGAATGACATTGCCATAAGTCTATACTACAGGCCACCCAACCAAGCAGAGGAAGTAGATGAACTTTTTGCTAGTCAGCTAACTAAGGTCTGTAGGAAGCACACCACAATAGTAATGGGGGATTTTAGCTACCTTGACATCAACTGGGAAACAAACTCCGCACCAAGTGGAAGATCCAACAGGTTCCTAACAAACATAGCAGACAACTTTGTTTCCCAAAAAATAGAGAAGGGAACAAGGGGATCGGCCATATTGGACTTAATTCTCACTAACAGAGAGGAAATGATAGAAGGTGTTGAAGCCACAGGAACCTTGGGGGCAAGTGACCCTGCAATATTGGAATTCAACATTATGCAAACACAAGTAGTAGAACAAAGTCAAATTAGAGTCTTGGGCTTTAAGAGAGCTAATTTCAATAAACTTAGAGAGAGCTTGGGAAGAATTCCATGAATGAGAATTCTCAGTGGGAAATTTTGAAAAATGAGATTATAAAAGCCCAGTCTAGCACAATACCAATGAAGAAGAAAAATAACAGTTCCCAAAAGAAACCAGCATGGCTGCATAAAGAACTCTCTGACAAATTGAAAGACAAAAAAGTTAAGTATAAAAAGTGGAAAGAGGGGGACATAACTAAGGCAGAATATCAGCAAATAGCCCGAGCAACGTGTAATCCTCAATGGAACTGCATCTACATGGAGGGAAGTATGCAGTGGAGTAAAACAAGGCTCTATTTTAGGTCCAGTACTCTTCAACATCTTCATCAATGATTTGGATGGGGGAATAAATGGGGAACTCATCAAATTTGCAGATGACACCAAGCTGGCAGGAATAGGGCACTATCTAATAAAATGAAATTCAGTGGTGAAAAGTGTAAGGTTCTACATTTAGGCAAGAAAAACGAAATGCACAAGTACAGTACAGGTGGTACCTTGCTCAATAGTAGTAACTGTGAGAGGGATCTTGGAGTCCTAGTGGACAACCATTTAAATATGAGCCAGCAGTGTGCAGGAGCTGCCAAAAAAGCCAACACAGTTCTAGGCTACATAAACAGAGGGATAGAATCAAGATCATGTGAAGTGTTAATACCACTTTATAATGCCACACTTGGAATACTACATCCAGTTTTGATCGCCATGATGTAGAAAAGATGTGGAGACTCTAGAAAGAGTGCAGAGAAGAGCAACAAAGATGATTAGGGGACTGGAGACTAAAACATGAAGAACGGTTGCAGGACTAGGGGAGACATGATAGCAATGTTCCAATATCTCAGGGGTTTCATTCATGGGTAGAAGTAGGATTTCCTATAAGAATTTCCAAAATAAGGGTAAACTTACAATTAGAAAGAAATTCTGAATGCACTAGTATCCTATAATTTTGGGTAATGTAATCTTTGGCAGTTTTTGTTTTTGTTTGAAAAAGAAAGCAAAAAGCTGTAGACCTATTCATGAAGAGTAAAGAATACAAACTTATATAATATGAAGGTTATTTTTAAAAAATTAGTGCTTAATATCATTGTTTCTTGAAGAACATTCCTTGACCTTACCTGTATAACCTTGCTGTCCAGTATAGATTTTCACTGTTCCCAAAATAAAACAAAATTCAAAAAATAGTTATATAGATGTTGCATTTTGAAGGAGAATCTTACCACTGCTTAGTAAAAATTACCCAGAACATTTATTTTTATGAGGCTTTTGTCTATATGGACCTTTAAGTACTAGTAAATGCTTCTTTATTCACATATTCTTTCTTTGCCCAGGTATGTAGCTTTTGATTTTCATAAAGAGTGCAGTCATATGAGATGGGACAGACTCCAAATTTTACTGGATCAACTTGCTGCACCACAAGATGAATATGGGTAATATATGCAACTGAAATACAGTAGGCAAACATATCATTGTGAATAGCTGAAGCTGCCTAATAACAGCAGATGTCTGATGTTCCTGTTTCTGCCCCCCTCCCCAAACCTCACTCTTTCAGTAATGTTTAAATAAGATGATCTAAGCATATACCTATATAGGTTGAAATAGAAAACCATGGCTTATTATTGACAAAAGTGCATATCCATTTGAATTTGCATAGGATTGTAATTCAAAAGATCCCATTATCTTTCTCACTCTATCTAAGAGTGTAAATATTTGTCTGCACTTTGTTTGTATAATGTATTGTTTCTTTCAATTAAATGTATAGATAAATCTGGATATATTTAAATTTGCAAAAAGTTGTTAGGAAGTTAGCTAATTTCATTTTAATTTCAGAAAATATAAATAGTCTTCCATTAGAAAAATGTTTATTTCTAATTGCTTATAGGTTTGTAAATAGGCAGTCCTCGACTTATGATCAAATTGAGCACAAAATTTCTGTTGCTAAGAGAGACATTTGTTAAATGAGTTTTGCCCCATTTTACAACTTTAGTTGACACAGTTAATAAGTGAATCACTGCAGTTGTGTAGTAGCACAATTGTTAAGTGAATCTTGCGGCCCCATTGACTTTACTTGTTAGAAGATGATCACAAAAATCTGAGACACTGTAACAGTCATAAATATGAGTCAGTTGCCAAGCATCTGAATTTTGATCACATGATAATGGGAATGCAGCAATCATTGTGTGGATAATGGTCATAAGTCATTAAATAAACTGTTGTAAGTCAAAGATTTCCCACTTGCAAACCTATAAGCAATTGGAAATAACCATTAAGTCATTTTACTAATCTGATATAGTATATCTTTAACCAAGGAAGCTCTTGATAAAGACAGTTGTATATTTAAACTTTGTTATGCTTCAGTGAGTTGTCTGTAGTTACAAATATAGTTAGATCTAATTCATTCTATCGCTGTTAATAAGATACCTTGGAGGTTTCTTTGGCAGAGAAAAGGTGAAGATTAGTTGAAATCAACTGATATTTTTTATTAAGGCAGTGACAATAATTAATATTTCTTTGTTTTGGTTCTGGGGATACATTAGCCAAAATAAGTGTTATTTTGTGAATTCTTGCACAAAATAATAAGCACTTTATTTTTTTATTCAGCTATTTTCTAGTTGATGCAGAAGGGAAGGTAGATACACAACAGGAAGGAATATTCCGCAGCAACTGTATGGATTGCCTGGACAGGACAAATGTGGTTCAGAGCCTTTTAGCACGCTGTTCTCTACAATCACAGCTGCAGGTTAAGATTGCCTTCTGTATAAGGACTTCTTCCTCATAGTTTAAGAATTAAAGAACATAAAAACTCTAATAGCCATTCGGTAAATAAAATGTATTTTTCCTGAAAGTGATATATTAGAACATGTAAATATGCCTCTGTTTATGGGTGTTTTCTGAAACATTAATTAGTTCTAATTTCCATGCTTTTAAACTCTTAGCAGAATTTTAGTTAATAATGGTTTCTTTTGTTCTTGTAGAGATTAGGTGTTTTGCATGCTACCCAGAAACTTGAAGAACAAGCAGAATTTGAGAAAATTTATAAAAATGGTGGGTTTCTATTTTGATAAGTAAAACCTTATCCTGTATTCTACTTACTTGCAAATCTCTTTTTTACAAAACACTATTCTCTGTTCATAGCATGGGCTGATAACGCAAATGCTTGTGCCAAACAATATGCTGGAACGGGTGCCTTAAAGACAGACTATACCAGGCAAGTTTGAGCCAGCCTTTCTTTACCACAAATATATTGATACAATTTCAGAAAGAGTATTTAGAGATTGTTCATTTACTGATTTATTAAACTCAATTATCATATTATAATAGTGTAATAGTTAACAGCTACATCAATGGAAAAACTTGAATTAGAATGGGAATACTTTGTCTAACCAGCCTAATAGGTGTCTTAAAGCAGCTTATGGCAACTTAGTAGTTACTAATAAAAACATACAAAAGATCCAGAAAAAAAAGAATCCTAGTAAAATTGGTCTTATTGTCAGTCAATCTAAAGATATGTCTTACATTGGGTTGAGATTTGAATGTTTGAAAACTTTTTTCAAGATTCTTCTACTCTTAATTATTCTTGTTTAAACCATCAATGGAAATATATTATCATCTTAAGAAGATAATTGTTTATATAGCAGCTACTAAATAATTAAATTCATAAGTAAACTAAATCACTGTAGGAATACCAACATAATAAACATTTTTGGATACATTTTGCATAAACAAGGACAAACTATTATGAAATAAGCACCAGCAATCTAGGCTTTGATATAAATTTGCAGGAAGAGGAAGACAGTTTTCTCAAAAGGGTCTAGGAGAATTTGGCCATGCTAGCTTGGCGTAACTAGCTCGCCCCCACCAAGCTGTTGGCGTCACTCTGCTCAACTGCTCACTCACCTACTCACCCAACTCTCCCTCTGGTGGAAAGTCCCTGGCCACTGCCCTGCACTCTGCCCACCCTCTTGGTTGCCTGGCTGATTGGCTTTTCTTCCAGCTGCCCATAGTGAGTTCTCCCTATGGCAAATGGACTGTGTTGTGCTGTCCTGCAATGACTTGGTAAGTTGGCAGAGGCAACTTAGCACTGGCGAGCTGGCCACGCTTAACTGTCCCATTATATTCTCAAAGGGCCTATTAAAATTTGCAAGGGCTTTGTCTGGAATGTTTTGGTTTCTCTTTCGATTGAGAGCAAAGAGAAAAATTATCTAACTTCAAAAACAGATATAATTATAATAGCCTAAATAAGACTCAACCTTCCCTTTTAATCAAGAAAGTAATTCTTACTGGAAGAGCAATATAAATAAAATTAATGCAAGTAATTCTTAACTTGCAACCACAATTGAGCCCAAAATTTCAATTGCTAATCAAGATAGTTGTTAAGTGTGTTTTGCTCCATTTTACGATCTTTTGCCACAATTTTTTAATGAATCATTGCAGTTGTTAAACTATTAACACAGTTGTTAAATGAATTTGGCTTTCCTATTAACTTTGCTTTTCAAAAAGGTTGCAAAAGGTGATCACATGACCTGCAATAATCATAAATACATGCCAGTTGCCAAGGGTTGAAATTATGATCACGTGACTATGGGAATGCTGCAATGGTTGTAAGTGTGAAAAATGGTCATAAGTCACTTTTTTCAGTGCTATTCAAAAGGTTACTAAATGAATGGTTGCAAGTCAAGGACTATCTGTAACGCACGCATCTCATCTGTATATTTACAAAAAAAAGTGAATGCAAGGAATTTCAATACTGTTCAGTTTCTAATATGCTTGTTACTAAATTTCTGACTTTTTGAGAGATCTTCCGTATTAATGTTGAAATCTTATTTTCAAAAATTCAGAACTGGAAAAAGAACACAATGGGGTCTATTAATGGATGGTTGGAACTCACTAATTCGTTACTATAAAAACAACTTTTCTGATGGATTTAGACAGGTAAGGTTTCCCACTCGCTGCATTTATTTAGCTTTAACTGTTGCCTTGTGTTTAATTTAAAAGAATGTCATCACTGTGCTCAGGAATAGGTAATATTTATATTTCATATTTCTAAATCACCTACTGTAAATCCTTCAAAGAACTGCTGCTGCTTTGTTAACTTGTTAAAAATTGGGCTGTGTTTGAAGACCATGAAGTAGTTTGGAGTGTTGGGAGTAAATGATTAAGATGACATGGCATTTAATTTATATTCTGGATTGTTTTTCAGGATGCTATAGATCTCTTTCTTGGAAATTATTCAGTGGATGAAGTGGATTCTCTCAGTCCTTTTCATATACAGAAAGACTGGAAGTTTTTGGCTGTAAGAACTTCATAAATGTTTTGCTATTTGTTTCTTTTTTTAAAAGCATTGTTGAATTTCTTTAGACTAATGAAGTTTTGGGATGACAATGTCTTTCAGCACTTCCAAATGTTGTTTGATAAAATGTAGGACATATTTTAGGATATAAATATTCATTGTTAAGGAGAATCCCAAGGATTTGTTAGATGAGTCTCATTCTTTTTCCTAAGTGGTGAGAATTATGTAGAAATTCAAACAGTTTTGGAGATGAAGTTTAAGTCTTGCAGTAGCCTGGTTCAGGCTGCCATATCTTGGCTTCCTGTCTGCTAACATGTCACCTGCTTTAGAGATATTTCTAAATATCTCTAAATTTCTATCTAACCCCCAACTATTGCCAGTGACTTTCAAACAACACAATATTTGAAAGAAAGTTTAAAACTGTGGAATCACATCTTGGTGTATTTGGAAGATTTTAGCTGTAATTTTAATGGGTTATACTAGACAGAATGAAATAAAATGACTTGATTATCATAGCTTAGTACTTTGTACTTAAATGTGTTGTATAGTTTGTTAAAGGTAGAGGATAGCAATTGGAATTGCAGAAATGATTATAAATGTTAAAAAGGGATTAATGCACTGAATGCAGCTTCCTCTCAGCTTTTTTTCCATGTATGCAATTTATGAGATTAGAAAAAGAAATGTAAATAATTAGATTTTCTTGTTTAGTAATTCGAGAGAAAATTCATAGGACAAAAAGCTGCACTTATGGATTGCGGGCAACAGTAATTCAGCAGCCTTTTAGCTTGTGTTTTTAATAAGCTTCATAGAAAAAGCAGAAATAAAATAGGAGTATACCGAGGCTAGCAAATTTTTTGTAGTCAAGGCCTCTTTTTAAAAAAAATTCTAAAGAAACTGGGAAGTTATTGTGGACAAGCATTCATGCCTATTTTTTGAGAGAGAAAGAGAATAAATCTTAAAAAATATGTTTTACTATTCTACTTTTTTAAAAAAATGGTGCTGGTAAATTTTATGCAACCTTCAGCTTGCCAGTCCCTGTGTTATAAGATAGAAATGAGCAGAAGACACAAGAATGGAGTTATAGGGCAAGTTTCTTGTTTGATGACCAACTCCACTTTTCCTTTTGATTTGTTTAAACATGTAATTTAGCATCATTGACAATATTTTATATATTTTATATGTTATATATGAGAAATATGCAGTGAACGAGATTTTTAGCAGCACACAACATCATTTTTGTGTTTGGGATGCATAATAGGTTTTCATGATGACATAAGCCAAAGACATACAGGTAGTCTTCGACTTAACAACAGTTTGTTTAGTGACCGTTCGAAGTTACATCGGCACTGAAAAAAGTGACTTATGACCATTTTTCACACTTATGACTGTGGCAGCATCTCCATGGTCATGTGATCAAAATTTGGATGCTTGGCAACTAGTTCATATTTATGATGGTTGCAGTTTCCTGGGGTCATGTGATCATCTTCTGACAAGTAAAGCCAATGGGGAAGCCCGATTCACTTAACAACTATGTTACTAATTTAAAAACTGCATAGATTCACTTTACAAATGTGGCAAGAAAAGCCATAAAACCGGGCCAAACTCACTTACCAAATTTCTCACTTAGTAACAAATTCTGGGCTCAATTGTGGTCATAAGTTGAGGACTACTTGTATTCTAAAATATATATGTTCTTCTGGACATTAAGGGATGATATATACATTGTGACTTTTAAAACTTTTGGGGAACTGAAGCTATAAAACCATACGTTTGGATTCTGTATGTACATCATATACAACTGGATTTTCAAATTGTTATGCATTGTGCATTACCTCCTAACTATGTATATTTCTTTCTTTCTCCAGTTACCTATTATTATGGTAGTTGCTTTCTCAATGTGCATTATCTGTTTGCTTATGGCAGGTAAGTAATCATTCAGCCTTTCTATACACCATACTGCAAGTTATTTTTGACAAGACTTATCACTTGGTGACCAGTTACAAGATTTCCCTGGGATATTTACTGTGTTTCTCTGAAATTAAGACTGGATCTTACTTTTTTGGACCAAAAGATCCATTAGGTCTTATTTTCAGGGGCGTCTTATTTGCGACTGCCCACCCACTCACTCCCACCATCTGCTTTCCCACAGTTGCAATGGCTTACAGGGCTTCCCGTGGCAGATACACTTTTCACTCAGCTGGAGAAACGATGGAGAACTCGAAACTTTGTTTGCAAATGGGATGCTTTGAAATGGAGCTAAGCACATTGAGATCTCCTCCCTCCCTCCACATGGCTCTGCCGCGCACTTATCCCCCAGAGGGATATGAAGCTTCATCTGCTTGCAAATGAGATACTTTGAAATGGAGCGATTAGCTACATTCAAACCACCCCATTTGCAAGCAAACAAAAATTCATCTCTCTCTGGGCCAAAAGTATGTGGTGAAGCCAGGCAGAGGCACGGGGGTGGGGGTGGGGAAGGAGATGATCCCAACACACCACCCACTCCATCATCTCTCAGCTTGCCCGTGGCCACGCAGGGCAGATGCCCGCGGGGGCCTCAGGATTGCCCACCTTCCCCCTCCCCTGTGCCTTTCCCTGCTGCTAGTGCTCCCATGCAAGCCTGTAAGCCTCCCATGAGTCAGGCAGCTGCGCAGCACATCCGGATCACCTGTCTCCTCTCCCCCGCCTCTGCCTCTACGCTCAGACTTATCTGCACTGTTCCAAGGGGCCAGCGGGCTGCGGCTGCTGCTGGACACCATCGGCCTCCACATGCTCACCACTTCTTGTGCTGGCCATGCCCATCCCCTGGGGTAATTTTTGTGGTAAGGCTTATATTAGACCCATCTCAAAAAATCAGGCTCGGCTTATCTTCGGGATGGGTCTTATCTTTGGAGAAACACAGTACAACCTGGATTCAAACTTCAGTTTAGACAAAGTCCCTGTCCTTGTGGCAATTGACCAAATGTTAGGCACTTGAGTGCATTTACAGCCATTTGCAGCATCCCGTAATCACATGACTGTGTTTTATGATGGTGTTGCCAAAAACCAGCATTTATTTCCAATTTTCAGCAAAACTGCACCTAAAGTGAACCAAATTTGTTTAAAGTCTGCTATAAAAAAGGTCGTAAAATTGGGTTCATCATGTTACTGACCCGTTTACAAGTGTTTTATGACTTATGACTGATATTCATGCTCCATTACATTCGTAAATTGAGAACCACCTGTAGTCCCTAACATTTTTTGGCAAGATTTCAGAAATGGCTTGTTAGAAGTGGCTTGTTCATATCTTCTGAGGGCTGAAAGAGAATGTGACTGCCCTGAAGTCACTCAACTGCCTTTGTACTTAAGGCTGGACTAGAATTCACCCTCTTCTAGTCCTTCTCGGATAAGAGTTTATTAATGATTAATCAGATGTGTCTGAATTATCAAGACAATGCTGGTGACTATTCCTGATATACCTCATATATGGTCTTTTCAAAATTACAAATGTAGAAAACAGCTTTTTTACAAGTTTGTATATTAGAATATCCTCTCAACATGATTGTCCTTATCGTATGGAAAAGAGTTGTTTTTATAAGGGATGGCTGTTGTCACGATACTAGTTTTGTGGCTTGTAATTGAAAAGAATTTATTATATTTTGCAGGGGACACATGGACAGAGACACTGGCGTACGTGATGTTCTGGGGAAGTGCAAGTTTTGGAACTCTTGCTATCATCCTTTACAATGGCAAAGATTTTGTAGATGCACCTAGGCTGGTCCAAAAGGAAAAAATGGACTGAATTTGTGTGTGTGGAAAGCGGCTTGGTAGAGATGGCTCCTCAGTTCATACATGGAGTCTCTACTGACCTGCTTTCCACACCAATTTTTTTTGGGAGGGGGGCAGAATTAGGTTTCATTTTTAAAAGGTGAGAAGGTGATTCCATTTGGTTACTTGATGGAAGGGACTAACCTTTTTGTTCTACAGTTACAATGATTTTCAGAGTATTGCATTTGCTAGACGACTTGCACACACAAGATGGAAGTGAAAGTCAGTAACGCTATGCCCTAACACTGAATTCCTAAAGAATCTGACTATATTATTCCAGCAGTATATTATTATAAATCTTAGATAGCTCCATTGCTAAGGAGGATTATGATCTGGTGTATCAAGAGATCTCTGTTGTTAGGTTAAAGTACGTATCATTTACCTTCTCCAATACATGGAAAAGCTTTGCTTATTAACTGTAATAAATAATTGCTGCTTTAGTGATTTTGGATTGGGTATCCATATAAATTGGTAATATTGCAAATACATTTTTATTAATCCAAGAGCATCTGTTTTCTTAGATTTCTATAAATACAATAGATTTTTTTATTTAAAAAAAAGTTCCTCCAGCTAGCAATGGATGAGAATAATGCAATATTCTGTTAAAACATTGTTGAGAGAATGAGATGTACAACTGATTTTCCTGGGATATGTCTTGTGCTGCTTTAATTACTGTCCTTAGCTTTAGATAAATTTCCACATGATTCAAATTGTTTGTTTTTTAAAAAATGTACATGAAATCAAAGAATGTAAAAATGGTTATTTAAACACTCTCATGCTAAAGGTCCAAAGTATTCATTTCTTTCTGAAGAATCTCAAATGTCAGATGGAGTTTTGAAATCCAGTTACTATATCTGCTGCCTTGGATTTAGTAAGAATGATCTGTGGAAAATTGAATGAATATTTAAAAAAAATATCTTGGGAAATATTCCATGTTTGCACTTGGGATCAGCATCAACTTTTTGTGCATGCCATAGCTATTTCTCTACAACTGTAACTATCAAAATGATTAAGCTATAATATAAGTCTTATGCTAATTATTAATAAATATGTCTCAACTCTAGTGCTTCCAAGCTTTCTATTGAAACTACATCTATATCAAGGACCAATTTAAAACCATTTTGTCATCCACTTTCTAATTTATTTGTGTTCAAAACCAGACATGAATCAGCTTCAAGTGCAGTGCATTATTTTTTAGTAAATTCAGCTATATCTTCAAGATTGAAATTATGTTATTTAAATACTAGGAGTTTGCGTAACAAACTTCAGCAGATAAAGATTGCCTCTCCTAAATTAAAACTAAATGGATTGCTGCAATGTTTTCATAGTTTGAAAATTGAACCTCTTACTATATGGACTTTGGAAACAAAAACTGCTATCTTTGAATGATTATGGGGTGGGTTTTTTAAAAAAAAATCCTTTCAGTTATTTGTAATAAACTCATGCCGTTCCCGTTTCCTTTTTAAATAATCCAGTTGAAAGAAGGTAATGGAGGCTTGAGTCTTCTCAAATATGAAAACCCAAGAAAGCTGTGCATTAAATGGATGGTCTCAATGTCATTTTTTTTCTTTTAAAAGACTCTTCCTTGATCCTTCTGTGAATTTCTTAAAAATAACTGCAGCAGAGAAAAAGATCTGGGTAGTTCTAGTCGCTAGAGGGAAACTCAAATTCTTTAAATTTGGGAATTGGGAGAATGTCTGTATTCCAATGCTTTATAAAAGAGATTGCAAACAATATACTTAAACAATAATAAAACTTCATTTTTTTGAAAATAGTATCTTTTGTGTCTAATTCGTAAATAGACCATGGGTAACTGGTATCCAAGTATGTATGATGAAAAGTAATAGGCAATCCTTTACATTATATTCATACAAGCAAATGAACTTTTCTTTTACTATAGACTGCTATAAATGAAGGCTGATATAAAATAAATTCAGTCTCTTGAAAAGAAAAATGTAAAATACATTAAAATAATTGATATAAACATTTAAGTAAAAATACATGGAATATCCTGACTTGTTTATCAGATCACAAGCTATGGAAGATTGTACAGGGTTAATATTTTATGGAAGACAGTACATGAAAACTCATGTTTACCTGAAAGCTAAAATAAAAGTTGTCCAGGCCTAGAAAATGAGAAATCTACAGTTCTAATCTAATGGTGTTTTATACACTTCTAAACAGTTATGCACTTCTATACTGCAAAAGGTTCAAATGCAAAAGATTCTTGCATTTCAGTATATAAAACAGTCATGTGTTTTGGAGGTTTTATCCCCACCTCAAAAAACAACAACTATGTAATGTTTTAAATATTCCAGCAATTTCTAGTGCTGCAATTGGCTCATGCTTTAAAATAATATTTCTACCCTAATCAATACAGAAGCAAGGGATAATTGTGATTGTCTTAGAGTTGAGGGATTGTGCAAAAAGTAGCAAGGTTTGCAATATCATCTTCGAACCAGGATTGCAATGATTATGAGTGAAATATCACTGGTAAGTCTGGCTGCCTTATCTCAGGTAGTTCTGTTCAAGTCTGCTTTAATTCTAATTTTGAAGCACTGTAGACACTGATGCAAGCTTGGAGTGAAAATAAGACAATGCATTAACAGGAGGGAGAACAATATTTTGTAAAACACTTCTCAATGAATAGGCTTCTTCTCTCTGTTTGCATATGTAGAATTTGGGGGTTAGAAGATATTTAGAGGGCTGTTGCTTTGTTTACTTGTTTTTCCACTATATAAATGAACCAGTCCCAAAATGTTGCAATTGTTTATATTGAATGACTTGTGTATGCTGAATTATAAAAAATTGAAATGATAGCAACCAAATTAGGTTGTTTGCAGAAACCTTCAGTAAAGAATTCTGATTACAAGCAGGTGACTTACACTTGTACAAATTGAAAAGTAGTGTCACCAACTAATACGCCTCCTTAGCAATGAACCATCTATCTTGTCAAGATAATGATCCTAAAGTATACCTGAGATACTTAATTTCTATATAGAAAAGTACAAACTTCTTAACAAGTATTCTTGTTAAAATGTTGCTTGGATCCTCTGCTCCATGAAGTGCATATGAAACTCTTTTTATGTCACCTCCATCATCTTGTATATGGCAGTAACACATGGTTTGCCCACCTCAGTATGCTAGAATTTGATATATTGCAATGTTCAACTTCATGTATGAAGACTAAGACCATTTCTAAAGTTAGACATACAAACCAGAAATGATGTGAAGTTAGTTTATTGGCACACAATAAATTTGAGTAATATATGGATAATCAAATGATAAACATCTGGGACAAAAAAATTAAATTAACATATATCTTCTTAGGTTTAGCCTAAGAATTAGGAACAAGAAGTATTCAAGATGTAATATTAGACATATTAAACATATCTGTGATTTAAGGCCTTAAGAGTGTTTAAGGAATACATACCAGTTTTCCTTCCCTTAGTACAAATAATTCTTGCTCTTTCAGTGTTTCTCTAAAAATAATTCTCTCAAAAGTTAATATAATCTCAAATTGTTTCAAGTGCTCTAATAAAGTTATAAAAGTTATAAAAACCTCAATCGTCTCCATATGTGCTCTAGGGTTATTTTGATCACCTAGTATTTCACACATAATGTCTCATTTTTGACATTATGTAGAAAGGCTAAACGAAAGGGAAAATGCTAGATCAACTGTTTTCAAAATATCTGCAATTTTAGAAATCAGGATCAAATTATAAAGGTGGAGGCAGAAGGCAACCTGCACTAAAAATGTAACTTTCTGACACTAAGCTCAGTAAGAGAACCCATTAATGTATTGTTAAAACTCTGGGCCAACTGGTGAAACATTTATTTCCACAAATTACAATAGGAACTATAACTATCATATATACTGTACAGATCTGAAGACCTACAGTTTGGAAAGCTGTATCATATCAGCTTCTAATGTTTTTTCCCCCTCAAATGACCTAAATATTCCTTTCCCACTTTTTCAGTCTAAGGACAAAGAAACTACAAAGTAACCTGGATAATACCATATGTATTCTGTCAGTCTCCTATGCATATAAAAGATCTTCACTCCCACATGGATAGAACTGCTCTCCAAATTATTGATCCCTTTGACAGGATTCTGGAAACATTAGCACTATTAGCTGACTAATAGTGATGCCAATAGGAAGTGACAGGGCTAGTGCCTTTTTCTATATGCTTAAGATGGCAAGAATGACAAAGCAAATGTTCATCTAATGGGTAGCAACGATGACCATCTTCATCATTGAGTTCCATTCCACAGTCCTATTGAAAAGAGAAGAAAACAAGTGGTGATTAATACATTCATATTGCTTCATGTTGCTCCATGAAAATAACTGTCAATCCATTCATATTAAAAGCAAATCATTAAAATATGCTACTTCCCTAAAAGTACCGGTATTTGCCTGCAGTAGAACTTGATACTTAACAAGTCATTTCCTAATATAAAGCATGCAGTTCCTATTGAGGAGCAACACTTTTCTTATCAAGCTAGTTGGGTTCATTATATAGGAGTATCTGAACACCAGGCACTTCTATTCTGGAGAATTTCATTAAAAGCCTTTGTGATAGCTAATTCAATATACCCAGAATGGTTTGAGTTCGGAAATATCACATACCAGTAATGGCGAACCAGACCTATACCAGTGATGGCGAACCTTCTGTGGCATGCATGCCAAAAGTGGGGGGAGCGCGGGGGGGGGTGTTAAGCAGGTGTGCCACACCCATAATGCTGTGCGCACGACTCCAGCAAGCAAGCGAGCACAACCAGTGCTCCCCCCCCCCATTTTTGGTGTGCTTTTTTCACCCTCCCCAAGTTCCAGAAGCTTTATAGGAGGCTGGGAAGGGTGAAAACAGCCTCCCCCGCCCCCCTGGAGGCCCTCCGGAGGCTTCAGGAACTTCCCTGAAGCCTCCAGAGCGTGAAAAACTGGCCCTCTGGGCAAACCCGAAGATCGGGGATGGACTTCTGGTTTGTCTTTAGAGCTGTTTTTCATCCTCCAGAGCCTTTAGGGGCCTTCTGGAGGCTTCCCTGAAGTCTTCGGAGGGCAAAAAATGACCCTATGAGCAAACCGGAAGTCGGTTTGTCCATAGGGTCATTTTCTGCCCTCCGAAGACTTCAGAGAAGCCTCTGGAGGGTGAAAAATGGCCTCAAAAGAAGGCCAAAGTCAGCTGGCCAGCTGACAGGGCAACGCCTTGCGTGCCCGAGAAATGGCTCCGCATGCCACCTGTGGCACGCATGCCATAGGTTCGACATCACGGACCTATACTATTAGGCTTTAAAATTTGAGGGACGGGGAGAGGAGAGGAAAAGAAACAATTAGTAATGAAGCATTTCATCAGCAGAACTAAGATGACTTAAATTGATTTTCTAGCCTTAAACTTTCAACCAGAAGATAACACTTACAGGTAGTCTTTGACTTAGAAGTGGTTACTTTGTGACCATTCAAAATTACAACAGTTCCCAAAAAAGTGTTTATGACCAATTACCAAAGGTCTGACAGCCACCACCTCATAGTCAAACACTCCCCCTCCTCCATTTTGGACACTTGGTAATCAGCCTTCATTTACTGCTAAATGCAATGACCACCATTTGACCATTTTTTTGCTGGAAACTAATGTTTACTTCTAGTTTTCAAACCCCCCCCTACCCGTGAACAATGGATTGGCTTATTAGGGATAGCATACCTCCCTCTCTCCCTGTCTCTCATCCATATATCGCATATATACCCCTAACTTTGCATTTCTAGGCTGTCCATCTCCCTCAAGGATTTATAATTTAATGTAAACATAAAATGTTAGCCTTTTGGTTGAAATTGGACTCCAGAGTCTAATGCAGTAGAAGAAACAAGGAAGCCCCATTTCCAATCTATGCACTGAAACCATTATATGCACTAAACAAGGCTTGTTGATGAGCAAAAATGACACTCTTTGAGTGCTCAAATTCAAAATCTACTTTCCCATGCTGGACTTCCAGCACTTGCAGTATAAGAGTTTTCAACTATTGATATGTACAATTCTTACAAATCATTACCTTTGTTTAATTTAGTGTTTGTTCAAGAACATTGAACCTACCTCACAGCGGTAACACTCTATGTGGTAATCCTTGTCCATTGACACCACACGGATAGTTTCATCAGATCCCTGTAAAAATTTATTTATTTAAAGGAGACATACTGAAAGAGGCTTACATCACATTATTCTAATTCTTATGAAACATTCTTTTGGCAAAAGTGAAATATGCACCAGTATACTTATGTGCTATATACATCATGGCTAATTCTTCATTACATTGTTTAAACAAGAGATAACATTTAATAGGAACAGCATTTAAGCATTCTGGGTTACCTACCTACGTTCTCTTTCATTTATATCAAATGATAAATATTAATTAGCTGCTGAGTGAGCTTTTAGGAATTAACTCAAGTTAATTAAAAAAAAATGTATACCAAGGGTGTCAAACTCAAGGGCTGGAGGCTGGATCCAGCCCGCAGGGTGCTTAGATCACAAATCTGCCCTGGAAACAGCAAAGGACTAGCCCTTGATGCCTCTGCCAGCGAAAGAGATTTCTTTGGAGTTTTTTACAGGGGCTTTTAAATCAAATTTTAAGGTGGGGGCGGGGGGGTTTGATTCGGATGGCTCAGACAGGCTTGGGGGGGAGTCTGCCAGGGCACAGGCCAGAGCTAACTAATGGGCGTGGGTCGGGAGTGCTGGGAAGGGTTGGGATTCCGGGGGAGACAGTAAGCCATTCCATTGGGGAGTTTACCATCTCTACTGTTTGTGGGAGAGGTAGATATGGTGGGGGCTGAGGGCCAAATTGTGTTCGCGGGACGTGGGTTCGCTGTTTAAGAGCAATCGCGCGTTCTGACCCTCATCGCCCTTCTCGCACCCCCGGGTGCTCGGGATTACAGGACCCTGGTCTCCGGCTGGTGTCGCTTAACGCCAGGTCCATGGTGCATAAGGCTCCCCTCATTTACGACCTCATACAAGAGGGTAGAGTGGACCTGGCATGTATTACGGAGACCTGGTTGGGCCATGAGGGGGGTGTTCCCCTTAGTGAACTATGCCCATCAGGCTTCCGGGCGTTTCACCAGCCCAGAGCCCAGAGCAGGGGCAGGGGGGTGGCGGTGGTTATTAGGGAAAGTCTCAGACCTCAGGAGGTCACTGTGCCTCAGGCGGGTGTGAGTCCCTTTTTGTGAAATGTGGCCTTGGAGTTCAGGTGGGCCTTTTTGTTATGTACCTGTCTCCCTGCTACATTTCATCGTCCCTGCGGAGCTGCTGGATGTATTGGCTGGATTGACGGTTGATTTCCCCAGGCTTATGATCCTGGGGGATTTCAATCTGCCTTCCATTGGCAAGACATCCGAGTCAGCTCAGGAGTTCATGGCTTCCATGACGGCTATGGACGTAACTCAATTAATTCAAGACCCCACCCATAATAGGGGACACATGCTCGACCTGATTTTTTACTCTGGGCAGTGGATGAATGATCTAGATTTAGGGGATATTTCTGTTCAACCCTTGTCATGGTCTGATCATTTCCTCATCAGGCTTGACTTCCATACTGCTACTCCTCGCTGCAGGGAGGCGGAACTAACTAGATGGTTCTGCCCCAGGCGCCTGATGGACCCTGAAAGGTGCTTGGGACTTTTCCTGAATCCCTTGCTCACAACTCGACCGAAGCCCTAGTGGAAGCCTGGGATAGGGCGGCCACTGGGGCCTTAGATCGTGTTGTGCCTTTGCGGCCTCTGACCCGGTGTCGATCCCGGGTGGCTCCCTGGTTTACTGAGGAGCTCCGGGAGATAAAATGCTGGAAAAGAAGTCTAGAGAGTGGTTGGAGGGCCAGCCGGTCCAAATCTGATCGAACACTAGTAAGAATTCATATTAAATCCTACTTAGTGGCGATGAAAGCGGCAAAACGGCAACATTTTTCCGCTCTTATCACATCTGCAGATAACCGTCTAGCCGCCCTGTTTAGGATGACCCGTTCCTTACTTAACCAAGGAACTGGGAAAGACCCCTTGTGGGGTAGGGCTGAAGAATTTGTTCAGTATCTACAGGATAAAATCGCTCAGATCCGGACAGGCTTGGACTCTGACTGGGTAGATTCGGGCGAGTCGATGGGGATGAATCTTGTGGAGACAATCTGGGATGAGTTTGACCCTGTGACCCCCGAGGGCATGGACAGGATTATGGGGAGACTCAGTGCTGCCACTTGTGTGCTGGACCTGTGTCCCTCTTGGTTAGTTTCGGCTTTCTGGGAGGTGACACGAGGCTGGCTCCAGGCAATTACCAACGCTTCATTGAGAGAGGGATTCTTTCCTACTGCCTTGAAGGAGGCAGTGTTGAGACCCCTCCTCAAGAAGCCGTCCCTGTACCCAGCTTCTTTAGCCAACTATCATCCGGTCTCCAACCTTCGTTTTGTAGCAAAGGTTGTCGAGAGTGTGGTAGCACGTCAGGTTCCCCAGTACCTGGATGAAGCTGTCTACCTGGATCCATTTCAGTCGGGTTTCAGGCCCGGGTACAGCACGGAGACGGCATTGGTCACGTTGGTCGATGATCTCTGGCGGGCCCGGGACATTGGCTGCTCCTCTGTCCTGGTCCTATTAGACCCTCAGCGGCTTTCGATACCATCGACCATGGTATCCTAATGAGACGACTCGGGGGGTTGGGAGTGGGGGGCACCGTTTTACAGTGGTTCTCCTCCTACCCGTCTGATCGGTCGCAGTTCGTGTTGACTGGAGGGCAGGGATCAACCCCGAGGCGCATCACTTGTGGGGTGCCCCAGGGGTCGGTTCTCTCACCCCTCCTGTTCAACATATATATGAAACCGTTGGGCGAGATCATCCGTGGTTTTGGGGTACGATATCATCAATATGCTGATGATACCCAACTTTTCATCTCTACCCCAAACCACCCAAACGATGCCCTTGATGTGATGTCTCGATGTCTGGAGGCTGTGCAGATCTGGATGGGGAGGCTCAAGCTCAATCCCTCCAAGATTGAGTGGCTGTGGTTTCTGTCATCCCGATTTGTGCATCTTGTTCCATCTTTGATGATAGGGGGAGAAATTTTAGCCCTCTCAGAGAGGGCCCGCAATCTGGGAGTCCTCCTGGACACACAGCTTAGTTTCGAAGATCACCTGACGGCCGTGACCAGGGGGGCCTTTTACCAGGTTCGCATGATACATCAGTTGCATCCCTTCCTGGATCGGGATGCTCTATGCACAGTCACTCATGCCCTCGTCTTTTCTCACCTGGACTACTGCAACGCTCTCTACATGGGGCTGCCCTTGAAGAACACCCAGAGGCTTCAGTTGGTCCAGAATGCGGCCGCGCGGGTTATCATGGGGGTACCTTGGTACTCCCACGTTACACCCCTTTTAGGCGGCCTGCACTGGTTGCCGGTTGTTTTCCGGTTGCGATTCAAGGCACTAATTATGACCTATAAAGCTCTCCATGGCTTAGGCCCAGGGTACCTGCGAGACCACCAACTGCCACCAGTAGCCTCCCACCATCCAGTGCGATCCCAGAGAGTTGGCCTCCTCAGGGTGCCGTCAGCCAAACAGTGTCGGCTAGCAACCCCCAAGGGGAGAGCCTTCTCTGTGGGAGCGCCTTCCCTCTGGAATGAGCTGCCCCCAGAGCTTCGCATAATCCCTGACCTCTGGTCCTTCCGAAGCGCCCTAAAGAGTTGGCTTTTCCAGCAAGCCGGTCTGGCCTGTTAATTTTATCTAATTTTTTAAATGTTAGTGTTATATTAATACAATAATACAATAGTAGAGTTGGAAGGGACCTTGGAGGTCTTCTAGTCCAACCCCCTGCCTAGGCAGGAAACCCTATACCGTTTCAGACAAATAGCTATCCAACATCTTCTTAAAGACTTCCAGTGTTGGGGCATTCACAACTTCTGGAGGCAAGCTGTTCCACTGATTAATTGTTCTCACTGTCAGGAAATTCCTCCTCAGTTCTAAATTGCTTCTCTCCTTGATTAGTTTCCACCCATTGCTTCTTGTTGTACCCTCAGGTGCTTTGGAGAATAGTTTGACTCCCTCTTCTTTGTGGCAACCTCTGAGATATTGGAATAATGCTATCATGTCTCCCCTAGTCCTTCTTTCTCTTAAGCTAAACATACCCAGTTCCTGCAACCGTTCTTCATATGTTTTAGTCTCCAGTCCCCTAATCATCTTTGTTGCTTTTCTCTGCACTCTTTCTAGAGTCTCCACATCTTTTTTACATCGTGGCGACCAGAACTGAATGCAGTATTCCAAGTGTGGCCTTACCAAGGCATTATAAAGTGGTATTAACACTTCACGTGATCTTGATTCTATCCCTCTGTTGATGCAGCCTAGAACTGTGTTGGCTTTTTTGGCAGCTGCTGCACACTGCTGGCTCATATTTAAATGGTTGTCCACTAGGACTCCAAGATCCCTTTCACAGTTACTACTACTGAGTATGGTATCACCTATACTGTACCTGTGCATTCCGTTTTTGTTGCCTAAATGTAGAACCTTACTCTTTTCACCATTGAATTTCATTTTATTAGATAGTGCCCAATGTTCAAGTTTGTCAAGATCCTTCTGTATCTTAAGCCTATCTTCTGGAGTGTTGGCTATTCCTGCCAGCTTGGTATCATCTGCAAATTTGATGAGTTCCCCATTTATTCCCTCATCCAAATCATTGATGAAGATGTTGAAGAGTACTGGGCCTAAAACAGAGCCTTGGGGTACTCCACTGCATACTTCCCTCCATGTAGATGCAGTTCCATTGAGAACTACACGTTGAGTGCGGTTGGTCAGCCAGTTACCAATCCATCTGGTGGTGATGCTGTCTAACCCACATTCTTCTACTTTATCTAGTAGTAGGTTATGGTCTACCTTATCAAAAGCCTTACTGAAGTCCAAGTAAACTATATCAACGGCATTCCTCTGGTCCACTAATTTTGTCACATTATCAAAGAATGCAATAAGATTAGTCTGGCATGATCTGTTTTTGACAAATCCATGTTGGCTTTTGGCTATTACTTTGTTTGCTTCTAGGTGTTCGCAAATTCGTTGCTTGATTATTTTTTCCAGAATCTTTCCTGGTATTGAGGTTAGGCTGATAGGTCTGTAGTTTCCTGGATCTAATTTTTTCCCTTTTTTGAAGATGGGAACCACATCAGCTCTTTTCCAGTCCTCTGGTAGTTCCCCGGTGTTCCAGGATCTCTGAAAGATATAATTCAGTGGTTCTGAGATCTCGTCTGCTAGTTCCTTCAGAACTCTGGGGTGTAATCCATCCGGTCCTGGTGATTTGAACTCATCTAGGGTAGACAGGTGCTCACTTACCATTTTCTTCCCTATTTCAATTTGTGTTCCTAATTTTGTGGTGCTGCTTTTGATAGGTTGGACTGTTTTATCCCTTTGTGTAAAGACAGATGCAAAACATGAGTTAAATAGTTCTGCTTTCTCCCTGTTGCTTGTCACCTTCTTGCCACTTTTAATTGGGCTTGTTTTTTGGATTGTTTCTAATTTCCTTTTAACTTTTGTAATATGTGTTTTTTAATGCTGTACGCCGCCCTGAGTCCTTTGGGAGAAGGGCGGCATATAAATCCAATAAAACAAGAAACAAACAAACAAGAAAACGGAGCTCATGAGGGCCACATGTGGCCCTCCGGAGCTCCGTTTTCACTGGCAGAGGGGTTGTAGGATGCTATTGCAGCTGAAAACAGCTCGGGAGCCTGTTTTCGCTGGCAGAGAGCTTGGGCCACCACAAGCACCCCTGACACAAGTGGTCCCATGCTGGCCATGTCCATCCCACCCCCAAGGTCAAACGCAACCCCATATGGCCCTCAATGAAATTGAGTTTGACACCCCTGCTGTATACTATTAAAAACCTTTTATGAGTCTTATTCAGAAAACCAAAGGGCACCAATTGTCATTTATCCTACTTTACAAAATCTCACAAGGTACTCATTTTGCCTTAAAAAAATAACTGCAATTGTAACTTTTGGTATATTAATCTCATGTGAAGCTTTATGCAAATACAGAGGAGTCTTTTACTGTACCTCAACAATTAAAATACGTCTTAATATTATCAAACAGTTTAGCATGGTACTCTGAAATCAAGTCAAAAGAAAAAAGAACTAAACAGGAAAGAAGTTCTTGCCATTTTCCAGAAGATAAATTATGTGTAGGATCTCATGAAGAGGGATTTTTTTTAAAAAATCTCAAATTCAAATCTTCAAAAAGAAAAATTAAAACAATCTTCCTATATTTATCATCCTGTAAATCACATAAAATCTTTTTCCAGTTTCTTAAAAGATAAAAGCAGCTAGATACAGCCTCTTATGAGAACGTATGAAGTTGAACATTATCACAATTTTGACAACCATATTATAAACAACCATAATGAATACAAGCTGAAGGTGATTTACCAATTCTTAGTTATGGTCAATTTTTTAAGTCCACCAATTTACAATAGCTTTTCATTTATCAAAATCTTAGAATACAGTAAGAGACATTTTCCCAACTTGGGGGTGGTGGGAGAAATCATCATAGGAAATTTTATTATACAAAAGGTATAGATTTATTTAAAA
Source organism: Natrix helvetica (assembly GCF_964273705.1). Classification (NCBI taxonomy): domain Eukaryota; kingdom Metazoa; phylum Chordata; class Lepidosauria; order Squamata; family Natricidae; genus Natrix; species Natrix helvetica. The sequence continues at coordinate 84,310,268 of NC_138554.1, read as the reverse complement.
GCACTGAAAAAAAGTATAATACAAAGAAATATTATTACTTACTTCTGTTGGCAAAACAGGAAGGCCACAAGCTGCACATTTTGGTGCCAAAACTCTTCGTAAAAATAAAAACAATTTTTAAAAGATGAAAGATAATCTAAGATTCAATCAGTTTTTAAATAGCTTCCATTGGGTTTTTTTTTCATGTATTTTGATGACATTTAAAATTCTATACTAATTCTCAAGTTTTCTTCTAAAATTGCAATCTGATCAATTCCTCCATGTCAAACTACAAATGAGTATCACATTTCTACATATTCCTCTATGCAAAATAAAAGCATTTAAAAGAAAAACAGCATTATAAAATGAAACTATGATCCATTTTACTTTTTTAAAAGCTTGAGAGGAGCATTAAAAAAGGTAGCAGGAAATAATGGTTGTAATTCTCATTACCTGTTCTGGCTACGGTTAAAGGATGTTGAAGCTCGACATTGTCTACTGGGCCACAGTTTTATTACTCCAATCTTAACAATGGAAATGGAATAGGGCAAAATTCTTCATTTTTCTATTATTTAATTGTACATTCCCTTCAGTGTCTCTCTGAAAACTCAGAGCACTAACATAACTAGAAGCAGGCACTCAACTCAGAGCATTAATATAACTAGAAGCAGGCCCCTGCACAACCTCAAGATTCCAAGCCCTGGGACAGAATCTAATTTTTAGGATCTTACAAAATGCCAGCAGAGTTGGGGTCAACCTGATCTCCAGAGGTAAAATGATTCATAGCTATAGCAAAAAAAAAAAAAAAAAAGTCTTCCAAGCCAAAGTTCTTTGAATTTACCAGAGTATCTGCTACACCACAGCTATAAATTAGAAATAAGTTATATTTTACTGTTCAATCCATGGCCCTCCCTTATATTAGTATAAAGTATTATTTGTATTCCTGCTGATTCCTTTACTTCAAATAATTTCTCCATGTATGAAGCAATAAATAGTTATATTTGTATTTTACACTCTTTTATTTCTGACGTTTCCTCATGTTCTAATGTCTTTCTTGCGCCATGTTTTAAAATGCAAGAATTTCAGGGCAGAAATCCAATATAAGTGAAAGATATGTAATAAATAATAAAAATGCTTGATAATTCTGTTGGCTATTTTTAACTAAAACTGCTTCTAATACTGAATTTCAAGTAGTTGTAGCAAAAGAAAATAATTATAATGTAATAACATATCATTTAAATGTGGTAAAAATAAGTGAAATATTTAGGGGAGCTTGTTCACTTTTCTAGTGAACTTGTAATGAAAAAAGTACGGACTTATTTCTAGAGAAAGAATATGATGAAAATGAACATCCTTGGTATTTTGACACACTTTATATACACTCATTGTCATCAAACACCAATAATATTCTGAATCTTTATTACAGGGGTGTCAAATTCACATAGTCACGGCGGTATCACATGACTTATCAGGCCCTTCACTAAACCAGGCATGGCTGTGGCCAGCGCCTGATGCATCTGGCCCACGGGCTGCAAGTTTGACAGCTCTGCTTTATTACTTACCTGGACACAAATTATATAGATTGCAACTTTTCAAATTTAATGTTTTTCTTACTTGTGGTAATCTCGGACACAGTAGATTTTGTTCTCACTATCTATTGTAAATGGCACTCCATCAAGACATTCATTACAAATCATACAACGGAAGCAGCCTGGATGGTAAGACTTCCCCAATGCTTGCAAAATCTACAATAAGAGATTCAAAATTCACTTCTTTTTTTAAAAAGCATGTAGAGTTTTAAAATGCATTTCTAAAATGTAAAACATTGAATGAATGTTAATCTGAATTGTATTAATGTTAGAAGTATGTAATAACAGATTGCATCATAAAATTGAGCAAAATTGTCTAGTATTTGGTAATCAACTGGGATTTATATTGGTGAAAACTCGCTGTTTAATTGGAGTTTTATCATATGGTAATATTCTCAGTATACCATACTACAGCAAACAGTAGTCACTAAAAGAAACCTCCTTGGAGTTAACATATAAACCAATTATGAATCTCACATAACTCCTTATTTTACTGCACCTTAATTTATGATACATGGATGACTTCCAAGAACAATTTCAAATCAACAATTCAAATTAATTTTTAAGATAATTATCATACTATCAATGAGTGTCAAGAAAAAAATACAAAATGATGCAATATCTTTAAGCATCCATTCTTTTCTGCATCCATGTTGCTTTACTGGATGCTACTTGTGAGGATTAGAATCTATGAAGAAACAAACATTTACATTTGCCAAGAAACCAGAATGTTGAAGGAACATTTTTGCTTGAGTTAAAAAGGTTCTCCAAATCAATGTACTAACTACTGTACTTTAGTTACTTTATTTTAAACTCAAGAAGTATTTTAAACTCAAGCTCAGAGAGAATCAGGGACCCCTCTTTTTTCTTTAAAATAACTTTTTCTTGTTTGTAATTTTTCCTGATGTAATTAAGTAAATAACTAAAAATTCTATGTTATTTTGACTAGGAGTTTTAGGCTGCTAAGGATTACTAGTGGCTAGGTGATTTTAAAGCAGTGACTCTCAGCCCACTGCTTTGCTCAATGACCACAATCCTCTGGTTGCGGTCATCTGTCTGCTAATGTGATTCTGCACATTAGTAGATAGAGTCCCAGATTAAAGAGGAGCTGAGGAAATCCTGGGAGGCTCTACTCAGGAGCTGAAAATCCTTCCTGTCCAAATCCAAGCAGAATTTTTCAGCCCTGTAGATGGACACTCAAGCCTGGCCTTCCTTAGCCACCTGAGCCATCCCATGCTCCTTATCTTAGCCTGCTTTCCATTTTCTGCTTCAATTTCAGCTCTCTATCAGCTGGCAGAATGGTATGGATTTGGCAGAATGGAATAAAAGAGCTCAGATCCTGAAAATATCAGATATTTTCCCACCCCATAAGACAAAGTCAGTTTTTGCCCAGGCATTGAAGGAAATATGTTTGGTGGCGACCAAAAACATTTCCTTCAATGCCTGGGCAAAAACTGACATTGTCTTGTGGGATGGAGAAATACGTATCTGATATCTTCAGGATCTTTAGAATCTGAGTTCCATTTCTCCATTCCATTGAAGAGTTCAGCTTCCCTCAGCAGGCAATTCTCAGTCAGCTCCCCTGAGACGAGAGTCTCTTTGGCAAGCAGCAACAGTTTGCAATCTTCTCTGCTGCCTTCTACATTGACTTTCTGAGGAAGATAGAAGATGGAAGAGTGGAAATGGCAATTCTGTTTGCAGGCTGTTTGAAAACCAATTGTAAGTATGAACTAGTTGCCAAGGGACCAGATCACAATCATGTGACTTCAGGGTGAGGCCAGTGTGATGTTTATTTAGGTAAGAAACTGTTGTAATTTCAAACAGTTGTTAAACAACTGGTTGTAAATTGAGGACTACCTGTACTACTAGTTTATTGCATTTTCTCTTAGTTGCTTACATAAATATATTTAGAAGCTTTTTCTGCTTACTTTATTTCTTGAAAGAAATTATAGCTTGTAAGCTAAATTGCAACACTGAATTGCTAGTGCATTATTCCACACTGTTCTCCCCCCACATTGGTTTTTTCCAAAAAATGTCCCTTACCATATCCATGATCAAATGACCACATACGTAGCATCGATCAGCTGACTGCTGAAAGCCTGAATACTGCAGTTGAAAAAAAACCAGAATTGTTTAAATATTAAGACTTTTTATTTTTTAACAGGAAATCACACCAACACATAGTCTCTCCAGTGCCTTGAGTCTTAAAAGCTGTTCTCATTTACTTGCTTTTAAAAGCTTCCTTAATACTAATATAGTGTAGCAACTAAGAAAGTGAAATCTCCAGCTAAAATCTCAGCAGGATGTAAACATTATTGATCTCTTTTCCAAACATTTGGGGTAAATAATGCTGAATCACATTAGTTAATTAGAAACGTGAATTCTCAGCAAATACATATTTTAGTAGATGTACAGGCATCTGGTACAAAACCCAGTGATAAAAAAAACTGATAAAACACCCTTGAAGATATGACAATGCAAATCTCGCCTCTCCATATTTGCATCTTGATATCAGAAATCCTTATGTAAATCAAATGGTTTGCATCATAGCACATAGGACCATTTGATGACAGACGTATTAGTGAGACAAAGAAAATGCATGCCACATTTGGTGTTTCTGTTAAGTATTTTGTATTCTTATAGGAACACATGAACAACAATCTAGATGCTATTTTTATGCACCCATAGCTCTAAACACGTTAATTATCAATAAATGTCACAGTACCACATTTATGAAAGACAAGTTATCATTACTATTGCTTTATTTAATCTTCTCAATTTTAGAGACACTTGATCAGAGGAAGTTGATGAGAAATGATTTTTAACTTTTTACATTACTTATGAAATAAATCAAAAGCAAACAGAGCTGCCAATGAAATATATCCAGCCCATAATTTTACTGTAACTACTGAAAGACATACAACCTAGTTCATAAGCAACATTTGTGCTATCATTTTATGTTAAATAAGGATCTTCTCACTTCTGAATTTTTTTTTTTACCATGATCAGCATCATGGAAAAGACGGCAGCACACTTACTAGAAAGTCTTCTTCACAAAACACCTTCCCATTAACAAAGTAAAAGGCCTTTCCTCTCAATTTTCGGCCTAGAGGATAACAAAAACATAAAATTTAGGGTTTAAAAATGAATGTTTCATACAGAATGTAGAAATAAAAGAATGTTTTGATATACATATTGGGGCAAAGCAAACAATTCATCTGTTTATGTCAGGGGTTGACAAACTTAAACACTCAAAGAGCCATTTGGACCCGTTTCCCACAGAAAAGAAAACATCAGGAGCCACTAAGATCCTAACCGGAAGCCTCCTGTTCAATTCTGGAGCTGACCAGAAGTTCAGTTCCCCCACCATAGAGTCTCCTCCTAGCACAGTGTACTTTTTCCTCTACCTGTCATAACCGAAAGCCCTATCAATTATGGAGACAACTGTAAAACTCTCCCTTTGCCATAGAGTTCTCCTGGTGCACTGTGCTTCTTCCCCCCCCCCCCCCCGACCGGAAGCTCCTCTCAAAATTGTGGCGCAAACTGGGAAGGACCCGAAGCAGAGGGAGGAAAGAGTCACATGTGGCACCAGAGCCGCAGTTTGCTGACCCCTGGTTTATGTCATGGAAAAAAGATGTACTGAAAAATTATGCCGCCAAGTATATGTAAAAGGGATGGATCTTCAAATAAGATCCAAACGAGCTTTATCCTCATTCTGTTTTCATAAGCTTTGCTCCAGTATAATATGGGCCTCCAAATTACCTTATCTGTACAAAATTGGGTGCATATACAATCACAGCTGTAACAAATAGAAAATAACTCCCCATTCTGTTTACCATATAACGAACCTCATACTAACATGCATATCTAAAGGCACAGCAATATTTTAGATTCTAAAGATGAAACTTTCTTGCTATTCTAATTGCCTTTCTGGCTACAGAATAGCATAACTATGCTATAAATATTTAAAATGAAATTTAGATTCTGAATAAGATTCTGAATTATTTAATGCCAATCTGCAACCAAGATCAATATTTATTGTTTCATAACCCATATCCCATTGCTCCTTCTTTTCACTTCCTCTATGTTTCTCCCTTTGCAAAACCTAAATGAGAGTGGTTTCTTAAATGGAAAGCAGATTAGAACCCAGCATGATCACCTTACCAAGACACAACTTAATCGTTATTCAATAGTCTAATAATTGAAAATACACAAAGCTAATAAGAGCAGAATATACACATTCTACTCCCTGTATCAGCTGAAGGAAAGCTTTAACTTTAGCTATTAATATATCTGAAGTTCTTGCTTCAGGTAAAGGGTAACCGCCAAAACAGGTCGTCAATATGAAACACAATATGCAAACATAGGATATTTTGAGCAATTTCCATTAATCAGTATTTGGTATTGACATTTTTGTTGGACAGATAATAAGCTACAAAAAAGCAGCATACCTGTGTCCTGTTCACAGTTGTTAGCATGAAATAAATACACAGTTTGAAAATCAGTATCTTAAAAATAATATAGATGCACACCCAATGCTTTTAACAGAGGAGAACTAAGATTTCAATCTAACACTAGTATCAGCAATGATGGCCTAATTAGAAGCCAGAATAGAGTTAGAAATAAGAAATAGGGGGAATATTAGCACACATATTTTTAATACAATAGAACAAAAGCAATAACTAGAGAGAAGGATTAGAGGTTGAAAGATGGCATTATTATGTAAGCTCAAATAATATTGTGATTGGCATTAAAATGGAACATTGAAATATTGAATACTTTAAAACAAATATATATATTAATATTAGAATTTCATTAGTTTGGTTAATGTAACAAATATTAATATCATTATTTCTACTTTTCCCAAAATGAATGATAACCAGATGCCACACTGTTCATGTATTGATGTTAATGTATATTTAAAAAATAAAAAACCAAAAATTTGAAAAAAGTGAAGTCCCCAATTAAAACAACTCTGGAGCAGCTCAGGCTACAGAAAGTCTGGGCATACTGCCAAGAACCATTAGCTGTTACAATGCAACAATGCTTAATCGCAGAGGCAGTTTCTGAAAGCAATTAAGCAGGGCAATAAAGATAAGGATTAGGCTAGAAACAACATATACAGGCACACCAGAATGTCTCCTTCCTGCCTTTCTGACAGGATTAACTCTGTAAAGTGGGAAAAACAAAAGGCTGTTTCTTCCAACAGCAGGTTCACCAAACTGCTCAGAAAGTTAGCTACCAGTTTTCTGCTCAACCGATGCGAACTGGCTGAATCCCACCACTGGTCCCAGATCATGCAACTAGGTTAGTGTCTAAGGGTGACTAGAATTCACAACCTTTTCATTTCAAGCCTGATGCCTCAACTGCTATACTACTTGGCTCTCACTTACATAATGCAGATTTAAAATGTCTGATAATGGTGTATAAATGAATGCAACTATTAAAAATATTAACCTCCAGTCTTAAGGTATATTAATTCATATAAATAGTTCATACCCAACTGGTTTTATTTTGGAACAATATTGTAACTTGGAAAAATCTTTTCATATTAAAGATGTTAATGGTATTTTGAATTACATTTTATGAAATAATGGAATATTATTGTTTTTAAGAAAATTGTTTATAATGGGGAGCAGCTAAGAAAATAACAGGTATTGACCAGTGGTGAAATCTATTTTTTTTTTTTTGCCTACCGGTTCTGTGGGCGAGGCTTGAATAACTACCTGTACTCATAGACTTGCTTTCTGTAGCTTGGTACTTTCCAAATATGGTGAATGATAATTGCATCTTTTCTCTTCGATTTGTGTTGGACAACTGAGCTTCTTGTGTTTTCTATCTGTACATCAAGTCAGAAAGTACCAGCCTCTTTCAGGAGAAGCAAATTGGAGTTTGGTGCCCCAGGCATTACAGCGAAAATACTCCAGCCTACTAGTTTGTTTCATCTTCAAAGCTCTGAACAAACACCAACTAATTAGTCTACACCCCAATGGAGGCCTGAAAAGGATTGGAGAAGAAGCTGGGCAGCAGATAAGGAAAAGGAGTGCATCTCCCATTGACTTGGCTTTTCAGCCTTCCTTGAAGCAATCTAAGATTGAGGACTTTGTTTTGGCTCGGCCTTCTGGCTAGGGAGCATCTGAGGGTGTCGCCCCCCCGAGCTGAGAATGAAGTCTTACTGAAACTGCAGCCTCTAACCACCCCTTACACGAGCCTACTCTTGTAGAACTTTTGGCTCAGCAATGCTTTCTGGTTGCAGAAACTACAGCGAGCATTAAGCTCCAGCGTGATAGAATAGTAAGTACTTTAAACTACTTAATCTCCTGGACTACAAGTGGTTGTTCTGGGATGATTGCCCGGCAGTTGGTAGTGGAGACAGGGTGTTCCCTGCCAAACCCCAGGAAAAGTTTTTTTAAAAAAGTTTTAACAAAAGCACTGGCCTACGAAATCCTGGTCAACGAAATTCTACCAACAGACTGAATTCCTATGACGCGAATAGCTGCCTGGTCTTACAGCCAATGAGGTGGCCCTCATCATTAATCCCATTAACGGCAATTTACCTTGCTGGAGTTCAATACAACTGGTGAGGGGTCATCTATCAAAGTTATTGGGGCTAGAAGCTGATGATCTGAAGAAGGTTGAACCTTTACCCTCCTCCCTTGAATACTGCACCAGAGTGCTACTTAATTTCACTAATTCTTCCAAAACTATTGTTCAGAAGTGGATCCTGGTTAAGATCCTTTGGCATTTTGCCAAGAAGAGTCTTCAAAGATATATCGATTAAGCCACTTTTGAGTAATCGACAACTTGTGAGCAACAGGAGACTTATTGCCCCCAAAAGATCCTCAGTGGCATATATTAATGAGCCAACTTCGAATGCTAGTCTGGATATTGCATCATGTTTTAGCTATATACCCACTTCTGCAAAACCTTCAGCTGGCGTTCTTTCAGATGGCAGGCTAACTGCTCCTCCTACAACTGGCCAAATTAGCCCCTCGCAGCACATAACAACTTACCAGGAAGCTTCCCTTGATCTGATCAGCTGGGAAGAGGTGGCCCCAAAAGAAGCGACATCAGCCCAGGGCACCCAAGGTCTCTTGGTAAATGGGTCCCAGGTCAATGTCTCTGGGATTCCACCTATCTATGGGACTGATCTGTGTCAGGACGGCTTTTGGAACCAGGAGGAGACAGAGCTCTTTGACTCCTTTAGTGTGCTTCCTCAATTGGAAAGAGCCCCAGTCATAAAGCGTCTGGATGCAGTTAAGTTCAAGCTTTGGAGCCTATCACTTTCTTTCTTTTTTTAAAAACAAAATTTTATTGGTTTTCAAATATATAGGGGAGGGTAAATAGGTATACAAAATTTTTTGGCAGCTTTCATACTGTTGGTAGAGGTCGCAGCACGATACTCACATATATAACATTGTACAAACAAAATTATAAAAGAAAACAGTAAACCAAATCTTACTCTATATTGTTAGTCTTGTGTTCCTACATGTTTCTCTTTGTCATTTTCTAATATATCACTAATTGCTGTTGTTCCAAATAGTTTTATTTTTGTGATCTGAGCCTTTTTGATATTGCTTCTTCCTCCCTGTCGCCAGAGAGAGCCTCAGTGCCCCCCTCCTTCCCGTCTTGAGTCTTGCTGTCTTGTGTTTTACTGTCTCTTTCACTACTCCCACTCAGTTCCTCCTCTGAGAGTGGGAAATTCTTTTTGATGAAGGCCTCCCCCTCCTGAACTGTATTAATTCTGATCCTATTTCCCTCCCAGAAGATTAACATCCCCTCTGGTATCAACCATTTAAACCAGATCCCTTTTTCATACAATTTTTTTGCTAGGGAGGAAAATTTCCTCCTTCTATCTCTTATTTTTTTCGGGATCTGTTTGAGAATGGTGATCTCTTGATCTTTGTATTTCAATGGTCCCTCCCTTTGGGTTGCAAGTATCTCATCCCTTGTGGATCTCCTAACAAACTTAACATGTATCTCCCTTGGAACATTGTGTCTTCTAGCATACGCTGAATTTATCCTATATACTAGATCCATATCCCACCATACTTGTTTTTTATCTCTCTTAAAATAATCTGCTAAGATTGTACTCATAATATCTTTAAGGTTTTCTTTCTCTGCTTCTGGTAAGTTCTGGAATCTAAGAAAAAAGGACATTTTTTCAAATTCTACTTTTGTCTGAAAATTTTCCATATCTATGTTTCCCTTACGCATTGTTTTCACTTCTTCCCCCAGCCCCGCCATTCCGTCCTCTAACACCAAAATTCGCTGTGTATTTCCAGCTACATGTTCTTTAACCACTCTGAGTTCTTCTTTGATCTCAGCCCTCATTTCATTCTGTCCCTTCATAAGTTCTTTAAACATTTCCGTAACAGAGAGTTCCTTTGGGTCCTCCCCAGCCACTGCTTTCTGCAACATTGACGAGATCTTAGACTGTTGCATCGTGGGGTTTGGGGCAGCCGATGAGGGGGCTGAATGCGCCTTGCCGGTGGGGGGTTTCCTTGCAGCCATTTGTTTGAATTCAGAGATGCAAGTCTTTGCCAAGAAAGGTGATGTCAGAGGGTTTCACAGCTACGCTGGTCTCCAAAGGAAAACAATTGCAAAGGCACCCAATTTGCAGTTCCAAGAGTAAAATACACCAAGATAAATGAGAAGAAAAGTCAGGCAAAGATTAGAAGATCCATACACAGGAGGAGGTCCCAGTTTCCCTTTGGGAGAGTAAACAAACAATCCACTTTCCTTTATATTCTCTTTGGGAGTAGCTTCAAAGGACAGACTTCATTTGCATAAAGACAAAGAAAGAGGGGCGAGCGCCAGCTTGGCCCTCCCTTTCGCAGGGAAAGAGGTCGCCGAAAGTTTTTTATTTTAAAACAACAGTTCAGAGTCGTTTCCAGCAATTGTGAAAGTCATTTTCAATTAAAAGTCCAAAATGACAAATCAGTCTTTTATCCTCTCTCTTCCCGAGGGTCCATTTTCAAAGCCGCTTAATCCGAGGGGGGGGAATGGTAAACCCCCCCCTCTAATCTCTCTTCAAGAACAGAAATGCAAAAAACTCACAAAGTGACTGTTGCTTTTCTCCTAAGTCCTCCAAGAGCACCGGTCAGGATCCCCACTTTCAGTCTCCAGCTGCACTTTTCCGACTTTTCTTTTAGCCTCCGGAGCCATCCGACGAGAGGGCGAACAGCGCGAAGCTGTCTCTTGCCCCCCCCCCGCTCCCCAGCTCCTAGGCGAAGCCGAAAAGCACCCCAGCTGGCTGCCGCCACATGTGGGGTGCCTCGGCCGGCTGCCCTTCGGCAAGAGCCCCCTACAAGGCCTCCTGTGTCCCTTAAGGGACCCACTGGGGAGACGAACGGCAGACAAACACGTCCGTCGTCGTCCGATCCCGGAAGTGATGTGGAGCCTATCACTTTCTGACAAGGACTCCTTTGGACCACAGGGAGTTTATGCTGATTTACCAGCGGAAGCTCCACTAGTGTTTTCCCCAAAATGTTTAATTCGTAAATCTGGAGATGTAGGGCTAACTCAAACTCCACTTGATGATACTGCTGAATACCTTCCAGCTAAGCAACCAGTCAATGCCACAAGTACGAACTGGAGTATGTTCAGATTCTTACAGCCTCATGAGCAAGGCTCGCCTCCCCCTTCTTTCCCCTTGCTTTTGCCTCCCAAGAGGATGACCCTGCCATCTAATAATGGATGTGTTTTTTTGGATCTGAAGGGTGCTCTGGAAAAAATTAACCACACAGAATGACTAGTAAACTCGGATACCACCACCACCACCCCTGCATACTTAAGTGCCTTTCGTGGAACATTGCAGGCTGGGAGTGGTGTGGGGGTACACAATTAGTTAACTATATCCATGTGATCCTGCTCCAGGAGACCTGGGCTTGTGATAAGATATCCTTTTCAGGATTTACGACCATTTCATTGGCCGCTATTAGACAATATATGGCAGGAAGGCCTAAGGGTGGTCTAGCTTGTTTGGTTTCCACTTCTCTGAAAGTGGAAATAGTGGAACTACCCCCCTGTGGCTCTTTAGCTATGGCATTTTTAATTAAGAAAGGACGCAGCAAACTGTTAGTGTTCAATGTTTATCTTCCCCCGACAAGGAGTCAAGCCAATATCAAGGCTCAATGGGGCATGCTGGAGAACTATATTACTTGTATGGAAACTAAATTCCCAGCGTTGTACATCCTTATAGGGGGTGACTTTAACGCCCATTTGGGAGCTAAAGTCCCCCTAGTGATAGAGGCACTCTACCCCCAAGAAACCCTCCAGGCCATAGGTCACCTGACTTCAGCCAGACATTCTAAGGACGAATTAACAAATTTTGCTGGCATTCAGTTAGCCCTTCTAGCAGCCCAACATTGTCACGATGTTAAAAAGTTTGCTAGGCATGAACTGACATTCAAGAGTTAAACTAAGAAAGCTTTATTGCGCAGGTCATAAAACAAAAAAAGTTCTTATCTGAAAGTGATTTATTGCGCATGCGTTACACATTCCAAAATTCCTTTCTTCTTTGTTCGGCTGCCAACTTGGCAGATGGAGCTTTCATTATCAAAATGTAACCAATTAGTTATTTCTGTTTCATTTACTTTTATTATTTTATTATTAAAGTTTGTTTATTAATTAGAATATACTTGTCAAAGGCTTTTATTTTATTTTTCTTAATATCTCAAAAGATATGCGGAAGGGAATCAGCCACAGTCCATTGATCTCAGATATCAGGCGTTGTTTTTTTTTTCCCTGACAACTTGGTTGCAGAGGTTGGTCGACAACTTGGCAGCTGAAATGGCTACAATTTATGGCTGTATTTTCTCTTCGCGCTATCTTAAGATAACCGACTAAGCCTAATTAGCAATGTCGGAGAAAAAGAAAAAGAAAGATGGGGCGAGCACAGATGGATCAGCTTCCTCTGACAAGGAGGCTCCCTCGGACACAGAGAAGCAAGAACCTTCAAACGTATTCCAGGAGCAACAAAGTGCCGAGCCAGATGTGGGGGAAGGAGCTACAGGACGCGACATCCACGAAACGAGGTCAGTGGTTCCTCCTTCTAAAATATCTCCAGGAGATTATGAATTTTTGGGGGCCAAGCCAAAACTTCCCACTCTGCCAGAGCCACTCCATTCCCAGACCCTCGCAGATTATCAAACAATTGATGAATGGCCGGCAGAAAAAAAATCCTCCCACGCAGAAAGCAGATTTTATGAATTCTCCCCAGATGATGATGAAGAAATGCAAAGCTATCTTGATCAAATAGAACGTTTCGAAAAATATGCTAGGGACGTGAGAGAGTGCTTTAACGAAATAAAGCGAAGTAGGAGGAGCTCCCCCACTCCCAAAATGTCTGAGGACGCCATCTTGTCTTCAAAACAACAGCCTAAGACACACCCCACAGAGTTCATTGGTCAATTAGAACAAAGAGACATGTACACGTCACCGAGGTCACGTGGTCCCTTTGAGTCAACTGAACTTCCGCATACGTATAGACGACTGCAGTCAAAAAGTGAGGCTGCACTGCCATCTGCTGGCGGAGAAAAATCATTAGAGCAAAAGATGAAGCAGTTTTAGAGATCTGGCTATGAGCCCTTTAGAAGCCAAAACTTTGCCCCCAAAGGTTAAGTCTTCAACACCCCCTGGCGGTGCTGAATCCTCCCTAGATGGAAAAAGGCAAAGCCAAAGGCGAATTCGAGGAAGCCAATTTGATGTTGCCACGCAAAGGCCAATGATGCAACCCCAGCATCCCCTGGTTCAACAACCAGTTTTGCAACCAGATCAACAAATTGTTCCAATGCACATTCCTCAGCAGGTATTCACAGTCACCCTCTTGACTGGTGAGTCCAAATTAAAGGAGTCAGGAGAGAATTATAAAGCCTGGGTCAGTGAAATTGCGCTCTTGCTTCGAAGAGAAGGCACACATTCCATGGTTTTTAATCCTCCCCCTCAACCCTGGACACCTGCAATGAGAGACCTCGAAAACAGAGCAATCACGACTTTACTCATGTCAATGGAAATTGAGATCCAAGGTATCTTTCCACCTGATGCAACTGCCCAAGAAATATGGGCTATTTTGGAAGATTGCTACAGGCCCGTTTCAATTGAATCCTCATGTTTGCTCATGTCTGAGTTCCATGGTTCGAAGTTGAAACCTGGTGAACGAATTGGTGGACATTTGACCAAACTGAAAAGAATGAGAAGTGAATTGAGACAAAATGGGCATGTAATCGATGATATCCAAATGATTAGCATCATCATTAACTCATTGAATTATGAATGGAAAGATGCTGTTGCAAAGATTAACTACGTGCCTATTGCTCAACGCACAGTTAACCACGTTTGCAGACTTTTAGTGGAAGACGAAGCTATCAGGTTAGCTACACCACATCTGCAACGACCTCCAGCATCAAAGGCTCCAGCCAGACGTCCCTTCCGAGGAAGAGGCTACGCTCCAAGGATGCCAAAATGCTACACCTGCAACCGTGTGGGACATGACACCCGGGATTGTCCTCAACGAGTTCCAGCTCCCGCCACGTACCAGCCCAGAGGAACAGATTCCAGAGGCAGAGGTAGAGGCGGAAGACAAGGCCGTCGTGGTCCAAGGCGTGATTCACAAGCTCCACTTGTGACACTGGCCATAACCAACGTTCCACAACCTGATCCAAAGTTCGACAGACGTCTTTTGTGGACTTTAGACAGTGGAGCAGCTGTGCACGTTACCCACAGAAGGGAACTTTTCACAGAGATGGGCGAACCAGAGCCCGAGTATCGAGAACTGTATTCCTTCACCAACCACACTTGCAAGGTTATGGGAAAAGGAACTGTTTACATTGAAGAACTCGATACACACATCCCTGATGTTTATTACATACCTTCAGCAACCAGTAATTTGCTTAGTCAAAGCCACTTGTCTAGAGATTTAAAGTTCCAGGTTCACCACCTCGAAAAAGCAAGTTACTTAGTTAAAGATGGTGATATTGTTGCTGAAACCATGCTGATTGGTGGTGTTTATTACTTAAAGCCAAAGCCTAAAGGGCAAGCACAGGCAAGTATGCAAACTCCAAAAAGGCACAACGTAGACCCAGAGAGAGTTGTCCCAGAGAGAGAAAACGTTACTGTGCCAAAGGCTCCTAAAGCCAACAAACAGAGAAAACAAAAACAGATTGCTCAGAGCAAACCTGAGGGTCCTCATGAAACTGTTAATGTTGAGAATTCACTAACTGGTAAACCTTTACATTCCAGGTGTATTCACAAGTGGCACAGAAGATTGGGGCATGCCAGTTTCCGTGTTCTTAGAAAGATGCCGGAGTTCGCAAAAGGTTTGGATCTAAAGGGGTGTAAGGTGTTTTTGGATTGTGCCGTTTGCAAAAAGGCTAAATCTAAGGCGGCTCCAATTCCAAAACACGCTACACGCCAGTCAACACGCATTTTGATTTGGTACACACTGACATAGTGGGTCCTTTCCCACCAACACTTGGTGGCAGAAAGTATTTTTTAACAATTGTAGATAATCATTCTAGATATGGATTTGTATATCCTATGAGAGAGAAATCTGAGACCTTTCAGATCTTTAAAGACTTTGCAGCGTTTGTTTCTACACAATACCAAGTTCGCATCGCCAGAATCCAGAGTGACCGTGGTGCAGAATTCATGTCTCAGCGTTTCCAGGACTGGATGCGTAAGAATGGAATTCTTCATCAGACATCTGCTCCATATACACCGGCTCATAACGGAGTCGCAGAAAGAAGACAAGGGGTTCTACAAACCATGATGCGTTGTCTTCTAGAAGATGCCAATCTCAGTAACGCATACTGGGGTGAAGCAATCAAATATGCAAATTACATTGTCAACCGTACTTGGAGCAGTGTAATCAAACTCCTTTCTACATGCTGTATGGCTACAAGCCTGATCTCAAGAACCTCCATATTTTTGGTTCATATGCTATGGTGAACACTCCCTTAAGTCAAAGAAGAAAGGGAGGTACAGTAGCAAAGAGACTGAGATTTATGGGTATTGATGATAATTCAAAATGGTACAAATTCATTGATACTAAACATGTGATTGTCATTTCACAATCTGCTAATTTTGAGGAAGATATTGACTGGTCCAGGATTCATTCCAATGATCCTGAAGTTTATTTTCCTAGAGATGGTGTTCCAGATGCCACGCAGCCTGATGACAATTCGCAGGCAGATGTTCCTTCTACCAGTTCTTCACAACCTGATGTTCCGTCTTCGCGAGCCGCGGATGCTGATGCTAGCGACGAACGTGAGGACGAGGATGATGATGATGAAGAAGAAGAAGAAGACTGGACTGTTGTTCCTAGACGCTCCAAGAGGGCCACAAAAGGAATCCCTCCACAACGTTATTCATGGCAACTGACAAAGTCACCATTACCTTTGATTTGCAACGTTACTCTTCCTCCAGAGACATTCACACAAATCAAACAGCTTCCTGATTCAGAACAAGACAAGTGGTATGATGCAATGCAGGATGAAATGGACAGTTTAAAGAAACTTAATGTATTCACACCTACAAAACCTCCAGCAAACAAGAAAGTCATTGGCACCCGATGGGTCTACAGAATCAAGAAGAAACCAAATGGTGAGTCTTTATACAAAGCCAGACTTGTAGCTCAGGGTTTCGCTCAACGTTATCCTGAGGACTACACAAACACTTACTCACCAACAGTCAGAACTGAAAGTGTAAAAATTGCTTTAACCACTGCAACTATTCTTGGTTTAGAAGTTTTCCAGTTTGATGTGGACACAGCTTATCTACATGCAGACCTAGATGAAGAGATCTATGTGAGAAGCCCTCCAGGATTCCGAAAGCAAGAAGGGGATACCTGGTTCCTGAACAAAAGTCTTTATGGTCTGAAACAGTCAGGTTTAATGTGGTATTTATGTTTTACTGACAAACTAAATTCAATGGGCTTTATTAAGTCCGAAACTGATGAATGCGTGTTCACAAAAAGATCTAACAATGCATATGAGATAATTCTTGTTTATGTTGATGATATTGTTTATATTGGTCCAAATAAGAAAATGAGTGAGATTTTTGCTAAAAGTTTGCAGAGATACTTCACACTGAAATCTTTAGGACACATTAGCACTTATTTAGGTGTTCGAATTGAAAAGACACAGAAGGGGTTTAGTCTTTCACAAGAGGAGAAAATTGATCACATTCTACATCATTGCAACATGAAAGATGCTAGCACAACAAAGACACCCATGCAAACAGATTTTCACAACTTAACACATGAACCAAGTCCTGAGTTCGAGGACCAAACACTTTATCGTTCAGTCATTGGTTCACTATTATACATTAGTAGTTGGACCAGACCTGACATCGCACTTAGTGTTAATCTTTTATCACGACACGTAGGTAAGGCAACATAATTTCATTGGTCATGCATTAAGAAGTTGTTGAAATACCTAAAACACACTAAACACATGAAGTTATTGCTAGAACCAACACACGCTGATCAACCAAAGTTGATTTGTTTTTCTGATTCCGACTGGGCGAGCGACAAGAAGTCACGCAAAAGCACTTCTGGTTACATGATGTTCCTAAATGGTTGTCCTGTTTATTGGCAAGTGAGAAAACAGAGTTTTGTTTCATGTTCATCTACTGAAGCTGAATATGCTTGTGTTTCAGATGCTTGTAATTCTCTAACGTGGTTTGATGCTTTGATCACAGATATCTGGACACGTCCGATTCGACCAATCACCGTGATGGAAGATAATGTATCTGTTGTCTATATTTCTGAGTCACATTTCACAGGTTCTAGGTCCAGACACATTGACATTCGTTATCAAAACACAAAACAATTAGTTAAGCAAGGTTTTGTTAAATTGCAATATGTTTCTACACATGATCAGATCGCAGACATGCTTAACAAACCACTTGCTGCAAATCAACACGAATATCTGCGAAAGAAGATGTGCCTTAATTGATGATTTGATGACGTCAGCCCAAACTAGCAAAAGAAGGGGTGTCACGATGTTAAAAAGTTTGCTAGGCATGAACTGACATTCAAGAGTTAAACTAAGAAAGCTTTATTGCGCAGGTCCTAAAACAAAAAAAGTTCTTATCTGAAAGTGATTTATTGCGCATGCGTTACACATTCCAAAATTCCTTTCTTCTTTGTTCGGCTGCCAACTTGGCAGACGGAGCTTTCATTATCAAAATGTAACCAATTAGTTATTTCTGTTTCATTTACTTTTATTATTTTATTATTAAAGTTTGTTTATTAATTAGAATATACTTGTCAAAGGCTTTTATTTTATTTTTCTTAATATCTCAAAAGATATGCGGAAGGGAATCAGCCACGGTCCATTGATCTCAGATATCAGGCGTTTTTTTTTTTTTTCCCTGACAAACATAACAAGATAATTCTTAATGGGTGCACCCTAGGTGATCTGGCTGGCGAATTTACTTTTAGTTCTTTACGTGGGAGTAGTCTTATTGATTTTGTGCTGGTTTCTCAACCCTTAAGAGAGGCAGTCTGTGCTTTTTACTGCCTTACGGAGAGCGACCACTACCCCCTGGTTACAATTAATGAGCTTTTTCAAATATACATCTCCCTAGGGGCTCTCAGATATTAGATCCCTATGTGGCCTCGTACACAAGGAGGATCAAATGATCTCCCAATACTGAAAGAAAGTTTCACTCCTTTTTATCATCTCCGGAGTGCCTCAACTTGTATAATCAGGTACTAGCAAGTACCGGCTCAGAGATAGTCTTGGCCTTTGAATCACTAATTAACAGTGTCCAAAGGGAGCTTGGAGCTGTCTGTGGGCCGAGTGGGCCGTATCAATCACGAAGAAATACTTGGTTTGACAAAGATTCCCTGATGCTTAGGAACCAGATCAAACAGGTTTACCTGCTCTACCGCAACCGAGGGGACAAACGTCCACCAGAGGACTATTACCGCATGAAGTGGGAATACAAAGGATTAATTGCTGAGAAAAAGAAAAATAAAGAGAGAAAGAAGTGGGATCTACTTCTCCTCTTCATCCAGCAGAAGGACACCCGACTATTTTGGCAAATTGCTGCCAGCTCTTTGCCAGGCCATCAGGAACTCCCTCTCTGCTGTATCTCTAACAGAGACTGGGAAAACCATTTCCTGGCAATTTACCAGGCGTCAGCAAGCTCGACAGTGCCTGACCCACGGCTGTCTCCTGTAGCCCCTGACTGGCAAACTGTGACTATGCTGAGATCACCAAGATTATCTCCGAATTTAAGTCAGGCAAAGCTCCTGGCCCTGATGCTATTCCCCCTGATCTGCTAAAATCCAATCCTGTATGGTGGATACCTCTTTTGGCAAGACTCTTTACATATATTAATTCCACCGGCAGGATACCTACCTCCTGGAGCTCAGCAATTATTGTGCCAGTCTTTAAACGAGGAAATAGAAACAACCCAGCTGACTATCGCCCCATAAGCCTGCTCTCCATTATTGGGAAATTGTATGCTAAATATCTCAACCACAGACTCCTCTCTTGGGCTGAGGAATCCAATATTATTGGTGCCGAACAAATTGGGTTTAAAGCAGGCTGTGCTACATTGGATCATTGCTTTGTCCTAGTGCACCTGGTCGACAAATATACTACTATACCAGGTGGCAAACTCTTCTGCTTTTATTGACCTAAAGTCAGCATTTGACTCAGTTCCTAGGGGTCTGTTGTGGTCAAAACTGCTTAAAAGTTCCATTGACAGACGTTTGTTGTTCCTAATTAGATCCTTGTACAATCAGACCTCCAGCCAGGTCAGGTGTGGTCTGCAGGGAGAACTCTCTAATCCTATCCCGATTAAGAATGGAGTAAGGCAGGGATGTGTTCTGGCTCCTCTTCTGTTTAATATATTTTTATCTGACCTGGCTAGTTACATTGGACATATTGAGTCCCACGCCCCGAAGCTGACAACTACAAAGATCCCACTTCTTCTTTATGCTGATGATGCAGTTCTCCTTTCATTGACAAGGCCAGGACTAAAAAGATTACTTTCTGCATTTGGATCTTACTGTGTTGAAAACCATTTGGTTATTAATCATGATAAATCAAAAGTATTAGTGTTTACTAGAGCCCGGAAATTGTATAAATGGGATATCAGTGGCAATGCTGTCAAGCAGGGTTTACATTTTAAGTATTTAGGTATTCAATTTCAGAACACCGGTGCCTGGACCAGACACCGAACCCAGGTGCTGAACTCGGCCTCCTGTAGTCACCAGCAGATTTTAAGATTCTTTTATACCCAGGGTGGCCAGTTCATTCCTTCTGCCTTACATATTTACAGTGCCAAAACGTTGGCCCAAACTCTTTACGGTATTCCCATATGGATACGGGGCTTCAAGGATTGCATTGAAAGAACCCAGGCGGCTTTTCTTAGAAAACTTCTGGGTCTTCCCCCTTGTATTGGTTTTGCCCCGATGTACTTGGAACTGGGCATTCGATCGGTGGAATGTATGGCCTGGATTAACACCTTTAAATGGTGGTTTCGGTTGCTTTTTCTGGCAGTTCCTGGCAGCTACCTCTCCCTGCATTTGCAGACTCCCATATTTCTCACTGGGAGAAAGAGCTGCTGAAGAAACTACATCTGCTAGGTTTTACGGAGGATGCCTTGGAAAACTACGACCTTAAGGACGCCCAATTTAGGGTAGTCCAACGGCTTATGGACATTGATTTACAATACCTATGAGCCAGAGCCAACTAAACTTGCTCCCCCCTGATTTTTAACCAATTTAATAATTATGGATTGAGGATGGCTTCCTATTTTTATACATTAACAATTCCTAAGTACAGAAGAGCTTTTCCCCTAGCTCGCTTTAATGTGTTGCCCTCAGCACTTTTGGATGGTCGTTTTAAGAGGCTCCCGATTAACGAGCGGCTATGCCCTTGTGATAGAGCTGAGGTTGAAACTGTGGAGCACGTCCTTCTATTTTGTCCCATGTATAACACAGACAGATCCAAGTTACTGTCTCTTCTTGAAATCGTCCCTTCTAGACCTAATGGCTGTAATTTGTTTGTATATTGCCTTGGAGATGACTCCTCATACATCACCTCTCAGGTTTCCAAATTTTTCTTAAGAACTGTAACCATTAGAGGAGAATGCTGTAACTTTTCTTAGTTAACCTTCTGGTGACTGATTGCTATAATGCTATGATCCATTCTCTTATGTCTCTTTTTAGTACTTGTGTTTTTGGTCTGTGACCGTAAATAAATTTATATACATATATCTGTGGGCATGGCTTGGTGGTGGTGGGGTCATGTGACTGCATGGGTGTGACCAAACTTTTTTTTTTTTACTTTTTAAAGCATTTTCTTCCTGCTCGTTTGGGTGAATACGCAGGAAAGAAATGCTTTAAAAGGGGGGGGGAGTTTCCGATTATCGTGTGGTTTATAGCTGATCCATGCAATTGTCGGAAGCTTTTTCTCCCCACTTTTAAAAGCATTTTTTCCTACCTATTCGCCCAAATCAACAGGAAAAAAATGCTTTTAAAAGCAAAAACAAAGCTTCCCATGATTACATGGCTCACAGCTGATCCGTGCAATCGTTGGAAGCTTTTTTTTACTACTGTTTCACAGAACCAGGAATAATCGTCCCTACCGGTTCAGCCGAATTGGTCCGAAAAGGAAGATTTCACCCCTGGTATTGACTGACTGGGAAGGTACTACTTCTCTAGGTATCAAGGAAAATATTTCTATTCCAGGTTTCAAAACCCAGTTTCAAGAAATATGTAATTTACCAATAGTTCAAAAGGTTACTTTTCTACAAATCAAAAAGTGTTACAATATTTCCCTTTAACATAGATTTTATTGTATTTTCCAAGAATAAATACCTTAATTTATAAACTAGGCAATGTATTCCAATATGTTAATTTTTTAGGATTTCTAATTCATGATTATTTACATTTTTTTGTTTGATATTATAATTTAACAATTACATTATTTGTTGGATGCATGGATGTTATCTTTTTCAAACTTATTTTCATCCATTTTCTGCGTATTATATTTTTTAAATTGCATTTTGTAAACAAAGGTTCCATTATGATTTTATCTATCATTACTGAAAGATATTCCTTTTTTGTTTTCAACCTGATGGTTCCATACTTCCTCAACCCAGATAAATAAATGAAGATGGGGGCCCTGATCATAAGACAGTCTAGAGAGCATTTGTAGTTTACCCTTCCTTAGTCTACCTACCAAGTTCCCAGAGCAGTTGTCTTAGTTTAAACATATGTAAATACTAAGAAATAAAAGGTGCAGCAGATATTTAGAGTTATCAGAGAAGTTAGTAACTCTGTGATTCAGAGTCTCAGCCAAATAAAATATGGCATAGATTGTGACTGGAGAAATCGTAATAGAAGCTCTTTTGAAAAACATATATTATTTCCTGGGTTGTCTTCAGGTTTTCCTGAATCATGCAAAATATGCCTCATTTTCCTTTTCTACATAACTATTTTTTTTTCTAAATTTTGCCTGACAGTATGTCAGTAAACATAAATATTTGGGTGGAAGATTAGAAAACTGTTCTTGTACAAACATGATATATCCTGAACCTCTAACTGCTTAGCAACATGAAACTAACCCAACAATTAAACCATACAGACCAGAACCTATACATAAGTCAGTCTAAGTGGCTTTTGCAATATTCAAACCTACCTGCAAAATGCATAGAAACGTGAAAAAGTTGGCAAAGGGAATTCCACTTCCTGCCCATCTTCCTGTCAGCAAGAGATATTTGACTTTGCTTGCTTTTGATAGTACAATTCTACTTCTTGTAGAGCAGAAATTTAATGAGATAGCTAAATTCCCAAACTTGGCTTTAAACATTTTTAGGCACCAGGAACATAACACAATAAAAAAATGACATGTGGGCCTCGATTACTAGCACAGAATTTCCACTTTAAATAGCATCTAAGATAAGAATTCTGTTGAACAGTTACTTACTACATGCTCCGCAGGTGAAGCATCCATCATGGTAGAGATTCCCCATTGCCTGGCAGGCCTGGTTTGCACCATATACACCTTTGTTGCATTTCACGCAGGTTCCTGAGGAGGAGGGGGGAGGAGGAGGAGGAAGATTAAAAGATGATTTATCAGAATCAGATTACACAAATAACACAAATTTCAAAAAGTATCCCCAGGAGAAAATGGGATATTTAGTTTTATGGCATCAAGGATTTGATGAAATGTTACATTAAAGCAGACAAGGAAGGAACAAGGCAGCAAGAAGCAAGGAAATTTATGCAGATTTTCTTTTTCAATTAACAGAAACAAACACATTCTGTGCACTTTCCATACCTTAACAAGGTTCATATGCTTAAAAAGGAGAGAAATATCTTTGTAAATTCCCAAAATTATATTGCTATGTGGAAAAAGGATTTTCTTCTCTCTAAATATTATTGTTTTTTGACAAGCACTATAGCACTGGCTTAGGAAGTACGGGGGCCTATGCATGCATGGTTCATTTATTTCATCCTTTCGTCACATTTAACAACAGTGGGAATCTAGTAGCTTATGCTCATTGGTTACTGTTGGCCTTGAAATCTATCAACCTTCAAGACTGGAAGACCTAAATACCAACTGTTCAAAAAATATTATTTAATGTGTATTAAGGAAAATAGAAGAATAAGTGTCTAATAAGTGGATGATTGAATAGGATAAATTCTACTTTGGGATTATGTCCAAAATGGCAATGCCTTTACATCGGTATTCATTAGTAATATACTCTCTAATATCATTATTTGTTTTACAATGCCATTTTACTTTATTCTTTTTTTGCCAATATCTAGTAAGAAATCTATTTTCTCAACTAACTGAACTTCTCCCACTAGTTTGCTGGTCTTCTCAATACTACTTTATCATGCTTTTGACAATTTTTTCCTTGATTTCCTTAAACTCAAAATGAAATTTTCTTTCATTTTTATTTACACCAAGTTTTCCCATTCACATAGGTGCTAAGGTTGGTTTTCTGAGTATTTTCTTATTTCTTGCACCAATTCTTATTGGCTTTCTACCTTAAACTTTTTAAGACTCTCTAAACTGACTTTTACGACTTCTGGTTTGGTGTCACTGAGACACATTTGTAAGGAGCAGGGTTACGTGAACATAGGCTGAACTGTCCTCACTAGGGGTGGGGCTTAAAGGGCTAAAGTCACCTCGTAGGGTTGATGAAGAAAGGAAGAATGCCTTATGGATTGCAGAGAGTGGCAACTCTCCTGCTTGATCCGAGGCTCACTCTCCTATTCAAGAATGAGGAAGGAAAGGTGGCCATTATAGCCACCAGGAAGGTGGGACAACAAAGAAAGAAATGTGCTGGAGCAGTGTTTGAACAGTGGACTGAAGCTGGGTGAGATGATTTTCAACTTCTTGACTAGAGATTAAACCCCAAAGAAAAGAAATTCTGAAAGACAATTCTCCAAAATGTTTCAAGGGTCTAACAATTACTTAGAGGAAGACTACAGACCCGAAAGAAAATGAAACCTGAGATAGGATATAATCTTTAAAATACAGAAATGGATTTGATCATTTTATTGGCAACATCTTGAAAAAGCATTTTAAAATGCTGGAAACATTGGACTTATTGGGAAAAAAATGAAAGGAAATTATCTGAAGAAATTGGAACAGTATTAGATTGAATGTCGCATTGAAATTCTAGGTGATAATGCCTCTATTGGTGAAAGAAAGAAATACACTATATTTTTATAAGGCTGGGAAGACTGGAATAATCTTTAACACTGAGTTGAGGTAAACACACCAGGAAGACTGTGTTTTTTGTTGTATATTGTTTGATACCTATTTGTTTCACAGCTAAGGAGAAAAAATGTCTGAGACTTTGAAGATTGCTAAGTAGAGTGGTTCACAAACACTTGGAACTATTATTGGAATCAAAGAGCTGGTTAGGTGACTGATAAAGACAAGGAAAAATTTGGAAGGAATAAACTGGTGGAGAACTATAAAGAATTATAATTATTGCCTACTTCTAGGAATGAGTGAATAGTTAAGACTGGCTTTTTGATGTCACAGACAACTAGACAAGAGTGTTGGATTTTGATAGATTTGTGAGCAGGTTTTGGACTTATTAAAATAAGATAAATGCTTCAACAGGAAATAATAAGCATATTTCAAAAAGAAATGTCATCAATGTTTCAAAGTATTTATGAAACTATAACAAAGAACCACAGGGAGATAAAGTATCTGATGTATGATATATACATGAGCTTAGAAAATGTTCAGCAAATAACAATGAAAAATGAGAAAATCCAGGAAATAGAGAATAGAAAAAAATAGAGGAAGGGAAAGAGCAGGCAAAACAACAAACAAAACCAAAAGATAAGGAGAAGGAAAAGACAATCAAAATGGATGAAACAGATCAAGCTGACAATATATTTAGAAACTTAAAAATAGAATTGAACAAGCAGGTAGACATTCTTGAAGGGAAGACAGAGACACTCACAGGCATAGTGAAGATCTGCAGTGAGAGGCAGAAATAGAAGAAGAAACATTTAGATCAAGAAAGAATGATAGGGAGACATAAAACTTCAAAGGAGGAGTTTGGAAAGCATGCAAAAAATCAATAAGAATTGATATACTAAAATAAATTAGAGACGATGGGTAGAAATAGAATATTCACTAATTTAAACTATGTGCTATCAAGATTTAGAATAGAGGTAGGAATTAGAAAGAGCGAAAATATTATTATGTATACTCCTATATAATGTTTTAAAATTAGTATGTAGAGGAAAGGATAAGAAGATGAAAGATGACTATATTATATACCTTTAAAAACATTATTAAGGTTACCATGGTTATTAGCATTGAGTAATATAACATAATATTGAACAATTAAATCATGAGGGATTATATACAAGTTAGAGTAAATATTCCAATGTTAACAACTTTAATTGCATATTTATAATGCTACTATAATGCGAGTATGACTAATGTAATTAATATAATTAAAATTTATAAGAGGCAAATGATAGAATACTTACTAACAAGATTGGTGTTATCAAGATACGAAGTAGAGGTAGAAATCAGAAAGGAGGGAATACTACAATGAATATTGTTATATGACATATTAAAATTAGCAGGTAGATGAAGGATAAGAAGTTGAAAGATGAATGTGTTCTGTATAATGTTATTAGAAAGATGTGAGCACAACTAATGTAAGGTGATGGAAATTGTCTATTTTATTATTATTGAGTATCAAAATTAATACCCAAAGTCACACTGTTCATGTATTTAATGCTTATATACATTTAAAAATAAAACACTTTAAAAAATAAACTAACTTTTACACTGCAATTTCAGACACTTACCAATATCCCTGCTTTTGTTTTCTTTGCTTTAATTTTCCAATTCACAGATTATGCATCTTTTCTACAGTTTTTCTCTCTCGCATCTCTCACTTTAATTAGCAAGAAAAATAACCCTTCCCATCAGCATCCCCTTGTCTGTTTTATTTGGAATACTTTTCCGATAAATTTTCTTTCTGATCAACTGCCTTCTTAAAATACGGACATTTATTCTGTATTATTATTATTCTGTCTTTATTTTTTAATTTAGAATTTTTTACTTCTATCAATCTTTTCTTCTCTTTATATGTATCTTGGTTCTGCTCTTATTTTTTAATTTAAACCTGTTAACATCAATTGTCATGAGTAATGCAAGATTATGAAGTCACATGTTTATCAGTAAAAAATACAAAACTTAAAGATTTTTCTTCAATGCAGAAATGGGGCTATTGGTGCTTTCAGACTGATGGTTGAATAGATGCTGACTACTTCAAAGGACAAAGTTTATACAATTACCCAAAGAAATGTATGAGCACAAACACATTAGCAATACATTTTCAGGTGCATTGGAAATCCTTTAAATTATTTGCCATTAGTACACTTCTGACTTGGAATAATATTACAACTGCTCACTTTGACCAGAAACAGAAAAATGAGTTTATTATGTACACAAGTGATTCCATGGTTCTTGAAAACATACTGGATTGACTGTAAGTCCACACAGAATTAAAAGGTGTACAAAGGAGATATTATATGAAAGACATTATAGGATAGTTCTATATTTAGTATCAATTTCTTAACTTGAATAAAGGATATTTTCAGTACAACTAAAGAGCATTTTCTGCTACCCAAACAAAATGTTAATTACAAAATACTGCTTTTGTTTAAAAAAAACCACATACCAAGTATATCAGAGTAGTAATAACCTCCTCACATTTTGTAAATATTTAAGTATATCTTTTCATATGACAACACTGAAGAAATGACACTTGGCTACAATGTAAAGTAGTGAGTATACAGCTTGTGTAACACTGTAAATGTGCTGTCCACTCAAAATAACACAACACACAACCATTAATGTCTAAACATTAATTTAGGTCCTGGCTTGTTATCAATTGCCTACAGAAGGACCATCAAATGGGTGGATTTACACAACATACTAAATTATAAACCAAGGTTCACATGGCTACTTTCACTACAAGATTCCTTATATGTCCAGTAATTCCCCAAAAAGATGATTAACATATAATTCATTTAGTAATTATATCCAGGCATTTACCATATTGAAATAATAACACAAATCAAGGCAATTGTAATCAAGGTCAAGAAATAAATCTATACTTCTGTTCAAGATATATATTTAATATACAAAGATAGATGGACTACCTTTTCAAATTCAGCCTCTTTATCCAGTTGTCTAATGCCACACCAAAAGGGCATTTTCTATTACATAATGTTTTAAATCCTGAAATGTTTCCTCACATGTTAGGCATGAAAGGTAGAAAATACCTTCCTCACTGCCGCATATAATCAAGTCATATCAGTGAAAATGATTACGTGCCAGAAGAATGTTGTATTAATCTATCAACAGATCTATTTTATTTTGCCACCAAGGTATTCCTTTCACCATGATACAGGCAGTTTTAATGTGTTTGCCTGTAAAACTAGCAACAATGTCCATATAAATGTTATACTGGATAATTATCATTTAAGAAGTGTCAAATCTTTTAACAAGCTAACTTACCCTTATCCTATCTGACAATCTTAGCCAATTATGACCTGGTTTTAATTGGCAAACTACTAACCAAGATGCAATGTCTTAATTATAAATAATGATGTGGTCTGGCTTATTTGTTGCTGTTTTTAAATAAGTTGTTTATACCCGCAATTTCATCTTCCCATCAAAGATATTCTTCAAAATTCCACTGCTTGTTTTTAATCTAAAAATTCAGATACAGAACAAAAACCAAGCAACATAGATAGTAAAATGCAACACCACTTAAAAATTATTTTTAAAGCCAAAAACTAACTCAATTCACAGGTAATTCATTTCTAAAACTGAATGTACTACAGCAAATCATTACCCATACATTTCAAACGTAGCCAAGTCCAACTATATTTCCATGCAACACTAGATAGCTTCATCTTTTCAAGATCATTATTCTTGATGTAATTGAGTCTTCATTCTTTTTATGTCACCAATAGCAGTTTACCACTTTTTAAATAAGTGTATGGATTTATCATCACCTATCCTGTTCTCAAATGGGAAGAGAAACTGCCATTCATTTTCACAAAAGTAAACTAGCGTTTGAGTAAGTTTACTAGCAAAATGTGTGACAGATGCTGATCAAAGCTGAATTAAAATATTTTTAAAAATTAAAAGCTCAGCTGGGAATATATTACTAAGCAAGGTAGTTGTTAATTGAGTTATGCCCAATTTACAAGCTTTTTTTGTCACAGTTACTAAGTGAATCATGTGGTAATCAGGAGCTGTTGGAAAAAGTCACAAATGATGATCACATAATCCTGGGATGATGTAAGCAGCATAAATACATGCCAGGTGCCAAGACCCAAATTTTAATCATGTCACCATAGGGATGCTGCAACAGTTTCAAGTGCAAGGGCTGGTTTTTAAGTTACTTTTTTCAATGCCATTCTAACTTTGTATGGTTCCTAAATGAATGATTATAAATCAAGGATTATTAGCAGAACAGTTTTGTTCCTTGCTTACTTGTATTAGACATGTCATGCAGAAGTTTGGAAAATTTCTCATAATGACTGTCTTATGGTCTCATGGAGAATGGGGAAAAAAGAAACACTAAGAAACTTTTCCTTATTATCAAGATCCAAGGTAATTCATTAGAAATGTATTTGCAGAGAAGGCTGTTTGATGCACAAACCTTTTAAAATCTAAACGTTCATTTACTAGTTAAAGTTTATATGTGTACCCAGATATGTTGCAGGATAAATATTTCCTCTTCAAGGATTTTGTAATTAATTGTGATTGAAAGTCACACATAGAGTAGTAATCCATGCAAGCAGCATTGCTAGCTTAGCTACAAGCTGCTTGGAACTGAAAGGAATACATTTAACTTCCTCAAATCCCTGCTATAGGCAACTAGATTTTAAAAGTAAAGAAAAACAAACAATAGCTTCGTCTTTGTTGCTACTTTCAAGGTTGGCCCTGCTCCATTTAGCATCCTATGGAAATCAGAGCAGGAAATCAAAGTATTTAAAGTACTGATTGCAATGTGGACTATTTAGTGCATGGTGAATATTAAGAGTGTATTTATATATGACATGTAATCTTATCATTTTGAATCTTATCATTTAAAAAAGCAAACTCTCAAAAGCAATTCAATCCAAATTCCTTTTAAACATTTCCTAAGCTAAGCAAGTGACCTAGAAAGAATTCCAAACTGGCCCATCTAGAGATATGCAATGGAAAGCTTAACTTGCCAAAAGGTCTCCAATACTTGCAAACACATTAGCTTTCCTTACAATTAGCCATTTCCATACACAATTCAGATAAAACTACAGTCCCATCCACTCCTATACCCTGTACTCATCCTACACATTATCCTACACCCGGGATGGTGAACCTGTGGCACGTGGAGCCATTTGTTAGGGCACATAAGGCGTTGTGCTATCAGCTCCAGCAGGCATGCACACGCTGGCCAGCTGACTTCGGACTTCTTTTACAGCTGTTTTTCACCAACCAGAGGCTTCCCTGAAGCCTCTGGAGGGCAAAAAACAACCCAATGCGCAAACCGGAAGTTCGGAAACAGACTTCCGGTTTGCCTAAAGGGCTGTTTTTCGCATTCCGGATGCTTCAGGAAAGCCTTCTGAAGCCTCCAGAGGACCTCCAGGGGACGGGGGAGGCTATTTTCACCCTCCCTATGCTCCTAGAAAGCCTCTGGAGCCTGGGGAGGATGAAAAATGGGTCCATCACATGCCAAAAGCGGGGGGCGGAGGGCAGGAGTGCACACATAGCATTATGGTTGTGGGCACGCCCACGCACGACCCCCCTGCACTCCCCCTGCTTTTGGCATGCGATGGGAAAAAGGTTAGCCATCACTGTCCTACACAGTGTACTCACAAATCTTACAAACTAACAACTTACCTAGATAATAATTTCATTGTTTAAACACTATCATCTTTCTTTTTTTGAGGACACTGGAAATATTTTATATTCAATCATACCAATCTTTACTTTGTTAAAAATGGAAAAAATGAGTATGATGGAAAAGAAAACTTATTTACTAACAATAATTAACATGAAATCTCAGTGCTGTAATTAAATTTGAGGTAAAAGTGGAAAAATTAAAAGCCATCTACAGTTAAAAACAAAATTATGTTAATTTTTCATAGACACAAGAATTGCAAAATCATTTTAGAGAATTGGTCCACTTCTGATTAAATTACATGAATTCAATTACATTTATCTTAACTCTATATTGAGAAAAAGGAACTTGAAATCCACAAGATTTTATGTGCTTCACTTATGTTCCAACTTTCATTACTTCTTTTCCAAGGGATAAAAATGATTTTATTTCTGTTGTGATATTAAAGATTCTATTCCATTCTATTCTATTCTATTCTACTCTACTCTACTCTACACTACACTACTTTACTCATTTGAGCACAAATATTGATTTATAAACAGGTCCAAAATAATTCCTAAATTTGCAGAATATTTAATTTTATAAATTCTTAAATTATTATTTCAACTGCTTTATAAAAAATGAATCTCTTAATAGAAATATATTTCAGTATTTCCAAGCAAGGCATTTTTTCTTAAAAAAAGAAATAAAGAAACTTACTGAAATATAGCACTGTCAAAAATAATAACCAACCTATAATATAAGTACAGGATACATGCCAACCCTCCCAAATCATAACTGCTACTTTACAAGAGCGAAATTTACTGGAAAAATTATAGAGATATTGAATCCTTTAAATGTTTTAAATAGTCTTCATTTCTAGGTAAAAAAACCACCTAGAAACAATTAATGTAAACTAATGAGCCTCGGTGGCACAGTGGTTAGAATGCAGTACTGCAGGTACTTCTGCTGACTGTCAGCTGACCACAATTTGGCAGTTCAATTCTCACCAGACTCAAAGTTGACTCAGCCATCCATCCTTTTGAGATTGGTAAAATAAGGACCCAAATTGTTGGGGGCCACAGTCTTAAGTTATTTTGAAGTGAATGGGAAAAAGATGAGAGTTACACTTGACTGTTGCAAAGAATTTGAAACAGGTACTTTGCAAAATACATTACTATGAGCAAATATTTTCTCCTTAAAGCATTAACGCCTCAGCATCCTTTGGAAAAATGGCATGGCTACTCTGAAAGAGTCCATTGCTGCCTATTGCATTCCTTTGCTGTCACAGCAGAAAGTGCTATCTAAATATGTACAGAGGTACATGAAAACAGATAGAACGAGTCTTCAAAGCAGCTATACGAATCTTTAAAGGATGTAATGCCCTGAGTATAAGTACTTCGCTTTGCTGAAGTTTTTAGTAAAACAACTCTTTCAAATGCTTTGCCCAGCCATACAGTCAAATGCAACTCTCATCTTTTTCCCATTCACTTCAAAATAATTTAATATTGTGGCCAATATTAATTTTTAATATTTATGCTACCAGCCAAATTCTCAAACATTTTGAGTATAAACACTCAATTATTAACTTTATTTATTGCTCCATAAAAATGATTTTAAAGAAAAACCAAGGCTGCATAAAGTTGGTATATTAACTTGCTTTTTTAAAAAAAGGTTTTTAATTCATTTTTTCCTCTAACTTATCATTATCTACTTATTACATCAAAATAATAGCTTTCAGAATGTATAATTTTAAAAGTATTAGTTAAACCAATGATAAAGAAAAATACATGAAAAAATATGTCCATAGGTACGAGTATTGCAATATTTATTATTAAATATGCTATTTTAAAAGATGAACATTATGCTATAACGAAAATACTTACCAAAGTAGTCTGCCTTGGGACATGCATCCATCTCCTGCTCCAGGCGCTGAGTAAGAGCTTCTAATTTTAATTCAGCAGTAGAGGGCCCTTGGTCTTGCTGTGAAAGGAGCATCTGACAGGGTAACTTTATTTTTGCAGAACCAGACATTTCTTGGGGACCAGAGTTATGCTGCTGAACAGTGACACTCTCCTTAAAAGGAGATTTGGGAACATCAGATATCATTGGTCCATGAGATATTGCAGTGATAGAATTCTGCTCAAGACTCAGACCAAAACCAGCAGAATTAAGCCTGTGATTTTGACCATGAACTACAAAATGATCTGAAGTGTATGGATGAATATTGTGCTGCTGATAATCTGCACTTGAAGGAACTGGGGTAGAAATTGAAGGTTGAGTGCTATCACTGCACCTTGAGTGGTTGTCACCACTGCTTCTATTTGGATGAAAATTAACAGACCGATTTGAAAGAATCTGAGAAGAAGGTATTGATGAAACAGAATACGATGAAGATTTCTGATGTGAATATCTCATGGCTGATTCATCACCAACCCCAACTGAAGAAGACAAGGGGATACTGTCATGAGAAAAAGATGGTCTCTGGCAAGCTAGGTTTTGGATACAGCTCTTACTAAGTCCAGAGCCTTCATTTCCACATTCCTGACTTCCATGACCACTTTCTGAAGATCTGTAAGGGCTTTGAGATTGTTGGCATAGATGAAGATCTGTATTTCTAGGGCTTCTCTGCAATGATTCATCTTGGCTATTTGACCAAAAATGAGGGCCAATATTTGATTTCTGGCTGCTAAGCTTATCAGCACTTTTCTTCCTTCTTTGAACACCTGTTTGATTATCACCATTGCTGTGTTCATTCCATGATAGGGAAGGAAGCATTGCCTTAGAACCACCTGGATTCATCTGACCTGGTCTGTGGCAATTTGGTCCTCCAGGAATATCTGGATCCTGTAGACTGTTGTTATATCCATAGTCATCTTGATATATTTTTGTTCGCTCTCCATCACTGTGACATAGAGGCTGGCTTGGAAAAGCGAGCTGATGACCTGCACATACTGCAGCCAAAGGGGGCTTAGCAACATTTTCCCGTGAATACAATTTATTTGTTCCTGTGGTGTCTTTGACTACAGAATAATTTGGAAGCTCACCACCAAAATTAAATCCACCATTCAAATCCACTGAATCTCCTTTCATCAATTCCTCTTCTTGTTGTTTCTGCAGGTGAATTTTAGCCATTTTTGTAGCAAAAACTCTTCTGGTTTCTTCAAATTCTGGGTTATTCACAACAACTTTGTCTACTCGAAAGAGACCATCTTTGGAAGCTTCATACATATTGAGGTCTTCTATAAATTTACTTGCCTCTAAACCAAGGTCATCATATTTATTCATTTTTAAATGTTTGTTCATTCAAACTATAGTAGAAAAACAAATGAGCTAATATTTTCAATATTAAAATTAACCTGTTATGTTAAACTCAACAACAAACTCCATGGTTACTAAAATTCTTTGCTATTTCTTATGAGAAAAGTAGAAAGGGAAAACTTCACACGTCAGGGTATTTTCCAAAACAGCAGTATATTTCTTAGATTATCCACTGGAGCCTTTAAGTCCTGGTTACTCCTGAAGAAATTTAAGGTCCAAGTTCTTTACATTTCAGTTTGTGAAGCAATCTATGGCTGCCACAAATATTTCTTCAATTCTGCCTAGTATTATTTCAGCGAAACTACTAAAATTAAAAGAGATAAGATTAATTTAGCAATAAATACAAGCCAATATACACTCTGTCATTAGAAAAAGGAATTGCACCCTAGTTACATATTAATCTTCAAGCCAATATTATCTCAGTGAATTTTGTTTGGGGCAACTCGAACATTTATAGACTGAAAGAAAACGTTTATATTGTGACGGAGTATACTGGAAAAGCCCGCAAACTCTAGGGAAAGAAAGACAAGCTTCGAAAAAATAACAATTTAGTCAGAGACAGAAGCCCGTTCCGATCTTTTCCACAGCTAGAGGAAATCTTTGCTTTTCGCACTCTTGTCTTTTACCGCCCACCTTTTACTTGAAAAAGTTATTTAACTTTTTCTCTCCAAATCCTTTCCAGATTTCCTTTTTAATTTCCTCAAGACTGGAACCAATCACCGCTTAAAATGACACTTCAAAGCAAGAGACAGAAACCTTGGCCCATGACAAGCAGCCCCAGTGTGTTTGTTAGTCCTACCCGATCTAGAATACAAACATTGTGACTACAGAATTGCCACGGTTTTCTATATCCGTTTGCTGCCATTTAGAAGTAAATTTTTGTAGCTCCAATCTTTGCCGTTCCCGCGCTGCAGGGCTGAAAAGAACCCTCTGTCCACGCGGGATAATCCGGAACATTCCGCTGCGTACGGAAAGAACGAAGTCAAACGCTCATCGGCCGGGTCTTAATGGACGCTTCCTCTGAAAGAACAAGGCCGGCTTGTTCTCACAGACTCCATTGCAAGCACGCACTTAAATCACAGATTTACTTAATCCAGTGCTAGTCCTACCTGCGGCTCGTGGGAAATGAATCGTTTGCTTTGCTTTCTTGACGTCGTGGCACTTTGAGGAGTGCGGTTGTACCGGGAGGTCAGGCTTCGCTCAAAAAGCCCATGGTGTGGCGGCTAGATGTTCTCTCCGCCTCGCGGTTGGATTTGCTTTACTTTCTTCGCGCTTTCCCTATTCAAGCTTAGAGCTGTGGGCCGCTGAGGCGCTTCGGGCGCCGCCGCCTCTTCCTTTTCTTTCCACGATTCCTCTTCTTCCAGTACCCGTAGGTTACCGGAGGAGGAGTTTGCAACGTGGTTGAGTTAGTGAAATATGTCAGCACTCGCTGACAATGTAGATTTGAGAGGGGAGGGGCGTTGCGGAGAGCGGGAACAATCCTGCTCTTCTCTTTCTGCTGTGTCAATCGGTCGTTAAAGGCAAGAAAACTGCAGGGATTTGGCCAGGTAGTTGCCATGATTCAACACTGACTTGAAGACATGAAGAAGAAAAAAACCTCTGACAGTAATATGAGTGTTGAAAATATTGGGATAAGAGAAAAAAGGTCTGGTGAACTGCTACGGATCCCAAAAATAGTCAGAATACATAAATGAAGATTTATTAAACAAGTAATTGAAGCCTCAAAATAAATGCATATGTACATACCCTCAAGAAGTTGTTAAGGGATATTTCATTTACATATTAACAGAGTTGGAAGGGACCTTGTAGGTCATCCAGTCCACCACCACCCCCAATCAGCAGACCTTATACCAGTGCTTCTCAATTATTTTCTGTCATGCCCCCCCTAGGAAGAAGAAAACATTTCGCGCCCCCCCCCCCCCCCGCGCGACTGTAAATAGTATCATTTGTCTATAAAATTGTTATAAGTACACCTCTGCATAACATAGCACACCGGTCTTTCCTCGTCTCCCATCGTAGTCACATACTTTCTTTCCTCTTTCCCTCTTACTTGTCTATCCTTCCTTCCACCCTCCCTTCCTCCTTCCCTTCCTTCCTGCCTCCCTTCCAGTTCCCTCCTTCCTCTTTCCCCCTGCCTGCCTGCCTTCTTTCCCTCCTGCTTATCTATGCTTTCTTCCTTCCTTGCACCTCCCTCCCTTCTGCCTGCCTGCCTTCTTTCCTCTTTCCCTATCCTCCTATCCTTCCTTTCTCCCTCCCTCCTTCCCTGCCTCCCTTCCAGTTCCCTCCTTCCTCTTTCCTCCTGCCTGCCTGCCTTCTTTCCCTCCTGCTTATCTATGCTTCCTTCCTTCCTTGCACCTCCCTCCCTTCTGCCTGCCTGCCTTCTTTCCTCTTTCCCTATCCTCCTATCCTTCCTTTCTCCCTCCCTCCTTCCCTGCCTCCCTTCCAGTTCCATTCTTCCCTCCTTCCTTCTGCCTCCTTCCTGCCTGCTTGCCTTCTTTCCTCTTTCCCTCCGGCGTGTCTGCTTTTCTTTCCTTCCTTCCACCTCCCTTCTGCCCTTCTTCCCTCCCTCCCTGCCAGCAGCTCCTCCAGCATCCCAGCTGGAAGCAGCAGCACAACAGTCGCCGTTACCAGGGGCGAAGGGGTGGCGGTGGCAAGATCGGGCGACAGCCGCCCCTTTGTCCCTTCCCCAACAGCGGCTGTTGCGGTGGAGCTTCCAGACGGAATGCTGGCGGTGGAGCTGCTGGCGGGGAGGCGAGCTACGCGGTGGCGAAGACGGGTGGTCCCATGCTTCCCTCCCTCCCACCCCCGCCCGAGCAGGCTTCTTGCACAGCTCCAGCCCGCGGCTCCAATGAAAATCCACAGTCCGAAGTGCTGCCACTTCCAGGCGGCATATATTATGCCTCGCCCACGCCTCCGTAAAGGGGGGCGCAAAGGCTCCCTTTCCATCTGGGTGCAACGGCCCCACTATTTGAGAACCGCTGCCTTATACCAACAAATGGCAGTTCAATCTCTTCTTGAAAGTGATGAAGCTCCCACAACTTCCAAAGGCAAACTGTTCCATTGGTTGATTGTTCTCACTGTCAGAAAATTTCTCTTTATGTCTAGGTTGAATCTCTCTTTGATCATTTCCATCCATTACTCCTTGTCTGGCCTTTGTATGCCTTGATAAATAGCTTGACCTCCTGCTCTCTGTGGTAGCCCCCCAAATATTGGAATACTGCTATCATGTCTCCCTTGGTCTTTCTCTTCATTAGTCTAGCCATGCCCAGTTCCTGTAACCATTCTTCATATGTTTTAGTCTCCAGTACCCTAATCATCCTGGTTGCTCTTCTCTGCACTTTTTCTAGTCTCAACACCTTTTGTCTAATATGGTGAGCAAACTAGATGCAGTATTCTAGGTATAGTCTTACTAAGGCTTTATAGAGTGGTATTAGTACCTCACTTAATCTTGATTGTATCTGTCTGTTAATGCAATTTAGGATTGCATTAGCTTCCTAATGCTGACTCATATTTAACTGGTTGTCCACTAAGACTCCAAGATCCCTCTCACAGTTAACTGCTATTAAGCCTGGTGTCAGTCTCTACTTTGCTTGCTTGCTATGGGCTGCCATGGTAACAAGGAAGGTGGGGGCTTGTGGTATTTGGGAGGGAAATTGCAGTTGCTGGAGGAGATTCATGAAGGGCGTTTTGGTCTCACCATCTTCTGCGCATGCTGATGGCTTGTGTTTAGGTTTGGTCAAGGCCAACCATTTCTGCATATCAATGGAATGAGGCCACTTGAAGGTGCACCCCATATGACACCTTTGGGAGTTGCAGATTGTACATTGGGTTGGGGTAATTGGGAGTACTCTGGGTAAATGTTTAATATGTACACATTCACACCTTTTTTCTCAGCTCTTGCTTTTCTTTAGCTGCTTTCATTTCATGTCTAGTGAAAGTACCTTTATCTCTACTCAAATGGAGTTGGGGGTTTTCTTTCTTGGATACTGAATGAGGCACACCTGAAATTAAGCAAGATCTCCCTTCGCACCCATCCCAGAGTTCAAAGCTTTAGTAGGGGGTGCATCAACATGTCTAACCCTGCAGCGACCAGGAGGACATGGGAGCTGCTGGATCCTCCTTTCCTTTGGAAACAGAACAGATAGTTGAACTGAATTTGGAAGAAAAATCAGTCCAGCCCAGATAGTCACTGGGAGTGGGACAGATGAGTGATCCTGGGGAAATGCTGGCAGGACTTCCTGCCAGTGACCAGAGGCTGTCTTGCAGAAAGCCAAAAGAGAGGATCTCATGATGACCCAGGCTTTACACCTTTTACAAGAAGCCTGGGAAAAACACCATTTCCACAAAGGTCTCGCTGAAAGGAAGATTGGATTAGCTGAGCAGGGGGAGGGAGGAACAGATGACCTGGCTAACCCTGAAATGACCCTGGGAGCTTCTACCGGAGTTGGTCAAGACAGAGGAGTCCCAGCCGCCGCCACTGCAGCCATTCAAGCTCCTCCGGGGAGGGGGGTAGCTCCCCGAAGAGCGAATTCCAAAGATTCCTCCTCTTGGAGTAAAGTATGGAGGAGATCCCAAAGAGCTGGGAGGTTTTTTAGTTCAAGTTTGGAATTACATGCAAGAGCATGGGGAGGATTTCCCATCGAAGGTTGCCAAAATGAGAAGTGTTACTATGGCATTGGAGGGCAAAGCTGCTGCCTGGATGGTGGCCTTGCATAATGATGATTCCCCCCCCCCCCTGCTGAGGGATTACAACATGTTTATGATGACCCTGAGGAAACACTTTGATGACCCCCTTGCAAATCGGAAGGCAAGAACCAGGATGAAAATCTTAATCCAGGGGAGGAGGTCTGTGGCAGAGTACACTCAGGAGTTTCGCAAGCTGTCTGTGCATATGCGGGGGTGGTCCCAGGAGGCAGTGATGGACAGCTACATAGATGGCCTTAACAATTATGTGTACTAGAGCTGTGTGAACAGCCCCCCCCCCCGGTGACCTGCAACACTGGTATGTGCTGGCAGCTGATGTGGAGATTGACCTAGCCAGAAATCGATACTGTGGAGGCAGCAGCCAGAACAAAGACACCCCCCTACACTGAAAGAGCAGGAAAAGAGGGATCTGCAACCAAGCCGAGATCAACTGCGTGTTCCTGATGTGGAAAAGAGGGGCATTGGGCTGCTGACTGCTACTCTAAGTATGGTCCAAAACCATCTTCGGCTGGAGGGAAGAAACCCAACCGGCAGCCATGGAAATGCCATGAAACCATCCTGAAAGGCATGGAACTCACTGATGTCTTTTCTCCAAGCCAGGAGGAGAAGGAACCCCCTCCTTCTTCGGGAGAAAGTGAAACTGATTCCGATGATAATCCCTTGGTAAGTCCCCAATCGGGCCCCATGACCATCCCAGTAGAATTAAAAGTACCCTCGACTGGTGCCCAGGGGAAGATGATGGCCCTTTTAGATTCTGGCTGCACCTGATGTGTAATTATCTCTGAGGTGGTGGAAAAAATGGGTTTAAGACTGAGAACTATGAAAGTACCCACTGCCTTTTGCCAGTTGGATGGGTCAGTTGTGGGGGGCTGGGCGGCCCATTTTGTAACTGAACCAGCCGAGATGTGGATGGAAGACCACCAAGAATCCCTGAGTTTCATTGTGGTGCCAGGGATGGACCGGCCCCTCATATTGGGATTACCTTGGCTGTGGAAATGGAACCCTCAGGTGAACTGGCGGAAAGGGTGGCTACACATCCATTCAGCAAAGCTGACAGAGAGGGAAGGAAAGACTTCTCACCTAGCCAGAGCTGTAACAGACTTAGCAGCTTTTTCGTGTGAGAAAATTGAAGGAGAGGAAAGAATTCTGAAAGAGTATTGGGACCTCAAAGAGGCTTTCAGCAAAAGGGCTTCCGACAACTCCACCACCACCACCATGCCACCGATTGCAGCATAGAAATCCTCCCAGGGGAGAAACTCCCTAAACCATAGATTTACTCGATGACCCCACAAGAACTGGAGGAATTATGCTATTTCATTGATAAAACTTAAAGAGGGGTTTCATCCAACCTGCTAGGCTATATGTGGCCACGCCGGTCTTATTCCGAGAGAAAAAAGATGGCTCTCTTTGCTTGTGTGTCAACTACAAAAACCTGAATGCCATTTGCGTGGAAAACGTATATCCTTTAACCCTCATGAAGGACATATTAGCTCATTTGGCAAAGGGGAAAATTTTCACTAAATTAGATCTAAGAGAGGCCTACTACAGAGTCCAAATAAAAGGAGATGAGCGGAAGACTGTGTTCAACTGCCCTCTGGGATGTTTCACATTTAGAGTACTCCCATTCGGACTACAGGAGTTGCCAGCCATCTTTATGCAGTTGATTAATGAGGTGTTGCATGAACACCTGTACAAGGGGGTGTTAGTTTACCTTGATGACATCCTTATCTACATGGAAACACTTGAGGAACAAATAAAACGTATGCACTCAGTCCTGAAAAAACTCAGAGCCGCTGAACTTTATGCCAAATTGTCTAAGTGCAAATTTCACCAGGAGAAAGTTGACTATTTGGGGTACTGCATCTCTCATGAGTGTATCAAAATGGATCTGGAGAAAGTCTGGGCTATTACAGAATGGACAGCTCCTTGCACCTGCAAACAGCTATGAAATTTTGGGGGGTTTGCTAACTTTTACCGCCAATTTATTCTCTCATTCGCTAGCATTGCACTGCCAATTATGAATCTCCTAAAATCAAAGGGAGAAGCAAAACCAAGGCCTAGTAAACCTTTGAAATGGACTATGAAATGTCAAGCAGATTTCGAGAAGTTGGAATAGCTGTTTGCAGCTGAACCTGTTTTTAAAACCCCCGACATGGATGCACCCTTTGTAGCCCCAGCAGATGCAAGTGACGTAGCCATGGGGGCAGTGTTGCTCCAAATGAATGCAGATGGGAATCTGCAACTTTGCTCCTATACCACCTGAAAATTAATGGAAATGGAAAGAAGATGGGCAATTTGGGAAAAGGAAGCTTTTGCAGTCCAGTGGGCCTTGCTAACTTGGCGGCATTTCCTTGAGGGGGCTAAGCACCCATTTGAGGTATGGACTGATCATAAAAACCTTGAAGCATTAAAAACCCAATGGAAACTGTCACCTAAACAAGTTCGTTGGGCACATTTTAACCAATTTCACTTTACACTAAAATACATACCTGGGGGAAAGAACTTTATGGCTGATGCCTTGTCCAGGCTACCCTAGTACAATAGTGCCAGATCAGTGGTGATTCATCCAGTCATTCCCGCCAGACACCTAGTTGCTCCGGTAGTCACCAGGAGCCAGGGGAAAATGGATTTAGAGGTGCCCACTGATTTGACAAAAAGGCTCAAGGAAAGCCTTGCATCTGATGAATGGTTCAAGCTACACTCTGATGAGTGCACAATGCAGGATGGTTTTGTGTGGGTAGGAGCCAAGCTGTATGTTCCTGCTAGTCTAAAAAGTATTGTCCTCTAACAGGCCCATGACTCAAAAGGGGCTGAGCATTTTGGTTTTGTGAAGACATTACATTTAGTTAAAAGACAGTTCTGGTGGCCTTCTCTGAAAAAAAGACATAGAATCCTACATTGCTAGTTTTTCCACTTGTGCAGCAGCAAAGAGACCACCAGGAAAAAAATCAAAAACTACTTCAAAGTGGGAGATCACTTCCGGTTCCTTTAGGTGATGGACGTGTTGTCCGCTGCTTGTCTCCCTGGTGGGCTCCGTTTAGGAGCACAGGGGACCCTGGAGGGGTCTTCTGCTGCAGGGCGGCTTGCTGGAATCCCCCAGACTTGGCAGCAGCCAGCAGGGGTGTTTTCAGCCTTGCCCCAGGAGCCGGGGAGTGGGGGGGCATGAGGCAGCTGCGAGCTGTCTGCCCTTTCACTGAATGGGCTCTGGGAGGAAAGACTTAAACGAAAGAAGAGCAACTGAAATGCTGGTCGGGAGAGATCCGCCCTAATCTCCTTAATCATTGTTAACAGATAAGCAGCAGACTATTGTAAGTTTTGTTCAATCCATTTGAAACTGGAAGATTAGAGGGGGGTGTTTCTTTCTCTTTACCCCTCCCCTCGGACAAAGCGGCATTTGAACTATCTCTCTATATATTGGAATGGAGAGAGAATAAAGGCTGACTTTCCACTTGTACTAACTATCTGAGAATCATTGATATCACAGCTGCAAGAGGTGACTGCTGAGCTGTTTTTTAAAAGGAAAAAAACTTTATGGAACTCTTTGTTCTTCTCCCTGCAAAAGGAGGAGCCAAGATGGCACCCCTCCATCTTTGCTTTTGTACCTATAAATGAAGCCTGCCTTTTGAAACTACCTTCGGAAAAAAAAACTCTGATAATTGTCTTAATACCCCCTCTGAAGGCGCTCTGAACCTCTCCCGTTACGTGGTTTTCCTGATTAATTCTATTTGACTTTTCCTCTTTCTGGTGTACCTTCGTGCCTTGGAACTGTGAAGGAGAACTAACTTTTTACTTTTGGATTTGCCTGCCACCTGGGACTAACACAGCTGCATGCTCCACTGATGCCATTCTCCTTGTAAAAGACTTATCACCTCTGAACGCAG
The DNA here is from genome assembly GCF_964273705.1 of Natrix helvetica. NCBI lineage: Eukaryota > Metazoa > Chordata > Lepidosauria > Squamata > Natricidae > Natrix > Natrix helvetica. The sequence continues at coordinate 84,268,387 of NC_138554.1, read as the reverse complement.
ATAAATGGGGCCCAAAAAACCTCCAATGGACAAGTCATTCTCGGCTCCTGCCTCTGCCACCTCCAGTCCAAGCATGCAGCAGACGAAGATTACTTCATTGTTACAACAAGAAGGGACTGGAGAGAGCTCAAAAGAACTATCTGTTAACCAAATGTTTCAGGAAATTATGAGGGATCAAAATGAGTTGAAAAAAGAGATGACAGATCTTAAAGATGAACTCAGAGCTGTATAACAACATTTAACAGAAAATAAACAAAGAATTGGGGTTTTGGAGGAGGGGGCAGCTGGATTGGGGGAGGAGGTTAAGGCAGTCCAGAAGGGAAATTTAGAACTGGAAAATTTTATGGCAAAAATAGAACTTCAAAGAATGTCCTTTTTTCTCAGATAACAGAACCTACCAGAGACAGAAAATGAAGATCTTAAGGATATTATGAGTACAATTTTAGTGGAATATATTAAGAGAAATAAAGAACAGTTGTGGTGGGATATAGATCTGGTTTACAGGATTAATTCAGCATATGCTAGAACACACAATGTTCCAAGGGAGGTACATGTTAAGTTTCTTAGGAGGACCATAAAGAAATTGCCATCGTTAAGCAAATTCCGAAAAAAATAAGGGAAAAAAGGAGGAAGTATTCCTCCTTATCAAAGAAATTATACAATAAAGGAGTTTGGTTTAGATGGTTATTGCCAGAGGGAATGTTGATTTTTTGGGAGGGAAACAGAATTAGAATTAATACAGTGGAGGAGGCTGAAGCCTTCTTTAAAAATCATAGTTCTCTTCTAGAGGACGAAAATAGGGGAGGTGGTGAAAAAGGTTGTAATGTGCAAGTTATGAAGGAGGGGGGGCTGTGGTTCCATCTGGGGACAGGGATGAGGGAGCAATATCGAAAAGGCTCAGGTCACAAAAATAAATGTATTTGAAATACTATGATAATTGTTGATATACTAGAAAGTGACAAAGAAAGAGATGATTGAACATATGGTTGATATAATGTAAAACAAGATTCTGTTTATGCTTATCTTTTATACGTTGTTTTTAACATTGTAAAAATTGTGAGATTTGGGGGGATTTCTACCACTAGCACGGGAGCTGCCAAAATTTTCTTTGTACCCTTTTTATCTTTCCCTGTAAATGTTCAAAAACCAATAAAATTCTTTAAAAAAAAAACTACTTCAAAGTGTCACCCGATCTGGAGCAGCATAGAAGGAGATATCGATGGATTTTATTGTCGAGTTACAGAAAGCCTGGGAAATACTGTCATCTGGGTAATCACAGCTTTGTTCTCCAAAAAAGTGCATTTTTTAAAATAGTTTTTATTGAATGTTTTGATCTTTAAAAACAGAAAAAAAACACAACAAGAAAAAACAAAACACAAAGCATACATAACAATATAAAATAATTATACAGCCTTCTGTATCGGCTTTCATGTGTAGTCTTTATAGTTTTCCATTCTGCATTGCCTTCCTATTGCTTTTATCTTGTCCTATAATATAACAACTGTAGTACTAACACTTATAATAATATTAATTATTTATATCACCATATATTTACATTCTCTATTTTCTATTTTTGCTTCTGTTTACTAGCCACTTATAAATTCTATTCCATATTTTATAGAAATCCAATTCTTCTCTTTCTTTTAGTTCTATTGTAATTTTGTCCATCTCTGCACATTCGAGTACTTTTCTAATTATTGTTTCATCTGCAGGTGTATTGATTTTTTTCCAGTTTTGTGCGAAAGCACAAAGTATGTGTATTATTATGTATTGAAATTGTTTATCCATTTTGGGGTTTAATAATAGTCCTAATAAGAATGCTTCTGGTTTGAAGCTCTTTGTTTGAAATGCTTTCGGACAGAAGGATAGAAAGCAGAGAAGTGACAAACCCACTCAATTATAAACTCTAAATTTGGTTTTGGATTTGAAATAGAAACCAATATCCTGAAGGGTTTGCTTTTAATTTGTTTGAATTCCTTCCAGCTAATATAATCAAGAAAAAAGCATGTCTTCTCACTGATAACGGATAACCTAATCTTGACTGTACAGGAAGATTTAATTAACTGCCATAAATCAGAATTTGGAAAAGCAGGAGGTAAAGAGAAACCTCTGGCTGATTGCAAGCTTGTTACAAGTGATTTATTTTGAGCAGTTCTTAAAGGAAAGAATAAATATCAGATTCAAGACCTGGGAAATATGAAGGTTTTTTTTTCTCCTCTCTCTTCTTTTCCCCCCCTCTCTTCTGCAAAAGATTAAGATGGCATCAGCTTCTCTTCCGGTTTCAAAGTAGTTGGATTAATTAAATTTAAGGTGGACCAGAATTTTGAAATAAGATTTGTATAACTAACTGCAATCTTGGAACTGGATATTAAGGAAAAACAAAAGACTAAGATGGCTCCCATTGCTTTTCCCCATAGCAGTTGAAGTAGATAAACTTAAGGTGGATTAGAACTCTGAAACAAGAATTGTATAACTAACTATAACTTTGGAACTGTACATCATGGAAAACTGGGAATTGGGAACTGGGAATTAGAAGAACTATGTAAAATTTTTTAAAAATCATTAAAATCAAGCCTAAATAGAATTCTGAACCCAGGGAAGCAGAAATCTAAAGAAGAATTCAAAAAAGAAGAAGTGGGACAAGACAACGAAGGGGGAGAAATGGAGAGAAATAAAAAGCAGACAAAAAACTCCATCAGTCTTGGCAATGGTACAAGGAAAACTGTAAAAAGGGGAAGTGTCCCAACAAAAAGGAATAAAAAACAGACAAAAGTGGTTTTAGAGGTTGTCAGTGGCATAAGGAAAATTGAAGTAGGAGACTATGCCCCAACAAAGAGAAATATAAAATACTCTGAGGGTGGTCTGGGGAAAATTGATGGGAGTGGAGGTGTTAAAATAAAGAAAAGGTAGAAGACAGGAACAAAGAAGTGGGACTAGGAAAAATTGGCTATCTAGATATGGGAAAATATAAAGCAAGATAAGGGTTTTATTCCTAAATATAACAATAAAATGGAACTTCCGGTTGTTCCTGGTGCCGATGGCAGGCTTTTTTTTGAGCCTGTCAGATCAAGAGACAGTTAGAGGTGTTTTTTTACGATCTTTAACACCTCGGACACTTGTAAATTCTTGGAATTTATGAGGGAGAGATTCAGCTGCTGGGTTGAGCCCTCGTGTACCCTCCGGAGTCCAGAGTCCGACGAGGTTTGCCCCCCTTCGCAGTTGTTGTATTCTCCTGCCTTTTTGATAACCTCTGCTAATTAGCAGAACCAGTCGCCGGGAACAACCTTAACATCTTAACATCCCAAGAAGAAAGCAAGACTTTTGCAAGTATTTTAAGTTTTAATTGGGGGAAGAAAAAAAAATCTCTTTAAAAAGAACGCTACTGCTGAGTTCGAGAGGCGTGGGCTTAGAACAAAGGATTCAAAATGGCGTTGATTTATAGCTGAAAACCTACAGAAAACGAAAGCTAATTACCTGCTGATAGCCGGGGCAGTAAAGGCGGAACGGCTGAAACAACCCTAACTATTAACAATCTTTAAGCCAGTTTACATAACCTGAACTACTTAAATGTCAAAGTTTTAATTTCGAGCAACTTAGAAAGAAACATTTGCAAGTATTAATTTACAGCTGAATACCTAAGGAAAACGAAAGTTAATTGAATGGTGACAGCTAGAGGCGGCTGTAAGAATTATTAATTATGGCAACGGAACAAAAAGCCTCATCGGGTGCTACAATAAATTATCAGGATTTCAAGGACTTTATAAGGGAAGAAAATGCTTTTTTACGCAAAGAAATTAAGGAGGTTAAAGAAATGGTTCAGGATACCATTAAAAAACATGATCAACTTAATAAAAAATTACACACTTTAGCCACAGGTCTGTCAGAAGTTGTTCTTAAGGTG